>NW_023416379.1:50049893-51306143 GCF_014108235.1 Myotis myotis
AGAAAAGGAAATAAAGCTGTATTGTAGTTTGCTTACAGCAGTACCTAGAAAAAAATTGAAATTTCAAAGGAGCGAGAGTTTTCCTTGTGGTAAGCAGGGGTCTGGGTAGCATTTTCATTTCCTGTCTCTTTGACTTCCAGTGCCCCCCTTCAAAAAGTTCTGAATACAGAAAGCAGAACTTGCCTCCAGCACAAAACCAGAGCCCACTTTTATTATTGTTGTTTCAGGGCTCCTGGATCTCATGCTGAACCTTAAAATCCTATTCGCAGCTCAGCTGCCAGCAAGCTGTGAGCTGAGCAGTGAAAAGTGGAAGAAATAACAGGCTTCACCATGCAATCAGTAGTTCCCTACTGCAACCATATGTCATGCTTAGAATCCAGGAGACTTGAAAAGTCTTGAAAAACTGCAATGCCACTAGTGCTCCTACTGGGAATTAGTGACGGGCAAGTGCCTGTCAGAAGGGTTAGAAAAATAGAAAGAACTGAGCAAAAGAACAATGGTCACTGGCTAAGGGAAGTGATCAAAATAATTGTCCTCTATGGATGCCATCATTAAGTGATTATAACTTCTTTCTGTGGAATGCCTCTTGACCCCAGCAATCAAATGCTAAGTGCCTAATGCTAAAGAAGTACAAACACCCTTTCTAATAATGTAGCTTCATGTCATAGTACCAATCAAATAGTTATCATAACCACCATAATAAATTCTTCCTGTCTCATCAACTTTTATTTTTAAAAGGTAATATATCATTGTGATTAAGTGCAAACGCTTTGAAGTCAAGAAGATTCAAATCCTCATTCTATTCCTTCTAGTTATGCAATCTTTGAAAAATGTTGTTTTATTTCTCCAAGCCACAGTTTCTCAGCTGCTAAATGGGAATAATCATACTTAACCTAAAGTATGTACAGCTTTATACCATGTTAGGCATATGGAAATATTAAATAAATGATGTTATTAATAATTATAGGAAGAAGCACACGTATTATTTTTAAGGTTGCATATGATGTTAATATTTCATTTTGTGGGTAAGATTAAAATAAAATGTGGAAATTTTAGTTAAAACATTAAATTTTTTATCTTACATTTATCAGTGTACAAAGGTCACTGATTTCTATGTTCTATAGAAATTTATATAAAGCAAACAAGCATTCATAATACAGACCTACGCATACATTTAGATTTTATGAAACTGTGAAAGGCAATTTAAACCTGTAATTGGATTGTTTAAAAGAGTTATTTTAAAAAATCCATTATTGGGATCTTGGAACCCATTTTCTCTGTGAAATAATGCTATAAATTGTAGTGAAACTCCCTGACCAGCTCTGAAAAGTGTTTTAACCTTTCCTATTCTTAAAATATTGTGTTAGCTGAACCATGCTGAATATATCTGATCATTATATAACAATTTTTGATAGAAAAATGACTCCTAATTCCCTACTTTAGACATGGAAACATACTAGTATATATATTTTGTTTTGACCATGAGTATAGTTCCCATAGCTGAAAGTCACTATTTGAAGACTGAAGTAAATTATTATATTATATTATTGTATTTTAGATAGATTACATATTAAATTATATACTGTGCTTTATGTTAGGTCTATTATATATTAAATTAATGCCTTAATTCTTTCCGAATTTAAAATTATATAAAAAAGAAAACAAGAAGCAGTCCCCTCTACGAGTTAATCTTCAAGGCTTCATAGCAAGGCAATGTCATTCCTGCCAGTCATTCATAAGAATGCAGCATAGATTCACTTGAAAATAATCATGTCAAACCAAGTCCAATCCTGTTTTACATATGGCTGCGTGGTGCACAGAGGAACGGCATGAGTACTCTGTTATTTTAGGGAATATTTAGAGACAGGAATCTATCCCATCCTTGTGAATAAGATAGCAAAGGGTGACCTGGAGTGAGACCTATATTGTGGATTTACAGAAGTGGGAACAGCCAGTTTAATACGTGCTAATTGATGGTTTGGCTTCTGTCTAAAGATAGGATGCTAGTAGTGTGGCATTTCCCAGTCCTTTTTCACGTGTTGTGTCAATGAGTTGGAGGGAACACATAATACCAACTTTCCACAGAAAGAAAGAAAGAAAGAAAAGATGTCTGACTAAATTCACATTCCAAATGAACTTGGAAATAAATGAAAAAGTTATTGGCTTTAACTAGAATAAATGTAAATTTCTTCATGTAAATTCAGTAAATACTTTGCACAAGTTATAAATTGGGAGGAGTCCAGCCTGATGGCATTACAGGTGAAAAAGTATGATGACTTTAGTTGATCAATTAATAGGTAATCAATATTATTCCAGCCCTGGCTGTACCTTCTTCCTTTATTCTTACAGCAACCTGACAGGTTTCTAGAGTAGCTGCTGTATGTCCCACTGGACCACAAGCTATTTTGTTTTGTAACCAAAGCACTTTAGTCCAGTACATGATAGACTCTCAATAAATTATCTGTAATGAATGAACTGAATTTATGATGTGGCTAATAAAAGGGTAAGCATACTCCTAAGCCACTTTAATAGATTTATAATGCACAGATGATGAAAATTATGATCCAATAAATTTACCATTGACTGTTTCTAGAACATCTAGTTTGAGCAAAATATTTAAAAATAGAATTTGCCAAATACACATTTAAAGTACAAAAATCAGCATGGCAAAGTGGCTAAAATTATATTTTATGAGAAAGAAGAAATAAATAAAGAGAGGCTGATAAGAAAAATGTTTTCAACTATTTTTAGGATTCTCTTATAGAGTAGACAGACAGATTTATGCTGTCTCCTGAGGCCAGAATAGCACAATGAGCACATGAATGATCGACTATGGCCTCACAAGGGAACTTGAGAGTGAATGCAAGGGTATACAAATAAAATGTGCTGCCTCAGAGGTAGTCAATTCTTGTTTATTGGAAGTATTTAAGCAGGTAACATCTGTCAGGATGCAGCAGAGGGAATTTCTCAGTGCGTATGATTCTTTTTTTCAGTGTGTACAGTATGTAAAGTCTTTTTTCAGCTCTCGCTACCTGTTCTTTCATTGGCAATTGCTCACAGCAAGAGCCATATCTTCTTCAGGATGTTAAAAGTGCAGTAACTGTTGTTTGAATTAAAGAAATGGAATGCCTTCAGAAACAAATTTCTGTCAAACTCATTCCTAACATACGGCTTTGATGATTTTCTTTCTCCTCCTGCTTCTCCTACTCGTGTCCCTCTCTACCTCTTCCTCGTCCTTTTTGTTGCTGTTGAATGTTGTTATTATTGCTCTTCTTGTTTTCCTTCATCTTCTTCCATATCTTCCCCTTCTCCTCTTCCTTCTTTTCATTTTTTTTCTTTTCATCTTTTTCTCTCTTTACTTCTTCCTCCTCTTATCCTTGGTAAATATCAGTTGTAAAGAAAAATAATACTGTTTTTCTTCTATGGAGATACTTTTACTGGTTTTATTAGAACATATTTTATGTTATTTTCCATCAATATTCATGGCTTGTGAGATAAGCTAGTTAAAATGTGAATGCATCAAAGTTTTCATGTTGGAAGTGATGGTATTTCTAAGAGAAAAAAGTAAAGTAAAACTGTTTGGAGGTAATAATGCACACTTATTAAAACCCAGGGTACTGAAGAAAATATTCATAATATAAGAAAAATGAATGATCAGTTATGATATACATATACTATGTATTCCTAAAACATATTAAAATGTTACTGATGAAATTGTGAGAACATTGAACTGTGTGTGAATGGAATTGCCAGATTTGATGTTCCTAATTCATTCATATGGCTATAAAACGATGCAATAAACTATTTTCATTTCTTTCAAAGCTATACATATCAATATGGTTTATAACTGTGCTAATATAGCAGTTAACAGCCACGTATGGTTATTGACCTCTGTAAATGTGACTAGGTGAATTGAGATGTGCTCTCAGTGTAAAATACAGTTTTCAAGAGTTGGTGCTTTAAAAAAAGGACTATAAAATGTCTCACTAATACTATAAAATATTCACTATATGTTTAAATGATTCTTTGGATCTTTTAGGTTAAGAATATATATTATTACAATTATTTTTACTTTCTTTAGTGTGGCTACTAAAATTTTTAACTTATATGTGTGATTTGGATTTGTAGCTCACATTATCTTTCTGTTGAATAATCCTGATTAATAATGTATTGAAATAAAACTTTCACAGAATCTTAGCTTGGGAACTGTATGGAAACGTAGTTTGATCACCCATAAAATACAAGGCACTCAAGATTTTAAGCCTCCAACAGAGCTCTTTTGAGGAAGCATTATGTGCCCAAATCTTTTGAATGCATGTAAACATGACCTTGCACACCTCATATTAAAGTAAATATATATATGTATGTGTATATATGTATGTATATATATATTTGCATATATGTGTGTATATATATACATATATATATATATATATATATATATATTTGTTGGTTGCAATAATTTCATTTTGTACTCTATTAGATTCTGAAACACAGTAGTGAGTTCAGCATTCAATGAGAACAAAATAAATATTCTCTTTTCTTCCTTTATATAGATTATTTTGAAATCTGCGTTTCCTAAGGGAACCGCAAACATAACAAGTATCAGCTCCAATTCAAGAGCCTTGTTCTGTTTGTTATCAACTCCCTTTTCCTAAATTGTCCTCCAAACAGGAACAACAGCAGAAATGCCTACAGGCACCAGGAATTTTCCACTCAGCCATTGGCAATCAGGTCCTACAAAAGAGGATGACATTAACCAGAAATTAGGCTATGCAGACAATATCTACCAAGCAGAGCCTAAACTTTTTAGAATGGTGGTTTCAATTCTATGCTCTCTTACCGTTAGTCTTCATTTCCCTATTCCCCTCCCAAAGTGGTCTTTCATAGCATGAGTACAAACTGTAAATATTTCATGATGTTTGATTTCATCTAATGTACTTAGGAACAAAAGTTTGAATGAGATCTTAAGGGCCTAGATTTTTTTTTTAATAGCTACAGTAAAACAATAATAGAGCCATTCTGCCACTTTAGGAAACAGCCTCGAGGAAAAAGGACTAGGAAGATCATTTTACTGGTTATACACCAGGCCCAAAAGGAATGGTAATGTCATAAATTATTCTGTGGGTATTGCTGATGTAATTCTTCAGAGTTTGATATTCCAGTGAGTCTATAATTGTATACACAATGGAAGTTGAGAGTTTAAATAAATACAAGAATATTTTAGGCCTCTTGGAAGCTTATGTTAAATTCTAGAAAAAAATATATTTTGTAATTAAAATAAATACATTGTCCATGTATAAAATCTTCAAATAAAATTTTCTGCAGAAAAGAAAAATTATCCATTTTGCTTGTTTTGGTTTATACACAATTATAAGAAACTGCTTCCAGCATGTTAATTTCTGCTAAAAATAACGGGACAAGTATATAGTAAATCCCAAGCCCTGAAAAATCATTATTTGACCAAATCATTTTATTATTTGTGATTTATCTACTTTCAAAATAGAAGGCTGTGGTTGTTTGATACAATTGAGAGGATTTAGAGGAAAGAAAGGCAGTTAGGCTCCATGGGAAGGAATGCATATGGATGGGTGGAGCCAGCTCCAAAACACTTACCTTAGAAGCACCGAGGACAGCAGAATGTTACAAGAGAAGGGGGAGAAAAAGGGAAAGCCCAGGGTGGCTTTGAAACTTTGAAACTGATACCAGACAGGGAAGGGGGAAATTGGCAAATCGGGGGAAAAACATGAGGGGACATAAAATGAGGAAGGTTCCCCGTACAGGCAAAGAAACTGCCAGCATTTATAAACCCTAGACAAAGAAACTCACTGGTAACCCATTTTGGGATCCTTCCCCAGGAAGGAGTTTGTATATGCTTGCAATACATTTCCACACTTTTGCTTAAAATATTTTAGTCCACTATCTTTATTCTTTAAACTTCGCAGGACAAGAACCCGGGATAAGAACTCTGGCTTGCCCTTTGGGGTAACACCTACATCTGATAATTGCAAAATTCACAGGGAGATTAGGAGACACTATTGGATAGCTTACAGGGGTGGGCAAACTTTTTGACTGGAGGGCTACAATGGGTTCTTAAACTGGACTGGAGGGCGGGAACAAAAGCATGGATGGAGTGTTTGTGTGAACTAATATAAATTCAAAGTAAACATCATTACATAAAAGGGTACGGTCTTTTTTTTTTTTTTTAGTTTTATTCATTTCAAAAGGGCCGGATCCGCCCACAGCTGGATAGCAGGCCTACCATATGGAAGGAAACTGCCTCTGAATCACCATATTGTCCGCTTGTTACCAGAGACTATATTTGGACTGAGATATGAGTACGAAACAAACCTATATGGTATTCTTTGTTATAGTATTTAGCCTACCTTAAACAATATACCTTGTTTACAGAAAATATACTGATTTTATATTAAGATTCTTTATTACTTCAAAGCCATTGTTAAGTAATCACTCAATGAGGAAGCTAAAAGACTGTTGGAAAAAGTCAGAACTTTATGGCCAGTTTTTCAAGTGATTCTTTAAATAAAGAATAAAATAGAAATAGCTTGTCCTCTGCTTGAACAAAGAGATATGTAACTTAAAAATCAACATATATGAGTATTTTGCTAAAAGATTTACTACTTTTAATTTGATGAAGTCCCACTTGTTTAATTTTGCTTTCATTAACTTTGCTTTTGGTGTCAAAATCCAAAAAATAATTGCCAACTCCAATATCAAAGAGCTTACCCTTATGTTGTTTTTTTTCTAGGAGTATTACAGTTCCAGGCCTTACATTCAAGTTTTAATCTGCTTTGAGTTGATTTTGTGTATGATGTAAGATAGGAATCCAGTTTCATTTTTTTTGCATGTGGCTATCCGGTTTCTTAAACACCAATTATGAAGAGATTATTCTTTCCCATTGTATATTTTTGACTCCTTTGTTGTAAATTAATTGGCTATATTTACATGGGATTATTTCTGGGGTCTTTATTCTGTTCCATTGATCTATATATCTGTTTCTATGCCAATGCCATACTTTTTATTACTATAATTCATAATAAAATTTAAAATTAGGAAGTGTGGGAATCCAAGGAAGAAAACCCCTACAAAGAGAAATTCCTAAACACCAATTATAAAACATATAAAGAAACTTTGAAATGTCTCTTCAGTAACATTAAAAAGTATCCAATGACTCAGAAAGGATTGTGAGGCTCAAGAACATAGATAACATAAAACAATATAAATAAAATAAATGTGTATTTTAAATCCTCCAAGGAATGAAAGCCTAACATTTAGGAAACAAATTCAGAAGATCATGAACAGGATGAAGCCATAAATGAAAATGTGCCAATTCTGAATTCAGAATTGAAAAATATAGTAATTGAAATAAAAAATTCAAGATGGAGAAAATATTACTATTGTTTTAGATGGAGAGAAAGTGAATAAATTGAGAGAGAGAAACAGAAGTGAAAAAAACAGGTGAAAATACAGTGCAGAGAGGTAAAATGAAGGAAGCAATAGAAATTAAAAATGTAGAGACCCGAATAAGAAACAATTTTCACTGTAGTTAGAAAAATAAGGGAGATGCTATGATCAAAAAGCTAATCACTCAGAATATAAAATATATTGAATTTAGATTGAAATAGCCCTGTTATATTCCAAGGGCTAAGAAGAGTAAATCTATTTACCAGAAAAAAAAGACAAATTTAAAAAACACACATAAAAACTACTACAGAAAAAAAAAAAAACTTCTTGAAGGAAATGAAAACTAGATTCATAAAAGCCTTGTTATCAGAAACATAAGCCAATAGAAGACTGGAAAAAAAATGTGTTCAAAATACTGTTCAATTTATACATAATAATCTAGAATCTATATCCTAAAATAATCTGACTCACTCAGGAAATTCTAGATGCTTTCCCATGAAAATAAAAAAAAAAAGGAGTATATTCTATCACCATTATAATTCTAAATTTATCTTTATCCTCTAGTTCAGGTGTTTGCAAGCTCTCTGTGTAAAGAAACAACTACTAAATATTTTAGACTTGGTGGGCCACTCCACGTATTCATTGTGGCACTTACTGCGTTCATCAGCAATAGGTGGGCACCACTATGTTCCAACAAAACTTTATTTATAAAGGCAGGTGAGAGCTGGCTTAGTCAGCTTACTGATTGAGTTCCTAAATCATTACCAAGTGCAAGCTGTATGGAGAACTTGCTCATTTATTTAGTTCTTCATACATTCTTTTATCCCTCTATCCACCAATAATCTCTCTTTCAAATAGTAATTGGGGGCTTACCAAGACTCAGGCACTCTGTTATGTTTGGAAATTAGACAATTGTGACAAGCCTCTGTTCTCATGGAATTTATTATATTCCAAAGAAATTCTATTCAATTAGCCACAAAAAAAATATAAAATTGCAGCTGAGAAAGAAGTCTCATATATGAGCACTTGATACCATTAGATTGTAAAATGGGGCAGCTTTGCCTGGTAGGTGAGATCAAGAAAGATTTTTTAAAAAGTGATTATTGAGGTGAGGCTGAAGGATAAATAAGAATTCACTATGTGAAGAAAGAACTGAAGATTTGTCCCTGAATAATATCATGTACAAGTCTTATAGAGAGAAGGAGCACGGTATGAGGGCAGCAAACCTGTGACAAAGAGGAAGGGAGAGATTGAGATACAATGAGAGATAGGTTGGGGCCAAACCATTGTAGAGCATTGAGGGCATGTATGGAATAGTAAGAAGCCATCAAAGTATGTTCAGCAGGGAGGAGACATGTTTAAATTTGTAGGTTAAAAATATCACTCTGAAAAAAAATATATTCTGGTTTCTTCATGAAGGCAAACTGGACAGGAACTAAAAAAGGGTTCAGGGAGACAAATTAGGAAGCAATTGTAGCAGTGTGAATGAAAAAGAATGGTAAGGAATTGGAAGCAGTAGGGTGCAATGGTCAGATCTGATGGAATGTTGGCTTGGTATAGAATTTTATGATGAAAAGTTACGTTCTTTTGGATTTTGAGAGCTATATTGCACTATTGACTTCTAATCCATAGTCCTTTTTCTTTGAATATTTCTTTTATATTTTGGGGTATTCTCTTTATTCTAATGCTCTCAAGTATAAATATATGTTGGTTTGTATGTGTGTGTGTGAGAGAGAGAGGGGGATAGACGAGAGAGAGAGAGAGAGAGAGAGAGAGAGAGAGAGAGAGAGAGAGGGTTTGAGTGTGTGTTTCATTCATAGTACTCAGCCTTTGATGAGCTCTTTCAATCTGGAAACTTGCTTGCCCTAATGTTATAAGAAATAGTCTCTGATGATTAACTTCACCATTAGCTATTTTTTAAAGATAGTGAAATTCTATTGTCTACCAATATCTTCTCCCTCTTTCTCTTTGTTTGTAGCTATTTGTAGCTTTTTTTAAAAAAAATTCTCTTTCTAGTAAGGCCTTGAGAAGAAAGGCATTTACAACATGTGGACAATTCAACATGCTTAATAGAAAGTCTCATGATATTGAGTTTACTGCTTTCTGTTTCTTGCTGTCATTGCTTCCAGCAGTCATCAAGGGGTTATTTTGCTTTTATAAGACATTATTACTTTATAGGATATGGCTTAAAAAAACCACATGCAAAAGCCATGATAGAGCATTTTTACACCACAATAGTTTACAGAAAGTAAAGTAAACACTAACAACAACAACAACAACAACAAAAAACATAAAAAGGAGGAAATATATAGCTCATCATTTATCAAAGATTTATTGATCTTATACTATTAAATTTTCCTCTCTCACCAACAATTGGCTTCCTTAATATGATAGAAAACATGGCATTGAAAAGTGCCCAAATTTTACACCTTATTTCTGTTACAGAATGGTAAGAAGCTAGGAAAAGTCCAGGAAAAGTGGAAGAGGGAAACGAAGACAGATAGTTAAGCAGCAATAAATCCACCTAGTAAATCCTATTTTTGCTAAACCAAGGACACTTAAAAACAAATGTTTGTACTTATCCTCCCCAACAAGAGGATAAATAATTTAAATCACCCTACTCAGGGAGAGAGGTAACAGAAATCCAGTTAAGTGCCATTTGCCAAACACACCAAGAACAGACAAATTTAGAGAATAAATCTCATTTTGCTATATCAGCATAAAGCTGATGAATATTCTGTTGATCAGCCCCCACGACCTTCCCTAAATGCCCGGCCTTTAAAACCCCTGAAAATGAAGGTCCCAGTGCACTTGCCCTCTCCTCCCCCAGCACATATTCCCTAACCTCTAAGGGACCCCGTGAAACTTACGACCAGGAGAACAATGGGCAGCAACAGCTCATCCGGGGCTAACCCCCTGACCCTGTCTCCAAGGGCCCCTGTTCTCTGATTGCCCAGTGAGCCAAAGCAGCCCAGCCTTAATTCACATACACCATAATTAAATAAGATCAACAGTGTCAAGAATAATATTATTTCAATTTACCAAGGTCAATAAAAAGATTCTTTGTGCAATTTTTATTGAAATTTAACTTCACCATTTATAAATTTTCATTTAAAAAGTATTCTTAGTGATTTAAAATGTGATAGTAAACACTTATTATTTTACTGATGTATTCAAGGAATATTAAGGTGTTTCACTCCTTTAAAATTTGCTGCTTTTTTTGTATATGATTTTTAAACATTATTTGCTTATTGTTCTTCAAAATATATCATTACTTTAGTCTCTTTTAGTGGACATTTTCAAGTTTTACTTAATTAGAACCTAAGAAATCAGAGAAAATGTTAATAGAATAAGTGTTTAACTTCTGAATTAAGGACATATAAGTTTTTTATAAAATAGATAATAGTACCTCAAAAGCTTTTTTATGAAGGGGCTATTATTTTGTTAAATTCATCTTTCTTTTGACACTGTATTTCAGATAGGAAATGAGTACAAATTAAATGATTTATATAATGTCAGGTAATTTATCTTTATAAATGATATTAACTATTGTAAAGTACATAGAATTTTGCATTAGTATTTGAAAAAACACTTTAAAAACTGATTATAAGGTTTTTTTATTTGTTATCCACTTTGCTTTTTGCAACATCACTTGGTGATTACTTTTCCTCGAATCATATGATAGATTGATATCACTGATGAATGAGTGTTTTTTTGGGAAACAAGAATTGAGGAGTGACTTGCTCAGGTATAAAAGACTTGTCATGTTGACTGAAGCAAAGTGATATGTGATTGGATTCTGGGGTCAGAAATTGCTTAGTAGTAATTTAGACAACAATTGGACACAGGATCAAAGTGAAATGCACTCATTGTCCATCTAAAACTGGCTTATGTACTTTCTTGATGACTATAAATACACTTATATTTCCTAGAATATATATAATAGTATTCGTGAAAGAAAAAGTTATTAAAAAAATCTTCAATTACAATTCAATTTTTTAAAGTTTCTATTAAATGCAGATTTTATTTCCAGTCTGTGTAATATTCAGCATCTCATTATATACTTTACTGAGCTGAGAATCCTCATAAATACCTATGTTCTAATGTTGGGGATATAATTGAGATGTATACGTAAAAGGCCTGCTATAGGCCATGTATATAAAATATATTCAATAAATTAATACTCAATAAATTAATTTATATTAAAAGAAGCCACAACAATCTTGAGAAAAAAGAACAAAGCTGGAAGATTCATGTCACTGATATCAGACTACACTACAAGGACATAGTAATCAAAACAGCATGGAACTGGCATAAAAACAGACATATAAATCAAAGGAACAGAATAGAGAGCCCAGAAATAAACCACGTTATAATCTATACTAGAGGTCCAGTGCACGAAATTCGTGCACTGTGAGGGGGGCGGGAGTTCCCTCAGCCCGGCCTGCGCCCTCTTGCAGTCCGGGAACCCTCGGGGGATGTCTGACTGCCGACTTCTGGCTGGATGGCTTTCTGCTGCTGCACAGCCTGCTGCTTGAGCTTCAGCAGCTGCTGCACATGCATGGGCTGGGCCACACTGTCTGTCCTACAAACACCATCTAGTGGGTAAGTCAAGTGGGGAGGCAGGCTCACCCTGAATTCCCTGTGCTTCCCTGAGTCACTGAGTTGTTCAGACTGACTGCCTTCAATAGAGAACGGCACCAGGATTGGGCCTAAGCCAGCAGTCAGACATCCCTCTCACAGTCCAGGACCCCTCGGGGGATGTAGCAGTGTGCCAAGTGGCAGCTGGTCAGGGAGGAACCCAAATCAGGGCCAGGTGCCACGCTGCTTGCACTCATCTTGGCCCACTGCACCTGCTGCCATGGTTCGGTACTGCTGCCACGGCGTCAGGAGAGGCTCCCGATGCCATGGCAGCTGCACTTTCCAGCTGTGAGTCCAGCTTCTGGCTGAATGGCACTCCCCCTGTGGGAGCGCACTGACCACCAGGGGGCAGCTCCTGAGTTGAGCGTGTGCACCCTGGTGGTCCATGTGCATCATAGCGACCAGTTGTTCCGCTGTAAGCAACCGTTCACCATTCAACCGGTCGTTATGACACCCACTGACCACCAGGGGGCAGATTCTCAACACACAGGCATAGAAAGATGGAACAGACTGATGAATCTCAGAGGGAAGGGGGGAGGGAGGAGGGTTGGAAGAGATTAACCAAGATCTTATATGCATAGCAGATGCTTCATGCACGGATTCATGCACCAGTGGGATCCCTTGGCCTGGCCTGTGGGGATCAGGCTGAATCTGGCAGACCAACATCCCCTGAGGGGTTGCAATAGAGTGCAGGCCTGGCCAAGGGACCTCACCAGTGCATGAATCTGTGCACCAGGCCTCTAGTTAGGTAATATTTGACAAAGGAGGCAAGAACATACAATAAGGGATTCTATTAGAATATGGTGTTGGAAAAATTGGACAGATAAGTGAAAAAGATTAAATTAGACCACCTCTGACACCATTCACAAGACTCAACTAAAAGTGATTTTAAAAACTTAAATATTAGATTCAGTACCATAAAAATCCCAGAAGAAAACATAAGCAGTACAATCTCAGACATTTCTCTTTGTAATATTTTTTTCTGATATACTAGTATTTTCTTGGGCAAGGGAAACACAAGAAACAATGAATAAATGGGACTACAGAAGTAAATAAATAAAATGAAAACACATAAATTAAACTTTATGGCTATAATTTCAGTATTATTTATTTTCATTATTTTTAGCAGGTCATAAAATGTTGCATATCAGCCCTGGCTGGTATTGCTCAGTGGTAGAGCATTAGTTGGCACACCAAAGGGTGGCAGGTTTGATTCCTGATCAAGGGCATGTACGTGGGTTGCAGGTTTGTTCCTCAGCCCCAGCTGGGGTGCATGCAGGAAGCAATCTATTGATGTGTCTCTCTCACATCAATGTTTCTCTTCCTCCCCCCCTACTTCTTCACTCCCTTCCTCCCTTCCACTCTCTTTAAAAATCAATTGAAAAAAATATCCCCTTTGAGGATTAACAAAACAACAAAAAAAGAGTTGTATATTAATCTTTTTTTCTAGTTTGAGAGACTAGATATTGTTTCTAAAATATGTTCTTTAAAATACTTAAAAATACAGATTAAATTTTAATTATTTTAGGTTCATCAATGAGCTGACCAGAAATCAAAGAATATTAAGAAGCTGAAAAAGTTATTTATTTATATATTTATTTGCATTGAATTTATTGTGGTGACAACATGGTTAATAATATTATATAGTTTTCAGGTAGACAATTCTATAATACATCTGTATATTGTGTGTTCACCATCCCAAGTCAAGTCTCCTTCCATTGCCATTTATCTCTCCTTTTCCCTCTTCTACCCCACCCCCTTTTCTCTCTGGTAATCATCATATTGTTGTCAGTCTATTAGTTGTTTTTTTTTTCTTTCTTAATCTCTTTATCATTTCACCCAGCCTTCCAAACTCCCTCCCCTCTGACAGCTGTTAGTCTATTTTATGTATCTATATGTCTGTTTTTATTTTGTTAATTTATTTTGTTCATTAGATTCCACATATAAGTGAAATCATATGATACTTGTCTTTCTCTGACTGGCTTATTTCACTTAGCATAAAACTCTCCAGGTTCACCTATTGCTGTTACAAATGATAAGAGTCCCTTCTTTCTTAAGGCTGGATAGTATTCCATCTGTAAATGTGCCACAACTTTTTATCCATTCATCTACTGATGGACACTTGGGCTACTTCTAAATATTGGCTATTGTAAATAACAGTGCAATGAACATAGGGGTGCATATATTTTTTTGAATTAGTGTTTCAGGGTTCTCTGGATATATTTCAGACGTGGAATCACTAGGTCATAAGTCAGTTCCATTTTTAATTTTTTGAGGTGACTCCATACTGCTTTCCAAAGAGGCTGCCCCAATCTGCATTTCCACCAACAATGCATGAGGATTCCCTTTTCTCCACACGTCCTTGCCAACATAGGTTGTTTGTTGATTTATTAATGACAGCCACTCTCAGGTGTGAGGTGATATCTCATTATAGTTTTAATATGCATTTCTCTGATAATTAGTGAAGATGAGCATTTTTAAAAATCTGTTTATTGGCCATCTATATATTCTTTTTGGAGAACTGTCTATTTAGGCCCCTTGCCCATTTCTTAAAATTGGATTGCTTGTTGTTATGGTGTTGAGTTGTATACAATTTTTGGATAAATTTTGGATATTAACCTTTTATCAGTAGTATCATTGAAAAGCCAAAAAAATTAATAAATCAAGTATCCTAAGTGATAAGCTGATACTGAATCTGGGTCTTGTGGGAGGATCCAAAGAGGTGAACTTGAGCTTTTAATTGAAACAAACTAGCCAGTAGGAAAAGTCTTGAATAGTCATTTTACACAAGATGAAACTCAACTGGCACATAAGCCTATAAAAAGATGCTTAATTAGTACCTAGGGATATGTAAAATCAGCCTACAATGAGATATAATTTCACTCCCACTAGATTTGCAAAAATACTATACACTAGAAAATATCTAATGTTTGGGAAAATATACAGTAATAACCAAGTGTCATATAATACTCATGGAGTGTATATTAGTATAAACACTTTGGAAAGTAAATGGACATTATTTAATAAATATAAAGACGGGCAAATCCTAAACTGAGCAATTCCACTCCCAATTACAGAACTAAAGAAACTCTTTCAAAAGTGAACCAGAAGCTATAAGTAAGAATGTTTATAGCAAAAGTTTTTTGTTTTGTTTTTTGTTAAATATATTTTTATTGATTTCAGCGACACGAAGGAAGAGGAAGAGAGATAGAAACATCATTGAGAGAGAGTCATTGATCAGCTGCCTCCTGCACACTCCCCACCCCCCAAAGCAGGAATCAAGCCTGCAACCTGGGCATGTGCCCTGACTGGGAACAGAGCCATGACCTCCTGGTTCATAGATTAATGCTCAACCACTGAGCCACACCAGCTGGGCTATCCCAAAAGTTTTAATGAGTACAAAACAAAACAAATCAAAACTGAAAACCAAAGTGGTCATCAATAATAAAATGAGAAATGATCCCAGCATATTCATGAAGTGGTTTACTATTCAATATAAAAATAAATTATTTTCAACTATAAGAAAGAGCATGGATGAAACCTTAGATCATAAAGTTGAATGTAAAAAGCCAGTCACAGAATACTATAAGCAGTATGATTCCATTCATATTAAGTAAGAACTGCACAAGTAAAAAATATATATTAAAGAATAGAAATTACAGATGGTACAATTATAAAGAAAAAGCACATAAATGATTTACACAAACTTGAGGACATGCATACTAAGAGGATGGAGATATGGATATCAGTTTTGGGAGGGACACACAAGCCATTTAAAAGGTAATAGTAGGAATATATCCCAAGAAACTAGAAACACCAATCAGAAAGGATATATGCACCCCTATGTTCATAGCAGCACAATTTACCATAGCTAAGATTTGGAAACAGCCTAAGTGCCCATCAGCAGATGAGTGGATTAAAAAACTGTGGTACAGCTACACAATGGAATACTACGCTGCAGTAAAAAAAGAAGGAATTCTTACCATTTGCAACAGCATGGATGGAACTGGAGAGCATTATGCTAAGCGAAATAAGCCAGTCAGAGAAAGATAAATATCACATGATCTCATTCATTTGTGGAATATAATGAACAACATAAACTGATGAAGAAAAACAGATCCAGAGACAGAGAAGCATCGATCAGACTATCAATCCCCAGAGGAAAGGTAGGGGAAGGTGGGGGTAAGGGGGAGAGATCAACCAAAGGACTTGTTTGCATGCATATAAGCCTAACCAATGGACACAGACACCAGGAGGGTGAGGGCATGAATGGGGTGGAATTGGGGGATAAGGACATATATGTAATACCTTAATCAATAAAGAGAGAAAAATATATAAATAAATAAAAAATAATATAAAAGGTAATAGTAATTCATTTTTTTTCTTACACTGAGGGATGGGTCAATGGCTTTTTATGGCATTTGCCCACACACATGTATTTAAATACTTTTTATCAACTAAGCATTTAGTAATTATACTTTTTAAAAGAAAAAACAAAAACATTTATATTTTTAAAATAATTCTTTTCTTAAAAGCTCATTTCATTGACCCATGACTTTTACCGCTCATGCATAAATTGTTTCTGACAATAAGAAGCATCATGCACCTTCGGACAAAGAAATGGCAGAGAATGTGGCAGTGGATTCAAGCATTTTAACATAATCAGTAGTGCTCTAAGTGTCTAGATGAGCTAATTATACTTCCAAAAGTAACTCAATCTAGGGAAAGAATAATTTAAAATATTAAAATGACAATACAATAGTCCCTCTCATATTCATGGTTTCACTCTCCATGGTTTCCTATGATTAACCTGGGTCTAAAATTATTAAATAAAAATTTCCAGAAATAAACAATTCATAAATTTTAAATCCAGCAAGGTACTAAGTGGCATAACCAAATCTCTTGCCATCCTGCTCCATCTTATCTGGCATGTGAACCATCCATTTGTCCAGCCAATCCATGAGACATATAAGCCATCTTCTCATTAGTCACTTAGTTATCATATAGACTTTTGAGGCATCACAGTGCCGATGTTCAAATATCCCTTATTTTACTTAATAATGCAGTGGTTCTCAACCTTCTGGCCCTTTAAATACAGTTCCTCATGTTGTGACCCAACCATAAAATGATTTTCGTTGCTACTTCATAACTGTAATGTTGCTACTGTTATGAATCGTAATGTAAATATCTGATATGCAGGATGGTCTTAAGCAACCCCTGTGAAAGGATTGTTCGACCGCCAAAGGGGTCGGGATCCACAGGTTGAGAACCGCTGTAATAATGGCTCCAAAGTGCAAGAGTAGTGATGCTAGCAATTCAATATGCTAAAAAGAAGCCATAATAATCTCTTGCTGTGCCTAATTTATAAATTAAGCTTTATCATAAGAATGTATGTATAGTAAAAAACAAAACAAAACCAAAAAACAGTATCCATAGGGTTTGGCACTATCTGATAGTTCAGGTATCTCTTTGGGTTCTTGGAAATTATCCCCTGTGGATAAGGGGGAACTACTGTATACAAACTTAGAGTATGTATCTTTATGTACCTTTTTAAAAATATTGATAATAAAATATGGATTAAATCAATTAGTGGAACATACCATATTTACTGGTACTTTCAAAGTGATCTTGATTTCTCTTTTCTTTTAGGCATCCATGGTAAATAATAGGTGATGGAGGTCAGTAAGTTTAAAAGTATAGAGAAATTCTCAAATGATCTCAAACCAATAGACTGGATACATAAGAAATATAGTTGGGTCATGGTTAGAAAGAAAATTCTATTTGTTTTAATCTCTCAAACAGGCTACTCATCTGTTTCATTTTAACAGGAATAAATGACTTAACCTCCTTATGAATTCTAGAATGTGGAAAATGTATCTGACTTCAAAAGCATAGTGAAAATCACTTTTGAATTTTTCCCGTAGATCACGTAAATGTATCATAGAAACACTGAAGAAACATCTATTTATTTTTTTTTTGTTTTTTTTAACTTAACCTAACTGAAAAATAAATTGAATTCTGAGCTGGCCCATGAAGGAGAGCCCCCTGTAGTACCTAGAATGAATTGAAGCTCTTTTTCTTTGAGGATCTAGGGCAAGTGGAAGCCCCTTTCTGTTGGCAACCTTTCCTTTAACTACCCCTTCCATTTCCTATAAGCTCAAATTATTTATCCTTGAAGAGCATTTGATCTGAAACCATTGTGCACCTAATTAAAAAAAATTAATTGTTGATACAGATACTGACATATTTAAAATTCTGCTGTTTAAATGCTTTCTCCCCCCTCTTTTTAAAAAATCCCTGGTTTTGTAGGTGAATCACTATTAAATCTCACCTTCAATAGATTGAATTTGAAATTAGCCCCTGTAGGTATATCTTTGCTTAATATCGTCACATATCATTGGGAGGATTATTATGGAGAAGGACTGATAGCACATGTTTTAGTTAAAAAAAAAAAGCTTAATTTTGAGATATGTATAAAATGTACCACAATAAATAGTCAATTTTTAATTGGTTGCTAGCTTTATCACTACCACCATCCAGCAATACGTGGGTGGCAATAATGGAAGGTTGGCATAAAAAAAAAATTTTACATTGTCCTTTCTACTTACTTAGGTTGCAGGGAAGAACCTGGAACTTTATGATTTAAAATATGTTTCCTGGAAAATATTACAAATTCATTAATACACATAAATCCAATTTTTAAGTTCTAGCCACATGGCATTTTAGACTATGCTAATTTTTTATTTGTTTCTTAGGAATTTTTAAAATAGATGTTTTGAAATAAGTTCTACTGAGAACAAAGTAATGATAAAAGCAGTTAGTTTGCTTTTTTCCTTTAGTATAGGATTATATGATTTTCAGATGAGAATTCAAATTTAATGAACTAAGGGACAAACTGGCTTCTAATAATTTCATTAAAAATTAAAGCTCTTTCCTCTCTCCAATGAGAATATGCCAAATTGCCTATAGTACTGATCTTCTCTGAAGTTCTCAAAGCTTGATTAAGCTTATCCGATCTTAAGAGTTATGTGTGATTTGTTATATGTGGTAGATAATGTCCAGAGTTGTTAATTAAAATACACATTACTCATGCATGTGTTTACCACTGTAGTTATATT
This sequence comes from Myotis myotis, assembly GCF_014108235.1. Taxonomy (NCBI): domain Eukaryota; kingdom Metazoa; phylum Chordata; class Mammalia; order Chiroptera; family Vespertilionidae; genus Myotis; species Myotis myotis. Next base: position 50,069,078 of record NW_023416379.1, read on the forward strand.
AACTCAATGACCTTTTCCTCATTCTATTTTGGTTAGATGCACTATTATAATTGGATTTAGATTTTGACTGAAAATATTCTTTGAAGCACTCTAAGACATAATGATTTTTAATTATGATTAACTGCTAACTGAAGAGTAAACAAATAAACAGACCAAGCTAAACAATTCAGTGTATTTTGACATACTAGTTTAAGATTCTGATACAACAACAAAAAATATCATTTTGATTTTACTATAAATAAGAGTCGCAATTATTTAAAGACACCCAATTGGGAGTCGTTACAGTCATGAGGATGTAAGAATGACTGCGTATCTCGGGCTAATTTGTGTTGTTGGAACTGTGTTAGTTTAATGGTTTTTCTATACCATTCATCACTTTTTTCTTTTTAATTCAGGCAATGACTTGAGTAATAGTTTAATTATTCAGATTTTTATGCAAAACATTTATCCATGATAACTGAAGAATTAGATTGGCTTTTGATTACTTGTAGAACATGATACTTGGTGATAGTCATGTAAGAAAAAAGCAGAAAATTTAATAAAAAATAATTTAAGTCCCTTAGAATTGTATGTTATGTATATGTATGTGTGTATATAAAATCAAGTTCATTAATTAGTTAATCTTCCACAAATAATGTATAACTAGTAGATTTCTTTTACACAAATATGTCCAGTATTATTTATAAATCAATTAGGATATAAAATAATTAAGCTTTAGTGAGAAGGGGTATAATTAGTATGACTCCAAGAGCACTGATATTTTTATACCTTAAGCTGCTATCCTAAATTTCCAGAAAAAAATGTCCCATTTAAACCTTTCTCATAAGCAAAACAGACTCTCCTAACTTTCTAAATTCCAAATCTCAGGCAGTTTTCAGCAACAAGACGCCTCATTGAACCCACATACCTTTCTTCTTCAAAGTGGGTTTAACATCCTGAAGATATTGGTAAAGCAAGAAACACAATGCAGATCCTCTTTGGATAGGAGAGTCCAGCATTTTGAAACAAGGTAGAAATATTAAAAGATAGAAAAAATGTTGGAATTACTTTTGTCATTAAACTATTGTTGCCCAAGATTGAAAATATTATTTTAGTAAATAATCTCTTTTTTCACTCTAATAACGGATGATTACATATTTCAACAGGTACATTTAAGAGCTCTAATAATTTTTGTTCAATAGGTACAAAGGGTGTTGGCACAAAATGTATTTGGCCTCAAGATTACAAATTAAACAGTGCCTTTAAATGGTCTTTTGTCCCTTTGTCACATTAAGATGTTACTATGTGCATACGTAAATGAATGTCTTTATATGAAAGTCAGGAAGTGATTTTGTAGTTTAAATCTTTTAAAAATATTCTGCCACTGGCATATCTCAATGACAGGTGAAATCTTGGTATCTTCTAAGAAACTGGTAAATTTTCATATAAACTGATAGCAAATTTTCCTTTTGTATGCCCTTACTTTCCTCAGAAACATTTTACATCAAAATTCAAACTATATAGGGATAATGCAGTGTTAGTTAAAACAGTCACAAGTTCTTATAAGCCTTTATCAAATTCATTGTTGAAATTTATAATTTCCTGAAAGTATGGAGACTAACATTCATATATGATTTGTAAGACAACAGGAAGATCTGGCTGCACCCAAATGTATTTAGGTTTTACCTTTTTCACATATCTAATACATTTCTTAAAAAAAACAAAAACCATGTTTGTCTGAAAATGTAAGAAAGATCAACAAATTCAAAATGAGGGTTTTGTTCTCTTAACTTCTAGCTGTTTGTCATTAACAATGTTCTCTAATTTCCCTGGGCTATAGTTTTCTCATCTGTAAAATGAGACTGTAAAATCACTTCAACAGTTTCTAAAATCTCTTCTGGCTGAAATGGCTGTCTAATTCTAAACTTTGTGTTTTCTGGTTGTAATGTTCAATTAGACTAAGGACTAGAGATTTTGCTTAATAACAATGATAATGTCGTGGTTTCAGACCCCAGCATGAACTTTAACAGCAAGAAACAATTAAATAGACACTAGTTACTGCTGATATTTTGAAAGAACAAATGAAAACTAACTAAAAAAAGAAAAAGAAAAAAAAAAGAGAAGACCTGATTATGAAATTTACTGATTCACAGCATTCATTTAAATGAGTTTGGACTAAGGTTTCTGTTGTTGTTTTACAAGACTGCCAATTTGAAACTGCCAGATTTCAGGCCTGGAGTCCTCAAGGCCAACAGAGGGATTTCCCAGTAAAGTAGAAACTGGGCAATGAGCTCTGGGATGCTAGCCCACCGTCCGACAGAGAAGTGCCACCTTTATTTGTCACACACACCAGTATTATGCATTCAGTTTTATATGAAAAGTGCTAAGGATCTTCAGTAAAAAAGTAAGTAAATAAAAATTGATGTTTAGAAATTACTACAATAGCCAATGTTGAGTCAGGTGAGTGAGAAAGCCTTTGCCTGAGGCGTGTTGCTTCCTGCATTGAAGAACACTTTTGCTGGCATTCTTTAGACTAATCTCTTTCAACTTTTATCCATGACTTTTGTGAAGATACCCAGGGCATTAGCCAACGGCAGAGGTTTGGGTTAGAGAATCAATATCTCAGCAGCTCTCTTTCAGCTTCAACTACATCAAACAAAGCAAAGTTAAATGAAGCCATATTTAAAGTTCTTATTTTCATATTAAAAATAGATTAAAAATTAGATCAGTCAGAAAAACTAAGAGTACAAATAGAGAGTAAAAAAGACAACAGCACTACTAAAATAAACTAAATAAGGTAAAAAACAAAACAAAATAAAAACATCAGCGGTTTTAACTAAAACATACTGTAAAAATAAAAAGTGAGTTGTGATGGTTTATACCACACACAGACCTTTGTCTACATCAATGGAAATTTAGTATCTAAGTAGGGAGTTGGGGCAGATCTAATCAACTCACACCCAGAGCATACTATTTCCTTCCAGGAACAAGCCTTTAAGGAAATTACTAATATAAACTGGACTCTTTTGAAATGTGCATGACCAGGCAATGATCTGGACCAAGGTATAACAGGGGTTGGAGATGTTTATTCTATCACAGGACATAGATTGCAGGCTTTTAAAATATTTGTAGGGATGAGACAAAGACAGAAATTACAATTATTCTACAATTATCAAGAAGCTGGACTTCACCAAACCGATTTAAAATACCGTGCAAACCGGAAGAACTGGTCTTGATTTTAAAAAAATATTTTTACTATTTGGAACTTAATGAAGATAGAACAAGCTTTCAGAAATATTGGGTTCCTCCATCTTGGAAAATATTCAGAGATTGGGACACAAACTGGTGAGGTTAGAAAATTATTGTCCATAACATTGAAAACATTTTATTATTATAAAATTTATGAGACTATAATGAAAACATTTTATAAGACATAAAAATTTATATATTGTTGCATACCATCTAAAAAATGAAGAAACTTTCATTCTTTATTGAGCAAAATGACATAAAAATTACTAATTCAGCAGAATTATTCAGACTTTCCCAGTAAACATGCATTGCCACTAAGAAATGTTTGAAAAAGTAATGACTATTATGTATGACACTAAAGGTTACCACTCTTTGAAGTCAGCAAGCAGAGGTAGCAAAACCCCTAATCAGAAAAGGTCCAAATATTATCATTTCCAGAAAGTAAAATGATGAGAATGGCATAGCCCATGTCTTCATTCTTCAAGCTACAGCTTATTGGCATCCAGTAGGGAGAAAGAATGGGGTCACCCATCAGAGCCAGCATTTTCTCCTGAGGACTGGAAGTCCTTCTCACCATGGTAATGAAGGCTCATAGAATCATATCTCCCACATGTTGAGGACCTAATTAGTATTTTTTTAAATACAAGAGTACAGCCCTAACCGGTTTGACTCAGTGGATAGAGCGTCGGCCTGTGGACTGAAGGGTCCCACGTTTGATTCTGGTCAAGGGCATGTATCTTGGTTGCGGGCACATCCCCAGTAGGGAGTGTGCAGGAGGCAGCTGAACCAATGTTTCTCTCTCATCAATGTTTCTAACTCTCTATCCCTCTCCCTTCCTGTCTGTAAAAAAATCATTAAAATATATTTTTAAAAAATACAAGAGTACAGGCTATGTATACTTTGATATTAACCCTTGAAATTAGATTCTGTGCAACAGTGAAGAAGACCAAGGAATAAATATATACAGACGTGGGCAAAAGTAGGTTTACACTTATAATACAAATAAATAATACAATAATTAAAAATAACACAGGAATAAACTGTGTGTTTTGCTTACTCACAACTCTAAACCTACTCTTGCTCACTTCTGTATATTTATATAAATATAACCTTTGTATGTTATATATATGTGTGTGTATATATATATATATATATATATATATATATATATATATATATAAAACATTCCTTTTAAAACTCCCACTCCACTCACACCAAGAAGTGTGTTTCTGTGTGAAATATGAGTTTTGTATAACTTTCATGGGGGAAAATGATGGGTGTGGTAGGCAGACCCCTTTCCCCTCCCAAAAAAATATTTTCATATCCCAATTCCTGGAACCTGGGATTATGCATGTGACATGGCAAGGGGGAATGGAGGTTATTGTCAAATAGATGGCCTTAAAATAAAGACATTATCCTTGTTTATTTGAGTAGACCCAATGGCCTTACAAGTGAAACAGAGAGGTAGAAGAGTCAGCCAGTGTCTGAGTGATAGGCTGTGAGAAATACTTAATGGACCATTGCTGGCTTTAAAGATGAAGGAAGGGAGCCATGAGGCAAAGGAAGGTAGAAGCCTTTAGAAGCTGGAAAAAAACAAGGAAGTGGAGGAAATCCCTGCCAGACTTGTGACCTTCAGCGCCATAAGATAATAAATTCATTTAGTGTTAAGCCACTGAGTTTGTGGTCATGTGTTACAGGAGGCATAGGAAAGTAATAGAGGAGCAGTGTGACTCAGGTTTTGTCTTTTTGGGGTGTTTTTTGCACTTTGACTTCTTTTCTAAGAGTCTCACTTAAGTATTTTGCTGTAGCCTTTTTACCAGCGATTCACTTGACAGCAAGAGAATGTTTTACAGCATGGATTGTCTACTAAACAACCTAATCAAAATATTATTAAACAATTACAACTGCAGTAGGCTGTTTAATGAAGTGTTTTCAGTGTGGCTTGAACACTAATAGCAACAATGTTAAGCTGCTTTGTGCTCTGGGTATCAAAAAGCTTGTAATAATGTGAGTCGACTAAGAGCCAAATAAATCTTAAAGCACTTTTGACAGATAATATACTTGTGCCAGTCTAAATCTTGTCAGATATTGTTATTGTGCATGAAAATGGGGAAAAACAAGACTATCAAGAACTTCTGTATACTGTATATCATGTAAATGCCCCAATAACTAGGTACTTTCCAAGCTTCCTCCCATCGATGACATGTCTATTAGCTTGGTCTGAATTTGAATATAAATTTAAAAGAACATAACCTAAAGTTAAGCCAAGTACTCTTGAACTACCCTCTATATCAACACCTAATTTAGAAGTAGTGGCACCCATAGTGAATTGAAAAAAAACCTCTTAGAATTAAGAAATTAGCATTATATGGCTGATAGGCAAATCTAAATAAGACTAATGCAGATATACCCAAAGATGCGGTTACAGTGTGCTTTGGTTTTTAAGTAGAAAATTTCCATCTAACTAATTACATTTCTTTCTTCTGTAGTTCTTCTTTTGTAGAGAGTTCCAGGTAAGAAGTTTACTATTATATTTTGTTCATCAAAATGATCAGATATGAATTTAAGAATAATCACTCTTCTAAACACTGTTGATAGTCCTAGAGAAATGGAAACGGGCATGAACTGAAGAATTGTCACAGGTTCATGCAAATGACTTTGAAATTATGGGCTAAAGTTCTCTCTAGCCCCGTTCTTCTTTTCTCTTTATCTCTTAATGGACAAATAACTGATATTACAGTTATTACCCTGAGAACAAAAACCAAAACATTATTTCTGAATGAAAGACACTTTCTCCTCTGTGTCTAAGGGCAGTGAGTCCTCAAAGACACAACAGTTGGAGTATGATTTGGAGGAGATAATTGGAGTACAGACCTCAGATTTTGAAATTCATCCCAGCCATGACTTGGACCACTCTACTGGAGTGATACACAGTAGTGAGGTCCCTCTCTCCTGTTGCCTTGTTAACTCTCCATGGCCCCTCTCAAGAAATCTGTGTAAATCCTTTACATTTGCTGTACTCACTGGTTCTCTAAGAGAACAGTGGCCTGCCACTTGCACTCCTTGCAATTTGTCTGTTATGTAAAAGTAACAGGAAATTACTGCGTAGATGTCTATCAGTTTTCTCTGTTTGGCCCTCTTGATCCCTCTCTTATGAGATATTCAAGCCCACTCAGCTCCTCTCAGTGCATTCATCACAGCTATCATTTGTCTCTGTTTTTACTTCCATCATGTGTCATCTTAATGCTGAGGTGTTTTGACAAGTGCAATGAATTCCCATTAGCTGTGATTATCAGAAGTGGACGAGAGAAGTTGAGGACAGTGAATGACACGCTATTTCACATTTTACTCTCATCTAATTCACATCTATCGAGAAGGTCTTAGAGTGTTATCCATTCAGCATTCTCCAAAGTGAGTCATTTTCCCTAATAGCATCAGTTCTGCTGATGTTTCTCTAAGTCTAGATGATTATTGAGGAACCATGCTTCAATTGTTAATGTGTAAAATCTTTCTGTTTTGAAACTAGTGGAGAAAATTTTGTTTATTTTCCAAATCAGATGACAAAATCTTCGTATAATCCTCTACGTCTCTCAAGCTCAACTTTCTTTTTGTTTTTGTTTTTTTAAATTAATATTAAACTATGACTCCAACACCCATTTAGTAACTCATTAGTAATGGGGATGCTATTAGAATAGTCACAGATTCATTTATGCCTTTGATGTTTCAGAGAAAAAGGAAACACAGCTTATTACTAAATGTAAGGAATAAGCAATCTACGTAAACATGCGTAGTGGTATAATCCTTCTGGAAGAAAATCAAATGAGACCAGAAAATTTATTTTTAAATGAATAATAAACAAAGGTGTATCATTACGTCTTACCAGATGCTGAGGTCTGAAATATTTTATTGAGGTTAAAAAATATTTACTATTGCTCTAAGGGATTCACTATTTAAAGTTCTTAAAATATATAATTTAAAACTTAAGGCATGCCAAAAACCTAATGTTTATGTATTTTATGTATGCATTAACTAAATACAATTAGGACTTTAGGTTATGGGATGCTAGTTAGTTATCCTCTTCTCTTCCCAGATGTTGGTACCCCATGAAATATAACCAAAGAAAGAGCTTCTTGATTCCCAAATCTTCAATTTAAAGTTTTTCACATATACAAATAATATCTTAAATTATGTTTATAATTTTCATATGTGTTTGTTCCCTTGAAGTTCCAGTGTTCCAGCCTTGGTTTTCTTCTCTCGTTTTAAGTTTGTACATATACCAATTATATGTTATAGAATAAATGATACTTTGATGAACAAAAAGATAATATATATGATAGTATGTATTTTCTCATTTTCTTAATGTTTACTAGACAAATGCCTAATTATTGAGCTAAAATAAATATTCTTGCTTTCTTATAGGTCAGTCAGGCCTCAGGTTGGCTGCACAAACTCTGAGAGGCTATGTTTACAATGAATTTTTGCATTCTCAAACATATATAGCATAATTCATTCTTAAAAGCTATAAGCCCACAAGTTCTAGTTGCTATTTGAATATCTGATATGTTCCCAAAACTGTACTCTGTGCTGAAACAGTGATTAATTGTAATATTTTAGAAAGAATACAAATTTAATTTATTTTATTCATAGTTTGATTTTAAGAAACTTTTATTTTAGTAAAGAAAAAAATAAATATGTTTAATAGCTGCCATGATGCCTTTGAGTGGCTATATTTATTAGTTACCTTTGTAAGTTTGTGAACTTGGTGATTTAGGTAACCAAATCCAACATTTAATAAAAAATATTTATATACAAGTTCTATTTATAAAGTGGCTAAGAAGTTATGATTGTATGCTACTTAAGTAGGGTGTGTTTTTTTTAAATATATATTTTATTGATTTCAGAGAGAAAGGGAGGGGGAGAGAGACAGAAACATCAATGATGAGAATTATTGATTGGCTGCCTCCTGCATGCCCCTCACCAGGGACCGAGCCTGTAACCCAGGCACGTGCCCTTGACCGGAATCAAACCCAGGACCCTTCAGTCTGCAGGAAAATGCTCTATACACAGAGCCAAACCTGCCAGGGCAAGCAGTGTTTTCATTGAAAGAAAAATGTGATACACCAGAAAAATTATTTATAACCAGAACTGAAGTCTGCCAAAATCTCTCACATAGACCAGAATGCAGTAATTTTTTTTGTTTAATTTATGATCTTTAAATTTTTTAAGCCCAAACTCCCTTGAGATATTTAAATTTTTAAATGTTTTCATTAAATTCTGAGTCTAGAATAGACAGTGAAAATTTTCTTTACACGTTGCCATATTGAGCTTAGAGTAGATAAGAATCATTGTAGTTGTGGTGTAATTGTTTACTTTAATGAAATTTGGAAGCATGAGCCTAAAGAAGATGCTTCCCTAGAGGGCATGTGGAAAAAGTTCATTGCATATTTAAAAAATGTATTTGGTAAGTGTCATATCATTGGCCGCTTTCAGTTCCACAGTGGACCTGATTTTATGTAAAGTAAATATAATCCTCAGTAAAAACACAGACAGAGGTGTAGAAAATGTGATTTTGTTTCTAAAATTATTTTAGAATTTATATCTGTGTTCATGGGATATTTTATTTTTTGTTTCATTGTGCGTGCATGCATGTGTGTGTGTATGGACTAGCAAAATTTTCTGTTTCAAATATAGTAATGTTTATTTTCATCTTTTTTATATCATGAGTTGTTAAGAGAGATTTTATTCAGAGTTGTCTTTGTGGCCTCTTTTACCATATGTACAGACTTGTAGATAAAACACGAACTCAGAGTTTGTTTTGTCTTTCCATAAACATCTCCCGGAACCCTAGATGCTAGAGAGCATCACATTACCTCTCTCATTGGGAAATGAGGCAGCCACTGCTGAAGATGATAAGCTGATGGGCTCACTTTATATTACTGGTGAGGGACAGAGCTGGAACAGAGCCAGGACCAGAACTCCAAAATCCTAACAGGAGTCCTTCCCACCACAATGTCTTTCCTCCTGGAACTGAATCTTTTGTTATGAAAAAACTTTTTCCAGTATCTTTAATGTAATCTCAGCAGTCTATGTTATATCTATATTGTCATTTTTTTTTCTAGATGCAGCTAGGATTCTGGGCCCCCACTTGCTCTTGGCATTGGCACTCCAGTAGAGGTGATGAGTTTTCCTGAGTCAGTACTGATTCTCTTTGTGACTAAACTTACACTCTTTGAACTCAGTAGGGAACTGTAGTGTGGCTAGTTCTACAAAATCAATTGACCGTTATTAGATGGGCTAGACTGAATATAAAAACTGACCACTACATTTGTGTAAATATATGTTTCAGTGTGAGACCTTACCTCTACCTCTACTTTCTCTTCCTCTAGAGAATGTTCGAATACATTAACTAAAGAAAATTAGAGATATAGAGATGACATTTGAAAATGTATTAACAAAGAAGAAAGATACGCCATTTCCTAAAATACACAATCCTCCTATCTAATAAAGAGGGAATATACTAATTGACCCTCACACCATCACAAAGATGGTGGTACCCACAGCCAATAAGCAGGGAATATGCTAATTGACTGTCCCACCCTCAAAGATGGTGGTGCCCACAGCCACAAGATGGCGGTGCACAGTCCCCTCAGCCCCGCCAGGGCGGCAGGCTCTGCAAGGCCGGGCCTACCCCCAGGTGGGCCCAGCTGCTCCATGCCTGCCTCCAGAGTCCTCCAGTTCCCGCAGCCCCCTAGCCGCCCAGGGCTGGCCCCAGGCGCAAGCAAGACTTGGATGGTGGCAGCCCAGCTGACCAGGGCTGGCCTGAGGCACAGGCAAGCCTTGGATGGCAGCTGCCCAGCTGCCCAGGGCCGCCCAAGGCTCAGGTAACCAGGGCCATCCGAGGCTTGTATTGCCAGCAGTGGCAGCAGAGAGGTGTGATGGGCATCACCTTCCCCTGATTGCCGGGTCACCTCCCGCCCTTGAGGGCTCCCAGACTGTGAGAGAGGGCAGGCCGGGCTGAGGGACCCCCACTCCAGTGCATGAATTTTCATGCACTAGGCCTCTAGAATTTAATAAAAGATAAATGTGCAAATTAACCGTCCTTCTGCTACACTAAAGCCATGCCCACCAGCCACACTCACCAGCCAATCAGGAGCGAGTATGCAAAGTAACCCAACTAAGATGGCGGCGGCCACGAAGCTGGAGCAAGCAGGAGGCTTGGGTTGCCCCCGGCGATGGAGGAAGCCAAGCTTCCCACCTTCCCTGGCTGGCTCTGGGCTCTGCTCAAGGCTACAAAGTTTCAATTATAGAACAAAAATAAATCCCAGAAAAAAAAATAAAAAAAGGAGAGGCTGGGAGCTTGGGTCGCTGGGCGGCCTGTCCAGCCTGAAAACAGCCATCAGCCCCTCACCCAGGTTGTCCAGGCACCCTAGCAGGACCCCCCCCCCCCCACCCTGAAGGGGCTGTAGCCAACCTGCAAAAAGCCATCAACCCCTCACCCAGGCTGGCCAGGCACCCCAGTGGGGACTTCCACCCTGAAGGGGCTGTGGCAAGCCAGAAAACAGCCCTCAGCCTCTCATCCAGGCTGGCCACACCCCCATGGGCTGAGGGCCCCCAGTGGGGGGCTTGATCAGCCTGCAAACAGCCATCAGACCCTCACCCAGGCTGGCCAGGCACCCCAGTGGGACCCCTACCCTGATCCGGGACACTCTTCAGGGCAAACCAGCCAGCCCCACCTATGCACCAGGCCTCTATCCTATATAATAAAAGGGTAATATGCAAATTGATCCTAACAGCAGAAAGACTGGGAATGACTGGTCACTATGACACACACTGATCACCAGGGACCAGAAGCTCAATGCAGAAGCTGCCCCTGGTGGTCAGTGTGCTCTCACAGGGGCACCTCTGCTCAGCCACAAGCCAGGCTGATGGCTGCCAGCACAGCGGTGGTGGTGGGAGCCTCTTCCGCTTCCTCAGCAGCACTAAGGATGTCCGACTGCAGCTTAGGCCTGCTCCCCACTGGCAAGTGGACATCCCCAGAGGGCTCCTGGGCTGCCAGAAGAATTTCTGACTGCCAGCTTAGGCCCAATCCCCTGGGGAGTGGGCCTAAGCCAGCAGGTGGACATCCCCCGAGGGGTCCCAGACTGCAAGAGGACACAGGCTGGGCTGAGGAACCCCCCTGAGTGCACAAATTTTTGTGCACCCGGCCTCTAGTTACTTATATTTGATAATTACATGTATTTGTACATTAGAGTACAACCCAAAATACATAAATCTATAAATTCAAAATATTTTTGTATATTGAATTGTATTTTGTAGATTTTCTTTGTAATATAGTATAGTAACATATTATAACTGTTGAATAATTGTTACAAAGCTCCTGAGTCAGCGGTAATTTCCACATTCTAAAAATGGCTTGGATTAACTTAGATAATAAGGCTAATATGCAATTAAAACTTTGCTTTGGGATTTATAAGTCATGTTATATCCCTAACTGAAAATTTGTTTTAGGCTACAAAGGTTAGAGTTCAACTTTTTAAACATGTATTCTCCTACAAAATCAAAACATCACAGTTTTGTCTGTGTGTATCTATCTGATCTTTAGCATGCAACTTTAGCTACACTTTTAATTTACAGACCTCTTTGAGAAACCACAAGTTTTCTTAATGAATTTATAGATTTTTCTTTCTCAACTCTCATTGGAACCACATAGGCCATTAATCTTAGGTGATTTTAGTATCTGTATTGACAACATTGAAGATAGGTTTGGTGTAAATGTTTTTTCCTTGTTTAATACTCTTGCTTCACTTGGCCTGTCTCTAAAATGACTCTATCATGATAGGGACAGACTATTTTCAACATTACTCTCAACTCATATTTACTGAGTGTTATTTGCACATAGGGCAATATCCAGTACTCAACACGGTACCATAGTTTTCGACATCTTATTTACCCTCATGGTTTCATGTAGGTTTATTTCTTTAGCACCAACTATTTAGTATTCATTTAATTTCAAGATAACACATCTATCTGATTGACATTTTAGTCCAAAATAATTGTTGACTTCCAACCCTGATCTATCAATAATTCTCATTGTGCATTCTAACAGAAACCAATATTTCTCAATACCTTTGCTTTGGAAAAAAAGAACTCAGGCCATTTCTGATACTATGGGTATTTTTGCAATTATGTACTTTAAATTTGCCTGTTCTTTTTACTACCTTAGCCACTAGTGAAATTATTTTGTTTGTAGACATTACATTATTATATATTTGCCATTTCAACTTTCTAATTGATTGAAGTCTTTTTACCATTTTGTGTATCCTACAATTGTCAAAAAAAAATGGGAACATTTTATTTTTTTTACAATGCACTTGTTTCTACATTAGAAGTCTCCTACATACATTCATTAAGTTAGATGTGTTTAAGAGTTTGTGCGCTATTTATATGCAGCATGCATGCAATTATAGGTTTATAAATTTGAAGGATTTTGAGTGGTTCAGTTCCATGCTCTCAATAAAAGAAGCACAGATGGATGAGAACATAATGTATTGGGTAACTTGCACTCATTTTCAGAGTAAAATGTGTCCTGATATTGATGTGAATTAATCAATAGAGTAAAATTCTATCTTCAAATTACATGGGGAACAATTATTGCTAATAATTATTAAGTTAGTAACATCTCAATTTTAAAGTACCTTAATGAACATTTATAGCCATCACTTTTCCTTTTTTAATTTATACTATTTTTAAGGTTCTTTTGAAGACATAGGAAACACATAAAGATCCTAAGTCACATTCATTTATCAAACCATCTAAATATTACAAATTAAAAAGTCAGGATATTTAGGTTCTAAACTTGCTTTTTTTAAACTAATGTAATTTATAATATACTAATCCTATGGGAATACTTAATTTTTATTTGATATGAAATAATATATCATTTAAATGTATTTGAATAAGGTGATGATACTTCCTATTTATATATACCAGTAATCAATTTGCCCTAGAGACTGCAGAACAAATTCTTAATATTTTCCAATTATCATTATAACATCTTATTGATGTCAGGGCACTAATTTTTATTATCTCTAATAGAGGCCCAGTGCATGAAATTTGTGCAAGGGGGGGGGCAAGTTGTGTGTCCCTCAGCCCAGCCTGCACCCTCTCCAATCTGGGATCCCTCTCACAATCCAGGACTGCTGGCTCCCAACTGCTTGCCAGCCTGCCTGCCTGATTGCCCCTAACTGCCCTCCCCTGCAGGCCTGGTCATCCCTAACTGCCCTCCCCTGCTGGTCTGGTCACTCCTAACTGCCCTCCCCTGCCAGCCTGGTTGCCCCTAACTGCCCTCCCCTGCAGGCCTGATCTCCCCTAACTGCCCTCCTCTGCAGGCCTGGTCTCCCCTAACTGCCCTCCCCTGCTGGCCTGGTCACCCCTAACTGACCTCCCTTGCAGACCAGGTCCCTCCCAACTGCCCTCACCTTCAGGCCTGATCGTCCACAACTGCCCTCCCCTGCAGGCCATCTTGTGGCAGCCATCTTGTGTCCACATGGCGGTGGCCATCTTGTGTGTTGGAGTGATGGTCAATTTGCATATTACGTCTTTATTATCCTATCTAATAAAAGAGAAACATGGTAATTAGCCATACATCCGCTACCCTTCCCATTGGCTAATCAGGGCGATATGCAAATTAACTGCCAGTCAAGATGGCGGCCGGCAGCCAGGCAGCTTGAAGCTAACATAAGGCTTCCTTGCTTCAGTGACGGAGGACTCCAACGTTCCCCGCCTGCCTTGCCGGCCTCTGAACTTACAGTTTGAAACATAGTTACAAATATAGAAGCTAAACAAAACCCCCGAAACCTGCTTTCAGCGAGCCGGGATCTCAGAGCTGGAGTTGATACAGTATTTCGATTATAGAACCCAAACAAACCAGATAACCTGCTTTCAGCAGCCCTGGAGCCAAGCCTCAGAGCTAAAGCTGGCACAGAATAAAAAGAAAAAGAAAAAAAGGAGCGGTTGGGAGCTTCAGTCAACCCCCAGCCTGAAAACAGCCCTCAGCCCCTCACCCAGACTGACCAGGCACCCCAGTGGGGACCCCCCACTCTGATCCAGACACTCTTCAGGGCAAATCAGCCAGCCCCCACCCATGCACCAGGCCTCTATCCTATATAGTAAAAGGGTAATATGCCTCCCAGCACTGGGATCAGCGGAGCCGAAAGGCCTCCTGGCACCGGGATCAGCGTGACAGGGGGCAGCACCCAAACCCCCTGATTGCCCTGCAGGTCTGTGTGACAAGGGGAGGGGCCACAACCTCCCTATCCGCCCTGCTCTGTTCATGACAGGGGAAGGCGCCCCAAGCCCCTGATCACCCTGCGGCTCTGTATGTGACAGGGTACGGTGCCCCAACCCCCTGATCGGCCCTGCTCTGTGTGTGACAGGGTGCGGTGCCCCAACCACCCCCCCCCCCCCATGGGCCCTGCTCTGTGCGTGACAGGGGGCGGTGCCCTAACCCCCCAATAGGCCCTACCCTGAGCGTGACTGAGGGTGGCATATCAACCGCCCAATTGGCCCTGCTCTGTGCATGACAGGGGGTGGCGTCCCAGCTCCCCAATTGGCCCTGCTCTGCGCCCGACCAGGGGCTGCATCTAGGTATTGGGCCTGCCTTCTGCCCCCCGGGAGCAGGCCTAAGCCAGCAGATCCTTATCTCCCGAGGGGTCCCAGACTGCGAGAGGGCACAGGCCGGGCTGAGGGACCCCCCTTCCCCCCCTTGGGGGATGTCCAACTGCCAGTTTAAGTCATCACTAAACCGACAGTAGGTCATCACTCTCACAATCCAGGAATGCTGGCTCCCAACCACTTTCCTGCCTGCCTGCCTGATTGCCCCTAACTGCTTCTGCCTGCCAGCCTGATCACTCTCTAACCCAGCCGTGGGCAAACTATGGCCCGTGGGCCGGATCCGGTCCATTTGAAATGAGTAAAACTTAAAAAAAAAGACCGTACCCTTTTATGTAATGATGTTTACTTTGAATTTATATTAGTTCACACAAACACTCCATCCATGCTTTTGTTCCGGCCCTCCGGTCCAGTTTAAGAACCCATTGTGGCCCTCAAGTCAAAAAGTTTGCCCACCCCTGCTCTAACCACTCCCCTGACAGCCTGATCGATGCCTAACTGCTCCCCTGCTGGCCTGGTCACCTCTAACTGCCCTTCCCTTCTGGCCCAGTCACCCCTAACTGCCCTCCCCTGCTGACCTGGTTGCCCCTAACTGCCCTATCCTGCTGGCCTGATTGCCCACAACTGCCCTCCCCTGCCGGCCATCTTTGTGGTGGCCATCTTGTGACCACATGGGGGCAGCCATCTCATGTGAGGGCATGACAGTCAATTTGCTTATTACCTCTTTATTATATAGGATGTTCTTACAATGTCTATAGCAGTGTTCATCTTTATGTTGTATTACTGTGGATTTATGGTTAAAATGCATGCGTATTTATGAATGTGTAATGCCTAACTCATCCACACAGGGCATGTTATTGCCATTTTATCAGTCCTGGTCATTTAATATATAAATTTTTGAATGCCAGGCTCTCGGCTAGGCATGGGAGAAATTATAGTTACCAAAACGGATGTGGTCCTGAATTCCTGGACCTTGCTGTTTGGCATTACATAAACATGTCTGTGATTCACTTCTAGACACTGTTTTGAAGGTTGGCTACATTCTAGGCTCCAAGATGGCAATGTGTTTAGGTATAACCAATGTAAATATCTTAAATTTTATTTTTAAATTCTATTAAAAAGCCAGCACTGAGTAGGGAGTAGATGGGTTTATTTAACAAACAATTACAATGTGTGTATCATAGTTGTGGCCTTCTTTAATCATCTTCTCTTATTAGCAAATGTTTTAACTAAGGATAATTAGAGACAAAGCGTCCTTCCTGATTTATTTTTTAAATCCGTATTGTCTTCTCCTGTGTCGTAGCCTTAAGTTATCTGTTTCCTGGAATATACCATGAGCCTTCCTGGTTTACCACTGATATGCCTGGCTCCTTCTGCATTCTTCGTGTCTGATTGCTACCCTGACCACAAAAAAAGCACCAGGCTTGATTGTTGTGTTTTATTTACGGTCCTTACTCTGCCTTCCCAGGGCTTCTGTATGTTCCCATGCTACACCAGTTAGCGCTGAGTTTTTCCTTGTGTTCCCTGCTTGCTTTGCTGTGACTGAAGTCAGCACTTAGTAGACCTCAGTAATGTTTAAAGCATGTGGCCCCCTCACAATCTCAGCACCATGTCAACATGGAATCACTAACTCAGTGGTTGCACTTCCTTTTTTGGATACACTACCTATACTGTTTACTTTCTTGTTTAATGAATACTAATACTAAGTCTTTCTTAAGATTACATTTTCCAGAATAACTAATATCTGCAGAGCGTTGGTATGTGGCATCATGATCAAGCTAATATGCATCTAAGCACTTGCTTCTGTGTTTTAGGTTCAAAGAGACAGCTTTCAGGTAGACAATATTATTAGCAACAAGAATGGCTCAGTATAAAACTAACAATAGATAATTTTGTGTACTGTCTTTCACTGTTACTTTTAAAAAACTTTCCTGACTACTCACAGTCAAAAAAGATACAACATATGTCATTGACAGGAATGTAGTTCTGTTTTTTGGTCACATCAAACAGAGCTCTTGACATCTATTTTCTTCTTTCCCTTACTTTGTAACCAAGGGAATGGATTTCAAGTAATCAGGGAGCAAAATAGGGTCATCAATACATGGAAAAGTGCTCAGTATCATTGGCCATCAAGAAATCAAACTTTCTACCCTCACTGGGGTCACTATAATAATAAGACAAGGATGTGCAGAAATTTGAAATTCACATACACTGCTGGTTATTGTAAAATTGTCCAGCTGCTTTGGGAAACAGTCTGGTACTTTCTCAAAAGGTTAAACAGAGTTGTCATATGATTCAGCAATTCTAACCATAAGTATGTACATACCAAAGAGAAATATGGACATACGTCCACAAAAATTTATACACAAACATAGCAACATAATTTATAAATGTCCCAAAATAGAGGCAATCCAAATTTCCATCAACTGCTGAATATATAAGTAAGATATAGTATATTCATATAATGGACTATTATTTATCAAGAAAAGAGAAAGAAATGCAATAGTGATACAAGGCACACCATGAAAAGACCTTGAAAAACAATTTGCTAATGTGAAATAAACCAGTCACAAAAGACAGGCTATTGTATGATTCCATTTAGGTGAAATGTTCATAAAAGGCAAATCCATACATACATAATGGAATGCCTAGGATAGAATAAGAGCTCAATACATATTTGTTAATGGTATCACCAAACTATAATACCAGGTAAATGATTAGTATTTTCCAGAGAAAGGGGATGGGAATGAAGAATCACCAGTAATGAGTATGAAGCTTCTTTTTCTGGTGATATTTGCACAATTCTATAAGTATACTAAAAAACAGTAAATTGGACATTTTAAAAAGGTGATTTGTATGATATGTGAATTATACCTCAAAAAAAATCTACCCTATCTAATAAAAGAGAAACATGGTAATAAGCGCGAGACCACTACCCTTCCCATTGGCTAATCAGGGCGATATGCAAATTAACTGCCAACCAAGATGGCGGTTAATTTGCATACATAGGGGCAATGATGGGAGGCCATAGGGGAAGGACGGTGATTGGAAACACAGGCGGCAGACAAGAGCCGGGAGGCACTGTCCCTGGCCCTGAATCAGAGAACCAGCTGCCTTTGCCCGCCACCCTGCTGGTGATTGGAGAAGCCGGAGGGGGGCAGGGAAGAGGCAGGCGCCCACCTCTTCCCTGGCGGCCTCTGCCAGGGATGAGCAACCGGAGATCCCGCAGCAGGAAAGGGCGGCCTGCAGCCAGCCCCCCTGTGCACCTGACTGCCCATGGGATCGCGGATGGGATCCCACAGCAGGAAAGGGGGGCCTGCAGGCAGCCCCTGTGTGCGCCTGCCCCTGGGTCACCACTGTGATCCCGGAGCAGGAAAGAGCGGCCTCTAGCCAGCCCCTGTGTGCAATGCCGGGATCACGGAGCAGGAAAGGGCGACCTCTAGCCAGCCCCCCTGTGCGCCTGCTTCTGGGTCGCCACTGCGATCCCACAGCAGGAAAGGGGGGCCTACAGCCAGCCTCTGTGTGCGCCTGCCCATGGGATCGCACAGCCATCATAGAGCAGGAAAGGGTGGCCTGTAGCCAGCCCCTGAGTGCGCCTGTCCCTGGGTAGCCATGGGGATCCCACAGCAGGAAAGGATGGCCTGCAGCCAGCCTCCGTGTCCGCCTGCCCGTGGGATCGCCACGGCAATCACAGAGCAGGAAAGGGCAGCCTGCAGCCAGCCCCCCTGTGCACCTGCCTGTGGGATCACGGCGGTGATCACAGAGCAGGAAAGGGAGGCCTGCAGCCAGACCCTGTGTGCGCCTGCCTGCCCATGAAATTGCCAATGCGATCCCACAGCAGGATAGGGTGGCCTGCAGCCAGCCCCCCTGTACGCCTGTCCCTGGGTTGCCCTGGCGATCCCACAGCAGGAAAGGGCGCCCCACCCTGGCCACAGCTCAAGGAAGAGTACAACATGCAGTGGAGGCCAGGAGCCTGAGAGATCAACAGATAGGGGTGCCTGCTCCAAGCCTCCAAGGTGTGGCTGGGGGCAGGCCCCCAGCAGACACACACACACACACACACATAGTGCCTACTCTGAGCTTCCAATGTGGCTGGGAGCAGACCACCACTGGACACACACACGGCAACTGCTCGGAGCCTATGTGGCGTGGCTGGGGGCAGGCCCCAGCAGACACACACACACACACACACACACACACACACACACACACACACGGGACTCCTGCACTGAGCCTCTGCTGCCAGACTGTGGCCATCAGTAGGACATCCACTGAGGGCTCCCGGACTGAGGGGCAGGCTTGGCTGAGGGAACCCCATCCCCCAGGGCACAAATTTCATGCACCAGGCCTCTAGTTCTAATTATAAAAGAAGATATTATATCACTACCCATGTAGTATTAGAACTTTAAATAGTATACTTTCCTTTTTTCTCTTTCTAGCCTTGTGATACCATTGGCATATATTTTACTTATACATGTGTTATAAACCCATATTTTTTCCTGAAAGATGTACAAATAAATGAATACCTAAGATTTATATACGTAAGCTGACTTTATTTTAATCACAACAATTTCTTACCATCTGTCTTAGTCCATTCCATATCAAAATATTACACTGAGTGGCTTATAAACAACAGAGATCTATTTCTCACAGTTCTGGGGGCTGGAAGTCCAAAATAAGGGTGTCAGTATGGTTAGGTGAGGGACCTTTTGGGGGTGACACACTTTCCCTTGTATCCTCATGTGGTAGAAATGACACAAGCTCTCTTGATCTCTTTTATATGGGCACTAATCCCACTCATGAGGGTTCTGCTCTCATGACCTAATCATTTCCCAAAGGTCCCACCTCCTAATGCTTAACCTTTGGCACTTGGTTGTCAACACAGGAATTTGGGGGAAACAAACATTTAATCAATAACATCATATATTACACATTCCACACAATTAAAAAAAAACACACAATTTAAATATTTAAATTGTTTCATCTTTCTTTCTTCCTTCCATCATTGTAATTCAGATATTCATAAGCTAAGTTTTGTTGGCATTTATTAAGTGCCAAATATTGTGATAGATGCTTGGGATACAGGGCTGAGTTGTCCATGTCTCTAGGGAGGAAAGCCTGGTGAGAAGTAGCCAGATCACATAACTGAAAGAGCTGGAACCATATTACTGTAATAGCACTGAATGGGGTTTAGGGAAGCTCACTATTTTCTACTCTCAATTTCAGTGCTTGACAATTTAATACGAGGGCAAGTCACTCAAAGTCTACTTGCCTCTATTTCCAGAAGACTGGGCTAAACAAACTACAAGGTTTCTTTAGACTTAAAATTATTTGTCACTTCACATTGACATTTTTGTAGTCTTGATAACTTGAATAGCATTTATTCTGACTCCTGGGTACAAGTGTATTTTTATTTTACATCAATGACTACTGGACATTACTAAATACTACTATGTAAGATGAGGTTTTTTCTACATTTGGCTTTAACATTGGCTGTATGTATACACAGATATATTTGAATTCTACCTTTAAGCCATGTGTCAAATACATTCTCTCAATTTTCACTGCAACATTAGCATTTTTATCTAATAAAATAGCAATGATGATGGAAATGTTCTATATCATTGTTGTCCCACTGGCCAGTAGCTGCATGTGCTCACTGAGCACTTGAAATGTGGTCAGTGTGACTGAGCTTCTGAATTTTAAATTTTATTTCATTTCAATGTACTTAAATAGCCTTATGTGTACTGGACAGAGCAGGCCTAACGCCCACTGTTTGCACTGATGAATCTCCACACATCCATTTGTTCTTTATCACAGTAGTGAAAACTTTTTTAGTCATAGATTAAATTACACAAATAACTTAAATTCTGTAATGGCTTCACAGTACATTTAATTCTAGCCATTGTTTATGCCTTTAAACTCATCTCATACCACTCTTCTCCTCTCTCTGTTTCAGCCATTCTGGATTTGATCTACCTAGTATTCCTCAAACACACTATGACCAGTTCCATCTCAGGGCTTTTTCCTGTCTGCAAAGTGTACCTTATACTTCCATATCTATTTTTATTTAGGCCTCATCTCAAATGTCCTTACTTTGAAGAGGCAACATGTGACCACCTGTAAAAAAAGGTCCTCCCTGTAGTCCATCTCTCAACCACAACCAATTTTGTCTTGTTCATAGCATTTATCTCTATTTGAGATTATTTGTTACATATGTAATGAATTTTCCTCTCACTAGAATATAGCAGAGACCATCTTCATTATCACCACCTCTGACGCCACTGAGCACTGATGAAATGCTTATTGTGAGGAAGGTATTGTGGCAATATTTTCAGATATATTTGTAAATTAAGTGGTCCTCTGGCCATCCAATATATAGCCAATCGATAATGGTTGGTCCAAACGCCATATAAACAATATATAAACAAATAAAAATGAAACTCATAAGACTATAAATTATTCCCATTATATTCATTAATTTTTTTCTGTAATTCTATAAAAGTGATATGCTTACATATATGATTATAATGGTTATTTGTGCAAGGAGGAAAAAAAAAACCTTTGTATTTTTATCTTATTTTTCTGATGGCAGTAACAGTTGAAATAAAGGTTTATTCCTAACCAAAAGATATAACCTAAATGAGAATAACAGCTCTTAAGAAAGAAACTATGAATATGGCTCAGCTCACTACAATAATTTCTAAAACTTCAGGAATTGTGATGCATAGTGGTAAAGAACTTGGACTCCTGAATAAAAATATTCTTACTTAAACCCTTATTAATGGTGTTTTCAAGGAAAATTATTTAATTTCTCTAAGGCACAGTTTTTGTATCTATAAAATAATATAACTAACTGTTAAAATTAATTTGAAATATAGAAAGGATGGGAAATAGAGAAAAAAATGAGAGAAAGAGAGAGAGAGAGAGAGAGAGAGAGAGAGAGAGAGATTGATTTGTTGTTCCACTTATTTATGAAGCCAATAGTTGATCCCTGTATGTGCCCTGACTAGGGATCAAACCTGCAACCTTGGCGTATTGCAATGATGCTCTAACCAACTGAGCTAATCAGCCAGGGCCATAACTAACTTCACAGAACTTTATTTCATCAAGCTTAATTGAGATATTATGTATTAACAAACCCTGGTACCTTGCACAAAAAACATGCTTAATAAATGTGATAGTTTTTTAAAAATTTTTTCCAAGATGCCAATATGAGAAACCAAAAAAAAAATCACTTTATTCAACAAAAGCCAAGTATATTACAAGAGAGAATATGTGTGTGAGTACCTATTATACAGTAGTTGGTTAACATTTTTGAATCAATTAGACAAAGTCTAAATCAATATCCCAGGCAGTGTTTGACATATAACAGATACTATTTTTAAAAAATTAACAGATAAAAATAATTATCCATCAAGAAATAATTATTTTGCATTATTAGGTTGATAATATTTACTTCAGCATTTAGACTTTGGTTTTCTCAAATGTATGATACGAGTTTTAAAGAGAAAAGGAAATTAAAATACTTTAAAAATAGAGCTAATGGCATACATAGCATTAATAGTTTCAATGAATGTTCTTTTTCTTTTGTTAATCCTCACCCAGGGATACTTTTTTTTCATTGATTTTCAGAGAGTGCAGAGGAGGGAGGGAGAGGGAGAGAGACAGAGGAAAGAGAAACATAAATGTGAGAGAGAGAGAGAGACATCGATTGGTTGCCTCCTGCAAGCGCCTGACTGAGGCCAGGGATGGGACCTGAAAGCCAAGTATGTGCCTTTGACCAAGAATCAAACCTTCAACCCTTGGCTGGGTGGGCCAACGCTCTAACCACTGAGCACACCAGCCAAGGCTTTAGTTTTCCTCTAGTGTTACAACATAACATATTCATTTATTCATAAATGTACTTAATGAAATTTGGCTACAAATTTTTAAAAAAAGAAATTTGTGTAATGAGTAAAAAAATAAGTGTTTCTTATAACTCTCAAGATATGGTAGAGAAGTCATAGATTTTCCATATCTGAATCATAATTACTTAGCTTCCTAAATTCGTAACTTCTGATGGACAGAATAAGAAATGACGCTGTGAGGAATATTTTTGTATCTTCAACAAACCTATAGTCAAATAATTATTTTGTTGTGTTACTCTGTGAGCTTATGCATGACATATCCCTTAAATGCCTATGAAAATAGCCCTCTTTCCAGAGGAGCTTACAAGTGTTCCTTGCCAGACAACGATCACACACATCTCTCATTACCCTTATAACTTAGGTAACTGGAGAGTGCTATGGACTGAATCACCCCCCCCCCCCCCCCCCCGCCCCAGCCCCATTCATATATTTGAAGCCCTAACTCCCACTGTGACTGCATTTGGAGATTGGACCTTTGGGATGTAAAGTTAAATGAGATCATAATGGGGCAGGGGAGGCAAATCCAGAAAGGCTGGTGTCCTTACAAGAGATACCAGGTCTCGCTCTGTCCCCCATCTCCACCTTTCTCCTCTCTCCACAAGCACACAGAAAGGCCATGTTAAGACACAGAAAGAAGGCAACTGTTCATAAGCCAGCAAACAAGGTTTCACCAGGAATCGAGCTGGCTGTCACCTCAGTCTGAGACTTCAAGCCTCCAGAACTGTTTGAAAATCAATTTCTGTTGTGTAAGCCCAACATGGTATTTTGTTATGGGTGCCCATGCTGACTAATACAGACAGGAAGTGTCACATGCGATTTCGGTTCCACTTCCAGTTCTGGGGACCATCATTTCTTCCTTCTAAACGTTCTTTATAAATGGTGATGAAAACATAAAATAAATAAGTAAATAATAAATAGATAAGTAAAAAAGCCAAATTTGTAAAAACAGGGAGTAAAATGGTATTTACCAGGGGATGGGGAATAATGGGATAAGACAGATGTTGTTAAAAGGTACAAATTTCCAACTTGTTGTAAATAAACCCTAGAGATCTAACATACAATATAGTGAATATAGACAACAATATTTAATTAAAATCACCAAACTTCCTAAGAGACTAGAATTTAGTGATTCCAAGCACTAAAAAAAAAAAAAAAAAAAAAAAAGGATAATTATGTAATGTGCTAGAGGTGCTAATTATCACTACAACGGCTATTACAATATATAAATGTATCAAATTAACATGTTACATACCCCAAATTATACAATGTAATAAGTCAAATATATTTTTATTAAAATACCCTTCTTGATAAAAAATAAGAAAATAAATACATTTTCTCTATCACATTTTACACTTGTCTATTCTATCCTGGATTTGTTGTTTGCTCTGACAATTTTTACACTGAAACTTCTCTGAGATGCTATTTTTAAGCTGTGTGACCCTGGATTGTTTTAATTTTTCTGTTTTAGTTTTTTAAATCTATAAAATAGCAATAATAATAGTACTTAACTTTTTGGGAGCAGTACATGAATTAATATATCTGACATACTTTAAAAGGTACTGAACACGCTGAAACCGGTTTGGCTCAGCGGATAGAGCGTCCGCCTGCGGACTGAAAGGTCCCAGGTTCGATTCCGGTCAAGGGCATGTACCTGGGTTGCAGGCATATCCCCAGTAGGAGATGTGCAGGAGGCAGCTGATCGATGTTTCTCTCTCATCGATGTTTCTAACTCTCTATCTCTCTCCCTTCCTCTCTGTAAAAAATCAATAAAATATATTTTAAAAAAATAAATAAAAAAAATAAAAGGTACTGAACACATAACAAGCATCATAAACATACATTACTCTTTGCAGATAAAAGTTCTGATACCTTTTCTAAGTATCTGGCTTTGGAAGACAAGCAGTTAATTTACTTCTGACTAAGTTCCACGAACGTTAGGGAATACACACTGTTTTAAAAGTGCCAGTTCCCTTTTGCAGAAGTCACTGACTAAATGGATCTCATTTATGACCTACAAGGAGAAAACGTTTTTATTCTAATGTGTATCTGTGATACTGCCAACTAGTAATGTTTGGTAGTGAGTTATTCCAGAATAATGGAAAACACACAGCGGGAGCCTCAGTCTTTGCCAAACTCCCAGCGAAAGCGTTTTGAGTCCTTTTTCTCTGTGCAAGCAGTCAGTGTCAGGGCAGCTGCACCCTAGCCCCAGTTGAGGCTCTGTTCGAGTGCCTTTTCTAAGTGTGATTTATGTTGGCCCTCCTTGATTATGTTAAATAAATTCCAGTCATCCCTCTGCCCTTATGTGACTGACTAAAAAGAAAGTGGCTTATGGTCATAGTGAATTGTATTTAATTGCACTTATTATAGCTTGTATGTAATTTGCAATTATTTAGGGGGGGGTTATTGTTATTGTTTGTGTTGCTTAGAGTAATTTAAGGAACAGGCACTGCCATTCAAAATGACATAAAATGGTTCAGATGTTATTTTCTGTCTTGATGGAGGGATGGTGGGAGGTGGGTAAAGACAGGAGGGAGAAAAGTTTCACTGGATAGTGAGAGGAAGCAAATTGATTGGCAGAAAACTTAACTCTACTGCGGCAGTAAAACAACGTTGGTTGATAGTAATGTTTATCTGGGTGGAAAGATATAGATGAGACATTGATTGTTTAGTAAGTAAAATATGACAGGATACGTTGTTTTCTATGTACACGTTTAAGAGAAAATCGTTAAGTATAAGTTCTTATTTTAAAATGTTGAAGTTTAAAAAAGTTTTAATTCCTTTATTTTTTTTTTAAACAGTTATAATAAACATAGAGCCATCACCACCTCACCACAGCCACCACCACCACCACTGGTGAGTTTACTATTTTATGAAAAGATGAGATGTTAAATTTATGAGACAGTAGGAAGGAAGCTCAACATAATGCCACTTCTCTTATGAGCATTTCGGCTGGCAGAGATTGCTGGTTTTAGGTGAAATCGTCAGATATTTTCAGAATGTATCTGAGAGACAAAGGGAAGAAATTGTTGCTCACAAATACTTTCAAACTTTTGAATGATTCTTGAAACTGTAGGGTATAGTAGGAATTATATTCTATTGAAGTGGAAAGTGAAAAATACTGGAACTTGTTAGTTATTTAAAGACTGGTATGCTTCTCAAGGTCCATTCTTCCTTCCAAAATAAAACAGTACTGTGAAGTTTGGCATTATATTTGTTTTTCTTGCAATTCTTCTGTAAATTTAACATTTCACCGTTTCAAAAAAGACAGTAAATTCGCCAGCGGCGGCTCAGTATACAGCTCACAAAGTGCGCACAAAAATACATTTAGAAATAATTGTCAGTCAAATGTGCTAGAGGGAGAAACTGAAGTCTGGACCCTGAGTGCCCACTGAACGGGCGTACGTCTTTAAATACATTGGATGCACATATTCTAGCAAATGGTTACACTTGATGAGAATGAATCGCATCTTAATTGAGAGAAAGTCTATTATTAAGTTCAGCACTTGGATAATTGACCAACAGTTTTGAATGGGTTTATTTGTTTTATTCCAAATAGAGAATAGGTAATCATGAAGTATGTGAAATTTCAAAAAAAATAAAGAATATAAAAATTATCAATAATTTCATCTACTGCCAATTATTACTTAATATTTTTGTGGTTTTGTTCTAATAGGTAATAGAAAATGTAATTTTACAAATATATAAAATATTGACAAATTTGAATTAATATTATAGTGCCTATAAACTCTGCCTTGATTTTTACTTAACAATATATGTACAGCCCCAAAATACCATAGTACAAGTTAAAATACCATATGCACAATATTATTTTATTTAACTCTACCTATATTGATAAATATTTATTTTATAAGTAATAATTATTATTATGAACAATGTTTGATAAGCATTCTTATATACGGCTCCTGATTATTTTCTTACATATTTCTGAGTGAAAATAGCTGTCAATATTCTGAGCTGAACACATCAATTGGTTGCCTCCTGCAGGTGCTTGAACCGGGGCCCAGGCTGGGAGGAACCGAGGGAAATGCTCTTAACCAGAATTGAACCTTGACGCTCTATCCACTGAGCCAAACTAGCTAGGGGCTGAGCTTCATATATTTTCAAGGACTTTGAAATATACCTAATGCTCCAAATGTAGCTCAGGGTACATATCCTTGGATATGGGCCTTTAACTGAATCAGAGCTCCACTGGTCCATGCAGCATAGATACATAAGAGACGCTTCTTGGTATTCTACGTTAGCAACTCATTTTCCATCCGTCATGCTCCAGGCCATAGTCTCCCATTTTCTATTTATATAATTGCTGGTCAATCCCCCCAGGCTATACTTCAAAATGTCAAAGAATCCTCACCAACACTAATTACTTGCTAATCCGTATTTTTTGTTTCCTCTCCCATTTGCTAGATGATGTCAGAGTCGGTCTTTAGCTTAATTAACATGAAGATTTATAGATTTATACATTTTTGTTCATTTGCACTACCCACTTTTACAGTTTTATCAGTCAATATGGAAAGAAACAAAGTAAATATCAGAATGAAAGGCCACAGTGAAGTAAACATCCCAAATTTCAGATCATATGAAGCTCAGGATAGGTTAATGAAGAGCACTTGAGGGCAATAGTGTTGGAGATGTTCTAATACTCACTGGACAGAGTATATAGTGTTCTGCCATATACTCTCACTGGCTCAGAGCATAAGGTAGCACCCAGAGCATGAAACTAAATACACAACAATATTATGCTAAGAGATGTATCTTCACCTGTCTACAATTATGTCTAGCTATTTATCTTTCTCTCTGCTTTCTAAAGAAAATGCTTCAGAAACAAAAATAGTTTACAAATTCACATTGTAACGTCTAACATTAAACAGAGGAAGCCTCCTTTGCCAAAATACTTTACAAAAACTTCTTACCTTCACCCTACCAATAATATGTGAGAGCTTATCACATTGAACTCTTGTAAGAATTATTTATTCTAGTTTGTTTTGTTCTATTTGTTTAGTTCCATCTAAAGGACAGAAAACAAACAAACAAACAAACAAACAAAAAACCCCAAAACCCCCACACACCACATAATAAAAATTAAAATGAAAAACATTTTCCCGATGCCTATTGGTGGAGGTTGAGTATGTTTCATGTTTACTAGCTACCTGTATGTCTTTATCCATGATTGGTGTATTTGTTCATTGTTTGCTTGCATTGTAATTAATTTATTAAAGTCTGTGGTATTAGGTAAATAAGAATTAAGAATGTTCGCCCAATGTATATTTTCAAGTCCTATTATACATATTTTATTTATAATTTAAGAATAAATTTTATAGATTGCATTTTAATAGTATTTGTAGTATTTTAACATTATACTTTATAAAGGCCTTCCATAAATGTAGAGTAAATATAGAATAGCATAGACTTGCTTTTAGTACTTTTTTTGTGCCAGGGTTTGGCTTTTTTCTCCCCTAAGACATTTTTGACCTCTGATAACTGGTCTGATACTAGTTTTGTGTTCAACATGTTTCCTTTTATTTTTTATAAGAATTCTCAAACATAATCAAGGAATTGTACATTGAGTACTTATTCTGAAAAAGTCTATGAATTTGATTATCAACTCTCATGAGGTTTGAAAAATATAAGGTATAGATGGCTTTCTTAAATAATTAGAGAAGAGTAAATTGATAATTTCCTAAATTTCAATGGTGATAACACACTTGAACGCTCCAATTTCATAGGTTCCTTTGTACTTGTTCCACAATGTCTTTTAAAAAATCAACTCTTTACCATGAGTAGCAATCTCACATTTTCCCATATGACAGAATAACTCTAATGCTATTGATTTTTGATTCTTAAATTCAGGTGTAAGTTCTGGCATATAGAATTTTGGCTAGAACTATAAAAAATTCCAGTGGAGCTACCTCTAATGTAGACCCTATATTAAGAAACATTGAAATATTTAAAGAAATAAACTTAGAGACATTTAGAAATGGAAAAACTAAAAGTTAAAATTGGTTTTATTATTTTTCCTTTATAGGAAGGAAATGTAAGTTTTCAGGTAAGATCTTCTGAAATTATGTACTAACTAGTGTCCTGGTGCACAAAATTTGTGCACAGAGTGGGGGGTGGTTCCCTCAGCCCAGCCTGCACCCTCTCCAATTGGGACCCGTTGGGGGATGTCCGACTGCTGGTTTAGGGATCGGGGCTAAACCGGCAGCAGGACATCCCTCTCGCAATCTGGGACAGCTGGCTCCTAACCACTCACCTGCCTGCCTGCCCGATCATCCCTAACTGCCTCTGCCTGCCTGTCTGATTGTTCCTAACTGCCCTCCCCTGTCTGCCTCATCTTGCCCCCAACTGCCCTCCCCTGCCAGCCAATTTGGTTCTGACTGGTCAGTTTCTATGCCAGTCAGCGTCAAAAGCTCCTCCTCCTAGGCAGCCATTGGTTCCTCACACTTCACTCAGATTTGGTTCTGATTGGCCAGTTTCTATGCCAGTCAGCATCTCTGGGCCTATCTCCAGGCCTGATCAGAGAGGTGGAGCAGATCAGCAGCCTGCACGGAGGCCCGGAGAGAAACAGATGTGTGGCTGCTGGCGAAGACCGGAGAGAAAGAGCGAGGCAAGGGCTGATCAACAGCTGCCATGGAGGCTGTGAATCAGACCCTTCCTCTCTCTCCAGGCCTCTCTCCAGGCCTGATCCACAGCCCCCTCTGCAGTCAGTGCTGGGTCAACATGGCAACCCAGCACTGACTGCAGGACTGACTTTGGTGTTTGGTCGAGCCTTCGATAGGTCATTACAGACCCTGGGTTTTTATATATTAGGATAGGAATTCTGTGCTCAATGAATTATATAAATGAACATCTCTTCCCCTTTCATGTTTCTTATTTAGCATACTTTCCAGCCCATTAGAAGTGTTTAAAGTTTGTTTTATTAGTTAAAAATAGCAATGATTTTAAAAACTTCAGTAGTCCTTAGAAAATTGAAGTTATAGGTTATCATCTTCACTATATGTATAGTGTATATGTGTTTGTACATATGGCACGAAGCACAATGATACTAATAAGAGGTAGGAGGCAAATTCAGATGCTTGTCAGAAGAAGAGATTAGAAAATTATTGTCTATCTACCAGTAGGGTAGTTGCTTCAAAGTCATTCAATACATGATTTTTTTCAACTTTACTTTGCTTTTCATTTGGGGAGTTATCCAGTGGATATGGGTAGGGCTTGAAGAGAAACACTGTAGCCCAGTGGTGTGGCTCAGTGGTTGAGCATTGACCTATGAACCAGGAGGTCACAGTTTGATTCCTGATCAGGGCACATGCTCGGTTTTCAGGCTCGATCCCCTTTAGAGGTGGGGGAAGTAGCCGATCAATGCTTCTCTCTCATCATTGATGTTTCTCTCTCTCTCTCTCCTTCTCCCTTCTTCTCTGATATCAATGAAAATATATTTAAAACTTTTTTTAAAAAAGAGAAGCATTGTAAACCAGACAACTTGTCCATTCCATTCCATCACTGCTGAGAAAGCACGTAAAGTCTCAGAATTATATGATGACATTAGTACAGCTCCCTGCCTCATCTCCTGTTTCCACATGGCATTTAAACTAAAGCCTCCATGATTCTGAGAAAGGCAGCCCTTGCTCTCTGTTTTGTGGCTCCTTCTACTTTAGAGCCATTAGGACTTTGCTTCCTGAAAGCTCATCTATACATTTAAAGATATTTGTTATATTTTGTCTAGCTTTTCTAGATTTTTACTTTATTTTATTTCTGTTTTCTTCTATTTTTTTATATCACTAAGATGTATAGGTTACTTTTTTACTATACTGCCAGATTATATGGCCTTTTTGCTACTACTAGTATTTCTGCAGCCATCAATTTGACTATAAAGACTACTAATTTTATCATATTATTTCCATAAGAACCTAACCTCTGATATGTTTATTTACTCTTAAAGTATATGTATTTGGTTTTGAGCATCAGCAGAGAATGCCAGCAATCCAGGTTATTCCAATCCTATATAATAAAAGCCTAATATGATAAATGTCTGGTCATCTGGTCATCCATTCAACCAATCAAAGTGCAATATGTTAATGATATGCTAAGGCTGCTCAACAGCTCGCTATGATGTGCACTGACCACCAGCAGGCAGATGCTCTGACTGATAGGTTAGCTTGTTGCTGGGGTCCGGCTGATCGGGACTGAGCGAGACAGGCCGGACACACCCTGGAGCCCTCCTGAGTCCCTTCCTGGCCCTGGTTGTGCACCAGTGGGGTCCCTTGGCCTGGCCTTCACCCTCTCACAATCTGGGACCCCTCAGGGGAGGTCAGAGAGCTAGTTTCAGTCCGATCCTGCAGGCCAGGCTTAGGGACCCCACTGGTGCACAAATTCGTGCACCGGGCCTCTAGTAAAATATAACCTTGAGTTATTTTTTGGCAGCTTGGAAGAAACAACATTCAAGGATGAATGCATGCAAAGTAATCCAATGTGCTCAAAATTCAAAAATTTAACTACAGTTCAAGTCAGACCATTAGGGAGTACCAATGTAAAACTCAGTGTTTCAGCTTTTACTACATTTGATGTTGATATCACGCTCCTCAATTATATTGATGTAAACTATAAAAACAATTGCATGAAATTATTATTTTGTATAATAGACAGGATATGCAGGTAATTTTCCACAAGATCACTCAGTACGCCATTTATGAATATTCATAAGAAATGTGTTTCAGAACCCTCTTCCAGGAAAATCTTCACTTTTGCTGTTTTGTTGTTGTCTCACAGACACTTTGAAATCTTAAAAGTGATCATGTTTTCCTCATTCCTTGCCCTTAGAAAGCCAAACTTACTTCATTTTTAGGCCTTGTAAAAACATTTATTCATTACAAAAATATCTCATATTATAAATGCATCTTTTATTTGTTAATGTCAATATTTAAAATATTTTATAGAAACTTAAATACTGTATAAAATAGACTAATTATAAGTAAATTAGTATGGTGCCATCGTATATTACCACAAATTTGAGTTTGTTGGGGAATTATAATGAAAAACAATATCTTCTTTCAATCCCAAAATTATCTCTACAAAGTTAGTACAGAGAAGAACAGCAATGTACTTATTTTTTTAATGAGCATTAAAGCAGAATCTGATGTGTGTCATGGGCAACCCGATAAAAGATTGTAAAACAGAAAGATTGTAAAGCCACTCTGTATAACCAAGCAAGTCTAACCCATTATATACATGTTTTCTAGATAAACCATAACTAGTCCATGTAAGAGGACTTGACAGCATCATTTGTCACTCATAGTTCTTCCTGACTTTAGTTCTTCCTGACTGGTAACTGGAGTGACATCTGTATTAGCTAATTGGTTTTATCCAGAAGAAAAATAAGCTTCTCATGTGTTTATGACAGGAGGTAGTTTTGCAACTTGGAGCAAGACACCCAGGGAAGTTAGGCTCCTTCTGTCCCACAGAAACTGGGAGACAGTGGCACTATATCCTCAATATTTATATATCAAAGAGATGGCTCCCAGGTCCTTGAGAAAGACATTGTCAGGTCATAAAGATGACAAATGACCTAGCTAATCTTCAAAAGGTGCATAGCTTTCAAAGAGATGAGAAAGCAGTTATGAATTTTGTAAACTAAATGCTCTAAGAAAAGGAGGGGAGGGTAATGGCCTCCCTTATTTTTAACAGGAAGAAGTAAGCCTCTAATTTTAAAGAACACGTATTTACAAGTTCTTAATAAATACATTAAGATAAATTAAAAGAAATGTATATATTTCAGTTAAAATATCACAAAATAACAGATTACAGATAATTTCTCTATAATACGACTTCATAAAAATAACAAGACTCACAGAATCAGTAAATTGTCTGGAACATTGGCATATTTTCACTTACAAATTAAGAACTTAATCAGTTGAATGGATCCCACGCCAACCCAAAGATGATATAATCTATAGCTTGAATGAATTATATTAATAACCTAAGCTCCTAATGGTAGAGACAAATGCTACAGCAACCAAGTCATAAGGAAAGAATGCCTCCCTTTTCCTGGGCATAGGACGAACTTGAAATTGTGACAAAAAGTACTTTATCATTGGCGTACCACTGTTTCTTTTTCTGTATTTCACTACCACTTTGTTAAAAGATAAACTGAATCATGTTAATATTTTTAGAATGTATTTGTACAAAATTGATTCAAATTGCACAGTGCCAAATCAGAAGTGGTCAAAGGTTCTGTGTTGATGGGAATTGGGAGAAAAGACAAAAGCAAAATAAGAAAATTATTGATTGGCTAAAGCTTAAAAACTAGTTGGCTGTTTGTGATTGGTGTATTTACAGGCTTAGATTTAGGTTTGCTTATGTAGGTACCGTGGCGTTAGGGTCACCTCAGTCTAATGGCCTTCTTGTTTAATTAGTAAACTTCCTTTTATACATGATTTCAGTACCCTATGTCTTATAGTTGCCCTAAGCCATGTTCTGTGAAACTGAATTTGTGTCGTACTATCCTCCTCTGATTCAATGTACCTAATGTCAAAATGTATGTGCTATTCTTTTCTGTTAAATCTTCCAATTTTTTACTGTGTATCTCAGCTAAGTATGTTAAAGAGTGCAACCTGATTGAATAAATTCAAATATATGTGTGAATGGCTGAAAAATAAAATCTATACTCCTCTCAGACATATTTTTAACAGAGAGATTTGTTACATCAAATGAAACCTCAAACTTTAAAAAGGTAGCAGTATATCAAACAGATGCAGGTATTCAAGCCGAGTGCCAGTAGGTATTTTGGGGTGCAGTTGTTACTATACAGACAACCTAGTTCAATTTGTTTTCCTTTTTTGTTTTGGGGCAAATCTGTCTAAATTATTCCTGATTTTTTTGGTTTACAAGGATGTGTCTTTCCCTTTCCCATTTCCCTGTAAACAAATTTCTCAGGATTTCTCTTGTTTGTTAGTTTCACTGTTACTATAACGGAGTGACAGCAAGGCCTGGGCAGTCGGAGGGCAGGGCAGAGCAAGAGTGGTTATTTGCATGAGCGCATTCTTGTAAGTGACTGCAAGTAAATGACTTAGTCAAACACATAACCAGGAAAATGAATTTTTCTATCAGAACATGAGGAAGTGCTGAGAGGGTATTTTTCTAGAAAAATTAAATATAGTTTGTCTTCTGTCAAAATTAATTTAATTGAAGAATAGAAAACTACCCTTCAATTCCACTTTAGAGTACGACATATGGTAACTGCTTTCCTTTGTAATTGTCTTTATTACTCATGTTGCAATTAGTTTAGCCTAATCCACCTCTCCGTTATTAAGAGTGGATATATTACAAAGCAGAAAGAGCACTCATGTGTCAAAAAATTATTATGTATGAAATTAACTGTCTAAATTTAAATTCTCTTTTGTTTTAATAAAAAAGGTCAGGTTCCCTTACTTTCAAAAATAAGGGAAAGACACTGCTGAGCTTTTTGGAGGTTTATCAGGCAGCAAGACTTCATTTCTTTGACAATTAAAAATATTGTGGTGGATGGAGATACATGCTAATAATGTTCTTCTTCCCTTGAGACAAGAAAATGGGAAAAATTAGTGCAGTCTAATGAAGAATAAGATTTTCAACTTATCCATTCCAACACAATTTTGGATACATGTTAGATGCACACTGAATGTTCTATATTTTGAACTTCCTAGCAAATGCCTGACCTGCACGTATAGATAGCTTTCCTTTTAAGAGTCAATAATTAGAAATAAATAAGTAAAAATTAAAAAAAGAAACATGGAGCCTTAAAATTCTTAAGAAATAGTAGGAGGAAGAAGTTATAAAAGTATAAACTAATATTAACATAATTTTTAAATATATAAGCCATAAAATAATTCACAGTGGAAATGATAGATATATTTGATATTATGAAAATTAAAAAATATGTAAATAAAAACAGCAAACATTTACATATAGCTTACTATGTGCCAAACATTGCTTTAAAAATTTTACACCTATTAGCTCATTTAATTTTTACAACTTTATGAGCAAAGCACTGCTATTGTCCTCATTTTACAGATGGGAAAACTGAGGAGACAAAGAAGCATCAAGTAACTTGCTCAAGGTCAGCAGTTATTAAACAGTGGAGCTGGGATTCAAGCAAAGGCAGTATGACACTTGGTAATGAAAGATATGTAAATTAAAGCAGTAATAATCTAAAATTTTCACTTCAAAATTGGCAAAAATTAAAATAATAATCTTTAATGTTACCAAAAATGCAGGGACAAGAGCATTTTTAAACTAGTGAAAATATATTTTAAATCAATCTTTCTGGTAAGTAATTTGAAAATATATGTTCTACCTCTATCATACTTCTGAATTTTCAGAGAAAATTATACAGTGAGATTTATGTATCAGGAATTTTTTTCTTGTGAAATTATTTCTAATAATAAATCTGGAAATAGACTAAGAAGTCAA
Organism: Myotis myotis; assembly: GCF_014108235.1. Lineage (NCBI taxonomy): Eukaryota > Metazoa > Chordata > Mammalia > Chiroptera > Vespertilionidae > Myotis > Myotis myotis. Next base: position 50,104,348 of record NW_023416379.1, read on the forward strand.
CAAAAGAAGGATATGAAGTAAATTATGGTTCATATGTTGATGAAAATTGTATAACTATTATAATTATTTCTAGAAAAAGTGTCAAGGTAAAATGTTAATAAAACAGCAATAAAAACTGTACCCTTATATTCCCAATTTTGACAAAACCATTGAGATATATATATATATATATATATATATATATATATATATCCATATTGTTTGTGTAAAGAAAAAATAAAGTAATGTAATTATTTATTATAAAATTTGAATTTCTTTTAAAAAATATTCCTCACTTGTCTAATTTTCCAACCATTAACAAGGATCATTTATCAGGAAGTTAAATATAGTTTTAAAAAGAGAATTATGTGGAAAAATTGACTTTAAAATGTTAATTTTATAGCATAACTTGGATTGCTTTTAATATTTTCTCATGGAAAATACAGTTTAATTTTATAAATAGCAGCTATAAGCAAATCAGGTTAATAATTTTACTAGGCTATTAAAAATGTTACTTTTACCTACAATATGCAAGCCACTGTGCTAGGTGATAAAAGGGTTATTATTAAGATTACAAAATGATCTTTCACCTGAACAGTGACCAGACCACAGCAAAGCTCAATACATAATTGAGGGAGGAATGGATAAAGGGAAGGTGTGAAATGAAGGGAGGGAAAGAAGTAGAGGAGAGGTAGACAGGAAGGGTTGAAGGAGGGAGGATGGAGAAGGGATAACGAGATAACCTTGTATGGAGTTCAAGGTATAAACTGCAATATTTAGGTAGAAGGCAATAGAGGCTAAAGTCAAAATATAAACAAAAATGTAAATGTTGATTATAGTTTAGTGGTCAGGTGATTTTTATGGATTGGCTTATGAGAACTGGATTTAATTTCAGCAGGCGCAGATGGAAATGTGGATTGTTTTAAGAAAGTACAATGAAGAGCACAGTATGGTCTGAAATATTGAATGGCTTGATGGGTCTGCCTGGCATTTTGACTTTCAGACTTATTCATATTCTCTCACATCAGACAAAAATGAGATTATACTTCTTTCCTATAGAAGTGTACATTCACTGGTTTGCTCTTACACTTGTAATAGAATACCCAACTCCTTTCTCTAGACAGCAAGGCCCTACATGCTTCAGCCCTTCTCAACATCTTCTTATTTACCTCTTCTCCCTTTCTCTGTATTCTAACCATACTGACCCTCTTTCATTTCCTCAAATTTAAGTGCTTAGTATATTTTCTTTCTTTCTTCGTAGTACTCTACCCCATGTTTTTTGTTTTGTTGTCTCTAGTTTTGTTTAATTCTTTTTGTTTGGCTTAATATTTACCCTCTTAGAAAGGGCATCCCTGACCACTTTCATGGAGTTTACCAGCATTTGTTATCATTATAAGTAGCCATTCATTTGCTTATTTGATCAATTAGCTGATTAAGAGGTTCATTGATCCCTCTCTCCCACTAGATGTTGATATTCATAGTCAGGCAGCATCTCTGTGTGATTCAACATTTAGTTCATTGGCATCACATACTGTGTGAGGTTTTAGAGGATATTTGAATATTTAATGACCATTGTATTTAATGAATGATGACTTAGAGTTGAAAGGGGTTTTAGACATTTGCCCATTCAAGAAGTGTTCTATCTATTTAGGATAGAAAATAAAAATCACATAGTCATATCAATTGATACAGAAAAAGCATTTGACAAAATCCAACACCCTTTCTTGATAAAAACCCTCAGCAAAATGGGAATAGAGGGACCAAACCTCAACATAATAAAAGCCCTATATGACACACCTACAGCCAACATCATACTCAATGGGCAAAAACTAAAACCATTTCACCTAAGAACAGGAACAAGACAGGGATGCACACTTTCACCACTCCTGTTTGACATAGTTCTGGAAGTGCTAGCCATAGAAATTAGAGGAGAAGAAGAAATAAAAGGTATCCAAATTGGAAAAGAAGACATAAAACTGTCATTATTCACAGATGACATGCTACTGTACAGAGAAAACCCTAAAGGCTCCATCAAAAAATTATTAGACTTAATAAATGAATTTGGCCATGTAGCAGGATACAAAATTAATGCCAAGAAATCTATGGCACTTATATACACCAATAGAGAACTTAAAGAGAGACTAAAAAACAATTCCATTTACCATTGCACCAAAAAATTAAGATCCTAGGAATAAACTTAACTAAGGAGTTTAAAAGACCTTTACTCAGAAAACTACAGGATACTGAAAAAAGAGATAGAGGAAAACATAAACAGATGGAAGAACATACCATGTTCATGGATTTGTAGGGGCAACATCTTTAAAATGTCCATACTACCCAAAACAATCTATAGATTCAATGCACTCCCCACTAAAATAACAATGGCATATTTCACAGACTTAGAACGAACTCTCCAAAAATTCATTTGGAATAAAAAAAGACCCCAAATAGCTGCAGCAATCTTGAGAAAGAACAAAGTTGGAGGGCTCATTTCAATACCAGATATCAAGCTATATTACAAAGCCACTGTTCTCAAAACTGCCTTGTACTGGTACAAGAACAGACATATAGATCAACGGAATAGAATAGAGAACCCAGAAATCGACCCAAACCACTATGCTCAATTAATATTTGACACAGGAGGCAAGACAGTCTCTTCAATAAATGGTGTTGGGAAAATTTGACAGATACATGCAAAAAAATGAAACTAAACCACCAACTTACACCATACACAAAAATAAACTCAAAATGGATAAAGGACTTAAACATAAGAAGGGAAATCATAAAAATATTAGAGGAATCCGCAGGCAGCAAAATTTCAGACATATGCAGAAGCAATTTCTTTAACAATACATCTCCTAGGGTAGTGGTCGGCAAACTGCGGCTGCTCGCGAGCCACATGCTGCTCTTTGGCCCCTTGAGTGTGGCTCTTCCTAAGCCTTAGGAGTACCCTAATTAAGTTAATAACAAGGTACCTACCTATATAGTTTAAGTTTAAAAAAAATTGGCTCTCAAAAGAAATTTCAATCGTTGTACTGTTGGTATTTGACTCTATTGACTAATGAATTTGCTGACCACTGTGACCTGGGGCAAAGGAAACTAAAGAGAAAATAACAAATGGGACGACATAAAATAAAAAGCTCCTGCACAGCAAAAGAAACCATCAACAAAACAACAAGAAAGCCCACTGCAAGGGAGAACATATTTGCCAATGTTATCTCCAATAAGGGTTTAATCTCCAACATTTACAGGGAACTCATACAATTTAACAAAAGGAAGATAAACAACCCAATCAAAAAATGGGCAACAGACTTAAATAGATACTTTTTGAAAGAAGACATAAGGAAGGCCAAGAGACATATGAAAACATGCTCAAAGTCAATAATCATCTGAGAGATGCAAATAAAAACAACAATGAGGTACCATGTCACACCTGTCAGAATGGCTATCATCAATAAATCAACAAAGGACAAATGCTGGCGTGGATGCAGAGAAAAAGGAACCCTCGTGCACTGCTGGTGGGAATGCAGACTGGTGCAGGCACTGTGGAGAACAGTATGAGTTTCCTCAGAAAACAAAAAATGGAACTTCCATTTGACCCAGTGATTCCACTTCTAGGAATATATCCCAAGAAACTAGAAACACCAATCAGAAAGGATATATGCACCCCCATGTTTATAGCAGCACAATTTACCATAGCTAAGATTTGGAAACAGCCTAAGTGCCCATCAGCAGATGAGTGGATTAAAAAACTGTGGTACATCTACACAATGGAACACTACGCTGCAATAAAAAAGGAGGCATTCTTACCATTTGCAACAGCATGGATGGAACTGGAGAGCATTATGGTAAGTGAAATAAGCCAGGCAGAGAAAGAGACTCATTCATTTGTGGAATATAATGAATAACATAAACTGATGAACAAAAACAGATGTAGAGACAGAGAAGCATTGATCTGACCCTTCAAACCTCAGAGGGAAGGTAGGGGAGTAAGGAGAAGAGATCAACCAAAGGACTTGTATGCATGCATATAAGCCTAACCAATGGACACAGACACCAGGGGGTGAGGGCAGGAGTGGGGGTGGTGTTGGGAGGGAGTGGGGGGACAAGGACACATATGTAATGCCTTATTCAATAAAGAAAAAGAAAAATAAAGTAAATAAAAAGAAGAAAATAACACTGTGAATTAAAATGAGAGAGATTTCAGAGAAGGTGCCAGATAATACCTAGAAGGTTCAGCAATGATTGCCTGAAAAAGGAGAGATTATGCTCATTTACAGTCTGGTGTAAAAGGACAGTGACTCCGCTGGTAATAAAGACAGAGATTAAAGGAGGATGAGCAGGTTTAACTTTGAAAGATGATGTCTGCTTTTCCTTTTTTATGTCAAAATTGAGATTCTGGCAGGAAATCCTGTTAGAGAGATCCACAAGTGTTTGCAATTAGGAGGCAGATGCTCAGGAAGGTGGTTAAATTAGGAAACAGTTTAGTATTGAGCCTAAACAGTGAAATGCCCCTAAATATAATTACTATAGTTTAACGTGGCTTTATTAGAATTCAAGAAACACTACCCACTGTGTTTTATATAAACAATAAGCTTAAAATATATCTAATCCAGTCAACTCACACTCTTTAAGTTATGTGAGTTAATGTGTATATATTTAAAAACATCACTCTTTTAAAAATCATTTTTTGTCTCTGCTTTGGCAGGACATTTGGGGAAAACTGAAATGTTTATGATAGCGATTCCTAAAAATTTGGACTTCTTTGAGAGGATTTGGTTTAATGCCACACATATCATCTTTCTTATTCCTATGCCAATCTACAGATAAATGAGTTACTGTTCAAAACTGTTAGAAAGCGGAAAGCAGCATTTGCCAAAGAGATACACAAAGACGAAAGATGCTAAGGTATGCATTAGTAACAAGGAAGAGGCATATGTTAACAGTAAACTTTGTTAACTGTGGGCAGGATTAGGGGATAACTGAAGTAAACACAGTCAGCATGCTTCAGAGTATGGCAAGGACCGAGGGTTAGGTCAGCTGTGATTGCTGGGTTCAGGAAGAAATTTCTGTGTATTTTGAATGTCCTTAGAACTCGGCAAAGTCCATTTTCTGGTGTAGTGCAGATTTACATCGTGTTGAGAAAGACCGTTTAAAATAGAGGGGCCCAGAAAGAGCTGCTTAGGAAGGAAATTGCAACTGAAAAGGGCGAAACAAAGGAGGATTCCGCACTCCTGGGTAATCCACGTTGGACCAGTTTTGTTAGAAATAGATACCCTGCCTATGATTGGTAGCTAGAGCTGGGAGTGCTTTATGTGTGGTCTTCCTAATATAAAATGAATTTTTGTAGTGCAGGTGCTGTAGGGCAACTGCTCACTTTTATTAATAACATGTAACTCATTTGGATTTGGGGGAAGTAATATTTTTTTCTCTCCTTCCTTCTTAGACTTCTTAATTCAGGTCCAGAAGAACGGTTTTGTTTATATTCTGTGCTTGCTGATACCATGTGCGGCATTTATCCTCTACCTGACTATTTTCATATCCAGAAACTCAGTTAAGTAAATGTAGTTTGTTTGCCCTTTTTTATTACTGTGAAGTCCTTTCTGTCTTGAGTCTGTTAAACTATGTTTCTCTTAATGACTCTTCCTTCTTGTAACCAGAACATCTCTCCTGTGTACCTGATACTTTCATTTTTTCCCTTTGAACTCACAATTCTAAGGGTTGGAACCCAACTGAACTGCATTAAAGGCCATATTTTCTTTGCCCTTTCCCTGTATTACATCTGACAGTAATTCTCCCAGGCAGTCTGAAAGCACCTTGCAAGCTATTTAAACCGAACCCTAGGATGAAATATAGGCATCCGTTTTCTTTTGTTCTGCTATTACTTGCTTCTTTTTCCTGTATACCTAGATCTTTACCTTATTATCTTACTTTTCTTGAAGATCAAGCTTATTGTATTTTCTTACTTTTCTTGGAGAGTAAAATCTTTGGAAATCTCTTTATCTATCTATCTATCTATCTATCTATCTATCTATCTATCTATCTATCTATCATCTATCATCATCATCTTTTTTTTTCTCCATTTCTTGTGCTCTTAACTTAAATTGCCCAAGCACTCAAATATAGGAAAATTTTATCCTAGCTAACCCATGGTGAAAAGAGAAAATATTCTTCTTGGGTTTGATGGTTGGTTTATATTTTGAATACTAGATAAATAGACACCCTTTGGGAAATTTAATCTAATTCCATTAACTGAGCTTTCAACACTTGTTTAGGGCACAACTAGTTTTCTCCTGCAGTGAACCAGTTCTAAGCCATCTTCAAGCTATAGACCTGAAAGCCTGAAAGCCTTTGAATCCCATGCTCGCCTTCTGAAGAAATCAGCTCGGGTTTCAGACCTTCCCCTGAGGCTAATAGTCCCAAAGGTTTAAAATTGTTATTACATTATAATAAATGCTCTGTTATGCTCATCATTTTTCAATTCAATTTCTTTATTTCTTTCCACAACTGTTCTGCTTTCTTGCCAGTTTACTGTCACATTATTTTTCCACAGTTAACTTCCTGGACAAATAAATGTGCTGGATTTATGTAATTGTGCTTTGGAGCAAGACTGGCCATTTTGGCTATGACTGCACTTGCTCGTCATCCTGTGAGAAATGGCATATCCTTTGGCAGGGGTTTCTGAGGCTTTGTGATTCATTACTCTGACTCAGTATGGTCTCCATCACCCTGATGGTTTTCTGATGATATAGAATGTTGAAATGGAGAAAGAAACAGATAACTAGAAAACAAAAAGACAAATTAGAGAGTTCTGTAAAAAAAAACAAAACAAAACAAAACAAAAAACCCTTATGATTATTACACATTCATATTATCATTCAATTAAGAATATTTTACTAATAGAAATGTCTTTAAAATGCTTTTAACATTTTGGGAAATCTTTGGCACTATCATTATTTAAAGAAAAATTAACCAGGCCATGCATGGATTTAGGAGATAGAGTTTATCCATTGACATGGTCTAAAGATAAAACATCTGCAAGATCATTTTCTAGTTTCCTTGAGTATCATTCCTTGAGACCCTGCCAAGCTTTAATGTAAGTTTCCTTTAAGACAGAGGGATCTTAGCCCTACCTCAGAAAGACATAAATTGGGCTACATCACTTTGAATCAAGAAATATTTTTCTATTCAAATCCATTATCCATTATCATGGATTTGTTTTGATTTTTATCTAATAGAGAAAAGGCACTCTACCCATGAAACTAGACAGATTTCAAAACATTGCAAAGTGGGTCTTCATCCTTAATGCGGACCTGGGAGCGTGTGTATAGCAGGAGTCCTGATGATGACAGTGGCACTGGGGGAAGAGATTAATGACACCATAGCTCGCCAGCGTGGTGCTTGCTGTGAGTTTTCTGTATTAAGGGAAAAACTGTTTGTTTTCCCTTTTGCATTACTCTCTGCTCCTTGGTTTAGTTGGCACCCTAATGAAAACAGGATTTTAAACAGCTGATGTGATTGCCATTCTTCCTTCATGACTCATGTCCGCTAAAACACAATATTTCCTCTTAAAGGAAATAAAACAATTTTGATTCCCCAGTTTTAAGAACATGTCTTCTTATCTTCACTTATAAACTAGGTCTTTGATAATCTTTTAAGTAGTGTTTGAAATCAGAGGAAAAAAACAAGGCTAGCCCTATACTAAAATGTTAGACGCATGCTAGACCTCAGTAGATACAACCTAGGAGAGTTGTAGGAACTAATTGTTTCTGTGCTACACTGAAAATAATGTAACCACGAGGGGGTTAATAGAAGCAGATGACCTTTGGAAAGAAATATGGAATGTTGAGTTGTGTTCAATAAAGTTATAGGAGATGCACTTTAAAACACTCTGGTCCTGGCTGACTCATGTCTAAAACAAACGCTGGTCCATTTAGCCATATATTTGCACTTGTAATGGATTTGGTGAGCGGAACAGCATTCCATCTGTATAAACTGAAGAGCTTGACAAAACACTGCACACTTGTCACTAAACGCCCTTCAGAATTGTAATCAGGAGGGAAGGTTGTAAACCAACATGAATTTAGATGTCTTAACAGCGAGAAGATGACTGTGACATACTTTATAATAAAGTGTCATCTTCCAAGATACATAAAAATCAGCTGCATTTACTGTGCAACAACTCTTTTTTTTTTTTTTAGAATCAACCAAAATGACAGTATCATGCCAGTACTGCTGCATGCATAATTCAAATAACTTTTCAGTGTTTGTTACTCTATGCAGTCTGAGGTGAGTGATCCCTCAGGGAACACTTGCTCTCTCTTTGACCTTGATCATGAATTACCTATCAAAGGTCAGACTAGATATTTTAACAAAGATTTGCAAAGTTTTCCACATATAAGATCTGGAGGAATTGAAATCATACCTTTGCATCTCTAAAGCTTCCTGTAAATTGAATTTGGAATTAACCAAAGGGATCATCAACTCCTAGAGATAAACAAGGGAATGCTGTACCCTGGGGAATTTTTAATACATATATGAATCACACTGAATACCAGTGGCCTGCACAACTGTAGAATAGACAATTGGAAAGGAATATAACTTGCCTTAAAATTGTTCTGCTCATTTCCTTGCTCTTCCCATTAGTCACACAAGGAAGTGTAAAATGAAGGTAAACAATATTAAAGTGACCAACTTGGTGTCGATTGTGTACTTCTAACATAAAAACCTACTGCATAAAACAAGCTTTCATGAATATTATTTAGAGGTACTTTGGTTTTTAAAAATTATATTTGTACTTTCACGAATATGTTGTATGAATTATTTTTTGTACCTGAGTGTTAGACTGATGATGACTTGTAAACTCGAGGTAACGGCAATCTTCTGGATAAGAGGTCCTGAGGTAACTGCACCTTTTGCTAGGTGTCTGCCTACTCCATACTACTAGCGGAAGCTCTATTTCTTAAAATGTAATAATATGAGTTTAAATATTCATTGTCAACTAAAAGAACAGTGTTTTAGTCTTCACCTGAAAATATTATAACATCATATTAAAATTTTCAACTAATATAAGTTGAATGTGATTTTCAAATATTTTTAAAGTGCTATGATGAAGTCACCTTAATAAACGAGTGAGAAGTCATTGCATCTATATGCACTCACCTAATAACTGATATATGTTTTGTTGCTAATGTTCAGGTTAATACCTGTTCCATTGTTAATAATTTCATTGGCTGGAAAATATCAATTTGGATTACTCAGTATAAAATTCATGCTTCTCTGGTTAACAAATTAGGTTACAATGAAGTAGTGTTTAAAAGTTCAGGTTTTTACAGAAGGAGACACCATGTGAAAAGCTGTTCAACCCCACAGGTTATAAAGGAAAGGTAAATTAAATTAAAGCTATGCTTTCACTCAAGGGACTTATAAAATGTAAAAAATATATAAATGACCATACCAACTTTTGATGATTATTTGGAAAGAGTGGCTCTTGGAAATGTAAATTGCAACAGTAACTGTAGAGAGCAATTTTTAAGATTGTATGCATGCATATAAGGATAATCAATGGACACAGACACTGGGGGTTGGGGGGTGAGGGCATGTGCTCGGGGGTAGGGGAGACCGTGGGGAGGTCAATGAGGGAAAAAGGAGACATATGTACTACTATTTGTAATACTTTAAACAAAAAAAGTAAAAACAAACTAACAACAACAAAAAGTATATATTCAATGCTTGACAGATAGCAATTATTTTGATCAATATTAACATTATCAATTTTTATGATTGCCCAATTTGATGGATGAAAAGTGATTTAAAAGAACTGGATATTTATGTTCTCCACTCAAAATCCATTTGTTGCAACTCCACCTCCAGTATGATGATCTTAAACACAGTAAAGACTAGAAGAGGCCAGGAGGATAGAGCCCGCATGAGTAGGATTAGTGCCCTTCTAAGAGTCATAAAATGCTTCTTCTCTCTCTTTCCATGTGTGAGGATCCAACAAAAAGCCAGCCACCTGCAAAACAGAAGAGAACTCTCACCGGAACCTGGCCATGCTGGCACCAGCATCTCAGACTCCAGCCTCCACAATTATAAGAAGTGAAATAATGTATCTCCTAATCAGGTTTTTTTGTTTGTTTGTTTTCTTTCATTTTCTTTTCTTTTTTGTTCGTTCATTTTGTTCAATGGTTTCAGTTAGGAGGTGGGTTGAGGGGCTGGGTGAAAAAGGTGAGGGGAGTAAAAAATACAAATTAGTAGTTATAAATAGTCACAGGAATGTAAAATACAGCATAATATTGTAATAACTATGCATGATGCCAGGTGGGTATTAAACTTACCAACTTACTATGCTGTACACTTGAAACAAATATAAAATAATATTGAATGCCAACTGTAGTTGAAAAATAAAAAGACAAAAAGGAAGTGATATCTCAATTCAGTTATAGATCTCTTAGTTTTAGGTAAGAATAATAATCTTTACACATTTATTATGCATTAATATTTACTTCTGTTCACTTTTTTGTCCATTTTTATATTGAGTTTGGTTTATAATTTCTTAATCTTTGGGAAAATTTTTACTGGAAAGAAACAGCTAGAAACATTAGTCAGATATACTAATTTTCCTATAATTACTTTCTAAACTTGGTTATATCATCTTTTGCATTCAGAATCTTAATTTTTAAAAACTTATAGAAAATTTTCAATCATTAAAAAAGTATTATATTGTGTTTTATTGTATTAATGATGTAACTTGGTAGTATGTGTCATAATACTTATCAACTTATGGCTAAATTTGCACTTGGAGAGGTAAACAGGAAGCTCTTGATTGATTCTAATTTCTGAGGTTCCTAAATGTTTAGATCAGATGACAGGTGAATGCTTAACGTTTATAAAAAAGAAAACCTACCAAACTAATTAATCCAAAGTGTTGTATCATTTTATTACTATTGTATGAGAATATCAGTTCCTTCAAATCATTGCCAACACTTGTGTGCTAATAATAGTTTTACCTTGTATTTTTTTAAATACTGAGCATATTTTAATTTGCTTATTTGCTATCTCTGCGTCTTCTTTGGTGAAAAGCCTAATAAAATATTTGTCCTTTTTTTATTGATTATATGCTTTCATACTATTGACTTTTAAAATACTTCATGCTGGATGCAAGTGTTTATCAGATATATGATTGGCAATTCTTTTCCCAGTCAGTGAGTGTCTTCCCCTTTCATTCTCTTAGTGTCTTTTGAAGAGCAGATACTTTTAATTTTGATGAAGTAAAACTTTTAAATTTAGTGTAATCTGGATAGTATTTTTATCATATTTAATAAATATTTTCCCAACACATGATCACAAAGATTTTTATGTATTATTTTAATAATTTTATAGTTATTGATTTTACACTTAGGCTTATGACTCATGTTAATTTATGAATATCAAGTATAGATTAAATTTTGTTTTAACATGAAGATCAAATTATTCCAACATAATTTCTATGCTTTCTCCAAAAAATTGCCTTTGTACCTTTGCTGAAAATATGTTATTTATGAATGTGGGAGCCTATTCTTTTAACTTACTTTTCTGTTCCATTGATTCATTTATCTGTCTTATCTGCTATACCACACTATCTTGATCAGTACAGCTTTATGATAAGTCTTGAAATTAAGTAATGTTGATCCTGCAATATTATTATATTTTGAAGTTTTTAGGTCCTTCTAGTTCTTTTGCATTTCCATATGAATATTTGAATTATTTGTCAAAGTCTATTTGGATTGTATTAATTCTATAAATCAACTTAGAAAGATTTGATACTAATAAGATTAAATTTTCTGACTCATGGTCATGGCACATCTCTCCATTTACATAAGTCTTCTGTAATTACTCTGAGGAATGTTCATAGGTTTCAGTGAACAGAATTTGCACAACTTCGTCATATGTGTCTCTAAGGATAGTTAAAAGAAGTGAAAGAAGAAACATTACAACTAATGCTTCAGAAATTAAATTAAGTAATAAGAGACTGTAATGAATAAGTATACACCATTAAACTTTATAATCTAAACAAAGTGGATAAATTATTGTATTTGATAATCCTCAACAAAACACCAGAAAATTAATTCAATAGTATATTATAAGTATTATCATCACCAACTAGGTTTTATCTCTGGTATTCAAAGATGGCTTAACAAATGAGAATCATTTAATGTGATATACCACATTAACAGATGAAGAATAAAAATAACAATCATTTTGATAGATGCAGGAAAAAAACCTTTAACAAAATTTGACAGCCTTTCATGAAAAAAATATCTTAGCAAATTAGGAATAGAAGGAAATACTAGTAGCTTCAAAATAATAGAAGCTATTTATTAAAGCCTACAACTGATAACATATTTAATAGTGAAAAGTTGAAAACTTCCCCTTTAAGATCAAGAACAAGTCAAGGATGTCCACTCTTAGCACTTCTTTTTTTAAAAAATATATTTTTATTGATTTCAGAGAGGAAGGGAGAGAGAGATAGAAACATCAATGATGAGAATCATTGATCAGCTGCCTCCTGCACGCCCCCTACTGGAGACCGAGGCTGCAACTTGGGCATGTGCCCTTGACTGAAATCAAACCTGGGATCCTTCAGTCCACTATTCGACACTCTATCCACTAAGTCAAACCGGCTAGGGCTCACTCGCAGTATTTCTATTCAACTTAGTCCTGGAAGTCTTAATCGGAGCAATTATTCAAGAAAAATAAATAAAAGGCAACTAAATCAGAAAGGAAGAAGTAAGATTGTCCCTGTTTGCATATTACATGACTTTATATGGAAAACCCTAAAGGTTAAATAAGAAAGCTATAACAACTACTGAGCAAATTCAGTAAAGTTTTAGGCTACACAATCAATGTGCAAAAATTCCATGTTTTGTACATTAACAAAAAACTCTCTGAGAAGTAAATTAAGAATATGATCTCATTTACAATAGCACCAAAAATAATAAAATACTTAGAAGTAAACTTAAATGAGAAAATGAAAGACTTGTATACTGAAAACCATAAAAAAGTGATGAACGAAATTGAAGAAAAAAAAACAATGAAAAGACACCCCATGTTTATGTCTTAAAAGATAATATGACTAACATGTCCATATTAACAAAGTAATCTATAAATAGATTCAATGACATCTGCATTGAAATCTCAATGGCATATTTTACAGAAAAAAAACCTGGAAATTTATATGAAAGCACAAAAGGCCACACATAACCAAATCAATATTGAGAAATAAAAACAAAGCTGAAGGCATAGCACTTCCTGATGGCAAAATATATTACAAAGCCACAGTAATAAAAACATTATGGTACTGGTATAAAGACAGACATAGTGACTAATAGGACAGAAGAGAAGTACAGAAACAAATTCATACATATCCAGTCAAATAATCTTTGATAAAGATGCCAAGAACATTGGGGACAGGATGATCTCTTCAACATATGTTGTTGGGAAAACTGGATATCCATATGCAAAAAGAATGAAACCTCATGGACCCTCATCTTACACCATACATACAAATCTATTTAAAATGGTTTATAGACTTGTATGACCAGAAACTGTAAAACTTCTAGAAAAAAAAACTATAAGAAAAAGCACCTTGACATTGGTCTTGGCAATAATTGCAAGGATATGACATCATAAGCACAGGCAACAAAAGCAAAAATAAACAAGTGGACTATAACAAACAAAAAAAGCTACTGCATAGCAAAGGAAACAATCAATAAAGCAAAAAGGGACCTTACATAATGGGAGAAAATATTTGCAAGCCATTTGATAATGTATTAATGTATTGATTCCCAAAATGTAGAAGTAACTCATACATCTTAATAGCATAAAGCCTAATAAACCTAATTTAAAATTGGGCAAAGGGCCTGGATAAACATTTTTCCAAAGAAGACATACAAATGGCCAACAGGTATATGAAAAATTCTCAATGTCACTATTCATCAGGGGAATGGAAAACAAGGTCATAATGAGATATTACCTAACACCTATATTTATAGGCAACCAGTGTTGGTAAGGATGTGGAGAACTTGGAAACCTTTCACACTGTCTTTGGTGGGGATACAAAATGGTGTATCCTCTATGGGAAATAGTACGTAGGTCCTCAAAAGATTAAAAACAGAACTACCATATGATCTTGTAATCCCATTTAGGGATATTTATCCAAAGGAATTGAAATAAAGATCTCAAAGAAATATTAGCACTCCTGGTTCAGTGAAGCACTATTTATAGTAGCCAAGATGTAAATTTAAAAGCACACACACACACACACACACACACACACACACACAAAATCCCTTCCATGTCCACGGACAGATAAATGGATAAAGAACATGTGCTATATGTATACAATTGAATACTACTCAGCTTTAAAAATAGGAAAATTTTTTAATATGCAGCATCATGATTGAAACTAGAGGACATTTTACTAAGTGAAATAAACCAGTCACAGAAAGAAAAATACTGCATGAGCCCTTGCATGTAATTTATCTGGAAAAGTCAAATTCATAGAACAAAAATGTGGAATAGTGGTTTCCAGGAACTGAGGGAGAAATAGATGAGGCATTACTAATCAATGGCATAAAGTTTCAGTTAAGCAAGATGAATAAACTCTAGAAATATGCTGTGCAACACTGGTCCTGTAGTAAATAAGATTGTATTCTATAAAAAAATAAATTAATTAAATAATGCATTAAAATAAAATGATATATCAAGTGAATTATGTAGTGTGTGACATTTTAAGACTGGCTCTTTCACTTAGCACAGTGCCTTTGTGAATCATCTAAGTTGTTGAGTATGATAGTTTAAGTTTATTGCTGAGTAGAATTCTATGGTATAGATATATCATGGTTTCTTTTTTGGCTTTCAACTGAGAGCCATTTAAATTTTTTCCATTTTTTCTATTATAAGTATAGGTGCTATGAACAATTATGCACATATTTTTGTGTGGCTATAAGTTCTTATTTCCCTGGGATGAATGTCCAGAAGTGTAATTACTGTATCCTATGATAAGTATATGTTTTATTTTTCTAAGAAATTGCCAAAATACATTTTAGAGTCACTAGACCATTTCGCATTCCCACTAACAATGTATAAGAGGTCCGATTTCTCCATATCCTTGCCAGTTTTTAGTATTACTACTACTTTTTATTTTATTTTAGCTCTGATTTTGATATCAAGGTAACACTGGCTTCATAATAAGTCTTATGTTATTTTTTGAAAATATTGTAAAAGTGTACAACTGGTATTCATACTTTAAATATTTGGTAGAATTTATCAGTGAAACAACGTGGGTATGAAAAATTGAATTCACTTAAAAAAAAAACTCCACAAAAATATCATCTATTTCATGTTGGTGAGGTGTGTAGTATTTACTTTGTAAAGATTCTATTTTTTCAACTATGTTGTCAAATCTGTGTGTATAGTTAATCATTGTATTCTATTATCATTTGATATCTACGGAGTTCCTAAAGATGTCTTCTATTTTATTCCTGATACTTGTTATTGATGTCTCCCTCACCACGCTAGGGTGGGGTCTAAAGTCCCTCCCATTTTCCCACTACAACTGTGTGTATACAATCCTGTCGGGAAGGATTGCTGTGCTACTGTTCTCAAATGACCTCCACTGACAGATTGGGAGTGCCTTTGTTATTTCTCAACAGTGATGCATGTCCTGATTTCTATTGGGTTTCCTCTGACACCACTCTAGCAGAAGGAGGAAAGGGGCCTAGTTATCACCAGTTGGGACTGAAAATCCAGGCTTCTCACACGGTCTCCAATGGCATCATGAAATGAGGAGGAAACCTTATTATAAATAACTAAGTGCTGATAAATTCACTCATCCTCTACTCAAAATTCCTTGATACCACCTTGGAAGAAGGGTTTCGGTACATGGTTACAGCTTGCTAAGTTAGATGTCACCGTTTTGTGGGAGAAGGCTCACTGTTTCCTCTGTGGTGTTTGACTGATGTAGAATGAAATGGTTTTAGCTAAAAGACTTGTTAAGCTGCTTTTCCCCAAAAACTTCAATTAGCTGGAAGGAGGAGAATTTTCTTGGGGCTTGTTTATGAGTTACTATTGGCATTGCAATATTTCTAGCTTTTCCAGTACCCAGCCTGGAATACATAAGGCAAAAAGAAAATGCATCACTATGTTTTGCCTTTGGTCCAAAGGTCCCTAGACAATCTGCCTTCTTCTCTCCCTTTTAGATTCTTCTTTTTTGTTGTATATATAAAGTCTAGGTTTTTCAGATAAACAGAGACATAAAAATAGGGAAATATATTTCTATTCCATATTTCCAGAAGTGGAATTCATCTTTATTGTTTAATTATTTTTTCTGAATTTTATTTTTGGTAAATTATATAGCTATGTCTTCAAGTTCACTAATGTTTTCTTCTGCAATGCCAAATCTGTTATATTCCCAACCAAACATTTTTCAACTCACACATTGTGGCTTTCATTACTTGAAGCTTGATTTGGGTCTTTGTAAAATATATTTTAGGTCTTTATTAAGCATTGAATATGACCTATAGTTATAATAATAGTTTATTGTCTTTGTCTGTTATTTTCAACATATGTATCAGTTTAGTTCAGCTTTAATTGATAAGTGGTTTTTTTTTTCCTATTCATTATGAGTTATATATTCCTGCTCCTTTGAATGACTGGTAATTTTCATTAGATGCTAGACACTGTGGATTTTACTTTATTGGGTGATAAGTACTTTTGAGTTTCTATAAATATTCTTGAGCATTTTCTTGGATGTAGTTATTTGGAAATAATTTGATCATTTGGGGCCTTGTTCTTAATAATAGAATCAGAGCCATATCTAATCTAAATATTTCCCATCACTGAAGCAAGACCTTTTACAGTACTCTACCCAGTTATGGGTGCTAGGAGCAGGCAGTATTTCCTGTCCTTATTGAACTGTACAATTTTGGAAACTTTTGTGGTGATAGTTGGATAAGGTGACATTCATTGTTCTATAAGAACTTGGATATTATTCTGTAGTGAAAAATATTGATTTACAAAATCAACATAAAGGTATATTTTCTTTCTTTGAAGTAAGTTTATAGTAGTAGAGCAGGCTAAGATATACAGGGATATATGCACAGTGGGATGTCTAAATTTGTGATTTTTAGAAGCTGCAATTTTAGTAGTTTAAAGATAAATAGTGTTTAAAATGTATTATATCTATATTTTAAGTGCTAGTATGTTCTGGTGTAAATACTAGGGGGACCTTTATTCTAAACATAAAATACATATGGTTTCATGAACCTAAGCAATGTTCTTTTAAAGAGTATTTTAAAGGGCATTTTATTTTAAAAGGCATTAGTGAAGTTCTCAGGTGGTAACGATCCCACCAATTTATTTGGGAGATTACTGCATTGTGTGGAGACAGTTTCTGATATCCAGCCTAATTTTATCTTAATTTCTTTTCCAGAACATTATGCTACCTCTACTATCATAAATCATTCTGCTCCCTGCTGAGTTCTTAATGTTTCCAATATAGGTAGAAAATGATATCTCTTCTTAGTTTTAGCAAAACTAGTATGTAGATCTTTTTTTCACTTAACTGGCAAGCTTAGTACATTAATCTGTATCATGTGGCATTCTACATTATGATTCACATGCCATCTGCTTCAGTATTTATGTCTCTATTTTTTTAAAAAGTAAAGTACTAAAGTAATGAATATTATTTGATTCATTTATAATTTGAAAATATTGTGTTTATTAAGTACTCCACACATATGAAGATACAGATGTTTTTATGTGAAATTGATCCATTAATTACATTAGCGACTGGCACAAATATATTAATCTCTGATTTATAACTAGTAGCCCTAAATTATTTACCACAATTATATTACACTGTTATTTTAATGTTAGCAAGCACATTTTAAAACTATTTGATAAGTAGTTTATATTAGTTTCTAATGTTGCTTTAACAAATTACCACAATTTTGTGGTTTAAAGGAACACAACTGTGCTATTTTATAGTTTTGAAGGTTATAAATCCAACACTTACTGGGGTAAAATCTTACTAGGTTAAAATCATGTCTGCAGGTGTGCCTTCCTTTCTGGAAACTCTAGGAATAAACGGGTTTTCTTTTCCACCTTTCCCACTTTTCAGAGACTGTCCACATTCCTTGACTCAGAGAGTCCTTCCTCCATCTTCAAAACCAGGAACCTTGACTGTCTCTGACCAGTTTCTGTCCTAACATCTCTTTCTGTGACCCTCTTCTGCTTCAGCCTTCCACTTCTCAGGGCCCTTTTGATTATACTGGGTCCATATGAATAACCTAGGATAATTTCTCTATTTTTTACGTCAGTTGATTAGCAACCTTAATACCACCTGCAGCCCTAACTCCCCATTGCCATGTAACCTCTATGCAGGTCCTGAGGATTAAAACATGGCCATATTAGGGAGCCATTATTTTGTCTATGGCAATAACTAAATAGAAAACCCTCAGGTGTGGAGTACTGGTGAGACAGGGAGCAGCCTATGCGTAACAACTCATGAGAGATTAAATTTATGGATATTTCTTTTTTCTCCTTCCCCAAGGGATATTTAGTTTCATTGTTTTTGTTTGTGTGTTTGTTTTACTTTTAGTTCTACTATGAATGTACTCTCTAGTTTAGTGGTTTATGATAAAACTATGTCAGATCAATCCTAGGTACTAATAAAATCTCAGTCAAGTTAAAATAGAATTTTGAGGGGTGGAATTTATATTCTCAGTTGAAGAACTATATGGTAAATTATGTGGTGATTACCCTCTACTTATTCAGTCTAACAATTGTATCAAAGGGAAAACAATAGCATAAGTGTACAAATTAAATATAATATTGTTCCCAAATATATAAAATATACTTGAAATTCTGCTAGAGACTGTTATGTATCCCTCTATACCTGACACATGAAAATGGAGCATTTTCTTCTGGAATTCATGGAATGCAATAAGATGTTTTGATATTTTGGGAAGATCAGATGAAGAAAAAAATCACAGTTTAAGCATAAAATCCTGGATTGAAGAGAATCATTTTTTAAAAAATTATGAAATGTAAGCTATAGCCATATATCTTCTTTATTCAGTAGTCTTTGCTTCCTCCTTCAGAAAAAAAATTCTATCTAGTATGATCATTTCCTATCTTGCTTGACAAACAAAAATAAAAAATTATGCCTGCAAATGTGAATCTATTGTAAAGAAATCTCTGGAAGATTTTAGAAATGAAACATGCAAGGTAGGTTATATATGGTTCAAAACAAAAAGGACAGCCTACAGATCTTCAGCCAGAAAGTCCCAATGCTCCACTGAATGGAACACAATGAGAGAAAATATTGTCTGGGGTTAACTACTGAAGGGTTGGCAGATAAAGTCAGAATCGCATTATGTGACATAATGGGGAAAATATGTTGACTATGAGGACAGAGATTCTTTCTTCTCTTCCATTTAAAAAATTCTTACAGTGTTGAGGGTTTTATCCTGTATACATAGAGGAAACTAGGACTGGAAATGTATTTCCAAAATATCCACATTTTAACAATCTCAAAAATATGAATATTTGTATACTTATAATTTTCTGTTCAGTTATTTAAGCTAGCTTTATAGCTCAAGGCTATGTTTATGAAAAGTACTTCTTTTTCTTTTTAAAGTTTTGTATGTTTATGTGATTGCTTATACCTTTCCTCTGATTTTCTTGGATTTAAAATTGTTATGAGTCTCCTGGGAGTAAGTTAGAGTTTAATATGTTTACTCTTCATACAACCTTATTTGTGTGTAGCAAGCAGAGAAGTTATTTCTACAATGTAAGGGAGAGTGACTCCCATGAGGTTTATGACATCTGTACTCACCAACAGAAAAGTACTTGTTCTTGAAATTTTCTACAGAATAAATGAATACATGTTAGTATTTTGCACATATCTTTTCTTGGTGTTTAGAAACCTAGAGGAAAGGGGAAAAAATTTGAAAAAGAAATGCAGTGGATCAAGAGACACAGAGACATTATATATGTATATTTCTTCCCCTACCTTCTTCCCCCATCTCTCTCTCTCTCTCTCTCTCTCTCTCTCTCTCTCTCTCTCTATATATATATATATATATATATATATATAATCATTTCCCAGCCAATATTTTTTATTCTTTGTGGATAACCATATTCTCTTCAAATTAAATATTTTAAAATTGAACATCCTTGCTTAACATTACATCTATCTCATGGTATCTTAGCTTACTTGCTGTGAATTGTCTTAGTTCTTTATTTTTAAAAAAATTCTCACTTGAGAATATGTTTTATTGATTTTTTAGAGAGGGGGGAGAGAGGGTAAGGGAGAGGGGGAGAGAGAGAGAGAGAGAGAGAGAGAGAGAGAGAGAGAGAGAGAGAAGAGAGAAATATCGACTGGTTGCATTCTATGCTTGCTTGCCCTGACCAGAGGTTGAACCTGCAACCTAAGTATGTGCCCTGACTAGGAATCGAACCCACAACCTTTTGTCCTATGGAATATGATCCAACCAACTGGGCCATCTGGTCAGAGCTTTCTTTTCCTTTTACATCCAGACTTAGTTCTCAAAAAGGATCCAAGATTATCCCCTTCTCCTGACCTCTTTCCTTATTCCAGTGAGAAGAGCTCAGGGAGTGGAGTGAAGAATGACAGATCTCCATTTCCTTGCAGCTGCTGTTAATGTCACATCTCTAAAATTAGCAGTATTGTGCAAAGAAAATGCAGATTCAGATAGAATGCCTGCAGCTCTGGGTCAGGTAAGGTTATCATATTAATATCAGTACAGATGGGAGATGTAGATAGAAAGCTTGGAGCTGAATGTCAAAGAAAATCTATCTGAGCATAATTCTAATCACCACTTTTACTCATCGCAAGGACATGGTTTCCTCAGGACTACAGGTGCAGTCAGCAATGGAATTCTGAATGTCACATGTATCTCAATAATGCTGGCTTTGTGTAATCTCTTTCATGGATAGATGGATGGCTGGATAGAGGTTAGATAGATACATAGATGGATGTTAGTTATGGCTAGATAACCTGAAAGTCATGGCTGTTATGATTCAAGCGTATTTTTATACAATCTTTAGCTTTTTAAAAGTTAATTGAGTCACAAATTATTCTCTCACCTATTCCACATATTACAATAATTTTATAATGTCAGTGATCAAAATAACTTTAATCTGATTGTTATTTTAGTCAAATGCTATGACACTTTAAAGAAATTCACGTTTACCTGTGGCTCCATTATTCAATTGTCAGTGTGCAGGTTTAGGATTTACTGCAATCTGCACATGAGAAATGCATACACTTCTGTTGTTAGTAGACATGCTGTAGTAGAGTCCTCTCCTCTGCCTAACATAGGAGCATATCTGTCCCTTTTCTCTGGCTGGGGCACACCACTGTGTGGTACTATGTGAGAGAGGGAGCAGTTCTGCTTTCTTATGCATCCTTATGTCAGCTGATAGGCCTATGTCTCTTCTCCATCACATGAACTGTCACCTTAGAGCATGTCACTATGGAGGGTGGGAAGAAGCCTGCAAAATCTCAGGGATACAATACTTACAGTTTTCAGGACAAAAATGACTTAAATTAATCTCAAGTATTCTCTTGCTCTATTGTAGTGTGATTTAATCTTCAGACCCTAATCATATATAAAATGATGCTATTTCATCCTCTGGGTTAGGTAAGAATAGATTCTGAATAAAATAAATATAGATGAGAAACATTTTCTTAAGTAACCATGACATCAGGCTGTCTATATGTAGCTTTCTGAAGGTTTTGGTTCTGAGTTTAAAGCTCTCTATAGCCAGTATGTGAAAAATTGACATTAATATGAAAGTAATAAATATCTTCTAAGTGTATTTTATATTAGAACTATATTATTATCTACATTTTAAACTATGTTGGTTTCTGAAATTTACTAGAATATAGAATGTATCATTTTGAGCGTTATATATGTAGATCATCATGTTAGTGGCATGAGAGACATAAAACAAGATCATCTTGTTCAATGAGATAAATCACTGTTGTATCTTCAGTAAACTCTTTGTCAAGAAAATATTCATTGTTTGTGGCCCTGCCTGCCAGGAACATTACAGCAATGTCTAAGAATTTAAAATATCACTTTCTTTTTTTATTTAGTTAGGAGCCGATGTCATTTCCTTTCTCCACTGTTTATATGTATATGAAGTGTTCTCAATTTTATATTATCTTGGTGTACATATCACACATATAATCTTCTAATACATCTTACATGTTCTAACATGCTTTTAGCCCTAATATATTTTATTTCATATCATTTATTTCTCAATCGCCCTTTTAAATATTTCTGGGATGGTCATCCTTAAGGGAACCAGTTTCATTAGTAAGTAACAATTATGCTCTAATAGCATGGGGATTTCAAGGCATACGAATATATTAACCAGAAATTTTATGAATGTGTAGAGAAATTTTAACTTAGAAAAGATAGCACCACAAAAAGGACAGCAATTATCAAGCTCAAGGTGAGCCACTTTACAAATAAGTGTAATTAAATATTTTTCTTCTATTTCAACCTTGATGAAGAAAAAGTA
Organism: Myotis myotis; assembly: GCF_014108235.1. Lineage (NCBI taxonomy): Eukaryota > Metazoa > Chordata > Mammalia > Chiroptera > Vespertilionidae > Myotis > Myotis myotis. Next base: position 50,126,929 of record NW_023416379.1, read on the forward strand.
TGCATATTTAAATGGCAATAGTACTTCTCAGTGCCCAGATCTCTCTATAAAAATTTTAGTTTGACTAATGTTTGTCATCTGAAGCCAAAAAACATTTCATCATTGACTATCAATATTCACTAGCAGAATATGTATAAACACCAGCCATATATTTTACTGGTAGTAGATGAGTAATTTTATGTTTGTAGATGAAGGCTATCATATTTATATATCATTTTATGAATCATAGTAGCTTCTATGCAGTGCTAGAATTCCAGGCAAGAGGCTTATCCAAATGTAATTATTTCAGAGGATTTGCTAAATTGTGCTGTAGAAATTTTATTATCTGACGTAATACTGAGGGACATGCAGTTGTGTTACCTTATACAATTCAAAATTGCAGAGAAATGTGAGGTTTATGTAATTACTTAATTGCTGGGTGTTCTCAAAAAATTTATCATCAGAAATAGTTTTCTAATACCTTCTTGTTTAGTTTTTATTTCTCTGAGGAAGCATCTTTGAACAGCATGTTTCTATTATGAACATTGAGATTAACATATGTGAACACATCCTAACATCATTGCTGTTTTTCACCAAAATACATTTTAATGATAAATCAATGCTGCAAAATGACAATGGTATCATCATATACTTTTTGATAGAATTTAAAATGAAAGAAAGGAAACCCTATTTGTTTTATCCAAGGAAAATGCATTAGTCCATGGTGTGTATATTTACAGGACGTTCAGAATGCCAGGCATCGCGCTAAGTGCTGTGGGGACGATTTTCCCATCCAAAACCTTGGAATCAAATAGAGGTCTTAAGATACACATGCACATAATTATAAAGAAGAAGAATATGTTAACAAGGATACATTAGTCGTACTGAAAAACATGCTCAAGCAGCTTGAAGAAAACAATCTGTGCAGGCTGCAGACAGGGAGAGGCACGTTGGCTGGGTTTTGAATGATGAGCCACAATTCAGAGTATTGTGTAGGGAGTGAAATTTAAAACAAATTGAAAAAACAAGTGTGAGGAAATCATGGAGGTAAAGAAAAAAATAAAACAAACACAAGCCCTGTTTGAGGTTGACATAAAAGTTGTTTGGAGTGGTGAACCGTGAGAAGAAAAGGCTAAAAATTAGACCTGGCATTTTTTGTCCTTGAATGACAAATACAAGAGCTCTATTCATGAAAGTCATAGTGACACAAAAGCTTTTTCAGGAGGGGAATAAAATAATCAAAATGATGTTTTAGGACAACCGAGAGGGTAGCATCGTGCACTGTTAAATAGAAGGGATGGAGGATTTAAAAAGAAAGGCCAGCTGAGGCAATACAGCAATAGCTCAGATACTAAGCAAAAACAGACAAAGGTTAGATAGTATTTGGTAAGAGCAGAAGGAAATTAATAAGAAAAGAATCAAAGCTAAGTTGCCATTTTTTTTGGCCTGAAGATAAAGGGACCGGGAAGGGGCATAGGTGATTCTTAAATCTGTAATCTGGTTGCAGAATTAGATTAGAAAGCACTTTCTACTTCATTGAGTTAAAATCTTTAACTTTCGATTATTTGCAGTCAAGACAAACCATTACCAAGAAAAACCAAGATGGTGGCATAGGTAAAAACCGGAAATTGCTGCCTCCCACAACAACTTAAAAAATATAACTAAAAGACAAAGCAGACATTATCCAGAACTACAGGAAGGCTGGCTGAGTATAAATTCTACAACTAGAAGGAAAGAGAAAAGCACTGAGACTCAAAGGAGGTGCGGAAGTGCAGAGGTACGGAAGCGCACGCGGCAAGGGCTGGCAACTGAGGACATGGCTGTCTTTTTGAATCAGGAGGGGATCTCAAGCCCCCAACTTCTCTGAACTCCAGTTCCAGAAAGTCTCTGGGGACCCAGATTCATACGGGGAGAAACTGGACTGTCTGGCAGCGGGCAGAACTCGGAACTCGAGGGCGGCTTCCTCTCAGAGGTGCTTACAGTGATTACCGGGACACTGAGATGCCGGGCCTCTTAGGGCAGGGCTGCGGATCAGTCATAGCTGTTTGCTTCGCCTTGTTGATCCCCTGAGACCCCGCCCCACCCAAGCAGTGGCAGAGGCTTTTGCATATGAATGCCCTGGCCCTTTGCAATATGAAAATTACCTAACAAACTGCAGCTGGGCCAGACAGACCCAGAACTTCCAAGAGAAGGCCCAAGGCCCCACAGCAGCTTGCATTGCTTCACAGCTTGGCCTCATCTGGGCACCTCCAAACCCCAAACAAGGAAGGGGAATCTCTAGATCTCTTCATAGCTCCTGCTAGGTAGCCTCAGGCAGAGGCTAAATTAGCACATCCTTAGATCCAAGAACCAGATTACAACTCCTCAGATCCATAAGGGACACACTCAGGGGGCAGACTCAGTGAGCACCAAAGGCCCATTGAAGCAAGTCTTCAGCACAGAAGTTCTCCCACCATAGACACAGCTGATTCTCACAGCCAATTGGCCTGGAGGTCAATTCCTCCCAGTGATACCTACAACAATTAAGGCTTAACTACAACAAGATTGTGCACAAAGCTCACAAAGGGGTGCACCAAGAGAGTCCACCTCAGGTTATTGGGGAGGCTGAGCCACTGGGCCCTATAGGACACCTAGCACAGAAAGCCACTCTATCAACACAGGGAGGCATAAAAAAAAAAAATGCAGAGACAAAGAAACAGGACACAAATGACAGAAATGGAGGAAAGCAAAATACTGGATATAGAGTTCAAAACCACACTTTTAAAATTTTTCAAGAACTTTCTAGAAACCGCCGATAAATTTAGTAAGACCCTCAAAAAGTCTGGTGAGACCACCAATAAATGTAGTGAGACCCTCAAGAAATCTAGTGAGACCCTCGAGGTTATGAAAAAGGACCAACTAGAAATTAAGCATACACTGACTGAAATAAAGGATATTATGCAGAGTTCCAACAGCAGACTAGAGTATCACAAGAATCAAGTCAAAGATTTGAAATACGAAGAAGCAAAAAACACCCAACCGGAAAAGCAAAATGAAAAAAGAATCCGAAAATACAAAGATAGTGTAAGGAGCCTCTGGGACAGCTTCAAGAATACCAACATCTGAATTATAGGGGTGCCAGAAGAAGAGAGAGAGCAAGATATTGAAAACCTATTTGAAGAAATAATGACAGAAAACTTCCCCTACCTGGGGAAAGAAATAGACTTACAAGTTCAGGAAGCACAGAGAACCCCAAACAAAAGGAATCCAAAGAGGACCACACCAAGACACATCATAATTAAAATGCCAAGAGCAAAAGACAAAGAGAGAATCTTAAAAGCAGCAAGAGAAAGACAGTCAGTTACCTACAAGGGATTACCCATATGACTGTCAGCTGATTTCTCAACAGAAACTTTGCAGGCCAGAAGGGAGTGGCAAGAAATATTCAAAGTGATGAATGCCATGAACCTACAACCAAGATTACTTTATCCAGCAAAGCTATCATTCAGAATTGAAGGTCAGATAAATTGCTTCATAGATAAGAAAAAGCTGAAGGAGTTCATCACCACCAAACCAGTATTATATGAAAGGCTTAAAGTTATCCTTTAAGAAGAGGAAGAAGAAGAAAAAGGTAAAGACACAAATTATGAGCAACAAATACACATCTATCAACAAGTGAATCTAAAAATCAAGTGAATAAATAATCTGATGAACAGAATAAACTGGTGATTATAATAGAATCAGGGGCATAGAAAGGGAGTGGACTGACTATTCTTGCGGGGGAAAGGGGTGTGGGGGATGCGGGAAGAGACTGGACAAAAATCGTGCACCTATGGATGAGGACGGGGGGCGGGGGGGGGGGGGGTGAGGGCGGAGGGTGGCGGGGTGAACCAGGTGGAAGGGAGCCATGGGGGGAAAAAAGAGGAACAACTATAATAATCTGAACAGTAAAGATTTAATAATAAAAAAAGACAAACCATTACCAAGCAAAAAAAAATAATAGTAATAAAAAATAAAAAATAATAAAATCTTTAACTTTCCTTTTAGATAACAAAAAGGGAAGAAACTGAATAGCATGCCTGAGTCACACAACTTAGGCCAGAGTAGATTTTAACAGTCTTTTTTTAAAATTTTGATTTTAAGGTAAATTTCATTACCCTACAACATTTCTTAATGGTAAAAGTAGGTTAAAAGCAATAAATAAATAAATTAGAACTATGAAGGCAACAAATGGAAATATTAAACCAGAACTTAGGAGACATCAGGGTTGAAAATAAAGATTTTGTGATGACACATAGTAGGTAAAACTTGACAGCATTGAATTAATGGTAACTAAAAAAGACTGAGCATAGCAATATATTAATAAAGTATCATATGGTCTCATTCATCTGTGGAATTTAATGAAAAAACCAATGAACAGAATAGATCCAGAGGCATAGACGTATGGGGCAGACGGACATATCTCAAAGGGAAGGGAGGGGTGGGTTGGGGGTGGGGAGAGATTAACAGGAGAACTTCTATGCATATATGCACGTCCCAAGGACACAGACAACAGTGTGGTGACAGCCTGGGAGGCGTGGGTGTGAGGTGGAGTGTGTCAATGAGGGTGAAAAAAGGGATATCGCCTTGACCGGTTTGGCTCAGTGGATAGAGCATCGGCCTGTGGACTGAAAGGTCCCAGGTTCGATTCCGGTCAAGGGCATGTACCTTGGTTGCGGGCACATCCCCAGTAGGGTGAGTGCAGGAGGCAGCTGATCAATGCTTCGCTCTCATCGATGTTTCTAACTCTCTATCCTTCTCCCTTCCTCTCTGTAAAAAGTCAATAAAATATATTTTTTTTTAAAAAAAGGGATATCTATAATACTTTCAACAGTAAAATTTTAAAAAGAGATATGGAAAAAAATTGTATTTTTTACACAAATTCAAAAGATCTTCTATATTATTTTGTATTTCACTTTTATCATAATGTGATATTTAAAAATAAAATGTCTAAACAAAAATTAAAAACTAGCACGGATGAAACAACTGTTCTGTATCAGTTACTATCTTTTTTAAAATATATTTTTATTGATTTCAGAGAGAAAGGGAGAAGGAGAGAGAGATAGAAACATCAATGATTAAACAGAATCATTGGTTGGTTGCCTCCTGCAGGCCCCACACTGAGGATTGAGCCAGCAACCAGGGCATATGGCCTGACCAGAAATCAAACCTTGACCTCCTGGTTCTTCGGTTGATGCTCAACCACTGAGCCACTCAGGCCGGCCAGTTACTATCTTTTATCTATATTCTCCTTTATGTGTATTGTCTCTCAACTTAGAGAACACTGACTGTTTTATCAGCATACCCATTTTAACGACAAGGAAATGTTTATTTTGAATCAGTGTATGACAGATGCAAAGAGCCTGGGCTCTGGAATCACCTGGTGCTGCAATTCAACCTTTATCTGAGCCTCCATGTCTCATATTGTCTGAGTCGTTACATATTGGCTCTATATTCTTAGAGATTGTTCTGCCTTATCTTTTAATCTTTTTATTTAATTTTAAGAGGAGTTCTGTTCTGTGTTTCTTTTTAACTAGTGCCCCACTCTTATTTTACAACTTTTGTGCCCTTAATTATCTATTTTATCTCTGTGGGAAATTTCTGTTTAACTTCACCTTTCTCTTTTATGCTTACCATGATTATACAACTTAAATCTCTCTCTCTCTCTCTCTCTCTCTCTCTCTCTCTCTCTCTCTCTCTCTCTCACACACACACACACACATGCTAATTTTTCTTCATAGTGTTTATAATTAGCTGATATTAGCTTGTAGTTTTTTCTTTTTCTTTTGTTTTAGTCATTCCTACTAGAATGTGAGTTCATAAAGAAATAAACTTTGAAACTTGTGTTGTTAAACAGTGTATTTGGCAACTAGATCAGGGAATGGCACAGAGTACATAAGCTGTAAATATTTGGTGAATGAATGACAGTCTCCTGAAAGTTCTATTTTCTCTCATCAGTTTGAATAGTATTTTGGAGAAGATCCCTTAGAGTTTTTTCCAGGGTTGAAATGCTTGGAGATTGATCTCACTTCATGTCTGGGTAAGGCAGGAGAATGTGGCCTGCCTGCCTGATGAAGCCCTGCGTTTCACAGATCTTCTCTGCTACCATTCCCACTCGCTGCATCTGAGTCTGTGTCATTCCAGGATTATTTCCAGAAAAATATCCTGCCTCCACTAGAGTGCATATCCTCAATTTCTATTTCCTCCCTTCTCTGTCATCTGTCATCACCCTTTCATCTACGCTGCATCTTCAAAATATCTATTGGATTTTCTCATTGTCATTGCCTGTGACCTTTCCTGTGAGAGGTTACTCCTTTATCATATTTTGATAATGTGCTGTGGGGAGAAGGAATAAACATAGGTGCTCAATCTGACATCTTGCACTGACATTTCCTTAAACACTTTCTAAAATATATTTCATGCTTTTCATATTCTATAGTATACAGTGGCTAACATGAAAGCCAAGAAAGTAACTTTGGAGAATAACTCCAACAAGAGAGGTGGTGTATAAAATAGATAAAGAAGGAATGGATAGAAAAGTATGAGAAGGGGTTAAAGATCACAGAATCACAAATCAATGGAACAAGAGTGTTCATAAGGCAGTGATGGTGAGGTCATAATTCATACCAAGATTTAAGAGCAAAATGGCTGAGAACATGCACTGTAACTATTTGATCAGAACACTGATTACTGAAATTCAAACCAGAAGAGAATTTAGGTTTAATAAGTATAGATCATTCAATAGAAAACTTTTTTCATGAAAGAAAAGGAGTAACTTTATAATAAGTTGTAAAAAATTTTTAAAAAGGTATTTCTGAGATTTAGTTTCTTAGAACTTTGCAAAATAGGAGAGGTAGACTATATATTTAGCAGCATTTTAAATTATAATAAGGCATATCATATATGAAGTTAAAGATACTGATGCTTTGCTTAACAATTATCTTAAACTAGAGGCCCGATGCAGGGAATTCGTGCAAGAGTAGGCCTTCACAGCCATGATATCTGCTTGGATTCATTACCTCGCAGCCATGGTCTGGCTGCCTGGATCCGTCTCTTGCAGCTGCGGTAGCTGCTTCCATCCCATGGCTGCATCCCCGGCTTCACATCTGAAAGGATGTCCAATCTAATTAGCATAGTACGCTTTTATTATTATAGACTAGAGGTCCAGTGCATGAATTCGTGCACAGGTGGGGTCCCTCTGGGTGTCCTGCAGGGATCAGCCCACAGTCCAGAGTTGCTTGCAGCTCCTACCTGCTGCTCCCGTTCATTCTGGCCCCACTGTGCCTGCCTCAGGCTTGCGCCCAATCAGTCCTGATCAGGAGAGGTTCACGCTGCCACAGCAGCACTTGCCAGCCATGATCCCTGTGTCTGGCGCCCTCCCAAGGGGAGTGGCCTGTGGGATTGGGCTGAAACCAGCTCTCCAACATCCCCTGAGGGGTCACGTATTGTGAAAGGGCACAGGCCAGGCTGAGGGACCCCACCAGTGCACAATCAGACCAGGGAGGGACCATGGGAGGGCTCCAGGGCATGTCTGGCCCATCTCACTCAGTCCCAATCAGCCGGACCCCAGCAGCAAGCTAACCTACCAGTCGGAGCGTCTTCCCCCTGATGGTCAGTGAACATCATGGCGAGCAGTTGAACAGCCTTAGCATATCATTAGTATATTATGCTTTGAATGGTTGTTTGGTTGTTCTGCCATTTGCTCTATTTGCATATTACCCTTTTGTTATCTAGGATAGCAATATATTGCTTAAAATTTTCTTGATACTATAATTGTTTTAGCAAACTGTTTCCAAATTACTCTGAAGTTTAAAAAAAAGTGTTAAGTAATATTTGCCTCAGTGTTTCTTTAAATAGTTAATATTTGCTTTTTCTTTCTGTTTAATATAAAGTCTAAATGAGAGAACCAAATTTAAAAGTTTACCCAGTTTCTTATTAGGATAGTCAACTTATCTGTAATTATTCAAATCCAACTATCTTTTTCAAACCTTCCACAAAACAGAAAATTAAGATCTTATAAACACTATAATATATGATAGACCTTACCAGAAAAACATTAAATCATGTTTAGGTATATTTAATTTTCTTTTTATCACCTCTTTTACACAAAATTAGCAGATGGAATTTTTTATTACTGTAAAATTCAGTTCAAAGCTTAATCTAATAATTTGATGTAAAATAGAAGTCTCATTGAATTTAATGGCTAATTCGTAATGTTCTTTTCTAGAATAAGTATTGTTCATTTATTGCCTCTTTTAATTTACATTCCTTACAATGTGATGATAGTCCCTAAAACAAGCACAATAAATGCATTAAAAATATTTTGACTATCAGAGGTTATTTTCAAAGATCCTACATAATAAAAGGCTAATATGCAAATAGACTGAACGGCAGAACAACTGGAACAATCAAATAACTGAACAACTGGTCGCTGTGACGTGCGCTGACCACCAGGGGATGTGTGTGGAACATGGCAGGCGTTGGCTGCAGCAGGATAGTGGAGGAGGTAAGCGGGGGGGGGGGGGGGGGGGCAGACCAAAGTGGGGTGTGGGTAGCTGTCATCAGGGCAAGCCTCTGGTGGTTACTGAAAATCCTTTGCTCTTGTGCACCATGGTCCCACTTGGCACTCATACCCGCTGCCTGCACTGGAGCCACCATTTGCACCCACTGCCAGCGCTGGCCCTGCTTGCACCTGCAGCTGGCACTGGAGCCACCGCTTGCACCTGCTGCCGGTGTCTGGCCCAGGTCCCAATCACTCGGCAACACCAGCAGGTACAAGCAGCGGCTGCTGGCCCTGATCACCCCTGAGGGCTTCTCCACCTCCCCCTGCTCCTGAGAGGTGATTGGGCCAGCAGTTGCCACTCACACTTGCTTTTGGTGCCAGTCCCACTTGCATCCGCTGCTGGTGCTGGCCCTAATCGCTCTGCGCATCAGTGGGAGTGAGTGGGGCAGGCAATGTCAGCACCTAGGAGCAGCGGTGGTGGGAGTGGGGTTGCTTGCAGACAGGGGACCAGGGGCCTCAATGGGAGAGGCCAGGTGGGGTCATGGATGATGGGCAGAGACCTGCCCCTGTGCCTACCACAGCCTCGTGGCCCACAATTCCTTTCAAGGTGAATGAATTTGTGCACTGGGCCCCTAGTAGTTAAATAATGAATTCTCTTTTTAAAATTATTTTACTTGAGTTGAGTAATTCATTCTGTTAGCCTATTTAAATTTTGAGGTCAGTTTTGATGTCTAAATTATATAAGATGATGAAAAAATAAAATGATTTCAATCCATTATTTAAAACTAGAGACCTGGTACACAAAATTCATGCACTTGGGGCAGGGGGTCCCTCAGCCTGCCATGCCCTCTCGCAGTCCAGAAGCCCTCAGGTGATATCTGACTGATGACCGTCAGTTGGACATCCTTAGCACTGCTGCAGAGGCAGGAGAGGCTCCCACCACTGTTGTTGCACTCGCCAGCCATGAGCCCTGCTTCTGGCTGAGTAGCACTCCCCCATGGGAGCACACTGACTACCAGGGGGCAGCTCCTCAGTTGAGCATCTGCCTCTTGGTGGTCAGTGTGTGTCATAGTGTTGGGTCATTCTGGCTCTCCGACATCCCCTAAGGAGTCCCAGATTGTGAGATGGAGCAGGCCAGGCCAAGGGACCCCACCAGTGCACAATCAGGGCAGGGAAGGACATGGGAGGGACCGCAGGAGGGCTCCAGGGCATGTCTGGCTCATCTCTCTCAGTCCCGATTAGCCGGACCCCAGGAGCAAGCTAACCTACTGGTTGGAGCGTCTGCCCCCTGGTGGTCAGTGCACATCATAGTGACTCATTGACCAGTCAACTCTCTGCCCCCTGGTGGTCAGTGCATATTTTAGTGAGCAGTTGAGTGGCTTTAGCATATCATTAGCATATTATGCTTTGATTGGTTGAACAGACAACTGGATGACCAGACACTTAGTATATTAGGCTTTTATTATATAGGATATCATTTAGCTTTTTGGTAGATAAAACCAAAAAGCTAAAACTACAGACTCAACCATACAAACATTAAGTCAATAATATTTTAATGAAGTCACTACAGAACTGGGACTGTTTGGTCTCATTTAGGTGAAACAGAAGGGTTATAGAAAAATGGAAGCTAGCAATTTTATAGTGGACATAGAAATCAGTTCTTCAATTTTTAAATATTTTTTTAATTATAAAGAAATGGATGAATACATCTTTATTTTTAAAAATTCAAATAATAAAGAAGCATATTGAGAAAAATGTAAAAGCCCCATTTTACCACTTTCTTGTACATGCAAAACACAAATACACACTGTAACCTATCCTTCTTTTCCCATGAACACACAACCTAGAATCAACAACGTTTGTTACTTTGATATGTAACATTTCTGTGCTTTTACATGCATTTACATGATGGAAAGGGTGGAATCACAGATGATTCAGATTGTTTTGATAAGAGCAGGATGGAATTGTGTGGTAGGGATTCAATAGCTCTATTTGAACATATGTTTGAAAGCTATTTAGAAATCAATATTGAAATTGCAATGAAGTATTTGGGTATATACTTCTGGCTTTCAAGGTAAAAATGAGGGCCAGTGACATAAATATGTATGTCATTAGCATTTGGATGACATATAAGGACATGCTTTCAGATGAGATTACTCAGAAACTGAATGCAGAAATACACAAGAGTCCAGTTCATGACTAGGACCCACTGAATTCCAATATCAGCAGATTAAGCAGTGGGACAGGACCCACCAAAGAGGATTAAGAGGAACTGGTCACTGGGAAAATGGGGCAATCAGAAGTTGGTGGGAAGCCCTGGCTGGGTAGATCAGTTGCTTAGAACATTGCCCCCGTATGTCAAAATTACAGGTTCAATTCCCAGTCAGAGCATATACAAGAATCAACCAATGAATGAATAAAAAAGAGGAACAACAAATAAATCTCTTTCTCTCCCCCTTCCCCTTCTAAATAAATAAATAAATAAATAAATAAATAAATAAATAAATAAATAAATAAATAAATAAGTTGGTGGGGTAAAAGAAACCAAACCAAACCAAACAACAAACATGTTTCAAGAAAAAGGAAGTGCTCAACTATTTGTGAAAGCTCTTGTATATAATAGAGACTGAGAACTGGATATTTGATTTGGCAACATAACTGTCACTGGCAGTCTTGGAAAAATTATTTTTCCTCTCTGTATCTTATTAGTATAATATGAAAAGTAATAACATTCCATGCTATTGACATAATACATTGTCACCATCCAATGTACCTCCTAAAATTAATATGGGTTAATTCATAGAAAGCATTTAGGACAGTCCCTGGCACATGGTACTCACTGAATACTAGGGGAGTGAAAGAGTAGAAAGAAGCCAGTGGTGCTATGACCATACATATCCTTGTCCACTGAAGAAAGCATGAGGAGAAAGGAATAAGGGTACTTGAACAGTCCCAGCTTTGTATTCTATATCAACTTGGGCTTCCTCAAGTCTGAGGAAATGACAGGTACATCTCTTTCTTCTGAAAAGCAGAAAATCAAAAAAGTGTGGAGAAAGTCCTCCTACCTTTATGAAGGGCCTCCCTAATACCAACTATTTATTGTTCAATAATATTGAATCTATGTAAATTTTGGCCTTAAGAAGCTCTAATGTGGTCAAAAATATACTGTTAATTAAACTACCCAAAGCTGAAAATCCATTCTCTATTATATGTTCCATCACAAATTGTAGCCAGTCATGTTATCCAATAGAGTCTCTCAGTGATACTAAAATGAAATTAAATGACAACATTAACATACTTCAAATGCATATTTTCCAATAATAAAATGCCAACAATGTATTTTGCTTCAAATTCAAATATAATGTCCTGGAATGAGTTCCAGGAAGAAAATAAAATTGAAAATGAAATTCTCTTTTGAGTTAAAATGCGAAAACATTAAAGTCAGAGGCATTAAAGTCTGAAATCATAATACTCTTGTGCTTATGAATTAAAGTTCAATGATATTGAAGCCCCAAATTCTTTTTCCAAATTTCTTATTCCTCTATTTTTAATCCAAGTGGTTCAGGATGCCTGGGTCAAGTTATCCTTTACAAGAATGCACACGCTCCCTTCAGGGCCATTAGAGTTGTGTTGACACAAGACCAAGTCATCAGTGAGAGGTACATCCAGGACCACAAGAAATAAAAGTAAGTGATATAGTCTGATATAATGAACTTTGAAAATCTGGAGTTTGGGAAGAAAGCAGCTGTGGGGTAGCAGGGGGAGGGAGGCGGGGATGGTTTGAAAGAAACAGAGGACACCCAGGTCCATTGCAGGACCTGAGATTCTCTACATGGGAGCTGAAGGGTAAAAATGTCATTACTCCAGGAGACTTCAAAGGTAACGCCAGTCTTACTGGGAGACAGATAGGTTTGTGTCATGGGAGAAACTTGAAATAAATAGTTTAACGACTGACTAAATTTTAAAGGGCACAGGGTAATAGTGTTGAAGAACAGAGAAATATGGGAGATTGAATGATTGTCAAGGATATACATGCAAATACAATATGAGAAAAGGGTTCAGGGATCCTTTTTCATAATGATGACTAGGAAAGCAGGATGAAAAGCAAAATGGGATGAGCTGTAACAAGTCTTAGAGGAAGATCAGTAATTCCTGAAACTAGAAGCACCATGGGCATTAGATGGGGTGTACACAGGTCTCATTTTACATGGGCAGTTCTAACTTATACTTATTGTCAATGTTTCCCATCCTTTATAGCATCTGTCTAGTTTTTTTTTTAATTTAAAAAAGTTTATTAATAGTTCTATAGAAGGATATCACACTTGCCCTGATATTTTATATTTCCAGTTTTTGCTATCATCTCTTCTATTTGTATGTGCGACACATGAGCAAAGAACAAAGTACTTACTTTAACACATGATTAAATCTGAAAAACAACCGGCATTAACCTGTCTCTCTCCAATTCTTTCCAGATGCAATTTATCTAACTTGTCCCTTCAAGGACAACATTGTAAGGTGTTCACCAATAAAATGAAAGGCCTTTGAGCACAAATGGCTAGAAAGAGTCAATTTTCATCTCAGGTGATAATGAGAGAAGTATTAGACATTGCTGTCCCTGACAGCCACTTAGTATACCAACCAATAGTGCCATGACCCGTGCCATGCTGGGGAGATAGAAGAAGCTTGCAAGCAGGGTCAGTTGTAAATCATTGGTTGGAGGTGAAGTAGGGGCTGAGTGATACTTCTATGTGTGAAGTAGAGGCTGGGCAAGACTTCCAGCAAAAGCATATTGATATCACTGCACAAATAAAGCGAAGAAAACAAAAATCTGATAAAGTAGCAATAACATTACTTTAAAAACTAAAAATTAGTAGTCATTTTAAAGCTGTGCTTCCAAATAACAATAAAAAATGTGATTGCAGAAAGTGTGATATATTTTACTCCGTGAAGCATGACTTTTTATTTAGATCAAATAATGTCTTCCAAATTAATTTTGTCCATTTTCAACTTCAAGTTTTTTATGCATGTGTGAAAAATGAGGCAATAACTGTGAATATACTGTCTCCCTCAGCAGAAGGAATTCTTAGTTAAATATGCCAGTTATTTATTGTGGCATCAAATACTCAAATAGAAAACCAATTACATTGAATCTGATAATGATTTGATATTTTAACTCAAGAGATTATAGCAATGTTTTTCAAAATTCATTTTGTTGAAAGTGAATGTTGAATTATTTTTTTATTTTCTTTGCTATGGAACAGCACTCTGAGTACAATCATTTTATATATTTTTTTTCCATTTCAGTAATTAAACCCCTTTTTATGCAAACATTGATTTTGTAGCAAGTTTCATAATATTATGGAAATAAAGACCACAGAAACATTTTCATTAAAAATAATTTTTTTTATCTCTAATAATAAAAGGGTAATATGCAAATCGACCAAACAGCAGAATAACTGGTTGCAATGACATGCACTGACCACCAGGGGGAGACGCTCAATGCAGCACCTGCCCCCTGGTTGTCAGTTCAATCCCACAGGGGGAGCACCGCTCAGCCAGAAGCTGGGAGGGTAGCCGTGGTGGCAGGAGCCTCTCCCACCTCCCAGGCAGCACTAAGGAGCAGCGAGCTGAGCAGTACAGAGCAGCAAGCAGGTGGGCAATAAGGAGCGAGGGCTCCTGGACTGTGAGGAATCCTGGACTGCAAGAAGGTGCAGGACAGGTGAGGGACACCCCCCCACACCTGAGAGTGCACGGATTTTCGTGCACCAGGCCTCTAGTCTGTATATAAGAACAAAGGGAAAAGGAAAGTATTGGATTTGCTCAATTCCCACTCTCATTTGTCACTTGAAGTTGAATATACAGATATAGATATGTAATTTGAGCAGAGGGTCAGGTTCTCCACCAGAATTCTCTTTATGGTCAAGGATCTCTCTGCTTAACAATTGCCTTTTCTTTTTTTTCTGTTATCAGAGGTTTCCTTGGTGGGGGAAATGTGAGGCAGCTGTTGGCCCGATATATCCTGGGTACAGATGACATGAACATTTCTGTAAGGAGAGGGTTGAGAGGGCATCTCATCAATGTTCATTACCATTATTGCAATGTCCCAATTTATCCTCATTAGTCTTAAACCAAGAATATAGATCTAAGGAATTGATACTGTATTAATACTGGATACAATTTTATGTTATAAGAAATATGATATTTGTACATATCGTAAGTTGAAGTGAAATGTCTTGTCATTGTTTTGGAATGTATAGACATAGTTACCTGTCTCCTTAATCAACAATTAACTTGTTCATTCCTTTGTAATACAGATCAATTGGTCCAGAATCGTAAGTCATCGAGTTGGTGGAATTACATTTGTCTCCTGGACAAAGCTACCTGGTTGGACCCTGAAAACTCTGATTTCATTTACAATGATATAAACTGGTTAAATATTGTTCCTTGTGACTGTGTTTATTAAAACCCACTTTTTAAAGACAATTCCAACTTAGTTCTAACTTAAAAGAATTCTGGATAACGTGAATAGAGTAAATTTATGCTATTGTCAATGAAAATAAATGTGTAAGCAAGAGGGTTTACAGAATGTACATAAGCAACAAAATAGGTTTTAATGCCATCCAGAGGAAGCCAAGGTGCCCTCAGTCTAATGAGCATACTGAATATTTTGTACAGGAAAATCAATTGTACTCAATACTTCATCTTAATTATTTTCATGCTCAGGTATTTAGAGTCCAGGGAACTATTCCAAAACAAACTGTAGCAGCAGATTTCAAACAATTATGTTACACTCAATTGAGTGATCAGCTAGTGTGAGCTATAAAGAACATAACCAAACTAGACACAGCCTAGAAAACACAAGGTAATACACTTGGAGAGCACTAATCTAAAGGAAAGGGTTAAACTGGTATTTTGGAGCAGAGAGATACATGATGATCTCGATGGGGCAGTGAAAATAGTAGATAGCCAATTTGATACATGGTGACAATAAAAGCAGTGGAATTTTGTGCTACAAAGGCAGCACATACTATCAAGATCTATAATAATAAAAGGGTAATATATTAATTAGACTGGAAGTCTTCCAGACAACATCCTGGATGACCTTCCTGATGAAGGCGGGGCCAGAGGGAAGCCAGCCTGGGTCCCAGGTGCCTACGAGTGGCTGGAAGGAAGCAGCCCGGGTCCTGGGTGCCAGAGGGAAGCAGGTGCCAGCAGCCGGGAGAAGGAAGGCCTACTCTTGCACGAGTTTTTGTGCGTCGGGCCTCTAGTTTAAAGATAATAGCTTTCTTTACACAGCATCAAGAGTATTGGCCTGAATTAAGTCTCAGCCAACAGCCAGAGACAAATCTCTGATAAGTATGTGGAATCCATAGAGGTAGAGTGATCTAAATGAGTGAAGTGGCTGTGGTTTAATCTGATGGCATATACTTAATGTTTGCTTTTTTAAAATATTAATTTCACTCTTATCCTCTGAACTATTACAACACCCAGATATCGTATCCCCTGTGTACCTAAGAGCATACTTACTAAGTAGTAAATAAATATTGTTCAATAAATAAAATGTTGCTGGATATTTCATTATATTTTTTGACCTGAGATTCTCACTTCTGGGAATTTATAGTAAGGGACTGATTTAACAGTAGCAAAAACTACATCTGGAAGATGTTTGTTGTGGTATTATATGAAACTAGAGGCCCAGTGCATGAAATTCATGCACGGGTAAGGTCCCTAGGCCTGGCTGGCGATCAGGGCCAATCAGGTTCTCCTCCTGCCTGCCTCCTTCTTCCCTTGCTCCCTCAGCACCATGTTCTGTGCCACCCCCTGGTGGTCAGCATATGTCATAGTGAGCAATTGAACTCCCGGTCTCCTGATGGAACTCCAGAGGGGAGATTTCACATATTAGCCTTTTATATAGAGAGAATACAGAATAAATTAGAAATAATTTCAATAGCAAACAACATAAAGAAAAATTCAGCAATTTATGGTACAGCAATATGGAAATCGATTTAAAAGCTAAAGGAATACATTAACTTAAAGTGGAAATAAGAAGCAATGCAAAAACTGATGTATATAAATTGTATGTTTTTAATTGCCTGCTTTAAAATGTGTTTTGATGTTATTATAATGGTGCTTTTGAAATACATTCATTACTCCATTATAAAAAACACTATACGTTTTAAAACAAAGAAGAATATACAAAAAAAATAATACAGGAAGTAAGTTCCTTATTCAGAAAAAAACAACATTAGTTTACCTTCATATATAATACAATCTTATATGAAGTATAACTAAATTACTTTATATATTTCTTTATAACCATCTTTTCATTTAAAATTTAAATTAACATAGTAATAGTCAGAAAATGCCATCTAAATGCATGAATTTAAATGGCTTTGAACATTCCATCAATATCCATACTATGATATAGTTATTTAAATATTTATTTATCTAAATAATTAGTTTTAAGTTTCTACATATAGAAATAACTTGGAATAAATATTCTTTGATATAAGCCTATTTTTATATTTTTTATTATTTCTGTAGGAGTGACTCTTGGAAATTTTGTATTTGACAAAAAGGTATCTATTTTTTAAGCTTTTGCTGGATATCATCCAATTGCTTCCAGAAAAATACATAAAGTTCCATTACATTAAGTGACATAAAAAAGTTCCTGTTCCATTGCTAACTACAGATACTTCTGATACATGAAGATTTTATTTATGTTTTTTTTTCCCTAAAATCTTTGTTATACTATTCACATTAGATTTAGCCCATATGGGATTTATTTTTGTGTGCTGTGTGGGGTAGATTAAGATTCTTTTTTTGAAGTATAGGAGGATATTATGGTGATTAAAATTTTAAATTTGTTCCAGCATCATTTATAGAAAGTTCCATCCTTTCCCTACTGCATTACAGATGCATTTAGTAAAAAAAACAAACCCAAAACAAAAAACAACAAAGAAGCTCAGGTGATTATATACATGAAATTTTTTCTGTTCTCTTTCATCAGCCTATTTTCCTCCTTGCTCTAGCAATGCATTGTCCTCATTAATATATCTTTGAAATCAGTCTTAATACCTGAGAGCATAGATCTTTAAGTTTTTCTTCTTTTTCTTTTTTAAGATTACCTTGGTAATTGCTGCTTCTTTGCATTTTCATATGAATTTTAGAATCAGCTTATAATTTATGGCTTTCATTTTTTATCATGAGAAGCCAGCTGTTACTCCTATTGTTACTAATTTTCAGTAATGTGCCCTCCCCCCACCCTCCACAGCCTGAAGATCTTCATTTTGACTGTTTTTCAACAGTTTACAATGACAAACATAATTTTATTTAGATTTGCATGTTATAACTTTTAATCTTTGTATAAATTGTCTATTGGGACATTTAATTTTGTGGAATATATTATGGTGATTGAAAGTTGTCATAGGTATAATAATATATTGGAAAATTTTCTATTTGTGCTTTGTTGTGCTTAAGTTTGGCTTAAAAATTTTATTTGTAAAAATAATTTATGTGTCATAAACTAGTAAAACTACTCAACTATACAAGAAACTGTAAGGGGAAAACGAAAACATCCACAGTCCCACCCTGCAGAGACAAGCACCTTTCCCTGCACGGGAACATTATTCCCGGCATCTTTCTGTGTGTACAAACTGAGGGAGCAAAATACAGACAGACGTCCTGGGGCTGGAGAGTGTTACCCATTAGTTCCCACTGCAAAAGAAAACCCAGGATTTCACAAATGTGATTGAGCATCTGTGTGGGGCTTTTGAATTGTCAAATTGCTTTCAGAACTGCCACTCCATTTGAATTGTACCATGACATGCGGAGCATGCAAGGGACTTATTATCATAAAAACAGAGATGATGAAACAGGCATAAGAGGCGTTGATGTCCTGGCAAGGGCTGATCTGGGTTTATGAGTCATGCTTCAACATGGAATGTGTTCTTAGAGTGTGAGGGGCAGCAAAATATGGCAACCTAAAATATGTCTCTTTGGCACATTGACTATTTTGGGCTTTAGTCACCTGGAAAAAAAGTAAAAGCAGAGAGAGGTTTTTCTGAACTCTCCTTATCTGCATTAAGACACATCCCACAAAAGAAATTCAGTTGTCATAAATTCCCTCCCAGGAGTTGCATCAACCAGGAAGACTGACTCATCACAGGAGTGGAGACTAGAAGGCAACACCACACCAGAAACTTTATCACGAACTGTCATACTCCCATCTGTTCTGCTCAGAGCCCATTCGCCTTCCCTAAAAAATCATTCTTCTCCCCTGAGAGGCCTACATGCCCCTCCCATGAACAACGATTGCTACATGGGCACGCAGGACCTTATTTCCTCCTCATTATGGTGACCAGACCATGTGCATCCTTCATGTTGAAAGGAACCAATCCATTTCGACAGCCAGAATTCTCCATTTACATAATGGCCTAACCAATCCCAGCTTATTTACCTGATATTCTTTATTTAAATGGAAGACCTTAATGGGAATAATTCTTCTGGTTGCGCCCTTTATAATCCTTGGGGTTTTTTTTGTTGTTGTTTTTGTTTCCTGTGGAGAATAATTTAGGTTGTTACCTGAATCTCTGCCCTAGATTACAATCTCTCCTTTGTTGAAATAAAAGCTTTTTATTCTTTATTACAGCCTAAATTGTTTGTTGCTGTTAAATAACATTACCTGTTTTATCCTGGGTCACTAATTTAGTTATCAGCATTCAATCTCTGGAGAGTAACCTTTACAAAGTTAATATATATATATATATATATATATATATATATATATATATATATGTAACCATTTTAACTGTTTTTATAATTTTGTGTTATTTATTAGGTTTAGAGCAGAAGATCAAGAGAGAAAATGACATTAAAAATGTCTTTGAAAATATTTTGCTTATGTTATTTTCTGATCCTGTGAAATCATTCCTGCCATATAAAATGAAAGGGACATATTTTAAGTAATAGCCATTTTTATTTGATATAGCTAAAGCAATCTTATTTTATGGTCCCTTGGTATAATTTATCCTAATATCTGTGATAGTTATTAAAAAACTTCTATTTTCCAAAAAATAGCTACAACTTTAGGAAAAAGGATACTAAAGGAAAATTAAATGTAATTAATTTATCATATAATACTAGTTTTTAAAAAGAATATAAAGACTTTCTCCTGAAAACATTTTTCTTCAAGTGATATATAATTTATGTGTGTGTGTATATATATATATAAAATATGTTTGTTGTTGCCGTTAATCTTCACCAGAGGATATTTTTCCATTGATTTTTGGAGAGAGTGGAAGGGTGGGGGAGAGAAACAAGAAAGAGAAACATCTATGTGAGAGAGACACAGCAATTGGTTGCCTCCCACATACACCCCGACCAGGGCCGAGGACCAAACCTGCAACTGAGGAATGCCCTTTACCATGCCTTGACCAGACTTGAACCCAGGACCCTTCAGTCCCAGGGCCAGCGCTCTATCCACTGAGCCAAACCAGCTGGGCTACATAGAAATGTTTTTGTACTTAACTACAAAGTACACATTTTTATTCATTTACCTTTTCCAACTCCACACTAATCTTAGGCAATTTAATGTCCATCACCAGGTCATAGAAGATTGTTTTCACCTAATCTGATGCTTCCAACAAAAGGGAAACACACTTTGTAGTTAATCTCTCCTTAATATAGGCATGAGAAAATGAAATGTACATTGTAAAGGGGAAGAAGTGGTTTCTAGCTGCCTTCATTGATTAAAAAAATGAGGGTTTTTTTTTATGTCAAAGGAATCACAATTCATTTCATCAAATGTCAGTGTATTCAGGAATATTTTTGCTGTTTCTTTTTTAATCTGGAGATTCCCTAGTAGATATGAGAATTTTTAAGTATGAAATGACAATAATGAGTGTCATAGAAATTTAAACTAAAACCTAAGGAGCTTAAATACTTTTGACTCTGTTTTTGTTCATCAGTTTATGCTGTTCATTATATTCCACAAATGAGTGAGATCATGTGGTATTTATCTTTCTCTGACTGGCTTATTTCACTTAGCGTAATGCTCTCCAGTTCCATCCATGCTGTTGCAAATGGTAAGAACTCCTTCTAGATCCAGAAAAAGAGAAGTATCAATCAGATCATCAAACCTCAGAGGGAAGGTAGGGGAGGGTGGGGGTAAGGGGGAGAGATCAACCATAGGACTTATATGCAAGCATAGAGGCCTAGCCAATGGACACAGACAACAGGGGGGTGAGGGCATGAGTGGGGGGGATAGGAGGTAACGTGGGGATAAGGACACATATGTAATAACTTAATCAATAAAAAATTTAAAAAAATAAATCACCTATGTGTATTGCAAAAAAAAAAAATGCTGAATGCATTCAAATAAAATATGTAGCCATAGTTAAAACAAATAAATACTTTTGACTCATATCTATGTTAAGAATCACTAAGGTTATTTTTGTTAAGCTTTGGATTTTCTTCTTTCACATTTATTTGAGAAACCCTTGGGGCTAAAGCATCTGTAAATATAAATTGGGATGTTACAGTGTAGTCTTTGGGACACACATTTTAAATCAGTTTACTATGCATCTAAGCACAAGAAAAATGTGGACTTTTCTTCCCTGAGGTAAACAGATGGTGGCAGAAACACTGAGAATACTTTGGATATGAATTATTGTTGAAAGTATGAAATTCTATATTGTCAAATAAGCATATTTATACCATTTCAATTTAAATGATCACAGTTTTAGTGCTTTCCATTTTCCTCTTATATTTATTAAAATTATTGTCAAACTTTTTATTTTAAAAGACAGTCTTTGTAATAGATTACTTTCATATTGAAGTTGGGAGTTTTATTGGTTAGAACAGCCTGAAACTTAAGAGAATAAAAATAATTTTTTCAAATAAACTTCCTCTGTAGGGATTGCCCAGAGTATGGGAGCTTGCAGCAGAATCTGAGTGATGGTAGAACACATTTACAAAATATACATTTGGGTTTACCCTGGAAGGAAACACTGGATTTTCAGTGGCAAATAGGAACAGATTTGAGAATCAGTGGAACAGAGCAGTGAGTAGAGGGAAGTAAAAACAAATAAAATAAAACAAAACAAAACAGCCTCCCTCTGTCCCCCCCTCATCCACACACATGCAGATTCTAAACAACATGTCAAAGTGTGCAGAGCTAGCAGGACAATAGAGGATGAGCTTCATCTGTCCAGGAGATGGTGGAGGAATTTAAGCAAAAAAACAGGTGGTAAGCACTAACTAATGTACAATTGAGGATCTAAGACTAAAATAAATGGGTAGTAAGGAGAGGAATGTGTCTTTGTTGTATAGTTCAACAAGTATTGTAGAAATATTGTAGCAAAGAAAAATGGGAGAAGAGAAAGAAGGGAAAGCAGAATTATCTCTATTTGATTGTCTCTGAGATAAAAGATGGAAGTAATGGAAATACATTGGAAATAAAACAAAACAGAAAACCAGAAGATGCCAGAGTAAGGAAAAGAGGCGTATCAAAACTGTGTAAAGACATTAACATAAGTTAACCACTAGAAAAAAAAGTGTTAAGCTTCTTAAATACCAGAAGAAGTTCAAACCAAACCAAACACATTTATAAAAGAAAAAAATCAGAAACGACCCATTTTGTGACAGACCCACAGTAAATATTACATTTAAAAAAGCCAGAACAACTGAGGGCAAGCATAAATGCATTATATAAATAACTATAATTGAAGTCACACCTAAGAGAAGAAGGATTTCAGATTTGCACAAAAAGCAAAACCCAGCTGTATGCACTATTCAATAAATATATCTAAAAGTGATTTCAAAAGCCTAACAACAACAAAAAATGCCAGGGTCACCTGACAAACAAAATGTAACCAGTGCTTGTGATCGTGATGTGTGACGTGGCACAATTAAGCACAAAAAGCGTTAAAAAAAGAAAAAGCATTCATTATAATATAAAAAGGACATTTCATAATTAAGATACAAAAATTTATAAATCTGTGCACCAAATAACATCCTGGCCACCTTAATAATATTGAAACCAAAGGGGATGTAAGGAAAAGCAGAAATAAACTAGAAAGTATAGAACCTTGATTTACCTATCTTAATCTAAGAGTAACAAGTCTATTAAAGAAATTGAACATATAGAAAACATAAATAGCATAATCGGTAAGAAAGATTTTTTAATGAACACATATATACTACTATTGAGGAACAAATATCTATGAATACACTTATTTCAAGTGCTCATATATGTATATATATATTTATTATTTCAAGTATTCATATATATGTGAAGATATATATATATATACACATATATGTATATATATTTATTATTTTAAGTATTCATATATATATGAAGATATATATATATGTATATATATATACAC
This sequence comes from Myotis myotis, assembly GCF_014108235.1. Classification (NCBI taxonomy): domain Eukaryota; kingdom Metazoa; phylum Chordata; class Mammalia; order Chiroptera; family Vespertilionidae; genus Myotis; species Myotis myotis. The sequence goes on from NW_023416379.1 coordinate 50,149,822, forward strand.
ACACATGAATGTATATACCTTCTTTGAAATGCTTATGGAATACTTGTGAAAATCAATTTATTTAACTCTTATGTACCTATGTCTAAATCATAGCACACACACACAAAAAAAAAACTTCAATAGCCCTACAGGCTTGGCTCAGTGGTTGAGTGTCAACCTATGAACCTGGAGGTGATGGTTTGATTCCTGGTCAGGGCACGTGACTAGACTGTGGACTCGATCCCATGTGGGCATGCAGGAGACAGCCACTCAGTGATTCTCTGTCATCATTGATGTTTCTATCTTTCTCTACAGTTACCTTCCTCTCTGAAATCAATAAAAATATATTAAAAAAAACCACAGCTTTAATAAGGACTGTGATATAAAAATCATACAAACAACATCTTGATGGTAATGCAATTAAAACTAGAAATTAAGAACAAAACAAAATAAAAAGATACTTTTACCTGACAATTAAAAAATTAATGTCTACTAAATATTTCTTTAATCAAGGGCAAATACAAACTAAACTTACAATTATTTCTAGAAAATAATTATCATGAACTCTTTATATATAAAAATTCATAGGATGGCTAAAATAATGGTCATAGGAAAATGTATAGGTTTAAGTAATATATTAACAAAATGAGAGACTAAAAATAAACAAATTAAATACAATTCAAAAATTTAGAAAAAAATGGTAAGATGTTAGGATTTAAAATCTGAAATTAGGGAGTTTGAAAACAGAAACAACACAACTGATACATAAATTCCAACGTTGATTCTTTGATAAATTGCAAAATAAGACAATCTACTAGGTAAACTGGCCATTAAAATAGGTGACCAAATACAGAAAAAATAAGAAATTAAAGGAGATGATGTTTAAAATAGAGCAACTAAAAATCACAAAAGTAAACTTATATAGTTCTATGCAAACAAATTTTAAAACCTACAGGAAGTGGGTAACACTAAGATGGTGATAAAAAGGGAGGGCCCATTGAAACTGGATAAAGAATACAGTGATACAAGTGGGTATCTGAGCAAATTTTATATACTATCTACTTTTGAACTAGAGGAATGTTACACATGAGAAAACATGGAAGTCTTAGCAGCTGTGATAATAAACAATTACAACAGACTCTAAAACATTGAATAAATAAAACTGAATCTTGAGAAAAATTCTAAAAGGAGAGGGAATGGGAGAGAGATAACAAATGAACACCTTGAGTCAGCAAAGCTTGAAGCCAGATATCTATCCACCCCTGGGCTTTTGAAAATGATCTGAGCTGTTATATTTCATTTGTAATACTGAGCAGCTTTGAATTTTCTTTCTTTAAATGCATATTAGAGCTTAGACTATGAGGGTTTATTTTGATAAAGTTTGAATTGTATCTATATCTCTCATTTTCATGTATCCTGTTTACATGTAGAAAAAGTGATTATCAAGATTACAATTTATTCTCCTAGTAAGTTAAGTGTTTGAATGGAAAGTGTTGAATTATTATGCACATATGTATACAGACATCTATAAAATAATTCTAAAACATTATATTTGGCACCCAGTTTTCAAAAGGGAGAAAATTTCCCAAGTACCATGCAATTCCCTGCAATTTCCCAAATACTATGCAATACTTGCTCTCAGTAGCCTGACCTGGGTGAAGGTGCTGGGGCTGACCAGCAGACCCTGAGTGACAGATGAATGATTACTCTTGATACAAGATTGCTGTAAAAGAGAGGGCTAAGGGACTGCCTGGCTATAGGAACCAGACAGTCTCATTCACCTGCCTCTTCAGGCTTTTATTGTAACAGCAGTTTGATATAGTTTAACTTTTAGATACAATCAGTAGGGTAAGCATTCTTGGGAGGACACATGTGTCTGCAGTGTCCTTTAAGCAAGGGCATCTAGAGATTAAGCATAAAGATTCCAGAAAACACCCAAGAATCTGCATGTGCACAGACTGGTTTGGAAAGGTCAAGGAACAATTAGTGGTGGTCGCCTTCAGCCCACTCCCCTAGGGGATTTTGATAAACAGGGGCAGCCACCTTCAGCCAACTCCCGTAGGTCGGAATTTCCTCCTTACAAACTTTCCAACCAGGTCTCCTGTGCTTCCCCACATGAAGGTATTTCATTGTTGATATATAAAAGCAGCTGATAGTGTAAAAGACATCAACAGACACGTGGTCAATACCAGATTTTTAGAAGGTAGATTTCCCCAAAGTATACCTTGTGATTTTCATGTCACATCAAAAAGTAACTCTGGATCCAAATTGCTCTTTCTATATAAGTACTTCTATAACTATCACTGAGAAGTTAGTCCAGGGATCCTGCTCAGGAAATAGAGTTTGAAGTTTCAGCAATAGATGTTGTAAAATATATGGTTGCCTGAGCAGGGAGAAAGCAGCTATGTACCTCAGAGAAGTTAACACTAATTGCTCTGAGTAGAGGTAATAACAAGGACACCTATTATGGGAACTCAGACACTTGCCCCTTAAACCTACTTTTCAAGATAGCGTTAAATAGTGGGAAGTAAACAAAATTTCCTTTTCTTCTTCTCATATACTAAATCAATTAATTTATTTAGGCAATAGAACTATTCTTGCTCCATTTCCCTCTCAAATGCTTTGCCTGCAATACTCCAGGCAATTCCAGCCCTGAATTTCTCTTGAGAATACAGTTCATGCTGAGAAATGCTGCATTTTCGACATGTTTGGTAATATAGAGAAATAGATACCAGAGTCATATAGTCTCATTTGATCAATATGTAATATACATTTAAATTGCAGACAATCTGAAACTTTAATATGAAGCTCCAATATAAAGCTGCTTTCATAAACACAAAACACAAAAAGGTAAGTAAAACTCAAAGGTACCATTGATAGATTTCCTCCCTTCATTACAAATGTAGTGAGGTCATTAGGGGCATTATCTAATAACTTTTTACCCATAGTAAAAACGGAGAATGAAAGATAAAAGTAATGATGGAAGGAAAAAAATAAAGAGGTTAGGAGGCTGGGAGGGAGGGCGGGCTGGAAGAAGGAATGGATAGATGAAGAAAGGCAGGCAGGCACAAAGGAAGGAAAAGAGATGAAAAAGTAAAGTTTTTGAATAATTTTTATCCTTTAGCTTAAGAACAAAATAAGTAAATTGGTTGATCAATCTCATCTGAGGAAAACACCTAAAACAATATTATTTTATTACAAAGTTAAATCATTTAAAAAATAAAGCTCATATACTAGAAGATGTTATTTTGTGGCAATAAAATTATACCAGATTAATTATGTTCTATAATATAAGATAATTTGCATTAAATTATATGCTGAAAATTTTATAGTAAAATAATCCCTTAATTTTTAAAATTTAGAACTGTAATGACAATTTCATTTCAAATGATTTTTTTTATCACTCATATGTGGTTGAAATTCTGGGAAGTTCTGAAAAGCTAAATAATATTCAAACATAGGCATTCTATACTTTTCAGAAATAAGTTTTTAAAATTATGATTCTTCATTCCCTTATGTTAGTTTTGATACCAGCAAGACTTCTTTTTTTGAAAAGAACAAGATTTTCTGGTTTAACTTTGAAGATTAAATAGTATAAATGTGAACATGTAGCTACAGAAATCACCTAGTTTTATTCCTCAGGTTACTGAAACCTTTTTTTTTTTTTTTTTTTTTTTTTTTTGAGGATATGACATAATTTAGTGACACACAGTTCCTTTGCAATTGACTGGTTGAAAAATGATAGCTGCATTTGTGATTTAATCTATAAAGAATATGTAGGTTGCATTTTGCAAAGACTATTTGCAAAATGTAAAAAATTATTTACTCTTCAGATAATACCCTCTGTAATGCATTTTTGCAAAGTTTCCCTGTAAATTGATAAATTGTTCATGTCAGATTTACAACATTGTTAATGCCAAATATATCAGTATTTGATGTTGTAGAATTCTCCATCGTTGTTTCACTAGCTAAGAGAATTCTACTCTAAGCTGTTACACTAAAACTCAGTGATGTTTTCTGGCATGGCAAAGAGCAACAGAATATTAACCCGATTAAACATTTACAAGCACATAACTGCTTTCTTACTCCATACAGCAGTGATTTTCAACTGGTGTTCCACGGCACACGGGTGTGCCACAATAATTTTTAAAACGTGCAATACCTCACTCTTCAGTCAGGACCACTGATCTCTTTTCCTTTTGATTCTAAAATAAAGAAAATATAACAACAGCCAGCATAACAATAGCCATCCAGTGTGACTAAATAAAATTTATACCTTTTTTCAGATCAGCAAAAATATATTATTTTGGGGTGCAGCTGACTTTTATTTTATTTTCTTATTTATTGTTATTATTATTATTATTATCATCATCATCATTTTTTAATTGATTTCAGTGAGGAAGGGAGAGCGAGAGAGAGATAGAAACATCTATGATGAGAGAGAATCATTGATTGCCTCCCTCCTGCACGCTTAATACTGGGGATGGAGCCTCAACTTGGTCATGTGCCCTGACCAGGAATTGAACCATGATGCTCAACCATGGACTATACCTACTGGGCAGTGCAGCAGAATTTTAGTTATTAGTTTATTTGTGCTACGAGATGAAAAAGGTTGAAAATCACTGCAATCGCCATCTTTTCTCTTTCTTTTTTTAAAAAATTAATCTTTATTGTTGAAATTATTACAGATGTCACCCTCCCCCTGCCCCCCCCCCCATTGTCCCCTTCCAGCCTGCTCCTGCCCCTTCCCCAGGCCATCACTCCACCATTGTCTGTCCATGGGTTATGTATATATGCATATAAGTTCTTTGGTTAATCTAATTCTGCTTACCTCACCCCCCTTCTCTCTGAAATATAGTCATCTTTTCTGAGTAACCGAGCTGTAACTACCTTGTGCAGAAAAATTCTATGATGTTCCTAATAGAGTATATTCCTGCACTTGAGGATGTCATTATCACCCATCCATCAACCATAGTGAAGTTATGAAACTTCATATTACCAGAGGCCTTGACATTACATTGCTCACTGTTTGTTCTACTTGTCAGCACTTTATGTCACTAATGGACAGGGAGTCATATTCAAAATCTCATTTTTTCTTATAATGGAGATATGTTTTTTCCCATTCAATCATCATTTCATGTGGTTTATAATAAGCCTGAGGGTAAACAGCCAAATCTGGGCAATAAGGTCTGTTGAGCTTGACTGAAGAATGGTATTAGATGAAGGAGCTAATTTCTGTGCCCTGATAATGCATTATTCTGTTATGTTTATGCTTTGCAGCTAATAATAAAGAAGAGTCTTGAAATGTGATAATGTATTTGAATTTTTGTTAACTTACACTAAGTAGTTATAAAAGAAAAGTTATTAATTTATTCAAAATAATTGGATACTATTGAGGGATACTACAACTTATTATTGCAGGTAAATTGATATTTATTATTAGAAGAAAAAGTCTCCAAAACTCCTGCTATAAAGACAAGTTTCATATATATAGATATTTTATTTTATTTTATTTTTTCGTTAATCCTCACCTGAGGATATTTTTTTTCTACTGATTTTTTGAGAGAGTGGAAGGGAGGGGAGAGACAGAGAGAAACATAGATGTGAGAGAAACACATCGATCGGTTGCCTCGCGCACAAGCCTGCAACCAAGGTACATGTCCTTGACTGGAATCGAACCCGGAACCCTTCAGTTTGCAGGCTGACAATCTACCCACTGAGCCAAACTGGCTAGTGCTAAAGACAAGTAATATTTAATATAAATACTGTGTTTTTTTTTAATGGCATCTTAAAGGAACCAAACAACATTCTTAGCTAATCAACCCTGTTTTCTGCATGAATGACAGGCTGTGCTGGTTAGAAATGACTAGAAAAATTTTTCTTTTGAAAATGAGAATTAGGTTAAAGCTAATTTTCAAGTGTTCCCTGAAAATTCCACTTGGCTAATCTGGTAAAAAGAGATGATGCAGCACCTTCTAATGATTCTACTTAATAGCAGCTCTGCTTTGGCTCACAGTTCATGGGCTAAACTTACCACTTTTATTCTTTAGAAGGAGAGAGAAATATTGATAATAGTTTTGAATCAGATAGGCCAGAGATTGTACAATAACTAGGGGCCTGTGCCTTGTTTGCCTGGGGACCAGACTGGTACTTTATTAGGGCAATTGGATGTATGTGAGAAGTGACTATTTTCTCAATTTAAGTTTGTATATTGGAGATTTTTCAGTGTTGTTTTTTTTTCCAATCATCAAATATGATTATGGATAGACCTCAAAAATGAAAGAATGAGAGGCAATGTTGATAATGAATTGTATAAGGGTGTGTAGTGGGTTGAATGGTGACCTTTAAAATAATATATCTATGTCCTAACCCCTAGAACCTACAAACATCTTATTTGGAAAAAGGTCTTGCAGATGTAACTAAGTATCTTGAGATCATCCTGGACTATCCTGGTGGTCCCTAAATCCAATGACAAATTCCTTATCAAAGACACACAGAGGTGAGAAACAGAGAGAAGAGAAGGCCTTGTGAAGACGAAGGCAGATTGGAGTGATGCAGCCTCAAGCCATGGGACCCCTGGAGATGCCAGAAGCAGGAGGCGTAAAGAAGGATTTCCCACCTACAGTCTCCACAGTGAAACCACCCTGCTGATACCTTGATTTCAAACTTCTGGCATCCAGAGTGACGGGAGAATACATTTCTGTTTAAAGCCCCCAGTTTGTTGTCATTTGTTACAGCAGCCTAGGACATGAATACAGGGTGATGTGGTCACCACAGTTTTTCTTTTCTGAAGCTCCAGAAGGGCTGATGAAGGAGGCCTCATGACACATACATATTTGCACACCTGAGTCTCCTGGGAAAAGCAGCATTGTTTAAATGCACAGTCTATCCAAACCACACTTTCCCCCAACCAAGGGTTTAACATCTAGGCAAGTGCACTTGGAGGCAGCCCTCACACAACTTTGTGATAAGTTCTTTGAGGCTTGGATAGATAATGGCCTATAGTAAATGGATATGTTGAGAAAGTGAAGGAAGACTTTGCATTTCCCTTTGGAGCTGTTTGGATTAGAATAGACAGGATTTTCATATTTTTGTCTTTATTTTTCTGTTATACATTTTAAATAATATTTGTGATTTCTTCTTTGAAATTACCAAATTACATTTGTTTAGTTTCTTAGGTAATTTGTTGTCAGTTTCCAAGTGTATTCTATTACGGCTAGAGAATTTACCCTTTAGTTGTTGGTTTTGTATTTTTTGAGATTGCTGTTAAGATAAACATATGGTCAGTTTTCTGTATGCTCTAAATAAATTTAAAAATAGTATGTACTCTCTTTTTGTTCAGTGCAGAATTGTTTTGTGATTAAAATCTTCTATGTCCAGTGTTAGGAGGAGTTGCATTACTTGTCTTGGCTTCCAAGAGAAGTGTGTACAACCTTCCATTATGAGGGTGGGTTTACTAATTTCTTCTTGTAATACTATCAACTTTTTTCTTACAAGTTTTATAGTCATATTGATAATTCACCATCTAATTAATTGCTGTATAATCTTTGAAATGTTTCTTTGATCAACATGTAAAATCCTTGTTATTGCTTTTAATGATTTTTCACTTTAAATTCTATTTTTTCTAATATTAGTTTGATTACATCAACTTTATTTTGGTTAGTATTTAATGGGTATTTTTTGTCCCTTTACATTTAAGTTTCACTCTTGTTATAATTCTACACCTAAAATCTTTAAATGTCTGATTTGAGTGGTAAATTCTAGGAAACTCTAGTTGATTATTTTTTTTTCAAATCTTATTTCTTCTTTGTTTTTAATATCTTCACCTTTTATAATCTCCTCTTAGATGGATTCATCAACCTTGTGTCTCTCCTTAATTTCTCTTATTCTTTGCTTATTGGTGCAGCCTTCTTGTAAAACATTCCTCAGTTCAGTGTCAAAACCTGGTAATTAGTTCTTTAAGAGTGTCTATTTAGCCTTTTGTGCCATCTATTTGAGTATTTATTCAATAGTGTCTTTCACAAAATCTCTAATAGGTTTATTTTCATGACTATTTTTTGTTTCATTAACATGTGTCATCCTTTATCTCTCTAATGATATTTATAATGACTATCCTAATTTCCTAGTGTTTTTTTTAACGGTAGGTCAAACTTTCCTTTTGTAGATTTTAAAATTACTCTTTTAAATAGTTTTTTTTCTTAAATATTTTGGATGGTGTATTTATCTTCCATGAAATGATTCCCCTTAACTTTCCTTAGTTAATTTTTGCTAAGGAAAAATTATACCTTCTGGCTTATACCTGTAATCTTAGGCATGCTACTTAAATCTTATGTGAAGTCTTTGACATGACTATGTGTTTATTAACTCTAGTATATATTTTCTAATAGCTCTATAGCTCCTATGGAAAGGCAGACATTTTATTATATATTTAATCCATCATCTTGAAATTTTTAATGGCATGAACATTTAAGTCAGATTATTTTCAATAAAATAAAAAATAACAAATATATTGTTAAATATTATTTACCCTTTTACTATAATCTTTATAAATTAATAACAAATCTATCACTAATTACTATATAATCAAATACTTTATAGTAGAGGCCCAGTGCATGAATTCGTGCACCAGTGGGGTCCTTCGGCCTGGCCTGAGGGATCAGGCCGAAACTGGCTCTTCAACATCCCCCAAGAGGTCCTGGATTGTGAGTGGGTGCAGGACAGTCTAAGGGATCCCACCAGTGCACGATCAGGGCCTGGGAGGAATGCGGGAGGTTGGCCAGCTGGGAAGGGACCGCGGGAGGGCTCCAGGGCATGTCTGGCACATCCTGCTCAGTCCCAATCAGCCGGACCCCAGCAGCAAGCTAAGCTACTGGTTAGAGTGTCTGCCCCCTAGTGGTCAGGGCATATCATAGCAAGCAGTTGAGCAGCCTTAGAATATCATTAGCATATTACGCTTTGATTGGTTGAATGGACAAGTGGATGACTGGAGATTTAGCATATTAGGCTTTTATTATATAGGACTAGTAGCCATGTGCATGAATCCGTGCACCGGTAGCTCTTTGTGAGACCAGGCTGCTCTGCATCCACTGCCCAGAGGCTCTCCACGGCCCAGAGGCCCATCCGTGCCTCGGCCTGGCCAGAGGCCCATCTGTGGCTGGGAAATGCAAACGACTTCCTTCCCTGTTCTCAGGAACTCCGATAAAGGGCTTCCTTCCTCTTTCTCAGCCAGCTTTCACCCCTGTGCCTCTGCCACCAGCCCCTCCTGTCACACTATCCTTCACCCCCTCCACCCTCTGGCTGCCCGGACTAGACCTTGCCCGGGACTTGGGGGCCACTCGACTCTGCTCAGCCTGCCAGTTCCTTCTCTTCTTACACAAGCGTTCCATGCCCCGGCCTGGCCAGAGGCCCATCCACAGCTGCAGTGACAAAGTAAGCATTCCGCCAGAACACTCACACTGCCCGCTCTCAGTGGCCACTCCCCTCACCCCCCAGGACTGGGTGCCTCCATCTTGTGGCTATGGGCGCAGCCATCTTTGTGACAGAGTGAAGGTTAATTTGCATATTACCCTTTTATTAGGTAGGATTATAGTGCACTAAAAGTAAGTGCCTTGATAATGTTGCTCTTACAATTTACTAAACTCAAATGTTTGTTCATATTTATACCCCTTTATTATAATCTTTAGAAAATACTTAATAATAAATTTGTTACCATCAAATTATTAATCATATATTTTCTATTGTACTGCATTAAAAATAAGTGTCTTGATAACTTTGCTCTTACAGTTTACTAAAACCAAAGTTGGTTCACACTTTGGCTTACAGTGCCTTCCAATATATATAATGACACTCTGAGTCAGAGGCCAGGGAAATTGGCATCTTCCATTCTAGCATTTGCTACATTGCCAATGTGAATAAATAGAAACTAGGAAGGTGAGAGCATCAGGAAGTGAGTTAAAAGCAAATAAATTATGTAGAAAACATACCCCTTTATATATATGATGTAATTGTGAATCATAGTTATATTTTTATTTACATTAGTAGCAATCTCATTTGCTTGCCCATGAGATAAAGGCTGCCAAATATGACCATTGTAAATGACACAGTGGTTCATGAGAGAATATTTATACAGAATTATACACTATCCTAGAATTACCATGCTTTTCTTAAAACATTCATTATCCTGAAAAGATACTGGAACTAGGCTGGGCTTATAAATTACACTGGCATAAGGAGAAAGTAGGATCTTAGAAATAGTGTGGTGCTACAACAAGAATGTCAGCCCAAAGGTTTATCAGAAATCTTCAGAGGATGGGAAAACAATCAAACAGAAAATGAATGCTTTTCATTCTGATACTCTACTACTTCCTGGTGTGTGAAAAGCATTACCTCTGAAAAATTCAAAACACTGTCCAGTGAAAACCAAAGCAAGTACCCCAAAGTCTTTATTACTAGGAAAAATTAAATGATTCTGCCCAATTAATTGTGGGAAAAGAAGGCAGGCAATACAATAAGAAATGTGAAGTAGGCCTGCCTTCATTCTTTCTCAATTACTGCCCTCAATGGCCACTGCTGAAAGCCTGAGTAAAAAAGTCAAGGCAGTCACCACTGGCTCAGTAAACAGACAAGGAAACAAATGAATTGGTGTTGAATATAAAGACTGAGTGCATTGCTCACAGGCATGAAACAGAATTGGGGGAGCCAGGAATGTAGGTGATACGTATTTCATATAATGTTTAAATATTTTTTATTGATTTCTTTAAGGAGAGAGGAAGGGAGGAGAGATAGATAAAGAGAGAGAGAAATAGAGAGAGGGAAAGAGAGAGAGAGAGAGAGAGAGAGAGAGAGAGAGAGAGAGACATTGATGTGAGAGAGAAACAAAACATTGATCGGCTCAGTTGCATCCTGTAGGTACCACAACCTGGATCAAACCCACAACCTAGAATGTGCCCTTACTGGGAGTTAAACCAGGGACCTCCCAGTGCATGGGACATGTTCAACCAACTGAGCCACACCAGCCAGGGCTGTAGGTGATATTTTTGCAATTGCAAGAGTACAGCTATTTAGTATTTTCTCTCACTTCACTTACTGCATGGGGCTTAAAATTTTTTTGAAAAAATATTAGATGGATTCTTCCATGTGAAACTTACCCACATCAGGTATGGTTGCAGAGTAAAAAGACTTCAGAAGGCTGGGGGTTCCCAGATGTGCTTTTATTTGCTGTGGAAACTGGAACAAATAATTGTTTATTTAAGGCTCAATTTCCCCATTTAGAAAATAGGGTAGTATAAATAATTACAGCAGATAATGTGAGGATTATGAAATGGGCTTAGTGCCATTCCTGGGATGTGCCTTAAACCTCCCCCTGTAGTTTATCTCAACTATACATTGCATGCCTGACTTTTTAAAATGATAAGCAGGCATTTGGACATTCTCTGACCTGCTTTTAGCATTTATAACTTATTAATATTCATTTTAATGATATGAGTTTAATTCTCTGCTATTTCTCTATTCATCCCAATCCCAAAAAGGGATTCACTTGACTACTTTTAAATGGACTTTATGCTGCTTGATTAATTAGCTGTAGTTCTCTATTGTGTTCAGAATTTAAAAATTATACTGCTTTTAATATTGGATAGACTATTTGTAGAACCTTTACAAATATATATTTAAGAAAGTTAGAAGACTTGTTTGGAGTCAAAGTTCCAGTCCTAACTCATGTTTAGACATGTAAAGTAAGATTGTTTTTTCCTACTATTAGCTTTGGGTGGAAACACTTACTTCAGAAAAATGCATTTTGGTTAATTTTTAAACTGTAGTGATTGGTAAACTTTGGTATTGAAACAATAAGCTGTGAAGTATTAAATTAATGAGCACAATTCATTAAAATAAGCCTTGTTAATTTTGCTTTTACTTTTCACAGAATCTTGCTATTTATTTATTTATTTATTTATTTAAAATTTAGATTTATCTCAATATTTTGTTTTTCTTAGTTATTCCAAACTTGATTGATGATGATTTTATATTAGTACTAAGTATTGGAATTAAAATTATCATTTATATTTAATAGATTCTTTCTTTCTTCCCCCATCCTGAGGAGCATCTGCCTTCTAATTATCCAGGTACATCTTTAGTCCACACTCACACACACACAAAAAGGAGATGTTATAGTTCACTTTTGCTCACAGGGGGTTATAAACATTGAGGATGTCAGATCTTTCAGTTGTATTTGGTATCTTTTAGGAATAAAGATACCAAATACTTTTAATATGTAGACTTAATGTACAATTTAATTATAAGAGCAGTGCAAATATTAGGATAAGCTCTTTTCTCTAATAGAAAATAAAGTATTTTAAAATAATTTGTTTAAAAGGTTTAAATAGCTTCAGATAAAATTTTTTATAAAATTTTACTAAATTTTAATATTCCTTTATTTAGAGAAAAGATCAAACTAAATTTTATACATTACTAAATAAACCAATGAAGTATTTCCATTTTTCATCTATTTAAATTGAAAAACTATCAAGTATGAATAATTATTCCATTTTTCTTCTCTATTAGCCTTTTTAGTATAATCTTTATTATTCTTTTAATAGTTACCTTGGAGATTATAATATGCACCCTTGACTTATTACAGTGTACCTTAAATTAGTTCATTAACTACTTCCACAAAATGCAAGCATCTTAGAAAATTTTAAGTACATTTTACCTTTGCCATCTTTGTGTTGTTTTTTTTAAAATATATTTTATTGATTTTTTTACAGAGAGGAAGGGAGAGGGATAGAGAGTTGAAAACATCGATGAGAGAGAAACATTGATCAGCTGCCTCCTGCACACCGCCTACTGGGGATGTACCTGCAACCAAGGTACATGCCCTTGACTGGAATCGAACCTGGGACACTTCAGTCTGCAGGCCGATGCTCTCTCCACAGAGCCAAACCGGTCAGAGCCCATCTTTGTGTTTTTGTAATTTATTTTATTTCACCTATATTATAAACTTCTCAGATAATTATTATTGTTGTTTTAAACATTAATTTTATTTAATTTTAGCTGAATCTTTACTCTTTTAGTGCTCTTAATTCTTTCCAGTGACTCCTTGTTTTCGTCGTCTTTAAGAACTAGCTTTGACATTATTTTTATTGCGTACCTATTGGCAATGAGTTATTGCAGATTGTGTATATCTTTGCTAGGTATAGGATTATAGAGGAAAAGAAGAGCTCTCTTTTAATTAAACATTTTAAAGATGCCATTCCTCCTTCAGTAGGAAGGTGGAGGGGGGCGGTAAGAGATCAACCAAAGGACATGTATGCATGCATATAAGCATAACCAACTGACACAGACACTAGGGGGTTGAGAGCATGTGCTGGGGAGTGGGACTGGATGGGGGAAGGTCAAAGGGAGGAAAAGTCGACATATGTAATACTACATGTAACTAGAGGCCCGGTGCACAAAATTCACGCATTTGGGGTGGGGTGGGGTCTCTCAGCATGGCTTGTGCACTCTCATAGTTGGGGAGCTCTTGGGGGATGTCTGACTTCTGGCTTAGGCCCACAGGGAGTGGACCTAAGCCAGTCGGACATCCTTAGTGTTGCCACGGAGGCAGTAGAGGCTCCTGCCACCACCACTATGCTCGCCAGATGTGAGCCCAGCTTCTGGCTGAGCAGCGCTCGCCCTGTGGGAGCACACTGACCACCAGAGGGCAGCTCCTGCGTTGGGCATGTGGCCCCTGGTCATCAGTGCACATCATAGCAACCAGTTGCTCAGCCTTTCGGTGGATTTGCATATTAGCCTTTTATTATATAGGATAATTTAAGCAATAAAAAGAATTATTGAAAATAAAACAAACAAAAAATAAAGATTCCATCTGTTGCCTTTTACTTTTATTCATATCATGGAAAGGTCATTGATCAATTTACTCTTATTCTCTTGAAGGTAATGTAAATTTTTAAAGCATCTGAATTATCTTCATTGTCTTATTGTTTTCCAGAAGTTTAATATGATGTGGCAAGATATAGTTATCTTAGTTTATTTCTTGCTTAGAGTTCACAGTTTCTTAAACCAGTGGGTTAATGTATATCATAAATGTAGGGACATTCTAAGTTATTATTACCCCTTCACATATTGCTTCTTCCCATTCTTTCTATGGGACTTGAGTTGTATTATATCAGAACTATTAACTGTGTTCCACATATTTCTTTTGTTATTGGCATTCTCTTTTCTCTCTGTCCTTAGTTTTGATATTCCCATTTAAATTTATTCCCTGTTCACTAATCCTCTCCTTTACCATGTTAGGTTGTTGTTGAGGCCAACAAATTTATCATTAATTTCAGATATATCATTTTTTCAGTGCTAGAATATCTATTTGATTTTATAGGCTTAAATTTGCCATTGAAATTTTCTATCTTTTCATATCTTAAATAAAGGGAGGTGCTACCTTTTATACTGTCTTTTAACAAAACTCAGACATAGTAACTAAATCATGTGATGAACTTTAACAGTGAATACATGATGTATTATCCTTTAGATGCCCAATATAACAATTGAACATGGAAAACTCACCTTTATCTCTCTCTTTTTAAAATACTTTTTTATTAATTCAGAGAGAGAAGGGGAGAGGGAGAGAGAGATAGAAACATCAATGATAAGAGAGAATCATCAATCAACTGCCTACTGGGGATCAAGCCCACAACCTGGACATGTACCCTGGCAAGGAATTAAACCATGACTTCCTGGTTCATGGGTTGATGCTCAACCACTCAGCCACACCAGCCAGGCAGTCTTTTTCTCTTAAATGCCGATAATATTGTGGCAAATAAAACTTTTTCATCTTATTAAAAGTTTAAAAAATCCAATTAACTTAACCCTTAACTTTGAGCTGTATTTGTTACTTTAAAATAAAATTTATATTAAAGTGACAATAAAAATAAGTAAACATTTATTAACAAAATATGAATATTAAAAGCTAATCATGTTGAATCACATGTTTTGTTCACAGTGTGTGACTGAGAAACACAAATTTTTCAAGGATTATAAGATTTTCAAGATGGGACTATTATATGCAACATGTTATGTTCAATTGATAGTAAAGTATGGTGACAATGAAATATTTTTAACACATTTAATATAATAAATTAAGATGTACTCAATATTTATTAAAGGTTTACTCATTTAAAATTAACCTCAAAATCAATATTTAGGAGTATTTAGTATTTGGTTTTAAGACATTTTTATAGACTTTTAAATGTAATGATTATTATTTTTCATTAATAAACCAAAACTATGGACATATTATAGCTAACATTTTTAATGAATGTTGATTTTATGGTGACAGTAATGAAAACCAGACAGGTTTAATAATCTAACTAGAAGTTGAATGTAAAATACCTTACCAGAAACAACAAAAAAATTCTGATGCTTAATTTGTTGTAAACATAATTACTTTTGTTCAAACAAATGATGAACAAAAGCAGAGGAATTGATGCATTGCCAAATACTGCTTTTCCCCAAGATGAAAATAATTTTTACAAAAAGAAATTACGTATTATAGGTTGCTCAGCTCTTGCTGTGATAGTATCACTCACCCACATGGAGTACACCACAAAGAAATGTGTTTTGTCTTTGTTGTTGCAGTTTCTAATTTGAAAGATAAAAGTTTTCTCATAACATACAAAGGCATATTTATGCTGCTTTGGAAAAGCAGAGGCTGTGACTTTTTAACGCCAAAACAATTGAATAAAAATGAATGATATAGTCAATTAACTAGTTGTTTTATCTGTATGAACCCCAACTACCTTTCTAATTGGTTCACTCAACTCATTGCTTTCATTTCCGCTGTATAAGAAAAGCTTAAAAGAAAATCGATGGATGCCATAATGAAAATATTTCAACACCCCCTGGCATAACTAAATTAAAAAAGAAGGCATTGTGGTTTGTTCCTACAGCCAGCGAAGCTCCCCAGAAATAATGATTTTTGTTAAACCACACATAAGTTTTCCTGAGATGGAGTCTTAGTGAACTCATTCCTACTAATTCTTCTGTTGTGTATTGACCATCAGAGACTTAGACACAGAAGATTATGGAGAAAAAAGCAACAGAAACCCGGAAGTACAATTCAAGGACAATTTCTTCTCTTTAATCTTTCCACTAATATTTTGATTACTAAGCATGGTTGAAGAGGTTCTTTAATTTAAAGCAGTGGTCACAAGAAAAGTGTGAAAGGAGAAAATGGATGAATTAATCTGTTGGCCATATGCACATGTTGGACATCAAGGTACTTTAAATTTAAAAAATAGTTTTGAAGTATAACACTTAAAGTATTTAATGTGATTATTCACTTATAAGAAGCTACCAAAGAACATGTATTTGTAGAATGTTAAGTAATACCAAAATTCAGGGATCTGGGACTCTTCCCTTAAGAGAGTATGAATAATTGTAAGGTAGGGTTAACAGTGGCTCTTTGGAATCAGACTGCCTGGCCTCAAATCCTTGCTTTTTCACTCACTATAAGTGTAATTATTACTGGGAAACTATCATTCTCTCTCTCTGCTTCCTCAGTTTGCTCATCCATTAGAAGGGGAGTTATAATTGAACTCCTAACATATAAGATTAGTGAGAAGCTTAAATGAGATATTGTAACGATCCTAACACAATGCCTGGCAAATGGAAAGCACTTAATAAATATCCATGACCATTATTATGTTACCCTGTCTGAAGCATATATCCCAATGTAGCCCCTTGACATTGACAACTGAATCATTCTGTTTCATGATAATCTGTGGTGAAAAGATTTTTTTTGCATCTTAAATATGCAACTCAGATGATTCTTAAATATAACACAACTAGAGGCCCAGTGCACCAATTCATGCATGGGTGAGGTCCCTCGGCCTGGCCAGTGATCAGGGCCATTCGGGGCCATCTCACCCAGTCCCAATTGGGGCAGATGGGGTTTGGCCAGGAAGGGACTGCAGGAGGTTGGCTGGCCCTGAGGGAGGACTCCAGGGCGTGTCCTGCCCATCTTGCTCAGTCCAGATCAGCCAAACCCCAGCAGCAAGCTAACCTACTGGTCAAGTGTCTGCCCCTTGGTGGTCAGTGTGTGTCATAGCTACTGGTCGAGTGGTCGACCAAAGGGTCTACTGATCTGTCGGACACTTAGCATATTACACTTTTATTATATAGGATGTCATTACCCACTTATTCACACCTTTATTCATTCAAGTATTTACTGAATAACTTCAATGAGCCCCTTATTTGCTAATTCTAAGTTGCAAAGGAAACTTAGATTTTTCTTTAGGAAGTTCACACATGAGAGAATAAGAATGCCTGAAAATTCAACCACCGATTGGTAAGTAAACACTGAAATGATGGTGATATCCAAACACACACACACACAATTTTAATAATGACAATCATAGCATATTTTAGGGTTTTCTCACATATGATAATAGAAGTATTTACATAATTAAATATATTTAAAGTCTATATAGTAACATGAAGATGTAACTTATTTAACCAAGGCCTTATTATTATGAATATACTCCTAAATTATGCTAAAATTTCATACATAAAATATTTGTGCAAATATATATTTTTTAGAATAAAGTTCTAGGAAATGAATTACTATAAGGAAATGAACCATTAGAAGACTTTGGTCCCTAGTGATAAACGACCTTCCAGGAAGTTTGTCTTTCTTAACATTCTTCCTAGTGTCGGAGATTTCATTACTGTAGAAAATTATGCAGTCTCTCAGGTAAGAGGATTCTATACCCCTGCTCATTGCCATGATTTATTCAGTGAAATGTGCCATAACCTCCATTTATTATGTGTGCATGTTTGGTATTACCATGATTTTGGTGTTTATCAATGAATAGATAGGTTTTTAAATTGATCCTTAGATTTTTATTATTCTTCCAGTAGGAAGTGTATACTTTCCAACACACTGACTTCAGACTTAGACATGTAACTTGCTTTGGCCAACTAACTGTGAATATTAAGGACTGAGAAAAAGCTTTTAAGAGACATTGCATGGGTTCTCTGTCATTCTTTCCCTCTAGACATGAGCATGTACCAGAAAAATGTCTGTTATTTCATCCTATATCCCAGAATGAAGAAGCCACATAGAGAAGAGCAGAACTTGAGTTCACAGTTTATATAAACTTTGCAAGCCATTGAATATTTGGTGTTATTACCACAATAGACAAGAAAAAGCAAACTGATTCACATGACAGAGTTCATTTTGTAACACCCTGATTAATCCTGGACATTAACATTTAAAGCAAAGTGTTTGGCTTGTTATCACTCATCTTCTTACTGCTAATCTTTTAGTTTATTTTTCTTTTCATTTACATTTTAACCAAATTTGAGACTCTGCTTTTATAACTTGAATAGAGTTTATGGAATTTCATTTTCATTTATATATTTTGATTTTTATGAATCACAGTGCTTTTATCTATTAATAATTTCTTAATGGCATTAGTTCTCAATCTTGTTTCCTTCTTACATTTTATTTTTTTCATAATTTAAGGAGAGGAACACATCTTTACTTATTTAATTCAACTAGTGACTTCCTTAAATTTTAAAAACAAATCATACGCCGAAACCGGTTTGGCTCAGTGGGTAGAGTGTTGGCCTGCGGACTGAAAGGTCCCAGGTTCGATTCCAGTCAAGGGCATGTACCTGGGTTGCGGGCATATCCCCAGTGGGAGATGTGCAGGAGGCAGCTGATCGATGTTTCTCTCTCATCGATGTTTCTAACTCTCTATCTCTCTCCCTTCCTCTCTGTAAAAAATCAATAAAATATGTTTAAAAAAAAAATCATACATCCGTAATTTTCTTAATATCAATCTCAAAAGAGAAATACTCCTTTTTTTCCTCCTAGCACATATAAGAATATAGCTCTACTTAGGATTTACCATATTTTCTGAATTCCATATGTTTGTAGCCAAAATCTAGAAGAGTATCCTAATTCTCATTATATCAGTATACTAGAGGAACAATGCACAAAATTCATGCAAGGGGCTTGGCCCTCACAGCCGCAGCAGCTGCCTCGGCCCTCGCAGCCTCGGCTTCGTCCAGAAGGTCGTTTGGCTGTCGGGTAACTAGCATATTATGCGTTTATTATTATAGATTTATCCAATAAATACAATTATATTGGAGAAATGACATGTAGTTTTTAAACTATATTTATAAAAATAAACTGGCTTCAATCCAATATTAATATTTTAAATAGTCATTACTGATCCTATATCATGACTCACCTGCCCTTGACTTTAATTGTCTCTGACTAAACAACACTTTTGTTTCAGTAAACATATATGGTTCAAGTTTACTTTCTCAGTCCCATACAGCTATCATTATCTTTCTTTGCGTTCCTACATGCATGAAAATTAATGTTTGTTTTATAACTCTTGGATCTAAAAACTTTTTAATTCAAATGAAAAAAAAGTCAATCTGATTATTCTACACTTCTGGTGAGTTGATTAAAATATTTCAGTCTGGCATGACTAAATTCCTATCTCATGTAATTTCGTTCAATGATATATAGGAAGAATTTGTATATGATCACTCAGTTCATTTCATTTCAGGAGAGATTCCTTATATAATATTCTTGATTATCACTTCTGTTTGTTCTTTTCAGGTACAGCAATTATGCTAATGTTGACTGATCTCTGTTTTCTCTCTTCTCCATCTCTAATTTTTTTTCTAATATTTTTCCCCCATCTCTTAAATTCTAGAACACCTTCCCAGCTCTCCTCATCATGTACTTAAGCTTATGCATGCCAGGTCTGATTTAACATTCCCTAACACAATTACTAAGCAAATAAGCTTTTTTGTTTTTATGTTCTTTACTTATTTTTACTCCATTTTTTGGCCTACATCTTCTCCAGCTCTTATTTTTTGTTTGTTTTCTTCTCAAATCTTTGATTCCTTATTTATATTTCATTTTCTGTTTCTTTTGAGACAATAAAATAAATTGTATTAAATTTCTTCTGTTCTATATATTAATTCAGTTTTCCAATTTAAATATTATAATTAAAATTTTGACTCCAGAAACTATACAACTATTGAATAACAACACCCCACTTTCCTTAGCCTCTCGTAGTCCCTGGCAACCACTACTGTATTTTCTGCTTCTATGAATTTGACTACTTTAGATATCTCATATGAGTAGAATCATACAATATTTGTCTTTCTGTGCCTGGCTTATTTCACTTGGCATGATGTCCTTCGGGTTCACTCATGTTGTCACAAATGGCAGGATTTCCTTCCTTTTAAACACTGAATAATATTCCATTGTATGCATACACCACTTTTTTATCCATTAATTTGTCTATAGACACTTGGGTTGTTTCCAGAGCTTGACTACTGTGAGGAGTGCTGCAATGAACATGGGAGGACAGATATCTCTTCAAGATCTTGATTTCAATTATTTTGGGTATATGCCCACGAAGTGAGATCATATGGTGGTTCTATTTTTAATTTTTTTAGTAAGTTCTATAAGCGTTTCCATACCTGTTGCTTTATTGTGCATGTCCACTAACAGTGTACAAGTGTGCCAATTTTCTACAGCCTTACCAGCAGCTTTTGAGTTTTTTAATAGTAGCCATTTTAACAATTAACAATATGGTATTGTGCACTTCAAAATTTGTTTATTGGGTAAATCTCATATCATCTGTTCTTACCACACATAAAAAATAAGCAACAGGAAATTCTGGGTGGTGTTGGATATTTATATTTCCTTGATTGTGGTGATGGTATCACTGGTGTTTTATAAAAACTCATCAAACTACATAAGAAATCTGTGCAATTCTCTATAAAACCATAATACCTCAATAAAACTCTTTTTAAAAGTTTGAGTTCTGGAAGTCATACTGTTTATTTTTAAATCCTGATTTTATCAGTGACTGGTTGGGTTGTATATTACTGGAATCCTCACTTAATTACTCTGGACTTATATGTAGAATAAAGACAGTACTAATAATTAAATTAGGTGTCATAGCCAAACAGGTGGTGCTGTGCCAGGCAGACAGTGGTGCTCCATAACGTTAGCAATGCTCTTGCACACCCTCCTCTGTGCTTTGTATTCCTGTGCCCCCAATGTCTCTCAGAGGCCCTACACTGCTCCTGGATTTTCTGTTGTTAATTTTTTGTCTATTTATTTTTATCTTTATTATTTATATCTGTCTACCAATTTAAACATCGAAAATCTAACCAATTTTTATACATTTCCCAACCTGGGGTGACCAGGTTTCCTGAGAAAGCAATGGTGGCATAATGGAAAGTAAACAGAACAGAACTTGATCCCACAAAACTGACTGAAACCTTGTAAGATGTAAGGGCCAGGAGGGGATAGATGAAAAGTTCTCTACTTGCAGCAATGTTACTACTGCATGTTGAACAAAACAATTGAAAAATCCTGGGTAGAGAACTCCAGTGTCAGATTTACTACCCCAAACAAATGGGTGACAGATGTGTCTACTGATAGCTCTAGGGATCTGGAAAATTCCATTAGACATATTCAGAGTAGCTGGAACATATATACCTATTATTATTTTTTTAATACTTTTTATTTGAAATATATTTTTATTGATTTCAGAGAGGAAGGAAGGAGGAGAGAAAGATGGACATATCAATGATGAGAGAGAATCATTGATTGGCTGCCTCCTGCACATCCCCCATTATGGATAGAGCCTGCAACTTAGGCATGTGCCCTGACCAGGAATCAAACTGTGACCTCCTGGTTCATAGGTCAATGCTCAACCACTGAGCCACACCAGCCAGGCTACACCTACTATTATATTTAATTAGTGAATTCTCTGTATATGGGATAAAGGTCTCCATAAAATATTCTTCCCATTCTATATAAGGTTTTAACTGAATCTTTTTTCCACCTCCCAAATTATTTTCATTTTTCTTGTCTATTTACCATTTTAGTTCCCCTTGCTTTGAGTTTGCTTTTTTATATCTGTCTCATCCCAAGGACTTAGAAATATTAGACTCTATATCTTCCTGGAACTGCTTTAATCAGAGCTCTAACTTCATTTAGATTTTGCTATCTGATTCTTTTTGCTCATGGCTACAACCAAAGGACAGAGTCACTCTATCTCCTGAACATAGCCCCACCCAGGGAGATCAGGCAGAATCCAGAATGTACTTCTCCCCTCTAGAAGGAAAATGTAAACACGTTTAGCAGAGTTGATTTCTGCCCAGAGTAATACAGGTTATAAGACCATACCATCTTCAAATATCTGAAAGGCTATTATATAAAACTAGTGACCTGGTGCACAGATTTGTGCACATTGAAAGGAAATTAGTTAGAAGGTGGCTGGTGGGGCGGAACTGGGCAAGATGGGCTGGACATACCCTGGAGCTAACCTCCCATGGTCCCTCCCTGGCGTTTGTGGAGTGAGTGGGTCCCTCTGGCAGGGGTGTCCCTTGGCCTGGCCTGTGGGGATCAGGCTGAAACTGGCTCTCCAACATCCTCTGAGGGGTCCAGGAGTGCAAGAGGGCACTCTGCAAAGTTGCTGTTATACAGGGTGTGGAACACAAACGCAAGTGTACAGTAAACCAGATTCGGGGCCCACAGTGTCCCAGCAACAACATAACCCAAGGCTGAAGGTAGAATCACATGGCCCTGCAAGGAATCTGGCTCCCTCCTCTCTGATTTCAGGGTGCACCACCCAAAAACCACCGCTGCCAAGTCATTACAGCTCGGCAGCTCCTGCATTGAGCGTCTGACCCCTGGTGGTCAGTGCACATCCTAGCGACCAGTTGGATGGTCGGACACTTAGCATATTAGCCTATTATATGCTTTATAATAAAAGGCTAATATGCAAATTGACCAAATAGCAGAACGACCAGTCGCTATGACACTCACTGACCACCAAGGGGCAGATGTTCAACTCAGGAGCTGCCCCCTGATGGTCAGTGTGCTCCCACAGGGGGAGTGCTGCTTAGCCAGAAGCTGGGATCACGGCTGGTGAGTGCAGCAGAGTGCAGCGGCAGTGGTAGGAGCCTCTCCCGCCTCAGTGGCAGCGCTAAGGATGTCCAAATGCCAGGCTGAGGGACCCCCCCACCCTGCCCAAGTGCACGAATCTCATGCACCAGGACTCTAATATATAGATAATCACCAAAAAGAACAAGAATAATATAATGGGGAAATATTACTTGAAGGTTTAATATTAAGTTTGATACATTTCTGAAAAAAGAAATAGCTCTCTAGTAAGGTACCAAGGCCCTGTCCCTGGTAGTGTTACAGGAGAGACAGTGTGATTTTCTGTTAAACAGTGTTTTAGCCAATTGGACAAATCAGCCACATCAATGCTCATCAAGCTGTGCTTTGGGGAAGTTCAGAGCTCTGTGGTAGGGGATGAGCACAAGCTTACTTCTTCCTCCTAACCCAAAGTTGCTGCACTTTTCATCTGTTTTGTATTTGGGGATCACATATTTGATATTATTTGGAAAAAAGTTATGGTGGTATAATAATGTTGTAACTGGCTAGCCTAGATGACATTTAAATGCCCTTTCATCTCAATAATTCTGTGATATGATTTTAAGTGTCTATGATTCAATATAAAAATATAAAGTTAAGAAACAATTAAAAAGGTTGGCCTATCATTCCCCTCCATTTATTTTTTAATAACTCGCTATTTAAATAGCATAACATAATAAAAATAATAGTTTTAAGACACTGTGGCAAATGTACTATTCAAGATAAAGGAGTTTAGCCTAATGTTTGCTTATGTATCAGGAGGTAAATTAAAAAGATTAGTAAGAAGTCACCAAATCCATAGAGTACAAAAATTACTCCCTAAATATGCAGTATATTCTATAGGCAGCTAAAATATTACTTAAGATGTCCTTTACAAATATTTAGATCCATTATGATTCAATCATAAAATAATGTGCTGTTTTCAAAGGAACTAGCATAATATTTGTGGTAAATAAATTTTCCTTATAATCCAGAATGCTTGTAAACGATGCATTATACATTATGTAACAGCAAGATTTGGCCTCTCTTTACACAGTTTGCAGTAATAAAACTAGACTTTTATCCTGGTTTACTCAAGGATTAGAAATTTCCATATGAAAAGCCACGATTGTGAATTTTAATATGAGTAAAATTCCCAGTTCCATAAAATGGAAACATCCAATTACTTAAGTATATTTGTCATAAGGAACAAATAAAGCAAGAATTTGACTCGGTATTTATTGAGTGCAGATGATATAGAGGAAGTATGGATGCTGGTTTCCATTTTCTTATTTTCTATTGGTAACATGAAACATTCTCAGGGATACTTCAGCTTCTGTGGGTTACAGCATTTCTGCCACCTGTGTCTTCAGGTAACTATGAGAATCCTGCAGTCATGAACAGCCCGGGTTCTTGAATGATGTTCTGTCATTAACATTTTCTTATTATGGTTCTGGTACTCTCTTTGCATACTTGAAAGGACAGGAAAATGGATTAAGAAAATAGCCATGTGTTCATAGAAATAAAATTTTCTCCTGTGAACATACATGATTGAACCATTGCTGAATCAACAAAAGGCATATCCAAAACAGGAATCTCAGTGTTCCATTTTCTATGTAATTCCTGAGACTCAATGTTGAAATTTCCACACTTTTATGTAACTTTAAAGAGGATTATGTTTCACTAGAGATCCATAACTTCCAGTAAGTATGGGGCATAGTAGTATTAATTAAAAAAAATAATTCTGGTACTTCACAGGAATGTTTTCTGTTTGTTTGTTTCATTTCTACTTATGTGAAAACTTTGGGAATTTGGGGTCAGGCCAAATAGCATACTAAACATAAAAGACCAAAAATAAGATGTGCTTGATAACTGACCATTTGTTTGCCCTTCTTAAGCAAACTTGAATTTCTTGTAGTGACTAAGTAATGACAATTAGTAAATTGATCAGTTTCAATGACCAAGTGAAATACTCCCCAGCTGATTCTGTCATCAATGTAAACATGTTAGTTTTATAACAGTGTATATGTATGTGCATCTGTTCAATTACTTTTTGTTATCAATTTATTATTACATACTATGATAATGCTGTATTCAAACAACATTTTTAGAACATGTATTTATAGCCTACCTACCACGTGCAAGGTACTAGAGCATTACCCATTCCTGAACTTCACACTCCAGTGAGAGGGTTTAATCTTGTAAAGCACTAAAAGCTTCCTAGGGAGTAATAGGTGCTCTAGGAGGGGGTATGGGTAAGTTCCTATGAATAATTAGAAGACATAAACATGTATGACTGTAGTAGGTTCAGGGAAGTTTTTATGAGAGAGATGGCACTGGAAATTGGCTTTAAGGAATGAAAGAATTTTGAAGGGGAGAGAAGGAATGAGGGAAGAGTTAGGGGAGAAAAATATACTAGGTAGAAAGCTTAGTGTGGAAAAAAAAAAGAATTGTAGAAGCAGTTCTCCAAAAAGAGTTATAGGATGAGGTCAATGCCAAATATTTCACTCTATCATTCACAAGATCAAATCTAGAAGAGGCCGGTAGGGAATTTTCAACATATAATTTTTGGAGCTGTTTTCTAGGACCATTTCTTGCCCTTTGAAAGGACAGTGAGTACAGTGTCCCTAGGACATAGTCTATTTTGAAAATATCCCACTCTGAAAATGGCACCAAATGCTCAATGTAATACTCAAAATCCAACCAAAACATACAAGTTAATGCATTCCAATTTCATGTTTATGTGTCATTTGCAAAACAAAAAAGCATACTGTTTAGAAGGGAGTTTTCATTTTAAAAAGTAAGGTTACAAGGATACAGAAAGAATGCTTTCTGTGAGAAAGAAGCCATTTTAACAACTGTTTTTCCAAATGCTTTACATTCTTAGGGGGGGGGAAAGTATTTGTGAGCATAAGGATTGATTTAGCCAAAGAATAATCTTGGTAGGGGAAAAAGGCATTAAGTGATGACATAAGCATCTCATTTAAGTGGGCTTTGTTTTATTGGTAATTGGAAATTGCTATTTCATTCAAACATGAACATCTGAAGTATACAGTCAGGTAGCCCTATGACTCACATACTTTATTCCAATTCAACTTTTGCCTGCTCTGAAAGTACTTTAGACAATTAATCTACAACTTTATGGTAAGGTCACCTTATCAACAAGTCTGTGCTTTCACTCATTTACTTAAATCAAACCCTTTTTCTGACAAATGAAAGATGTTCCTATTATGCCAAAAAAATTCTGGTCAAGGGCACATGTCCTGGTGTGGGCTCAATCCCCATTCAAGGCCATGCAGGAGGCAGCCAACCAATGATTCTCTCTCATCATTGATGTTTTTAACTCTCCCTCTCCTTTCCTCTCTGAAATTTATAAAATAGTAGAGGCCTGGTGCGTGAATTCGTGCACCAGTGGGGTCCCTTGGCCTGGCCTACAGGATTGGGCCAAAATTTGCTCACCGACATCCCCTGAGGGGTCCCGGATTGTGAGAGGGCATAGGCCAGGCCGAGGGACCCCAATGGTGCATGATCCGGGCCGAGGAGGGACACGGGAGGCTAGCCAGTTGGGTAGGGCATATCTGGCCCTTCTCACTCAGTCCTGATTGGCCAGACCCCAGCAGCAAGTTAACCTACTGGTTGGAGCGTCTGCCCCCTGGTGGCCAGTGCACGTCATAGCAAACGGTTGAGCGGTCTTAGTATATCATTAGCATATTACGCTTTGATTGGTTGAACGGACAACCAACTGGATATTTAGTATATTAGGCTTTTATTATATAGGATATTTTTTAAAAAATATGAACTGGGATATTAATTTGAAAGATACCCAAGAGTCTTACTTTCATGAGCAGCACTGCAGCAGCATCTTTTGTTCCTTCATAATTGACTCTTCATAATTGTTCCTTCATAATTACCCTAAAATGTGGTAAATACCCCATATTCCATCTTTTTTTCATTACTGTTTTATTCATGAGGAGCCCACCAGAATCAGTAGCCAGATCAACACAAAGCATTCTTTATAAGAAATCTGATTTCTCTATATCACAAATTGAAAACATAAGTCATTAAAATGATAGCATTTATATTTATTTTTAATTCTCCTAAATTCCCTTTTAAAATGGCAATTTATTTTTTTTAATTGTTCTAAATTCCCTTTTAAAATGGCAATTTAATTTTTTTTATTTCTTTTTATTTCTGAGCTATGAGGACTTAAAAAAGAATGAAGTAAGATGCAGGAGTAAAAGAATACAAACTGCCCAGCCAGTGTGGGTCAGTGGTTGAGCATCGGCCTATGAGCCAGGAGGTTATGATTCCATTCCTGGTCAGGGCACACACCCAGATTGAGGGGTTGATCCCCATAGGAGATGTGCAGGAGGCAGCTGATCAATGATTCTCTCTCATCATTGATGTTTCTATCTCTCTTTCCCTCTCCGTACCTCTCTCAAATCAATAAAAAAATATTTTTTAAAAATACAATCAAGGAAAAGAATGAAGATGTTAGAGATAAAACAATATCCTAAAATGATGCCTGCATATATTCTTTTTTCAGCAGTCTCCAGTGACTCACTCTGATTTAATAAGTCCTTTCCTTTTCTTTTCTCTTAATATTGAAATAATATTATTTGTCATGTTACATATTTACAGTATCAGAAACATTAGTAGATCTTTATAAGTACACTAAAATTGCTATGAAAAGATGATTCAAAGCAGTTCATTTACTTCTGAATTTCAACATATTCTGAGACATTATAATGAATGTATTATATTATAGACACAATAACCACTTTGAATGATGCAATTGCTTTTTAAACAATAATGAAGGTAAAAGGAAGGAAAAGTTTCCACACATAATGGCTTTCTGAGGACAATTTCTAAAATTATATAAAAAGCAAATAAGTAAATTATTTGTGACTGCTTTTGAAGGAAATAAACCAAACATGATCAGAATTAGTCAACTATAGTCAAATTACAGCTGTTCTACACAATAGTAAACACATGGGTTATGTATTTCAAAAAAAAATGCCAGACAAGCTCTGTTTCTAGCTTATGTTTCCTTTTATGAAAAAAAAAAAGAAAATTAAATAGAAAATATAATGTTGTACATTGGGAAAATTGTATAACAATAACAATATTTTTCAAAACACCCCCACTGTAACTATTCTGAGGCTAAACAATGTGTGGTCATTGTCACCCAACTCATTATAGCTCAGAACAGAAAAGCATTATGTACCTAAATCACTGCACAGGAG
Organism: Myotis myotis; assembly: GCF_014108235.1. Taxonomy (NCBI): domain Eukaryota; kingdom Metazoa; phylum Chordata; class Mammalia; order Chiroptera; family Vespertilionidae; genus Myotis; species Myotis myotis. The sequence continues at coordinate 50,178,010 of NW_023416379.1, forward strand.
AAAATCAAAGATGGAATATAATAAGAGGAGAACCACTGAGGTAGAGCTTTTTATTTTGTAAGGTGTTAGCTACAATTATTAAGAACTTTCTACTAGACACAATATTAAACATTTTATATCTATATCATCATTTCATCTCCACAACACTATTAGGGGTTACTACTATTATTTCTGTTTTACAGGTTATGAGGTCAGAGAGATCAAATGATGCTCTAGGTAGCATAGTTAGTAAGGTGGCAAATGGGAGCACACCCACATACTCGATTTACTTGCTCAGAACTAACTGGTTTACTCGGCCAAGGCTTCTTGCGTAGCATCTGAGGAGCAAGCAGGTAGATGTGGGAACACAGTGTTGCCCAGACAAGAGGGCCCTTGTGCCGCATTCCGAATTTTGGAGAATATTTGAGATGGAGGGAAGGGAGTAGACAGAATCAATTTATACCCCTAGGGGTTACAAACATATCACGTTAGTGCTCAAGTAAGGGGGCCAGAGGAACATGGCTAAGATGATGGAGGCCTGTGACCCAGCAGAAGGCAGAAAGCCTATGGTCCTCCCTCCCAGGTCTATCCCATGTAGAGTTTCCCAGTCAGAGAAGCAGAGCTTCACCTATCACCAGAGATTCAAAGATATGCTGAGCATTCTCACCACGGGACACCAGCGTTTGTACACTGTGACAATCTCAGGCTGACTGACCAACCACCTTACCTTCTACCTTCTATCTTCTATGTATCAAATGTTTTCAGTATATTCCCCAAAGTTCAGTTGGGCATGATCATCACCTGACCACACCAGCTACTGGATGCTGAAGCTGCCAGTTGTCACTCAACATCTCTGCCTGTGAATATACCAACTGATGAGCAAGTAGTGTTGATTTGAAAGACTTTTATGAATTTATGAGATTACATTTATTTACTCTTTTCAAATTAAACCTAGAATTTTTACAATGAGCATATATATTTTGAATGCAAATGCACATTAAAATAATTATTAACATTATTTTAAGGGAGAAATCTGGCAAGATCTTAATGTTAGACATTCTGTTTATACCACCCAAAACCTTTATTTAGTCATTAAATGTTTATTTTTTCTAAGGAATGTGTTTATTTAATTCCATGCCTTTTATAAGGGAGGCAGTAGAATAGAAGCACAGAGGGATTAAAGGATTTTTCAAACAAAAACTGTAATTTATCTAAGCTTCCCTTTGAAGTCTGGATTTTGAACAGTTGATATGTGCTTGAAGGAAATCTTGGCAGTGGGCAAAGATGGTCATTGCCACATGGAGAAGACTGGGGTTGATGAGTGCCCCAGAAGGAGACAGTAACCAGTATTCTGTAAAGCACATTATCAAGCTGCACGTTCCATTTTTATTTATTTCATTATGTATCTGGTTTAAGTATTCCAGCTTTATTTAAACAATGAAATCGGAAATAAGGGGGAAAGCCACAATCCTACGCTTAGGTCAGGAAGTGCTGAAGTGGAGCCAACAATGGTGAGATGGAATTGATCATCAAAGGTGTCAAAAGAAGTGGAAACCCACGGGATGAGAGTTGGCATTCCAAGGTTCAGCCACTCCTTCTGGGAGGGGAATGTGTCTTATAAATGAAATTACTTGAATTGTGTATTTTCAATGAGAAACAGCTGTAGGAACCCATAGTCAGACTTTTTGAATACTCGGTAAGGCTGCAGAAGTAGAACCTTGAAATACACAGTTTGAGGTGAGCCAGGGTTTCCCGTGTGGAAACAAGGCCTGCCCTGTGTGCTGGAGCCGCCACCTCTAGCCAAGTGGCAGTAAGTCTAATAGTTCTATGCTCCTCCGATATGTGGATTGGCGACTGAACCTAAAACATATTTTGTAAGAAATAAGGAGACACCAAGCATGGAGATTATGTGTGTGTCCTCAATTTGGGGCACACCATTTGAACAAGCAAATCGAAAAGTTGAATAAAACCAACCAAAAAAATGGGTCTGAATCCTCATCATTCTTGCTAATAGTAGAACCAGAGACCAGCCTTGCGGTCTATCTTAGCTGATCAGCAGTTTCCTTTCAACTCATATTTGAGCAATCTGGGTTCTGTCCAAGTTCAGCATTTTATTATCTCACTATTTTGGCACTAATCTCTTGGCTTCTGATCTGGCTATAAATCAATTGACTTCATACCTGAGACTTAGTCAAAAGAAATTTTTTTTTCACTTGGGTATTATGCAGAGACAAAACTAAACAAACCTTAGTCTGGAGGAAAAGAGGCAGTATTTTCTTTATTCATTAAAACATCATCAATTCATCCTCAGTCCTTCTTAGGAAGCTATCATTTATTACCAACACTTGAAGTCTCTGTGACTCAATCCATATACACACCATTAATAATCGCCCTAAATGCAGGAATGCCATGCTACTTCAGGCTTCTTTGCCACATTTGTCTATAGTTGCAGACCAGCTGGAAAGCTACTTTTCTAATTGCATCAGAGGCGGAGGAGTTCTAAGAGAAAATTGAATCATTTACTTTTCCAACAGAACTGTATCCAAATCATTGAATTAAAGATATGAATATTTTATATTTTATCTGTTATCATAGTCAAGTCTTGACAAAGTTTTTTTTTTTTATTTATTTAAGATTTAGAGAAAAAATGGAATTAATCTTAGGTGTGCAGAATGTTACTTACAGTAAGGCACCGTTTGAGAGCTATTAGATAGCATTTCATAAGTTCCCACCAAGTTTTGTTGGATTTAATACTAAAATGGGTGTCTTCTTCTTAAAGTGAAGGTTGTTCAGCATTATGTTTAGACCAAGAAATGCAATTTTTGTTTTACTGTTGTATATGCGTTTAGAATGTATGTAGAATCTAATAACTTCGCCCACTAGGTTAGAGCCATTCATTTCCATTTCCACGTTCAAAGCTAAACTTTAATGTGTGTTCTTGATAAGCAAGCTAACATCACATAATTACTACCTTTGATTCTCAATAGTTGGTAATGTGCCTCCTGACAGAAGTTTGTTTTTACTGTAACTCTTAGCAATAAATAATCAACAACTATCTTCCACTATATTCATGTTAAATTGAAATACAGAGAACTTTTAGAAAATATTACATCTTGTTGTAAATGAATAAATCATTTCCAACTGAGTCTCCATTATCAGTCTGCTGCCTTGACCAAGACCGCCAGCACTATGTAATTGTGTAAAACAATCTTCACCGTTAGTTATCTATTCAATTTTCATTGGTCTTTCTTCCCTATATTGTAACCTAATGTTGGGAAAAGTAGTGGCAGAAAAAGTAGTAGGAATTCAGAACTGAACTTTGATATGACACTGGCTTTAAGAGACTGAAGGTGAGGAGGAGGAAGAATCACAGAAATGTGATTCGCAGAAGAAATGTGAAAACTGTCCAAGAATCGGAGTGGGAAAGGGGAGCCGTCTTCCTCACAGAAGCAGCCCTAGCTCCGCAGAGGACACGGGAGGAACAAAGGGAAGGTGCACGTAGCAGTCATTTGCCTTTTATTCTGAAAGGTGTTGATGATGAATTAATTGGTGTCTCATCTTTTTTTGCTGCTACAGAATCAGCAAATAGTGATGAAAAGACCTTTTTCCCTGCAACTCACAAGGAGAACAGTTAGGGCTTATTGTTGAGCTGTCAAACCCCTGGCCCTCTGTGGAGAGGACTTGTGTGTGGAGTTGAGGGATCTACAGGTGGTGGAGGCCAGGAACCACTTCCAGGTGAACGGGGGAGAGGCAGGACAGCAGAAGAGATGGTTGCTCAGGATGGTGGATGGAGCAGCAGTGTAGTGGGCACAGTGAAGGACCAGCAGGGGATGCTTTTCTGTTTAGAAGGAGAAATGGGAGCCACATGGGCCATTGGGGACATCCAAAGTGGGGGAGGGGGCATTTGGGACAGGATGAGTGGAAAAAGGGGAATATCAGGACTGATATAAGAAGCTTTACTAACTCTCCCAAGTGGAAACTCAGAACCAGATTTAATTTGAATTTTATAAACAACAAAACAAAACATTTCTTATACCAAGTGTCCTGGAGCAATTCATATGATTACATTGTTAACACCTCTTTAAGCTGAATCAGCCCTCATAAGTAATTAAAAAAGCAGATCTACTTTTCCCTCAGTTCCTGTGTGTTCCCCAAAAGTTATTAGTTTTTTTAGAATGTTTGCTAAGAACTTCAAGTATCTTAGGAATAGTTTCCAGACACCAGAGTGCTACTGACATAAGCACTTGCAAGTTACCTTTACAATTCAGAACACAGAGTTTGTTGCCATAAGAACTGAAACAGGAGGGGCGACATTTATGTTCTATAACCATTTCTGTCCTTATGTCAAAGCTGTGCATCACTGCCTCATTGTTCCCTGAGCCCTCTAAGCTTGTAACAGTTTTATTATTTTTAATTTATTTTTTAAAATATATTTTATTGATTTTTTTAGAGAGGAAGGGAGAGGGATGGAGAGTTAGAAACATTGATGAGAGAGAAGCATCAATCAGCTGCCTCCTGCACACTCCCCAATGGGGATGTGCCCACAACCAAGGTACATGCCCTTGACCAGAATTGAGCCTGGGACCCTTCAGTCCGCAGGCCAACGCTCTATCCACTGAGCCAAACCAGTCCGGGCAAAAGTTTTATTTTTAACTGAAAACTTTGAAAATTTATTTTCAAATAGAGAATGTGTATATCTCCTAAGAATAGGAATGATAGGTCCACTGTAAAAATTATAATAAACCAAATAACCGGCTTACAGCCTGTTATGCTTGTATGATGGCAGATAAAGACCCAAGGAAAAGGAATTGACAATAAAACTGCATCCTGCTTCACACTAGTGGGGTTCATCACAAAAAACTCTCCAAGAATGCCATTCATTTGTATAAGGATTCATAACTATGCAACGCAGCTGCTAAGGATCCTTTGCAATGCACAAGGCTTTTTTCTTATTCCACCAGTTTGGATTTAGACCTCTTAAACTACATGAATAATCAACCAATTTTGTCTTGAAATACTGTGAGCTATATAAAAGGTGGTAAGTAGGCAGGATAGAAAGTGTACTTTTTTCTACACAATGGAAATCAGGCAATGCTTTTCCATGACGGTGTGACAAAATACATGTGGTTTTTAAATTTAATTATTTCTCCCTTGAAAAACATTCTCCTAATTTATTATCATAAAATAATTACTGATTACTATGCATTAGATATAGTATTATTAAAGTATGTTTATTTGGGGTACTTCTTCTCTTGTTGAATATTAAAACAAAATGTTCTAGGCATGGTAACTTTATACAAAAAATATTTGTGTGCACTTAAAAATTAACTATATAACAAAGCGTCTTTTCATAGCTATTTTTAATTAAACAAAGAATAAAAAAGAGGCACTCATAAATAAAGATTATCTAATGCAAATGTTAATTTAAAGATTTTTTTTCTCTATAACCACAATAACAATTATTCAATATGCCTCATTCATTGGAATGAAACAATTTATAAAAGGACATTGCTTTTCCTTGTATATAGTAATCATCTACATAGAACCCTGACCTAATGTCTGACTTTTAGCAGTTATTTATACATTAATTAACTATATGCACAGGGAAGTTGTGCACACCTGGCAAATTCTGAAGTCAATTGTTTCTTCTGCCCCCTTATTGAGTGCTGCACGACATCCTGAGCAAGCAATTCAATTATGCTTCAGGGCTGCAGGTGAAAAGAACGGTCCACTTGAGATGGATTCTGAGCTTTGGCCCAGTGACAAAAAATAATCAAGATCTGATAGTCAACCTTTTCCCACTCAAAACATATTTTTGAATTGAAATTGAATGTACGAAATGTGAAATTATGTGGCCTTTAAACTTAAGGAGAAATATCAGATTGCCCCCTATACAAACATAACATTACTTGCTGGGTGGTGTTATGTTGGGATTCTATATGTGAAGTGACAAGCAAAGAAACATGACTCCCGTGCATGTTATTATGTCCTATAAAATGCAACACACTGATTGAAAGGAAAACAGTATTTTCAATCTGCATTCAAGTAACCACTGAAAAAAGTTAATAGCCACCTTTTAATCTTCCTAAATGAGCTTGAAATCTTTTAACGTATCCACAATTATGGTGTTTTTAAATTTTATATGAATTATAAATTACATATATATGTACATATATACACACACACACACACACAGATATATAAACATATATAAATCCTGTATAAGAAAAGGCTAATATGCAAATCCACCAATTGCTCTGATGCACACTGACCACCAGGGGGCAGATGCTCAACACAGGAGTTGCCCCCCTGGTGGTCAGTGTGCTCCCACAGGAAGAGCGCTGCTCAGCCAGAAGCCGGGAGTGGGCCTAAACTGTCAGTCGACATCCCCCAAGGGCTCCCAGACTGTGAGAGGGTGCAGGCCGGGCTGAAGGTTCCCCCACCCTGTAAGTGCATGAATTTTGTGTACTGGGCCTCTAGTATATACATAATTATTGTCAGGATAAAAAAAGCCAAGCAAAAGCTTCCCAGGTAAACTACTTTATCATTTTCTAACTCAGGAGCCACTGACTTATTTTCTTGAGAATGAAATGCTTTTTAATTCCTTTAAATTTTTCTTATGTTTGGTAATAGGCATTCATGAATAATGAAGAAGCAAGGGTCTGATGCAAATTGAATAGGTAGGTTTCTAAAGAAAAAGAACAACTCAACTGAGAAAAGAAAATATCTATTCTTTTTCCTAGAGACCCTGGAAAATTGAGCAAAACTAGTTATGGGGATGCCATTAACTTCCAATGAATATTTTTAGGAAAACCATGTGAACCCTGAACTATCTTCAGGTTAAAGCACATGAGTGTACATAACTGTAATACAAATATTTTAATTAATATTTTGATTTAAAAATCTTATGCTATGAACTGTTTCCTGATACAGTGCCATAAAATATAGCACATGTTTTTCATAATAATATTACATCTAATTTTTCGACTCAAAGATTTATTCCTAATACAAAGGATTGGAACCTTTAAATTTTGCCCAAATGTCCACCAAATATTTGAAAAAGTTCCCAAGTTTCAGATCTTATTAATATACTAGAGTCCTGATAGATGAAATTCGTGCGGGGAGGGGTGTCCCTCAGCCCAGCCTTTATGCTATCATAATCTGGGACCCCACAGGGGATGTTCGACTGCTGGTTTAGATAGGGCCTAAACCTGCAATCAGACATTCCTCTCATAATCTGGGACCCCTTGCTCCAGAACCACCCACCTGCTTGCTCCTAATTGCCTGCCTGTTCTCTCCTTACCACTTGGCTTGAAGCTCCTTAGCGATGCCCTGGAGGCAGGAGAGGGTCCTGCCACCACCAATGTGCTCACCAGCCTGGCTTCTGGCTGACCCCGTGGTGGTCAGTGCACATCATAGCGACGGGTCGTTTTGATCATTCTGCCATAAGGGTCGCTGGGCTTTTATTATATAGGATAACTGTACATGGTTGTATTAATGACACCTTCAACTGCCAAGTCCAAAATTTAATTTTTATTCTTTCATCTATCTATTTTTTATCCTAATTTACAGACATATCATTAGAATTTCTAATCTCCTATATTTCTCTGAATTTCCACCCAACCCTCCCACCTCCACACCATAGCCTATCAGCCATTTTCAATCTATTTTTCTTCATAAAAAGAATTATGTTTTATACACTTGTCTGATTTTATTTATTACATATCTTACGTACTCCCACTTTTTTGTGAAGAAAATGAATTGTACTTTTAAAACTTATAACAAAATTAGTACATAATGACCTCAAATAGTAAAAGCAATACTGAGAAGAAAAAAAAAAAAAAACAAAGCCAAAGGTATCATACTCCCTGACATCAAATCATACTGCAAAGCTACAATAATTTGAACAGTATGGTACTGGCAAAAAAAAAAAAATAGAAATAGACACATAGACCATCTAATAAAACTGAGAGCATAGAAATAAACCCACATGTATATGGTCAATTACATTTCAACAAGGACCCAAAAACATATAATGAAGAAAAGAAACCCTGTTTGATAAATGGTGTTGGGAAAATTGGAATACCACATGTAAAAGATAAAACTAGACCACTGTTTGACATCATACACAAAAATTAACGCAAAATGGATTAAAGACTTCAATATAAGACCTGAAACAATAAAATACATAGAAGAAAACATAGGTACTAAACTTATGGACTTTGGCCTCAAAGAGGATTTTGTAAACTTGACTCCAAAGGAAAGGGAAGTAAAAGAAAAAAACAAATGAATGAAACATCATCAAACTAAAAAGCATCTTCAAAGAAAAACAAGTCAACAACAAAACAAAAAGGAAGTCCACTAAATGGGAGAGATATTTGCAAATGGTACCATTTATAAGGGGCTACTATCCAAAATGCATTAAAAATTCATGCAACTCAACAACATAAAAACAATACTATTAAAAACTAGGTAAAAAACTTGAACAGACACTTTTACCAAGAAGACATACAGATGACCAACAGATATATGAAAAGATGCTCAACTTCATTAGCTATAATGGAACAACAAATTAAAACCACAATGAGATACTGAGATACCATCCACATCTGTTAAAATGGCTATTATCTGCAGACAATAGACTAATGATTCTCAGAGGGAAGCGGGGATGGGAAAAGATTAACCAAAGATTTTACATGCATATATGCACAACCCAAGTGTCATGAAGGCCTGGGGAGGAGACAGGAGTGGGAAGGAGAGGGTCAATGGAAGGAGAAAAGGGGACATCTGTAATACCTTCAACAATAAAGATAAATTTAAAAAAATAAAGTACTGTTTAAGGATGTTCTATTTCTTTAAAAAAAAAGAAAGAAAAGTAATGTTGGAGAGAATATGGAGAAAAGGGAAACCTAATACACTGCTGATTGGAATGTAAATTGCTGCAGCATCTATATAAAACACTGTGGAGGTTCCTTAACAATTAAAAAATAGAGCTACCACCTGTCTGGTGTGGCTCAGCAGTTGAACATCTACCCTAGAATCAAGAGGTCGCTGGCTTGATTCCCAGTCAGGGCACATTCCTGGGTTGCAGACTCAATCAGCAGATAAAGATGTGGTACATGTATATGAAATACTACTCAGCCATAAGAAAAGATGAAATACTACCATTTGCAACAACATGGATGGATCATGAGAGTATCATGCTAAGTGAAGTAAGTCAGTGAAACCATATGGAATTGCACACCTGAAATGTATATAATGTTAACCAATAACAACACAGTAAATTTAATTAACAAAAGAATCTATTATGATGGGACATATTTCATTCTCCCCAAAATAATCCCCTTTTTCCTTTTATTGGTTGTTCTGAATGTTAGATATTTTTTTTTTCCCCATGGGGATCAAAAGGTAGCTAAGTATATTATTGCAAATAGAAAAACAGGAGGGGGGGGGGAAGAAAATTTTGTTAGTATTTCCCCATTTAGTTTGTTTGTGAATTTTTAATATAATGGAGGGATGTAAATAATTAAAATGTCAATATGTCAGTGAACATGTTTCAGCAGTTCAACTTTATATAAATTATAAATAAAAATGTTAAAATTTCTGGGAAATGCCAGCATTTTGATTTTTTTAAAGAAATAAATTTCAATATTGTTCGTAGCATTTTTAATAATACAGTAAATAGATTCAATTCTTTCACTGTTTTTTTTTTTTTTTTTTACTTATCCTACATGCAACTACATTCTGATAATGTATCTCCTGTGCTAGTCCTGTAAATGTGCTGTTAAAATACACTAAAATAGCTAAGTACAGAGCAAGGTTAAAACTCTTTTTAAAAAGCATTGTACTTAACCAAACAGTACATCTAATAGTGTGGCCACTCTGCTTGTACAAAGAGGCAGAACAAGTTAGTACATACATATAAGAAGAAAACTTCTAGAAATCTGTCCTACATTCACAATAACACACCAAGTAGAGATGAGAAAAGTTTTAAGTTTGTAAGTCATTTTAAAATCTATAATAATTATAGTCTGAAAAATCATGAAATTATGTTAACTATAGCCACAGAAAATTATCAATTTAGCTCCCTTGGTATTTTTCATGTAATCAATGTGGCTTTTGTTAAACCCTATAAGATTTTTCTCCTAGGATACTGCATGATTGGATCAGGTGAATAGCTTCCACTAAACATAATTTTAGATTAAGATTAGTTGGCTGAATTCAATATGAAAAAGTTCAATTCCATGAAAGCAATTAAATGAGGAATGCTCCCTTCCTCTTAATAAAACAATCTTTAGCTCTTTAATGGTTTAGGTTTGACTATAGTTAGAATGGGTTTGGGGATTCTGCTTGTATCCAATAATAAAGCCATATCCTCAGCACAAAGAAGAGTTTTACCCTTTACCCTTTTGTGTATAAAGTCAGGATGGAAAGCTCCAAGTTCAAGAGCAGTATGAAACCTGGTCCCCCATGCCCTGACTAGTCCCAGAAACGTAGTTTTGTGGGTTTTTTTATTGTCATTTTTAAGTAAAATTTTAACATGGAAAGTGTTGAAAAAGACTAGAAAATTCGAAAGTATTCCTGTGAGTGTTATGTGAGGATTCCTACTAGTCTTGACTTTCATACTGGTATTTAAAGCTCTAGTTTTTTTATAACAATCAAGAGACACAGGTTAGAATTGAGCTATGCTCATAACCAATTCCACACCCCAGTGTTGAAGTTCTCAGAAAGCTTACCAAGCTTTCCAAATATTTCATGATGCCTTCAAGGCTATCTACACATAGTTTTAGAAAGCATGGGAATTGTCAGATAAGAGGTATTATGGCTTAATTTTGCTTGCTCCTCAAATAATGATCCAAAGAGATATGTAAGGATTTCTCAAGAAGCAACAGGCTCAGACTTCGAAGTAAATTGAAATAATATGATTTTTGTTATCTAGAAACACAAATTTCCCCATTAAATGACTCATCTAGGCAGGATTGTATATTTCCTAAAAGCAAAACAGGTCATGACGATCCTGTTTCCTATTATATCCTCAATGCATAGGGTGGTCCTTAAAATATAATATTTGGGGAAATATTTGGGGGAAAAAGACAAAGTAAATGTACTATATACATTCATTATCCCTTACTGGATTATTAAAATAACAACTTATTTAATATATCTGCTCCACTTCTGCTCCTCTTAAATCTATGCCTTGCTCTGCTGACAACGTGAACTTTCTAGATTACAGGACTGATCTTTTATTCCATTTCATACTGTATTTCCTAAAGGTTCAAGTTTAAGTGCCTTAGGATATAAGGCAAGGACATTCTCAAGATGAACTCTCCTAACTGTCCAAACATTTTAGCAGTGCCCTTCACATAACTGTCTTTCAACAACTTTGAAGGTCATTATTAAACATATTATGTAGTTTCAAACTTTCTTGTTTCCTCATAGTGCAACAAATTCAATGTGTCAATGGTTGGTTGGTTTGTTTGTTTATGTATTTAAATTATTATCTGGCTGCTAAAATTCAGAAGAAATTCCAGAGGGATAAAAAGAGTTTTGTCCCATCAACAAAACAACAAGAGAGCCCACTGCATGGGAGAACATATTTGCCAATGTTACATCCAATAAGGGTTTAATCTCCAACATTTTTAGGGAACTCATACAATCTAACAAAAGGAAAATAAACAATCCAATCAAAAAATGGGCAAAGGACCTAAATAGAAAATTTTTGAAGGTGGACATACAGAAGGCCACGGGGCATATGAAAAAATGTCAAAGTCACTAATCTTCCATGAGATGCAAATCAAAATGACAAGGAGATATCACCTCACACCTATCAGAATGGCTACCAACAACAAATCAATGAACAATAAGTGCTGGCAAGGATGTAGAGAAAAAGGAATCCTAGTACACTGCTGGTGGGAATGCAGACTGGTGCAGCCACTGTGGAAAACAGTATGGAGTTTCCTCAGAAAATAAAAAAATGGAGCTCCCATTTGACCCAGTGATCCTACTTCTAGGAATATACCCCAAGAAATCAGAAACATCAATCAAAAAGAATATTTGTACCCCTATGTTCATAGCAGCACAATTTACAAAAGCTAAGATTTGGAAACAGCCTAAGTGCCCATCAGCAGATGAGTGGATTAAAAACTGGTGGTACATCTACACAATGGAATACTACACTGCTGTAAAAAAGAAAGAACTCTTACCATTTGCAACAGCATAGATGGACCTGGAGAGCATTATGCTAAGTGAAATAAGCCAGCAGAGAAAGATAAGTATCATATGATCTCACTCATTTTTGGAATATAATGAATAATATAAACTGATGAACAAAAATAGATACAGAGATATAGAAGCATCAAACTATCAAAACACAGAGGGAAGACGAGGTGGGGGGTGGAGGGTGGTAAGAGATCAACCAAAAGTCTTGTATGCATTCAATAAGTATAACCAATGGACACGACAATGAGCTTCATGTCATCAGATTTACAGAGTTCTTAAATTTAGGGCAGCTTAATGATGTTCAAAGTGGATAGATATATTGATAAACAAGTATCAAATTTCACAGCTTGGTTGCTACAAATTAGAATAAAGATGTTGTTAAAAATATTCTTAGAAAAAATATATATTTGTTATAAAAATATAGCAGTTATGACAAAAATGTTAAAAGAATGGAGCTTGTATAAGAGTCTAATGTAATGACTCTCTTTGTCAGTAAGTTGTCTATGCAACCTATTTAAAGCGTTAGTAGAAATTAAATATATTAGATGTCAGCTCTAGAAAAATTGAAAACTAACAAACAAAAAACTTTATTCTCATACTTCAGACCACAAAAGCACTCAAGTTAAAAACAAATTCAAAATGTATAGGTAACATATAGGTAAATAAATTCCCCACATTTTTCCATTCTTAACTTTGCTGACATAATTTAGATAAATTACATAATTTAATTATGTATCTAAATTACATAATTTAGATAAATTAATTGTTAAAATACATTATGTTTTATTTTATATTGTACAAAATGCATATATTTTATGCATTATGTAAAAATTGTCAGTATTTAATATATATTTTTATTAAATTAGGGTGCAGTTGATTTAATAATTAAATTACTCAATAACATAATCATTTTAATAAAAGAGCATTCTTTCATATTTCTTTATAGTTGAAAGAAAAAAATTTAAAATTTTTTTCTGTGGATTTCATGTGTATTGAGTAAAACAGAAAAAACTAATATAGATCAAATTAATTCCTTTTGCTCTTATCTAGAATTTATCCTGATATAACAGAAATTCATTATTTCTGAGTTGACAAAATTCTAAGTCTAAATTCCACAAGTTTTCTCAGCTAGGAAAAAATCTAAAAAATAAAGTTTATCAAAAAGTAAACACTGAAATTTAAGTAATTACCTTCTTTGTATTCTTTATATTTTATTCATAATATATTCAATTTTTGTTTTAAATTAATTGAAATCAACAACTGAATTTGTATAATAGGACATATTAGTTTTGTTAGTTCAATTTATTCTTAAAAAGGCAAATTTAGTAATTTGTTTTCCTCTTGAATGTTTTCTCAGCATAACCCTCTCATATTCTAATTTTTCACTATATCATTTCTATGTATACAAAGTGGGTTTCACCTAACTTAATATTTGCATTACATCCTTTAGGAAACCCATTGAAGTATTGCCTTTTTTTCTTTTTTGTATATTTTTCATGGGCACACAGGTACTAAATAGGGCATCCTAGATTTGCATGCCTGCCCACCTGATTTCAAAGCTTATCTTTTTATCCTATTACTTGTACACATCATTCTTTGATTCTGTTATCTATTCAAGTAAGCAATTGCTGAAACTGTGAAGATCACAGCTATATGAAAAGAGCAAATTACACATGCCATCAGAAACCTGAGTATAGAGGAGTTGGTGAACCAGCACTGACTGGCAACAGCCTCTATTGTTCTTACTTTTCTAGGTGAGGACAAGCCTTGATTCCAGATTGTGATCTTTTAGAAATTGGTGAGTAGAGTTGATAAGTGGAGGGAGCACTACCCTGATTATTCTTTTCAAGATAACCTTTTCAGATGAGCTCAACAGGACAACAAGGAATCAGGATGCAACTCTAAAGCTGCAGCCCAATGGGACTTAGCTAGGGACCCTATGCCCACTTTGTAAGGGCCACTTACATTCACTTTCCTACAGGAAATAGAGTTTTATAGTTTTGTATTTTACATTTAGGCCTATGATCCATTTCGAGTTAATGTTTTTGTGAGTGGTGTAGGTTCTGTGTTTAGATTCATTTTTATTTATATTATTTTGCACATGATACCATTTGCTAAAGATACTATCTTTGCTCTAATATACTGTGTGTGTGTGTATCTATCCATCTATATCTATCTATCTATCTATCTATCTATCTATCTATCTATCTATCTATCATCTATCTATCTATCTATCTATCTATCTATCTATCTATCTATCTATAGTGATTTGTTTCTGTCTTACCAAATTAAGGATGTTCATATAGACATCTAAAAATATCTTTATATATCATAACAACGGTGTTCAGCAAGAGGAGTTGATTTTAGTGTATAGCTTTTTTGTTTATTTTCCTCCACCAATAATAGGTAATCAATTTTAACCGATTTTATTCTTTTCTAACACATTTATTTTTCAGTGACTTATGTGCTCATTACAAACAATTCCACAAAAGAAACCTCCACCCCTGAACATTAAACATTTGATCAATATAAGAGTTTCATTGTAGAAAGTAGTGTTAAAAGTTTATTCATTCAGTGCACTCTTTAGAGATGATTAACTGTCTTTATTATATTAAAGCAAACCCAAAGCCATCTGCCAAAGGTGATTGTGTCTAAGCACTGAAACCATTTCATGTGAAAACTCATTTTCAGGCTCCTAATTATTTTTCATTATAGTGGCACTGTGGAATAGATTGGAATTGGGCAGTAATTGCCAGGTCTGAGCAGTGTGGACCATTGCAATGTATCAGTTTAGATGAAGTGTGACAAGGATACATCTAGCTACTATATAACTTCCATTAACCAACTTCCCTGTCCCTGATCATGTAACACTTCATAGAATGTGGTCAGCACAAGGTCATAATAATGGCTTTCTGACTGACTTCGAGTATTTTGTACAAGTGCAAGCTGTTAACCCCCTGTGTTAACATTGTTCTAGTAATGTCCAGTTATTGCAGTTGTCAGAAATATCTATTTCTTCTAGGGGACAAGTAAACTTTTTAGAAGTACAAGTTTCAAACTCAAGTTGACTTCCTCCACATGTAATGTTTCAAAAGCCTGAAATTAAGACAATTTCATATGATATAATTGTAAGTGGTTAATTACTCAGTAGTATTACTCAGTCAATTCAATATCTATAATAATAAAAGTGTAATATTCTAATTAGACCGAACAGCCAATTGATCTTCCGGATATCATTCCGGATGTCCTTCAGGATGAAGCCACAGCGGTGGGGGCTGAGGCAGAGGTGGTTAGGGGCGATCAGGCAGGCAGGCATAGTGGTTATGGGAGATCAGGCCAGCAGGCGACTGGTTAGGGGTGATCAGGCAGGCAGGCAGGTGAGTCGTTAGGAGCCAGAGGTCCCGGATTGCAAGAGGGATGTCTGACTGCCGGTTTAGATCCCTGTGGGATCGGGCCTAAACCAGAAGTCGGACATCCCCCGAGGGGTCTCGGAGTACAAGAGGGTGCAGGCTGGGCTGAGGGACCCCCCGGCCCCCGTGCATGAATTTTGTGCACTGGGCCTCTAGTCCTAATATAAAAGTTCAGTCCAAGCAGGAAACACTCTCAAATTATATCTATACGTGCAATCAAGTAGATCATTTTTTTAAAATATATTTTATTGATTTTTTACAGAGAGGAAGGGAGAGGGATAGAGAGTTAGAAACATTGATGAAAGAGAAACACCGATCAGCTGCATCCTGCACACTCCCCACTGGGGATGTGCCCGCAACCAAGGTACATGCCCTTGACCGGAATCGAACCTGGGACCCTTGAGTCCACAGGCTGACACTCTATCCACCGAGCCAAACCAGCCAGGGCTAGTAGATCATTTTTAAGCAAACTTACTAGTAGAGCAAAAGGGCCATACTTATAGATAAACCCTTTCCATAAAGAAGTTTCCTCTACAATAGTAACACTATGGAATATATAAGTAATTCTCAACCAGATAATATTTTCCCCTTTTCCTCAGGGAAATTGGCAAATGTCTGGAGACATTTTTGATTGTCACAGAAAGCGGGGAGGATGTGTGGTACTGGCATCTAGTGGGTAGAGACAACCAAAAATTATATGGCCCAAAACTTGGTTTCAATTTGTTTCCTTCATACTTGAGATGAAAAATTATTCTTTTATGATTGACATTTCTTAGATATTTGCCCTCTGTAAACATTAAACTATTAATATTACTTATTAAGAATAAGTAATTTTGCCTGTAGTAATTTCATGCATACAACAAATTGTAATTTTTGAGTCATGGTCCTTTAACTGCTTCCTAATGGAATGCTTTCTTTTATAAGCTGAGTTGAATCAAACACTTCTGAGAGAAACAGTCCTTCTAATCTGATGTGAGTCTTCAATCAGAAAGGATATATGTACCCCTGTGTTCATATTGTAAAGTGTGCTGCTATGAACACAGGGGTGCATATATCCTTTCTGATTGGTGTTTCCAGTTTCTTGGGATATATTCCTAGAAGTGGGATTACTGGGTCAAATGGGAGTTCCATTTTTCATTTTCTGAGGAAACTCCATACTGTTTTCCACAGTGGCTGCACCAGTCTGCATTCCCACCAGCGGTGCACAAAGGTTCCTTTTTCTCCACATTCTTGCCAGCACTTGTCATTTGTTGATTTGTTGATGATAGCCATTCTGACAGGTGTGAGATGGTACTGCATTGTTGCTTTGATTTGCATCTCTCAGATGATTAGTGACTTTGAACATGTTTTCTTTTGTCTCTTGGCTTTCTGAATGTCCTCTTTCGAAAAGTATCTACCAGTATTTAGGTCCATTGCCCATTTTTTGATTGGGTTGTTTATCTTCCTTTTGTTAAGTTGTATCAGTTCCCTGTAAATGTTGGAAATTAAACCCTTATTGGTGATAATCTGGCAAATATATTCTGCCATGCAGTGGGCTTTCTTGTTGTTTTGTTGATGGTTTCTTTTGCTGTACAGAAACTTTTTTATTTTGATATAGTCCCATTTGTGTAAAAGCCTTATATGACAAGCCTACAGCCAACATCATACTCAATGGGCAAAAACTAAAACCATTTCACCTAAGAACAGGAACAAGACAAGGATGCACACTTTAATCACTCCTGTTTGACATAGTACTGGAAGTGCTAGCCATAGCAATTAGACAAGAAAAGAAAAAAAAGGTATCCAAATTGGAAAAAAGATGTAAAACTGTCATTATTCACAGATGACATGATACTGTACATAGAAAACCCTAAAGACTCCATAAAAAATTATTAGACTTAATAAATGAATTTGGCCATGTAGCAGGATACAAAATTAATGCCAAGAAATCTATGGCATTTATATATACAGAAGAACTTGGCAATATATCAAGCTTTTTGAAATATACTTAATACTGACATAGATAATGTTGTTCTAATAGTATATTTTAAAGAATTCCTCACCCATTTGCAGAGTGATTCTTTTTTTTTTTTTTCAACCCTCACCTGAGGACATGGTTAGAGAGTGGGAGGGAAAAAGGGAGAAACATCAGTGTAAGAGAGAAACATTGATCAGTTGCTTCCATATGTTGTGGGACCAGGGATTGAACCTGCAACCTGGAATTGAACTGGCAGCCCTTTGGTGCACAGGACATCGCTCAACCAACTGAACCACTCTAGCCAGGCTTGCAGAGAGAATCTTATCAAATGATGTTTAATATAGAGTTATCTTAGTAGCAAAAACAATAAAAAACAGAAACAACTAAAAATGTCTCTAGGTAGCAGTCAAATAAATTATAGTTCATCTCTCTAGTGTATAGAAATTTTAAAAAATATATTTATATATTAGCAAAATTGTTAGTGATTTTTTATGATGAGGAGAGAAATGAATATATAATGAGAGGAAAAGAATAAAGGGGAATCCTCACTTTATTGTTTGTTGGCTCTTACCTTTAGTTTTTTTTTTTTACAATGAGATTGTTTTGTGCTCTACATTATGCAATTTGAAATGATAGATGAAAAAGGAGGAATGATGTAATCCTTATATTTGCAAATGTGACTTCCATGATCAGCTCCATGTACAAAGGGCAACTTGTTCCCTGCAGGTTTTTGGCTTCCTTTTACACTTTAAGGGCCTTAATGGAAGAGGAAAATCCCTGTTCCTCTCATGCCTGCATCTTAAAGCATCATTTTTCACTGACAGCAAGGTCAGTCTGCATTTCTACCCTGACAGTTATTTGCTTCAACAACTCAACATAACTTTTTACATGTAAAACCACAAAGCAATATTGAAAGATTATATCCCTGGGTATGCAGCTTTTTTTTTTCTCCCATTTTAACTGTTATTAGCCAAAGCCCAAATTCATTTTGGTTTTATCTAGACTTGATTAGAATGTTCCTTTGTAATTTATCCTAAATCTTAATTTAAGATTAAAAGTTTACTTTGGATCTACAGCCTTTTCTTATAAATAAGGCTGTCATTGATCATGACATTAAATCAGAAAACTGTATTAAATGTTTCCTTAGCAACAGGTCTTTGATGGGGGGGGGGTTGTTATACTACATTTTGACTTTTGAAAAAAAGACATACTTTTCTTTTTGACACAAACCACTAAAAACATACATTGAATGGATCAAAGAGATAACTAAGAAGAAACTAATAATATCATCACAGGAAGAATATTTCCCAACCTTCAAAGTCAGGAGATTATTTGGCATTGAGTTGACCTACTGAGGACTGCATAAGCAAGAAACATGTAAATAACTTTTATTATGTCTGCAAAGCTGAGGATTTAAGATAGTGAGCTCCTGAGTCAGACAACCTTGATTCATATCTTGCCCCAGTCCTGGGGTAATTGGGTGATCTTTACCAAGAGAGCATATGAGACTCACTTCTCCACTTGTCATGTATGTAACAATTCTATGAGAATTAAATCTAAGAAAATGTGTGCACTATTTAATGAAGGTCATCGTTAAGATCATTACTCTAAATACATGAATTAAATACACTTTCAAATGCAAATTTTCCTTAAAATAATTGAAAAATTCTGGATCTGTAAGCTTATTATTGTTTGTTTGGTTTATTCAGCTGTTTAGTTTTTTATTTTTATATTCTACATCTGAGTGAAATCTAATGGCATTTGTTTTTCTCTGCCTGGTTTATTTCACTTAGCATAATAAACTCTAGGTCCATCCATGTTGACCCAAATGGCAAGATTTTGTTTTGTTTTGCTTTTTTTTTTTGATATGGCTGAGTACTATATATATATATATATATATATATATATATATATATATACATGGTTATTGCACATATATTCCACATCTCTTTTTTAATGTATTTTTATTGATTTCAGAGAGGAAGGGAGAGGGAGAGAGAGATTGAAACATCAATGATGAGAAAGAATCATTGATCGGCTGCCTCCTGCACGCCCCACACCTGGGGATCAAGCCTGCAACCCGGGCATGTGCCCTGACTGGGAACCAAACTGTGACCTCCTGGTTCATAGGTTGATGCTCAATCACTGAGTCACACAGGCCGGGCCATATTCCACATCTTTATCCGTTCATCCATCAGAAGACATTTAGATTGTTTCCATTTCTTGACTATTGTGAATAAAGCTTCAATGAACACAGGAGTGCTTATATCTTTTGGAATTAGTGTTTTTATATTCTTTGGATAAATAAATGGAAATGGAATGTCTAAGTGACATGATGTTTCTATTCTTAATATTGTTTTCATACTGTTTTCCACAGTTGCTGTACTAATTTACATTTATGCAAGCAGTGTGTGAGGGTTTTCTTTTTCTGCATCTTTTCTAAGACTTGTTTCTTGTCTTTTTGATAAGAGTCATTCTGACAGGTGTGATTTGATATCTCATTGTTGTTTTGATTTGCACTTTTCCAAAAAATTAGTGATGTTGAATATCTTTTCATGTGCCTTTTGGTCATTTATATGTCTTCTTTGGAAAAATACTGATTCAGATCCTCTGCCCATTTTTAACTCAGGTTTTTGTTGTTGTTGTTGAGCCATATGAATTTGTTTTATATTTTGGATATTAACCTCTTATTGAATGCATGATTTACAAACATCTTTTCTCATTCAGTAGGTTGTCTTTACATTTTGTTAATAATTTTATTTGTGTGCATAAGCTTTTTAGTCTGATGAAGTCCCATTTTTGTGCTTCTGCTTTTGTTTCTCTTACCACCAACAAATTGGTGATTACTGGAGGGGAGCAAGGGTGTAGCTTAAAGGACAAAACAAATAAAGGGGTCAATTGTATGGTGATAGATAACACTAGGCTTTTGGTGGTGTGATAAAATGCATACAGGTGTTGATCTATAATGTTGCATACCTGAAACTCATATAATCTTATAAACCAACTAGTGGCCCAGTGCACAAAATTCGTGCACAGGGGAGGGGGTGTTCCTCAGCCCGGCCTGCACCCTCTCCAATCTGGAACCCCTCGAAGGATGTCCTACTGCTGGTTTACAGGGATTGCGCCTAAACCGCAGTCAGACATCCTTCTTGCAATCTGGGACTGCTGGCTCCTAACCACTCACCTGCCTGCCTTCCTGCCTAATTGCCCCTAACCACTCTGCCTGCTGGCCTGCTCACCCCCAACTGCCCATCCTGCTGGTCTGCTCACCCCCAACTGCATCCCTGCTGGCCTGCTCACTCCAAACTGCCCCCCCCAGCTGTCCTGATCACCTCCAACTGACCCCCACTGATGGCCTGCTTGCCCCCAACTGGACCCCTGCTGGTCTGCTTACCTCCAACGGCCCCACCCCCCACCAGCCTGGTCACCCACAACTGCCCTCCCCTCTTGGCCTCTAACCACCTCTACCTCGGCCCCACCACCATGGCTTTGCCCAGAAGAATGTCCAGAAGGTCTCCCAGTCTAATTAGCATATTACCCTTTCATTAGTATAGATAGAGGACTGGTGCACAGGTGTGGGCCAGCTGGTTTGCCCTGAAGAGTGTTTACAGGGATCAGGATGGGGGTTCCCTTGGGGCATGGGGCAGCCTGGTTGAAGGGCCTGTGGTGGTTTTCAGGCCAGCCACACCCCTATGGGTGAAGGTCCCCGCTGGGGGGGCATGGCCAGCCTGGGTGAGGGGCTGATGGCTGTTTTCAGGCTGGTTAAGCCCCGCAGCAGGGACCCTCAATCCATGAGGGTGTGGCCAGCCTGGGTGAGGGACTGATGGCTGTTTGCAGGCTGGCCACACCCCCTTCAGGGTGGGGGTACCCACTGGGGTGCCTGGCCAGCCTGGGTAAGGGGCTGAGGGCTGTTTACCAGCTGGCCACAGTCCCAAGAAACCCAGGCTCCCAGACCCTCCTTGTGTGGAGGTCACAGCAGCTGGAAGCAGGTATCTGGGATTTGTCTTCTATAATTGAAACTTTGTAGCCTTGAGCAGAGCCCACAGCTGGCCAGGGTAGGCAGGAAGCTTGGCTTCCTCCATCGTCAGGGGAAACCTAAGCTTCCTATTTGCTCCAGCTCTGTGGCTGCTGCCATCTTGGTTGGGTTTATTTGCATACTCGCTCCTTATTGGCTAGTGGGTATGGCTTGTGGGCGTGGCTTGTGAGTGTAGTGGAGGTATGGTCAATTTGCATGTTTCTCTTTTATTAGATAAGATGTTACCTTAATATAAAATAAATATAAAAAACTATCTGGAGAGTTATGTACTGTTCCCAGGGTACTATCCTAGAAATGGGTAGTTTGTATCATAGAATAAGTCATGTGAAAGAACTACAAACATTTTGCCAAAGTTATTTTTAGAATTCAAGTTCCATGATTATTTTGGCTTCTTGGTGAAGTAAAATTATTATATTTTAGAATAAATAAGAGTCTTATACTAATTGCCCAGTTATTTAATGCTTCCAGACTTCCTAAAAAGCATTTCTATCATTGGATCAAAATAACCTCAAAAACTTGAGCAATTTGCCTTTTGGTAGATTAAAACAACAGCAGTAATATCAGTACAAATTGTAGACACCACTCCCATGTCACCAGTATAAACAAATGCAGATGTACTTTTGAATTCATGTAACTGTACTTAAAGAGGCTCACTTTTTAAAATTTATTTATTCATTCATTCAATCATTCATTCTTCACCTGAGGATGTTTTATTCCCATTGCTTTTCAGAGTGGAAGGAAGAGAGAGAATGAGAGAGAGAGAGAAAGTGAGAGAAACATCGATGTGAGAGAGACACATCAACTGGTTGCCTCCCGCACATGGTACGTGTGGAGCATGGGCTGACTCTCTAACGCTTAGCAACACTGGCCAGGGCAAAGGGAGGCTTTCTTGATGTTAACTTTTTATATTGGATTTTTAGGTATTTAGGAAAATGAGGTATGCATATTAAAGTTTCTTACATCTTTCATATTGTTCTAAGGGATACTGATCTGAAGCAGAGAGATTCAGTGGATTATCATACTAATTCCCTTACTGTTTTTGCAAAAGATATTTGACAAAGTCAATCTTTGAAGAGTCCAACAGACCAAGTCATCTTTTTAGAGACATAGTTAAGGAGATTTAGCTCTTCCTCCTGGTTAGAGTCTGAAGTAATGCTCAATTTCTAGAGCACCTTCCTTAGAGTGGAAGTGGGCATCTGACAATAGGGAAGAGGAGCAAAAGAAAAACATCTGAAGGTAGATCAGAAAAATGGGAGACCAGAGGAAAAAAAGAAATATTAAGAAACTCATTCTAGGTCTACATGCATTAAGAGGTGATTTGTAGAAACAGCAAAGAAATCATCTGTACCATTTCCTAGATTTATGTTTGCTCACAGTTGTCTCTGTAGAAATAGATTCGAACTATAGGCTTTTTGAGACATTGAGGCAAAATAGAGAGAGCACAAAGTTTAATTGAACTAATAGGATATTTTTCTACTAAAACAACTTAAGTTGTCAGTCATGAGGACTCAGTTATGTATTGAACAACTTTTTCCTTAAATAAAAAATGTTCTCTCTGGGGAATTATGCAAATCAATGGGTTGGGTGGGTTACATTAAACAAGCATTTATGTTGCACACACAGAAGCTGTTTGCACAGAAATAAAAGAGGCACACTGCTAAACTAATACTGCCTCACCATGCTGCATAGCAGGACTCCAGGCACATGACACCCTAGAGCCAATTGGAGAAAAAGAGAATGGCCAGGCTGTGACATTGGACCCACTTTACTCAATTTTCTGAACTTCAGTTCCCCATCCAGAAAAAAACATGAGGAATGCAATTTACAGGTGTATTAAAAAGGAAGAGGCGGGATGTGTGTGTGTGTGTGTATATATATATAAATAATTGCACACACACATATACATATAGAATCATGTGATATATAGCATGGTACTGAGCAGTCTTGGCAGAAAGAAAAACTCAATATACTTTAAATTACTTCTTCCCAATTCCTCTATTACAACAATAATCAATTGGCCTTTAACCACCTCATGATGCATGGTATTCTCCTTTGAAAGTGATTTTTATGAGCATAAAAATGCACAGCCTTATCATGTTCTTATTCATAAAAAAACATATTTTTAAAAAAATTTTCCTTTAGTTCTGCCATAATAATAATTGGAAAAATATAGATTTTTAATTTCAATTACCAATATATACAATTTTTATGGTGGGAAGAAGGGTGCAATGATTGATCTCAAAATCCAGTTAATTAAATAAGTTATCAATGATCCTGAAAACTGGAAAATTCACAAATATTCAAAATAGCTTGTGAATTCATTAAGATATTTTAAAATCTAAGAATCAGTCAATTTTCTCAATAGGTTTACTGTTACACTTTCCAAAATCACTCTTTAATACATAATTTCATCAGTAAGAATTTATTTAAAAACTTATTTAAATGAATCAGAATTCAATTATAATTATAGTGTAGTTATTATTGAATCATTTCTGAAAAATAGTATATTTCTAACTTATCTAATACAGGATTATTAGAGAAATATTTTATCTGTTAAGCTATTATTTAGAAATTATATTATTAATTAGAAAGAACATAGTTTAGATTTTACATCCTAAATATAATAATGCAGCATCATTCCTGTAAAATGTTTTTCTTCATTTTTGAAATCTACTACACAAATCAAAACTTAGAAAACAATCAATTATAGAAAAGCAACATTTTTCTGTTCCTCAAAAACTTCCAATGTTTCTAAGAAATTGAAGATTCAGCCACTAATATTCTCCATAAAATTCCAACATTATTATATAATTTCAGGGTTTCGATGAATTCAAATGTAAATATGGAGAAAGTAAAATATGTTCTGCAGTGACCTTTATGCTTGAGGGGCTTATTCAGCCTCAAAATAACCTCCCCTAAGAATACTGTTATTCTTTAATACGCTCACACCTAACAAGTGAATGCACTGGTATAAATGAATAATTACAGTTCCAAAGTGCTGAATAATGGTAACAGTTGTCACCACCATGACCTTTCCTAAGAAAGTCAATCACTGAGGGCCTTCCACCTCTGTTTTTAAACTTGGAAGTAAAAATATTATTTTGGGTCAGCATTAAATCTTTTTACTTTTGAATAGCCTCTCTTGGAACTTATTCTGTATTTCTTTATTAAAGCTGTTGGTAAAGTGAAGGTCAGTACAAAATTTATATAGAGAGAAACAGTCATTTTTATCATCTTATTCCACTGAAAATATTATCAGCATGACTTATTTTCACGTGACCCGAATGTTCTATAACCTTGAAAATCCCCATATGTTCCTGGTTATATTAAGATTGATTGTATGTGTCCGTCAGCAAGATGTCATGGTTTACATGCACAATAAAATTTAGTTTTATACTTTTTAAGTTGACATTAAGAAAAATTATGTAAAAATTATGTGTACATATACTATGTGCATTTATATCTGTATCTACCTACATCTGTTTATATATATTTATAAATATATACAAATTATCAAAGTCAATAAATCTGGCCTCCATAGGGATTGACTACAGTTATAATCCTGACAGCTGTATATACATTGCACATGATGAAATTCCTATTGGTTGTTATTCTCAGCATGTACTGAGAGCTAAATGTTTTTCCTATAGCAGGTCTTCAAAGTTTTGCAAATTTTCCAAGTGAAAAATGAAGACAATATATTTGTGCTGATTAAGTTATATATTTATACAAACAGGGCAAGCCAAAACAAATATTGATCTTCCTAAAACCTAAAATTTAACTTATTGATAATGAAAATGATCTTTCCAAAAAATACAACTTTGCATAAGCAGAAAAAAACAACACAAAGCCTAACTTTAAATAGAAAGATAGCATCAAAAGTAACAATAAAACTTTAACACAAAAGTTGATGAGAACAGAAAGAAATATATAATTGCATTTGAAAATACTCTTCTAAGAAATTGTCACATTTTAAAAACTCAACATTTTCTATAAAAATATTTCTGAAGCAAATATAGTGCTGCTGTTAGAACTGTAAATATTTTTTATAATTTTCGTTTCAAAAGTACATGGATGTCGAATTCATTATGAAATCTTAAGTCCGTGAAATCTCTTGAGTTTTTAAGTGTTAACATTTTAAATAAAATATGGTATATTTTAATAATAACTCTCAATTTGTTTAAATTTACTTTTAAAAATAATTAAAAAACACTGAATATGTTTATTTTAAACTGAGCCCTAAACTTCATTATTATAACATTTTGTAATAACTTTTCACTTTACATATTCTCACAAACATACATGGCTATAATGACCACCACCTCTATCTTATTTCAAACTATCTTCCAATTGACACTGCACTCTTATGCACCACATTCATATATTTAATATAGAATTGTACTCCAATTGAACATCTTGCATTCACTTCAAAGTCAACAGTTCATAACTCATCTCATCAAATTCCTCTTAAAACAAGTTGATAGTGTTCTTTATTATCCATAAATGAGTGAGATCATGTGGTATTTTTCTTTAATTGACTGGCTTATTTCACTTAGCATAATACTCTCCAGTTCCATCCATGCTGTTGCAAATGGTAAGAATTCCTTCTTTTTTACAGCAGCATAGTATTCCATCGTACAGATGAACCACGGTTTTCTAATCCATTCATCTGCTGATGGGCATTTAGGCTGTTTCCAAATCTTAGCTATGGTGAATTGTACTGCTATGAACATAGGGATGCATATATCCTTTCTAATTGGTGTTTCTGGTTTCTTGAGATATATTCCTAGAAGTGGGATCACTGGATCAAATGGGAGTTCCATTTTTAACTTTTTGAGGAAACTCCATAATGTTCTCCACAGTGGCTGCACCAGTCTGCATTCCCACAAGTCTTCCCATTTCTCTGCATCCTCTCCAGCACTTGTCATTTGTTGATTTATTGATGATAGCCATTCTGACAGGTGTGAGATGATACCTCATTGTTGTTTTGATTTGCATCTCTTGGATGCTAAACTGATGAACAAAAATAGATACAGAGGCAGAGCAGCATTGAAGAGACTGTCAAACTACAGTGGGAAGCTTGGGGAGGGTTCGGGGGGGGGGGTAAGAGATCAACTGAAGGACTAGTATGCATGCATATAAGCATAACCAATGGACATAAGACACTGGGGGGTAGGGGAGGCTGGGGAATGTCAAGGGGGGCGGGGAAGGAGACATATGTAATACTCTTTGTAATACTTTAAGCAATAAAACAAAATTTAAAAAAAAGAAAACAAGTTGATAGACACTTTTGTGATTGCACTACTTCCCTAAATTACTAAACCTAAATAAGTGACTTCTAAGTCATTTTAATATGACCTAGGGATTCGGAAATAGACTCCTTTTTATATTGGCTTTTATTTTTCACATGTATTTTAATGTAATGGAAATACAAACGCACAAACATACATAGTATCTGCTGTCTTTGTACTGTGTTAGTTTAGCTAAGCTGGGTCCAGATGCTTGACTAGCTACAAGTGTCTCCAACAATTCAACCAAATTATCTCCTACAGCCTCACTGGATCCTAGGCCAGTGGCAGGTGGAGCTCTGTCATGAATGCACCAGGCATATGCTTCATCCACGATGAAGGCTTCGAAACTGGGGAGGATGAATGTGGGCTTCAATCCATCCTCTTTAGTTCCAGCTCTTCCTTGCAAGTTCCTGTTGACCCATACTCTCCTCATTTCACATCCAGAGGCAGGGGCAGCAAGACTTCCATAGATCGCCCAATCAGCTCTCAGGATCTCATAAAAATTAATCTCTGTAATAAATCCCTTGTATCAATCATGGTTGTTTTGATTTTTTGATTGAATTCTAACTGATACATTTACTTAAAAATGTTAGCAACAACTGTAGACAATCTGGATTTCAAAATCAATCTTCTATGTAATTTTTGAGTCTGTCTCTTCCCAGTCATTCCCATGAACCATCACCTTAGTTTGAGTCTGATGATCATTTCATCTGAATAACTGTGGAAACTTCTTAACTGATTACTTTGTTTTTATTCCTGAGTATTAGGAATAGATACGCAGAGTCTCATTTGACACTCCTGGAGGATTATAGGTCATATATGGGCTTAAAGCCACAATGTAGGGACAATCATGTTGGACCAATCAACCATGAGCAAGTGGGTAGTGATTATTATTGGTTAAATCATTGATCATCTTTTTGTTTTCTACCTTGTTACAGCAAAAGAAAGAGGAATGCTAACATATTAGTGGGGATGCTAACTCCTTGTTTGGGATCCAGGAATAAATGCTGTTTTATTTTCTTAGGATATCACCAAGATCTTTGTGTATCTCTCTGTTTCATGTCTACATTGTGTGGTGACATACTGTGCTGTTTCTGCTTTAATGCTTAACATACTGTCCTCTCATTGGCAGATATTCATATTTTTATTTTTTCTCTGGTGTTTCTATCATCAAACTGACCCAAATACTTTTTTTTCATATCTATTAAAAAAGTTAATACCAACTAAACTTTTTAGCCAAGTGGATTAAAGTATTTGTGTTCTTTCTGTCACTTGCACATGCTATTTCTTCCACAGGCAATATCCTTTGTTCTTTTCCTGCCAAAACATGGCTCAAAGCTCTCATCACAAATCTTTGATGATTGGCCCAAATATTACCAAGATTTGACAAAAAAATATTGATGGACATGTGTATACAAGTAAATGCAAAGAGTGACGAGAAAGGAAATTTGTCATGTTAGATTCTAATTCATTAGTCTTTATTTCAACCTAAGTCTATATTCACTGTGACATGAATTAAAATGAATAAATTAGTTGACATTTTAAAATGGATTTTAAATTAAATGAAGAAACTAGCACTAGGAACAAAAGTTAATATTAAGAAAAATAATGTTTAAATATGCTTAGAGGAAAATCATAGACAGCCTAAGTAGTAAAGAAGTAATTCCTTGGGAAAATATTAATGTACAGCTGTACATTTATTTATTCTGTATATCTCCCTTTCCCAGGATGGACTGTGACAATATATATATGTTCAATAAACACTGGTAGACTGAATGAAAGAATCAACTAGAGCTAAGTATAAATTAGTCCTAAACTGGCATTAATAAAATGACAATTACTGAACTTTAATTTGGGCTTCAAATATAAACATCAAGAATTCCATCTATAGTGACTTTCCACTGCAAATAAAATAAATCAGTGCATCAGTGTGGCATCCAAAGCCTTCCATACCATGAACCTAATTTTATATGAATCTTGCATTGCTGTCCTCCTTGCTAGCATTTAAACCAACTTCCTTTCACTTGGCCATATCTTGTGTTATTCAGCTTTTAAGTATACACATATTCTGATTGCTCTACTTCCATTATTCTTTGACTTCTACTAATTATGTAAGAAAGCCTTTAAATTATATGTGTGTAATGCATGTGGTTATCTAGTTTTCCCAAAACCACTTATTGAAGAGGTGATCCTTTCCCCATTTTATATTCTTTGATATAAGTTAATAGATTTATTTCTCAGTATCTCTTCTGTTCCATTGGTCTATGTGTTAATTTTTAAGCAGTATCATGCTGTTTGATGACTAAGATTTGCAATATAGTTTGAAATCAAGAAGTGTGATGTCTCCAGCTTTGCTCTTCTTTCTCAGGATTTCTTCAGATATTCAGGATATTTTTCTGGCTCCATAAAAATTTTAAAATTAGTATTTTAATTTTTGTGACAAATGCCATTGGAATTTTGATAAGGATTGCTTTAGATCTATAGATGGCTTAGGGAAGAATGTACATTTTAACAATATTCTTTCTGCAGATCCATGAATGTGGCTTATTTTTCCATTTTTATGTGACTTTTTAAAATTTGTTTCATTAAAGTCTTGTAGTTCTCATTGTACAGATCTTTCACACCTTTGGTTATATTTATCCCTCAGTATTTTACTGCTTTTGATGTTATTGTGAATAAAGTTTCATTTATTTTTAAGATGGTTAAGGCAAAGATAAGCCTTTCACTAAAAACATATGCCTGGGCAAGACCACCCACCAACACCTGCCTAGTCAGAAATTGATGATCAGCTCACCCTGTGAAGTTACTTTTCATAGACACCCCCTTTTTTTGCCATCCACAAATCTCTAGGATGTTCTGTATATAAGATCATGTCATCTGGAATAAAAGACAGCTTTCCCTCTTCTTTTTCGATTTGGATGCCTTTCATAACTGATTGCTCTGACTAGAACTTCCAGTATTATGTTGAATAGGAGTAGTGAGAGTGGTCACCCTTGTTTTGTTCTTCATCTTAGAGGAAAAGCTTTCAACCTCATACATAGCTTGTATTGTGTTGAGAATATTCCTTCTAAACTCAATTTGTTGAGCATTTTTATCATGAAAAGATGTATTTTGTCAAATGCCTTTTCTGCATCTATTGAGATAATCATATGATTTTTTATTTTTCATTTTATAATATGGCTTGTCACATTTGTTGATGTGCATACGTTGACCATCTGGCATCCCGATGATAAATCCCATTTGATCATACTGCATGATGCATTTAATGTACTATTGAATTCGATTAGCTAATATTTTGTTGACAACTTCTGAGCCTGTATTCAACAGGTATCTTGGACTGTAATTTTTTCTTTTAGAGTCCTTATCTGGATTTGGTATCAGGATAATGCTGGCCTCATAAAATCTTATCTCCAAATATAATTCATCTTTGGATATTCTTAACTCTTTCTTCACTTGGCCTATTGCTGCTATCAGCCTGTTTACTAGTACTGCTAGCAAGACTCTCAAATTTGCCTGCATGGAAGTATTCCCACATAAAGTATTTCTTACCCCTAATTCATCGCTGTCTCATATACTATCTGAATTCTTCATCTAAATTCTGTAGCAAACATTCTTTCCTTCCAAGAGGAATTCTGGTAACAATTGTTGAGATAATACATTTTTGACCTGTGATACATTTGTTTATATGCCAATCACCTGCATTTCAGTTTTTGTTCCCGAAGGTGTGTTTTGTTTGTTTGTTTGATTGTGTGTGTGTGTTTGTGTGTGTGTGTTTTGTTTTTATCTCAAATGCAAAAATCAAACACCTGGTAGGTAGTAAAAACAATCAAGTAAACAAAAAGAAATGCATTTTCTAGGTCTAATGTTTCTAGTTAATTATATTACAGAACAACATTATGAGACTACAGTAGAATAAATGTATATGTATATTGTGCTGTTGATAAGCAAGGAGGCATTTTCTTTTCAATATCTTTGCTGGGTTAAAACCTCTTGGTGATCATGGTATCTCCCCTGCCAGGTAAGTATGGGTTAAAACCTCTTATCTTGCTAAACAGTGGACTACATTAATGATCAAATCCCATGATTTTGAGTCATAGTAAGTCCATTTTATTTTTATTTATTTATTTATTTATTTTACAGAGAGGAAGGGAGAGGGATAGAGAGTTAGAAACATTGATGAGAGAGAAACATCAATCAGCTGCCTCCTGCACACTCCCTACTGGGGATATGCCCTCAACCAAGGTACATGCCCTTGACCGGAATCAAACCTGGGACTCTTCAGTCCGCAGGCCGACGCTCTATCTACTGAGCCATACCGGTTAGTGCAGTAAGTCCATTTTAAAGGGTTAATTTCTACCTCGAGAGTATGTGAGACTTGTAAAGAGAAGCAGAGAGAAGGCTTTTATTCTTCTCCAGACACTGTCTCCTGTTTTAAGCCTGTGTTTGTCCAAAGATGTTTTCTTGTGTTATTGTCTTTGGCACGTAAGCTGTCTTTTTTTTTTTTCTTTTTAATTAATCATACCTTTTCACTGCCTTATTTAAAAGATCCCACATGAGCGCCTGTGAAGTTGCTGCCCGCCTCCCTTTTTAAAAATCACTATCTAGGTGAGGAAGTATTACACTCAGTGGGGTCAAGTCCAAGGAGCTCCTTTGGCATCTGTGGTCTCCACTAAGATTTCTGTGGCTTAGCTGCCTCCCAGCTGACAGCATCCATCCTGCTTCTCCTGATACTCAAAGA
This sequence comes from Myotis myotis, assembly GCF_014108235.1. Taxonomy (NCBI): domain Eukaryota; kingdom Metazoa; phylum Chordata; class Mammalia; order Chiroptera; family Vespertilionidae; genus Myotis; species Myotis myotis. The sequence continues at coordinate 50,209,640 of NW_023416379.1, forward strand.
GCTACCCTTCAGGCTCTGGTGATACCCACCAAGCCTGTAGTCCTTGTTTTCACTGACTTTTTTTCGAACTAAAAACTTGAGAAAGGTATTCGTATGCCCTCCTACTAGACTTACCACAATTTCTTCTCAATCCTTGAAAAATAAGAAAACCAAAAATTAAATTGCCTAGCAAAATGAGGGGGAAAATTATAGCTACTTTAGGATGTTTTTCAAATAAAATCCCCTCATGGTCGATACAATGAACAATAACATATCGGCTCTGTATTAACTAAGACAGCATGTCACATATTTAATACTGCTTGGATTTATTCTTTTAGGGTTTAAGTCTATGCAGACAGATGTCAAAGGGAAAAAAAAGCTTGACTTTGTGAACCTCTCCTTTTTAATGTTTAATTCCATCCCAATTTTAAAGGAAATTTAATTTAAGAGAATTATATCCATATGATTCAAGTTCATTTGTATTTAACTGATCAATGTGTTGTTTTACAAGGCCTTTTTGATGTAAAGAAAGCAAAGTGAGTCCTTTTTCCCCCTAGGCTTTGAAATGCATTTTTCCCCTTAGAAGTATTTGGCAGTTTATAAATCCCAACTACCAGACTGAACTTTGGTTTCAAATTCAGAGCATTAAAACATGGACCAGCATTGAAAGGGCAGTAAATTTCAATTTACTGAGAAAATAGCCTTCAACATAATGATTTTTCATGTCTTTCTGCTTATTTTAATTTTTAATTACAAAATCAATTTCTTAAGCAAAAGATGTAGTGAAAGCATTAGAGGAAAGAGAGTTCTATCACATTAGAAAAAGAAGAGTAATAAATAATTCATTAAATAAGATAACTTTGAAAATTGGTGTCCTTGCCTTTTTTTAATTATCTCCTTCCATGAAGAAGAAACATGTTATATTGAGAAAAACATGGACTTTGAAATCTGCCATTTTGTGCTACTCAAACTTAATAGACCCATGAATTCAGAAGAGTTTCAACCTTTGTTTCAGCCCTTTGAAAACGGGGATAATATCACTAATCTCTCAATGAGCTCAATAAGAGCACATGCCTCTCCCCCACTCATCTTTCCCTTTGTACTTGGGATGGATCTGAGTCTGACCTTAAATTTTTAACTTGATATCTTTCCAATATACTTGGCTTTGAGGAACATTTCCTTGTGGAGGAGGAAAAGGTAGGCTTTGTCAAAATTACTTATTCATTTTTGTTATGTATTAGAGAAACTATCAATCTTAAAGCTGTGTGTTCACTGATTTTAGTACAGGGATGCTTAAAGATAAATCTCAAAATAACTTTTAACAATTTTAAGAAACACATAATCTCTATTTCTATGTGCTGACTTATTATTTTAGTCTTTATTTATCCTTCACTTTGATTCTTTTAACAATTATTATTTTGAATAAGACATGCTTTGTAAGGTCTTTCGGATTACTCAGGGTAAAAACGTAGGAATAAATGCACACATATCTCCACCACTGTCCAGTTCTGAGCCTGGACCTATATTGTGCAGAGGAGGCTAAAACAAACCTCGAGAGTTCAGGCTATTTTAGAGGAAGAGAAGAATACCTGAGGAAAAGAGGGTGAGGCTCTGTTTATATTTAAAGCTAATATGGACCTCTCCCAAGCATTTTTTGTCAAACCATGATTTAACTCTACATTAAATGTGGCTTTATAAAAATTCCCATGCTGTCACATTTTTCAGAGTAACTTACCAGCTTGAAAATCCAAATAGTCCAAGTGTATATATAATTGATCAGCATTACACTGAGAGCAGGTTCATAGAGAAACAAGTGTCTGAGATACCACATGTGAATGTGACAATTCTACTTGGGTTGGGGCAGGAAGGCAGAAGCAGCCGCCCCTCTTTAAGAATTCATTGTCCTAATATTTTTCTTTTGGGCCTCATTTTACTGTGATTATCATATTGTTTAATAGATAGGAGGTAGAGAATAAATGTGTATGGGATTTGAAAAGTTGTACTGGTGAGGATATTCCTATCACGATTATAGCTATAGTTCTAAGAATCTAAACCCCGGAAAAATAAGTCAGAATATTTCACTTGTTAGTCAATGTTGTAACATTGAGAACCTTGGAGTTCAGTACTAGGAAGAGGTACAGAATAAAGACAGATCAAATTTGAGAATTCTGGAAGTAGGTAGATCCAGAAACTGGCTACTCCATTTCTTCCCATTCATTTTTTTAAAGTCTATTTTTATTGATTTCAGAGAGGAAGGAAGAGGGAGAGAGAGATAGAAACATCAATGATGAGAGAGATTCATTGATCGGCTGCCTCCTGCATTACCCCCACTGGAGATCGAGCCTGCCACCCAGGTGTATGCCCTTGACCGAAATCGAAGCTGGGGCCTTTCCGTCTGCAGGCTGACTCTCTCTGCACGGAGCCAAACCGGCTAGGCCCGCCTCATCTTGAATGCACTTTATCCTTTGAATTTCCCAAACCAATTTTTTTTTGTTCTATCAGATTTTTTGCCTTTTTAATAATCTTCCTTTTTCTTATTCCCTCATGGTATTGCCTAGCCCTTGTGGCCCCTGGGTGACTAGTGCTGGTGTTGATGTGTGTTTGGAATAAGGGAAAAGGATACTTAGGAGCTACAATTATGTTATATACAAGTATTACTATGTATTTGAACATGCCCTAGAATATGTAAATGCCACAGTAGACTCTCTCTTAGCTAAATTCCATTTAAACAACCTGCCAAATTAATCAATGTTCTCATTCTCATTTCCTAATTTAAAGCATACTACCTAATGCCAACAATGCAATTAGCAGGCAGCTCTTTAGTATAGCTACACATTTCTCCTGGCCATTCAGTTGTAGTCTAAAAAGACACTGCTTATTCCAGATGTACTTAGGCAAATGAATAAGTAAATTATATTTAAATATATCAATAAATTATATGTATGAAAAGAGAGGCTTTTTCAATTAATTTGAATAATTTGGAAAACAAAGCCAAGTCACTAAAAAAAAAAAAAAAAAAAAGTTTTAAATTACATGTGGATGAGAAAACTAAAAAAAATATTTTAAGACTGCATCATCTTTCTTTTAAAAATTCCTTGCTTTAACCAACTTATGTGCTTAACCAATAGACCAGTTGTCCCAATTGCACAGGCTAAGACATGTACTGTATATATTGTAATGAAATGAAAAGAATTGATTCAATTCATCCATCCAATACAATGGAACAGACACTCAACAAGCAGTCAATCATATCAGGGCACATTTTCTCTCTTTCTAGCCTTAGACAATGTCTGATTAGGCACAGCTCAACTGTACGAAGCAGTGCATTTCTGTAGCCATGAAAAAATGACTGTTCTGCATAAATATTACTCTCCTCCAGGCACATCTTTAAATAGAAGAGATTGAAAATTTTGGTCAGATTTTGGAGCGTTTTCTTTTTGGTCCCAAAGCAACTAAGTTTTATATGCCTCACTCTCAAATAGTGACCCATTTTGATTTCCTTCTTACTGTCAAAAGCATCCTAGGAACCTAGGGGTCCTTGGAATCCTCCCCTCACCCTTCTGCATGGTGGCATTTTGTGGGTTTGGGTCCTTCTCATTTGATGCCTCCCACATCTTATCATTTCTTTTTATCCCACTTCTTGTTAGGTCCTTGGTTCTCCATGCAAAAGAACCAAATGTAAATTTGGATTATAGCTATAAATAGGTGTAATGATGGTGGAGATATGTTCAGAAACAGCCCAACTAGAAGAATGTGTATGAGATAAAAGGGACTGAAAACAACATCCAATTTCAAACCCATGCCTTTGACCATGCTCTTACTTCTGTTTGCCTAATTGATGCTCTCCTCTCAACATGGAGCTTCCCAAACATCTTACCTTTCACTTTGGCTCCTCATAATAGGGATGGGGACACCTTTATATCTGTATCTCAGGAAAAGTTTTTTTCAGCTCCACCTTTTATTGGCCTTCTTAGTACTACTTTCATTTTTGTTTGTTTGTTTGTTTTTGTCCTTGTGTGAAAATCCAGTCAGTATTAACTTAATATATTTACAGTTTTCCTAGTCCAGCAGATTTAAAGTTTAGCTCATCTCTGTGGTTTCTAAGCTGGTCTCACCACTGACTCATTTAAGTTCTCACTCTGCTTAAAGCTCCATTGCCACAGGCTACCCCCACCACTTTCTCTTCCCCAGCTCAAGTTCTAGAATCCCAACCAGAGCAGTTTTCTTCATCTTTCTTTCCCAAGATAAATATTGGGAAGAAGCTTTCTGAAGGAAATGTGTCCAAAGTAAACTTGAAGAAAGAATAAAAGTCAAACATTATCTCTAAGGAAAAGGGAATGATTGATATCTCTGTCCATGTTGTCTATGGATAGACATCCAGGACACCCTCTGCTGTCCCTTTAACATTACAATTCTCTTTTTTCTCTCCAGTCTGGCTCTGTATGGGCACATCTACTTACAGAGCGTTAAGTAACATCTGTAGAACGAGGACACTCCTCTGAGTTATGCAATTTTTATTCTAAATTCCTCACTGAGGTCTTCATTTCAATGTCTCACAGATCTCACACTTAATATATCCTAAACTGAACTCTTAATTTCTCTTATAGCTTACTAGAGACCCAGTGCACCAAATTCGTGCATGGGGGGGAGGGCGGGTCTCTATCAGCCCAGCCTGCACCCTCTCCAATCCGGGACCCCTCAGGGGATGTCCGACTGCCGGTTTAGGCTCAATCCTAGTGGTCCCTCTCACAATCTGGGACCACTGGCTCCTAACTGCTCACCTGCCTGCCTGCCTGATCGCCCCTAACTGCCCTCCCTGCCAGCCTAGTTGCCCCCAACTGACCCCCACCCCCTGCCGGCCTGGTCGCCCCACGCAGCCTGCTGCTCAGTCGTTTGGTCACCCCTCACTAACCTTCCTGCCCGCCTATCAAACCATGCAGCCTGTTCAGTCGTCCGTTCTGTTGCGATGGTCACTTAGGCTTTTATATACATAGATTTTTACTACTGTCTTTCCATTCTGAGTAAATGGCATGACCATCCACACCATAGGAATGATCAGGTCCTAAATCTAGGTTTCATCTTTGATCATTAACATCCAAGCCAATGCAACACCAAATCCAAAAATTTGCTCTCCATGGCAGAGCTCAAATCTATCCACTTGTTTTTCTAATCCACTATCATATTTTGTATTCTTCATAGAAGTTTTCTTATGAGAAATGTTGTTATTATTATTTTACTATTCTGTCTGTTTCTCCCAACTAGACGCCAAATTCCTAAAGAGCAAGGCTTCTATTCAAGGCTTCTGTTTATTTTCAAATTGAAAATGCTTAAAACAAAACAAAACAAAAAACCCTGACATACAGTATATGTTCATTAACAACTATTGACTGACTGGCTATTCAGGCCAAAGTTGCCATAATCCTCTCCTGTATTTTCACAATGGCAGCTAGGTATTCCTTTGCTTATATTCTTCAACTGGCATTCTCCAGACAGCAAACAAACTAAGTTTTTAAAAGTTAACAGAATATTTAACAGGGACACTTACTATTGCCTTAGGGAAAGCATAACGGCCCAGAGCCAGACACTACAAACTAACAACAACCAAACAAAAAACAGGGGTTAAAATCCCAAATGAAGACCCAACAATTGAGTCTGTTTAGCTAGGGGCTTAGGAAGTACTGTCAGAACTGGCCCTATGAAAATTAATTCTTCACCAGCCTTCCTTTGCCAAGTCTTTCAAGTCAAAGTTGTTGACCTAACAGGGGTTGCAATGACTTTTCTCTGGCATGAAAAAGGGGAGGAATATGTTCCCAGCCTCACAGTGCCAATCTGGCTAGTATCCCACCCTAGATGCTTGTCCACTTTAAGGTGCTTTAGGGAATACAAGTGAGAATGAGAGTTTGGGAGTCTGAGAAGTAGGATGAAAGATTCAAGCAGGAAGTGCCTTCCTCATGGGTCTGGCTATTGCAGTTATAGTCTCTGCAGGGCCTTTGAAGAAGTTACACCACCTCTGAAAAAGCTAGTATTTGAAGTCCTGCCTTGGAGAAGGCATTGGTGGCCAGCTGGTGTTGGCCAATGAATCAGTAAAAGCTGCTGATGAGTGAAGTGAGATGAACTATGAAAAGTAAAGGCTGGAATTGTCTCAGAACCACAGAACACCTCCCCTCATCTCCAACTCACTTTGCATTCAAGGAGCCAACTCCAGCTCACTCTTAAATCAAGGGAGGAGATGCAAGTTAAAAAAAAAAAAAGTTTGAGGACAAAGATTTAAACTGACCTAGGCTTTGATTATTTAAAAGTGAGTACTTTACATAAGATTTTTTAATTTGGTTTGGTTTTTCAAAGAACAGAAAAAAAAAAGAAGTTACCAGAGATCAAAGAAAAAAATAAAGTTTTATGATCAATAAGTCAATTAAAAAATAAAGTCAGATTATTCCATGATCTGGCTCAAAACTCTACTGTTTTCCATATCTTTCTATTATTTTTAGAAAAAGTTAATGTCCTGGCCAGGCTAGCAGCACTGGGTCATCTGGATCCAGGCAGAGTGTATCTCCATCCTATACTCTGTCCTTCTGGTTCCCAGATCCCACCACATTCTTCTCCATCTCCGGGGCTTTTGTCACTCTATTTCACAGACTGGACTGTCCTTCCCTGACTTCTTGCTTCTCCTGGATTTAGCTTAAATGTGACCTTCTTAGGAAATGTGGGGTTCAGGGTCCAGATTTCTTCTCATGGGTGTTTGTCCGAGGAAGAATAAATTTATGGACTAACAGATTTCTTTAATAAAAATGTGGAAATTTATTGGAAGCATATACAAACTCCATCTGGGCATGGATGGCCCCAAAGGGGACCCTTGTTGAAGGGCCCCCAATGGGAAAAGCCTGCCTTCTCTCTCTCTCTCTCTCTCTCTCTCTCTCTCTCTCTCTCTCTCTCTCGAAAAAAAAAAAAAAAAAATCTAAATCCAAGAAATCTAAAATATAAAAATCTGTAATCTGTCTCATGTCCCTTTGTCTCCAGTTTATATAGCTGTAGTTCTTTGTTTGAAACTGACCCTTTCTAATTGGACCCCTTTCCCATTTTATGACCCTGTGCTCTTCTAATTGGTCACTCTTTTGTTTCAAAGTCCAAAGTCCCTTCCTTCTCTCCTCCCTCTCTTGCAACATTCCTCTATCTCCTCTGAAAATATGTTTCCCTCTTTCTGGCATCTGTGACATTTCTCTATCCCCTGTGAAAGTATGTTTCCTTCTTCCCTGTACTCTGTGCCTTTTCTTTTTCCTCTGTGAATGTCTGCCTTCCTTTCCCCTTATCCTGTGGCATTTCTCTACCTTTCACATATCCATCCTATCTGTTCAGGTTGGGATTTCTTTTGATCTCCTTTATGGCTCTCTCTCAGTTGTCCTGGCCAGAGATGTTTTATTACCCCTTATGGCTCTCCAAGCTGCTCAGGTCAGGGCTGCTTTTGATCTACCTTATAATGGCTTTAATTGCTCAGGCCAGAGATACCTCTGTCCTTCACATATGCATTCCTCTCCCATGGACCCTCTTTATTCCCTGAACCTGCCTGTTTTGTCCCTAGAATTCCTTTCACTCAGATGTTTTACGTGACACCTCCCTCGCCAACTTGCACCCTCATTAATTTTTCTGTCTGGCTTTCTCTCGCATCCCCATTTCCTAGCACAGCATCGGGCACAAAGTATAGATTCAATAAATAGGAAATAAATGAAAGTCTTGCACACTTACCACTGAGAAGGAAAAATGACCTGAAACTTTGTTTCTCATATAACTTTTTTAACAGTATCTACTTTCCAAGCCTTTTCTTTTTCCTTGTAATATTAGCATGTCTGATATAATACTGGATAGTCTGATGGCGCTACACAATATTATGACCTATTAAGTTAATGACTCACCCATCCGGCCGACTCTCAAATGACAGTGCTTGTTTACATTATTTTTTTCTTATCTCCAACCCAGCTATCATTATCAAACCAGCCTTTCTTCTTATAAAATATATTTTCTTTCTTTTTTTAAATTTATTAATTAAATCTTTATTGTTCAGATTATTACATTTGTTCCTTTTTTCCCCCCATAACTCCTCTCCACCCAGTTCCCACCCCACCCTCCTCCCTCACTCCCCACCCACTGTCCTCATCCATAGGTACACGGTTTTTGTCCAGTCTCTTCCCGCATCCTCCTCACCCCTTGTCCCCCCAAGAATAGCCAGTCCACTCCCTTTCTATGCCCCTGATTCTATTATAATCACCAGTTCATTCTGTTCATCAGATTATTCACTTGATTTTCAGATTCACTTGTTGATAGATGTGTATTTGTTGTTCATAATTAGTATCTTTACCTTTTTCTTCTTCCTCTTCTTAAAGGATACCTTTCAGCATTTCATATAATACTGGTTTGGTGGTGATGAACTCCTTTAGCTTTTCCTTATCTGTGAAGCTCTTTATCTGACCTTCAATTCTGAATGATAGCTTTGCTGGGTAAAGTAATCTTGGTTGTTTTTATTCTAAATTCCTCACTGAGGTCTTCATTTCAATGTCTCACAGATCTCACACTTAATATATCCTAAACTGAACTCTTAATTTCTCTTATAGCTTACTAGAGACCCAGTGCACCAAATTCGTGCATGGGGGGGAATCACTTTGAATATTTCTTGCCACTCCCTTCTGGCCTGCAAAGTTTCTGTTGAGAAATCAGCTGACAGTCATATGGGTACTCCCTTGTAGGTAACTGACTGTCTTTCTCTTGCTGCTTTTAAGATTCTCTCTTTGTCTTTTGCTCTTGGCATTTTAATTATGATGTGTCTTGGTGTGGTCCTCTTTGGATTCCTTTTGTTTGGGGTTCTCTGAGCTTCCTGGACTTGTAAGTCTCTTTCTTTCACCAGGTAGGGGAAGTTTTCTGTCATTATTTCTTCAAATAGGTTTTCAATATCTTGCTCTCTCTCTTTTTCTGGCACCCCTATAATTCTGATGTTGGTACGCTTGAAGCTGTCCCAGAGGCTCCTTACACTATCTTCATATTTTTTGATTCTTTTTCCATTTTGCTTTTCTGGTTGGGTGTTTTTTCCTTCTTCGTATTTCAAATCTTTGACTTGATTCTTGCGATTCTCTAGTCTGCTGTTGGGAGTCTGTATAATATTCTTTATTTCAGTCAGTGTATGCTTAATTTCTAGTTGGTCCTTTATCACAGCCTCGAGGGTCTCATTAGATTTCTTGTAGGTCTCTTTAAGTTTATTGGCAGTTTCTAGAAAATTCTTGAAAAACCTTAAAAGTGTGGTTTTGAACTCTATATCCAGTACTTTGCTTTCCTCCATTTCTGTCATTTGTGTCTTTTTTCTTTGTCTCCACATTTTTTATGCTTCCCTGTGTTGATAAAATGGCTTTCTGTGCTAGGTGTCCTGTAGGGCCCAGTGGTTCAGCCTCCCCAATTACCTGAGGAAGACACTCTTGGTGCACCCCCTTGTGGTCTTTGTGCACAGTCTTGTTGTAGTTAAGCCTTGTTTATTGTAGGTATCACTGGGAGGAATAGACCTCCAGGCAAATTGGCAGTGAGCATCAGCTGTGTCTGCAGTGGGAGAACTTCTGTGCTGGAGACACCCCTCTGGGGCAAGACTTGCTTCAATGGGGCTTTGGTGCTCACTGAGTCTGTCCCCTGAGTGTGTCCTTTATGTTTCCATGGAGCTGCAAACTGGATGGTCCCACTCTGACCTCTGGGTACACTGGCTCCTGATCTCTAGGGAGGTGTTAATCTAGCCTCTGCCTGAGGCTATCCAGGAAAAGCCTCCCTGCAGGGCTTGGGCGGGGTGGGTCCCACGGGATCAACAGGGCGGGGCTAGCAGTTATGGCTGCTCTCAGAGACTCTGCTTCTCAGTGTCTCGGCAATCGCTGCAAACCCCTCTGAGAGAAAGCTGCCCTCGAGTTCCAACCCATGCCAGACAGTCCTGCTTCTCCCGTATGAGTCTGGGTCTCCAGAGACTCGCCTGGAACTGGAGCTTAAAGCTTCAGACTCCCTCCCGATTGAAAATGACAACCACACCTTCAGCCGCCAGCCTGCTCTGTGTGTGCCTCTGTACCTTAGTATTTTACTTCCGCACTGCGCCTCTTCTGAGTCTCGGTATGCTTTTTTCTTTCCTTCTAGTTGTAGAATTTCCACTCAGCCAGCCTTCCTGTGGTTCTGGATGATGTCCGTTCCATCTTTTAGTTGTATTTTTGAAGTGGTTGTTTGAGGCAGCAAACTCCGGTGTTTACCTATGCCACCATCTTGGTTTTTTTAAAAAATATATTTTCTAAGACAGAATTTTAAAACAGCATAGGGCTCTCCCCTTGCAGCAAGCAGGAAATAAACTGTGACATGAAAAATACTTAATTTGTCAAAAAAAAAAATTAAAGAATTGTGGCAATCCCATAAATATCTGCTTGCTTCCTGAGGACCCATTCAAGTAAAGCCAGGGCTAATGGAGAAAAAAATAAAAAGTCATAACAAAATTGACACTGAGTTTCTCTGTGTCTCCAATTTTTCTGATGCTGAGATCAACCAGTGAGGTTTTGCTGACACTCAGCAAACTTGATTCATTTTCAGAGCCCTTGTTAATCAAACGTTTTGTGGCTTTTTTAAGGATTGTTTGCCCTATTGAATTTGAGACCAATGCACATTAAGAATATGGATATATGGTTTTGGTTAGTATAGAACCACTCCTCAGAGTGAAAGTCTATAGAAGTGATTCATATTGGGAGAGTCTCCAGCAGGGGAGCCAGGTGCTGTACAATAGGTTTCTTGTCAGTGTTTTATGTCTGAAGGATTCCTGGATCTTTGAGGAATCACATGACTAATTAGAGTTGGCCAATGTTTTATATTTGAGAAATTGCATGATTATTTTGAAGAGTCCCATGGCTGGGATTATATTGTTACAGAGAAATGACCTAGTCCTTAGAAAGTCTGGATGGTTGTGTAATTATATTTAGAGATGTTTTGGCTGCAGACAGTTATTTTGTGTTTTGCCTACAGAGTTTTGCTTATGTATGTGCTTGTGTCTGTTTTTGCAATTATCTCTAGCTAATTGTATAATTGCTTCAGCAGTCTTCTGTATGTCTGCTTGTCACTGTAAGCAGTGATTTGGAGTCCTTTATTTTGATAGTCAGTGAGCTACCTTGGGCAGCCTTATGTTTAGAAGTTAGGTCCCCACTACCAATTACATAGAGAACAAGCATGAAGGGTTCTAAAAATCTTTACCCTCAGTTTTCCTATTCACTTTAACAATGACTAGTTACCCATTTCCTTTTGTGTAAAATGTTCCTACCAAAGAACATATTTGTATTGCAAAGTTGTACTGTTTTATCTCGTGGTTGTGTTGAAATAAAATGATTACTCATGCCAGTGGTTTCTTTAGTGCCTAAAAAGTGTTGCTGTTGGTAAACATTTGTTTTTGTTCTGTGTTGTTTGTGTGCTTGTTTCTTTTGTATTGAAATGAGCTGCTTACTATTCTGTCTTCTCAAATGAAGTATAAGCTTCTCAAAGTCCTAGGCTAGGCTTTATTCATCATTTATCTCTGGTACAGAATAGGTACTCAGTAAACATTTATTGAATAACTTGGTGTACCTTTTTCATTACTGTATCCAGTGCTTAGCACAAAAGCTTACCATATGTTTTTAAAAACTTTTTTTTTAAATAAAGATCTAAAATGAATTCTAGCACAATCTACCCACATAAAGGTCCTTGCTGGCACACTAATGTAAGCTGGAGAGAATTTTTTTCATCAGCCTCCTTCCCTTTCTCTTCTGACTTCAGTCAATCACATGATGCACTTTCAACAACTCCTTTATCTTGGGGTCCTAATGTACATGGTAGCTTTGATATTAGCTTCTAGTCTCTTCAGTTGTAGAATTTCTAAGTTACTCTCATTCCGTTTGCATTTGGCCTGTAGCTCAACTCTGTTTATCCACCCGGCTTTTCTTCCTTAGGTATTTCCCATCAAACGCAAGCAACTTACGCTTTGAACCTGTGGGAATCAGCTGTCTGCATTCAGACACTATTTCTAGAAATTAGGCACAAGAGGATAAGAAAAGGTAGACTGGGTGACCAGGAAATGACACAGTATCCAATAAAATTTTCCATGTAATGACAAGATTCTGGCAAAAATCTTGCATTTTTTTTTATGAGAACAAACTGGCTTTAAAAATCCATAATTTAAAAGAGTCAAGCAGTTTTTCATATTCTAAAAGCAGAAGTTTGAGTTTGCCTTTCTTTAAGATAAACTAACCTTCTTATACCATAACCACTACCAACCAAAGAGGCCTTTATTTATAAAAATGTGATGCAATAATATTATCTTTGAATGGAATGAATTTTGTGGCTATGGCTTCGAGGAGATAAAGTGCTCTATATAATAATCTAAACATTTTTTTTAATTAAGGGCAGCCTTTAATAATGTGTTTAATTTCTAAATAGCTCTATAGGCTACAGAGGTTCTAAAAATTATTTTTTGTTTTCAGGAAATATAGTTTCTTTGCCTCACATTATAACAAAACTGATAGAAAATGGCATTTATACTCGTTGCACCTTACACATCCCCCATAATTTTGTCTTAAAATATTTTCACTACTCTATCAAAACTGCTCTTGTTAAGGTCAACTAATACCTTCATGAAGCTAAACCAAATGGTAATTTGTCATTACACAAATTACTTATCTCTCAGCAGCACTGATATGTTTATCATTCCCTACTCCCTGATAAATGTTTTTCTATTGACTTCAGGATATCATTGTTTCTTTTGGTTTAGTACTATACCCTTGCCTACTCAGCTGTCTCACTGTCTGGTTCTTATTTTTCTCAAAACTTTGATGCTCAAAGGCTCCACCATTCTTTGAGATATATATATATATATATATATATATATATATATATACACACACACACACACACACACACACTTTAATAGCTGATAACTCAATTTTGAAAATGAAATGCATTTTATTAAACACTGCCCTTATAATTATTCAAAGTGTGCGTATACATTTTTTGGGGGGAAACCATATATCACCATATATGAGAGAAAGAGAGATGCAAAATATTTACCTTAAATTTTACTAAGGAATATGTAATTATTTTCCTGCAATTCTCATATTTTAGCAGTTATAAAGACTACATTTAATTATGTTCTATTATACCAATAATTTCATATTGTGTAGTAGCAAAATGTTTATAAAATGCTTACAAAAAAAGAAAATGTATATAATATTTGGTATGATGTACCTATCCTCCAGATTTTTTGTAACTGATTCCTTATATTATAAAATTATATAAATGGACCAGAGACATGTTAATGTTGATACCAATGACTTGTTAAAGAAGATAGAATAAATCAAAATAAATATGCTGTAAGCAATCCTTAAGGCTCTGCATAATCCCTAGGTGTGAGGAGGTGAGATTTGCTTGCAGTTTTTTTTGGTGGTAGATGTTGAAGTGAGTATTTCTGGACTTATCTGATCAATCCTGTCTTTTTTATTGGACTTTCCTAGTAATTTCGGTTTCAAAGGGTTTCTTTAAAAAACAATAACCAGGGTAAAGAAATAGAGTGATGTAAATACATAGAAAGCCTGAATACACCTAACAAATATTAAGAAATCAATTAAATATTAATACTGTCCTTTAACATTGTATGTATTTTTAGATTAAATTTTATTACAATGGGCTTAATTTTTTTTATGGAGTTGATTTATTTCTAAACCCTTTCTCCCCCAGAATAATTAGTAATCATGCTCATATGTTTTGACTGACAACTATTTCAAATGCCCCTCAAATTAGATCAAGTATATTAACCTAAAAAGTCTGTGGAATTTAAACAATTACTTTGAACTCTAGATTGTGCAATCTATACAAAAAAATTTTCCACAAAATTTCTTACTACTCGTTTGCAATATCAATTTAAATATTTAAATATGGAAATTCTTTGGACATGATACTTGCCCAATAATTAACAAAGGTAGTCAACAAGCATAGAGTGAATAGTCAATAAATATTGGTTTATTACTTTTTAGTCATAGGATTTTCAAACATCATACTTGGTATGCATTCACTTATGTTTTTAAGTTCACATAAATTTCTGTTCTCTTTGTATTTATTATTTTTATGAATGACTACTTCTAGTTTTCATTTTCACTAATTCAATTTCTTTTGAACATTCTCAAAGCTTGCATTGTAATATTTTAACATTTATGTGAATAAATACATTTTTAAATCAGATGCACTCATGTAAAAGACTATAAAATACTTTCCCAATGTGCCTTCTTTATTGTGCTTATGTAATTTGTACCTTTCAGAAAGATTTCTTGGGAGCCTATAGGACATTGATCTGAGAAACAAATGAAACAGAGGTAGAAAGCAATAGAAAGTGATGTTTATTATTAACTTTACTAGAGGCCCAGGGATTGAGCTTAAACTGGCAGTTGGACATCCTTCTCACAATCCTGGACTGCTGGCTCCTAATTGCTCACCTGCCTGCCTGCCTGGTTGCCCGCCCCATGCAGCCTGCTGTTCAGTCCTTTGGTCATCCCTCATAGCCTCCCTGCCAACCTGGTCACCCCACACAGCCTGCTGTTCAGTTGTTTGGTTGTCCCTCACTAACCCCCCTGCCAGCCTGGTCGCCCCACGCAGCCTGCTTGTACAGTCCTAGGCAGCCATCTTGTGAGGGCGTGAGGGTTAATTTGCATATTATTTATTATATAGGATATTCTTTTTAATCGTTGCAAATATGCACTGATGGGGCAATCTTTGAGTTCATTTGCAAAAATTAAATGAGAATGATATTGAACACAGATTATATATATATACATATATATACATATATATATATGTATATATATATATAATCTATACTCATAAAAGGGTAATATGCTAATTAGGACAGACATCTTCTGGACGTCCATCCGGACAAATCCACAGCAGCTGCAAGGCCTGGGGCTCAGGCAGCTGTGAGCCCCAGTGGCTGCGAGGCCTGGGGCTCAGGCCTTGCAGCGGTCGTGGCTGGCAGTGGCAGCAGCAGTGGGGTAATGGGGGTGTCGCCTTCCCCTGATCAGCCTGGTCACCTCCCACAGAGGGAGGCCAGGGAAGTGGGCCTAAGCTGTCAGTAGGACATCCCCTGAGGGCTCCCGGACTGTGAGAGAGGGCAAGTCTGGCTTAGGGATCCCCCTCCCAGTGCACAAATTTTTGTGCACCGGGCCTCTAATATCCTACATAATAAAAGGGTAATATGCAAATAGACCAAATGGCAGAACTGAACAACCAATCAAAGTGTAACATGCTAATGATATGCTAAGGCTACTAAACTGCTGCTATGACGTGCACTGACCACCAGGGGAAGATGCTCCGACTGGTAGGTTAGCTTGCTGCTGGGGTCTGGCTGATTGGAACTGAACAAGATGGGCCAGACCCACCCCAGCTTGATCATGCACCAGTGGGGTCCCTCAGCTTGGCCTGCGCCCTCTCGCTCTCCAGGACCTCACCCTGCAGGCAACTCAGAGGGACCCCACCAGTGCATGATTTTATGCACCGGGCCTCTAGTTTAAAATAATAGACAATTTTTATCTTTCCCTCAAATGGGAAAATATCTAGTGATACTTAAAGAAGAATTAGAAATGCTCCTATTCTTTTAGAGCTGAAAAAAGAATTCAGGATATATTATTTTACATTTTGTCCCTTAAAAGCAAGAGGATATTTTACATGTACTTTATATAAGGTAGAATACATTTGCATATACTTTAAGTCTTTCATTTTCTCAATGTTTCATATAAGGAAGAGATTACTTTTTAAAAATATTTTTTATTGATTTCAGAGAGGAAAGGAGAGGGACAGAGAGATAGAAACATTAATGATGAGAGAAACTCACTGATCAACTGCCTTCTGCACACCCCACACTGGGGATCGAGCCCGCAAGCTGGGTATGTGCCCTTTCCAGGAATTGAACTGTGACCTCCTGGTTTATAGGTTGATGCCCAAGCTCTGAGCCACACTGGCTGAGCTAGAGGAACCATTTTAATATGAAACGTATTCTGTCCATTGTCATGGTAAATCAAGCTCATATCCAATTTCTGGGTTTTTTGGAAAGGCCAGATAATCACAGGATTTTATTTGCTTTCACAAGCCTTTAATTGCATGATAGTTATAAACAATCACTCAGCAAGACCATTTTGCATTATTATTGACTGCTCTGAACATCTCTTTTAAAGACAAGTTGGCAAAATTAGGAAAACTTCTTTGGACTAGCTCTCTTGTCTTGAGACCAGAATTTAAACATCTTTTTAGATGTTAAGACCTCCTCAGTACTTACTGTGGGTAACACATTCTAATAATGAATGTAACTGATGTAAGCAGGTCAATTGGAAAATTGGAAATAACTCACAGAGTTTAGAACAGTGGAAAAATAAGATTTTGAGTGTCTTAATTATGTGAAGTACAAATTATATTAGATTTTGTAAGGAGGGGGGGCATGCTGATTGATTGCTTATATTTATGTATGTATGTATTTATTTTGTATTTATTTGTTTTTATATGCTCTGACCAGAAAAATCATTTCTGTATTCATCAGGGAGTGAATATGCTGCATATGACAAAACTGCAAGTGAAACTAGATTAAGATTGAAATGGATTTACTGGCTCAAGTGACTGAAGAACCCAATATATTGGCTTCAGCTGACTTGAGCCAGGGCTTAATTAATGTCACTGAGAACTAATGCATCTATCTATCTATCTGTCTGTTTCTCATTCTCTGTCCCTCTCTTCCACTTACTCAGTTTGAGTACTCTTCTTAGGTGTTTAGGCAATTACAAGATGAATTCTGTAGCTCCTGTTGCTATGTTCTATTAGGTTGAAATTTAGTGAAGAAGTAGTGAGGCTCTCTTTTCCAGAACCCCCTTTAATTTCATTAGTAAAGAAGCACACGACAATGAGGTACCATCTCACACCTGTCAGAATGGCTATCATCAACAAATCAACAAATGACAAGCGCTGGTGAGGATGGGGAGAAAAAGGAACCCTCCTGCACTGCTGGTGGGAATGCAGACTGGTGCAGCCACTATGGAAGACAGTATGGAGTTTCCTCAGAAAACTAAAAATGGAACTCCCATTTGACCGAGTGATCCCACTTCTAGGAATATATCCCAAGAAACTAGAAACATCAATCAGAAAGGATATATGCACCCCTATGTTCATAGCAGCATAATTTACCATAGCTAAGATTTGGAAACAGGATTAAAAATTGTGGTATATCTACACAATGGAATATTACATTGAGATAAAAAAGAAGGAATTCTTACCATTTGCAATAGCATGGATGGAACTAGAGAGCATTATGCTAAGTGAAATAAGCCAGTCAGAGAAAGATAAATATCACATGCTCTCACTCATTTGTGGAATATAATGAGCAACATAAACTGATGAACAAAAACAGATCTAGAAACAGAGAAGCATTGATCAGACAGTCAAACCTCAGAGGGTATGTAGGGGAGGGTGGGGGTCAGGGGGAGAGATCAACAAAGGACTTGTGTGCATGCATATAAATCTAACCAGTGGATACAGACACCAGGAGAGTGAGGGCATGAGTGGGGGAGTGAGGGGAAAAGGGGGATAAGGCACATATGTAATACCTTAATCAAAAAAGAGAGAAAAAAAGCACAGGAGTAATATGCCTATTCCCATCAAATCAATATACGAAATAGTCTGATTGTTTAGGCCTAAGTAACCAGGGTTAAAGTCAACTCCATCAGGAACATATGGGATAAGAATGGGGATGCTATTGATCCTTAAAAAGAAACTTACTAAAGTAACAAGAAAGATGAAACTGGATGGTGTGCAACACAGAAATTTTTACTATCTCTATTTTTACTATCTCTCTTTCTCTCTTTCTCTCTCTCTCTCTCTCTCTCTCTCTCTCTCTCTCTCTCACACACACACACACACACATTCATATGTACATATCTACAGAATATATACACACGTTCATGAATACACTTAAAAATGCTCACATCTCTAAAAAGCATTTGCCAACTCCCTAATTTAGACAACTGGGAGTCTCATTCCATTCCTGTGTACAGCTCCAAATGCCAAAACTTTCAACATGTCCTGTCATCACTGAAGGCACCCAACACACCTAATATACATTGTAGAAAGAGTTTAAACATGATAAAATGAGACAGTGAAAAGGAATACTCTCCTGGCAGTGGACTTAGTTTCTTGACCAGCCAGTCTTACAAGTCCTGGTTATAATTTCTGAGAGAATCTACCCTGTCTGTTGTGTTCCACAGCCCCATTGGAGATAGACCTTCAGCAGAATGTCTTCTCTGGCACCTGCATTACTTTAGACTTAGAACCTCCTTTCAGCTTATCATGGATTTGTGAAGTCAGACATTTCACTACATCATTATTGTCAAAACATGAAGTTTTTCTCACACTACATTTTCTTTAAAAACTAGTATGGTTTCAATTAATTCTCATATTTTCAATGTCAGAGGTCATTAAGAAAAATCAAAGGCTTGTTGAGACTTTAAATATGGAAACTTCCTAGAAATGTTTAGTTCCCAGTAGTTCCCAGAAGGCAGCCTTGGCCTCAGTACTCTGTTGATCCTGAAGCCCTCATTTGCATGCGGACAATCTCAGCCTTGGCCTTAGGACAGTCTGGAGGGGAAAAAAATTATATATATAATTCCTTTCCTTATTGGGTGCATTCCAACTTCATCTCATCAACAAGGGTAACTGTCCTTTTGTCTGGCAGAGAGAACCAAACAAGAAGTTTCTGAGAAAGATCTGCCAGTAACAGCACAATTTTCAAATAAACAGCCAGACAGTAAACATATTAAGCTTTTCTGGTCTCATAGTTCTAGATTCTTTCTTCTTCTTAGTTTTATTTTACACTTTAGAGATGTAAAAGCCACCATTAGCTGTGAGTGGTACACAAAGAGGCCTAGGACCAAATTTAATACATAGATTGTGGTTGGCCATATCCTGGGTAGTGAATGAAGCTACTAGCAGGACCTGATCTTGCTTCCTGTTATGAATCTCACCCCCCAACCTCTGCTAACAATAATTTTAGCTTAAGATAGAGAATTCTCTCCCAGTACAAATTAATGGATTTGGATTACAAAAGAAGGGGGTTATCTTACTAAAATCATATTATCTTTCCTCTCTAAATTGAAGTAAGATAGTTTCTGTCTTGCCTTTTTAATTTTTTTCCCCATGTAATGCTACTGAAGATCTTTATAGGTACTCAACACATTTCAACATCTTGAATGTATCCTACATAATCACCTAATGCTGGAGCAGTGAAATACCCAAAATCTGATTCCTCAAAAACTAGAGGCATTTGTTTAATTGTTTTTCTACACTATAAAATCAACTAGCAATATTCCCTCCAGGCTAGAGAATTCCTTTTTGTCTTTTACCTGATTCCAGGTAATCCACATCACCATGCTAGAATGGTCTATTTAGCACCTGATTTCTTAATGTCTGAATCAGTTGAGGTCCTCTTGTTTTCAAATGTTGGAAAAAACTTTTAAACGATGAGTAGGTAAGTATACATAATTAATGTAATCTACCTTCAAAAGATATTATATTTTACTTTGCCTACACTAAAATGACCTTCTAATACTATACTTCCATTTCTCTACCAAAAAGTGTTATTAAACCTATTACTTTTGCATGGTATAAACTTTATACTTCATTGTTATTACCTTTATTAAACTACCAATTTAGTTTTAAAGATATACAGATCATAAGGAAGAAAACCCTCTTAGGTATTCAGCTGTGTAACTATAATTTCTAGTTCTTGTGATCTGTTTGTATAGATCCGTGTTTCTGATGTTATATTATGTTTCTGCCTGAAGAACTACCTCAAACATTTTTTATAGTATAAGTCTACTGGTGATGAATTCTTTCAGAATTCTTTATGTCTGGAAAGGTCCTTATTTCCTTTCATTTTATTGATTTTTACAGAGAGGAAGGGAATGGATAGAGAGTTAGAAACATTGATGAGCGAGAAACATCAATCAGCTGCCTCCTGCACACTCTCTACTGGGAATGTGCCCGCAACCAAGGTACATGCCCTAGACCGGAATCTAACCTGGGACCCTTCAGTCCACAGGCCGACTCTCTATCCACTGCGTCAAACCAATTAGGGCTTACCTTCATTTTTGAAAGATATTTTAAATGGGTATAGAATTCTAGGGAGAGAGTTTTTGTGTGTGTGATTTTTGTTGTTTTGGGGGGGAACTTTAAATGTGACTTTACATTTTTTCTTAATTACATGATTTTCTATAAGAAATATTTTGTTAACTCTTTCTCTGTGCTCCTATATTATAACATGTCTTTTTTCCTTCTGGCTGTTTCTAATATTTTTTTTCCTTATAACCTTTTGAAGCAATTTAATTTTGACATGACTTTTTCCTTTTGGTGTTTTATCTCTTTCCTGTAGTTTTCATTAAATTTAAATATTTTCATGCCATGTTTCTTCAATTATTTTTCTGTTCTCCCTTCAGTTATTACAGTAACACACATAGTAGGACATAAAATGCTATAATTTATTGACAACCTTTTCTCTTTTAAGAAATTAATATTTTTCTCTTTGGGTTTCATTTTTAGATGTTTATATCATTACTAGAGGCCCAATGCACAGAATTTGTGCAAGGCCTTCCTTCCCCCAGCTGCTGGTATTGGCTTCCCTCTGGCACCTGGGACCCAGGCTTCCCTCCGGCCCCCACTTTGTCTGGAAGGACATCCAGTCTAATTAGCATATTACCCTTTTATTATTATAGGTATCTTCCAGTTCATTATTCTTTTCTTCTGAACTATCTAGTTGGCTTTTCAACCTATCTAGCATATTTTTTTATCTGAAACATTATAGTTTTTAAATATCTTTAAATATTTAATTTGAAGGTTTTTCTATCACCTATTATCTAAGGATATATTTTATTGATTTTAAGATAGATGAATAGATAGGTAGGTAGGTAGGTAGATAGATAGATAGATAGATAGATAGATAGATAGATAGATAGATAGACACTGATTAGTTGCCTTCCATATGCACCCTGACTGGGGATTCAACCTGCAAACTAAATATGTGCCCTGACTGGGACTCAAACCTGCAACTTTTTGGTGTACAGGACAACACTCCAACCATCTGAGCCACCCGGCCAGGATGAGGTAAATATTTATTTTTTTTCTAAATGCTATGTTTTATAACCAGAAGCGAACAATAAATATTATTTTGAAGCCCTGGCCAGATAGCTTAATTGGTTAGAGCATTATACCAATATGCCAAGATTATGGGTTTGATCTCTGGTCAGGCAATACAAGAAGCAACTAATAAATGCATAAATAAGTGGAACAACAGGTTGATGTCCGTCTGTCTGTCTCTCTCTCTCTCTCATAAATAAATAAAAATTTAAAATAATATATCATATTGAAACCTCATAGCAAATAGCAAATATCATCCTCTACTTGAATTGATACCCCTCAGGAAAAGTAAGTAATTGATCTAAAAAAAATAAACTTATTTATTTATTTATTTATTCTTATTTTTTATTGTTTATACATTATATGTTTTACAAAATACATCTAGACATACAAATGCAAGTAACTACAGACACACATCCATTGTGAAACCTTGTGTGTACAGAAATTTTGGGAAGCGAGTCAATTCTTCTATATAGGTCAAATTTAGCTGAGTTTTTGACTGATGAAGAGAAACTCTACACTTTCCAAGTGTTGTTTATAAAAATACCCTCCTGTGAGCACAATATTAAGAAAAAATAAATACACAACTAATATCTGACTGGACAAAATAGATGACTTAATTCTCAGACACTGTTAGCTAAAACTATTCATAGAAGTCTTTTATTAATGATAGTATATGTCTTATCCTGTTAGTGATAATAATACATACTATTTATTGAAAATCTGCCATATGCTGGAAACTTTGTATACACTAGGTCTATTCACAACAATACTAAAAACATTTTAATAAAATTCTCTTATTAAAAAGGAAACTGAGTCAAAGCAATTTTTAAGAAAATTGACCTAAATTATACAAGTATTAAATAGTGAATCCAAGATTTTTGAACAAGTCCCTTTATTATGAAGACAAAGGTCTTTTTACAAGTTATTTTCTGTAGGTCCCTAGAGTTACATAATGTGAACTTATGGGATGGCTCTCTGCACCCCATTTCCAATCCACCCAACATCACCCCCACCTTACTTACACACACACACACACACACACACACAGACTTCAGTAGCTCCCTTTTCATCTGCCTTCTATTCGAAGTACTTGGCAAGGTTCAGATTGAAAACAATAGAGAAAATCAATAGAAAAGCAATGCACTCAACCAAATTGTGCCTTTCTGCTCTCCTACCTCTCATCTTCTTCCTTCCCTCTTCAATCACCCCAATTATTTCCCTTCCCTGCTCCTCCTTTCCACATTTCACTCCACCATAAAGCTCCCTAGAGTCAAAACAAATAATTATACATAAGTATAAAAATTAATGCAGTAAACATTTATCATGTACGGGAAATGCAGAAAATGTTTATTACTGACTTCTACAAGTACTTGTCTCTAATACCTGGAATTTCGTTAAACTGTCTATCTCAACAGTAGCTTGGCAGTAACTTATCTGTGAGAAGTTATTTATTTATCTGGTCAGGGAACAATGGTTGAAGATTGTAGCTTTATTAAATGTCATTGAGGTCAATGCAAGATTTGTGTGTGATAGAAAATATGTGTCCCTAAAGTCTTGCCAAAATGACAATTCTGAGCTCAATTAGAGGGGCTTACTGGAGCTGCAATTGAATTTAGGGTTCAAATTCATATATGAAACTGGATGTACTGAAATTGTCTATGACATAGAACAGAGGTTCTCAACCCTTGGCAGGGAGAGGGGGATGATGTATCAAAATTACCTGAGAAACTTTTCAAAAGCACACAGACATGAGATTCATCCATACCCACTGAAACTAACTCTCTAGGAATTACCTTTGTATCTCAAATTGTTAAGGCTTTTGCAGGCTTTATGATTCATAAGGTTAAGAGAAATTTAAATATGAGATCCTTGAAGGGCATACATTTAAACATTAAAAGTGCATGTAAATATGCATCCACATACTCATGCATTCAATGTTTATATTCAAGTTATATATATTTATTTATCACTCTCTTAGTTAGGAATGCTCTCCCTTTCACTTTGCTTTTACTTTGTTCTTAATAGCTTAGATTTAATTTCAACCCAAGCTAAAATTTAAAATTGACAAGGTCAATGATAATTATAATGGGACAGATTCTCACTGAGATGTTAATGTATTGAACTGAACTCCCTTTAATATTAATGAGAGCTCAATGGGAAGATGACAGTGATAAATATGCAATGTGCGTTTTCTTCCTAAAATGTAAATGTAAAAAAATGTAAAAGCATTCTATTTGTTTGCAACATAAAAGGAAATACTTATTTCTTTATTCCAATCATTATTTTGAAGAATTAACTAAAATTCTGCAATGATAAATATTTGCTTCTTTTAGTCAGTCACTTTAAAATTAATATGCAGGAATAGATTGTTATATATAAAAATAAAGAAGTATTAGATGATTGAATGTATCTCTAGGAACCAGCATAATAGGAATCTACAAAGAGAACAAAGTTCAATTAATTTAATGGCTGAATTTACTCTGGTACAAAAATGAAAGCCTGTTTTCTAAAACCTAAAAATTTTAGGCTCCACTTTTAGTAATTCAATTTACAAGGAAGTTTCCAGATAAATTTTAGATAACTAGTTACTAATTATTCAAAGAATATTTGCATCCTGACTTTTAATCTTCTATCATATTATATTTCATTACATTTCCACTTGATAACACAAATTACATTTGTATGACATTTTATAATTAAAGAAATGGGTTTTTTTTTGTTGCTACATTTAATCTCTATGAAAGTTCTGCAAAGCAGGTAGAGAGATATTAACTGCTTTTTCGATTAAGACACTGAGTACCCTAAGAATAAAGGCCAAAGTCTCCCAGCTAAGAAGTCTAATGTCAAAACTGGAACAAAAGTCTTCTGACTCCAAGTTCATAAAGAAGGGCTGAGATGATAAAAACAAACAAACAAACAAACAAAAAAAAACAAAACAAAACAAAAAAAAACACCCCACAATCAATAAAATGCTATTTTTTATTTATTGGAAAAATTTTAAGGAGATCTAAATGAATCATAACAAATTAGTTGTGGGATTATCCTTGAATTTTATTTTCTAAGTGCTTCTACCTCTTTTCCCAAATAATTTTGAGTTGGCTAGCAGCAAGTTTACTAATTGTATAAAAGGTTACACAAGTCTCTAATTTCTTGATATATCTATCAACTTATTTTTATCTTCTCATGGCTACTATTTGTACATTAGCTCTTAAGTTCTTAGCACAGTGTTTAGTACAGGAAAGTATTCAGAAGTTTAAAGTGTGATTTAATTACATAAATATTACTGGCTATTTCAGTTATTCATGACCTATCATCAACTATTTCTATGGATATAAATCAACTACCAATCATCTAATAAAAAATTTATCACAATTATTTGGCATACTAACATAATGAACATTAGTGGAGATTAATATTATGTGTAATATGCAAGTAAGTAGGATGTAAGTATATACTTGACAAAACTTGAACACAAACAAGTTGAAAGGTGTCATTATGATTCTATTTCATGTTTAGCATCATATCTGACCATGAGAATGGTAGTATAAAGAAAACTTCATCTTTTGTAACCTCACCTACCCTACATACATACCATTCTCTTTACCTTTCCTGAATGTTTGTCATATGGACTTAAAAATTCCATTGATAAAGCTAATTTTAATAGTGATTTCCTTATCCATTAATAATTTTATTCAATAGAAGATTGTCTTCCTTAATCCCCCATTAAGGATTGAAAAACAGCAACAAAATAAAGAATACTTTCTGAAATTTAAATTTGTACATCTCATACATTTACAAAATAATGAACGCTGAAGATTAATAGGTTGAACTAGGATTTGGGAATTATTTCTAGGTTGAAATCTAAATATGAAGAGAAAAAGGCTATGGCAAAATACTACATAATGCTTAACATTATTTACATAAAATTCAACTTGAATGTGAGATTTAATTTTGTAGTTGCATAAAAAATATGGCATTTGTTTCTTTGTAGCATACAGCATTTTAATATACTGCTAAGATGCATTTATAAACTTTAAAGATATGATTTAAGATTTCCTATGTAATATACTCAGTTACAAATTTCATTTTGCCTCTGGTATAAAATGGGAGACTAGAATATTCTTGAAACAAAGTACACTAAAGGAGTAGGAGGGGGTCACAAAGTCAACTGTAGCAAGAGAACACACAGGTACAAGATCTAACAACACTTCTCAGTGTGCCATTTCTCACATATAGAAAACAGGTTAGTTTCAATTCTTGCTGTTAGCTAGAAGAAATTAAATTATTTCATACATGCATGTATACTTATTTCATCCATAATATCACATTATATGAATAATTTAGATGCTAAGTAAAAAGACAATATAAGAAAAATATAGAAAATCATGCATCAATTCTATAGATTTTGAAATCGGACAACTTAGTAATTAGCCCTAATGAAGAAGATCTGTTCCGAATTGTGATAACTAGAATCACCAAATATTATGTCATTAGTGGTGAGCCAAACAATTCCATAACTAACAGTCATTCACTTAAGATACACTTTCAAGGATTTAAAAAGTGTTTATTGAATAATTATATTATTGCCACTTTCCCAAAGAAACTGGCTTATGATCCAATGGTGAATTTTATCTACAAAACAATATATCTTTAACTGAAAAGAAATAATTATAAATAAATTGTCTGAATATTATTGATCCAGTAAAAGTTTTTTAAAAACTTGCCTCTATTGAAACAAATTATATTAATTTATGCTGTAAGATTCTCTCCTCTTATTTAATTACTGTTAAAAATAAACTGGTATAGATTATTATAGACACAAACACAATTATAGTAATTTATTGGTGTCTCAAGCACAATTAAGGTTCATGATTAGTGACAGGATAGAGAACTCAGAAATAAAACTACACATATAGGGTCAATTAACTTTTGACAAAGGCACCAAGAATATTGTGTAACGGGGAAAGGACAGTCTCTTCAGTAAATGGTGCTGGGGAAATTGGATATCCACAGGTGAAAGCATGAAATTAGACCTCTACTTTACACTCTACATGGAAATCAACTCAAAATGGATTAAAGACTTGAATATAAGACCTGAGACCATCAAACCCTTAGAAGAAAACATAGAGAATGAGCTCCATGACATTGGTCTTGTCAATGACTTTTTATTAATTTGACACCAAAAGCAAAGCCAACAAAACTAAACAAATCAGTGGGATTACACCAAACTAAAAAGCTTCTCTTTAGGAAAGGAAACAATCAAAAAATGAATAGGCAGCCTATGGAATGGGACACTAGATTTGCAAACCACACATTTTTATTACCCCAAAATAAACCTGTAGCCTTTAAAAGTCACTCTCCATTAACCTTCCCTCTGGTAGCTATAGGTAACTATTCATCTACTTTCTGTCTCTATGGATTAATCTATTCTTGTCATTTCACATATAAATGGAATCATACAATACGTGGTGCTTTGTGATTGGCTTCTTTAGCTCTGCATGTTTTCAAGGTTAACCCATATTGTGCGATGGATCATACTTCATTATTATTAATGAATAATTTGCATCTTATGTATATATAATTTTATTCTTCCATTTATCAGTTGTTGGTCATTAGGGTTATTTCCACTTTTGGGCCAATATGAATCATGTTGCTGTGAACATTTGAGTATGAACTCATTTTGTAGGACTCATTTTTCTCTTGAATAAATAGCTAAGAATAGAATTTCTGTGTTATATGATAACTCTACGTTTAACACTTTGAGACACTCTCAGGCTGTTTTCCAAAGTGGATGCACCATTTTGCATTCCCATTGAAGTGTATGAGTTTACTGATTTTGTTACATACTGGCCAACGTGTGTTATTATCTGATTATATATGTGTAACTATATTAGTAGGTGTGAGGTTTATCTGATTGTGATTTTGATTTGTATTTATTTTCATATACTTATTGGCCATTTATATATCTTGTCTTCAGAAATATCTATTGAAATCCTTGCCTATGTTTTTAATTGAACAATTGTCTTAGAATTGATTTCTCATATTAGTAATTGTGCTAATATTAATTGTCTTTGCCATCTTGGGCTATACCCTTCTTGGTCATGGTGTGTAATACTTCCAATGTAATATTTAACTATTTTTGCTAATATTTTTCACAAAATTAAAAAATATGTAAATACACAGTGGTGAGACATTTTTAAGCTATAAATGTCAAATTTTAACATCAGGGTTTTGCTAGCATTGTAAAATGAATTTGATAGATTCCAATTTTTTTCAATGCATAATATTAAAGTTTTTGCTTGATTAAACTCTGTGTTAAGACAATTTCTACACAGAATATTTTTTTGCACATAGTTTGCATAGTCAGGAAACTGTAACCAGGGAGAGTTGAGGTGAATCTGGGGCAGTCAAGAAAGCTACTGGACTCAGAAAATTGAGAAGAAACTGAGCTACACTCACATTTT
The DNA here is from genome assembly GCF_014108235.1 of Myotis myotis. Taxonomy (NCBI): domain Eukaryota; kingdom Metazoa; phylum Chordata; class Mammalia; order Chiroptera; family Vespertilionidae; genus Myotis; species Myotis myotis. Next base: position 50,237,311 of record NW_023416379.1, read on the forward strand.
AACTTCAACCACGAGAGCTAGGTGGGCATGCAACTTCAGGAGATAAAGTCTCCACTTTGGAGACCTGTGGAGGCAGAAGAACTACAGTTAAGAACCTCACCGCCTCCCAACATCCAGAAGGGTGCATAATAAGGATGGCAACGTCCTGAGGGGGAAAGTTTGAGGAGTGGAAAGGTCTAATTAAAGGTTACATTTTTAGCCAAGGGAAAATAAAAATAAAAAAGCCTCTTAATCAGTTTAACTTACTAAATAATGCTTTAACTCATATTGCACATTTAATCTTTTTTTTTCTTTCCCTCAACCCAGCAGATGGCAGTTGTACTATAGAGTACATCAGAAATAGACAAAATAAAGGAGCTACATTTCTCTGACTTGTAGAGTGAGGTAAAATTTGCAGCCCCACTAAGACTATGTTTAGTAATAATAACCCACAAATGCTAAACTAAGACATTTAAACTAAACTAAACTGTAAGTATAAACTTTATATGACAAATTATAATGATCTGATAGATGTTCCTCTTATTTTTATAAGGCTAGGACTTAAGGTTTTCAGTGGGGGGGGGAAAGAAATAAGATGAGAAACAATTAGCTTCACAAAAAGACAGTTGTTTTTTGCCGGAAGCCGGTCCATCCTTGCTGCTTGACACAGTCACTGCAGGATAGAAACATCTGCACAGCATATGTTTCAAGGGACCTGGCGTATATAGCATACTGTTCTTAATATGTTTGCTCCCCTTAGCACTGTGTGTTTTAACCAAGGTCACCTCTCTGAGAAAGGTTGTTTCCCCAGGTAGGAATTTTTCCCTGAAGTCAGGGAGGGGATGCCTCTCCTAGAAAGGTTGTTTCCCCAGGTAGGAATTTTTCCCTGAAGTCAGGGAGGGGATGAAACTCCTTAACTAAGTGCCAGGCGGGTAGTTAATCACTACAAACAATCATGCTTAAGCTACATAATCTTTACTCCCTGGAATGGAGATAAGAAACGCCCTAACCTTTGTAATAGAAATTGACAGGATTAAAATCAACTGGTATAAATACGGATGTAACAAAACAATAAACAGCAGAACTTCGCTGGAGATCCAGACCAGAACTTGGCTGGAGATCCTGGCTAGGCTGCTGATCAACTGAACACTGTCTCCGTGTCCTTCCTTCTTCGCCGACTCCGTCTACACCTTTGGGGACCCCTGGACCTGCTGGGGTTGGACCCCGGCTGTTTTTATGGTCATACTTTAATGTGCAAACAACTCACAGGAGCTCCTCTTTAAAATGCAGATGATGTGTCAGGGCCTGAAAACCTGCATTTGTAAAAGTTTACAGTTGAGGCTGGTCCTCCTGTTTTATGGACCACACTTTGAGTACTAAAGCTTTATAGCAGGTGGTTCTAACTAAATGATATTGACAGAATCATCTGAAGAACTATTTACAAAAGCACCTAGATCATTCCATCTCACCTTTATTCCTCACCTCTCCAAAGAGAGCTGAGGACTTATCAATTATCTCAGAGATGGGGACCTAGTGATGTATGTTTTGAACAATAGCCATAAAAACTGACCAAATGATTCTAATATGATGCATTTTCACCAGGGTAAAACCATTACTTGGTAATCATAAGAGTCATACACAAATCCTCAAATTCTAGACGAAACCCAATAATTATATAATCAAGTTTAAAATGGATTTACTAAATTTGGGATGAATATAGAGTGGGTAATTTTGATTTTGAAAGAGAGACAAATTGAAGATTATCTCCCTGGAAAATATAGAAATGCCCAAATCACCAAGATAAATGACAAACTGCATTAAGCCCAAGAAATGCATGAGTTTCCTTAATATCCCATCATTCATGTGGTTCCAATTATAGCCACTGTGTGCCCATTAACAATTTTAGCCTCATATACATTGCAATGACATTCAAGGGATAAATTACATTATTCACTCATAATTTTATTTAGGAAGAAATGTATTCCCCTTTGGAACAACTTCTCACTTTGTCCATGGAGTATTAGTACAGTTCCTAGGAGAAATCACTTGGTCAATGCCAGCAGTCTGCTTCAATTTCCTACTATCCAGGGATCCTGAAGTTCAAACATCTGTGAAATTTTCAATGGCTTCTTCATGCCAATGGAAAGTAAAAAAAGTTCTTGCTTTGATGGTGTTTCCAGATGTCCTTAATGCTGCACATATGGCAAGGGCCATTCTTTTCTAATAAGCTGAGGTTTTCATAGAATCACACAAGGCAACTGAAATGTGACAGACCCTGAAATCTACCCATAGATTGGCTTTATCTCAAACACATTTATATCCCTATAACCAATATAATTATCCCAATACCTATATGCAAGGTTTTACACAGTCATAATGATGGAACAATTTGTAAAATACTGTTGGTTTCTGGCACAAGGAAGCAATTTAATTACTGAAAAAAACTTTAGTTTGCTAAAATTTCCTTTTGAAACTGTACGTTTTTCTATCGTTGCAGACCTATTGAGGATTCAGTATTGGGAGATTTTTCAGGGGCATGCAGCTGGTAAAGAGAAGCTGACTTTGGTTTGATATCAGCATTTAATGTGCCCTTATCTGCAACCTCAACTGTTGTACTCAGTTAATGTTTTCAGTTACATTTTAATAAAAAAAAAAGTACAATTATTTAGATGAAAAACAGAATAGCCCTGACCAGTTTGGCTCAGTGGATGGAGCGTCAGCCTTTGGACTGAGGAGTCCCAGGTTCGATTCCGGTCAAGGGCATGTACCTTGGTTGTGGGCACATCCCCAGTAGGGGTGTGCAGGAGGCAGCTGATCAATGTTTCTCTCTCATCGATGTTTCTAACTCTCTATCCCTCTCCCTTCCTCTCTGTAAAAAATCAATAAAATAAATTAAAAACAAAAACAAAAACAGAATAGCCTTTTCCAAATCTATAACAAATTGTTTAATTTTGGAAGTTATCTGTTATCTGAAGTATTTAAATAGTCTCCTAAAATTATTAGACCAGTGTTTTTTAAAATGTTGGTGAAGGACCAGCAGTAGAAAGAAGCATCACCTGAAAAGCTGTTAAAAATGAATATTCTCTGGCACCACCACTGATCTTCAGAATTAGTAACTCTGGGTGGGACCTAGCACACTGTACTGTAACAAGAGGTGACTCTGAGGCAAGTTAGAGAACCTCTGAATTACTAGTAGGCTAAAGTGCTATAGCAGAAATCCATTTTTATGGTGCAACAGTAAAGGAGAAGTTAGCTACAACTAAGAGGATCAAGATGGCTTCACAGAGAGTACAGGATTTAAACAACTTAGAAAACATATTTTACAAGTTGAGGAAGATTTTGATGAAGAAAAGAAAACAGAGATTGAAAAAACAAGTTCTAACAAAAATGCATTGTGTGGTTGAGGCGTGTGGGGCTACTTAGTGAGAATCAATATTAAGAGAGGGTGGAGAAAGTTGTCCACAGTTCTTACTTTGTGAAAAACTGTGTATGAACATTTTTTTTCATAGCAAGAAGAAGCCATCCGAGGTTATCAAACAAAAAAATATTGCCTCCAAAAACACAATTTTGGTAGCAATGTGGTGGATTGAGTTATGAGAAAGAAACCAATTAATCAGTTATTTTTATATCAAGCTGAAAGATGATGAGGTTTCAAATTATGATCATGGTAACCAGATCAATTAAGGTATGAAACAGAAGATCCCATTCTAGAGAAAATGTGTAAAATAGCAATAGATTATTTCTCTCATTTTACTAACAAGAAAACACCAGATAAACTAAAATACACACTTTTCTTAAAAATCTTTAAAGAGTGGTAGACTTAAATAAGTTTAAACTACCTACATCAAAAGGAAAACTCTACATTGGTGAACAAAGAGTAAAAGCATCTTATATTCAGAAATCAGCTGAAAGTGAAAGGATGGACAAAAGATACACCATGTCAAATCAATCATCAGAAAGCTGGCGAATCAGTCAGAGTCTGTGCAGGAGACAGAAACCACATCAATCATTTGAACAGAAATAACATAACATTTCTTTATAAAAATGTAAAATAAGAATTCTGTAAGATAAAAGCATTACATCAAAATTATGTAAGATTAAAAAATTGCAAGGGCAGGAAGTAGTTATTACCTACAGGCTGAGGGAGAATGAAAAGAGAAGGAACCGAGAACTTAGAAGAGCCCCCCACAAGGCTAAGATTAAGGCCTCTTTGGATAGGGTGTGATTGCTCCTGGACAATGCAGCCTAATAGTGGTAGAGAAATTGTTCAGATGGTGGTGTTGGGCAAGACCTGGTTGTACTTAAGTCTGGCTTTCAGAGTAAGTTAACAAGGTATGCCAAATGAGGCTGGTAATTAATGTAATAGATGAAGATGAGATAACTTATGGAGATATAATAAAACATGAATGGAAGAGGACTCAGTTGAGACACTCAGTGATAATACCCCTTGTATTAAAAAAAGAACAGTAAGAATGAAAGGAGCAGAAATAGCAAAGGGCTATCTTGTAAATAACAGAAAGATAGTTCAACATATAGTGTATTATATTTATCAAAAAAGTTTTAAACTGGCAGCGATATCTATATATTTTAAGAAGAACCTCTTGTATTGGTGGGGAGAATATACATTAGTTGAACCTTTCTGAAAAGAATATAGAATTCATATATCATCAAAATATTCATATCCTTTCACATACTGAGTCCACTTATAGGAATAAATAATTAATTAGAAATTTAATTTGGTGCCAGATGAATCTTCTTAGTAAACACACTTTTTTTTCATGTAATATCTAAAGTTCTAGCTATACCATGGGGACAGTGAAGGATATCATGACTTACAGACATTGCTGTGAACTACTATGTGATGTAAGATGCTTAATATTCTTGTAAAGAAAATATGAGATGAAAACTGGCACTGTGGGAATACTTTTTGGGATTTGTGTGGGTTTTATGGTTAAAGGTGAAGTAATTTATTTAATGCTGTATTTCACATATCTGCCACAGTCATGTTATTTGTAAAAGTTCTATGGCGTTAAAATAAATCGGTAGGTTACAATGGAATACTATGCTGCTGTAAAAAAAAAAGAAAAAAAAGAAAAAAAAAAAAAAGAAAGAACTCTTATTCACAATAGCATGGATGGACCTGGAAAGCATTATGCTAAGTGAAAAAGCCAGGTGGAGAAAGATAAATATCACAGGATCTCATTCATTTGTGGAATATAATGAACAACATAAACTGATAAACAAAAATAGATCCAGAGACAGAGAAGCATGGGACAGACCATCAAACTTCAGAGAGAAGGCAGGGGAGGGAGAGGGCGGTAAGAGATCAACCACAGGACTTGTATGAATGCATATAAGCATAACCAATGGACACAGACACTAGGGGGGTGAGGGCATGTGTTGGGGGGTGGGGTGGCCTGGGAGAGGTCAATGGGGGAAAAAGGAGACATATGTAATACTATATCTGATACTTTAAACAATAAAGAATTTTTAAAAAATTGGTAGACTTTTCTTGCTCCCCTCTGCACCACAATGAACTGTTTGAGATTTGCCATGTTCTGCAGTTTTGGTAATGTCTTATAGGGTGAATACAAAGGAAAAGTCAAAGTTGAGTCATTCTGTTGAGTTAAAAAGAATACATTTCTGGTTGTGTATAGACACAACTACAAGATTGATTATTCTCATTGAATTGACTGATCAATTTGGTACAACAAATATCTTTCAGTTTATTGATTAAATACACTGGTTGTTTTCCTATATTTGCTTGTATGCAGATAGCTGCAGCCTAGTTAATTAACATGGGCCTTGGAGTCAGACAACCTCAGCTTATATCCTGCCTCCTCCAGAAATAAATGTGTTATCTTCTCTTGTGTCAGTTTTCTCATATGTAAAATGTATATAATAATGGAACAAGTTTCTTAGGGAGACTATGAGAATTAGAAAGTATATACGATAGGCTTAAAGAGATCCTGAACTACTGACTACTGTTTTATCATCATACTTACATTTGTGTCTATATACAGTATATACACACACAACTTTAGTATCAAGTTATGTATATATACTACAAATTTACTCAAGGTATTTAGTTTGAAAACTCATTAAACTAAATAAAATTTTTAATTAATGTATTTAATTTGACTTGTTCCTTAAAACAATGTGAAGGAAATAACCAGATGTTTGACAATGTTAGTTGTGTCAACTTGCCACAAATAGGCCAATTCAATTAAAAATGTAATTATTCATTCCAATGGTCTGTTTACACAGCACAAGGCATTTAGTTTGGCCACATTTTTACTTAATTGCTCAAATAATTGGACTTTAGGTAGATAGAGCCTAGAATGGTCAAATTTGATGCTACTGAATGATTTGGTTGTTTAGATTTGTCATGACTCATTAACTATAAGTAGCAACAAAATTATTTCTGGTTTCCTGCCATTCACAGGACCATGTAGTTAGGTTGCAAAAAAATTTGACATCAAGAACATTCTTTTTGTTGTATCTAATTATTCTCCATCCATGAAAATATAATATGAATTTTCAAAAATTTACTACTTATTATATTTGTGAGAATATATATATGTGTATATATATATATATATATATATATATATATATATATATCACACACTATATATATAGATATACAGTCTTCACATGGTACATATCCTATATAATAAATAGCTAATATGCAAATGGTTGTCATGCCCTCATGCCATAACAAGTCAGACACTCAACACTGGGGAGAGAGGAATGGAGACCAGCCAGGCACAAATGAGCTTGTGAGAGAGGAATGGGGGCCAGCCAGGCTGCAGCCTGGGAGAGGGACAAGCTACATGCCCCACGGTCCCAGGCACCCATGGCTGTGCCTGTGTCTGTAGGCCAGGAGAGGAACAATTTGCATGCTCCACAGTCCCCACGGTCCCAGTGTCAGTGGCTGTGCCTGTGGCCCAGGAGAGGGACAAGCCGCCCACCTTGCAGCCCCGGGTGCCAGTGGCTGTGCCTGCACCTGTGGCCTGGGTGAAGCCACCCACCCACAGTCCCCTATGGCTGTGGCCAGCCTGGGAAAAGCCAGCCCAGGTCCTGGGTACCTGTGTCCAGCCAGAGGGAGGGAAGCCCAGGTCCTGGGTGCCTGCGACTGGCTGGAGGGAATCATGGATCCTATGTGAGGGGCGAGGCAGAGGTGGTTAGGGGTGATCAGGCCAGCAGAGGAGCAGTTAGCGCCGATCAGGCCAGTAGGGGAGCAGATAGGGGCAATCAGGCAGACAGGCAGGCAGATGTTGTTAGGAGTGATCAGAAAGGCAGGCAGGTGAGCAATTAGGAGCCAGCAGTCCCAGATTGCAAGAGGCAGTCCAATATCCCCCGAGGGGTCCTAGATTGGAGAGGGTGCAGGCTGGGCTGAGGGACCCGCTCCCCCCCCCCCACCACCTTGCACAAATTACATGCACCAGGCCTCTAGTATGTACATAATATGTGAAAATATATATGCAACACATACACAATTATACTCATTAACAAAAATTTTATTATATTTTTATAAATGGCAAAGAGTGAAAGCTGCTCCCTGAACAAAAGTTAACTATATATCTTTCTAACTATCCAGTAAAAATATTTTAAAATCTTTAAAAGGCAAATACTCACATTTATTTATTTACATAACATGGTACTGTGATATTCTTGTCATTCAGAATTACACAAATAAGGTAATAACAATCAGTGAATAAATAGAAATACATGAAAAACAATTTATAGAGAACTCAATTACCTAAAATAAAAGTTGTCACTAAAAGGAATTCAAATAGGTACAATCCATGAATTCATATTTATGTAGGAGTTACTGTTAGCCTTACCACTAGAATCAATATGTATTTACTTCTTTTGTCCCCAAACTAATCCTAATGTTTGTTATATAAATTGTAATACAAAATAGATAAAACCACAAAGGGATTCTCTTCTGTCAAGGGCTTAAGTAAAAAAATTACATAGTTTGAAAAATCAGTTGTGCATTAACTCATTTCAAAATAAATTCAAAAGAGGAAGGAAAGTTCCAGACATTAAAAATCCCAATTAAAAAAACACACAAGAGAAATTCATGTGTAGTTTCAGGGTTTTTTTTTCTTTTGTTCTTTTATTTTATTTTCTTTTTCTGTAAATCATCAAGAAACACAAAAAGCCTTCATAGCTGTATTATCAAAAATATATCAAAGAATACACAATATCTGTTTTTACTCATTACCCAAAATGTTCATATACTGTGAATAATAAATGGTAAAGGAGAATTTACTTGCTACATTACAGCCCGCTTAAGCAGAAAACTAGTTTCTTTTCACTGAGAAATACCTCCTCTCTTTCCACTTTGTAGACAAGGTCTTTGGTGACCATCATTACCCCCAAGTGGATCTGAGGTGAAAAGAGAATATCATTTGAGTGGAGCTGTTTTCCTTCAAGGCATGAAATGACTGGAAAGAGTCTGTACCTTTTTACCTTTTCAGCTTGAGTTGAATGTGTTTGGATCCGATGTGTCAAAAATATTTATAATAGATGACTTGGGGCCTGATGATGCAGCCCCCAGGCAGTCAAAACTCCAATTGACTTCAGTGAGAACTTTACCTGTCCGAGGCCCAGCTGCCTTATGCCTGAAGGGAAAGAAGAAAGCTTAAATGAAGCACTGGTTCAGGGTTTCAAGGACCAGAGACAAAGTCTTAGATGACTACAGAAAGAAATCTGAAGGTGGCTGCCTGTCTGTGAGCTTTAATTGACAAAAGTGGCCTGGTCTACTATGAAAAAAAAATAATAATAATTTGGATTGATTCTCCTCCACGTAACTTGGAAGTCTGTATATTTGAGTAGTGAAGTATAATACCAATGCTCCTAGACTTTTTAATTCTATTTTGATGTCATATACTCTTAAAAATTATTCACGAAGAGCCCAACTTCCTCTTTTCCCTAGATTTACCCATTATGAGGCACACCAAGAGAAATATAGTAAATATAAATTAAATGCCAAAAGGTCATTGAGTCAAATGTTAAGGAAGATTTTCCAATCAGAGAAATTCAAGGTAATCTAAGATGCAAGTAAAACGTGGGGTGCAGGGCGCGGACTTGCCTTGTGGGTTCTTGCCCTACGAAGTTTGAAGAATAAACTCACAGACTAAAAGCTTCTTTAGTAAAAATGTGAAAGTTGATTGGAAGTATATACGAACTCCCCCTGGAGAGGGGTCTCCAAAGGGGAACCCTGGGGAAGGAGGTCCCAAATGGGAAAAGCCTGTGCTCTCTCTCTCTAAAATGGTGAAAAAAAATCTAAAATCCAAATATCTTTTGAGTCTCTTTGTTTCTGGGTTAATAAAGGCTGCAGTTCTTTGTCTCTTCATGACCCTTTGTAATTGGACCCTTCCCTAATTGATGACCTCTGTGCTTTCCTCACTGGCCATTCTTCTGCAGAGTATCAGTTTCAAAGGTCAAAGCCCAGGAGGTGCCCCCCTCTTTCTCTTCCCCTCTTGCAATATTCCTCTATCCTCTGTGAATGTATGCCTTCCTCTTGTAACATTTCTCTATCCACCTTGAAAGTAAGAAAAGCATTCTGGTCTCTTGGAGCTATCTCCTTCCCATCACATATGCATTCCTGTCCCATGAACCCCCCTTTTCCTTAAAACCGCCTGTCCTGTCTCTAAAATTGCTTTCACAAGTGCTTTAGAATTCTACTAGTCCTGACCCCTCACCAGGTGTATATAACTAGAACCTGGAGGCTGGAAGGCTTCATTTTTCCTCTCTACTACTATAGTGATCTCTTCCTTTGCCATTCCCCAGGCTCTTCTATTTTGCTTTACTCACTGCCCCTCCAAAAAATCTACTTTTCTTTTCTGGGGAAACCTTTCTGTTTTAGTTGAAAGGATATAAACTGAATTTAAAAATCACTGTGCTATTTAGGTTATAGTATTTTAGACTTATTTTTGTCATCTATTATATAGGGTGCTTTTGCTAAATTATTTTATCATTTAACTTCCAAATATATTTCCCTCTGAATCTCTTTTCTTACACGTTTTTACTTCTACTGCATTTTCTTAATAGAACTGGTCCAGGCAAAAACTACTGAGCAACATTCTGTTTGGCGAGTTCCTTGCTTTTTCCTTTAACATCTCCCTTCCTACTTCAGATTCCAGTATCTTAACACTGTCCTGTCAAGTGCAGCGAGACTAGCTGTGGCATCCTGTGCTTCAAACGTTAACTATGACCCACAATAAGAGATGTACATTTACCTGCAATTCAGTGCACCCTCGCCCTTCCACATAACTGGGAGAACATTTTCTTGAATTAATATTTTTTCTTCTTATGTATAATGAAAGATAATATTTCCTGTTAACTAGAATTTAATTCCATTAAAAATGCTGGGTGGGTCTCAATAAATTGATTTTATAACCCATTAATAAGTTGCAACCTATAGTTACTAAAATAGCAAACTTTGTGTTACTTTTGTAACTGTTGACTTAATCAGATAGGCATCTTGGTAATATGTTTGGACTTTAGAAAAGATAGATGGAGGTGTGGTACTTTTAATAAAGTGATACCCTTAACAGTGTGAGTCTGTCATAAGGCAATAGTGGAAGGAAAATTTGAGAGCAAAAGGCATTTTTCACTACTGACCTTCTCTGAGATGTTGATAACTTCTTCATGACCATCAGCGAGACCTCTCCATGTGCTATGTCAGATCGCCGATGTATTTATCACATGTAATAGAGAATGCTTGGATATAGATATCAAGTGAGGTTATACTTTACTCAGTATGCTTCTCATAGAGACCACTACTGGAATGACAACCCAGATAACTGGGAACACTGATTCTGTTTCTTCCATATGTTCTGGCCCTCCCTGTTCTTACAGTATATCTAAAATGACCATGAATCAAGGCCTGCTTCCATATTTCCCCCAAGATTTATTTGTCCCCAGGAAAGTTAAGTGTTTAGATACGATAAGAAGTCTGAATCAAGAGGAAATATCTGAGGGAATTAATAAATCTTTTTATGTTTCCCATTTGCTAGAAGGTAAACATAGGAAATGGAGTCTTTGTATGAAGGAGCAGCTGAGCCAGTATCACCATTATCTCCCCAAACCAGGCACATGAAGACAGCCAAGAACCCACTTTTTGTTACATGAGCTATCCTCATATCCTGAGATTTTTCCCAAGACCATAGCTCATATAAATTTCCAAAAGTGTCCATTTGGAGTGCCATTCATTTATTCAATGCTCATTTATTGAGCACTTACAACTGGCCATGTTGTAAGTGCTAGGGAGTAAGTAATAAATGAAATACATGTTGCAGAATGAGGAGATTTAGGAGGAAAGAAGCACTAAGAGATTCTTATTAAGTGGCAGCACTCTCACTAGACTAATTCCAATGACATTTCAGCACGTAACAACCAGAGCTAGTTGTTTCTTCACATTGTGTTGTACTCTGAACTGCAGTAAAGCTGCTGACAAGAGAATGAAGCAAAAAGGGAAAGAACTCAAACCCCAGTAATTTTATTCTATGCTGAGAATTATAAAGCAGTCTTTAAAGTTATTTAGCTAACAAAGTAATTAATTTAAAATAGCAAGTGGCAATTTTACAGTTACTCGGGACCCATTATTCAGAATTCATTGTCCAACAAAGCATTTATAAGACAGTTTTTAGCAGTATAAAGTGAGGAAAATAAAGCTTATGAGAGAACAACTACTGTTAGGAGGTTCAGGTAATGTTTCCTAGTGGGACTGTACATTATCATAAGAAGAAACACTTACAATAAAACATTACTGAGGGGAATGACTGGGATTATGTCCCCTCCCCTAATGTTTACATATTGTGAAAACAGACAGTTATATCAGTTCTGATGTTTAATTGCACCTAATGAAACGGCCCGACAACCACGGACTGCATCAGCCACTTTTCAACTAGTATTAGGAGGAAAAAACTTTGTCTGTCTTTTAGTCAGTTATTTACACAGTTTCAGTTAATAATGTAAATGGTTGGTTTAGTTTATAGATTTTTACATAGGGTACATATTCATTTATCAGTTAGAAACTGTCCATTTTCTTGATTATGTGGGACTATAAATGTGTGCAAGTTGTCCTCTTAGAAAGGCAAATTGATGCAATTGCCGACAGACACTCAGGATCTATGAGGGAAGGGGAAAAAAGCAGCTAGCAACTGTTGGCTTACATACAGTTAGTGTCAATATGTAAAATACAATTAGCATCAGATGCAACCTGCCCCCTTGGCCTGCCTCAGCTGTCCTTGGTCCTCTGTGATACCCCTTCCCTCCAATCATCTGCCTGCCAACCAACTGCTCTTCTTGATGTTTGTGTTTCCTAACTATTAGTTATAATATTCAGCATAACAAAATCTCTAAATTTAATCTGCATAAGATATTAAGCTTATAGAATAGATAGCTTAATCGTGTGGGTCCTGAACCTTCACAGGCAAGGTCTACTTATACCTGAACTTGGCTATAAAGACTTATCTTGTTAAAACTTATCATCAAATAAGGACATATTTGTCACAATAAATCACTGTAGTTTAAAACCACAAGAGCTTTTACTACCATATTGCCATGTTATCAAAAAGCAGACAGCTGAAACCTGGGAATATTTATAATTATAAAGAATAATAGAATATCTTATAAATAAATCATACTAAAATATGCTAAATTTTGATTGATATTATGAAAAGTAAGAAGCCTGTTTGAGATAATGAAGATGAAGGAAGATGAACAACTAGTAAACTTTTCCCCTTCAATAAAAGTAACAAAGGCATTTATCAATTTAGGTTGAAATCGGTTTAAATAAATTTAAACATTTATTTAGTGAACTACTTGTTTGGAATTTAGAGTGTGGTTTAATAGAAACATTAGGTTTAACATGAGTTTAAATTTACAAGGGAGACAAGGAAAGTCTCTGAAATCTATAACATACCTGGGGATATGACAAAAGCCTAATAAACAGGACTTTTCTAAGTTTAGGATCTTGCAATTTCTTACTGTTATACAATTCTTATATAACTCACAGTTTATATCAAACTTCCTCCTCCTTCCTTTTTCTTTTTATTTTTTTTGGGGGGGAAGGGGTAACATTTCAAATTGAATAATTTTCCATTGCTTTACAGATTTACATTATAATTTCCCAAGTGATTTCATTTCATTTGCATTGGCCCTCAGTTAAATACTACCTCACACACATGAGATTAAAAAATCTTTTCTTAACCCATCATCAAATAATTTATTTCAAAAACTATTAATACACTGGAGAACTTACCATCGGATGAAATTTCAGTGACTCACTTTACAAGAGAAAGAAGCCTTACAAAATGCAAAGATAAGCCATTGGTGCCTCTAATTCTATTCTCCAAAGCTGTGGCTATTTAAACATTAGCCCCTGGTATATTTTGAGAAGTACATACATAAACAATGCCCAGTGTGATACCAATCACACAAAAACATTGGGTACGTATTTGATGGGTGCTTGGATCTCTGCCGTGACCTTCACGGCTAGGGTTCAGGATCTGAAGGAGGGGCCGACACACAAATGAAAATACTATACAAGAAATATGAATTTAGAAGGCATGGGGGGGCAGGTGGAGACCTCTCTCTCAGAGAGGCACACTGAAACCTGGCCTTATCCGGTTTTTATTCAGTTTTAGATACACATCTTGCCCTCAGTAAAGCACGGCAAAGAGGTAGCAGACAGACCGTCTCTAAGGTCAATAAAAATCAGTAAAGATCAGTAAGGTCCAGTAAACATTTACTTTGAGGCTAGTTGGTCAGGAAATTGCTTCGAGCCACCACTATCTCAACACGAACAATGGTGCTTTGTGTTAGCCGGGCAAATGCCCAAGGTCCATCAGCCTTCCTCGTTCCTTGGTGCACTCTCATGATAGTATTGGCAGTGGGTGGCTTCCCGCAGATCTCACTGCCATTTTTATACAAAGTTGGTACTAACCTTGCATCCTCTGCCAGAGGCTATGCTACAGGGAGTTAGTTACTGAAGACGGTCATTCTGGCTGAACTAGAATATTTGTAAAGTTTGTGCAGGCCTTAACTACATGTAGATGTCAAGTGAGTGGGACAGGGGCTGGTGTTGAGACAGCCAATAAGAGCTTGGCAAATAGGTGTCCCATTATGAATGAAGCTGAATTTTGTAAATGACAAAACCTGAAAGTCTTAATCACCAGATACCACATCAATTTAAAAAACCCTACACAAAATGAACTTTTAATTACCATAATCACCAAATGAGTCAAATGTCAGTTTTATTTAAAAGCCAGTATCCTGCCCAGCCTGCTTGGCTCAGTGGTTGAGCATGGACCTATGAATGAGAAGGTCATGGTTAGATTCCCAGTCAAGACCAATACCCAGGTTGTGGGCTTGATCCCCAGTGGGAGATATGCAGGAGGCAGCCGATCAGTGATTCTCTCTCATCACTGATGCCTTTTAAAAATGTACATCTTAGTGGGGTGATAAATGGGCATTATAAGTGGTACACTAAAATAGTACGAAGAGCCAATAGAGGCATTAAGATTGTTGGGATTTCCTATAAAAATTAAAATAAGAGAGCCGAAACCCGTTTGGCTCAGTGGATAGAGCGTCGGCCTGTGGACTGAAAGGGCCCAGGTTCAATTCTGGTCAAGGGCATGTACCTGGGTTGCGGGCACATCCCCAGTGGGAGATGTGCAGGAGGCAGCTGATCGGTGTTTCTCTCTCATCGATGTTTCTAGCTCTCTATCTCTCTCCCATCCTCTCTGTAAAAAAAATCAATAAAATATATAAAAAAAAAATTAAAATAAGAGAAAACAAAGAATTGGATCACATAAAATTTGATCACAATCAACTTTTACCACTCTATACCTCTTTTACTTAAGTCAAAATTTACTTAAATTTCTGAGATTAGTGTGTCAATAAAGTGAGAATACCTATATTTCATAGAGCTGTTTTAAGGGTTAACTGAATTAATTTATAGATTCAAGTATTTAATAGGTACAACATTATATTAGTTACTTTCATATTAACTAGGGGGTTTAGAGATTTCATATAAAAATTGGGGCTATGCCTAAAAAGGAAGTGCAGTTGATCATGTTAAAAATAATATGCAGTAGGATAATCTAGAAAGAGGTATGCATGAATAAAATAATATATGAAGGAAAGTGCTGGGCAGATCCAATAGCACAAAGCTCAAATTATTGGAAAGAATCATATACATAGGAAAGTCCTGAAAGAAAAGTCTGAAATGGAAAGCTGAAGCACATGAAGAAAATTCTTAAATGCCAGTATTGTATATGAATGTATTAAGTTAGCCAATCAGAACAAGGCATATTTTTAGCCAGCTTCATTGCATAAGGAACCACAGAGAAAAAGGACTAGAGAGAAAAATTGGCTTCCAGCTATGTTACCTGTTATATAATAAGTGTCCATGTGACTAGGCTCTATTTGCATATTCTATATACTTAAAAAAAAAACACCACAATTTTTTGGTAGTAATAGTATATACAACTATCGTATATGTATTGACAGGTGAAGAAAATACACTCATGTGTCTTTCGGCGTAAGTGGCATACTTTTCAGTTTACACAGCAATATGCAGATTAGTGCGCCTAGCACAATGTCGCTATTTAATAATAAAATTTGGAGCAAGAAAAAAATATATTAATTACAGACATTTTCAAATAACATTTAGTTCCAAGTTCATTTTTCTGTTAAAAATACATATTTTGTATACAAAATCTAGGTCTCTATGTGCAAATTCAACATATGATTTATTGATTTCTCTTTGACAAGATTTTTGGCTTAAATTATTTTAATATTATTTTAGAGAAGTGTGTATTATGGAAGAAAAAGTCATGACAATTTCTACATACCTCACCTTTATACATTATGAAAACCAAATCTCTGTACCAATATGCTCTAATAACAATTAGCATATAAACTATTTTGATAGCTGAGGTAAGAAAAGACAAAATGGAAACTAATAGAATTTAGTGGTTTCTAAGCATAAAGCATTTTACATACATGAATCCCATTACATTTCCTAATATTCCTATATTTTAGGTATTAATAATTCAATTTCTTAGACAGCTTAGACTAACTCAAGCTTAGACAGCTTAACATATGAAAAGTAAAAATAGAGGGTGTTTGACTGACTCAAAATGACATATTAGTTTTTAACTAGCGATGCTGTCTCATAAAATTTTACCTAATGTTAATATCATATGTGTACCTTGCCAATGTACCAAAATTAAATTACTTACCTGAGATATCTAAGGGAATGGTTCCACAAATGTGACAGTCAGGATAACTGACACAAAGTTTTGGGCCTTAGAGACAAGTAAATAGAAGTCTCAAGTATATTAATTTTGATATCTAAGCTCTCCTGTATGTTGATAATTCATGTCAAGTGATGAGGTTGGAACCCAAATGATCCTATAGGATATTATAGTGTTCATTCAGAACAAACACTTGTTACCTTACTGGGTTTTACCTGTAAATTTTATTTTTTAAATAATATATTTATATTGCTTTTAGAGAGGAAGGGAGAGGGAGAGAGAGATAGAAACATCACTAATGAGAGAGAATCACTGATTGGCTGCCTCCTGCATGCCCCACACTGGGGATAGAGCCTGCAATGTGGGCATGTACCTAACCTGGAATTAAACCGTGACCTCTTGGTTCATAGGTTGACACTCAGCCATTGAGCCACGCTGGCTGGTCAGTTTTCTTTCTTAACCACAGCTAGACACGTATACATTGATTTAGATGCGCAAGCTATACCTACTAAAAAATTAAATCCATAAATGATAATTACTTCAGAAGAGTTTTAGCATTCTGTAAATAAAAAACATCACTCTTCTGTTTATGTAGTAAGATGTCCAATGATGCTAGGGGAAAAAAGAAACAGATACTGCCTTTTACTTGAGCTGATGGAATGTTTGAGAGTCATTTGTTTTATAGATGAATTAGAACAATATCATGCTATAGTCTCAAAAATAAACTTAATATGTACTTTGGGAAATAAAAAAAACACACAACAAAATATTTTTCTGCTGACACTTAATTCCACCAAAGTTAACCCAAAGGAGAGTAATGGAGTTGACAAATGACATTGTAATGTAAAGGAAAATTGTAAATTGGTGGTTTTTTTTGTTTTTGTTTCAAGAAAGCATTTCTGAGGAAATCATAGTTTAGAGAACACATCTAAATGACTAACACATAAGTAAGTGTATGTTATATGTTGATGAATGGTCAAACTACCTCATATTTTGCCTGTATGATCTAGATGGGAAGAAATTTTATTTTAATTAAATGAATACATGGTGGTCAGGTACTGGAGTTGAGTCAGGATCTTGTGTAAATACAGATACAGAGAGAGAGAGAGAGAGAGAGAGAGAGAGATGCAAACAACTCCATGAAATTCCAGTGCGGTGCGTTATGTACAGAACAAAAGTAGCATGACCAGCAACACTGAAACAAAAACAATTATAATATCTACAAGAACCAATATATAGAGAGCAAAACTTATTGTAGCAATGTATATTAATAGGAATTGTTACAGAACCACCAGAGTAAGTATGTCATCTCTAAGCTATAGGTCAGAGGCTGAAAATTATAGAGTATTAAAGGTTGCAACACAGAATGATATTTTTTAATATATGTTACTCCTAAAATCAATTAAATACATAAACATTAATACTACATGTGAATTAGCAGAAGTGAACACTATGACATTGTAAAGTATTGATAAAAACCCTCATCTCATAATAGATAATTCTACAATTTACAACTATAACAGGAACAACAATAAGAAATAGATATGTGTGTAGAGATATAGCTATATAGTAATCTTTTTTATCATCATTACAGAATTACATTCAGAATAACAAGTCAAATTCTCTTTGATAGTAATTATTCCACAAAAAGCAATAGATCAAGCCAGCATACAATTATCAACTATACAAACTCAAGAGGATTTCTCACAGTTTGTGGTCTCAGAAAGTTAATTTATAGCTCATGATATATGTGCAGGCTTCTGATACCCGAGAAGTGCTTTGTTGAAGAACTATACAGTCCATTTGTTTTCGCTGGTTATTATGAGGTATTTTAGATACTTAGATAAGTAAATAAGATCACCACCTATTAATGAGAAATTAATTGTTACTTATCAGCTTAACTAAAAGACAATTATTGATATAAAAAAGCCACATAAATTTTCATTATAAAAAGGAAATCAGGTAATTTAAAAAGACTTCAGACTTGTAGATCATTTTAATGAAGGAAGAGTAAAGACAGAGGGACGTAGATTAAAAAAACAAAATTCCTGGTATTATAAGACCTCAAAAATTGTTTTATGATATTAAAAAAGTAGATAAGTATAGACCCCTGAATGAAAAACATGGAAGAGTGTTAATTGCAAAAATGGCCCAAATTCTTTATGTATCTCCCAACAATAGGTAGAATCTGTTTCCCTGCCCCTTGAATCTGGGCTGTTCTTATGGCTTGCTTGTCTGATAAAGTGTGGCAGGAAGGACGCTGCGTGAATTCTGAGCTTAGCTCTCTGAGAGCCCCACAGCTTCTGTTGTTACTCTCCTGCTGCAATGTGAGAAATTCTAGACTACCCTGTGCCTACCATAGGCCAGGAAAATGTGCTGAGATCAGAAGGGTTTTCTGAAGTTCCTTTTTACCAGGAAAGTACTCAGATTTTACAAAGCATGAGAGACACAGTAACTGGAGATTTCAGAACTGCCTAAAGAAGGACGAAGTCAAAACAGGAAGTTAAAATGCAGTACATGACATGCTGGGCTGTATTTATTAACAACTACACATATTTTTATTAGCTAACTAGAGGCCCAGTGCATGAAATTTGTGCACGGGGAAGGGGGTGGCCCCCCTCAGTCCAGCCTGAACCCTCTCCAATTTGGGACTTCTTGGGGGATGTCCTTGGGATCGGGCCTAAACCGGCAGTCGGACATCCCTCTCACAATCCAGGACCGCTGGCTCCTAACTGCTCACCTGCCTGACTGCCTGGTTGCCCTCAACTGCCCCCTCACCCCGCCCTGCGCTGGCCTGGTGGCCCCTTACTGCCCCCACTGCCAGCCTGGTTGCTCCTTACCACCCCCCCTGCTGGACTAGTTGCCCCTTATTGCCCCCCGCTGGTCTGGTTGCCTCCAATTGCCTGCCTCTGCCGGCCTGGTCACTCCTAACTCTCCCCCACATTGGCCTGGTCATCCCTTACTGCCCCTACTACCAGCCTGGATGCCTCCAACTGCCCCCCCCCCCCCCGCCAGCCTTATCACTCCATGAAGCCTGCCAGCCTGCTATTCAGTCGTTACTGTTACTGTGATGGTGTCCGAGACAATTTGCATATTCCTCTATTATTAATATAGATGGAATTCATGTCATCTACTCTAGTAACAGAAAGATGCCTGCCTAATTAATTTGAAGAGATATTCAAGAATTATGCATTTTAAACAAATTTATAAGAAACAGAGGAACAATGTACAGCCATAATTTAAATAAAATGAACAACATAAGCAGTGTAATTTTAAAATTCATGAATTTGGATAATTAAAAATCTGAATGTTGCTCTTTTTTTTATGATGCAGCGTTAGGTATTTAGGAAATCATCAAAATGATAGCATAGATAATACCATCAACTACTACTTGCATGCATCACTTTATTCCTGCATTACAGAAACTAAAAAAAATATGACTCTGCACTTTTGTAACAAAATGGCATGACTTTTAAAAGTAGATAACAGAGGAAAAATAACTACTAGATATTTATTTTCATCACATTATCCAAGGATAACCACTGCTAAAATTTCAGCATCTATTCATTTAATATATATATATATATATATATATATATATATTTACAAGGAACATAACCTCCAAGCCCTTTTTTTGTTGTTGTTTTATTTAACACAGCACTTAAACTCTAAATTTAGAGTGCAATGTCTCTATGAAAAAAAATATTCTCATATAGTTGCTGGAGAACAAATTGGTACTAACTTTAGAAAAGGAAATTTGGCAATACTCCTTAGTCCAATCAAATATTAGACTATCAGAATAATGTGGAAAAAAGTAATGAGACTTTCATGTTATAATGTATTATATAAAACACTTAGTACATGACTTTATTTTTAGAGGTTTTATTTTAAAAATATATTTTTATTGATTTCAGAGAGGAAGGGAGAGGGAGAGATAGAAAGATCAATGATGAGAGAGAACCACTGATTAGATTGGCTGCCTCCCACCTGCCCCCTACCAGGGATTGAGCCCACAACTCAAGCATGTGCCCTTGATGGGAATCAAACCCGGGACCCTTCAGTCCACAGGTTGATGCTCTATATACTGAGCCAAATAGGGCTAGAGGATTTATTTTTTTTTCATTTAACATACTCTTCTTACCATATGCTAAAGACTTTAGAAGTAATAACTCATTCAAACTTAAATCTTCCTAATACACATGTGAAGTAGGTACTATTGTCTTTCCTATCCTATATAATAAAAAGCTAATATGAAAATGTTCACACCCTCATGCTGTCACCCCATAATGGCTCAGACACTCAACACTGGGGAGAGAGGGATGGGGACCAGCCAGGCACAAATGAACTCGTGAGAGAGGAATGGAGACCAGCCAGCCTGCAGCCTGGGAGAGAGACAAGCTGCCCACCCCGTGGTCCTGGGTGCCTGTGGCTGCGGCCAGCCCAGGGGAAGCTGGCCCAGGTCCTAGGTGCCTGTGGCCAGCCAGAGGGAGGGAAGCCTGGGTCCCAGGTGCCTGTGACCAGCCAGAGGAGGGAATCCTGGGTCCCAGGTGTGGGGCGAGGCAGAGGCAGTTAGGGGCGATCAGGTAGGCAGGCAGGCGAGCATTTAGGAGCCAGTGGTCCCAGATTGCAAGAGGCAGTCGGACATCCCCCGAGGGGTCTTGGATTGGAAAGGGTGTAGGCTGGGCTGAGGGACAACCCCTCCATGCACGAATTTCGTGCACCAGGCCTCTAGCTGCATCAATAAACACACTAACAATGGACAAGTTAAATAATTTCCTGACATGAGACGACTACTAAAGAGCAGACATGCAAACCCAGCCAGTTTACCCCAGAGTGGCTAATTTTAATATACTACTATGTTATGTTGCTGCATATTCATCTGTGCATATATGTGTGCATGCATATCCATACATGTAACTTCTTTATGTGCTTGTTTAAACACACAATATATGTACATACATACTTATAACCATTTTAAGTATGTTGTAACTTTTTTTAATCTAAAAAAAATTTATTTTAATCTAAATTAAGCTACATTTCTAAACTTTGTGTTCCTGAATACTATTAGAATCTATTAAATAAAAATTAAAAGGCTATAGAAAGTGGATTGCTTAAGATAATAACTTATAATGCAAACAGATTCTATTGGACTTTCCAACGTGTGATATTATCTTTTTATATTGAAAGAATTTTATAGAACATTTTACTAGAGTGAAAGCATGAAAGAGAAGAGAGTAAAATAACATTGATGTTCATAAAATCTTATATGCAGTATACCCAATATTTTTGCATGTAGTCTCAAGTAACACTCCTTATAAAACTCTTTGAACTATTATCATCCGTACTTTAAAATGAAAGAAACTGAGATTCAAACAGATTTCTTTGTCTGATCACACAACCTGTAAATAGATAAGAACTTCCAGGCCCTAAATTTCATGTAGTTTCAACTTTTGTATATTTTTCAGTTCAAGCCTTACAATTCTCACCATCTGATTGAAAGTTGAGATGAGATCCAGAATTTTCCAAAGTGCCTCACTGAAAAGAAATTGTTTTCCACTAAAAAAATGTTGCCTTTTTCAACTCTAAAGGAAAGAGTGTCTGATATTTTAAACACCACATGTGTGTCCTCCCTTCCTCTCAGCATTATAACTGGTATAAATTTATTCTTTGGGAAAATATTGTATTTAATAGGAATGACTAAAATGCCTTCTGTGATTGTTCCAGTATGCTTAACTGAACCAAAGAAAGCATTACTGTAAACTGCTCTAATTAAAGCAACACATTTTAGAATAAAAACTGATGCTATTCTTCTCTTTTATTCTCAATTAAAAGGCAGCTCCATAAAGGCAGCACTGGTGACCAACCAAGAAAAAATTAGGTAGTTTAAATTGTACCATGGTTTGGTTATACATACATGTTCCAGTAATGAATTTTTCAACATGTTAAATATCACATGTTTTCTTCTGCCAATTTATAGAAGTCATCTCTTTGTGTCTATTTCTCAATGATATTTTAACTAACTTATTTGATCAAAAACAATTGTCCAGAGACACAATATAAAATCTAAGTATAATCTTTGAGGTCAATTTGAAATAGTTTTTTTTTTTTAATATATTTCTTTATTGATTTCAGAGAGGAAGGGAGGAGAGATAGAAACATCAATGATGAGAGAGAATCATTGATCGGCTGCTTTCCGCACACCCCCCACTGGGGATTGAGCCCGCAACCCAGGCATGTGCCCTTGGCTGGAATTGAACCTGGGGCCATTCAGTCCACAGGCTGACGCTCTATCCACTGAGACAAGCCGGCCAGGGCTGAAATAGTTTTTAATTCCAATGACTCATACATTATCTCTCATCTCTTTTTATTCTGATAACTTAAATTTTAATTTAATTGATGATTTATGATAATTTTAGAAACTATATTTGATTTGGCCATGCTGTATGCATTAGCAACTGGAGATTTAATGTTAGGCTTCAGTATGGGGGGATGTTGAACTACATCACATTATAACCTTAGGTCATGTGGAGCCAGGACTACATCTACAAC
Organism: Myotis myotis; assembly: GCF_014108235.1. Classification (NCBI taxonomy): domain Eukaryota; kingdom Metazoa; phylum Chordata; class Mammalia; order Chiroptera; family Vespertilionidae; genus Myotis; species Myotis myotis. The sequence continues at coordinate 50,260,125 of NW_023416379.1, forward strand.
AAGATTGGCTAGTATATCAGGAATAATATTAGTCAATATAACATGATGATTCTCTTAGTTAAAAAGAATTTACCTTTTATTTCTAGTTATTAACTAGTTCCTTGAACTATCAGTAATGAAACATTTATTTTGTGCTCTAGATATGAGATAAATCCAATTAAAAACCATATTATGCAGTTGTGTTTTAAAGGTCTAAGTGTCCCAACACTCTACAAATTTAATTGTATATTCATCCTACCCTCTTAATCTTCATATAATGGCATATTTGATGTTAAAATCTTTAAATTTAGGGTTCTGTTGAATTGGATTTAGATTGAAATAAGAGAGGAGATGGTGATTACCCAACTTGCAACTAAAAACATGAAATTATAAGGTTCAATATGAATTAGGGAGGTAATAATTCTTAGGCTAATGAAGGAGTTTATATGTAAACATAGCTCTAGAAAAAAATAGTGTGTAGCTAAATAAACAGAATTTAATGTTGTTTAAACTCTAGGAAGCTGAGATCTTTGGTAAATATTCCGTTTCCTCCACTTATGGGTATTAGATAGGTTGGTACTTTCTAGACCTCTTGTAATTGGATGAGGCCATATAACCAATTCTGGGCAATGAGTTTCTACTATTACCTCCAAACTGGAGCATTCAATCTCTTGTACAAGATCTCCAAATTGTATTTTTACTGTGACACAGAGACTGGGAACAAAGGAAATGATTAGATAGGAGGTGGTTAGTCTGAATACCTATAGGGCTACGTAGAAGAGTTATTCTTAACAGCCTGGGAAAGACATGCATCATAAACATGCAGAGTATTCTCTTAAAACACTAATATTAGAGGCTGTTTACTATTGCAACATTAGCTATCCTATCTTGATCTATACATAAATTGGTACCTGGAAATTAGGTGATACTATACAAAAACCTAAGATATATGTCATTGGTTTACAGCCAGGGAATAGGTGGTAGAGAAACTACTATTGAATGGCTGAATAACGAATAATCATGTTATTGTATTATGCAGTGGTAAAACTGTTGTCTATAATAACTTGCAAGGCAGGTAATTCATCTCATGATAAATATGATTATACACTGTACACACACAGAAATATAATGATACATTATAGGAGAAGAGATGGGAAAACAGAAGGCAAGTGGTATGTGTTGGTTAATTTTGGTGGCACTGACAAAGTGTTGTAAGAATGATGAGAGGTCATAAAGAAAATCACCTGGTCAGCAAGCAAGCAAGAAAGAAAACAGCGTTCAGAAATTCCAATTTTATAGTTTTTTTTAAGGCAATTACTTCTCATACCAGCCCAGTAAAAATGCAATGGAAATGGTCATTGAGTAACAAAAACCTATTAGAACTCACCGCATGGCAAAGATCAAATAAAGAGTATGGCTGTCACACCCACTATTAAACCTCTGGATGAATTAATGTAGCACCCAGTAAATCTTTTCAGTTGGAAAAATAGCTCAGAGAAAAGAGATTGATTTATTGGAAGCCTGCTGAGAAAGCTGCTCAGTCCTTCCAGGGAACACGTTCTCCGATGCCCACTTCATAGGAGCCATAGAAGTTCATGAAAATGAAAGTGCCTTTCAGAGGGAAGAACTGAAGGCAAAGGAGAACAATGAATGGAAAGCCTTTCCAGAGAACAAAAAGAAGCCTAACTCCCTACCTGCAAGACAGTGTACCCTCATTCATCTGCAGAGCTGGATTTCAGAATCGTTATGGTACAATGACTCTTCCTTTTCAACAACAAAAATACGGTTACCCTGACCCTGCTCATTATACATTGCATTTTTATTTCATAGATTTTCAAACCAAAACTAACCCTTTTAGTTTATAAAGTTCCATATTAAAATGAATCACATTTGAGTCGGATACAGAAACCCTCATGCATCATCCAAAGATTCTGGAGTTTTATCTTGACCCCGTGAACCTGGGAACTTTGGCTATCTCCCTTAGGGATGGCTGAGTAATTTATGTGATAATGGAGATAATGGGATATTTTGTAACCAGAAGAGCTGAGTTAGTCAGTAATTATTGCTGCTTATCAATTTTTTTTCCCACTCAGCTTCCTTTCTTAGAACATAACATCATTGAGCTTCTTGGTTTCCAACGTATTGACAGGACCATGGAACTATATTTTATGATATATACAGACTTTGCATCATCCTTGTTTACATAGCACAGTAACTTTGGCCCTGCCCTACCTTTGTTTCCTTACTGTGAAGCACTTTCTTCTTCCTACAATTAAATAAAAGTTATGACATGAATATCAATCCATTTGGGAAAGGGAATCAAATCCTTTCCTATTCTTTCCAAGAAACTGAAGCTGTCTTTCTTTACTTGTTAGCTGTATTTCTGCTTCAAATAAGTAATATGATAGGCTTCTGTTCGTAGATAGAGATAGCACCACTTTCTGGAGATTATGATGACTATGTCACACAACTCAACATGGGAAGATTACATTTTTATGTTTTTAATTATTTCAGAGGAAGGGAGAGGGAGAGATAGAAACATCAATGAGGAGAGCAAATCATTAATCAGCTGCCTCCTACATGCCCCCTTCTGGGGATTGAGCCCACAACCTAGGCATGTGCCCTGATGGGGAATTCAACCATGACCTCCTGGTTCATAGGTTGATGCTCAACCACTGAGCCACAGCAGCTGGACAACATATGAAGGTTTTTTGGATTAGTCCAACTAAAAGAAGTTGAAGAGATTGTAGGGTGACATCATTCAGCTTGGAGAGGTCTCACACTAGTAGTAAACATTTTAAGAAATAAGATCAAGAATGAATAAATGGATAAAAATAGGGGTCAGAGGGAAATAGACTTCAGAATGTCTGATTAAGATATGGACTCAGTCAAAGACACAATATAAAGGCCATAAAAATTTGTCTGAATTGGTTTATATGACATAAAGACAAGCAAAATTAGGTCATAAGAGCAGGATTTGTGTGCTAGAAAAGTACATAAAAACAGGTTCATTACCTGCTTCAAATCTAAGCCACTTAGTAAAGTACTTCATCCTTACATAGTTTGTGCTCCTCAGCACTCAATCAATTTTTTCTGGAATCACAGTGAGTGGCCCACCTGCATCATGTATGGAACTAGCATTTCTTGGTCAAAAGTAAAATGGTTAATGAATAGGATAAGGAAGAATTCAGAGGTTATATTCTTAGGGTCACTGTTTCAACCTTCTCCCCACACTCCTGGTTGATGGTGGCAAAAATCTTATTGAAGCGATAAAATCTTATTTAGGGTTAGTATCAATTTGGGGAATATCACTTAATATATATCCTCTTTCAGCATAATTGCTCATATGGATAGATATCATTGATAGCTAAATGATTAATAAAGTGGGAGGAAAAGGGAGGCAGAGAGACACAGAAAGAGAGAAAGAAGATAGGGAAAGAGAAATTTGCAGAGCAGAAATTCCATTTGGTCCTTGAAAAAAAAAAAAAAAAGAGGGTGCAAAAATCTATCACAAAAGACAAGAAGCGGGTATACCAACTATATGCAATACCATTCTTGAACTTAAACAAAAGATGTAGGGGTGTGTGTGTGTGTGTGTGTGTGTGGCAATTGATGAGATTTAGAATTTTAAATAGCTCAGAAGTAAATTAAAATAATTGTCAAAGTCAGCTGATTTTCGTTATAAACAAAATAAATTGCAATTTATGTCATAGGTACCTTACACTAAATCTCTGAGTTTGTTGATAAATTTGCAATTTATATTAATATTGCACATTTTGCACAATTTTACACATTATCTGACTACTCTTGCATTAATCATCATCTCTTTCTATGGGAAGAAGAGTGCCATAAGAGACACTCAAAACCATGTTTCCTGGTGTTCAGTCCATTGCTCCATTCAATAAGCTTACAATTATGAGGAGCTACAAAGTATTTATAAGCAAAATTATAATATGTAATTTTATACTGCTCTTGAACTAAAACATTCATCAACACTAGGGAGAAATAGGCTCATTTCGTAGTTCAATTAAGCACGGGGCCAAACATTGATAGGATCTTTCTGATCTACACACTTTAAAATCATTTAGGAAAATTAGTGAGTGTCCATACTATAAGGGAAACATTTTTGTCTTAATATGCTATAGGGAGGATATTCTGTGTACAGTGGCAGGGAATTCACTAGCAGGCTCATCCGTCTTTTCAATTTTTTCCACAGCACCCCACCTCTTTGCCTGCTTCTCATTAAGCAGCTTGTATATATGAACAAAGCCATTCTGGTGGCTGATAATGAAGAAAACAGAGATGTACAACATGGTTTATATGATTTGTCAACCATTACATGAAAACATATTTCTGCTTTTAAATAAAATTAAACAATTTGCACATGACAAAGTTTTATTCACTTTCATATGGAAATGTTGCAAAGACATTCTTTAGGTAAGCCTTGTAATTTCTCTTCCTATCTCGTATTTACAGTACATTCTTTTTTTTACTCTCTTTTGTCCAGAACCTCTCCACCAATATTCATAGCAGCCGCTGGCACCATTTCTCCCAAGAGAATGTTCATGATTTCCTTATATCCAGTGAGAAGTTTTGAAGAAACAGTTCAGTCAACAGAACTTCCCATTATATTAGGTACTGAGAAAGAATAACTTGGGAAGGGTATTCATTCCTTGGTATCTGAAAAATCTATTTCATTAATATGAAATGCTAAGGGTGCAAATTAGCCTACTCTTGTAATTTGGTCCTTGGCCCATTAATGTAAGCTCAGGAGAGAGCAATGTTTGGCCATATTAAAAATATGGGGAAAAAAAGCTATTGAAGCTTAAATTGCAAGGCAAAACAAACAAAAAAAGTATTAGGTGGTTTTCCCTTTTAATTTTGCTGATGACACAATTCTTGAACATTATCCCCATGATGGTTTGCAGTGCTATTAGGAAATCTAATTAGCTATTTAGGGCTGCATTTGCAAAGAAATGGTTTACTTAATAAAGAAAAGTAAATAATTGACAATGTGTATTTTCAATTTGTGGCAAGAAACCTGTGGATTTTATATTTAAAAGAAAATGCATCTGTGCTGTTAATAAAAATTATAATGTGACACTAGAAGAAAATGTAATAGTTTTTTAAAAAATGTATTTTATTGATTTTTTACAGAGAGGAAGGGAGAGGGATAGAGATTTAGAAATATCGATGAGAGAGAAACATCAATCAGCTGCCTCCTGCACACCCCCTACTGGGTATGTGCCTGCAACCAAGGTACATGCCCTTGACTGGAATCAAACCTGGGACCTTTCAGTCCGCAGGCCGACGTTCTATCTACTGAGCCAAACCGGTCACGGCAGTTTTTAAAAAAATTAATCTTTTTATTCTTTTGCTGAAAATATGTTTACCTATTTTCCTTATATAAATATTCAGAAACTTAAATGTAAAAAACTTTATGAAAATTATTTATCCAGTATGTTGTTGTTAATTATTGAGTCCTCCTTTACATTCATCGAGACGTCTAATATTTTTATTGGACTCCTAAAATTAATTTTTTAGAATCTTCATTTTTGCTAGTCATTTTAAATATACCTTGTATTAATAACCCATGACTAATTCTGGATAAAATATATCTTTCATATATAGGCTTTATAAATACGAAGAAGTTTTCTTGTTTAAATCTGAAAATTATATATTTTGATTTTAAGTAAATTTATAATTTTGTAGGTGTGGGTGAGAGAGTTCATTCATCTCATTTCTGTGTTGTATTCCTATGATAATTGTATCTTTATAATGGGTTAATCTTTTTATAGTTGTCTCTAGCAATACTTACTAAGTGTATATTTTCAGATTAAGGACATGTATGCTAGTTTTTTTGTGTGGTAATTATTTGCATGGAAAGTGATTTCCTTCTTTTATTTTCAATATTCCTGTGGCCTTATATTAAAAGTGTGTCTCCTTTAAGCAACATATAGACTTCTGATTTCTTTGTTTCTCCTGTATGACAGTCTGAGATTTGTCTTTGAACATTTGGTTCCTTTTTAGTTAGTAGAACTAGAGGCCCAGTGCACAAAAATTTGTGCACTCAGCGGGGGGGTCCCTCAGCCCGGCCTGCTCCCATTTGCAGTCCAGGACCCCTTGGGGGATGTCCACCTGTCGACTTAGGCCCACTCCCCAGGGGATCAGGCCTAAGCTTGCAGTCAGACATCCTTCTGGCAGCCAGGGAGCCCTCGGGGGATGTCCGACTAAAGGCTTAGGCCCCCAAGGGAGCTGTGATGAGCAAGCTGGGGTGACAGAGGAGCCACACTGCCCCGCCCGGCCGCCCCGGGTCGGGTTGCATAAGGAGTGCCCAGGTGGGCAGGTGGATCGCTGCTTCCCCACCTGGCCTCCCGTGGTTGGATTGCACACAAATGCCCGGGCGGGCCGGGGGATTGCTGCTGCCCCAGGTCTGGTCGCACACGGGAAGCCCGCCGCCCCAGGTCGCAGATAGCAGGCCAGGATGGCAGCAGAGCAGGTGGGATGGCGCTGACCTGCCCTGCCTGCAGTATGCAAATTAGCCGCCATCTTTGTTGGGGGTTAATTTGCATATTGTGCTTATTAGCCAATGGGAGGCATAGACAAGGTATGGTCAATTACCATGCTTGTCTATTATCAGATAGGATAAGCAATATGTATGGATTTCTATCTGATATTTAAGTATTTGCTTCCATTTATCTTACCTTTTTTATGTTTCTTTAATTCTCTTTCCTTAGTTTCCTCGGTACTAATCAATTTTTTTTTAAATACTTTTTCCCTTTTTAAAAAAGTCTTTATTGTTGAAAGTATTACATATGTCCCCTCCCCCCCATTGACCTTTCTAGCTCTCAATAACCCCAGGTCTTCACCACCCTATTGTCTGTGTCCATGGGTTATGCATATATGCATATGAGTCTTTGGTTGATCTCTTCCCACCCACCCACCCACCCACGCCTTCCCTCTAAGATTTGATAGTCTATTCCATGCTTCTATGTCTCTGGATTTATTTTGTTCATCAGATTATTTTGTTCATTAGCTACCACATATGAGTGAAGTCATGTGATATTTATCTTTCTCTGACAGGCTTGTTTTGTTTAGCATAATGCTCTCCAGGTCTCTCCATGCTGTCTCAAAGGGTGAGAGATCCTTCGTTTTTACTGCTGCATAGTATCCCATGGTGTAAATGCACCACAGCTTTTTTCCACTCATCAACTGACAGGCAGCACTTGGGCTGTTTACAGATCTTAGATATTGTGAACTGCACTGCTATGAACATAGGAGTGCATACATTCTGATTGGTGTTTCTGGTTTCTTAGGATATATTCCTAGAAGTGGGATCAAATGGCAGTTCTACATTTAATTTTTTGAGGAAACTCCATACTGTTCTCCACAGTGGCTGCAGCAGTCTGCATTCCCACCAGCAGTGCACGAGGGTTCCCTTTCTCCACATCATGGCCAGTACATGTCATTTGTTGATCTGTTGATGACAGCCATTCTGACAGGTGTGAGGTGATACCTTATTATCACTTTAATTTTATTATTATATTTTTATCTCCTCCATTTAAGGTTAGTTATAAATGTTTTTATTACGCTTTAGCACTCACCTTAGATATTAAAACATGAATCTTTGATTAAATAGAATATAAACTAAATAAGGAATTTGTATTATAAATTACTGCCTGCCACTACCCAGGCAGTGCAAGGACCTTTGCGAACAAGCCAGCATTATTTATTACCTCTTGCCTTTTGTATTATTATTTTCAGGCATTTTAATCCTGCATAAGAAATTATTGCATTCTTTTGTATAATCAATATTGACATGTATTTACCCATATAATTTCAAATTCTGTTGCTCTTGTCTTCTTCCATTTGCCTGTGTTTTTTTTGTTTTGTTTTGTTTTTCATTTTCATTGTCCTATATCATGTTCCTTCTACATGCCAAGCTCTCTTTAATATTTACTTTCATTTAGGTTTGCTGGTGGTAAATATTATCAGTTTGGTGATTTGGAAATGTTTCCATTTCACCATCAATACAAAAAAAAAATGTTTTCACTGAGTTTGAATTCAGCATTGAGATATTTTTCTCCTTAATATTTTAAAGATGCCATTCCATTCTTTTCTAGCTTCCATTGTTTTTTACTGAAAAATCAACCTGAGATTTTATATTGTTCTTTGGGAATAATGTGTGTGTGTGTGTTTTCTTCTTCTTCTTAAAGTATCTCAGATCTCTCTCTTTAATTTTCAGTATGTCTAGTTGTGTTTTTATGTTAGTTTTCATTTGGGCATATAAAATCTGTGGAGTGATATATATCAGTAGTACTGGAAATTTCTCAGCCATTATCTTCACATTTTAATTCTGTTCCCTTCTTCCTCTCCTTACATTGAGAGTCTACAATTGCACAAGTTAGGCCATTAAGTATTCTCCCTTTGCTGTTTCAGTTTGTATCCTCTTTCTATGCTTTTTTTTCAGGATATTTTCATTCATTATAAGAATCTCCTGTCTTCTGTGTTCAATTTGCTTTTAAACTCACATACTTCTATTTTCCATTATTGTATTCTTATTCCTAGATTTTCCATTTTATTTTTTTTTTTAGAAATGCAAGTTTTCTGATGAAATTCTCTTTTTGTTATCACTTTTTTCCCAATTTTATAAATTACAGTTATGCTAATTTCCTTGTGATGATTCCAATAGCTCAATCACTTATAGGTATGTTTCAGTTTTCTGCACTTTTCTTCATTCTTTTTTGCTGCATCTGGTATATTTTTCATTGGACAAACAATATATTGCTAGAAAAAGTTGTGGTTGTGGATAGTATTATCTCCCTACAGAAAAGGAACACACAATCTAAACTCTGGCAGTTCTAAGGGGGCAGTTAATCTCAATTCAATTTGGGACTTAAATGACTGAAGGCTGGATTACAGTCTATGTAAATTTGAGTTACCATCAAATTACCCTATTCCTAAAATGTAGCTGTCTATGGTTCCCAAATGAGGATATCAGATTACTAGGATCTGGTTTACTTCTTCTGCAGGTCTTCAACTCCAATTTTTGTATCCCCAACATGGCAAGCCTATAGAAAACTCTACTTTTAAACTACTACTACCATTTGTATTTTAAAAAGCAGAAAATTTTTCATGGGGAATTCCATATATGATTTGGCTCTTATCTCCATGCTCTCTAGAGAGTCCTGAACTCCATTTTTACCTCACTCCTCCCACAGATGTCCACAAAACCTGCTGGCTGGCTTTTCTGCCTGCTAACACTTGTCCTTTGCCTGACCTTTCTTTCATTTTCCAGAACCAATACTGGTAAACACTGAAAAGGAAAACACAACATATAGAAATCTGTGTTCTTCTCAATGAGTGGAGAAGTATGAACAGAAAATAAGCCAAATTAAATATATTGATATCAATCATGAAATTTACCTAGGATGTTGATAATGAGTAGGTAAGATACTTAAGATTATAGATTGATAATATCACTATTTAATCAACAAATATTTATTGAAGACATATTATGCCAAACCAATATGTTAGGATCACAGGGCTATAGCAGTTTTGTTTACCACTGTTTAAAAAAATATAAAATAAAATGGGGGGGGGGTGGAATTATTGTATCTATATGTCAAAGTAGGCAAATAAAGAGAGGCATGGGAGAAGACCAAGAAAATAAAATTCTAGGAATATCCATAATCTAATCTAAGAAATGTGAATATGTTTAAATCACACACATGCAAAATTTTAAATATGTTTTAAATTTTGGTAATCTGAAATAAAAGCCAAAATTTCACCCTATTAATATTCATAAACATGTAACTCCTTTAAAGAAAACTGAAGCAAATATGTAGCCTTTGGTTTTATATGTTCAAAAAAACACTAAATCTAAACACCAACTTAAAAAATAAAAGTGTTGCTGACACCTTAAGGGAAATCTTTAGATTGATTCCACAACCAATCTAATGAACTGTGAAGAAAGTGGACATTTAAATAGAATGAAAATATCATGACCATGGTAAATTTCGTCGCTGATGGGCCCTCTGAGACTGAGTTGTAAACACAGGCGGAATAGGTAAATAGCATCTGCTTTCATAAACCTGGGGGAAATCTTTCTGAAATACACAGTGGAGATACAGCAGCATGGCCACACTTAATAAGAAAAGGATGTAGTTTCTACATATGCATATAGCCATGAAAGTAAGTACACGTGTGTGTGTGTGTGTGTGTGTGTATTATGTGTATGCACAAGCAATATATTGATTTATTTTTGCTTAGTTAGCTGTTTATAATCTTAGTAGTTCCAGAGTATTTGATATTCTATCTGCTACTATTAATATGTGCACTATGAAAACATCCTGGTCTAGACATTAGTAAATAAGGAATTTGGGTTTGTTACTAACAGTAACTATAACACCAAGCACTTTAATATAGCTATGATGTAGATAATTTTACTGTCATTATGCCATATAAATAAAAACTTGGTAGATTACAAGGGCTATATAAAGTAATTGAGACTTGCAAATTTTTTTACCACTTTTATACTCTATTCTAGATAATTTTCTATTGCAATAAGGTGTCTAACAAGGTCAATCTGCCTTCAATATTTCCAGATTTGTGAATCTGTAAAATATGTTCAGCTTATTAATGAGTTTTAAGTTTGTATGCAACAGGGAAGCATCGCATGCATACAGTCTCAAGGTAGTTTTTTTGTTTTGTTTTGTTTTGTTTTTGGCAGAATTCTGAATTATAGTCTGCCTCTGTTAGCAATCACGTGCTTTGTAAGTAATGACAAGATGATGTGGCCTGGTGCAAGAGCAAAGATAAGGACCTGAGGTCACTGGAGTGGAACAGCTGGTTATGTGCCCTGTGCAAGTGTGAACGAGTGTATGTGCTTTTCGGGCTGAAGAGGAGCAGTGGTTTTAAGTTAAGCCTCAATTAAAAATAATCAATTAGATCATTAGAACAGAGGTACTGTTAGTAAATTACATTCATTAATGATTTTAGTGTGGGATTATGCCTTCAGTTTCAAGAAATAAGTAGAAAATCTCCAGTCTTTCTACTTCATAGGCAATTTCCTAGGCATCATTAAAATTAAAATAAAACGGAAGGAAACATGATAGCTTACCTGTTTACACCAAAAAGGTTTCTATCAAAGCATAGCATCTATTAACTTTCACAATAGTACTGTGAATAAGTTTATTCATAAAGTGCTAAGTTCTTATTGCTTATGTTATATACTAGAGGCCCAATGTACAAAATTTGTGCAAGAGTAGGCTTTCCTTCCCCCTGCTGCCTGCACCAGCTTCCAACAGCACCTGGCCCTGGGCTTCCCTTGCACAGGGAGGCCCCGCCCAGCCGCCATAGCCGGCAGGTCAGTGGCCTGGGCCTCCCTCTGTGGGGCGATCATGGGGCAATGGCAGGCCCCCGACCAATTGCACTGCACCAGCCTAGGCTGGCCTGGAGCCAGTGGGTGTCATAGCATGGTCCCAGATGGCTATCCGGATGGTCGTCCAGATAGTCATTCCGCTGTTCAGCCATTCGGCAGATTTGCATATTATGCTTTTATTATATAGGATTATTTCAGTTCTCACTTCATTAGCTTCACATGTATTTGTCATTGTGTGGCTTATTTTCCTATGACTGGAGAAAAGCACGTTATTATTTATTTCATCTCTTGTCAAAAGGAGTCCCCTTTTAATTTCTTAGTCAAGAAAAATCATTTTAGATTCCTAAAGATATCAATATTCTTGTCAGCATGCTGTTTATCAAGGGAGTAACAGCAATTAGTAATGACACACATCGTGGTAGGATCATTTCTATGTCATCATTTATGAGTAGTACTTTGGGATTTAAATTCTCTTTTCTAAAAAATACTAAGCAAGAAGTCATAATTACATTAATTTTGAAAATTTGCTTTTTTAATTTAATTTTACTTTCTGGGGAGAAAATTTTACCAAAGAGTTCCAGAAAAGTAAAGTGAATTGTCTATTTTTTTTTCTTTCTTTTTAAAAAATCCTCACCCAAGAATATTGATTTTATTTATTTATTTATTTTAAGAGCGATCCATTAGTTGCCTCACTCACATGCCCTAACTGGGGATCAAACACGAAATCTAGGTAAGTGCCCTGACCAGGAATCAAATCCAACCTTTTTTGGATGCACAGGACAATGCTCCAACCAGCTGAGCCACATGGCCAGGCAGTGAAATGTTTATTTTTGTTTGTATAATTGATTACTCAAATTTTCAACATCTTCATGGAATTTTGTGCAAACTTTACAACTATCTCTGAATAAATCATAGAACACATAAAAGTTGGTTTAAGTGGTATAAAAATACATTAACCTCATTACTAATTTCAATTCATCAAATAAGCACCATTGTTGTTTTTTTCTCTCCAAAAATCTGTTTGCCCTCAAAAAAAGGAGAGAACTCATTTTAAATAAGCACATTTATCTCTGGTTTTGGAGAATGTAATGGAAGACAGCATTTTTCTTATAGAGTCTAATTATTTTGTTAAAATATATTTTTTATTGATTTCAGAGAGGATGGGAGAGGAAGAGAGAGAGAGAGAGAGAGAGAGAGAGAGAGAGAGAGAGAGAGACCAATGATGAGAAAGAATCATTGATTGGCTGTCTCCTGCACGCGGCCTACTGGGGATCGAGCCTGAAACAACCCTGGCATATGCTTTGACCCTGGCATATGCTTTGACTAGGAATAGAATTGTGACCTCCTGGTTCATAGGTTGAAGCTCAACCACTGAGCCACCCCAGCTGGGCTAGAGTCTAATTATTGCAGTGTAGTTTGAGCTACTGGGACATTCCCAAGAACTGCTTCGCTGTGCTAAATCCTCTCCATCAACATTAATACTCTCTCAAGTTCTTCCCTCACCCTACTACTCCAAAATAGTAAAATAATACAAACAGTTCCCTTAACCCCATTTCCTCCTGCTGTTACTACCTCCTCTTTCTTTCCCATTACAGATAAACTTTCAAATGAAATATAGGTCTAAGCACATCTCCATTTTCTCAATTCCTCAACTCATTAGTCAGTTTGGAATCTCTAGGACAGATACTGGTATGGAGGTTGAGATGGAAGGTATTAATTAGGTATTAATTTGACCACTGTTTCAAGCACAAGCATTGTATTAATTCTGCCTTTGCTGTGCAAACTCATCACAGGGATAACTCCATTTATACTGTCAAGGTCTTATCTATAAGATACTCATGTGATACTATATGTACAACTCAAACGTAGAAATATTTATATTATCCTGTGCAATTTCCCCTCCATCAAAATGATAGATTTTCCTTTTTTGCTTTTCTTAGTTGCTAAAATGAATAGTCTATCTAAGAAAAAAGTAGCCATTCTATATAGGATGCGATTGAGGAGAAAAATGTGTATAGCAATTACACCAAAATTATTAGAAAGATTCTGCAAATCCTGATTTGCAGTAAATTTTATGGTTAGATTTAGTGACATTTATTGTATTGTTCATTTGGCTGCTTTTATTGAACTATTACAAGAATTATGGGGAAAATGGCTCTTTAGAACATTTTAGCTATCATGGGCATTGCTTTTTGGTTTGTTCTTTCCTGCCTTGTTCAGTTGAGATTGGTACAGAACACCCAGTTTCATGGATATTGTTTATTGCTAAATGCAACCATCCCATTAAACATTGCTTTGTGAAATAGGAAAATAAAACAGTAAATAGCCAGCAGAAAACCAAATCTAATCTGAACAATAGCCTGAAACAAAGTCAATTATAGTGATAGCTGCTACCTACAAAAAGCCTAATAAGTAAAAGGCATATACTACTATATTTATCTACAAATAATAAGATAGTGTTTAATATCCATCTTTTAGATGAAATAATGGGGCCTAAAGAGGTTATTTTTAATGCCTAATATGGCAGCCAAGAATCAAACTCAAGCCGAAACCGGTTTGGCTCAGTGGATAGAGCGTCGGCCTGCGGACTTAAAGGTCCCAGGTTCGATTCCGGTCAAGGGCATGTACCTGGGTTGCGGGCATATCCCCAGTAGGAGATGTGCAGGAGGCAGCTGATCGATGTTTCTCTCTCATCGATGTTTCTAACTCTCTATCTCTCTCCCTTCCTCTCTGCAAAAAATCAATAAAATATATTAAAAAAAAAAAAAAAAGAATCAAACTCAAAACCACATGGATCTGATTCCTTTAACAACTAACTCAGTTCTACTTTGAAGCCAAGAAGTTGTTTTTGTGTCCTCTCATTTCATGTTCTCATTTGCATGCCTCCCACCGATGTGCCATCCACTCTAAACTCTATCAACCTCTTGAGATAGCCTTTTGTTGGAATCTGTTGCTTCCTTTGCATAACAAAGTCTCCCTTCTGGCTCTGCACCCTTGGCTCCCTTTCCTCTCTCTTCATCTTCCTCATTCTTCAGATTAAGCTTCTGGCTCACTTGTTTAGGAACAGAATGGACACCTCCCAAGAATGATGAAGAGCCTCTGTATTTGCATCAAGAACACCTCTGATATTACCTTAATAGCAGTTATATCATAAACTTAGTATTTTCCTCTCAGTTAGCTTGAACTATTAAATGAAATATATAATCTGGGTTAAAATTAAAGTATTAACAAAGAGCCTAATAAAAAAAACAAAATTTTCTCCTCCTCCCAATCCTACTCCCTGAAGTAATAATCAGTAAGAATTAGCATTTTTATACTTCTATTTCCTTTAATTCAAGAATAATCATGCATATTTAAAGGCTATTTTTAAAAAGGTGGGATGGTATTATACATTCATATGTGTTTATATGTAATCACTTTATATTATTTTGTAATATTGTGTGGATTGCTTTACTTATATATATGTAATTTGCATTTTATTTCACAGTTTGAGTATACCAATACTAATTTAATCATCCCACCATTGTTAGAAATGCAGGTTGTTTCTAGTTTATTGCTACATTAAATATCCTTGTGCATATGTCTTTACTTTCGGTTTCTTAGCATTTCTACTGTGGAAGTATTGTCAAAACATATGAGAAGTAGTAAGTAACGATATATGTACAAGTATATGTAATGTAGCAATAAGCTTGCAATGAAAAATAAGCTTCAGAGCTCCTACTCCCAAGGTTTCCTTTCAAACCTGTACCTAGTATGTATTTAAAATTTTAATTTTCTCCTTAAGGAGTTGTCTCTCAAGTTGTATAAACTCCAGGCTCTACCTAAATCCACCCCTAAAATCACCCAGGTGCTTTATTTTCACTTGCTGTCTATCGTGATCTCTCTGTTGCACTGGATTTTGTACATCTCTTCTTTGAGGAAACTTCTGTTATTCTAGAAGTTCCCTGTGAATCATTTATTGAGTTAGTCAATTCTGATTCTCCATTTGAAAGGTTTGGAGTGTTCAAAAGAAATTACTGTTTATTAAAATTCATCGTCATTACCAACATGTTTGAGGTGATGATCAACCCTACCAACATTAAAGAAAACAATACAAAATGTTGTATTCATTTAGTAGCTCTTTATTTTTAGCTACTAAGACTATTAATTGCTTCCATTCCTTGAAAGTCATATTTATTTTAAAAAAATGTTTCAAACCAGAATTTATCCATCACTCTGCACTAGTTTAGTACATCAATGTCATTTTTGTTTCTCCTAACTCTGATATACCCTGCTATAATCCAACTGACACAACTAAAGGAGATTTTTCTGAATAGCTGTTTTCATGTATTTGTTTCCATCCTATATAATAAAAGCCTAATATGCAATTTGTCCCCTCAAACCAGGAGTTCAACCAGGGGTGGGGCTGGGTGGCCAACTGCCCACAGCCCTGCCCCTGCCGGTGGCAGCAGCAGCAGGCAGCCGGGGGAAGGGAGGCCCCGACTGGCAGCTGGCAGCCACTAGGACCATACCTGTGCATGAATTTTGTGCACTGGGCCTCTAGTATTTAAGAATTTGCAATATATGTACCTATCAAACCAAACACAAACTCCATAGTCTAACTCAGTTATATTATCCTCTTTCCATTTAATATCTCCACCCCACTTCATGTCAAATTTTATCTCCATAGTCATATCCACTATTTTGAATTAGGTTTTCCCAGTCTCTGTACTATCATCATTTTGGTCTGGAGAATACCTTTCTATACTCTGCATTCTAGAATATTTAGCTGCTTCATTGACCTCTATTCACTGAATACTAAACACACTCTTCCCCTGCTCAATTTCAACAACTAAATGTATTTCCAGACATTGCCAAATGTTTCCTGTGTGGAAAATCCTCCCCTGTTGATAATCATTGCTTTAAGCATAAATTATTACCAGACATTTTATATTTTAAAAGAATCTACTAGTTTTCTTTTATTTTTGTACTTGTCTACTCTTTTTTTAAAGTGTCATATTTTTTTGTATTTAAAATATTTATTCTGTTATGCTTCTGCATTTTTTACACATTTTACACATATTTATCCAAGATAAAATTTAAGAAGAAACTCTGCCTTGAAAAATTTATACATTCTTGATTACTATCTAATCAACACTATAAAAATGAGGTATTCAGAATGAAGGAGCAGTTTATCTATCTCATGTCTGTCTTTCAGTGAGTAGAATAATGTAGGATGTGGAATGTATTTCTGAAACATGATGAAAGAGCTGAAACATCATGTTAGTAATGATATTTAATGAATCTCAACGCATAGTCTTGGTGACATTATTTTAGTTCTTTAATTCTATAGTAATAACACTAATTTTCTCAGAAAGAATTATTACCTTTCTTACGACTTATTTATCTCTTTGGTTTTGTAAGGTAGTGTGAATTTATGGCTTAGCATAATTGAGGCCAATTATAAAAGGGAAATAAAATGTTTCTGATAGTTATTATTAAGAGAGAACAATAGTCAAAGTTGTATTATGAGAATAGGAGGTTGATCAAACATACTCAGTCTATTTAAAATCTAATTATGTGTTGAATAGAAACCTTTAAAGTGTGTTTGGTTATTAAGTTCTGTTTCAATTTATTTTTATATTCTAAGTAAATAAGTTTTCTTAAATAAATTGAATATATGTATTCATGCAATATATAAATACATATGCATGTGTGTGTACATATAAATATGTACCATGCACACATCATTAATCATACTGGATCTAATTATTTAGAAAAAGATGTATTCCCTTTGTTCTTTCCTATCAGATATTAAATACATATGAAAATCAAATTTATGGACATTTCCCAGATTGTGTTGAACTTCCCCATGCACGTACATGAATTTCTATGTGTTCAGCATATGACACACAGACTACCAATTTAAGCATTAGGAAAAATGCAACGAATTTTCCATTAAGTGTGCTCCCTCATTGAACACCCTCTGTTTTTCTGGCAGGACCCAGCAGGATCTGAAAAATAAGCAGCATATTGGGAACAATAATGAATATTTATGCTTTATGGAATCCTTTAACATTCATTTTCCATCTGCACTTCTAGACCCCAAAAAACTAAATTAGTAAAGGGATAGGAAGAATTGTGGTTTGGTGACAGGAAAGCATCAGTGCAACTGTGAGCCAACTGATACCTGGGCTACATGGAAGCACAAGCAGTGTAAACCGAAGATTACTGGCTATCTGCATTTCTATTTAACACCTCTCCCTTACATGATCTCAATAAAATAACCTTTGAGTATATGTAATTGTAGGAGAATAGATGAGGGAATATATCAGTATTGTGTAAGAAGAAAAATGTATTATTAACAATGTGGAAGGAGATGAGAGGGGCCAAAAAGGATATACTAGGAAAAAGAATGGTTTGAGGGGGAAAGGATATACTAGGAAAAAGAAAGGTATGAGGGGGGAAAAAAAACAAGATACTCCTCAGTCATAGTTTTAGCCATTAATACGTTAATCCATAGGTTTAAGAAAACCTTATAGTAATTTATAAAGACAAGCCTAAGATACGTATTGCTCAGTGAATCTATTTTAACTAAATACTTCACTTCATATTACTATAGGGTCTTGTCAATTAAAATGTTTATGCCATTTTCTTGCTTTAAGTTTCTATGACCTGTATTTGGTAGTCACTGCTAGTAGATACTGCTTCTAAGTAATCCAACTATGGGCAAAAGAGTGCAAAACATCTGGATGAAAATTGGAAATTGTTTTTCTGACAATTTAGCATTTCAGAAAATCCAGAGGATGCATATCACCTACAAGACTTGTTATTGCTTGATTTACTTCTTTGTATATTTGTTTATAGTTAAACTAGAGGCCCAGTGCACAAATTCATGCACTGGTGGGGGCCAGCCAGCCCACACCGATTGGGGCCAATTGGGGCCGGGCCCGCGGTGGGGAGGGGATATGGGGGGTTGGCCGGCCAGCCCTGCCCCCGATCAGGGTGGGGGGCAATCGGGGCCGCAGTGCATGTCAAAGCTACCAGTCACTTGGCTTTTCTATATATAGATGATAGGAGAACTCTGTCTTTTCTGGCAAATGCTAAATTTGATGAACTAAAGTGAAAACAATAATAGTGTAAAAAAGTACAGTTTCTAATTGATAAACATACATATTTTAATAAAATGTAATATTTCTAATTACCACTAATGTTTCCTTAGTTTCAGAATTAGCCCTAATTTATGTTGCCTCCAGAATTAGAACACTAGGATAGAAATATGTTGGTGAATAACAAACAAGATAAGTCTTCGGCTTATTTTAAAATTCTAACTCCCAGAGATGGTGCCCATAATTCATTTCTCAATATGGAAATTGTAGTGAACCACTCAATTCTTAAACCATGTATACAGAATCTCAAAGCAACCAGTTTCAAATATTAACTTTTAATTGATTATGTATCTTTATTGTTGAAAGTAGTACAGATGCCTCCCACTCCCCTTTTTTGTCAAATATTAACTTTTAGCTATTACAGACTGTTAGGACTTATAAAACATGCTCATTATAACCTTTGATCACTAATAAAACAAAGGAAAATGAAGTTTTCCCCAACAAGTATTTGGTGTCCTCTTAAATGCAAAAGTGTGACTTGATCACATACAGAGCTTAATTAAAGAATGCTCACTCCATAGAAAAGAGCTACCATGAAGGAAATTATTGCTGTGATGCCAATATCCTTCTGCCCTATTAAAAATAATAATGATGATTGAATAGCAAAGACTGTGACAGAAAAATCTGAATGTTCTAGGGCAGTGGTCGGCAAACTGCGGCTCACGAGCCACATGCGGCTCTTTGGCCCCTTGAGTGCGGCCACGAAGTTTCAATTGCACTGTACGGGCGTGCCTGCACGTGGTATTTTGTGGAAAAGCCACACTCAAGGGGCCGCAGTTTGCCCACCACTGTTCTAGGGTCTCTCTCAGACACTTGTTTGAAGCTTGGCTCAAGCGTTTTAAGGCTAAACCACCACCACTGGATTCTCCCTGTTGGGAGGACACAGTACTGAGAGATCACATGCCCAGGACTGAGCTCAAGATGTGCCACATCAAATTGTTTACCCCTTAACTTCCTTTCCCTCTTTTGCTGGGCTACCCATATCCTGTTTCCTCTAGATTAAGAAAAAAATCAATTTCACCAGTGAAAAAGGCTTTTAACTTAAAGCTAAATTCCCTGAAGTTGAAAAAATAAAAAGACAAAATCTCTCAACTTTTTCATAGACTGCACTAAAGACCAAAATTCTTGTTATATGATGAGGAAACTTTCACCTATATCTCCTACTCTACCGTTTCCCACTTTTCTAAATTAAATAAAAATATGTTGAAAAGAATGAAAACTCTAATATCTCCATAAATGGAAAGCCTATTACTTTGACTTTGAAGTAGTATATTCTATCATCAAAGTGTAACCTCTGAACTTAGCTACACCTTTCATAATCTTTTAAAATGCATTTAATTTCATTAGATATTTTTAAACATTCAATTCTATTACACTTTACCTCAAATATGCTGGCAATAATAATAAAATGCCTGGTGTTCTCATCATAATGACATGAAAAGCTAGTGTTTATAGATTGAGTAAAAGTGAAGGAGAATGAAAAACTGAAAGCGCATCAGTGTGAGAAAATAGGGCATCACATTCCTCACCAAGTCCTTTTGGAGTGTTTCACATTCATTGGTTTGTGTGCCTGACTGTGGTAGAATCAATTTGACTGAAATATTCCTAACATTCAGACTGCTTTCATTCTTTAAAACTCTTGTAATACAAGCAACAAAGTATGAAGTTTGCTAATATTTGTGAAATTTTGAAACTGGTCATGATAGATTATACTATAGAATATTTTAGAACTTATGCATTTTCTTTTACTGGTCAGATCTCAGTAAACACCTATCTATCAAGAATATGGTGCTGAAAAATGTCTGCTTCTGCTTATGAACCAGAAATAATATGAACATGGTCCATATTTAAAATAATAAGAACATGGTCCGTATTTTAAATTATTCTAAATTGTCTTTCAGTTTGATGCACAGGATTCAATTCAATTAAACACAAATACACACATACATGTATGCATATAGAGAGCACCTATGAGGCAATAAGAAATATTTTAAAAGTCCTATCTTCAGAGATAATTCCCATATTTTACAGTGTGGTTTTACCCAAAGCATACAGAGTATTGAAAAAGTAGGTTTACAGTTGTTCTTATGGAAAAAAAATACAATAATCCTATCTAAAAAAAGAGAAACATGGTAATTGGCGTACGACCGATACCCTTCCCATTGGCTAATCAGCGAGATATGCAAATTAACTGCCAGCCACGATGGCGGCCGGCAGCCAGGCAGCTTGAAACTACCATGAGGCTTGCTTGCTTCAGTGATGGAGGACTGCAACGTTCCCCGCCTGCCTTGCCGGCCTCTGAGCCTGCAGTTTCAAACATTGTAACAAATATAGACGCTAAACAAAATCCCAGAAACCTGCTTTCAGCTGGCTGGGATCTCAGAGCTGGAGTTGATACAGAGTTTCGATTATAGAACCGAAACAAACCAGATACCTGCTTTCAGGAGCGGAGGCCTAAGAGCTGGAGCCTCAGAGCTAAAGCTGGCCCAGAATAAAAAAAGAAAAAGAAAAAAAGGAGCAGTTGGGAGCTTCAGTCGACCTAAAAACAGCCCTCAGCCCCTCACCCAGACTGGCCAGGCACCCCAGTGGTGACCCCCACCCTGAAGGGTGTGTGAACAGCTGCAAACAGCCATCATCCCCTCATCCAGGCTGGCCAGGCACCCCAGTGGGGACCCTCACCCTGAAGGGGGTGTGACCAGCTGCAAACAGCCATCATCCCCTCACCCAGGCTGGCCAGGCACCCCAGTGGGGACCCCCACCCTGATCTAGGACACCCTTCAGGGCAAACCAGCCAGCCCCACCATGCACCAGGCCTCTATCCTATATAGTAAAAGGGTAATATGCCTCCCAGCACCGGGATCAGCGGAACCGAGAGGCCTCCTGGCACCGGGATCAGTGTGACAGGGGGCAGCACCCAAACCCCCTGATTGCCCTGCGGCTCTGTGTGTGACAGGGGGCGGGGCCACAACCTCCCTATCTGCCCTGCTCTATTCGTGACAGGGTAAGGCGCCCCAACCCCTGATCAGCCCTGCTCTGTGCTTGATAGGGGGGAGCTCCCCAACCCCCTGATCAGCCCTGCTCTGTGTGTGACAGGGTGCGGCGCCCCAACCCCCCCACCATGGGCCCTGCTCTGTGTGTGACGGGGTAGAGCCATAACCTCCCCATCGGCCCTGCCCTGAGTGTGAGAGTGGCGGCGCCCCAACCCCCTGATCGGCCCTGCTCTGTGGGTGATAGAGAGCGGAGCCCCAACCCCCTGATCCGCCCTGCCCTGAGTGTGACAGGGGGCGGTGCCCCAACTCCCCTATTGGCCCTCCTCTGTGAGTGACAGGGGGGAGCTCCTCAACCCCCTGATCGGCCCTGCTCTGTGCATGACAGGGGAAGTTCCCCAACCCCTTGATTGACCCTGCTCTGTGCGTGACAGGGGGCAGCACCCCAACCCCCTGATTGGCACTGCTCTGTGCATGACAGGGGGTGGCGCCACAACCTCCCCATTGACCCTGCCTTGAGTGTGACAGGGGGCAGTGCCCCAACCCCCCAATTGGCCCTACCCTGAGCATGACTGAGAGTGGCATCGCAACCTCCCAATCTGCCCTGCTCTGTGCATGACAGGGGGCGGCGCCCTAACTCCCCAATCGGCCCTGCTCTGAGACCGACCAGGGGCTGCACCTAGGGATTGGGCCTGCCCTCTGCCACCTGGAGCAGGCCTAAGCCAGCAGGTCGTTATTTCCCGAGGGGTCCCAGACTGCGAGAGGGCACAGGCCTGGCTGAGGGACCCCCCCTTCCCCCCCCCGAGTGCACAAATTTTTGTGCACCGGGCCTTAGTCCTATATAAGAAAAGGCTAATATGCAAATTGACCAGAGGAATGACTGTCGCTATGACATACACTGACCACCAGGGGCAGATGGTCAATGCAGGAACTGCCCCCTGGTGGTCAATGCACTCCTGCAGGGGAAGTGCTGCTCAGCCAGAAGCTGGGCTCAAGGCTGGCGAGCGCAGCGGCGCTGGCAGGAGCCTCTCCTGCCTCTGTAGCAGTGCTAAGGACCCCTCAGGGGTCCCAGACTAAAAGACGGTGCAGGCCGGACTGAGGGACCCACCCTCTCTGTGCACAAATGTTGTGCATCAGGCCTCTGGTACATATATGTAAAGTGTCCCCTCGGGAGTTTGACCAACTGAAAGTTCAATTGCTTGCTATGACATGTGCTGACCACCAGCAGGTGGGATGGAAAGAAGGGAGGCCGCAGCCGGCAGCCAGCAGCCGCTAGGGACCCTACCCATGCATGAATTTCATTCCCTGAGCCTCTAGTTCTCCAATAAAAGGCACCAGGGATCCAGGGAGACACAGTTGACACTAAGGTGGGGCAGAATATATCTAAGATAGACCTGGAGCAAACGGTAGTATCAGAAAGTGAGAAAGTGCTCAAATAAACAAACAAAAATTAACATATTGACAGAAGTATGTGAAAGCAACACAGGATCCAACCTAAAGAGTTCCCTAATGCTACATCTAGAATAATTTGAACAATAAAATAAAGCAGTATTAGATATAAGCCAAAATTTAAATTAGATAGCTATGTTTCGATACTAATGTAAATGATTGAATAATGGTGGAGAAGACACAAATCTCCTATACAAAAGAATTCCAGATAATTTATAAACATCCTCTGGTCTTAAGGAGGAGGGGTATACATCTTTACTTAAGTCCAGGCTGTGCAAAGTGACCTCCTTCCAAAGAGTACAGTATGAAAAAATGGAAAAAATAGTTAACTTGACAATGGGGGAATCTGACAAACACTATCTTAAACAGACGATCAAGGTCACCATAAACAGTGATAAGTCATTTTGATTGTATGTATCCTTGATATAATGTAATGAAAATAGCATTTTACCCCTGTAATCTTCCTCCCCAAAAGACATAATCCCAGTCTAATCATGAGAAAACCAAAATACAAATCCCAATCAAGACATTGTACAGAATACTGAACCATTACTTCTCAAAATCGTGGAGCACAAACAAAATAAACAAAGTCAAAGAAATTTTCTCAATTAAGAGGAGCCAAGGAGACATGGCTTCACAATATAATTTGCTATCCTGAATGAAATCCTGGAATAGGAAAAAGGTAAAAACTAAGAAAAATTTAACTGAGTATTGACTTTAATAATGTATCAATAAGGGTTCATTAATAAATATAAATAGACTGTATTACTGTAAGATGATAAAAATAGAGGAAATAGGGGATAAGGTATATAGATACATAGAAACTCTCTGTAGTACCTTTGTAATTTGTCCGTAAATTTAAAACTATTTTAAAATAACTAGTTTATTATCATTAACATGCTCAGAATGAATGTGCAATATAATATTGTCAAAAGAATGGCATACTCCCATACCAATATAGCTAGTACACTTGCAAGGAACTACTATCAGCTATGAACTTGACCTTTGAGGATTCAAGCCCATGACCTAGTTCCAAAGGCTGTATGGTGCATACATTTAGAGCAGCAATCTTCAATTGGTGTGCTGTGTAGCACACTGCTGTGACACAAGAATTTTTAAAACATGCAATATCTGAGTATTTAGTTAGGAACACTGACCTCTTTTCACTTAGATTGTCAAATAAAAAAATGACAACAGCCAACACAATAATAGTTGTCCATTGTAAATGAATCAAAATTATACCTTTTTTTTGGTCAGAACAGTAACTAATATATATTTTTAGGTGTGCTGCAGAATTTTAGTAATTGGTTTTTGTGTGCCATGAGATGAAAAACGTAGAAATCACTAATTTAGAGCATAAATAGAGAGGAAGAAAGGGCACAAAGTAATGCAGTGGCAAATATTCTTTGGATTAAAGGTTTTCAGTATTTGGAGAGTCTTGTAACAAGAGCTCAATTGTTGAAGGGAACAAGTAGGGATAATTTAAAATACTAAACAAAATATTTGAGTTACTGATTTTTTGAAGTGGATGGATGATGATGATGCCAGCAAAAATTTTATTGATTTTTACCTGCTGTCTTCTTTGGCTTACTAAGCTATTTCTGTGAGTGTGTCTAAGACAGTGGTTCTTAATCTGTGGGTCGCGACCCCTTTGGGGGTTGAACGATGCTTTCACAAGGGTCGCCTAAGACCATCGGCAAACACCTATTGAATATATAATTACATATTGTTTTTGTGATTAATCACTATGCTTTAATTATGTCCTATTTGTAACAATGCAAATACATCCTGCATATCAGATATTTACATTACGATTCATAACAGTAGCAAAATTACAGTTATGAAGTAGCAACGAAAATAATTTTATGGTTGGGGGTCACTACAACATGAGGAACTGTATTAAAGGGTCGTGGCATTAGGAAGGTTGAGAGCCACTGGTCTAAGAGATTCAACACTAAGCAGTTAAATATCTTATATAATAAAAGCCTAATATGCTAAGTGTACGGTTGTCCAGTTGTCCGTTCGACCAATAAAAGCATAATATGCTAATAATATGCTAAGGCCACTCAACCACTCGCTATGATGTGCACTGACCACCAGGGGGAAGATGCTCTGACCAGTAGGTTAGCTTGCTGCTGGGGTCCAGCCAATCGGGAATGAGAAAGACGGGCCAGACACACCCTGGAGCCTTCCTGCAGTCCCGCCCCAGCTGGCCAACCTCCCGTGTCCTTCCCCGGCTTTGATCATGCACCAGTCAGGTCCCTTGGCCTGGCCCGCACCCTCTCGCAATCCAGGACTCCTCAGGAAATGTTAGCGAGCTGGTTTCGGCCCAATCCTGCAGGCCAGGCCAACGGACCCCAATGGTGCACGAATTCATGTACCGGGCCTCTAGTTTAACATATAATGCACAAATGGTTATTTAAGCAATTCTGGCATCTAACATTTTAAATTTTTTAATGATGTTGAATTTAAATTAGGGATTGAATTCATTATAAAAGTAGCTTTTTTGTATTTTGATTCAGTTAAAATTGTGATTAGTGTTATACTTTTATTTAAAAAAAGTCCACAACATTTTTACATTCCTTTTGGCAAAATAAAATTAACTTCAGCCCTTTAGAAAAAGAAAATTATTTACCTAGGTTTTTCATTTATTGTAAATATATTGAGTTATAGAAATCTGTGTTTAGATACAAGATGCAAAGACAAGACCTGAAGAAGTTATGAATGAGTGAACACAATCTATGGGGTGTGAAAAATACCCTTTCTTCAGCACTAATTTAAATATTTACTGAATGTTAATATTCAGATGTATATGTGTGTGTCTGTGTGTGTGTTTTTCCCTAAAGGTCTAGGAAAGACATGATGAATGTTGAGCTCAGAATTAAAATAGCCTATTCAAGAAGGATGAGTTTTTTGTGTCCTGTTATTGTTCTTTTGTGAAACATGATTTATTTTCCCCACTGATCCCTTCCCTTATTCTTATAAGTCAGTGCTTAACTACAAACTTTAGATTAAAAGTGTATTCATGCATACCGTGGTAAAGTATCCGAGATATCTGATTATATAAATGTGAAATACATTATAGAACAGGTGTTTGTGGAAAAGGAAACTTAGAGTGAAAGAAACATGAATTTAAGAGTTTTTTCTAAGTTACCAAAACTAATAAGGGGGGAAAGTTACTGACTTTTATCGAAATTAAAAGGTGTAGCTTGCAGACTCTGACTGTTCTACACTTAAGTGAAATTTATCTTTTTCTCATAAAGAAATGATATAGTAAGACTTTATAAAATTAATTTTAAAACTAATTTGCTTATATTTGGAAGTGTGTTTTCTTCTTCAAATCAATTCTGGATAAAGAATGTTTAAATAAATCCTAAAATATTTGTTCAAAATGTTATATGATCTTCACATACAGCGTTGCCCACATACCCAGAGAACAGGAGCCCCTTACCTGGGTCGCATATTTTCCAAGGCCTGTTTTGGTCCACCTTTAACTGTGCTTTGTACTAGTTTTTGAAGCCAAGAACATGTTCTTGAAGATCTCACACCTGCCTGGGACCACGTTCCAAGCTAGAAAGAGCAACCTGAGCCATATTCTAGGTCTGTACTTGGTGTACATCCAGAAGTCTGACAGTAAACATTGGGTGGTTATTTGTAGGAATGGGTGCACAGAGCTTAGACATTCAAACTGATGAGATCATAGGCATGTGAGGAGATAGGTGTAGAAAGAGAAAGGAAGGCACTGGTAGGGATCTGCATTTGTGAGCACTGAAATGTTAAGGATGGATGTTTTCACAATTAAATTTCTCTCTCCTGAATAAGAATACTAGTTTATTCTGCAAAAGAAACATTTTGAGTTTAACACAAAGAAACGACACCATTTAGGCTTTTTAGACTTGCCTATGAAAAGGTAATTAATGCTGTTGAACACTCTTTCTAAATTGAATTCTTGTAAATTTAATATGCATGTGAATCACTTGTGGATCTTCTTAAAATTCAGAATTTATTCTGTTCCATAGAACTATGGGTCCTGGGATTCTGAATTTTTAATTAGCTCATCTACAAATAATATTTTGAATAGCAAGATTGTAGAAAACAAGGCAAAATAAGGCTAGTTTTTTCTATGCTGTAGTTATTCCTAACTATATTATAGGAACAGGTGAGATAATAACAATTCAATTATTTTTATAGTCCTTTTGAATCAATGAAAATATAACTATGCAAAAAAAATATGCATCTATATTACCCTTTTGCTGCTAAGACAACCAGTCATTGCAACTTGTTTATAGTTGCCAAAGAGATTTCATAATTTGCTTTTATTTATTAATGATATTTAAACCTGAATTAAAAGAGGCAATTTGTTAATTTTCATTTAGTTTTCTGCTCTTTTCCCACAGAGATAATAAAATACCACCTAAGAAATCCACTCATTTATGGAAATATTTATTTTAGATTTAACAATGGCTGTGTTGAAATTATTTTCTCTGAGACAACAATGGTTAATAACATCTTTGTAGAAACAATGTAGAGCAAAACAAAGAAAAATAATTCTGTAATAATTTTTATTAAAAATGCAAACAAACAAAAGGCAGAAAAAAATGAAAGAAAAATAATGGGAGGCATGCAATCTTATCAAAATTATGAGATATTTTGATATTGAACTCTTGACTAAACTGGAGCCATTTGAACATTTATACCCAGTCAGCAGTCCCTTAGATCCCCTTTCTGCTTCTACCCATGAGATACTCTCATAAAGTACTCCATAAACTTCAAATTAATTGATTTTCTGAATTATCTGTTGCTGTGGGGAAAATATGGTGACTAAAGGTATACAAATATTGCTTAAAATAATGTCTAATATTAGTATTCTGCCAGTTGCATTGATTCAGGTATATAGATAGTTTAGAGTTGTGTCCATTCTGATTTGACCATCATCCAGTTTGATAAGTCAGTGCATGCCAAATACTTTGTAGATTCCTCTCCCCCTCCAACGTCTCCGCAATTAGAAAACTCTAAATTGAAATGGCTCATTCCATTTATGTTCCCTTTGACCATAAGAAGAGGTTATTGAAATATGAATCAAATTCTTATTTAAATTTCATCTATATAGAATATTTTATAAAAAATTATAAAAGGCAAATTAGTTGAAATATTTAAATATAAACCAAAATTTAATAAATATTATTTATCACCTTAATATCATAGATTTCATGGAGTGAATTATCCAGGTCAATTCTCCCAAATCTGAAATACACAGCTCAAATTGATTGTCCTTTGGTTTTCCTAATAGGGAATATTTTTTACATTAATTTTAAATAGTGGTAATTTTAACTTTGGGGTAATAATTCCTAGCTATTATAAATTTTATAAAATTTTTCCTAATATGTAGGATTAATAAAGTGGAATCAAATATACATTATATTTCATGATTAATGCAATTTGCACATATGGACATTAAGTACATGGTAAGTATATTGTCTTTTTGTAACAGACTACAGTTATTTTTTATTGGGAAGTAATTTACACAATCTTCATTTATAAAGTTTTATAAGTTCAAAAGGTAATTATGTACTTAATAAGTAGTCCATTTAATAAGTTATATATTTTAAAAATATAAGGCTCATAAAGTTTTAACAAATTTAATCCATTTACGACTATAGACTGGGGAAAGCCTAAGGTGGATTACTTTTTATTGCATACTTCATAGAAGAAAAGATTTTGATCTACCTTTAATGCCATTCAAAAAGAACTGATACTAAAATACATAAGAAAGAAGTGGAAAGAGGAATAAGGATTGAATATACTTAGAGGTATATGTATTAAGCTAAAACTTAATAAAACCATCCTATTCTAACACAAACTAAATTAATAATGTTTCTTAGTATGATATTTAAATAAAAGATTTCAATTTGTTTAAATATACCCAAATAACTGAACTAAACTTGAAAGGATTTATGCCAAGTTTGTAATAATTTGCCATAAAATAAATTGAATAATTATATACACATCATCATGTTATAGATAAAGAAGAAAATAGTCTTACTTCAGGTTTACCCTATGTCTTGATGAAAATCATACAGATTGTTAATATATCTGTCTTTCTAATTTTATGTTAGTAAAACTTGGTTTAAGCCCTGGTATTCAAAATTAAGGTAAAATATATATATATTTTTATTCCTCATACTCTGATTTTTTTATATATATTTTCCAAATTATTTGATATTTCTTGAAATTTCTTTTTTTGGGGTGAGGGGTAAAATACCATATACATTATCATCAGTTGTTCCTTCAAGAGCCTGGTTTCCATATACTTATTATCCATCTAGACTTTCATGTTCTGGTTGTTGTATTGTAGAATGCGAAAGTCTGGAAATCACAGGATGACAGTCATTTTGACTAATGCTTCCTTGATATACTCCAAAGTTTGAGGAAATAGTGGCAGTAAGTCAATATACATATGATTTCTACAATACATTCCTTTATCCTTGCATTTTTTTATTTTTCAATAATGTATATCTTTTGTTTTATTTTTCTGGTGCAATTATAAATATCATTACTTTTAATCCAGAAAAATTGAACCTTAATTGTTTATTAAATAACTGACTCTGTTTCCAGGGGCGTATCCTTCCCCATTTGAGTACTATCATTCTTATTTTGACTCTTCCTTCCTTCCCAAAAAATATTTCATTTGCCTTTGAATTTTTACCTCTATGATTTTTTTTGGCATTTTAGAATATATTCATATTCTCAACATCATAGATTTACACAGACTTCATCTTGTTGACCCTTGTGTTTGCAGCACTCAGAACAGGGCCTTGCATGTATTAGAGTCAGGATATATATGTTTTTCTTAAAAAAATATATTTTATTTATTTTTTACAGAGAGGAAGGGAGAGGAATAGAGAGTTTAGAAACATTGGATGAGAGAGAAACATCGATCAGCTGCATCCTGCAACCAAGGTACATGCCCTCGACTGGAATCAAACCCGGGACCCTTCAGTCCACAGGCTGACGCTCTATCCACTGAGCCAAAGGGCAGGATATATATGTTTAATGAATGATGTATACAGTGTTATTTGTGCCCATTGTCATATTCAATGTCATTTCTAATTCTCACAATTTCAATTTCCTGGAAATTCTACCTCATCTTAACCGCCTTCATTGTCATCCATTTCAAATTATCTTCCTATGGTTGGAACAGACTGACATGTTCCTCTCATCCTTCTCTCCTCAGTATGGTTGGCTTTCTTCACCTATGATGCCAAATATCTGTCAATTTTTCTTCCAGTTCCTCTACCATCCTAAAGAGGCAATAGGAGAGAACACCAGGATGATATTCTCCTTTCGCTTTTCAAAGATCCCATGTTTGTTTTCCCACTCATGGTCCCCATGTTTGGTAAATTAAAAGGGAATGGCTAACCTTTTAGCTTTCCTAATGTCTCTCATTAGGTTAACCCATAGTGGAAAAATTGGATCATGGCAGATTTATATAGCAGCCATCTCAGTTTGCAGTTTCTTTCATGATTCTGCTAACCAGAGTTGACATTTTCTACTATCCTCACTACGTGTTCTTGGATACCCTGGAAAATGGCATTGATGGCAATTTTCAATTCTCACAATGCCCTGGTCTTCTTCTGGACCTCCATGTTTTACTTAAAGAAACAACACCTTAGGATAGAAGTCTCAATGGCCAACTTCATTCCAGAGCTTTGTTTCAAGGACTTAAAACATGAGAGATGGGTACAGTATAAGATTATTGCTCTGACCACTCAAAAGGCTATCTTGGGAAATGGCATGTTTGGTTTGGTATCAATGCTGGGACTGTGGGACTGAACCTATACAAAGGGAAAGAAACAACCTCTATACCTTTTTAGAGGTTGACAGTACCATTATGTTTCATAAAATGAAATACAGATATATTTTCTCAATTCAGTTCCACTGACTTTACCATTATGGTGAATATTCCAAAAATTCTGGTTATAATTTGTCTATAAGGTAAAGTTTCAGGTGTTCTGGGAATTGGTACTGAAGAAAATTGTTTTTAAAAGTCTATTAGTTATTTAAGTGGAAAGTCTAAAAGGCCATGTTAAAGGTGTTATTTAAAACAGAAGTCTGCATTTGTGCTCACTTGCACTCTCTCATTCTCCATAAAACTTTTATTTTTCTCACTACTCAAGTTTTTAAAAATTAATTATAGTGTAAGGTGAAAATAGTATAATATAGAACATTAACATTCTTAAATTTCTCATTCTCCAGAATGGCCTTTTAAAATTTGGTACCTCTCTTGACTATTTTTTTCTTCCTATTCATGCACAGCAACATTTTCTGAAGTAAAACAGAGTATTATCCTGGAGATATTTCAAGGAATTACACAGAATTATTAAGTAATTAAAAAATAATTTGATAAAACAAAACTATTTTATGAGCCAATTTTTTGCAGCCTATAACATTTTTGTTGTTTCAGTATTTTGTTTTTTGTTGTGTGGTTGTTGGGTTTTTTTGTTTGTATGTTTGTTTATTTGTTTTTTGCTACTAGAAGCACTATTCCAGTCTTTATCAATACATCTTTGGCTAGAAGCTTATTATCTGCTCACACAAACCCATAGAAGAGGAGCTGATACATAGAATCAAATGTCCAACCAGAAAGTGGGTATGAATTTGCACCTTCTCACAAGAGCCTATGAGCATAAGGTTTTCAACACTTGGCACTGATATTTCAAATATTTCCTGATAAGTGGGACTCATCTCAGGAATGTAAGAGTGGTTTAACATATGAATCATCACATTAACAAAATAAAGGAGAAAATTATATCAGATGCTGAAAAAAACAATTTAACCCTCATTTATGACATTTTCAGAACATTACAGGTAGAATGGAACTTCTTTACACTAGTAAAAGTTAACTATGATAAACCTAATGATAACATCATAGCTAATGATGAAACATTAAACTTTTTTCCCTAAAGGTTAGGATTAAGACATGGATATCAGCTCTTACAACCTCTATTCAATTTTAAAGTGGGAGGCCTAACTAGGACAAGGGGTAAGATAAGAAATATAGAGAGCATAAAGCATAAGGTGTGCTATGGTTTGTGTTTGTGTGTGTGTGTGTGTGTGTGTGTGTGTGTGTGTGTGTGTTTACAAATGACAGGTTTTTATACTTAGAAAACCTAATGAAATCTATAGAAAGAAAACCCTAATGGAAATATATTTAGCAGGTTGCACTTATACAAGGTCAATATATAAGTCAATTGTATTTCTATAATGAGCAAATGGAAATTAAATCTAAAAAATATAATAATAGCATTAACAATTCAAGTATTTAGTAATAAATCTAACAATGAAGTGTAATAACTATACCATAAAGTACAAAATGTTGCTGAAATAAATATAAAAATAAATAAATAATTGTAAAAATCATTATATTCACAGATTGGAAGAGAACATTTTTTTAAAAAAATATATTTTATTGATTTTTTTACAGAGAGGAAGGGAGAGGGATAGAGAGTTTGAAACATCGATGAGAGAGAAACATCGATCAGCTGCCTCCTGCACACCTCCCACTGGGGATGTGCCCGCAACCAAAGTACATGCCCTTGACCGGAATCGAACCTGGGACCCCTCAGTCCGCAGGCCAACGCTCTATCCACTGAGCCAAACTGGTCAGGGTGAGAACATTGTTAATATATCCCCCCAAATTAAACAAGGGATTCAAAGTAACCTCTATCAAAATTTCAGTGAGCCTTGTCAAGTGCCACACCGATATAATATTTTGCATGGAATATAAAATATGGAAAATCACAAAAACAATAAAAATATATGGGTGATTTATACCATCTTATTTCCAGACTTACTATAAAGCTAAAGCAATCAATATAGTGTTGTAATGGTGTGATGACAGAAAAACAGATCAGTGGAGGAGAAAAGAAAACCAGAAACAGACTCACACTTAAGTGGTTTATTGGATTTTCTCCCAAGGTACCAATGGGAAAAGTTCTGAAGGTGGAACAACTAGATATTTGTACAGACAGGAAATGAACTTCACCTCTTTCATCACCTACCTGTGCAACGTAAATCATAGATCTAATTTTAAAAACAAGATCAATAAAGCTTCTAGAAGAAAATATGAGAATACCTTCATGACTCTAATTAAGTCAAATATATTCAAATTTTAAAATTTCACTTGATTAAAATTGAAAATGTGTGCTCATCAAAAGACACTATTTATTAAAATGAATAGGCAAGCTAAAGATTAGGAAAAAGTGCTGTCTGTCTGTCTCTCTCTCTCTCTGTATGTGTATATATATACACATACAGAGAGATAGAGAGATTATACACACACACACACACAAACACTCTTATTCAGATTCTAAAGAAGACTTTTAGAAATCAACAACAATTATCAATAGGATCTGATTAAAAATGCTATAATAGAAATAAAGACTACCTTTAATGAGCTTATTAGTCAACTGGACATGACTGAGGAAATAATTTCCCAAATAAAGGATGTATCAATAGAATCCTCAAAATTGAAAAGCAAATAGTACTAGCCTGAAAAAAATACCAGAACAAAATGTTCAAGGGCTTTGGAAAAACTATGAAAGATGTAGCATATGCATAATCAGAAGGATAAGGAACAAAAAAAATATTTGAAATAACAATGACTAAGAATTTCTCTCAAATTAATGTAGACACCAACCAGGAATCCAAAGAATACCTGACGGAAGCCAATTCCAGCATGACAGCAGAGCTGCATCTGGGAATGGCTGAGGGCATTTACCCAAACCTGAATAGGATACATTAAATTGATTGCTGCCAGACACCTCAGGGCATCTTAATCTACATGTTATTGCCTCCTACTGGCCAAACACCTGAACAGCCCTAGGCTAATTCTCCCCAAATTTGACAATGCCTCTGTATACAAACCCTGAACCTTTGAAGTGTATATCTCTGCCTCGCCTCAGGACAAATTGTGTTAATAAAAAGCATGGGGTCCTGAGACTAAGGAGACCTTAGTTTCCTTTAAACTAGGCTCCTCTGATCCCCAAATGCCTTTCAAAATTATATTTTGTCTCTGGACTCCTATTTAATCTACGCACAGCCTTCTCCAGATTCCAGAACCCTTCTTGATGCTGGAACAAGAGCCCTGGCAAATACCAAGCACGGTAAATACCCAAAACTTATAAGGTATTCACACTACTCATGATGTGGTAAAGGGTTATTTGAAAATGGAACTCAATTAACTGTAAATATATATTGCAAACACTAGGGCAACCACCAATATTGCATAAACACACACACACACACACACACACACACACACACACACACACACACACATCTTACCTAATAGAAACATGTAAATTGACCGAACGGCTACACTAACCAACCAATCAGGGGAGTATGCAAATTAACCCAACAAAGATGGCAGTTAATTTGCATACATAGGCTCCAAGTGGTGGAGTGAAGCCATCACAGCCAGAGCGAAGGCCCCGGTCCTGGGTGCCAGAGTCAAATCGGTGCCAGCAGCCAAGGGAAGGGAAGGCCTATTCTCTTCATGCAACAGGCCTCTAGTATATATATAATATGCTAAGAAAAGTTTAAAAATGGAATCTTATCAAGTGCTCCATTAAAACTACTAAAGACAGAATAAGAATAGAAAACAAAATTAGAGATGAAGAAAAAGGATAACAAATAGAAAACAGTAGCAAAAATGGTATATATTAATCTACTACAGCATTAATCATTTTGAACATCAAAAGTCTATAGTTACCAATTAAAAGACAGATAATCTGAATGGATCAAAAAACAAGACCCAATTTATATGTTGTCTATATGAAACACATTTTAAATATAAAGACACATAAAATACAAGTAAATGGATGGAGAAAAATATACCATGCTAGCACATCAAAAGAAACTAAGAGTAACTATATTAATTTCAGACAGAAAAACTTCAAGGCTAGGAAAGTTATCGGGGATAAAGAAAGGCAAAAGAAGGACTTCATGTGATGATTAAGGGGTTAATTCTCCAAGAAAACGACAATCTTTAAAGTGTATAAGCCGAACAATAAAGCATCAAACTATATTAACAAAAACTAATAGAATTGGAAAGAGAAACAGATAAAGTCATTATAGTAATTAGAGATTTCAAAACCCCTCATCAGGAATGAACAGATCTTGCAGACAGAAATTCAGTAAGAACATAGTTGAACTCAACAAATCAGTAACAATGAAGGTAAACAACTAAAAAGGGGGACTAATCACTTGAACAGGCACATCACAAAAGATATACAAATAGCTGTTAAGTGGATGAGAAGATACTCATGATTAATGATCAAGGATATACAAACTAAAACTTCAATGAGATAACAATTTTCACCCACTGTAATTGCTAAAATGAAAACAGCAAGCATATCTAAATATTGGAAAGAATTTTTAGTAAGTGAAACTCTCATACATTACTCATGAAAGTATAAAGTAGTTTAACCACTTTAATTATTTTGGGCAATATATTATAAAGTAAAGCACCTCTATGAGCAAACACTTCCAATTCTAGGTGTTTACTCAAGAGAAATGAACACATATCTCCATAAATATTGACTTGTACCTAAGAAACTCAGAACTAGAAACAACCTAAATTGTAGTATGAATACACAGTATTACTCTGAAACAAGGTTTACTCAAAAACAAAATGGTATCAACTACTAATATATGAATAAATACATATAAATCTCAAAAACATGCTGAGTAAAAAGAGCCGGGGGTAAGGGGGTGGGAGTATATACTGAATAAATCTGTATATTTGAGGTTCTAGAACAGGCAATACTAATGTCTAATCATAAAAATCAGTTAAGTGGTTGCCTACTGGTAGGCAATTGAGTAGGTGGTGGGGTTAGAGATGTAACTAAATCCTCTGAAGATGGAAATGCTCTATGTCTTTGGGATGTTGATTAAGTAAGCCTATACAATTGTTAAAATTCATTGACGAACTCTTAATATTTGTCTACTGATATATATCTTCATTATATATCCATTACAAAATTAAAAAGTAAAGGTAACAACCTAATCTCAGCAACTCAGCAAGTTCATAATAAATTAGGCAAATGTTTCCAAACTACTGGTGGTGAATTCCAGATGGACTGAGATATATTATAGGGAATCTATAAACAGGGCATTCTCTGTCCATAGAATAAATAATATGTTAACATACTATGATTTGTAAAGTTTTAAAAAAAAAGCACACCATTGTGATTCATTAAATTAGAAA
Source organism: Myotis myotis (assembly GCF_014108235.1). Classification (NCBI taxonomy): domain Eukaryota; kingdom Metazoa; phylum Chordata; class Mammalia; order Chiroptera; family Vespertilionidae; genus Myotis; species Myotis myotis. The sequence continues at coordinate 50,296,341 of NW_023416379.1, forward strand.
TGTATGTAAAATTTTGTTTACAGTTCATTTATAGTTCAATTGGAACATGCAGCTGTTATATTTACATTTATTGTACATTAAAACAGGTCATCCTGTTGAAATGTTTTATGAACAATAAAACACTGCACGAATCAAAAGGTGCCTCATTATATTATCATCAGTGACTTCTGAGACTTGGGGATTACTTGCAAATGAATATTTCTGTCTCAGAAAGAAAAACATGTTCAGCAGCTGAACAGTGTGAAGAACTATAATTAACAGGTTTCTGTAACTAAAAAAGACATGAGAGTATGTCTTTAGAAGTTCTGACATCATTCCACATGCATTCTGTTTCACATGTGTGTGAGGGAAACACTGGCAGATTTGGAAGCGAATAGGAAATGGTGTGTTTTCAGTTGTATTCTACACAGAGCAGCCAGAAGACCTGCTTTCTGCTCCCAGTTGTTTGGCTAATCAACTGTGTGATAATATGAACAAGTTAAATTCTTTGTGATTCACTTTTCCATCTGTAAAAACACATGAGATTAAAAATTCTATGGGACTTAAATAAATATGTTTTTTGTATGTGTCCTAGGCCACCCATTTGGCTAATCTGTGGGTATTACTCACCATATAGTGCCATAAGTAAAATTTCTCCTGACTAAACACTGCAATATAACATAGGAAAATAAATTGTGTCCCATGTTTGACTTTTAAGTCTTCATACTTCCATTTTAATGAGAAACATGCAATCCCCAGGCTCTGAAAGTAGAGCCAATGCTAACTAAATCCACCAACTAAGCAGAGAGTTAATGATGACGCTCATTCTGCAGGCAGCTGCAGAACTGTTTATTGAATAAGATTTTTAAAGTGCTATTACCACATTTTCCAGGGTGAAAACCTCAAAGAGAGTTAATCCCAATGGAGAAAAAATAGCTGTACAGAACAATTTATTTGGACAATCATTATCTCTTTGTTCACTCTTATAATTGTGAATAAATTTGAATAAAAACATGCTATTTTTTATAAAACAAGGACCCCGTTTTTATTTTATTCCAGAAATAGAGGTATAAAGAAGGTTTTCTTGTCTGGTTTTGAAAGGTGATAAAGTCTGAGGAATAATTATCCTCACAATCAACTGTTCTGTAAGTACATTCTATGAAATGTCTTTAAAAATGCATAAATACTGAAAAATGAAGGATTCTGTAAATAGGAATGTGGCATGAAGGTTGATAATAATACACATGTTTGTGAGTGCTTACCAAGTGCAAGCCCATTACAAAAGTTTATTTGCTAAGAATCTGCGCAAAAGAGAGATATTGATCTCATTTATTTTAAACATAAATTACTGTCATTAATATTCAAATTCAATGCATATGCAGAATATTTTCTAAATGTCCTAGATTGACTGAAAGTAAAGACAAGTCAAGTTACCAAAAAGGTATTGTGTTTACCATATTTTAAAACTACTTTTAATTAGCTTAAGCAGTTATTAATATATTTTAATTTAATTTACAATAAATATTAAAAATCAAAAATTTTCTTCCATTTGAATTTACAGAGAAATTTAGAAATTATATAATATTCAAAGACATTTCTTAGTATATCAATTTTCCCATGTTTATTTAAATATTTAAAGAATATTTTCATAATATTCAATGTGACACTTCCTTCAGAGAAAATATTTTTTGCCTAAGAAAATGTGATGATAGCACTGATGTTATCAATTTAGGTTAACAGGCATACTTGATAGCAAAAGTGATCGTCATAATTCATCTGCTATTAACTTTATAAAGCCAAATATCAAATGCCAGGTAAATCTGCCTTGAGAAAAATACAAAATTTATTATTTCTTACTATGCACAGTTCGAATTTATCTGGCAAAAAGAAAGGTAATTGGCCCAGATTAATCTTCCTGAGTATAAGATTAAGGATGTGTCTGCAAAACACTCTTTATGTGGAAATACAATTAATATACCCCTGATAACAATATTGGCTATCTCCATAAATGTATGGCCCTCTTCCTCCCTGGCTCATCAGCATCTCAGATCATCAGCTTCTTGCTCTGGCTGAGTGCTGGCTCCTCCCTGCCTCCTCACGCCTCCTCACGAGTGGTAGTAACATCCTCCAGCTCTGGATGGTCCCTCAGTGACTTAACAACTCTCTTTCTATAACTTTGCCTACACATCATCATCTTCTCTTCACAATCATATTTCAGTGTTTCTTCTGCTTCCTGCCAAGACGCTGACTGACACAGTGAGACATTTAAGTGAAGAAATGTAGTTTTGCAAATATATACCTGGATTTCAGGAGGGAGTTTGGATGTGCACCCTAGATTTCAAAAGTATGGAACATAATCGAGTTAGGGGCAAGGTCATCGCTCTAAGTATCCAGGTGAAGTAATCAGAATGTGTAAAAAAGCCAAAGAAAGATTTATAAAAGACACAAGAGAAAAAGTAATCATGAAAAAAAGCACAAGAGAATGTTATTTGAATGCAAGTGAAGTGGGGGTTTACAAATAGGAATAGATTATCAAAGCTTATACATAATGAAAAAAGATCAAATGCTATAAATGCTTAAAAAGTATTTAATTATTGGATCTGATAATTAATACTCCGTATGTTCTTTTCTCATTGTCAGAAGAATTCAAGAAAGCTAGAAATCTGGAAAACATGTTTTATTCAATAGATGAGAAAGTTAGAGTTAAAAAGAATGACCTTTTACAAATTCTGGTGCTTGGGGGAAGAAGAGAGGTAGAGTTGTGGGTCTGTAATAAGTAGGAACTAGGGAAAAGGTTTGTTGTGTATGTGTGTGTGTGTGTGTGTGTGTGTGTGTGAGTGTGTGTGTGTGTGTGTGTTGTGGGGGAGGAAGGAAAAGATAATTACATTTTAAGGAACATAATTGTGTGAATTCTTAATTTGTTTCTTCTGTATATTAACAATCAAAAGAGAGTATCTAAATTTTATTTGCTCTTAGCCCAGCATATTTTAACCAATAATCCCTTATTTGGGAAAAATACCACTGGCTAATCCCAGCTTTGAACTCCACAATACTGACTACAGAAATTCAGAACCTATTTAAAAATAGACTCAGAAACCATGCCTCTGACAAAAGTAACATTCCATTAATTCATTATGATGAAGTTGATACTTTTGATTTCATAAAACAGATCAGCAGCCTCACAAATCTCTAAAAGAAGTCATGGTCTTCTTGTACATGTGCACACACATGCACAGAGATGTAAAATAATGTAGGGCTATTCTTAGATATGAAAAAACACCCTCTGTGTTCTGATTAGGCTTGTGTGTAGCCCAGCAGGCACTTTTTATGCTCTCATATAGAACTGGTACTATTTGGGGAGTCTTGCTCTTATTCTTAAGTAAATAAATTGACCAAAGTTTATTACCATCTGTGACTTCTTTGCTCAGGATTAAGTAAAATCTGCATTAAATAAACATCAGTTGTAAATTAATGTCTTTTGTCTACACAAGTAAAAATTACCAGTTGTCATGGAACCAGAGTGGGTGTTGTTATAAAGGAATTGCTGGTTTTAGACTTTTAAATAGCTCCTCTGTGTCTACTGATTCCTTCCTTCATTTTTGCCAATAGAATGTTTAGTATGTCTAGGGAAGACAGTATGATTGTAACAATGGCTGATGAGGCAAACGAAAGCTTCTGGAATGTGTTAGCATTACCCAACAAGCATCTGGTTTTTCTAAATTCCTAGATATTGAAGTTATTGGAGGCTTTTCTACAAAGCACAGATATGAATAGCACAGAGGTAAATGCTGAAATAGAATTATTATGATAACTGATAATAGTAAAATATTTTCAAAACAATAATTCTTTTTTTATAGTGTAATAAACAAATGTCACGTTAGAGGTTAAAAGTTTGTACACTTAGGGGTAGTTTAGGTAGCTCTAACTGATGAATGCACTATTAGTTTTATTACTAATCTTATGGTTTTCAGGGTCCATTTACTTGAATAATAAATATGAGTAAAGTGCATTGATTCCAATAAGCTTATCTGGGGCTTCAATGCCATGTGCAGACCATCTGAGCGGCTCTTTGTAATTTATGCTAACCAGAAAACCTCAATAAAATAAAAACATACAATTCCCATAGTCACTCACAGTTTATCCATTTAGAAACATATTCTGCGCTTAAATACTTGTATGCCCATCTTGTTGAAGATAATGGAATTTGTTTTGGGTAATGAAACTCAAAATATGGCATAATACACATTATGGAATTTATAAAAATCTGAGCATATGTCTTCATTTTTGTATCAAGTGAAGAGAATTTAGCTTTCTGTGATCAGTTGTTGTCCTGACTATCCAAAACTTTTAGTAAAGTATGCACCATAGAATATAAGCCCATATGAAGAATCTGAACAGTAATTACCTCCATTATTGTTGTACTATATTCTCTTTTCATGTACCATCATTTCAATTAATCACTTATAGTTGTTTTCAAGATGTCTGGAGTGTCTGAAGTTAAGTCATCAAAGCAAAATCAGTAGGAGGTGGAAGTGTGCCAGAGGTGAACAATGTTGAGATTTTCTAGAGAGCCTGAGTGCTACAAGAGCAAGATTCTTCCTACTCCCTTTGAAACAGTGCATGGGATTCTGTTAAGAGTGAACACATACAAAATAGAGCAGATTGGCTCAGGCCATTGACATGTAAGACAGCATTCTCCCACATAACCTACAGCCACATGTCTCACCTTTCCTGTTATATCACTCTCTTGGCTACATAACTCAAATAACTTTTACAATAAAAACTAGATTATCCAGAGAAAACACTGAAAACTAGAAATGATACCAGCCCCTGTCATAGCATGTAAGGGCAGGAATACCCTTACCATATCAGCAATACAACGAAATGTTAAGTACCTAATGTTTCCTGCCTACACCTCCCTATATACTTCCCCCCGCCCCCCCCCCCATCCCCCTTCTCTGCCAATAAGGCATCATCAAGATTTTTGAATGCATAATGCATTTCTAGATTTTTCCCCATCATCTGTTATGGTTTTTCTACTTATCTAACTAATTTATTTATAATTATTTATTTATCTCTCTCCCTTCCAAAGTTCTTAGGTATTATTGAGATAATTTACAAATTAAAAGTGATGAGTACCTCATACTTTTTTTGTTAAATGCTTAATGTATAGGTATATATCCTTTGCATTTCTCATTTTATGTGAGGTAATTAAAAATATTCTAGGCTTACTAATGGTCAAATTCAATTGGAACCATCAAATAAATAGCATTACTCAAATCTAAGCAGAAATTTGGTACAAGTAATAAAATATGACATGATAAAACAAACATGGTTAATTTTTTTCTTTGATTTTTTATTGCAATTCAGTTTGTCATTTTAACATGTTCTCTGGTCAACAAAGATCTATTGTGAGGTGATGGTTTCTCTGTCAGGAACAATGCGGCTCTCTTTGGAGGAATATGTGGAAGGAATTCAGTGCAGGATGTCCCAATCTCCATTCAGTAACTTAGGGCTGCATCACAGCCCATACTTTCTCTAGCTTAAAACCCCAAATCTACTGGTTCTCAGCCAGGGGAATTATGATAAGATATTTCTGAGTCTCACAACTGAAGGGATGTTACTGAAATCTAGAGGTCAGTGATTTTGCTAAATAGCGTACACTGCACAAGCCAGCTGTCCACAACAAAGAGCCTCATTTTAGACTCTCTGAAATATGTCCAGTGATTTCAGACAGATTTTTTTTTATTATTTTTAAGTTACATCAAAAATGAGAATATAAATTAATTATAACTTGAGAGTTGCTCAAGAAACGATATGATTTTGTTTGTTTTGTTACCTCTGTTCGCATTGCAAACTAAAAATGCTTTAAGAATAAATAGAAGCACCTTGTGATTTGAGAGAAAATTGTGTTTATTCATGTCTGGGCCATTGAACTTAGTTGACCAGGTGCCTACTCCAGAGAAGTCACAACTTTTAGAATTGAGATTTTGTGAAAAATTTCTGAGAGGGGGATTAAGATCTACATAAATACTGGTACTACTGGTACTAACATAGAGATTTTAAGAAAAAATTCTGTACTTCAGTTTTTTGGGTTTTTTTTTTGCCATTAGGGGCATTAAGGCTTATTGAAGTTTTTGTGTGTTGTATAAAAACTGTCCTTCCCCCTCCCCATCCTTTGACATGGATGCTAAGAACTAAAACCTTTAACTTAAACACAGGTCAGGCTCTCATAACAATGTGAAATAGGAAAAAAATGCCTCTGGCTTCCTAACCCCTTTGGGGCTCAGTGTTCTCATGCAGGATAGAAACTGCGGTAAGAAGAGGCTAACTAACATGGATACCACAAGTGACTGGACATGACCAGGTTGCCCAGTGCTCCCTCTCTGAGGAGCTGGAGTAGGAAGGCTTCTCACTCACATTTGCTTTCTTTGTCTTTCAATGTTCTCTAGTTTTCCTCAGGAGGTAGAGGTAAGTGAATTTGTTCATTTGTTCACTTATACTATAAATATTTATTATGTGCCAAATAGTTTGAAGGCACTACTAGGGAAGTGCACTGGGAACACAAAACTGAAATATAAGGCTGCCATGGAAGAATTATGTAAACGAGGAAGCACCAAAAAAAATAAAATCATAGTAGTTAGTGGAAGGTAAGATGTGATGGGCTGGTACACCACATAGAAAAAAGGATAAGATCAGGAACAGAGAATGAATGAGACATGTCTGTATAACACTGTGCTTAAGAGATAAGCTGCTTGCCCTAGCCAGTTTGGCTCAGTGGCTACAGCATCTGTCTGCGGACTGAAGGGTCCCAGGTTTGATTCCAGTCTAGGGAACATGCCCTGCTTGATGCAGATGAATCAAGTGTTTAAAATGGAATGAGCAAAGCTGAAATTTAGTCTGTATTTGCTTTTAAAAAGAGAGTTAGAGATACCAATGTTAGCAATTAGGGGCCCAAAATAAACAAAGATGTTAACAGATACACGTGGCTTGAGTTTGTGGCCTCTGTGTGTTCTTGGTGTTATCTAGAGACAAGTAATAGCTGTTGAGGTGGTGGAGTAAGAAGCTCAATCTTATCATTTTTCGTCCCATTAAAATGAATCTTTTATTTAACATTTAAGAACTTATCCTTGCCCTGGTCAGTTTGGTTCAGTGGATAGAGCATCAGCCTGCGGACTGAAGGGTCCCAGGTTTGATTCCGGGGCTGTGGCTGGATCCCCAGTAGGTGGCATGCAGAGGTAGCCTATCAATAATTCTCTCCATCATTGATGTTTCTAGCTCTCTCTCCCTCTCCTTTCCTCTCTGAAATCAATAAAAATTTATTTTAAAAAAAGAACTCATCCTTATCCATGCACCTCTCTAAATCTGTCTCAGGTACTTCTGGAAAGTTCTCAACTTTCTCTTTTTCAGTTTTTCTTGCTCTCTCTAGCGCAACCTTGCCATGCCAGTTGGGCAAAATGTCTCCTTTAACCTTGAAGCTCAACACTGACATTGTTGAGTCAACTCAGAATGTAGAGGAAAATTAGCCTCCGCATTATAGGTCCCCAGGAGGCTGTGTAATATCAATTTTACAGACTGCAGTTTCTCCCTTATATCTGCCCTCTAAATTGCCCACCTTCCCTTGGAGAATCATTACCCATTAATCATTATCTTAAAAATTATTTGTTGCTAAAAACTAGGGTTTGCTCAAATTATGTCCAAGAAACATCTAGGTTCTTTGCTTTGGAATTATCTGTTTTTATGATTTAGTCATTTGGGTCATTCCTTCTAAATATGAAATACTTAAATAAATAAATATCCATAGTATTTCTTATTAGATCCCTTATTAAAAATAAACACCTAAAAGACCGTAATGTATTTTGAACATACTAGTGTTTTTCCAAAGAGAAAGTTGTAATTTTATTATATAGCAAAGACTTAAATAAAGCAAATGAATATCTGTTAATGGTAGAATTTTTGGCATCATTGAACTAGCAAGTGTTTGGTAGAGCATCTCTTATTCTTGTGTCCCCTAATTGGAAGCAGTCTGCCAAACTTTGAATCAGAGGTTTTATGAACTTGGCTGGGCAAGTCACTATTTTAAGATTTTCTACCTGGAAGTTATCCACACTGGATGGTTGCTATAAAAAATAAGGTACAGATTTCTTAACCTGAAGCTTCATTATTTAATGACTAGTTTTATTGATGATTTTTCTTTTGAACTTTTCACAATTCTGGAGCCATCATATTTCCATTTATGTAACCATGGTTTTTTAAAAGCTCTGAATTATAAAGCAATAAAATTGGCTAAGAGTATGATCTCCATACTCTTGGTGGGTTTATTCACAGCTTCATCAATTTCTAGCTGAGAAATAAATTCATCTCTTTGCACCTGTTATTTGATGTGCTAAAAGTGGCATTAGTAGTACTCTGCTCACAGATTGTAGGTTCTTAGAACAATGTCTGACACATAGTATGTGCTTAATAAATATAATATTGATATTTTTTCTACCAGAACACAGATTTATAAGGGCAGGGATTTATGTTCATTTTATTTTCTGCTTTATTCCTGGTGCCTACAAGTCTGGAATTGAGTTGGAACACAATAAATATTTGTTAATGAAGTTCAACAATAGAGTATGATTATATTGCGCGCGCACACACACACACACACACACACACACACAACACACTAAAACTGTAATGTCTCTGAATGAGTTGGATGGGCTGACTTTTCCTCTAGGTAACACGTTCCTCTTCTGAGTTGAGTATGATCAGATTATCACTACAAATTTCACAGCTGTCAGTTCATTAACCCACTAAGTGTCTAAGTTAATATGGATTTGATATTATTGGTACACCAGCTACCCACCTAATAATTTAAAAGTACCCCTTTCTGTGTTGTAATTAACTTGATCATTACCTTTATGAACAGATGGTGATGTTTTCCTGGACAGAGACTTGCATACATTTAAATATACTTAAAATTAGTCAGTGAAAGCCAATTGAAGTTTAATGGAAATGAGTAACACTGAGGATTTTGGTGATATCACTTTGCAGTGGTTCTCAACCTTCCTAATGCCGCACGACCCTTTAATACAGTTCCTCATGTTGTGGTGACCCCCAACCACAAAATTATTTTCGTTGCTACTTCATAACTGTAATTTTGCTACTGTTATGAATCATAATGTAAATATATGATATGCAGGATGTATTTTCATTGTTTGCAACCCACAGGTTGAGAACCACTGCTTTAAGGCTTTTGCATTTATTTAAAAACTAGAGGCCTGGTGAATGAAATTCATGCACTGGGGGGGAGGTCCCTCAGCCCGGACTGCGCCCTCTCACAGTCCGGGACACGTTGGGGGATGTCCACCTGCCGGCTTAGACCTCTCATGGTCCTTACCACCCACCTGCTCGCTGCTCCTTACTGCTTAGCTCACTGCTCCATAGTGCTGCTGCGGAGGTGGGAGAGAGTCCCGCCACTGCCGCTGCGCTCGCCAGCTGTGAGCCAGGCTTCTGGCTGAGCAGCATTCCCCCTGTGGGAGCACACTGACCACAAGAGGACAGCTCCTGCATTGAGCGTCTGCCCCCTGGTGGTCAGTTCACATCATAGTGACCAGTCGTTCTGGTCATTCCACCATAATGGTCACTTAGGTTTTTATTATATAGATTAATCTCCAAACACGAGACATAAAATTTTTAATAATATCTCATTTTTTCTAGAAAATAATTATGATTACTTCAGGGCTAAGTTATAATAAAGATAATATTGCAGGATAGATTAACTGGCTCTCAAATTTTGCAAAGTATCAGAATCAAGTGGAGGTCTTGTTAAAACATATTACTGTGTCCACCCACCAGTTTTCCACTCAGTAGGTTTGAGGTTGGGGCATAAGAATTTGCTTTTCTAATGAGTTTCCAGGTGATGCTAATTTTGCAGGTCTATGAAAGCCACCTTAAAAATGATCAAGTCAGCCCTAGCTGGTTTGGCTCAGTGGATAGAGTGTCAGCCTGTGGACTGAAGGATCCCAGCTTCGATTACAGTCAAGGGCATATGCCCGGGTTGCAGGCTCGACCCCAATAGGGGGAGTGCAGGAGGCAGCCTATCAATGATTCTCATCATTGATGTTTCTCTCTCTCTCTCCCCCTCCTTTTCTCTTTGAAATCAATAAAAATTTATTTTAAAAAAATGATCAAGCCCTAACCAGTTTGGCTCGGTGGATAGAGCATTGGCCTGCGGACTGAAGGGTCCCAGGTTCGATTCCAGTTAAGGGCATATACCTTGGTTGCGGGCACATCCCCAGTGGGGGGTGTGCAGGAGGCAGCTGATCGATGTTTCTTTCTCATTGATGTTTATAACACTCTATCCCTTTCCCTTCCTCTCTGTAAAAAATCAATAAAATATATTTTTAAAAATGATCAAGTCAGAGGTTCATATCAAATGGTAAATTGATAATTAACAGCAAATAGTCTTAAAGAAGGAAAGATTTGGGAAGCTTTTAAAAATGTATTTGAAAAGCCATAAATTGGACAATGAACTAAACATACCAAATATGTCTCTTAATTTATTAACTAATAAGTGAAAAAGAACAAAGAATGTTTCAGTTCAGATAAAAAAATAACTGCTTTCCTTTCTGGTAAACAGAACAGTCTAAAGGTGGAAAATATGGACTGAACAGTATGAGTTCTTTGTTGCTGGAGGTATTCAATTTAAAGGCCTAGACAAAGAGAAATTCAAAGAGTGGGTAGGGATTTGGCATTGTGTGGCACTGGAGGTTTCTTTAAATTCTGAGCCTCTGATCCGAAGGGATTTCTTAAATCATCTATTTAACTTACTATCTCCAAGCAAAAAGGTATCTAAAACATTTATCACTCAAGGAATGATGAGTCGTAAATGGTCTATCAGTTTCCTATGGCTGCTTTAACAAAATAACACAGACTTGGTGACTAAAGACAAATGTATTCTGTCAGAGTTCTGGAGGCCAGAAGTCCAATAAAGATTCAACAGAATAACAAATAACAAAGCTAATAAGTTATTTTATATAACAATAACTTATATATATCTGGGATTTGCATACTCAGAACAACAACAATAAAATGTCTCCCCAATCTAACTATTGTATAAGCTGATAAAATATAACTTAGTAACTGAGTAATCAATATCAATTACTTTTACTCAAGTGCTACAAAGAACTGCATTTATTAAATAAATGCAAAATAATGCAAAGTCATGCACCACATTTCAAAGTCAAGGTAAAATTATAAAATCCTTTTGAACTAAATGCAAATACCTACATTTTTATTAAAATCTTTAAGCCATTACATTTGTTTGAAAGAAAAAAGAACTTAAAAGTGAACTTTGGGCAAACCAGAATCATTAGGGCTCCCACCCTTGACTTCTTCATTGTAATGTGGCGAAGTTGGAATAAATCACTTCAAAACCCCTTCCTGTTCTCAAACTCCGTTTCTTATGATACTATCTTTTGTTTCTGAGCAAACCAAGGCTATAAGTATAATAAAATTTTGTTTATTTTCCCCAGGGTATACATGCAGTCTAAGTCCTATTGCTTTATCCACTAGATTTCAACACACAGAATTAAGATATTATTTGACCACAAGTTGTCAAAAAGTGTGAAAATGCAGTATGCGATTTTATATGCTTTCTTGTGTCTTCCATGCATTCTGTAAGCTTTTCTCATTTCCCTTCCTCCCATGGTAATGGATTTCAAGCATCTGACTTTTATTTTAAGTCAATTGGAAACATTAGGTTGATGTGGATTATACACAGGGGATCTGAATGAGAAACTTGTTTATTTCATCCATATGGGTTTATTGTAACTTCACCAGAAAAGCCTACAAAAGAACACCTTGGTGAGAGAGAAAATGGCATTATTTTTATTTTTAACTCCAAAAGGGAAAACTAAAATGTTATCCCAGGGAGCATTCCATCTAACTAGATCACTCTTATGTTAACAGAATCCAAGCCACGTGGTGCTGCCTTGCACTGCTGAACTTAAAACTACTTATTATTCTGCTCCCCTGGAAATCTAATAGAGTTTGAAATTCAGAATACTCAACATCACCTGACAGGTTTCTCATTTCAAATGGTCAAAACTCCAAAGAAATGCAGGAATCTATGACCCGTTTATTCTGGACCGATGTTTACTCTACTTGGATGCACAAATGGTCTTGTCCTCTAGTTTCCCTTCTGTTGCAGACTCACAGGCCAAGCAAGGGCATGCTTCTTTATGAAGCTTTCCCTGAGGTTCAATTATGGTCATTTGTTATAAGGTGACATTGTCTTTACTACTTGGGACTTATTAAATTCTATCCTGAATGAGTCATACTGGGGGTACAGTATCTGAGATAAGCAGAATTCTTCTTCCAATTTAATTCTCTTAGACATTAAGTTATTTGGAAAGCTCTGAAAGGATGATAATGGTTTCTTAGGCTCTGGTATTCATGCATTGTCAGAGGCTTCAGAGACCGTTTAAGTCAAACAATTTAAGCATTTAGCCATATCACAAAAGGAAACCATGAATATCCAAACATCATAGGGAGGAAAAACAAAATACATTAAATCATGGCAAATTTCTCATTTTCTCACATTATGGAATGATGCCAAAAAGGGTTAGTCATGTCTTAATTCTTCAAAGGCTGGTACTGCTTTAAAGGTCGACCCCTAAAATGTATAACTTATCATTGAATTCAGGTGCTAGTTCTAAAAGTCATGTGTATTATTTTACTCAAAATCAAAAGTAAGCATATTCTGAATTTTTTAAAAACTTAAATTTCAAATAGAGAAAGAAACATATTGCTTATTCAGGAACACATGTATATATAGCTAGACGGCTAGCTAGATCTATCAACCAATTGAAAGAGGTTTCACCGTATCAGTAACTAAAAATGGAAAGCCTAGTTTAGGAATACTTTGCAATAATAGTAATTACCGTCCTAACGAGTTTGGCTCAGTGGATAGAGCATCGGCCTATGGACTGAAAGGACCCAGGTTCGATTCCAGTCAAGGGCATGTACCTTGGTTGTGGGCACATCCCCAGTAGGAGGTGTGCAGGAGGCAGCTGATCAATGTATCTCTCTCATAGATGTTTTTAACTCTCTATCCCTCTCCCTTCCTCTCTGTAAAAAATTAATAAAATATATATTAAAAAAAATAGTAATTACCGAGCACCTAATCTGTGACTACATTTTGCTGTCATATTATTGCTTAATTCTGACTATTGCCCAATACTATAGATTTTTATTTTGTTCCACTTTATAGAGATGAGGAAAAGAATTGAAGGACAGAAACTGCCTACTACATTGCCTAAGGTTATACCACCAACCAGTGGATGGTAAAATGAAACTCAAACCCTAGCTGTTTTAGTTGGCTTGTTTTATTCCTTGAAGAGACAATTTATAAAACAGTTTTGGGGAACTAATATTTTATGGATTTCTAGAGGATGTTTCCTGCAAATATATATAGCTATTTATTTTCAGGTCTGGTATAAGTAAAATTCATTATTCATCTTTTAGATATTGTGAGGATAGCAAAGCCCTAGTAACTGACCTAAAACTAATAGATTTAGTAAAGCTGCAAAAATATTACCCTTCAGAAAAAGACTAGTTTTGAGTAAGTAACTGTATCTCTTTAGCAGCCAATTCTACAATAGCTTTATTAGATACTGAGTCCTCTGTATTACTAGAGAAACGTGCCTTGCCTGGTTATAATCACCTGCCTTTTACTTTCCTTGCCCTAAAGCAGAGAATGACAAATTTTTCCCACAGAGGGCCAGATAGTAAATACTTTAGTTTTTTCAAGTCTCATGTGGTTTCTGTCACATATTCTTCTTTGTTTTCTTTTGGCTTTTTAAAATAATCCTTTAAAATATTTTTAAATTTCTTAATTGGGAGCAACACAGATACAGTTTGGCCCAAGAGCCTGGTTTGCAGACCCCCATCCATAAAGGGTTCTATATGTCTCCTTGACTCCTAGAAGTTGTTCCAAGATAATAATTCAAAGTTGACTATATAAAGTTTAACATACTATATATATCTTTAAAGTAGAAAATGTGTTGCTGAAGAAATTTCAGTGTTTTAACATCCCTAAGGACCTTTTAACTTTTTCAGCTTTTGTCTTTCTAAGGTGTCCCCTCTATGGGGCTGCCAGCTTGACATCCCTGAAAATGAAGGCAGAATGAGAAATGCCCAGTCCAGGTTCAGATGCTGGTGGGAGCAGCTCCAGAGCTACCATTGGCCTGAGTCCATGTGTATGCCCACGGACAAAAAATAAACAAACAAAAGCTAGCGAGGGCATTTTATTCAACAGAGTTTCTACCTTGACTGCAAATTGTCACTTGCAATCTCTCTTTTCAGACCATAGCCAAAAGAGTAACTAGCCTTGGATGGTGAATGGTTAAATTAGAAATTATTTTTAAGCATAGCATGTAACATTGGGTTTGGTGAAATCAGAGACATTTAGTAACGGTTTTGTTGAAAACTGTTCAACAGTTTTGTTGAACCATTTTGTTGAATTTAGTTCCCGCTCTGCGGAAGGACTTTTTGGTCCTAGAAGCACTTCCTTTTGTGTAGTTCCAGGTGATCTTGTGGGACAGGGTCTCTCCTACCATAAGTCCTTCAGGGGATGACAGAGAGATAACTCTATGCCAGAAACAAGTATTCCTAGTGAATTTTTCCAAAAACTTGTATTTTATTCCAGCATTTTAAGCAAAAGCTCTTATATAGTATATTGTTCTAACACATCCTTTTCATATTGTTTTAGAATTATCTTTGTGTTTGAATGTTTCCTGCCAGGATGGATTTTTTAAGTTCCTTGAGGGAAGGAACATTTTCTGTTTTAAAAAATCTTTTTATTTCTGGTGTCCACCACACACTGTAGGACATAGAGACGTCTTCAATAAATATTTGTTTTATTTATGAACACACAGAGGAATAGAAATTATATCCTTATAGAGAAAATACAACACAAATATATTTGATTACAGAATTTCTCTTACATATTCTTGGATTTTACACCAAAAATAACAAAACATTCTAATTAAGTGGAAAAATCAACAGATCAAAGTACATATGCATTCTTTGTCATATGGACTCATGCTTCTGATAGTGACTGCCACTGCTAATTAATTTGGAGATACAGTTATTTTTGAAGTCGTAACATTCTGGGCAGATGAGCAGGTAAATCCCATCTGATTCCTTCTGAGATATGTTGGTTTTATTTTAATTACAACAGGCCAAAACTATGATTGAAAAAAATCAACACCTCACATCTATTGCTAACTCCCTAAGTCTCTCATTCATTCTCTCTTTATATAATTTGATTTGGCTAATGACATTGCTTTGGATGTGCCTAAAATAGTTTTTTCGTTTATTGGGAGAAGATAGAACAAATAAATTCTGACTTCAGCCTCCAATAATGGTAGCTACAGACAGCTAAAAAATGGGACATAGCATGCATACAACTTTCAGAAAGCATAACCAAGATAGAAAATAATGGGCTGAGATGAAGAATGTGAGCATCCAGAGGTAAGCTTGGAATTTGGGGCCACATTCGCCCAGCGGACATTTGTCAACTTAGAATATGCAGAAGATAGATTTTTAAAACGCTTTTATTTATTTTAGGAGAGAGAGGAAGAGAGATGGAGAGAGAGAAACATTTGTGGGAAACCACCTATTGTCTTCACTAGCAGAGAGGTGTGGACAAGGAGCCCGGAAGGCTGGTGACCCTTGAAGCCCGGGCAAAGGTCAGGCCTATGCACCCACTGTTTAGTCCAGACCAGCTGTGGGCAAACTACGGCCTTCGGGCTGGATCCGCCCGTTTGAAATGAATAAAACTATTGAAAAAAAAGACCGTACCCTCTTATGTAATGATGTTTACTTTGAATTTATATTAGTTCACACAAACACTCCATCCATGCTTTTGTTCCGGCCCTCTGGTCCAGTTTAAGAACCCATTGTGGCCCTGGAGTCAAAAAGTTTGCCCACCCCTGGTTCAGACAATGGTAGCTGAAGCAACTTCCCCACCAGATAGACATGCAAATCCTTACTGATAAGATAGTCTGTCTGTTACTGGAACTTGCCTGCCTAAGGGCTATAGGTGTATCCCAAACTGAATAAAAGGATGGCAAGGCCTGAGCAGAAGCGGAGTCCACCCTTTTGGGATGGGCTCTCGCCTGGCCCCCCAATTTCCAAATTATTATTTCTTGTCTCATCTCTTTCATTTGTGTGCGGCCCCTCTTCCAGAGCCCGAACCCTGAACCACGGGGAATGTGGGGGGAAATTCACAAACATTGATGTGAGAAACATGGATTGGCTGCCTCCTGCATGCCTCCTACTGGGAATCAAGCTGAAACCTGGGCATGTGCCCTGACTAGAGATTGAACTGGTAACCCTGTGGTGCATGGGAGAATGCTCAACCAACTTGAGCCACACTGGCCAGGGCCTGCTTTTAGGTTTTTGAAGTTCATTTTAGGTAAAATATATGAGGGACAATATACATAGAGTAAAATTTTCTTTTTGGAGTGCAGTTCTGTGAGTTTTGATGGCTACATACAGTTGTATAACACTGCAACGAAGATAGAGAATTCCATCACTCTGAAAATTTCCTCTGTACCCTGTATTGTTCCTCTCCTTCCTAAACCCCAGCCCCTGAAAACCACTGATCTGGTTTCCATGTCTATAGCTTTGTTTAAGACTGTCATATAAGTGGAATCACATACTCTGGTGTTTTGGGCTGGGCTTCTACTTTTACCATAATTTTTTAGACGTATCCAGTACTCAGTATAAATGTACCATAATTGATTATCCATTCAACGATGATGTATATTTGAGTTCTTCCCAGTTGTTGGTCCTCACAAATATAAAGCTATTATCAAGACTGCACAGGTCTTTGAGTGAACATAAACTTCATTTCTCTTATTTATTTACCTAGGGCTGTGGTTATATATCATATGGTACTTGCATGGTAAGTGTATATAGCTTCATGTAAGAAAGTAACATGTTGATTTTCACAGTGGTTGTACAATTTTCCATGACTATCAGCAATATATGAGTAAGCCAGTTGTTCCAGGTCATCATCAAAACTTGGCACGTTGTCATTTTTTTCTTTCTAATTTTAGTCCTTCTAATAAGAGCGTAGTGAAATTTAACAGTGACTTAATTTGCATTTAATGATGCTGACTGAGCAACTTTTTCATGTATTTATTTGCTACTCTTTGCTACTCATATATTCTTTCTTGGTGAAGTATTCTTTTAAACCTTCACTCTCTTCTTCTTCTTCTTCTTCTTCTTCTTCTTTTTTTACAATTATGCCATTTGTTATTTTATTACTGAGTTAAGATTTCTTTATGTATTCTGGATTAAAGTCCTTTATAAAATCTATAACTAAAAATATTTTCTCCCATACAGTGAACTGTCATTTTATTTACAGTATCATTTGAAAAGCATAAGTTAATATTGATAAATTCCAATTTAGACATTTTTCTCTTATGAATTATGTGAATGGTGTTCTACCTAAGAAATCATTGTCTAATATATTTGATAATAAACATTTTCCCCTAAACTCCCTGCAGTTCTATGATGCATTTCAGATAATTCTATGGGTATAAATTAAATTTCATTTTTGCACATAAATGTGCAAATATTCCAGCTCCGTTGTAGACAAGACCATCCTCCTGCACTGAATTAATTTTTTTTTAATTTTATTTATTTATTTTTTATTTCAGAGAGAAAAGGAGAGGGAAAGAGAGACAGAAACATCAATGATGAGAGAGAATCATTGATTAGCTGCCTCCTAAACACCCCTCACTGGGAATTGAGCCAGCAACCCAAGGCATATGCCCTTTGACTAGAATTAAACCCAGGACCCTTCAGTCCACAGTCTGACACTCTATCCACTGAGCAAAACCAGCTATGGACTGAGTTAACTTTTCACTGTGTCAAAAATATACTGCCATTCATGTCTATTTCTGGGCTTCCTAGTCTGTTCTGTTGATTGATATGACTAAAATTTTATGAATACAGCACTGTTTTCATTTTGATATATTTATCCTAAATCTTCAGATCAAGTACTTTAGAGTCTCTTTGTTACTATTTTCTCAAAATTGTTTGTCTATTTTATTTCCTTAGAAATTCTATATAATTTTAGAATCACTTATTAATTTCTATATAAAAACTTGCTGGGATTTTTATTGTAATTGATTATTCCTCGACTGTGTTGAGTTCACTTTCCCTCTTATACATTCCTATAAAAAAATTAATCTTCTTTATTTCTTTGAATTCAACTTATTTTGACCTGATAATTTATTTTTTTTATATTTCTTCTGCTGGAATATTCTTAAACCAGATACTAGAATGTTTGATTCCTTGTCATTCAGGGCTCAGCTGAAATGTTTCCTCAGGAAGAATTTTGCTGACCATTCAAATTCAAGTGTCCACTGGGTATTCTTTACCATAGAATTTATCTTATTATTTAAAAATGTTAATTATTGCCCTCACTGGTTTGGCTCAGTGGATAGAGCGTCGGCCTGTGGACTGAAAGGTCCCAGGTTCGATTCTGGTCAAGGGCATGTATCTTGGTTGCAGGCACATCCCTAGTAGGAGGTGTGCAGGAGGCAGCTGATGTTTCTCTCTCATCAATGTTTCTAACTCTCTATCCCTCTACCTTCCTCTCTGTAAAAAAATCAATAATATATATATATATATAAATGTTAATTATTGCCTCTTAATAACATGCATCTCAGAACACATAAACATGTCAAGTATTGTCTTTGTCTGGGTTGCCATAACAAAATACCACAGACTGGATAACTTATAAAGAACAAAAATTTATTTCTCACAGTTCTGTAGTCTGGAAGTTTTGAGGTCAGAGAGCCAGCATGATCAGGCAAGGGTCTTGTTCAGGGTTTCTGACTTGTGGTTGTACCCTCGTACCCTAAAGGGGATTATATAGCTCTCTGGGGCCTCTTTATATGGTCACTAATCCCATCCTTGAGGGCTCTGCTTCATGAGCTATTAACTTCCCCAAAGCCCCAACTCCTAAAATTGTCACCTTGGGCATGGGTTTTCAACATACTTTTTTGGGGGGGTGGGGGGGTGGGTTGGGGGGACAAAAGCATTCAGACCATAGCACCTTTCCCAACCAAGAATATGCTATCCTTCATCTTATATTAAGTATTCTCTGATGTCTCACATTAAAATTTAGTTTTCTCAATATAATTTCTATATACTTTTAGTTTGGTTATTCGTATTTTATTTTTGATAAAGTTAGTGTGCATAGAATTGCTTTTCAATTTGTTTTCATTGTGGATGTGTAAAAAAGAATGCTTGTTCTGTAATTTTTGTTATCAATCTGCTTTATACATCATATTACTCCTAGTTTTCTTTGTTTTTCACTTTGTCTTTTGAATTTGTCTTCAGAGAAAAAAATATTTTTATGATACTTATGATAATTGTGGCTTCCTTACCCCCATGCCTATATATATATACATATATACATATATATACATATATATATATACATATATGTATGTGTGTATATATATATAGGCATGGGGGTAAGGAAGCCACAATTATATATACATACATATATATGTATATGTATGTGTGTGTGTGTATGTATATATATATATATATCTTGAGCAGTGATTCTTAAGTGAAGAGGTAAATCCTCTACAGAGTCTGGGTAGGACTATCCAAGAATCCCATGAAGGGTTTTTTTTCCTAACCACATAAGCCCCTATATAATTCCCTTATTTGTATTAATATTAAGAAAACTCTGAAGATGTATTAAATAAAAAGCACTATCAGAAAAGTGATAAATAATATTAGTAAAATTAGACACCTTTGAATGGTTCAAGACAAAATAAATTAATGTTTTCCTTTAAATGTAACATTTGTTCTTTGTTTGCTTTTTTAGAGCTTTTATTTATCACGTTAAATAGTAGTTTTAATTAGAAGTTTTCTTCTTCAGCAGCTGATTTTGCCAAATCATCTTTTGCAAACTATTGAGATAATCTTTCTCCTTTGATTTTGTGATGTTATGCATGCTACAAATAGACCTCAGAATATTAAACTCTCTTTTCATTTGGGGATAAAGTCAACATGGTCATGTTTTAATTTTCTTTTAATATATTTGTGGATTAGATGTGCTAGTTTCCTATTAAGGATTTTTGCATGCATGGCAGAAACTCCCATTCTTTCTTTGTTACAGAGCCTTGCTGTCTTTGCGCAGCAATGTAACCTAAATGACTACACTGCTCAGCCTTTCTTGAATCCAGATGTAACCCAGTAACTAAGTTCTGCTTACTCATTACAAGTATTGTGTGTGACTTCTAGGTAGTCTTCTTAAAGAGATCTCACCAGGCTATATGGTACTTGTTGACTTTCCTCCTCTCTCCTAAAACTTCTGTGTTACAGTTGGAGGTCCAGCAGCAATCCTAGACTATGACTTGAAAAGGAAGCCTCACCCAAGAGAGTGGAAGAGAAAAGTATGAGGAACTTGGGATGTTCCTGCAGCTGGAGACTTCATTTAATATGAGAAATAAACTTCTATCTTAAGTGACTCTAATTTTGCTTTTACTGCTGCTTTACCTGAACCGAATCCTAGTAGATTAGGTTCATCCATAGTTATAAGTGAGATTGGTCTATAATTTTCTACTTTTTAAAGATCTATGTAATGATTCATATAAGATATGCTGATTTTGGAAAGTAATCAGGATGTTTTAATTTTTTTCCTTAACTCTGAAAAAGATAAAGCATTTATCTGCAACAGTCAAGCACAGTTTTAGAAATACTTTTGGAAAGTTTTTCCTTTGTTTAAATATATTCCTTCTCCTTATGTTAATTAGCACTGGGACTTTCTGAAAATCAACCATTTCACCCATTTTATTCAATTTATGCACCATTCTAGTGTTCCATCTCTTCTGTATTATACATTCATCCACAGTATTTTACCTGATTAAACTTGATTTATGCTTATAATTATGTGTATTCAGTTTTTTTTTAAATAAGTAGAATTTAGTTATATTCGTCATTTTTTCTTCTTCTTTTGGCAGACACTGTGTCTATGTGCTTTAAAGATCCAGCTTCCTTTGAATAGCTATGTGTTTCAGGGTAGGCACTTCTGACTTAATCCAGAGACTTGAATCCTGATTGGTCTGAGACAGTACTATAATCTTTATTCTTATTTTTCTTTTCATTGATTGGTTTAGTCAAAAGTAGGGGGTAAACTTGTGGCCAAAAGATAAGAGGGAAACTATATTGAGAAATTTCTGGAATTAGTATTTCTATGCCTCAAAAGAGACACAAAGAATACATAGTTAGATGTCATCATATCTGGAAGGGATTCCTGGGAATTTATGACCATGTTGCACACATAACTAAAGCTGACCTTTGGTGAAATCCAACACAGAGTAAAGTTGGGTAAAGACCATCACCGAAGCCCCGAGTATACTATATGTCCTGAAAAATAATACATTTTGTCACTGATCAAGTCAATTGAGTCAGAGTTTTCTTTACTTATGACTAAAGGCTTCCTTATTGATATACTTTTCTAATTTTATCTAATAATTTTCCATTTTCCAATGTTAACATATCTTGTCATTCTTAGATTTCTATTTTTGTATTCTCTATATTCTAAAGTTGCATATAAAAGAAATTTACTTTAATGATTCTATATTTAACAATGAATAAATTTCTTTTATATGCAAAACTTTCTTCTGAGTGCAGTTATCTATATATATAAAAACCTAATATGCTAAATGTCTGACCAATTGGTTGACTGGTCAACCACTCAACCAGTCGCTATGACACTCATTAACCACGAGGGGGCAGACACTCCAACCAGTAGGTTAGTTTGCTGCTGGGTTCTGGCCTATTGGGACTGGGTGAGATGGGCCAGACATGCCCTGGAGCCCTCCCGCAGGCCTTCCCCAGCGGCCAACCTCCCACAATCCCTCCCCAGCTGGCCAGACCCCATCGGCCCTGATCAGGACTGGATGAGATGGCCCTGATTGGCCTTGATCGCCAGTCAGGCCGAGGGACCCTACCCGTGCATGAATTCATGCACTGGGCCTCTAGTAATGATATAAAAGTAATGTATTAGTGTCATTATTAAAATGTATTTTTATTATTTAGGAATTTTATAGATGAATACATATATATAAGTGTTTGTGTGTGTATACACATACATGTTTAAGTTTGGGTAATTTTGTTTAGAATATTGATATCCAGTTTTGTCTAATAGGATTTGATAAAATAGTAGTCTATAGAATTATTCCTTTTGATAATTAAATATATTTTCTTTGTTGCCTAATACATGATTAATGGTTTGATTGCCCCATAAACATAGTCCCTTAATATATAAAATTCTTTACCTTTTTAAGCAATCTGTCTACTTATTTTATTCTTATCTATATTCTTATTTAATTTTGTTCTTTTCTTGGTCTTTCAAAGACCAAGGTTTCTTATAATTCCTCCTTTTAAAGCTGTTTTAGCCCTGGCCAGTTTGGCTCAGTGGATAGAGTGTTGGCCTGAGGACTGAAGGGTCCCGGGTTCGATTCCAATCAAGGGCATGTACCTTGGTTGCGGGCACATACCCAGTGGGGAGTGTGCAGGAGGCAGCTGATCGATGTTTCTCTCTCATCAATGTTTCTAACTATCTCTTTCCCTTCCTCTCTGTAAAAAATCAATAAAATATATTTTTAAAAAATTAAAACTGTTTTAATTTTATAAATTTTTGTACATATAATATGTGATAATATGGCTGATATTTTTTTAACTACTTCGTTTCTTTTTCATTATATGTGTGACTCCATGTAAAAAATATTCTACAAAATTATTCTGCTCTCCAAATTCTGCATTTTTGTTACTTTATTTTATTACTTCAAATATATTAATTTTATGTACACATGTTCTTCAATAGAACCCATTTATTTATAGGTACTGCCTTAAATAGTGAATTTTATCTCAAATATAAAAGGGTAATTTAGAAGAAATATTAAGTGTCACTTCTGACATCTCTCTAAAATTTTGTTTATATTGAATTCAATTTTATGTTTATCATCAAATTAATTAGTTTAAGTGAATTCTCTGTATCTGACTTGCATATTAAAGCTTTAGATGATTATGTCTAAATGGAACCTAATTCTGCTTAGGAATAAGATTTATATCAGTATATTTTCCTTCACCTTCCTGATGTGGTCATGGTTATATTTTTTATTAGTAAAATGAATTGTTTTTTTTATTCTCAGCCATCCATGTCATATTTTAAAATAATACTATGATGTAACACTCCAAATACTGAAAATAGACTAACAGATCAGTGTACTAACTTGCTGTATCAAAATAAGTGTGAAATGCAATTTCAAGCACACTTTGGTACCACTCCTAAATCTTTTCCAATGATATTATAGTTCTGCACATAAAAGATGTTTACTACATATGGTTGAATAAATGAATGGGAAATAAGGAATCAAGGAATGTATACAAAATGGATATTACAATCTTTCACATTTAAGATTTCAAATAATAGTTTTTCAATCATTGAAATAAAGCTTATATTCTTAAATATCCCCATTTCATCTTGAAGTTTACTCAAATTATTAGTAATTATGTAAATATTGTTGCAATTGAAGTAGATCTGGAGCAAGTACAACTATTTCTCAAGTACAATTAGAAGCTATGTATCAATTCATTAAGATGTATATATGAAAGAACTGAGTACTACAGATCTGAAGACCAATAGATATTAATATGTTCAACAATCACCAAGCAATAAGTACACATTTTTAGGTTCATTGCTTAGAACCTACATGTTGATTTATCAAAGTACTGCTAATTAGACATTTTATTTTTTGAAGAAAACAATGATTTGAGAATGACGAGGTATATGAGTTTGTAGTAATAAGTAGTGACTAAGCTGGCTAAGCACAGCATTTTATGAAGTCAAAAATACAAAGCAAATTACCATAGAAAATAATTATATATGAGGCATCTTTAAAAACAATCCATAAAAAAGAGCA
Source organism: Myotis myotis (assembly GCF_014108235.1). Lineage (NCBI taxonomy): Eukaryota > Metazoa > Chordata > Mammalia > Chiroptera > Vespertilionidae > Myotis > Myotis myotis. Next base: position 50,320,340 of record NW_023416379.1, read on the forward strand.
CATGAAAATGATGCCACAGTCCTCCCAAAACACACACCAAATGACCTTTTGTACCAAATAATTCAAATGAGATTGGATTTCTGAAATAAAAGAAGGATAATGAACATGCTCTAAGGATATATTATTGAATATATACTACATAAATTATTTTAGGAACTATTGAAACAAAATTCTTTTGAGGTATTTCTGAATTTATTAAAGTACTAGACAACTCTAACTCTTATACCAACAGGAATATTTAAAATTCTCTCTATATGTATGTAGTCAAATGTTTTTTTTTGTGTGTGTGTGTGTGTGTGGATTATCCCACATATATTCTAAAGAAAGAGAGAAATGGGATGTTTTGTATTGATACTTAAGTAGTACATATATTTGTGTCACAGAGGCTCAAAATAAACAGGTGGTCTGTGTTTGTAGTTTTCATTTTGTGCATGTGTGTTTGTCTCTTCCTAAAACACCGTGTATGTAGGCAGATAAGCACATACTATTTCAAATTATTCTCTTTTAGTTTTCTGCTTATTTATAATTTAAAAAGTTCATATTTTCCCCTGAAAATAAGATAAAATTATCTAAAACACATCAGAAACTTTTTCTACATTTTGCAGAAGTTTGAAAAAATAAAATGCAAATATTTAAACTGGTGGTGAATTAAGTCTAACAAGCCTTATTATTATCTGTAACAGAGGAACTGGGCTAAATCATTTCAATAATATATTCTTTAGCCCAGTTAGCCACATCTCTTACAACCAGGAGATTTGAAAAATATGCTGTTTATGTGGGTCTTCTCTCTCCTGCTGGGGATGATTCAGCAGAGCTAATTGGTAAGCAAAGCTTCTTTTCTCTTAGGTTATTCATTCAGCTAATGTGGTCTTAGATGGGACTTTTCAGGAATAGACAGTAATATTAACTGTGCAACTTGTTGACATCCAGAACTGCTTATTCCTTGCTGTTTACTAGACTAGCTTTACACTGGGTGCATTAAGTACATCACTGAACCCTGCCTGCGGAATTTAGTGCCTCAAGCAAAGTCACTCTCTTGGTAACTTTGTTATAGAATTCAATTTTATAGACACACATGCAGAGTAAAAGCAAATTCACTAGATATTTATGTGCACGGAGCTATCTGAAGGGGGGATTTCACAACTTTATCAGGCGCTGTATTAAAAAAATAACTGAAGTTCTGATGAATTTATCTGCATTTTCTAGGTATAAAACTATTACTCATAAAGAAAACATAAAAAAGACCCCACCTTGACTATCAAGCCCATAATTCTCAGAAGTTGTACTAATGTTGACAGATTAATTTCATTTTAACTTGTTTTGTTTGGATTTGTTCAGTTGCCTGTACTGATTGACATTATAATGTTGAAATGCAGAGTGATGGGATATAACACTTTTCCTAAATATTTCTGCATTAGGATTTTATGGTAAACATCACACATCTGCTTCATATCTAATTCACTTTATTAATTGTGTGCTATTACCAAAACCAAACTATAAGGAGAATGTTGGTGTTTTTATAAATCTTTATTCATCAGCATGATAAAATTCAATTATTTTTATTTATTGTAAAATGTTTATTTTACAAGTGATTTTGATTGTGCTTATAACACTAAGAAATCCCCTTATCTGGATAATAGTGATGACCTCTATGGCATCCAGGCTGCCACTTTCCCAACTGCATTTCCATCTATGACATCAACAGTGTTTACATGATTGTTTATCATAACTCTCTAAATATACTTCTTTAGTTATTTGTACTGTTTTACTATCCCAGGAAATAACAGATTTACTATTGTATGTTCTACTTAAGAAACTGATTAATTAATTAATCCACTCAACAAATACTGCTTGATTGTATACTATGTAGATATAAGACAAATCACTTTAATGGAGTGGTAGTGGAAAAATATGTAATATTCTCCCACTCTTTTTTAAACTATATTAATTTCAACACAAATCACCTTTCCAATGTGCTAAGCATCTTTATGTTGGGAATACCCCCATATGCAGAATTAAGAATTATAAACTGATTACAAGTTTTAAGGGAAAAATCACTATTCATTAATTTGTGCTTCGTTTTTTTTTTTAAGAAACAAAACTCAACTCTAGCTAACTGAAGACACTTTGTAGAACTGAACATTGAAAGAGTATCTAACCCAAATCTTCCCTGAAATAAATTTGAAAGTCTCTTTCATCCTTGCATATTCAATTCTATGATATAAATATTGAGGCACAAAGAGATCAGTATAAATATATACTGGTGCTTTACTTGCCAAAATACCCTTCAGATCTTTAGTTGTTGTTTTGGGTTCAATTGTGTCTCCTCCAAGGATGTTGAAGTTCTAATCCAAGTACCTTTGACTATGAATATATTTGGAAAAAGGGTCTTTCTAAATGATCAAGATGAGGGCATTAGTGTGGGCCCTAATTCATTGCAACTGGTGTCATAAAAAAAGGGAGAGTGGGTACGTGGAGAGAACACCATAAGATGATGAAGTCATCTGCTAGCCAAAAAATGCCAAAGATTGACAGCTAAAAAACCAGAGCTAGGAAAGAGGTATGGAACATCTTCCTCCTAGGGCTTTAAGGAACCAACCCTGCTGACACTTTGAAGTCCAGCTTTTAGCCTCCAGAACTGTGAGACAAAGTTCCTGTTGTTTAAGCTGCTCAGTTTGCGATAATTATGACAGGCCTAGGAAACTAACACAACTGCTTTCTGGATTCTCCTGTGAAACAAATGCAGGGGTGGGATAACACAGAAAAAAATTCCAGCATTTTAAATTCTTGGTGTTGTTGAATTCTTCCTTTGTTTTCTCACTCCAACTTTCTTGCCCACTACTGGGTTCAGGTTTGCACTATTCAACCCAAGAATTCAGGAACCAAACCATCAATTGCAGAAGTCTATTTACCTCATTCAGAATCACTGCTAAGTGGAGTCCTATTAACAACTCAACTCTTGAATACTCAAGTCACACAATAATTCACAGTTCAGTTCTACAATTAGGTTCTGCAAATAAAAATTTCAAAAACATTTTCAAAAATCCCTTTGAAAGTGTTCATGAAGCTAGTTCCTAGTTTAGTGATATGATTTAGCAGACATGAGGCGAGAGGCGAGAGGCAAGAGGGACATTGCTGGTTCCCTCCTGCAAGTGTGATCTCCCAGGTAGGGAAATTCTGACATTTTTAATTTAGGGAGAAACAAGCTAATAGCTTCTACAAGCAATGGAGAGGGAGTTGTCTCTCTGGGATTATTAGTTGAGAATGCACTAGAGAATTTGGAGGTCCTCTATGTCTTTTCATTTGTCTCAAATATCCCCATTTTTTGGTCTATTCTGTTGGCTAATGCCCTACTTTTACAAGAGACATATTCACGTCTGTGAATTCACTAGCATTTCTAATCAAGAAACCAAAGGACTTGTATGCATGTATCTGAGCATAACCAATGAACACAGACAGGGGAGGGGGGCTCGTGAGGGCATGTACTGAGGGGGTGGGGGGGGGGCAAGGAGAGGTCAAAGGGGAAAAAGGAGACATATGTAATACTTTAAACAATAAAGATTTTAAATTGAAAAAGAAAAAAGAAAAGAAACCAATAGAAGGAAATTCTGGGCTTGGATTTTTATTCAGTCAGCCCAGCAGATATAGAAATAAGAAATATTTTCACAATCAGAGAACTCTCAGCTTCATTCTATGCATCAAGACAAGAAAATAGAAATTCTTTAAATTATCTAAGACCTCAGAAGCAATCTCTGTAGTCCCATAGTTCCTCATTTTTCCATTTATTGTTCTAATGCTCTCATGATTCCGAATAATCTTGCCCTCAATGGGACTGTGTTCTAGTTACATTAGGTAACAAATTAATTAGGCATTTCACCATTGCATGCTATGGGCATCTAGATTTCCCTTGTGAAAATATAAAAAAATTGACCAGAAAACCAATTCCCAATGTGCTACATTTCTCTGAGTATTTTTGATTGGAAACGTACTTTCTATTATCTTTGGTTATGAGTAATAAAGAGTGACTTCTTTTATCTAATGTAAAATAAACTTACTGAGTGAATAGGGGGGAACTCACAAGATTGAAGGGAAAGTTGAAGAAACAGGCTGGGAACAGAGAGAAACCAATAAAATTCAGATTTTTTTTTTTTTAATAATCGAAAAGTGTTGGTTGGCTTGTTGATAGATACAGAGACAATTACTTAGGAAAATATAACTTTATTATAAAAAGGGTTTGCCACAAAAGCTAATTAAGTTTCCTGGTGAATTAAGCTGGCTTCCAAGAAACTATAAAGATTATTTTTAATGTAGTATAGACAAGCATATAGCTTCATTTTTCCTAGCACAGTGATCCCTTTATGAGGAGGAAACAGGTTCATATTATCCAAACAGGCAAGCCAAAAGGGAGTGAATCCGAAAACAGGCAAATCTAAGGAAAAGAGGGGGCAAAGATGATCTATGTCCCCCAAACTAAAATTTTCTGCCTTTTCTTGTCCCAGAGAAAATGTCTATATTAATGAGTACCCTTAAAATTCAAGCATGTGTATTAGGGTACTTTGTTTGCGAGTAACAAGCCCACGGTGAGAAAGTTTAAGCATAGGCGGGGTGTGTGAGCTTGTATAACCAACCAGTGAGAGCAAGATGGTTCTCTGAGCAATAAGAATCAGAAACCAAGGAAACTTCACAGTTCTTTAGTTTCTTTTTTTATGTTCCCTTTTATTTATGTTGCACCTTACTTGCTCAACAATTAATAAATTCCACTCATGGTAGGTGACAAAGTCTAAGACAACTTTAAGCTCACAAGCTTACAGCTCCAAGTCTTGAGAGAAAGGGGCTCTCCTTGCTTAAAAAGAATTTAAAGGAAAAGATCAGAGAAAGAATAAGCTCTAGTCACATTCCATTACCTGTGATGAATGGCAAGTCCCAATTTGATAAGAACAGCTCTGTTTGTCTTGTTTATGTCCATTATCCTATGATTATTAAAAGCCCTTCCTTTCCCTCTCAAAGATACCCTGGTAGAGACAAATTTTATGGTCAGCCTTAAATCCTATGGCTGGAAGCACCTGACAGAACCAAAAGAACCATGGTGTGTTCTGGTGAGCTCAAAGTGTATACACACCCACCAGTCCCTCCATTCAAGCTCTCTGCCTCCAACACAGGTTTTCAATTTTTGTATTGACTGCCATAAAACAAATTAAATTATAGGCTTTAAAAATGCCTGAGTGTACTGTGAGAATAGTTACTTTTTGTGTGTGTTTTTTTCACAACACACTTTCTGATGTACACTTTGGTGAGGATTATGCAATTGCAGTTTGTTAGTTAACCTTTGTTAAAAAGTGAAAAAACAAAAAACAAATGAAGATACATTTAGTTGGCATACTAACCTGACAAAAAGGGTGGATGTTTACATTTCTCTTCCAGAATCTGTAAAGTCAAAATTTACTTATTTTGTTTGTCCTAAAATATCAAAACTAGGGCCGAAACCAGTTTGGCTCAGTGGATAGAGCGTCGGCCTGCGGACTGAAAGGTCCCAGGTTCGATTCCGGTCAAGGGCATGTACCTGGGTTGTGGGCATATCCCCAGTAGGAGATGTGCAGGAGGCAGATGATCGATGTTTCTCTCTCATCGATGTTTCTAACTCTCTATCTCTCTCCCTTCCTCTCTGTAAAAAATCAATAAAATATATTTAAAAAAAAATATCAAAACTAGGGAAGTAATTATAAGTGAAAATATTTTCAATTGCAAAACGTTCATTTATTCTCCCGTTCTTGTTTTTGTTTGTTTGCTTTTTTGTTTTTTAATCTAGAAGAAAAGGTAATGGCAAATACCTTTTATTTGAAATTAAAACAAAGATATTAGTGTTGTTGTTATTTTTAGCTCAGAGAGTCACTATAACTGGAAGTGATGCATAACTGCTATCGCCTAAGAGAAAATCAATCCAGGAAAGATCTGGTTAGAGAGAGTAGAGTTTTAAAGACAAATGATTAAAAAGGGCTTTTAACGCCAACCTTAGAATTCAGGGTAATGTTTGGGGGGCGGGAACAATTAGAGAGACGGGTATTTGATTATTCAGATTATGTTTACCACACTATATAATCTTTAGATCAGAATGCATGAAAAAATAAGAGGAAATGCCAAATCTAAAGTCTCATCTTGAGACCACTAACTCATTTATTTCTAAGTGCCTGGCACATAGTACAAGCTTTGTTAATGATTTGTTGAATGAAGTAATGGAGTTTTAACATGTCCCATAAATCTGAACATTAGTCTGCAACATGTATCATATTTTACTAAGATGTAGACATACATAACTTGAATTTATTATTCTGTAAATTTATAACTATTATTTTTACTCCATTAATAACAAAAAAATTTTCTATGATAACTGCGCAGAAATAACACTAACAAAGTCCGGGATTGGTGGTGGGGTTTCAGAATCCTTTGAGAAACTGATGAAACTTTAGAAATCTGTAGAAAAAAAATGGTGGTAATAATAAGTATAGCATTTTTTTACAGCTCTGGGTGATTCAAAGATGACCTAGAGATTGTTCATGAGATCATTTGGGATTGAAAGGAAGAAAAACTTTTTTGAGGGGGAGTAAAATATATAAAAAATCATGTCCTAGCCCAGCCGTGGGCAAACTACGGCCCGCAGGCCAGATCCGGCCTGTTTGAAATGAATAAAACTAAAAAAAAAAAAAAGACCGTACCCTTTTATGTAATGATGTTTACTTTGAATTTATATTAGTTCACACAAACACTCCATCCATGCTTTTGTTCCGGCCCTCCGGTCCAGTTTAAGAACCCATTGTGGCCCTCGAGTCAAAAAGTTTGCCCACCCCTGTCCTAGCCGGTTTGGCTCAGTGGATAGAGCGTTGGCCTGAGGACCAAAGGGTCCCTGGTTTGATTCTGGTCAAGGGGCATATGCCTGGGCTGCAGGCTCAATCCCCAGTAGGGGGCGTGCAGGAGGCAGCCAATTAATGATTCTCTCTTATCATTGACTAGTGGCCAGGTGCACAAAATTCATGCAGAGGGGGTGTGTCTCTCAGCCGGGCCTGCACCCTCTCCAATCTGGGACCTCTCGGGGGATGCCCAATCTCATAGCAGTCGGACATTCCTCTCACAATCCAGGACTGCTGGTTCCTAACCGCTCACCTGCCTGCCTGCCTGCCTGATTGCCCCTAACCACTCTGCCTGCCAGCCTGCTTGCCCCAACTTCCCCCCTGCCAGCCTGCTCACCCTCATCTGCCCCCCCGCCAGCCTGATCACCCCCAACTCCTCCCTGCCAGCCTGCTTGCCCCCAACTGTCCCCCTGCCAGCCTTCTTGCCCCACCTGCCCTCCCTGCTGGCCTGCTCACCCCCAACTGCCTCCCCCGCCAGCCTGATCAGCACCAATGGCCTCCCCGCACCAGCCTGATCCCCCACAACTGCCGTTCCATCCTGGCCTGATCACCCACAACTGCCCTCCCCTCTTGGCCCCTAACCACCTCTGCTTCAGCCCCACCACCATGGCTTTGTCCAGAAGAATGTCTGGAAGGTCTCCTGGAAGGTCTCCCAGTCTAATTAGCATATTACCCTTTTATTAGTATAGATAGAAGTCTGGTGCATGGGTGAGGGCTGGCTGGTTTGCCTTGAAGGGTGTCCCAAATCAAGGTTGGGGTTCCTTTGGGGGGCAGGGCAGCCTGGGTGAGGGGCTGATGGCTGTTTGCAGGCTTGCCACACCCCCCAGCAGGGAGCCTCACTCCATGGGGGCGTGGCCAGCCTGGGTAATGGGCTGAGGGCTGTTTGCAGGCCCCTCCCTCGGTGGCCGCCTGGGCGACCCAAGCCTCCTGTGCACTCAGGCCAGCTCCGTGGCCACTGCCCACAGGCCACTCCTTTGGTGGCAGGCCCAGGTGGGCAGGAAGCTTGGCTTCCTCCATCACTGGGGGTGACCCAAGCCTCCCGCCCACTCTGGCTGGCTCTGTGGCTGCCGCCATCTTTGTCCTGCTAATTTGCATATTCCCCCCTGACTGGCTGTAGGGCGTCATGGAGGGATAGTCAATTTACATATTTGTCTATTATTAGTGTAGATGTTTCTCTCTCTCTCTCTCTCTCTCTCTCTCTCCTTTCCTCTCTGAAATCAATAAAATATATATTTAAAAAAAATCATGACCAATGAACCAAGTTTAGTTATATTAACTATGTGATTTGGAACAAGTTACTTGAATGTCTTGTGTTCAATTTTTCATCTGTACTATAAGGTCATCAATTTGTCTTCTTAATGAAATAATACCATACTGCTGACTTTAAGAGAGATTTTGCAGTAATTTGAGGATTAAAATGCTACTGTATTTGTTTTGGATAGAACTTGTATCATGAAGTGAACATTTCCACAGTCACCTGAAGTCTGTACATAACTTAAGAGCCGCCAAGCATATAACTATTCTAGTTATCCAGAGTTGTGCAACAACCTACCTTAAAATGTCAAGGCTATTATACAAAAGCAATGATTTATTTTGCTTACAAATGTATAATTTTCATAGGGTGTGGTGGAGTCAGCTGATCTCTACTCAACATGGTGTCAGCTGAAGGAGTTTACCTAGGCTAGAAGATCTGCTCTTCAGATGATTAAATCTTGTGACTGGAAATCTGATGCTGGTTATTGAGTATCTCCATGGGACTGGCAGTTGGGCATCTTAACTGTTTGGGGATTATTTTTATTTTCAACAGTAAATATCTAAGAGACAGGAAGTGGAAGCTGTCAGGTTCATAAGAACTATAGACTGAAACTGGTAGAGTATCACTTCTACCATAATTTATTGACCAAACAGTAACAAAGCCTGGAATTAAAGGAAAGATACAGACATAATGGGAGAAGAGGTAAAGAATATTGGAGCTATTTTTTAAAACAACCATTGTGGTGATTTCCAAGTTCCCTGAAATAAGCTTTGCTTCTCATATTTATGTAATATTATTTTTAATGAATGGCTGAGCATTTTATGTTGGATATGAAAGACCATCCTTGCACAAATGCACTTTCAAAGGAATCCCATGATTTAATGATTCCTCCCTCTAAGGACAGACTCTTGCACTCTATGCTGATTTGAAGGAACTAATTTCTAGTTGTTTTTTTAAAAAAAACACACGCATCCTTATTCAACAGCCTAGGAAAGCAAACTGATTAATATGCAGTGCTTAGCACTGGTTCTACTAATTTAATGTCATTTGCATCAACAAAACCCCCCTCTGTACCAAATAACCCTATAAATTGACCATTTTTCTCATTTTGTTTCACAGTGTGATTTCTCTTAAAAATCTCTTTTCTGCTAAGGATACTATCCCTCAGGCTCTCTCAACTATATCCAAATCTATTCTCCCCAGCTGGATTATAGTGTGTTGTATTGCTCCTTATCTGGCTAGTTTTTCAATGAGCATGAAGCCAAGTTAGAACACCTGTGAATTCTTTTATCATGTGGAACTGAGCTCAACCTGAACTAAATAAACCTACCCAAATGTAGAGATGGAAAAAAATCAACATCAATAGACTCAGTAGATACTAAATTTATGAACCTTGGTCTCAGAGGGGTTTTTGTTAACTTGACCCCAAAGTCTAGGAAGTAAAAGCAAAAATTAATGAATGGAACTACATCAAACTAAAAAGCTTCTTCACAGCAAAAGAAACCATTAACTAAATAAAAAGGGAACCAACTGAATGAAAGAAAATATTTGCAAATAATAGCTCTGATAAGGGGCTATATCCAAGCTAAATAAAGAAAGGCTGGCTTCATAAAATGAATTGCTGCATTCCCCACATCTATTTCTAAAACAGTGCTTATAGAATCAGTATTACTTTTTACTTAAATGTTTAGATAGAATTCATCAGTTAAGCTACATGGGCCTACATTTTTGGTGTTGTTTTGTGAAATTTTTAAACTACAAATCAAATCCCTTTAATAAATATAGGCTATTTAGTTTATCTATTTCTTCTTGAATGAGCTTTGCTGATTTCTGTTTTTCAAACAATTTGCTCATTTCACCTACATTGTGAAATATATTAGCGCAAAGTGGTTCATAATTGAATACTGTGACTTTTTTTCTGATCTGGCTAGGACCTTATCAATTAACTAGAGGCCTGGTGCACAAAATTCATGCACTGGGGGGAGGCAGGGGTCCCCCAGCCTGGACTGTGTCCTCTCACAGTGCAGAAGCCCCATGATCAATCACTCCAAAGAGGTAGGCCCCGCCCACCCATCCGGGCTCCTTGATGGATTGCCCCAAAGAGGCAGGCTGGAGCCGCAGGACCTGCCTCCGTGCTGCGCAGAGCCACGAGACCCCCGGCCTCACAGCATGGTGCCGCAGGACCTGCCTCCGTGCTGCAGACGCAGCATCAAGCTACTGCCCACCTGTGCGTGCACGCAGTCCTGCCCACCCATATGCACCTGCTGCACACGCAGCCTCCTGGTGATCGCTCGTTATGGCATGAGGGCATCATGACCACATAGTCTTTTATTAGATAGGATTAAACTCTTCAAATATTTAATTTTGGATTTCATTTTTTAAAATACGTTTTTATGGATTTTTTAGAGAGAAAAGGAGGGGAGAAGGATAGAGAGATAGAATCATCAATAAGAAAGAGACACTGATCGGCTGCCTCCTGTGCACCCCTTTCTGAAGATCAAGCTCGTAACTCAGGCATGTGCCCTGACCAGGAATTGAACTAGGGACCTCTTAATATAAAGGTCAATGCTCAACTACTAAGACACACTGGCTGGGCTCACTGATTTTTCTCTGAGCTTTTATTGTTTCTCAATGTCCTTGTCTTCTGATCTTTATTATGTCTTTCCTGTTTATTTCGGTTTTTGTTTTTCTAATTTACAGGGGTTGGTAAAAGTAGGTTTATACTTGTTAATATGGAAAAATAATTAATGAATAATAATACAAGAAAAATAAATAATAATACAAGGCATACTCACAACTGTAAACATATTTTTACCCACCATTCCCTATATTAAGGTAGATGCTTAAATGATTAACTTGAAATCTTTCTCTTTTCTAATATAAGCACATTAGAAATATTGTAAGCGTATTTTGTAAAAGTTATTAGGTGGTGCTTTTATTTTAATTCAGTTCAAAATATTTTCTAATTGATTTCTTATTTGACTTAGAGGTTATTTAGAAATATATTAACTTCTGAATATTCAGGAATTTTTTAGAGATATTTTTTGTTGTTGATTTCTAACTTAATTCTTTTTTCAGAATACATTCTTGTATAAATGAGTTGTTTTCATTTATTAACACTTGTTTTATGACCTAGAATATAATTTATCCTAGTGAATACTTCATATATCATTTAATTACACTGCAGTGTTCCATACTGAGTTGTTTGAAAACATTGTTCAAGTCTCCTATATTCTTTTTTTTTTAATTTGTTATCTCAATTACTGATAGAGGAATGTGGTGTTATCTATTTCTTCATTCATTGCTATTCACTTTGCTTCATGTATTTTCAAGCTCATTATCAGTAGTATACACATTTAGAATTGTTATGTCTTCTTGATGACTTGGTCTATTTATCATTTGAAAATGTCTAGTAATCCCCATTTTCACATCTGCTTTGTCTCATACTAATCAACCATCCTCGCTTTCTTTTGATGAGTATTTCCATTGCATACTTTGTTTTATCTTTTAACTTTAAACATATCTGTATATTTATATTTAATGGGATTCCTGTGGACAGTATGCAGCTGGGTCTTTTTGCTTTAAATCAAATAATTCTGCCTTTAACTCAAGTATTTACACCTTTTGAATTTAACATATTAACTAATGTTATTTCCTACTTGAGTATTCTCAGCTATATGTCCATTTTTCAATTTTTTTTCTTGCTTTCTGTGGGTTAAGATTTCTATGACTTAATTTTATATGCATTATTGATGTTTTCCAAATATTTGTGTTTAATTTTCTTAATGATTGATTTGGAATTTACACTATATACATTCATTTCCTGACAGTTTCCTTTCAAATAATATTAAGCTAATTCATGTATAAGATTTTATGTCAGTAGCCTTTCATTATCTTCTGCACTTTCTGCTTTTGTTTTCATAAATTTTATTTTATTTATTTTTAATATATTTTTATTGATTTCAAAGAGAAAGGGAGAGGGAGAAAGAGAGAAACATCAATGATGAGATAAAATCATTGATCACCTGCTTCCTGCATGCACCAAACTAGGGATCGAGCCCACAACCTGGGTATGTGCCCTGACCTGACTAGGAATGGAACTGTGACCTCCTAGTTCATAGGACAGAATTTATTTTTAGACCTTCTATATATAATACAGGATTTACCAATCCCTTCTTATAATTATCTAACCTTTGCTATAGTTTTTCAAGGCTTTATTAGGTGAATGCAAGTTTATATTTGTTGTTTACTGCTGGCGAATCAAATATTTTCTCTTTTAAATTGTCTTTTACTAAATTATTTATTTTTCCTTTATTCTATATTATCTGCTACTATTATAGCCATATGTCTGGGCTTATAACTAAGGGAATCTTATCTGTACATTTTTCATATCTTTATTTTACCTTTACTTTCAACCTTACAGTGTTTCTTGTATAAAGCAAAAATTGGAATTATTTTTGTCTACATGAGTCCACAGATTATGCAACATTAACCTCAGTTACTTAAAACAACAAAAGTTTACCTTATATGTGTGACTCTCAATAGTATATACGCTGCAAGCTCTGCTTCACTCTGTCCTTAACCCAGAACCTAGGTTGATGAAGGGACCCTATATTCTGGAACAGTATTATCGCCTGTGTAGAGAATATAAAACATGGCAAAATACACACACTTGATGTTTCTGTCCTGAAGTGACATATGCTATTTCTTCTCACATTTCATTACTCAAAGCAAGTTATACAATGAAACTAACTTCAAATCATGAAGTGTGATAAAAATAAGACATAGCCCAGCCCGGCTGGGTGTGGTTCAATGATTGAGCATCTTTCCCATGAACCAGGAGATCACAGTTTAATTCCCGGTGGGGGCACATGCCCAGGTTACAGGCTTGATCCCCAGCAGCTGATCGATGATACTCTCTCATCATTGATGTTTCTATTTCTCCCTCTCCCTTCTTCTCTCTGAAATCAATAATAATAATAAGACAAAGCCCAGATTAAGACATATATTAATTAGTTGTATAACGGGGCGTATATAGTCTCCATGCTCCTTAACTTTATTACATACCTTATTTTTTTCTTTTACATTATGTTGATTTTTTTCATATTATCTCCAGTTAACTAATAAATGAAGGAAGTTAGAAACGTTATTTTTGTTATTGTTTAATCTAATTAACTCTAGGGTTAGAATAATTGGTTTTGTTATCTATAAAGATACTCCTTTCTGAGTGAAATATGCCTAATTCTTCAGTAGTATAATATATATTTTCCACAGATATTTGGAGATATCCAAAGCCATTGGGCTATAACATAAGTTGCAAGGTTGAAGACCTTTGCACCAGAGGTATCCCTTATCTGAATATCTGTGCTATTCATTTAAAATGGTTTTGTAACAAATGAATATCAAAGCCAGCATCCATGGAGACTAACTACTATAGTTTTCAAAACTTTAGAAATACCTTCTTTTAAAGAAGCACAGCCACTAAAAATAATAATACTAAATTAAACTATTTAATTTATTAAAATAAATTATATAAAACTTTCAGATCTAGTTATTATATTAATTAAAATCAACAATATTGCTTTAGGAACTTAGGATTGTGGAACTGTTAAGTCATATTTACTCGGTCAGTTCTCCCATTATATAGTTGAGGAAACTGAGGTCTAGAACAAGAGTGATATAGTCAGGTTTCTGTATTCAAGGTTCTCTGATCTTGCCCTATTGTTTAACATATCCTGGACTTAACATCTCCACAATTCAAACTAACTCCCATCAATAGGTATGTTGAGTATTACAACACTATGTTCTTATTGCTTATTATTAGCAGCAATATATTGGAATACCATGAAGTTTGGGGAAATATTTTAAATTATGTATTTTTCTTAATTAAAGGAAATTGCTGCCTAGATAAATTATAACTACTGAGAAAATGTTTAGAACTCATAAACTGTGAACATTTTCCCCAAACAAATATTCAGACATCATTGGTCATCCACTTATTTTTTAAGCTCTGACAATTTTCCAAGAGTCAGAGTTCAAATAGCATGTTGTTATTAGTTCAGACAAACATCACAGATTGTTATGAAAAGAATGTGTGAGTTTTAGTCAGCCATAACCTGCAGCTGTCTCTGCTGTTGCAGATATATTTAAGGTATTTTTTTGTATAGACATATGAACTAACCATCCATGAAATGTCACATGTTTTAACAGAGATTGTGACAGGAGCTATGGATGACTAGGAAACATCATGAGTCAGTTTGAGTCTGGTTCTACATCTTAAAAGATACAAATCAAATCACGTCACATAAGGAAAATGCATGAACTATTAAGACTTGACTCTGAATTCCACATAGAGAAAAAATAAACTGTCACAACATTTAATGATATTGTCAGTATAGATTTGTCTAAGATTTGCAAAGAAAACCAAAGAAGAAAAAGAAGAAAAACAAACAAAATAGCTCTGTTTTTGTTAAACATATACTGGATACTCTCTTTAAGATAGTGCCTACTAATTAGTCAGGTGCTTAGTCAAGTGAATTACTTTTGGCTATTAAGTGATAGCTTTTATGATATTGCTTAAAAACTCTAAGGTAGTATGTAACATAAACTCTTTTAGGTGGTATAAAAAAAGAATCCACTTTTTGAATGATCCTTAGTCCTTTTGTGCTAACATTAGGAGGTTGGTCAGACATGTGACAGGGTTGACTAGTTCTGATGTCATAGCCCAGGGTTTTGATGCTCAAAATACCATTGCAATTAGGTAGTTACTAATAGCAAGAAGAAGGAAAAGGAGAAGGCCAGGCATTATAAGCATAGCCATTTGGGCAGCTTTACCGGGAAGTGCAACTTTCCACTTTTCAGGGAACGAACCACTAGTCCATTCCCTGCAGATTACTGGTGGGAGGGGTCCAACAAAGGAGAGCTGGGAATATGTACAGTTAATTGGGTGAGGTAGGGAAGGTACCTGTCAGTAAAAGATGGGAACAGACATTATTGACCAGACGAGGTGGGGCCACTACAAATCCGTGAAAATATGGGAATATTTCCTGTTTTATTCAATAATCCCCCAGACAAAGGAGTTTGCTCTCTTGGCTCTGGGCTCTTTCGTTCCTCTGTCTTTGCTCCTGCCTGTGTTCCGTCCAGAGCCAGGTGGCCATTTGGACCCCGCATTCAATAAGCTGGTAGACTGCAATTGGGAACACAAGCTAAACTTTCCCAAGGCTGGATTAGACTGTGCAAATATGGAAGGGAAACTTTGGGCAATAGCTTTAATCCTAGTCTTGCTAAAAGCACAGCTAGACTTCATCCTTGGTGGGATGAAGAGAAATGGGATAAACTCAGGGAATTAGCTCCACACAAATATATTCCACTCATTCTCCCACCCAAGTTTCAGGACATTATTTTTCTCGTAACATTGCAAGAAGCCCATTTCCACCAGCAACAGGTGAGTACAGGGAGAGCTCCCCACCAATAACACTCAAATGTTTTTGTTAGTTGCTGCTTTTTGGTAGTGCAAATAAATAATACTGTCCTCAAGCCCTGACACAGAATCTGAGATATTTCATCAGTTCAACTGAATTTTATCAAGCAACAAATTTTATCAATTCCACCCTCTCTTCATTTTCTTCTCTTATCACTGTACCTACTTCTTCTATCACTAAAAGCACCCATCATATGGATCTTCAGTATATACCAGGAACTCTGATTAGCTGTGTGGATGGGAAGCTCAAGGTCTTGGCCCTTAAGTGGCTCAAGGTAAGGGCCTCTATTGCATTCATTAGGTGGTTAATCTTCATGTCTTAACTGTCGTATGAGACATAGTTATACTAAGGAATTATTTTATGTGTCAACTTCAAATTTAACTGGTGTCTTATATTTTTATTTGCTAAATAATTCTAGCTGTGTGGCATTATGAGAGTGAGAGGCTATCAATTTGGCTTCTTTGAAATATAAACTCAGTCTCAGGAATAGTCAAACGCTGGGCAAGGGAAATACAACCCAGTATTTTCTATAAATCTGATTAAAAACAAACCACTATCTGTTCAGTTTATCTTCTCTGAATCTTAAAATACTCTTACCTACCTATGGAAATAGCAGTCGGACTCAGCCAGCACAGTCATATTTTCAATAAATCCATGACAGAGCAGATACAAAACAGGAAATACAATGACTTAAACCAAAAGAAAATAAGATAGAAAGGCATCTGCTTATTAGAATTGGTTTAGTTCAATTGAAGTTACTCTTTCTATACAAAAGCATTAAATGAAAGATATGTCATACAAGAGTGCACTGATGGGTATGCATGTAAAAATTTGTGGAAAATATATCAAAACAATAAAACAGGAAGACAAGTATAACCTACCCAAAGTCAGAAATATCTTTCACTTTCCTGTAGAAGATGTTTACTCTTCTTATACCAAAACATGAAGCATGAAAACTTGTGGAGAACAAATGTCTTTCATGTCCTGTTCAATCTTTAGAAGGCTAAGCTTGTGGAAATTAAAGAAAAGTAGCAAGGTTCTAGAAGTGAAATTGCCATGAAAGTATAATAATAGTAAATCTACTTTAGTTAGAGTGCTATTGATGAAAGGCAGAAATGTAAACGTTTAAAGTTTTTTATTGAAAGATGAATTTTAGGTGGAAAATCTTAATGGGATTTTCAAAAGCCCATTGGTTCGTAAAGCTATATTCTAATTTCTCGGGGAATTCCCAGGGTCAAGACATAATGCCAGGCAGAATATTTGTGAAATTAGCTTTAGAGTAGGACAGATAAATGTGGATATTGCCAGCCTCTCTCAATAACTAGTTGTATATAAATTTCTGAGCCCAAGATTTTGGGAATTAATATGATGTTATGAGAATTTAGATGTTAAATGACTAACATGCACAAGATATTTATATCTCAATGAGTAACTGTTATTATAGTTATACTATCATTAATGTAATAAAAAGGTAGTTGAATACAGTCAGTGAAAAGATTTCCATTTGGATATTTTAAGTTTTCTCCTTTTTTTTCAATTTATTCTATGATCAACTTCTCATGTTCTTAGAGACAAAGTGATATATTGTTTATTGTCACAGTGAATGGCAACAAAGATAGCATGTAACATTTCAACAGCATCTGCCCACTTTTTCTTCAGATTTAAAGTACTTTGCATGAATAAACTTAAACAGCAAAACACATGAACTACTATAATTTTCTCAAATCTTATGTTTACTAATTTAAGTAATAGGGAGCAAACATATTAAGAACAGTATGCCATATACGCCAGGGTCCCTGAAACATAAGCTGTGCAGATGTTTCTTCCCTGCAGCGACTGTGTCAAGCAGCAAGGGTGGACCGGCTTCCGGCAAATTCTCCCATTTTTATTTTTTAAATGTCAGTGCGTGTAAATCAGCGGCCACCTCTGGGATTGGGTTGTTTAAGACTTGCAAGAAGACTTGTTTGTGACTTTGCCAACAGGTCAGTCTGAGGCTTAACCCTATATCGGCTCCCCACAATGTTTTGAAGATTGTCAAATCTAGTTATAATGCCTGGAACTGCTGCTGCCATTTTGCAACCATGAGTGGAGCCAGACTGAGGGTAAACTGACCACACTGAGATGGAGTGGCAGAGAAACTAAAAAGGTCGGATTGATGATCTTAATATACGCAGAGATCCCTACTTGTAGACCACATATCATAAAAAGTAACTTGTTTCCTTACTTTTAAAACCAATTTAATGACTGTTGTTTTTTTTTAATTCATAACTTTAAACCACTTGAATTGATACTTTGGAAGCCCTCGATAAATGTTACCTATCTTTGTCCTCATCCTCATTATTATCATACTGCCCCCTCTCAATATCGTCATTATTGATCTTGTTTCCTACTCACAGCCTTATACAACTGTACCCACTGCAGAGAAGGCACCTGCCTCAAGTCTTTTTCAAGCTTAATCACTTTCTTTTTTTAAAAAAGAAAATATATTTTTATTGATTTCAGAGAGGAAAGGAGAGGGATAGAGAGATAGAAACATCAATGATGAGACTCATTGATTGGCTGCCTCCTGCACACCCCCTACTGAGGGGGATTGAGCCCGCAACCCAGGCATGAGCCCTTGGTCAGAATCGAACCTGGGACCCTTTAGTCTGCAGGCTGATGCTCTACCCACTAAGCAAAACCAGCTGGGGTAAGCTTAATCACTTCCTTTCCACCCTGTGGAATGGGGCCAAATGCTCTCAAGATCACTTATTCTCATACAACTCTGCCCTGTTTTTTTCATGTGACTTACAACAATTGTAGGTGAGTCATAGTTTATCAGTTGCTTGTCTGTCTCACTAGGTTGTAAACTCATAAGGTCAGTAACCTTTCCTGTCTTATTCAATATTGTCTACCCAGTGGATAAGCACAGTCCTGGAAAGTAATAGGAAATAAGTATATGTGTTAAGTGAATGAAAGAGTGAATAAAAATAAAGTCAAAATGTAAAACATAAGGATTAATTTATACTTGGATTATGATTTGACAAAATTTTATAGATATCATGTATTATAGACTATGAAACAGTCCCATAAGCAGTATCTTTAAAAGAAAGAAAAAAGAATTGGTAATGACTAGACTTGAAGGAAAACTGATGAGACCTGCCAGGTAAAACAAAAATTATGGTACTCGGGGGTTAATGGCTTTTATTTGACAGTTGCATTTTGCCTCACTTTAATTGGATGTACCATTTCTTTGCATTTTACAGTTGACAACTCTTCAAGGACAAATACTGAACATGATGTGGGGAGGAAAAAATAACAGATTGCCAGATAGACTAAAAAACAATTTAGCACTCAGCACGAAAAGAAATGAGAACCCACGTTGAAACATCCATGTAGACAATGTCATCACAGTGCTTCCAGGTTAAAAAAAGCAAAACCCCCTTAAATGTCTCACTTAGAGAATCAAGGTGAACCAAATCATTTCCCTTGAAGCACTGTCAAATATTTGACATAAACTTCAATTTGCAGCAACAAGCTTCAAGGCATCAATTAGAAGAGAAATTTTCTTTTAGAAAAATAATCCAGGAAGGAGTCCGCTTAATGTTTTTCTCATAAAGCTCATTTTGTTTAATTGATCTGAGATCCTGTCTGCTTAAAGACAGACTTTCCTATTACTCAAGGTATATCTGTTTCTTTTTCCTGTAGCATGATCCAAAAAAAACATACAGGTACGGGTGTGTGTGTGTGTGTGTGTGTGTGTGTGTGTGTGTGTGTGTTAGGGTACGTGTGTGTGCACATGTGTGTGTATACACACACAAATCATTAGAGAATCAAACTCCAGTTTGAAAGGGAGAATTGAAGATTGATAGGTTTTATGGCTATTGTTTTTAAATGCATACAATTTTGCTCACTTTCTTAAATGTCTTGTTACCAATAGCTACATTTAATTCCAGAGTGTTCATTACTATATTGTTACCCTCTTTCTTTAAGCTTAACATGCAAATATAATTATATTGAAAATAAGGAATTGTCACATTCTTCTGGTTAACTCTTCAAAAATTCACCAATTGTTGAGGCAGGTTCTCTCCCAAACAGAATGTCAAATACTCACTTAGGGAATTATAGCCACTTACTTTCCACTAATGATGTCAAAGTCTCTGGAATCCCTTCATTCCTAAAAAACATACACTTTGGAAATTTTATTTTGTCCATTGATTTTTTAACCTTTAATTTTTTAAGTGTATCTTTATAGTTGAAAGTATTACAGATGTCCCCTTTGTTTGTGTGGTTTTTTTCCCCACTGACCCCCTTCACCCCATACTTGCCCCTCCCAGGCCTTTACCACTCTATTGTCCCTGGCCATTGGTTATGCATATATGCATATAAGTTCCCCAGTTAATCACTTCCCTTCCACCCCTCCCCATCTCCCCTTTTCTTCTGAAATTCATCAGTCTGTTCTATACTTGTATGTTGCTGGTTCTATTTTACTCATCAGTTTATATTGTTCATTAGATTCCACATATAAGTGAGATCATGTGATACTTATCTTTCTCTGACTGGTGTTCACTTATTCTTATTTCCAGATTTTCACCTACCATATCAACCCTTGATTTAGTAATGTTAGTAAAATAAGCAAATAAGTTAGTGAAAATAAAAATTAAAAAAAAAAAGCTCTAAGTTTAGAAAGGATAGAAAAAGGAGTTATAACTTGCAAAATTATTTTATATAATTAGATAATTTCAGTAGCAGTAATTTACTGTTCTTGCTATTGGGGCAGAAGGGAGAAGAGAATTATAATAACACTATTACAGACATTTTATAAAATAAAAAAGAGGAGGTGGATCTTATTTTGACACAACCAACCATTTAAGTCGGTATGAATTTACTTCACTGGGACATTTGAAATGGCATTTCTCTATTCTTTAAAATTCATTCACTTTACTAAGGTATTTTTCATGCACCTTTTAGGTACTTGGTCTAAGGTGGTAGAAACACAAGATGAGCCTGCATATTGCACAATATAAGAATATAAATTACGAAGCCATTTCTTTGGTTTACCTGACAGCACCACTTCTTTACCCTTATCAGGCATGTGACTGACCAAGTTACTTAAACTTACTTTGCATCAGTTTCTCCATCTGCAAAATTTGAATGATCAGAGTGCTTTCCTTTCAGGATTATTGTAAAGCACAAATGACATTGTACTCATAAGGAGTTTTGAAATGTGTTTAACACAGTATGCACGCATTAAAGATTAGCTGTTATCCCTCCTATGACAGAATGTAGAATCAGGGTATTTAGGTACATATTTTATTATACAAATTTTATATATACTATGTAGAAATATCTAGTTCCAGTTACAGCTACTTGCTCCTCTATAAATAAAGAATTTTAAAAAGAAGGAGGCCTTTGGTTATGGGAACCATCCAGGCAACCAGGATTGAGTGTGAAAGGAAGTACAATTAATGACTAGGAAACAGTGGACATAGACCAGAACTCACCAAGGGAGAGCGACAACCCAAACTTAAGACAATTCTAGCTTTGGTGTTTAGTTTTTCAGATGGAAAAGGAATAAGAGAGCTAAGATCAAGAATAACTGGATGGGCCCATGGACACAAATAATGGGGTGGTGAGGTCCTGGTGCGGGGGGCAGGGAGGGGGAAAAAGGAGACATATGTAACACTTTCAACAATAAAGAATTATTTTTAAAAAAAGAATAACTGGATGAACCATCTGAGGATCCTGAAATGGATTTTTAAGGTATAGCAAATAATTTAGCAAGGCTGGTATATGGAACTACAGAAATGAAAAATTGAAAGAGCAAAGACTGCAAATGTACACATGGTCTCCAAATGGCACTTTATCTTACAGGTAATGATTTAATAGTTTACATCATGAGTACGGCATGGTGAAATCTGCATTTAGAAAGATAACTGTAGCTGCTTTGCATGGCTGAGAATGGGAAAACTTGAGTAATGAAAGTGTACTCCAATAGTATAGGCTGAAAATGATCCAGGGCTGTTAGAATGGAGAGAGGGGGTGGGATTCTGAGTCATTTCAAAAATTGATTTGATAAGATGAATTGAGCAATTTTGTGTATAGTAATTAAGGAGCCCGAGAAAATAAAAATGATTTAAGTTCTAGCTTAAGTAGATGAATGGTGATTAAGATGGAGAACACAGAGTAGAAAAAGGTTGGGAGAATATGATGAGGTGTGCCTTAAATACAATTCTGTGTTTGAGATGTCTGTAGAGAAAGCCTCCAAGAGATGGTGTGTATGCAGCCTTATATTATGATGAGTAAACACTTTGTTATTTGAGCTTTGTTGTGGGAGATTATTATACTGCCTTTATGTTCTGTTAAAGCAAATTAAAATAAGAGACTAGGGTCTACTCTACAGTACTTGCCCTAAAACAAATACAATTTTGCATTAACTGCCAATTGCTTACACAGTTTTATTTTCCTATAAGAAGAGAAAAAAAAATTAACGAAACTTCTCTTCCACTTGCCACCAAGTATTGACTTGTATTATAGTATATAACTTTCTGTTCTCATTAAACAGAAAGTGTTAGCTGAATATTTGTTAAATTAAAATTGAATTCCGTATATATTCATTGATTAAAATAAATGTTTGAACTAAGGAGAGAACAAAATGGGCAAAACAAGACAGGAGACAGTGACAAATTGCATTTATTCCATTTTCTCTGAGAAATCCTGAGGCTGTGCTGGATGATGGCTCTGGAAGCCAGGTGGGTTTATAATGAGAGTCAGAACCGCCAATGCTGTGACTGCTGCTCGTGTCGTGCGCCAGGGGTAGTGAGTAGGCAGAGAGGTACAGGAAAGGAAACACCAAGATGGACTTTCCTCGTCCTAACTGGTTTGGCTCAGTAGGAAGAGTGCTGGCCTGCAGGTGGAAGGGTCCTGGGTTCGATTCTGGACAAGGGTATGTATCTTGATTGCAGGCTTGATCTACAGCCCTGGTTGGGGCATGTGGGAAGGCAACCAATCAATGTGTCTCTCTCACATCAATGTTTCTCCCTCTCTCTCTCTCTCTCTCTCTCTCTCTCTCTCTCTCTCTCTCTCTCCCTCCCACTACCTCTAAAAATCAATGAAAAAATATCTTCAGGTAAGGATTAACAAAAAACAAACAAACAAAAAATGTGGACTTTCCTTTCTTGATCTTGCACAGTAGTTATGCTGGGAAAATGTTTTCCTTCAAACAAGTTTCTTGGCTCTGAGCTTTAGGCAAAGTATCACAATATGTCAATTGTTTTGAAATATATGACACTACAGGATGGGGTGAAAGTAGGTATAAATAATAATACAAGAATAAACTCTGGGTTTCACATACTCACAACTGTAAGCATACTTTTCCCCCAGCCTGTATTTATTTCATTAATATAAATACTTGGCATTTTAAAATTATATTTTTAAATTCTGTGTTCAAATACTTAATTCTTTTTCATGACCTTAGTTGAGTTCTTAAAATCTATAATAAAAGGGTAATATGCTAATTAGACCGGACAGCTGAATGACCTTCCGGATGTCCTTCCAGACAAAGCCTCAGTGGCGGTTAGGGGCGATCATACAGGCAGGCAGGCAGAGTGGTTAGGGGCTATCAGGTAGGCAGGCAAGCAGTTAGGAGTGATCAGGAAGGCAGGCAGAGTAGTTAGGGGCGATCAGGCAGGCAGGTGAGTGGTTAAAGGTGATGAGGCAGGCAGGTGAGCGGTTAGGAGCCGGCAGTCCCAGATTGCAAGAGGATACAGACTGGGCTGAAAGACCACCCCCCATGCACGAATTTTGTGCACTAGGCCTCTAGTATTTAAATATTAATCTGATTACCTTTAACCTAATATTGAATTAAAAAATCAGCAATAAGTATAGTTTTTTTACAGGGAGAACAGAAATCATTTTTTGTTTTATAAGGAATTTTACCCCAGTGAATTTTTGTTTTTAATGGGCCCTGTCCATGTGAGATATCTGCTTACTTCCCCTTCTGCTGATCCACTTGTTTCTGATTCTGAGAAGTACAGATGCTAATGCTGACCCCTTGAGAGCAATTCTGCTTCCCAGCGATGACAATATAGATAGGCAGGTGCCCATCTCACCCTTCCCATAATGCTCTTGCTGATGGGACATTTCTAGAAGTAGAGACCAGAAATGATTGTTAAATGCTTGGAAATACATGTCTATTTTTAAAAATTGGCTACAATATAATCTTTCTGCTCACTCCTAGTTAGCATTAGCAACCCATGCTCTTTTCCTGTGCGCTGCAGAAGCCTATGTCCCCTTTTCCAAGACAAAGTCTGGGCTCAAGAGCATATGCATTTGTCACACCTAAGTCATTTTAAAATGATGTGGGAAAGTATAGGTTTGGCAGAGAGAGTTGTAATTGGGACAGATGTTACTTACCCAAGTCCAGATTGATGCTGGCCACTGACCCAAAATTACTCCATTTCTTCCCTAGCTTTGGCTGCTGGTTAAGAAATACCTTTTTGTTATGTGATATGTAAAATACAGCAATTAAGGGAACAGAATTTGGTAGATCTGATATTCAGAGAAGCCTTCTTGAGGCCTGGAAGGCACAGACAAGATAGAGGAAGGAACACACAGAACATTTTTCTGCTGGGAAATTCTAGCTATCATGCAGCTGCAGAAATGAAGCCATCTTCATAGACTTTTATTGTTTGAAGCATAACAAAATTTCACTATTATCCATTCATTCCTTTCTTTTATAATATTTATCAGATAAAGAAATTTGAAAGCTTTTTTTAAATAAACTGTGAGAACTCTGATTTCTTCGGAAAATGTTGAGGCTTTATTAAAGCAAACAGTTTTTCAAGTATCATCTAGCTTTAAAAACTTTTTTAAAAATTAAGGGTCTTAACATATTCACTGAACCTGCACACATTAATAAATGATGTTCTCATATCCTTCTTCAGCTTCTTTATATAGCATCGCCTACTGTGCAAAAGGCATAAGCATTTGACTATGGCAAGTGCAACTAGACCATGTCAGGCAATACACTTGGCAAGACAGAAATAAGCATGGTCTCATTGCCTCAATATTCAGGCAGCATCCCCTCAAAACAAAATACTTTATGGGGACATTTCATGTGTATTTTATTATGTGGAGGGGTCATTTCTGACTCTGATGTTGATGGTTACTCATTAATTCTCCTGATCATTTATATTTTATTTATGAATAATCTCTACATATTTATGAGAAACAAATCAGCAAACCAAATGTAGTCAATACAGGGATACCCACAATTACCACAAATATACTGACTCCGCTGAAGTACTCATCGGGTATAGATTAAGATACATATATTACCTGAAAACCAACTGCATTTATTTCCTAAAGTTGCTATAATAAATTATCACAAACTCAGTGGCTAAAAACAACACAAATTCATTTCCTTATGATCTATAGAACAGATGTCCAAAATGGATCTCACTGGGCTAAAATCAAGATGTCAGCAGGGCTGCGTTTCCTTCTGGAGGATCAAGAGAAGAAATCTTTTTTTTTTTTTCCATTTTCTAAATAGAGGCTGCCCACAGTCACTGGTTCCTGGGTCCCTTCCATCTTCAAAGTGAAAAAGGACCTGTTGAGTTTTTCTTGCATCAAACTACACTAACATTGTCTCTACTGCCCCCCTCTTCCATCTTGGAGGACTCTTGTGATTGGTTACTTTGGACCCACCTAAATTATAATGGATAATCTCCGTTTTAAAGTCAGCTGATTAGCAGCCTTAATTGCATCTGAGAAGTACTCCTTTGCCATGTAACATAAGTTATTTATGGGAGGGTAGAGCATAGATATCTTTGGGGGTCATTAAACTGCTTATCACCCACTTTAAGGTATTGGGCTCTTTTAACCACAGCTATTGTAGAAGTGTTTTGGGGGATGCCCACCCTAAGCATACCAATTCTCAAATAATATTTGCCCAGCTCTATGGGTCACTGCTAAATGGATCGAGGGTGAGAATCTTACTAAAGAAGGAGCCCATTTACAGATGAGTCAGTAATTTATAACATCTGGAAATGAGTACCAGAGATAAGCTGGTGGAGTACAGTATCATTTCGGGGATTTGAATTTAGAGATAAGAGAAGATACCAGTTAACTGTGGATTCAGGAACTACAAGGTTATTCTGACTTAAAATCTAGATTGCAGAAGCATTTTTTAGCATGTTGAACTTAATTAAGCAAAGGGACTTGATTGATAGAGGGGGTATGGAATTGATAAATCAAAAAATAAACAAAGCAAAAAATTGTGAGGTAACTTTAGAGACACTTAAACCCATTCCCTTGTTTTTAATGATCTCGACATTTTGAGGAGTGCTGGCTCCATGTTTTGCAGAATGTCCCCAAACTGGTATTTGCCTGATGTTTTCTATTATGATTAAATTAATATTGTGGGCTTTGTGGGTGGAAAACCACAGAGATAAAGTGCTATTTTTATCACATCCTATCAAAGGTATATACTATCAATATGGATTTTCATTGATGAAGCTAACCTTAATTACCTGGCTGACATAGTTTTAATTTTCTCCACTGTAAAGACAGAGTGGGGAATTATTCCCCACCTTCTTCAGGGGGTAGGTATCTACATAAATAATTTCAAAATTTTCTGTACCCAACACTTGTCTATTGTCCTTTTACTTATTTATTAAATCATGTATTTATACCAATACTAGAGGCCCAGTGCATGAATTCATGCACAGGTGGGGTCTGGCCCACCCTGATCGGGCCAATCAGGCCCAGCCAGTGGGGAAGAGAGGCTGCAGGCAGTTGGCCTGCCAGCTCCACCCCTGATTAGGGTGAGAGGGCCAATCAGGAGGGGGCTGACCGGAAGGAGGGGCCATGGGCGGTTGGCTGGCCAGCACCGCCGCATGGTTGAACTCTCAGTCGAACTCTGGTTGAGGGGACAATTTGTGTATTAGCCTTTTATTATATAGGATGGACCCAATTATATAAGATATTTATTTTATACTATGGGTTATGATTCAGTTTGGCTCTCTTCTCACTCTTTGCACTTTCAGAAATAAATTTTATGCCCATTGCTTTAACTGCCATCTATATTCAAAAGATTCAAATATATACTTCCTGATTTCTCCAAGCAACCTATTGAAAACTTTCTCATGGATGTCATAAGGGCATCTACGATAGGCCCTAGGTAGTCCTGTTGTATTTAGTCCATTTTAGACCCCTGCTTGTGTAAGCCCACGAACTGGTCATAAATAC
Source organism: Myotis myotis (assembly GCF_014108235.1). NCBI lineage: Eukaryota > Metazoa > Chordata > Mammalia > Chiroptera > Vespertilionidae > Myotis > Myotis myotis. Next base: position 50,347,207 of record NW_023416379.1, read on the forward strand.
ATGCGTAATTGCAATGCATACGTAGGCACCAATGCAGAATTAGAAAGTGTGCATAAAACTTTGTAGTTTGGCCTGAGGGGCATGGCAGGTGATATAAGAAACTTGTTAAACCCTTATTTAATGCATTCTATGACTTGGCATTACCTAAAGCAGTTATAGAACCATAATCATCAAGAGGACCACATAACTTGAGAGGAAATTAGAAGATTCAAGAAGCTTTGTTTTCAATCCAGTTAAATTTTTATTTTAACTTTTGGGGACTACTAGAAGAATGAGTTTGTTTTAACAATTTGGTCAACTAGCAAGTAGGTGGGATTCTACTGTCATAATAAACATGACACTTAGGAGGAAACACCTGACTCTGAAGTAGTAGGAATGATTAATTTGTGTATGTGTCTATGCTCAGATGTATACACATGAGTAACAAAATTAATGTTAAGACAACACCCATGTGTCACTTGGTGCATGCTATAAGTAACTTACAATTACTGGCAACATATCTATAAACTTAATCTAAATGGAATTGAAAAGATCTACATCTTCCTTTTGGGAATTCTTGCCTATGAATTATGACTAAAATCTTATATCAGAATAATCAGAAAGAATATAAAAATATAATTTTATTCACTTACTTTCAATTTTTTTTTAGCAGGTAAAGGTGTAAGGAAATTGTTCTGCAGATCAAATTAATGTGCTGTTATCGTTAACTAAAATATGTTGCACAGGAAGATCAGTTATGTTTATCCTGGAACATGCACATTAACAGGTAGGTGCATAGGTAGCCTAGTATCAGCAGAAGTTTTCTAAATTACTTAAATTATCTATTATCTAAAGAAGGGGAAAAGTGTGTTTTTGACAAATAAAACTATCTGAAGTTTACTCTAAAACCTAGGTATCATTTATTACAAAAACCCTTTACAAAATGTCATAAGGTTTTAAAAGTGGCATTGGAAAATTATAATTCCCCAGAGAACAAATACTGTATAGGGGAAGACAGGGGTCAGTGTGACTTCTGGTAATAATGTATGCTGGATCAAACGTCTGCATTCCCAGCCAGTTACTGAAGCCAACTCCAATTGACAATCCCAGAGCTGTTTAATTTTTTACCATGGCAATCATCAAGGCTTCTCTCTTCCTTCTCAATTATTTACATTAATAATGGAACCTTTAGCTGTTGTGCTCAAAGTGAAATATTCTTCTCAGAAACAATTTATAGAGCCAAACTTCTTTTCATTGTCAAGTAGAACTTAAGCCACTGACTCACTATTTTTGTTTTCCCAGATAATATCAAACATGTGTCCCAGATCATATGTAGTGAACCTGCTCAGAAAAGATTCTGACTGCATTTGGTATACCAGCTGCCAGAACCTACATATTTTGATGTTGGCCAGATGTTGGGTATTTGTGCATAAAAATGATGGAAAGAAAATATGCCTCTTTCATAGTCCAAGTTTTCTGCCAGCCATTACTCGCGGAGATATTTTGATATTTTATTTAAGTACAACAGAATCAAATTATTAAATGTGAAGAGTAAACAATCCCACAAAATAGGCTCTTTGTAAGAATTATTGTAAAAGTGAAACAAGCAATATAATTTATAATCATCTGTGATTGACCTCATCTCACATCTCCAAGTCATCCCTTACAATTCTTCATTTAAATCTATGAACTCTGTCAAATATGTGTAGATAATATGGGTCATTTTATCATTTTCATTAGGCTGTTAGATATAAAATATTTCATAGATATACAAACAAAAAGTGAAAAATTGTTACACTATTGAACTGGGCAAAATGTAGATGTTCCATTTTAATCCTTTAAATAAAAGTACATATTTTGGCATAAAATATCTGAATATTTCTCATATCTTAATTCAATTAGGTTATTCAGACAGCCCTCTTTATATGATAGAGTTACCACTTGCATTTAAGACCTGAGGCAAAGTTAATTTTCCTTTCAGATGGTATATAATAAAATCCTGCCAATATTGTCTTTCTTTAAATCCCTTTAGATAAGCCATCCTGGGAGCATTTTAAGCTTCTTAAAATAGTTGATGGAATGGATGAAACCAAACTCTGAAGTACTAAAGATGGTTAGCACATATTTCAGTTTTAGATAGCACCAAGAAATTAAAAATCAAATGTTGAGTTTGACAGATAGGAACTTCTGAGAAATATGGAGAAAATGTAGACTCATAACTGCATTACATCATTGAGTTAAAAATTAAACTCCTAAAATACCTACCTTAATCATTTTTTTCTATATATAATATAGCAAGAGATATGGAAAATGTAGGCCAATCATTGTGGGTTTTTTAAAGATTTTTAAATTGATTTTTAGAAAGAGAGGAAGGGAGAGGGGGAGCGATAGAAACATTCAAGTGACAGCAGAACATTTAATGGTTGCCTCATACTTGCTCCCTACTGGGGATTGAGCCTATAACCCAGGCATGTGCCCTGACCATGAATAGAAGCAGCAACCTTTTGGTGCATGGGAAGATGCCCAACCAACTGAGCCACACCAGCCAGGGCAATCGTGTTTTTGACTAAGGAAAGAAATATGTCAACTGGGTCAGAATTAAGTGGTTATTGTATTTAAAAATAAAATAAAAATTACATATTTGTCTGCACAGAAATTTTAACATAATTTTAAAACAGGGAAATGCAGAATTCATACACACACAAGCAGGGAGTGTTTGAAATCTGAGTACACGTTGATATAGAGAACTAATTGGCATTCATTGGTCAATAAAAGTGAGCAATGTTATGAATACATTGCATTCTAGTTAAGAGGCCTGCTGATTTTGTCCATTCTAGATAGTACATCCTAAACATAAAAAAAACAACAATTACCTAAAGTTCAGAGTTCATATATCAAACTAACATGGAAAAATGTTCAGTTAATGCAATGTTTGAATAACTATTCAGGTGTTTTTTCTGAAGTTCAGGGTAGTAAGTTCTAATGAGTCTAGAGAATGAGATTCTTTTCTAAGATCTGACAGTTGTCCATGCAATAGTCCTGTAGGATTACTGCTTTGGCATTGAACAATTCACTCACAAAGGCTACTGCATTATTCTGGCTAGAGATATTTGAAACACGCATATATTTTATAGAACCTTGCACCATATAATTGTGGGAGGTGCTTCTGAGATCTACTATTTTGTCAGCTGTTCAGAAGACTTGTGATTAGGTAAGGAATCTAATGCAACCTATTCAAGTTCTCATCCAGAGCACTAAGAAGAAAATTCTTTTGTGGAGACTGCAAGAGAAAGGATCCATGGCTGTCATAACAACAGACAGGCTGGATTTAAGACACCATATGGAATGAAGGTTTATCATAATGGTAAGCCATAGCATGTAACATGAGGAGAATTCAATTTTGCTTGCACAGGTCCAGGAAGATATTATACACAAAATAAGCTATAAATATTAGGAATACCAATAAGTTGCAACATCCTGGCATTCCCATGAAAAGGCTTAAAGCCTGGAACGCTGGGACCATTTTTAAATGAATGAATGAAATAATAAAATAAAATAATTTTTGTAAGAAATGCATATTTTGTATTATTGCTCTTAGCATCATAAATGAGGAGAAAATGCAAAATAATTACACCTACCAAGGAATAATTTTCATCCTAATTATTTAATACACTAAAAGTTTTAAACTATGTTAACTTTCTCTATCTGACATCTCTACCATTAGTTCAAAACTTCTGGGTGAGGTTAGGTGCTCTGAAAATATTTTCAATTAGCATGAAGATAAAATATGTTTTATGATTAAAACTGTGGCAAATAAATATGTATAATCCACAAGAAATCATATTTTGTTAATCATCCCCTCATAGAATTATCTGGGAATTGAATAAGAGCTCTTTGTTGTGTGATTCTCTCATTCAGCTCAATTATGTATAATTTCTATTTCATGGCAGCAAATTCTAGAATAGGAGCAATGGTGAATTCCTAAAAAAAATACATTCCAGGAATATTCAATTTTGGAGCATTTTAATACCAAAATAGATTTTTACTATAAATTTAAATTAATATGTATACTCTATCAATCATTACTCAGAATGTTAGCTATAAACCACTCTTACATAACAACAAAACTAGTGAAATTTTCCAACTGTGTTAACTTTCTGCATTGCTTGAAAGCATGGTTTTTATTTTGGTAATACTTACCATCGTTTGAATGGTTGAATAACTCAACCAAAATTGTATAGTAAAACCTCTACATTTTAGAAAGCTGAATTCAAAACAAGGATCCAGATTCCTAAGTGCTTATTCCCTTAGAGGTGCTTTTATTGCAATTATTGTAATGCTACCTATCATATTCAATTTAGGGAAAATCTCAGAGAACAGTAGGGTTTACAATTTGATGTAATCAGGGGTAAAAACTACAGAAGTCAACAAAAATTGTCTCATGGCGCTTCTAAGAATAGGATTAAAGGATATATTTTCTACTTGGCCAAATAATAAACTCTTTCAGAAAAGAAAGCTGTAAATTTCAATTATAAGTGAAATAGCAGTGTAAAATGTCTCTTTAAGTCATTTGAGAAGAGGCATCTGGCTTTTGATGTAAGGAGGAAAGTAGCATAAATAATCCTCCCTATTCATGCTTGGAAGAGGCCTGAGAAGCATGTTACTGAACAAGAAAGAATTACAAATTAAATTATATAATTCTCCTATTTTTTTCTCTCATGTACTCTATGGCCTTCAAAAGACTGGTAAAGTGGTAACATGATAAAATTGACAAGACTACATAAATGGTTGAATGTGGGGTCAAAAGAAGGAGTGCTTGAATGTAATAGCTGTGATATTTAGTTTAAGGTGACAGGTGTGTGTGTGCGCATAAGAGCTAGTGGTCTAAAGGCCCATGTATAAAAATACGGTTAGAAATAAAAGGTGTGAATTTGCAGTTAATGCAGTAGCATTTGAGAATATGGCAATAAGGCTCAGAATAGAAACAAGGGCTAAATATAGACATTTACAAGAAAATCATTCACAAAGCAAATTAAAGCTATAATTTTTGGATACGTTTTCTAAGGGGGATATTTTAAAAGGAATATAAAATAAATCTTAAGTTATTTATTTGAGGATATCTACATTTAGGGCATTTAAAGCTAAGGAGAGAGCAGAGATATATACATAGAAAAGGTAGTTAATAATTGAGGAAAAAATAGGAGAAGCCAATGGAAGATACAACTGTGGGGAAATATTCAAGAAATGGAATGGGTAATCAATAAAAGGCTGAGAGATGGATCAAGAGGATGAGAGGAACTGAAGAGAAAAAAATGGGAACATCAATCATGAAGCAATATGCTAAAGGAGACATGAAGAGAGTAAGCCATGGTATGAGTAGACTACTAGTTACTCTGATAATGGACTGTGGACTGTGGCAGATGCAGATTAATAAACATTGGGACAACATGTGAGGTGAAAAGAAAATTTGAATGCACTCAGTTTTGTCCTTGTAGGAAGACTGAAAAGTAGAAAATATTTGGAAAGGTGACATGAAAACACAAGCAGGAGTTAGTTGGAAATGACAGGAAACTTCTAAATGAAGTTGAAGAACATATGAATGCAGTGAGAATTTACATTGGTTCACACACTCACAAAAATTTCTTGAACTATACTGGGAAAAGGTATAAGAAACATGAGACAAGTATAATGGGAGGCTAGAAGCACAAGAAAATAGAATCTCAGTAAAATAGTCAACCAAATTGCTACCAGAAGTATAAAGCACACTGTAGAAAGGACGAACAGTGGAGGGGGATAATCAACCCCCAAGGCCACAGCAGCAGTTTAGCAATAGAGTAGGTCCTGGATTATGGCATTGATTTTTCCCCCCCCACTTATTCATTAAGCATTAACTTTGGATCACAAACAAAACACTAAATACTGTGATAAAGGCTCTTTAGCAATGGTCTTCTCCTATCTGGTGAAGAGAAGCATTGAGTCTCCACCAAAGAACCACTTCAATCTTTTTTTTTCTCCTTTTTTCTTTTCATATGTGGATCCAATTGAATTTCAAAAAACTAAAACATAGCAACTAGGTCATTTCCACCCCCAGTTTATAATAAGGGGAAAACATCTAATAGATTTTTCTTGGGGTAGAGGTCTAACTTTCTATTAAAGATAGTCACATACTTCTGAACTGATAGACTTTTCTAAAATTTAGAAGTAATTTCATTCACACATCTACAATTGTAATTTTCTTAAAATGCCTGAGGGGGAAAACCAGGAAATATCTTTGCTGTTGTTTTTTTTCCTGACAGACTATTTTACTTTTATTGGCTTCATGATTTGGGGAATATTGGGTAACAAGGCAAAACTCAAAGGGGTGAACTTATTACTCTCATTTATTTTGCTCCAGGGTCAGAGGGAGTTGAAACATTTATCTCTGTAGTGTATCTTCTACACACACTCCTACCATGGGCACATGTAAAAAGATTCACATTTCAAAAGAAAAGTTGTACTAAATATTTGGGGTTCAGTCTTTTTAAATTATTATAAACAATAGTGATAAACAGACTGATCGAGTAGAAGACAGAAATTATAAATCCTCTGAAAATAGTTACGAAAATTAATTTTTAAAATCAGCTTTAAGCTCTGCTGATGTTGCTCAATGGTTGAGCATCAACCTATGAGCTAGGAGGTCATGGTTTCATTCCCTGTCAGGGCACATGTCCAAGTTGTGGGTACAATTCCCATTAGGGGGCATGCAGGAGGCAGCCAATCAGTGATTCTCTTTCTCATTATTGATGTTGCTATCTCTTTCTCCTTCCTTCCTTTCTCTGAAATCAATAAAAACATAGTTTTAAAAAATCAGTTTTAAGATTGCTCATAGCAATAATCAGAGTTTAGAACTGAAATGTTACTTTAAAATTTTATAGATTAGGAAACAAGGATGAGAAAAAATAAGCCATACACTAATTCCTAAAAAAAATTATACTAAAATCCAAATCTTCAGTTTCCCAGAAAAAGGCTCTTTCTATAACTTCCCAAAACTGGTGATAAAATTAATGTAATAATAACAGCAACATATAATAAATGTTACAATAAATGTTATCAACCTATTTGTGAACTATCTTAATGAATAAAGTAAAAATATACAGTTATAATAGTGTTTATGCAAACTAGAACCAATTTCCAATATTTCTATTTTTTATTAAATTAATTGGGTAGCATTGTTTAATAAGATTATATAGATTTCAAGTGTACATTTCTATGACACATAATCTGTATATTGCGTTGTGTGCCCACCACTCATAACAAATCATCTTCCCTCTCTGCTGCTCAATCGATTTGCATATTAGGGTTTTATTATATAGGATTATGCTTTGATTGTTTGAAAAGCCGACCAGTGAACCAGACATTTAGCATATTAGGCTTTTATTTTATAGGATATGAGTGAAATCATATGGTTCTTAGCTTTTTCTGAATGACTTATTTTATTTAGCATAATATTCTCAAGGTCCATCCATATTGTTGCAAATGGAAATATTTCATCTTTTCTTATGGCTTGGTAGTACTTTATAGTATATATGTACCACATCTTCTTTATTCAGTCCTCTAATGAAGTGTACATTGGTTGTCTCCATGTCTTGGTTGTCACCGTAAATAATGTTGCAATGAATACAGGGCTGCATATATCTTTGTGAATAAATGTTTTCTAATTTTTATGTTAGAAACCCATAAAATGAATTGCTCAGTCATATGGTAACTCTATTCTTAATTTATTGAGGTACTGCCATAATACTGTTTTCCCTAGTAGCGGTACCAGTTTACATTCCTATCAGCAATGAATGAGGATTCCTTTTTCTCCACAACCTTCCCAGCAGTTATGATTACCTATCTTGTTGATAATAGCCATTCTAACAGGTATGAGGTTGTATCTCATTATAATTTTGACTTGCATTTCCCTAATAGCTAGTGAAGTGGAACATCTTTTCATATACCTGTTGGCCATTTTTATGTCTTCTCTGGAGAGGTGTCTGTTCGGGTCCTCTGCCTATTTTTTAACTGGATTATTTGGTGTTGAGTTGTATAAGTTCTTTATATATTTTAGATATTAACCTCTAATCCAATATTTTTAACTTTTGTTTTTGTTATTTCTGTCCTTATTAACTGCATGATTTCTTAGAGAGTCCCAAAAGCTTATCAATTTGAATCTATTTTAACTGCTGTATGTTATTTGAGTACTAGAATTTTGTTTTGTATTTTATATGACTACTATATCAAAGCTAGTTAAATTATCCAAGAGATACTAAATTATAGAATTCATTAATTTTTACCAAACTGTTTTATAAGTCATAATATTTTACAAAAATTCAGAATATTTCTAACCATCATATTAATAAAGCCAATATACATATCAATAATCATCCAATCACCCATATTAGAAATGAAAAGGGCCGAAACCGGTTTGGCTCAATGGATAGAGCGTCGGCCTGCGGACTGAAAGGTCCCAGGTTCGATTCTGGTCAAGGGCATGTACCTGGGTTGTGGGCACATCCCCAGTAGGAGATGTGCAGGAGGCAGCTGATCGATGTTTCTCTCTCATCAATGTTTCTAACTCTCTATCTCTCTCCCTTCCTCTCTGTAAAAAATCAATAAAATATATATTTTTTTTTTTAAAAAAGAAAGAAATGAAAAGGATCTCAGTGTTTAATTACTCAACATTCTCATTTTAGAGTTATGACAATTGAAAGGAGTTTGAATTGTTGCCCAGGCCAATCAGCAGACAGGTATCATTAGTTGAGATTAGAATCCAAGCTTTGTAATTTCTCCGTTATTGCTTTTCAAAAAAAAAACAAAAAAAAACCCATGTATGCCAAACTTGAAAGCCTTTACTTTTGCTATAATTTCCATGTAATTTTATTATTTCTCTGCTATAGGGAAACAGAATAAATCTTTAGTAAGCTGCTCAAATGTCCCAGGCTCTGTGTTTATGCTTATTATTATTATTATTTCTTAAATAAGTCACTAATAAACTTCTATTCCATTTTCTAGTCATGAAGACAGAGATTTGTATTACTAGCCCCAATTTCTTATTTTTTAGCTCTATTTTCTTTCAGCCATTATAATTTCTTCAATTTTGTTCTCTCTACTTTCCAATGGCATAGATCTTCATTAGAAAAGGTGCACAAATCGTACTGTTCTTTATTTCTTGAAACAACATATTATAGAGCAATATTATGTTGATACTGAGTTCTGAAACTCTCATCCTAGATAATGTGTGCAAATTAAATCAGAAACACAGAGAACTTGTCTTCATCATTGGATAACAAACCAATGATAGGCAAAGATTTTACCGATATGAACCAATGACTCATCCTTAAGTAAAATAAGCTGACTTTTCCTTATGGCACTTTTTGTATTTCTGAAACATTTAGTTTGATACTTGATGGCATTTTATTGATAGGACATCCTCAAATATTACTTTATATATAGTGAGAGACTCATTTAACAGATGAATTAACCAACACAAATAAATTACACACATTCTTGGGGTCAAAATCAATTATAAACTCTTCAGAAAAAACACACACAAAAATCCAAAGGCTTTTGTGTCTTTTAACAATTGTTTACTCAATAATCTAATGAGAGATGAATAAAGATACACAAGCTTGAGGTTATAGTTTTAGATCAAATGGAATGATGCATGATGCTTTCTATACAGTCAGCTACATGTTATCAAAGTCATCTATATAATAAAGAGAGAATATGCTAATTGATTCTAATGGTGTCCCAGTGACGACTGGTGACCAGTCAATAGGCAGGATCTTCTGGGGACTTCTGCCCCCAGCTCAGGTAGGTGCGCCAGGCCTGCCCAGCACTCCTGTCATGCTGCCTCAGAGGTGGAGGCCGCTCCCAAGGGAGGCATCCACAGGCAGGAGCTGCTGGGCAGGGACAGGGGTGGGGACTTCCACCCCCAGCACAGGCATGTGCAGGCCTGCTTAGCACTGAGGCTGCCTGTCTGTGTCCCTGGTCGGGGACTTGACACTGCCTGTCTGTTGTTATATCATTTTGTTATTGTTTATTTATTAATAAATAAACTATTTTAATATATATTTTAAATACTATTTTAATATATATTTTACTGATTTTCTTTCATCTCTGATACTTCTATTATAGAGAAAGGGCAAATAGCAATATTAAAATATTTCCTCTACTTAATTCCCTTTTAATGTGCATGAATTTCGTGCACCAGACCACTAGTTACTACTAATAGAAATGAAATAGTTCGAATGTAACAGCACTCGCTGGGATACAGTATATTCTCTGAATATTGGTCAACAAATTTTTCTAAGGAAATAATAAAACAAAGTTGTCAACTGATTTTTAAGAAGGTAAATTAAGTATTTTCTTTTCCATTTTGTCTCTCTGCCTCTCTCTCACTATTTCATCTTTCCATCTCTGTATATCTATATAACTATCTTTACTTCTGTGGCTCTCAGATACCATCTTTTTCTTATCCATCAGGGATTTGATACTCTAGCTTGAGATAGAATTCTCAAGATGAAAGTACTGTTTATGACTACAAGCAACAAAATATAGAATAGCAGATCTGGGATAGACTGACAATCAAAATAACAACTATTATCTTCTAAAGCTGTTTTCTTCTACTTAAAGGGCAGTGCATATTATAGAAAAAAACATATGAGTCATTCTTTAAAGTATGGCTCATTTGGATAAATATTTTGTTATGGTGATTGTTGCAAACATAAGCATATTGCCTTTGGTTCTTTGAAATGAAAGCAGCTTCATTTTACTTAAGAAGGCAATGTGAACACATTGAAATTGGCAGCATTTGAAACCATGTGTAGTTAAATATTTCTTCCAGGGAGAAAAGACTAGTTACTCATCTCCATTTCTACTATAATAATCTTAAGTCTGGATTTCCTACCTCACATTCTTAGTACAAAACCCTATTTGTGTCGTCTGTACCTCATCCATACATACTATTCAAATTCACCAGAATAATCACTTTCAAACTTTATAGTGGTCATAGTTCCCTCGTTCACAAACTTCCTTTAATATGTAACAGGTTAGCAAATAAATTATAAATGCATTAGTTTGACATTTGTTGGATTAAAATATACTGTCTTGGCAAAAAACAATCCTCTTCATTTCAGACATGAAACTCTATAAAATAAATGCGAGGAAGTAAAAATTGAACATTTATTCTACTACCTCTGAATGCTATATGGCATACCATTTTATTAGATTGGATCATAAGAAAATAGCTATAGTGATCATTAGCTTTCTTGTTTCTCTCCTTGCATTTTCTTTTTTCAGGAAACATTGCTCCCTTATGCTCCCTCCTTGCACAGAATTCTAGTTTTTGAATCAGAGTACACTATACTAGTATTTCTAAACACAAATACTGGCTAAGGTAGGTATACTGGCTCTTTGGCAAGTTTGCCAGAACTATAGAGAAAAAGACATTTACTTTCTGAGTTCACAGACACTAGGAAGCCTGTAAATACCAGAAGCCATCTCCACCAATACATGAAAAAAGGAAAGAGCTTACTTGAAATAAGCCAAAAGAAGAGGGGAAAAAAACATTTCCAATAACTGAGCAACAAGACTCAGTTGGGTCTGAAACCATTTACCTGAGTTGAAATTAAAAAACAAAAAACACAGTTTGAAGTTTTTATTATTTATAACTATCAGGCTCTGAATAAATACTGTTATTAAATATCTGCTTATGGTGATCTGATTAAAGGTGTTATAAATCATTCAAGAATCTTTTGAAGTAGCTTTAAATAATATAAATTTATAGTAAACAATACTTAATTTACTATATATAAAGCAAATTTAAGTAAATAGAATCCTAAAAATAAAGTTGTAACAGAAGTACCCATTTAACAAATTTGTTTATTTAATTTTTATTGTAATACTATGTACTCAAGTTTTTATTTATATTTTATTTTGTATTAATTATTTTAAATTAATAGTGTCTTCTATCACATGTCTAAATTATTTTTTAAATGTAAAAAAGATCAATAATTCCTTCTAAACCAGCCCTCAAATATGTCCATTTTCATTCTATCAAACAAGTCACAGGACACTAAAATATGTTCTTTTGTAGATTTTTACGTATTTTTCTTATATATGTTTCCAATGATTTTTATCTAAATACAACAAATATATATCCTCTTCCAAACCCATCTGTATTACTTGCAACAATGAAGATAAATTAAAAAAAAAAAAAAAAGATTTACACAGAAGAAGCCACACCGAGACTAATAGATGGGTCAGAGACACAGAAGTGGCTGGTCCCATACCCATGTGTGGCAATTAAAAATTGGGAGGGATATCTCAGCTGCAGAAGTTCTGCTCAGGAGCAAAAGGTCCCAGCCTCACACCAGGCCATCAAGACGAGAGTGCTAGTGTTGAGAAGAGAAATCTCTATAACTTCTGGCTGTAAAATCCTCAGTGGAGATTGTGGTTGAGTCAGATGAGGGCTATTAGAGTCCCAAGTGTTCCTCTTAAAGGGCCCGTGCATGAACTTATTTGGACTCACTCATTCCAGTGCTGGGGTAGCAGTTCAAAATGTGCTAGGGACATATGGGGAGTAACTGAAATGTCTGGCATGAGGGTAAGGACTAGAAGGGCAGCTATCTCCAAGATAGATGTGCTGGCAGAGTATAGTGCCTTTGACAAGCCTTTCCCCCACAGAACCAGTAGGCAGGCACCATAGCTGAATCTCCATCAACCTGGCAAACATTGCTCCCTCTGCCCTAGTGACTCCCTGAGATCCTGCCTCTCCCAACCTAAGCCATTTCCAGTGGCTTTTCAATACAAACAGCCTGTTTTGGCTCATGCTGCAGACTTTCCTAAAATCTCTCAAACAAGTAGCCTCTGGTCTCAGCATGCCTCATACCTTGTTGTTTCACAACTTGGCTTCTCCTGGGCACCTCCAAGTCCGGCACACATAGCAGTCATCTGCAGATCATTTTATAGCTCATGCCAGGTGGCCCCCAGACAGAGCACAGGCAGCAGCTGACCTTGGCCTACAATTCTAGGAGGCCCCAAAGTCAGCACATAGTAGACAACCTCAGACCATGCTGAAGCAACACCCAACCATCTCCATGAGTGGCACATTCAAGGGGCAGACTCAATGAGCAACAGAACCAGACTAAAGTGACTGCTGCTTTGTGGGCTTGGCCACAGCACAGCAGATCGTCCACAGTAGTCACAGCCAGTCCTTGTGGCATATCAACCTGGGGGTAAATCACTCCCATTAATGTGCCAACAGCAATCAAAGCTCAATTACTACAGGAAGATTCATAAGAGGCACACATGGAGCACCAAGCTCAGGTGACCAAGAAGGCTGTGCCAGTGGCCCTACAGGACACCTGCTATATAAGGCCACTCTACCAATCCCTCAAGATGTAGGAGCTCTACCTATTACATAGAAACAAACATAGGGGAGAAACAAAGAACACCCAAGTAGAAGAATAAAACAGCCCTAACCGGCTGTTTGGCTCAGTGGATAGAGCGTCGGCCTGCGAACTGAAAGGTCCCAGGTTTGATTCCAGTCAAGGGCATGTACCTTGGTTGCGGGCACATACCCAGTAGGGAGTGTGCAGGAGGCAGCTGATCGATGTTTCTCTCTCATCGATGTTTCTAACTCTCTATCCCCCTCCCTTCCACTCTGTAAAAAATCAATAAAATATATTAAAAAAGAAAAAAAGAACAAAACAAAACTCAAGGAAAGAACTAAACATAAATGGAAACAAGCAATCTACCAGATACAGAGTTCAAACACTGGTTATAAGGATGGATGCTCAATGAACTCAGAGGAAGAGTAGATTAACTTAGTGAGAACAACAAATAGGGATTTGTATGCATGCATATAAGCCTAACCAATGGACACAGACACCAGGGGGGTGAGTGCATGAGTGGGGGGGAGGGGAGGGACAATGGGGGGATAAGGACACATATGTTATACCTTAATCAATAAAGAAAAAAATAAAATAAATAAATAAAAATGGAGATAGAAAACATAAAAAAGAGCCAGTTAGAAATGAAGAATATAATAACTGAAATAAAAAAAAAATGCATTACAGAACATCATCAGCAATTTTGAGGATAAGAAAGCAAAATAATACCCAATCAGAACAGTAAAAAGAGATAAGAATCCAAAAAATGAAGATAGTTTAAGGAGCGTCTGGGAAAACTTGAGCCTCTGGGACAAGCATATCAGCATTCACACCATGGGTGCCAGAAGGAGAAGAGAGAGTAAGAACCTATTTGAAAAATGATGACAAAACTTTTTTAACCTGGTGAAGGTAATAGTTATACAAGTCTAGGAAGCTCAGAGAGTCCCAAACAAGATTAACCCAAAGAGTTCCACCAAAACACACCTTAATTAAATGACAAAAATTAAAGATACAGAGAGAATCTTAAAAGCAGCAAGAGAAAAGCAGATAGTTACCTATAGGCTTCTCATAAAACTGTCAGTTGATTTCTCAACAGAAACATTTCAGATCAGAAGAGATTGGCATGAAATATTCAAAGTGATGAAGAGCAAGAATCTATAATAGTTAGGATCAAAGGACAGACAAAGAGCTTTCCAGACAAGAAAAACTAAAGGAGTTGACCATCACCAAACCAATATTAGAAGAAATGTTAAAGGGTCTTATTTAAGAAAAAGAAGAAAAAGATGACAAATAGTCCTTCCCTCATTTTGACACTTAATACAGCTTTCTCTGAGTCTGTTTACATTTACACTTTGAATGGCAAGATTAGAGCATAAAAGTGACTAAAAGGAAGAAGCATTCCCAAAGAGTACAGGCAAAGTCAAAATTTTAATAAAATTTCAATTGCAGCTAGTTGTTTTTTTTCTTGGCTTAATAAGGACTGTCAACTATGAAAAGTTCACAGAGTTAACATAGTGCATTTCAAGATGATACCACACAGAAATTTTATTGAGTTTAAATATGAGTAAATGCTCATATTTCTGTTAGGATATTAAAAGCCAACAAACAAACCACAGTACAAGCAAAGTAAACATCGGCTAGAGTAAAGGAGAAAACAGCCTTTGGTTTGTTGTAAGAATAGATCTGGCATAGATTCTGGGACATGTACATTCAAAGAAGAGAATTTAGAACACAGGTTACATACATTTGGAAGTCAAAACACAGATTTCTATTGCCATCAAGTCATCTGTTATATAAACTTGAGATCTAAAAGCCACTCACCAGAAACTTATCTGAAGCATTACTTTAAATTGGATAATATTTCAGTTCATAGGCTTTTGCCTCTAAAATTACTTAAAGGAAGCTCTGAGTTTGGACACATTTCCAGATGCAGCGGGGGGTGGGGGGTGGGGTCAGGAAAATATGATCAATCAATCAATGCATATATGAGCTATGCCCATATTAAAACTATGTATGCAAATGGACACTGCAGGTACAGAAGGCTATCGATGTGCATAAACTTCCATCTATACAAGGAGTCAGCTAACTATGGAATACTATCTGTTTTGTAAAATAAAGTGTCATTGACAAGTGGCCATGCATGTTTACTTACGTATTGCTTTTGTGCTACAACAGCAGAGTTGAGTAGTTGTGACAGACATTATGTGGCCTGCAAAGCTAAAAATATTTACTATGTCCCCCTTTTACAGAAATATTTTGTTGACCTCTGGTCTGTGCTGGTTTTTATAAGCATAGCTTTTTAAAGATTATAGAAACCTTCATTTGCTAGAATGTCTTTTCCTAACCTTTATTGGATTTTTTGCTGATACTCAGAGGCAGCGGTGTCTCTCAATGCAATAACGTATGCATGATTACACTATTATTGACCATTCCAACAATGTTTTCCAAAGCCTACTGAAATCAGTCACAGAAAAGAAAGTTCTTTAGTCTCTTCTGTATTTTATAATCGGTCCTAACTTTTATAGAAGTAATTTAATTATATTATAAGCTATATTGCTAAATGTTATTTTTGGTTAGAAAAAAATGTTTAAACATTTTCTTGGAAGAATTTCTGTAATTTCTAATGGAATCGGGATAGAGTGGGTCCATTTAAAAACAATGTTAGATCAGTACTAGCTTAAGCAAGACGTAAGTGTTTTAGAAGGGTATTACACATTTTAAAATATCAAAGGAAGATCTAAATAACCAGAGCATGTGAACAATGTAAATAAAGACATTCCTGGGGACCTCGGCAGTGAAATTTTATGAGCCCTTCCATCAGGACATTGCTATTGAAAAACCATTCCACTTGCACTTTCTCCTTGAGTCTCCATTCGAGACTCAAATCCATGAGACACAGTTAGTTACCTAGCTCAGGTCTTACATTCAACCGACAGACAAAAGTTTGTGTTCCACAACTGATAGCCCCACAAAAGTCACAGGGAAGAGGCATTTTTAAAACATGGAATGTTATAAAGAACTAAACAAAAGACTTTCATGAAGGCATTTTAGGCAAAAGGGAAAACATGCTCACAGCTGTAGTTGAGTGAAAACATATGATACACTCTGACAGCAATGAGGAATACTTTTAGGCTATAACTACAGATATTTAGAAATTGAAATGTAAAGATTACATAAGATAGAATTATATCTAGAAGATAGGTCAGGACTTTGTGGACCACATAGTCCCTATTACAAGTACTGCTGTAGTGTGATAGCAGCCAGAGCAACATGTAAGCAAATGAGTATGGCTGAGTTTCAACAGGACATTATTTATAAAAACAAGTGCTATATTTGCCTGCACACTATAGTTTGATGACTTTTGTTCATGGTCCATAGTTGCCAAAGGAAATAATTTAATTAGATTAGAAGTGGTGTGTGTTAAATATGTCAGAACTTATATAAGATGAAAAACTAGAATGTAGAAAAAAAGACTTTCATTTGCATATATTTTCATATCCTTTAAAAATTACTATTATTTATGTATATTATATAGACTACATTTATAGACTAATATATGACTATAATTTAATTATAAATACATATATTGCAAGTGCTTGCTCAATATTGGTGTACTAATGTGGGTACAAGACACACACACACACACACACACACACATATATATCCTATATAATAAAGATATAATATGCAAATGTTCATTATGCCATGAAGCGTAACAACCGACCGTGTAATGGCCGGATCATGGATCAGCAGGAGAGTGGGGCAGCAAGCTACAAGTGGGCAGTGTAGAGCTATAGGAAGGGGCAGGGGGGCAGGGGGGTGGAGGGAGCTACAGGAGGGCGGGGCAGCGGGTGGAGAGCTACAGGAGGGTGGCAGCAAGCTACTGGCTACAAGTGAGCGGTGGAGAGCTATAGAGGGGGGCATGGCAGCAAGCTATGAAGGGGGTCGGGGGAGCTACAGGAAGGTGGGGCAGCAGGCAGAAAGCTACTAGAGGGTGGCAGCGATGCTAATGGTGAGCTACTGGTGCAGGGCTACTAATATATATATATTCACAAAAGAGGTCCAGTGCATGAAAATCATGCACAGGTGGGGTCCCCAGACCTGGCCAGCGATCAGGGCCTATCAGGGCTGTCTCGCCGAGTCTTGTATGGGGCCAGGATGGCCGGACCCTGCCAGCTGCCAGACAGGGCCTGCCAGCTACTGGACAGGGCCTGCCAGTTGCCAGATAGGGCCTGTCAGCTGCCAGACGGGGCCTGCTGGACAGGGGAGGGACTGCAGAAGGATTGCCAGCCAGGGGGAAGGACTGGGGTAATTTGGCTAGCCGTGGTTGGCTGTGGGAGCACACTGACCACCAGGGCGCAGCTCCTGCATTGAGTGTCTGTCCCCTGGTGGTCAGTGTGCGTCATAATGACTGGTCGACTGGTCGTTCTGGTCATTCGGTCGTAATGGTCACTTAGGCTTTTATATATAGATACACATATACATACAACTGTTCTGGTCAATATGGAATAATAATTGTACTTTTTAAAAAAATTAGTAAAGTAACCTAATTTTATTTTATTTTTAAAAGGATGTATTTGTGAGCTACATTTTTATTATATTTAACTTTTTTACCAGGTATGCAGTTGTCATTTTCATTTTAATTTAGAATGTTTCTTAATTTTTCTTTGACTATCTTATTTTTATCAAATATAATGTTGCCTGATATTTGTCCTAAATAGAAGCTATAAAAAACATCAGTATTACAGAAAGAAATAATAAAAAATAATAATTTTTAATAACTTATTAAAATCTTGTTGCACCGAAATAATTAGTATAATTTTTGCTTTTGCTTGGAGAAAACACTATTCAATAGAACAAGTCTAATCCGCATGATAGAAAGGATGAAGTAATTAAATGCAAAGTACTGATCTACTACTGCCAAAGGAATATTAAAAAGGGTAACATAGACTATGTAATGATTTAATACAATGGATAAAGTGCAGTTTTAAAATTTAGATAAGGAATTCCCCCTGTCTGAGAATGTGAAACACATTTGAAAATTAATATAGTAAAACAAAGACAACAGGAAAAACTCATCAGGCTGAAAGGAAAGTTGCAAGAACAAGGAAACAGAGAAATCCATTATGGTTTTAACACAAGAGGGTATAGTTCCTAGAAAATAATGTAAGAAAAATATCTTCTGCAGATGTTATTGGGAAAGGCTTGTTCACAAAGTGGAAAAAATCAAGCATTCACATTTTAATAGTATTTGAATTTAAACAAAGAAAGTGACCAAATCCCAGCAAAGATGACCTACAGAAGGAATACAGCAGTACAGAAAGAGAAAAATGGAACACAAATAGGATGAGTACAGATAGTATCTTTTTAGCCATCACATAAGGTGCTTAAAAAATTCAGTATCCTCATGGGTGACACATCTTGCACTCTGATCTTAATATCACTGCCACTTCATCTCAGGCTCAAACCTCTGTGGTATCATATCACCTCTTGATATTAGTGTAACTAAGTCAACTAAAAATTTTATTCCAACTAAAAATTATTGTCATCTACTTGCTCATTTGCTCAGTCTTTCTCTGCAATAATTCTTTCTATCTCATTTAGAACTAAAATCAATAGACTCTAATAAATTGTATTATCAATTATTAATCTCCATAGTAGATTGGATTCTTGGATTCATCAAAACAATCAGTCTTTTGCACACTCAACAACTTGCCTAAAAATAACAAATTATCAATTATCAATCAAGGTTTTATTAATAATTGTGTGTATCACTGTCATAACCCCGTGGTCTAATCTTTTATGCTAAATTGTATGTAATGGATGAATGATATTTTTCAGATGTAGAAGAGAACAGTGAATATTGGTAGGCAGGTTTCTGGAGGAAGTATGGCTTGATCTAGAATTTTATAATGTACTAGTGATCCAGTGCACAGATTCATGCACATTAAAAGGAAATTAATTAGAAGGTGGCCCATAGGGCAGGACTGGACAGGACAGGCTGGACACGCCCTGGAGCCAACCTCCCGCAGTCCTTCCCCAGAGTCTGCAGAGTGAGCGGGGTCCCTCAGGCAGGTGGAGTCCCTCAGTCTAGCTTGCAGGGATCAGGCTGAAACCAGCTCTCCAACATCCCCCAAGGGATCTCAGAGTACAAGAGGGCACTTTGCAAAGTTGCAGTCCTACAGGGTGTGGAACACAAACACAAGTGTGCAGTAAACCAGAGTTGGGGCTGACAGTGCCCCAGCAACAATATAACCTATGGTTGAGGGTGGGATTGCATGGCCCTGCAAGGAATTGGGCTCCCTCCTCTCTGGTTTTGAGGTGCATCATCCAAGAACCACCGCTGACAAGTCACTGTAGCTCAGCAGCTCCTGCATTGAGCATCTGTTCCCTGGTGGTCAGTGCGTGTCATAGTGACTGGTCAGACAGTTGGACACTTAGCATATTAGCCTTTTATATAGAGAGATAAGAATTAGATGGATCACAAAACATTTGCAGGAGGGAGGCTCTGATAAGAAAAATGGAATAACTAAAATGTGAGTTTAGCTGTAACTAATAAGTATGAGAGATTGTGATTAAGGGAAAAAGTCCAAGTATACTTTATAGAGTTCATCTTTGCATATACCAGTTGCAAAAGCTACAAAAATTTACAGCAGAGACCATTGGGTAGGACAGATATTGATCAGCAATATATTTTATAGGATGCATTCTTAAAGAATAACATTTTTCATGGGTAATAAGAGCATTATTTTTCATCAAAAATATTACTAAATTTTATGTATTTGACTCTATTTAGTCACTTATGCATTAATTTATATATCTAAATGAAAATTATAAAAATTATAAAGCTAATTAAGGTAAATGTTTAGTTTTTGATTAAGTCTCTTTTATTTAATGTCTTACCCAATCATTTTTATGGCTTCAATAGATTTAATATGACATGGTAAACAAGATTAAACACACAAAAGCTACTTGCTGAGCTTAATCAGCATTTTTTCACAACCTGAATGTATTACTGAATTTCATTTATAACTTGGTATAAAGTGAAATCTAAATGTATATATTAAAGATAATTAATTATCCTATGTTAGTGTTTTCTTTTATCTTGACCTACATATCCTATATAATAAAAGCCTAATATCCACATCAACTGAATGGTGGAACGACTGGTGTCACCTGAGAACCACAGTTGCCAAGTCACTGCAGTGTGGCAGCTCCTGTGTTGAGCACCGGCCCCCTGGTCGTCAGTGCATGTCATAGCTACTGGGTGGAGCGTCTGTCCTGTGCCTGTGGTGGTCAGTGTGGGTCATAGCTACCAGTCGGATGGTCGGACGGTCACACGGTCGCTTAGACTTTTATTTATTTTTATTTTTATTTTTTTTAAATATATTTTATTGATCTTTCACAGAGAGGAAGGGAGAGGGATAGAGAGTTAGAAACATTGAAGAGAGAGAAACATCGATCAGCTGCCTCCTGCACACTCCCCACTGGGGATGTGCCTGCAACCAAGGTACATGCCCTTGACCAGAATTGAACCTGGGACCTTGAGTCCACAGGCCCTCGCTTTATCCGCTGAGCCAAACTGGTCAGGGCTCACTTAGACTTTTATATATAGAGAGATCTTTGATATTTGTGTTCTATCACAAACCCACTTCTTTTCTATCAAAAAGTTGCCAAAATAATTAAAAGATGATTATCCCAACAGAAATAAATATATGCTCAAATTATAATAATTCAAAAATGGTTAATTTACAAGGGGTTAATTTATTAAAGGTGTGAGTGGAGTCCATGAAACCATAAGGAATGCCATGGCCAGAGGCAATAGGGACAAGAAAAGAGTAGCAAAAAGATGTTATAAACTTATAGTGTCATTGGGTAGAGATAGTTGCAGAGAGAGGAGCAATGAAGGACTGAGTCAGGCATAATCAACTCCTCAGGAAGATATGCAGAGAAATAAACACCCTACCTTTGTTGTTCGTCTTCCCACTGTTCCCCTGCTGTTGTTTCCAATGGACAAAACCAACTAGAAGCCAGAAAAGAAAGAAATCCACAGATGTAATTGTATATAGGTCAGACATCTGTGGCAGAAAGCAGATGGGAGGGGGGTCAGAATAAGTCTGGAAAGACAAACAGAAGCCACAAAAAATAAAAAATAAATAAAATTTAAAAACCAGGAAAGGTTCAGGACACATTCACTCTGACTCCAATAAAATAAAATGTGAAATTTTAATATCAAAATTTTAAATTAATAAATGTACCTACCTTAAACTATTTCTTTGTTTACCACCCCTTCTTGAAAATCCTTATTTCCTCATATTTATGTTTCCAAAAAGGATTTGCTCCTTTAATAGCTTCTTTAGGAAAGCCTTTAATGTTAAGTTTATCTATGTGAGAGGCAATGGTAAAAAAAGAAAATCATCCAGACAACAAATATTAACAGGTTTGTACATCTAAATTAGTACTGATTATAAACGTACTTATTTAGGGGAATTAAAACTGAAATTTTTGAAACAATAAAATGGAAGATGGAATTACTTCAATGTCTACTGTGAACCTTTAGAAAATTAATGGTAATTAAGTAATATTAAAACATCCAAACCAACAGATTGGAAAATAGAATAAAAGAATACTTGATCAATCTGGAGCTTGAATAATAAATCATTTTCCTTAATTATGCATATGTTAGAACGTATATTCATTTAAACCATACATCAACAGTATGATACATTTTTCTATAATAAAAATATGAAATGAACACTAGAAAGATACCTATCAAATTAATGATAGTGGTGAGTCTTCAGAGAGAGGTAGGGAGATAGCCTGAAGTGTGATCTAATTATTCTTCAATATAAAATAAAACTGACTAAATGTTAGTATTTGTTATCCCTGGGTATTTGGTACTTAATGCCTGTTGCATCACTTCTTGTGTGAATTGTTTTTACCTATTCAATTTCTTAAGGCAGGAAGAGAATAATTTTGCAAGAAAAATAGTAAAATATTGTGGGCAGAGGTGAAAAATATTACATATGCTTCCCAACACACTGTTTGTGAGATATTCTCCAAAAAAAGAACTTGACAGAAGTAAAGATCAGACATGGACACCCACACACAGATATTGTCGTATGGCTCAGAATTTCACACAGAACCTTAATCCCCTACCCCTGGCAAGAAAACTTGTGTTTAAACCTCTCTGTTTCACTTGTCCTTTATTATATGAAAGACATTAAGGTAGACACAAAAATATTTGGACAAGAAATGGTCCCACTGGAGAACAGGGTAAACAGTGGCATATACAACTCCCTAAGGACAAACCAAACAAACACTTTCTGGTCTGGAAGGATGAAAGGGACCTTGAAGTAAAACCATTACAGCAGCCTATCCACTGCACACAGTCAGAGTAGACTTACTTGATAAGGGGTCAAACCGATGGCCAGAGGCAGCCAGGGATAATGTAAGTGAATGAGCTAGGCCAGGCCTTCATGCAGGTGACTGAGGGAGCTCCATATAGTGGAAATCCCAGAGAGTGTTAGAGGCTCTGTGCTGACCCTTAGAATAAGTGTTCCTTCTAGACCAGGGGTGGGCAAACTTTTTGACTCGAGGGCCACAATGGGTTCTTAAACTGGACCGGAGGGCCGGAACAAAAGCATGGATGGAGTGTTTGTGTGAACTAATATAAATTCAAAGTAAACATCATTACATAAAAGGGTACGGTCTTTTTTTTTTTTTTAGTTTTATTCATTTCAAATGGGCCGGATCCGGCCCACGGGCCGTAGTTTGCCCACAGCTGTTCTAAACAATTGATCCTACTCAGCTCCAGTTGATATTGGTAATTAAGAACATAATTGTGGTATTGCTGTGCTTCTTGTTTTTCAAGAGAAGAATTCTGATGGTTATAGTAAATCTGATTTTTCAAATGCTGGAAACAAATTTAAATTTACAGCATTGTACTGGCCCACACTGTGAAACAGACCCACAGTGACCTTGAACTACCACTAACCTGAAGGCCACCAGTGTGAGGCCTACTGAGTCAGCACGAATGGTTTGCCTTTTAATGAAGTTTTTGGAATCCTTGGTCAGAGTCCAAGCCCTAAAATCTCTCCTCACAACCAAGAGAACAACTCTCAGACAGTCTAGAAAAATCCTCCCTGCATGCCCACCTCACTGTGCAGGCATTTCTTCAGCACACCGAGTGCTTTTGTGCTTACTTTAACCATAAAAACATTCCTGTTTAATCTGTGTGACATATTTTATTTTTGTTTAAGGAGATATATATATTAAAAAGCTGGATTCAGGACACTATGTTTAGAATCTTTTCATATGCTTGAAAGTTTTAAATTGATTCATGTTATAAAATATTTCTTGAGTGGGAGTCTAAAAGTTTGAAATTAATCACCTTCTGAATTACATCTTAGGTACCGATAAAGATGGTAAAAAAATCTTATATGAGGACATTTGGAATGAGAACAGTTCCCAGGTTAGATGACAGGAATGGACTCCATGGTGAGAGAGAAGCTGAGCCAGGGATAGCACTTATGGTGGGCACAACTGCCAGGAAAGAGTTGAGTTTTAAATGTGTGCACATGCTCACGTGCCTCTAGAGCTGAGTGTATATCATGGCACCCATACATAGTGCTGAAAGTTCTCCTCCATAATGGGGACTCCTCTAAACCAGAAAAGTATCCTGATAACAGGTCTTCACAGATAATCTAAGAATTTGTTTGATATTTTAAGGCAAAGCCTTTTTCCTTTTGATCATTTAATTTTTCTAGTCTCCTTATCAACCTGTTTTTCCTCATACATATCTTATATAATAGGTTTTACATTGAGTTTGTAGTAAGTTACATGAAATTAGGTAATTTCAGCATGTGTATTTTTCATATAAAATATAATCATTGAAATAAAGCTTTTTTTTAAGTAGCAAACTAAAATAAATTTATTTTAACTGTTATGGTAATAACATTTTGGAAAATCCAAAAGATTAGAATGCCAATACACTTACTAGTAAGAAGTGACAGACAGCCTATTTACTTACTTTCTTCTATAATTTAATTTATAATTTATTTTTTCCTCTACCCTATATTGTTTTTTCTATTTTCTAATTCTTATTTTTTAATTAACTTATAAATATATGAAAGAGATAAATTTAGTAATATAAATCCTGAGTAACTCTTGGTGGTTTTTTATTAAACTCATTTTTTTTTTTCATTTATGCATTCAGAATAGGGTGCACCATTCGTTTATTAAAGTATTTTTATGCCTAACACTCAAAAATCTATAATTTGCTTCCAGTTTTCAATTCAAAGTGATTCATTACACAGTTACTTGACTACCTTACCTAGAAGACATCCATCTATTGACTTTTCAGTGCTTATTTTTCTTAAGATTCTCTGCTATCTCCAAGGGAATTGTACACAGCATAGCTTCTGTTTTGGAGTGATGTATGTGTTCTTGGTAGTTAAACTTTTACTCAATTCTTAATACAACCAAAGACAGGGCTCATTAATCATACCACAAAGCACAGAACTATAGTTATACCTCTGTAGTTTTAAGGTACTGTAGTAAGTAGGATGTTATCTTTTATGTCCAAAGGGATTTAACTGGTCAGTACATAGCTATAGCCATAACCTTACCTTCTGCTAACTATCACACTGCATTTCAAGATCAATGGTTAATGCTATTGCAGTATATGTGCATTAGAAGAGTATACAGAAATAAAATTGCTAATATTCAATAGCCTAAAAACTTTTATAAAGATGTTAGTTTATTTTAAGGTATTTAAAAAGGATTTCATTTACAAATTTTTAAAATATTAAACTTGATGAAAAAATTGATTAAATTCTATAAAAACGAAAGTATCTTAATCATTTTTAATAATTCATCCTTAAATATATAATTTAGCATACCAGTATGTAAACTTAGTGGCCAGATTATTATGACCACCTGACGTTTGTAGGCAAATTAGCTATAATTTCACACTGAAGTTGCTAGAGGGCCAGACCATTATAAATAGGGAAGCAGGTTGTTTACCACGACAGTAGAAGTGGTTTTTTCTGAAGATATGGGTAAACAACGCGATTTAACAGCCTTTGAACGTGGGATGTATATATATATACTGAGTGGCCAGATTTTTATAACCACCCCATCAGTACTTCGTTGGGCCAACTTTTGCCTTCAATACTGTGGCGATTCTTGGCATTGACTCCAGGAGATGTTGAAAGGTGATTCGAGGAATCTGACACTATGCCTGATGAATAACACTGTCCAGTTCTGTGAGATTTGACGGTTGTGGAACCAGCTGTCTGATGGCTCTTTTAACTTCATCCCACAAATGCTCAATTGGATTGAGATCTGGTGATTGTGGGGGCCACCTACGCAAGGTAAAGTCTCCCTCATGTTCTTGAAAGCACTCCTTAACAATACGAGCACGGTGGCATGGCTCATTGTCTTGTTGGAAGAAGCCATCTCCATTGGGATACACCATCAACATGATAGGATGAACTTGATCCGCAATGATACTTAGGTATGTTGTGCTATTCAGACGTTGTTCCACACGAACTAAAGGGCCCAAATCATGCCAGGAAAACATGCCCCAAACCATAACACTGCCCCCGCCAGCTTGAAGGGTTGTACTCATGCATGTGGGGTGCATACTTTCATGCTGTTTCCGCCAAATTCTCACTCTGCCACCTGCATGATGCAACTGGAAACGTGATTCATCGGACCACATGACTTCTTTCCAATGCTCGACTGTCCAATCCTTGTATTCCTGTGCGAATTGGAGACGTTTTATCTTTGTAATTGCAGACAGCAAAGGTGTTCGAACAGGCCTTTGGCTTCTATATCATGCTGGGGTCCAATCCCAACAGGTCCAGGGGTCCCCAAAGGTGTGGACGGAGTCGGCAAAGAAGGAATGACACGGAGACAGCATTCAGTTGATCAGCAGCCTAGCCAGGATCTCTAGCCAAGTTCTGGTCAGGATCTCCAGCGAAGTTCTGGTTAGGATCTCCAGCCAGGTTCTGTGTCCATGTTCTCTTGCTAGGTTCTCCAGCCAGGTTCTCCAGGTTCTCTAGCCAGGTTCTGTAGCCATGTTCCCTCACTAGGTTCTCCAGCCAGGTTCTGTCCAGGTTCTCCAGACAGGTTTAGTCACCAGGTTCTAGTCAGGTTCTCTTGCCATGTTCTATCCAGGTTCTGTAGCCAGGTTCTGTCTCTAGGTTCTTCAGCCAGGTTCTCTCGCTAGGTTCTGTCTCTAGGTTCTGTGGCCAGTTTCTGTCCAGGATCTTTTGCCATGTTCTCTCGCTAGGTTCTGTCTCTAGGTTCTGTGGCCAGTTTCTGTTCAGGATCTTTTGCCATGTTCTCTCCAGCGAAGTTCTTCTGTCTCTAGGTTCTGTGTAGGTTCTGTGTCTAGGTTCTGTGTCCTGTTGTCTTGTTACATCTGTATTTATACCAGTTGATTCCAGCCTAACAATCTCTATTCCAAAGGTTAGGGCGTTTCTTATCTCCATTCCAGGGAGTAAAGATTATGTAGCTTAAGCATGATTGTTCGTAGTTAAAGTGATTAATTACCTGCCTGGCACTTAGTTAAGGGGTTTTATTCCCTCCCTAACTTCAGGGAAAAATCCCCACCTGGGGAAACAACCTTTCTCAGAGAGGTGACCTTGGTTAAAACACATAGCGCTAAGGGGAGCAAACATTAAGAACAGTATGCCATATACGCCAGGTCCCTTGAAACATATGCTATGCAGATGTTCCTTCCCTGCAGCGACTGTGTCAAGCAGCAAGGATGGACCGGCTCCCGGCAATGTCCCATATGATGCAGTGTATGGCTAATTTGCCTACAAACGTCAGGTGGTCATAATAACCTTGTCACTCAGTGTGTACTTTTGTACGTTATTAAAAAAGAACTATTAATTATAATTATTTTCAAAAATTTTTTATTCAAATAGTAAGCATCTTGGTATCTTAGGGTAGACATTCTCCCTCCAGTCTGAATTTATCCTGTCTCCCATTCCTGTTTAAACTATTCTCCTCCAACAGTGTAAGTCATTCTGATGATCAGACATCTCCCCACTGCCATGCATCCTGCTTGCCCCAAACATTCCTCTTACCCATCTTCAAAACCCTTCCACTATGCCTTCTGAAAATCTGACCCCCTTTTTATCAAAATTACTGATATTTTTCCTATACTTTTAAGAATGTTCTCCCTTCGCTTCTGGTCAAGATGGCCAAGTAGATAAAGACGGCACTTGCACCCTCCCACAACCACATCAAAATTACAACTAAACCACTGAACAACCATCATTCAGAACCACCTGAAATCTGGCTAAACAGAAGTCCTATAACTAGAGAATTAAAGAAGAAGACACATTGAGACTGGTAGAAGGGGTAGAGGCATGGAATAGGCTGGTCTGATTCCCACATGTGACTTTTTTTTTTTTAATTGGGAGGCATATCTTCGCTGCGGAGGTCTACATGAGAAACAAGGGGTTGTAGTCCCATACAAGACACTTCATTCCAGGGTTCCAGTACTGTGTGAGAAGTCCCTGTAACTTCAGGCTGTAAAAACCAGCAGGGATTCTGGCTGAGTGACACAGAGGCTGCTAGAGACCCAGTTCCTCTTAAAGGGCAAGCCTATGGACTTATTCAGACTCACGCCTTCTGAGCTCCCATTTGGGGGATCCAGGGACACATGGGGATAAACTAAATTGTCTGGCATCAGGGCAAGAACTGGGGGGCAGCTTTCTCCCAGACAAAAGTGCTGGCAGAGGTCATTGCTCCTATGCTGAGACCTCCCTTGCCACAGAGCCGACTGGCAGGTGCCATATCTGAGTTTTCCATGGCTTCCTTAAGGAATGAAAACCAGAGAGCAAACAATTAAGCTGAAGGTCATCTGGGTTAAAAATGCAAAAAAAAAATCAACATGTGAGCAATGGTCCAAATATTCAAGATTCATATAAATTAATTCAATTACTGTGCATGATATTTTCATTGATGAGGAGGGCTTTGGCATACCAAATTATCACACAAATCCTTGCCCTTTAAGACTCTGGATACTTTTACAGTTTAATCTACAAACATAATTTTATGACAAATTATTATTAACCAAATCATATCTTTAAAACTGTTTATATAGAAAACTTAGGGAAAAAAAATGAACTGTTCATTTTGGAAGGCCTTAAATGACTTTATTATAGTATAAAATACAGGAGATAGGAGATAACTTAAAAGGCTAATCCAACATTAAATTCAAATCTATAGCTCCTGAAGTTACTTAAAACATGGTTTTAGAAACTAAACTCAACATTTCCAGTAACCACAGAAACAGTTAAAATAAAATTTGCCATGAAAGCCTTTATATCAGGCCTGATATATTCATTTGCACCCTCATGTTCAGTAATAAATTGGTAAATATAAGTAGGTGCGTCTCTGAGTTTTGTGAGGTGCTCAAGTAAACTAATCATACCCAAGAAGGGAGTTGTTGGATCCTCTGATCTACATAGCTAGCTGGTCAGAAGCACAGGTGGTAACCTAGGATTTAGACTAGCATCTGAAGTGTGTGTAGAGGGAGGGTAGTCTTGTGGGACTGAGCCCTTAGCCTTAGTAGGATTTGACAGTATATCCAGGTAGGCAGTATCAGAATTTATTTAAATTATAGGACGCCCAGCTAGTGTCAGGGAGAATTGTTTGTTGTGGGGGAAAACCTACACATACATTAGGTAACCAGGAAGTGTCAGAGTGATGTGTTCTGTGTGAATAATAAAGGAGTCACACAGGAAAAACATAGGAAGGAAAAATGTTTTTTCTGTATACTACCTCAATCTGCTCTCTTTCTTCTACATATCCCCAACTGCATCTTTCCCTTCAGCTTGGAGATGCCTGGGACAGGACAAGCTGCAAACCAAGGCCGGCTTCTATAGGTACCATCCTGGGGCCACTTAGCAAGAGGCACAGGACACGTTGAGGCCAAATACTGCTTGTTTGAGAGATTTTAGGAAAGTCTGAAGTATGAGCCAAGACAGCTTGGGTAGGCCCACAAGTTGAGTGGTGCATGGTCTTAGGGAATTGCTAGGACAGGGTGCAACAGTGTGAGCCAGGTTGAAGAAGACTCAGATATGGAGCCTGCCCACTGACTCGGGGGGAAGGCTCAGAAAAAGAATGATGGCCTTTCATCTAGCAGACAGTTGGCCCCCTGCCCCCAGCTTGTTCCCTGATGCCAGATAATCCAGTTCCTCCCTATATGTCTCTGGTGCCTTTTGAGCTGCTGCCCCAGTGCTGGAGCTCAGAGGGATTGAGTCTGGTAAGTTTTTGTTTGGTCCCTTCAAGAAGAACTTCCTGGAACTCCAGCAACCCTCTGTCTCACTCAGCACAGTCTCCACTGATTTTTAAATCCAGAAGTTATAGGGCTTATATTCTTGGCACTGGAATCTGGTGTGGGGTCCTGGTGTGGGGCTAGGACCCCTTACTCCTCAGGGGTGACTTCCACAGCCAAAATATTCTTCCCAATTTTTATCCACAACATGTGGGTGTGGGACCAGCCCTTTCTGCATCTCTGCCCCCTTTACCAGTCTTGACGTAACTTCTTCTTTAAATTCCTAGTTGTAGGACTTTCATTCATCTAGATCTGAATGATGGTTGTCTGTAGTTTAGTTGTAATTTTGATGTGGTTGTGGGAGGATGAGAGTGCAGCAGTTACCTACTTTACCATCTTGACAGGAAGTCTTCCAATCCATTTTCTACAGAGTAGACAAAGGATATTTTAAAAAGATAAATTGAGTTTTATATCACTCTGTTTGTAAGACTTCATTGGATTCCTGTTTCCTTTCAAAGAAAATTCAAATCCTTAGACTGACTATATCTTGCCTCAGCCTACTCTCCAGCCCAGACAGGTTGGACCATTGTCTTCCTGGACCATTGTCTCTCTGACACACCAATTGTCTTTAAATTAATCAAATCACTAATATCTCATGCGATACCTCAAGAACAATACTGTACTTCTTCAGCTTATTCTTTGCAATTTAACTAGTATTCTCTTCAAATTACATCACAGCCTGTATGATTAGCTGTTAAACATACTTCCTTCTTACCATAATCTAACCTCCATGAGAACAAAGGCCAAGTCTATTTTGTTCCATACTGCCAACACAATTTCCCGGTACATATTTTTGTGTCTGATTTATGGTACAGATCAATAATTAATTATATGAATATACTAAAAAATTCAGAAAATAAATATATAATAAATTGTACATATTGAAGTGTTTTAACCCATTTATAATTTACAAATATATAGAATCTAAGGGAAGCCACAGCATCTAACTTTATTGAGCTTCCATTATACTCCAGGCATTTTGAATGTTTCTCATTTGATCTTCACAACCAAACATCATTAAAACCATTTTATAGATCTGGAAAATGAGTCTCAGAGATATTCAAAAAGATTAAGTGACTCATATAAATCTAATAGGGCTTATAAATGTCAGAGCTGGAATTAAAATCCGTATTTGTCCTCATAATCAGTCTTCTGTAATATTCTAAAAGTTTCATTGAATGATATATTATTCCATTTTGGTATTATAACAATAGAAACTGATCTCAGAAACTTTAGAATCTACTAAATTTAAAGAAATTTTGGTAAAGTTATCCATTACTTGCTTCATCAAATACTATCTTCAGCAAGTAAAACTACTGAAAGACAATATTCCCATCTTTTAAATACTGAAAATTCCTAGTAGTAAGAAGTTAGTGCTTGTATGTTAAATATATAACAATTTTAGATTAATACCATATTATAAGCAGATATTTATAGGAACATAGAAAACACTCCTATGTTAGGGAAAAAAAATTATCACAGCACAGCACAACACTTACTTAATGGGCCCTAGAGCCAGCTGAATTCCTATTTTTCTCCACAATTACCAGTTGTGGGGCATTTGGCAAGTTACTTATTATCTCTTTACATCTGTTTGATCCTCTGTAAAATGTAGGTGATAACAGTATTTACCTCTTGAGTAAAATTTTGAGGTAAAAATAGGTTAATACACGTAGAATGCTTTATTATGTCTTGGCACATAATAAAAACACAGAAATATTAGTGTTGATTATCTGTTTCTGAAAAATCATTTAGTTTATCAGCTGTTAATTTATTCAACCACTGGAGGCCTGGTGCCCAAAATTCAGGCACTGGTAGGGTCCCTAGGCCTGGCCAGCAATAAGGGCTGATTGGGGCCTTCTGGCTGCCTGCCGGGCCTTCCTTCATTCCGCACTGCCCCATGGTGGTTAGCACACGTCATAGCGAGAGATCAAAATCCCAGTTTCCTGGTCGAACTCCCAAGGGGTCACTTTGCATATTAGCCATATATATATATATTCTCACTTACCAAATAAAAGATATTTGAAATCTACTAAAAGACAGGCAAAAAAAAATCACTGCATCTCACTCTAGATGGGGAAGACAGACAGTAAGAGAATAAATAAATGAATAAATAAGACAAGTTCAGATAGTGATAGTTGCTATAAATAAAATGAAACAGAAAATTATGATTCATAATGTGTCAGGGTTGGAGGTAATAATCACATCTTAGATGGACCAGCAAGGCTGACATTTGAGCTATGTTTTCAATATGAAGCCATGCAAATTTTTGGGAGGATCAATTTATAGGGACAACTAAGACTTATTTTTTAAATTATTTTTAATCAGTAAGTGATACATGGAAATAGGGCCTTGGACTAGTATTCAATATATTCTTGGCTTGTACTTCCCAGAAGTCAAATTCCCAGATTTGATGATGGGCCTCTGTTTTCTCTGAAAGTCCAATAGGGTGATCATACTTCCTTAAACGGTGATCATACTTCCTTAAACAAGATTTTTATTTCTTGGCAGACAGGGTGAATAAGAAGAATCAACACAAAGACATTTAGAAAAAAGTAGAAGGAAGAAAAAGAATATCCAGATATTGGGATGGATGTTCCAGACACTCTTTTATAATAAATACTTTAATACATATTTTCATTTAGTTTTTTCATAAAAGCTACAATTATATAGCATATTATCCTCATTTTTCAAAAGTGGCCCAGAAAGATTGCTACATACGTAAGGTATCAGAGATAGAAGAGCTTGAATTTAATGTCTACCTGATTCTAGTCTCAATTCCTAGCTACTAACACTCGCACAAACCAGATACTTATCTTATTTGTTACCTGGGCTGTTGCTGTTGGTTGTGATGGTGATGATGTTGCTATTGTTTTGTAAGCATTTGATTTCCATTAGTTCTAAATTAAGTTTAATTGAAGCAAACTACTTATCTATAATTTGACTTGGGTCTTTCAACTTTACCAAGGAATATGTAAATATCAGTATTATCTTACTATACTCCTTTAATTTTTAGAGTTATCATTATTCTCACAGTTATCTCATTGTCACTTAATGTTAAAAAGAACACATACTTTGCTCTAACTGCAGAAATCATTTAACTCCCATGTGCATTTTGTTCAAAATGACTTTAAGATGAAAAAATATTTTGGGCAAGTTTATTTTATTTCAAAATTTAAATCCAAATACTTTGTGTTTAATTTGAACCATCTAGATCACTGGGTTTTTGATGAAGTGGACTAACTTGACCAAATCTTTCATCACTGTGTAGTCATAGCCTCATGCCAACCTTTTGGCTATTTGTCCCAAGGGGAGGAGAAGGAGCAAGTATGCACTTATGTGGTGTCCAAAACAAACCCTAATTAGACTGCATGGAGAGTGTATTTTGAAATGTTTACTATTCATTCCCATCCTGAAGTAATTCTTAGCACCCGCTCCCAGCACTCAGCCCAGCAAAGTGCTGAAGTAATTCTTATCAGACCAAGTAACTTAAATGGATAAGACAAAATTTTCTTTAGGAAAACTTTATGACTTCTTTTTTTCTCTTGTTGCCTCCAAAATAAATAGGAAGGAATTGGTCTGAGCTATACGTTCCCTCATTTCACAAACTAGGCACCAAATCAGTTCTAGCAAGTAATAGGACTAAACATGTTTATACACTTCAAATAATACCTGAGAATATGTAACAAATAAATTAGAGATAAGCAAATGTTTTTAAAACCTAAAGATGTTAAGAAAACAAATAAATATAGAAAACATAGACCTGAAGATATAGACCACATATGCTGAGATTTTACTAATAATGAAAACTATAATTGGTCTTGGGGAGACTAAAGTGCTTTCCTAGTGAGCAGTGAGCAAAAATACTTTCTAAAAGAAAAAAGGGCTATTCATTTCAAGGAAAGTTTAATTAAATTTAAAAAAAGGAAGGCATCAAGAAGTAAAATCTTATAACACATGCATTAGGAAAACACTTTTGAAAAATATAATTTTCTTTCCATTTCATATGTCAGTGAATAACTCATTTTCCCATTATGATTTGATAACATTTACGCTGAGTCAAAAGAAAATATAAAGTGTTCATTGGAAGTGTAAAGAGGTCATAAACTTAAACCATAAAATATTTGGATATTTTACTCTTTAAGTTCTGGCTGCATAGTTTAGGTTTGACATAATTAATCTCCTCTTAAAAAATGAAAATATTTATTTTAAGAAATTTTCATCTGTTCAGTGGCAAGTTCTACCTTATTGACTTTCTACTTCCTGAACTGTTCTTGCCTCCAGATTCAGAGACTTGGAAACAAATGACTTAGACACTCTTGTTCTAAAATAGAACATTGCCCGCCTCATGTTGAAGCCTAATCCATCTCCCAAGTACTCTGACTCTCACTCCGTTTACATTCTCAGGGACTTTGCTTTTCCTAATAACCCTTTTCTCTGCATTATCTAAAATATTTTGTCACCAACAGATTCTTATCTTTTGCTTATAAATGTGCTCAATATATCTTTTTATAATTTAAAAATTAGTTCTCTCTTGACTCTATGTCTCCCTCTAGCTAAACATAAAACTTAAATGTCTTGCCATCCTTTCAAGGCCACTTCAAAGTATTATTATTCTCGTGCTTTCTCCCCTACCTTATTTTCCTAAACTTCTCTTCTCCAGGTGCCATGTGGTAACATTTCTGAAGTTTCTTTGCCAGGTCATTGACAATTCTGCTTGCTGACTGCAAAGACCATGTTTCAGTGAATATCTTTACCCTTTTTTCTTAGCAGAAATGCTAAGAAGAATTGTCGAGTAACACTCCCTCCACATTCTGCATGGAGTAGAGTTCGGTATCTGAAAGAGGAGCCGCACAACAAATGAGAGAAAAAGACACGAGATAATTTTGCAATATTGGGGACCAGGCAGGCAAGTCCCGAAGGACTTCCACCCATGCTCAGGCTGCTCCAATCTTTTATTGATCTGGAGTAGGCCTTAGGGTAAGGAGGTTTCAATGACACACAGATCAGCAGACAATTTCCAGGAATAGACAAAGTATCTGGTTAGCTCATCAATAGATTTCCGGGAGTATCTGATTAATAATAATCAACAAGGATCTACATAAGTATCTAAGGAATTAAGGGAACTAAGGTGGGGATGCTTCAACTATTATTACCTAAATTAACTGGGTGGTGCACAGTTCTGACCTTTGCTAGAACTTCAAAGGTTACTAGCTTTTGGGGGGGTCTCTGTCTAAACTCAGCTAGTGAAGACAATGAATGGATTCCGGCAAAGAATGTTCAAGTTTGTTTTCAACAAGCAAATCAAACGCTGGATGATCTTGGAAAATGACATCAGTAAATCCTCTGTTTTCTCCTATAATAATTTCTGTGTCATAGCAATCAGTGAGTATGGGAAAGGAAGAGTCTAATTTACTTTTCATTGTTCCCTGACCAATTAAAATATGTGATTGTATTTTATGTTCACAGCATTATTTATATTAAACACCTACCAAATACTAAATGATGTAAGCATTTAAAACATGAAAAATAAGTTGGTTAGAAAGAAATCAACAACTTCTTAAAGGGATGGGTAGCAGCAAAAGAAATGATTGGTCTTAATATTAATATTTATTTTCATTTCTTCTTCACCCAATTCATATTCTCATAAGATATTCACTAGTGATTGATTTAAAAATACTTCAAGGATCTCTTACCTGCCCACTCCCCAGTATGCATGCATATAAGCATAACCAATGGACACAAGACACTGGGTGTTAGGGGAGGCCAGGGGAAGGGGGGGGAAGGGGAGACATATGAAACATTCTTTGTAATATTTTAAGCAATAAAACAAAATAAACAAAATAAAAAAATAAAAACACTTCAAGGAAAAAACTAAGTATTAAGAGATTTATTATGGTTACCACTTAGTAAGGTATATAAATGTCTAATCACTATGTTGTACACCTGATTCTAATATTGCATGTCAAATATGATTTAAAAAAAAGGCCACGTATTATATAGTTCCATTTACATGAATTTTTGAAACCCATAGAAACAGAAAGTAGACTAGAGGCTGCCAAGGCTTGGGTGATGGGTGGAGGAGCAAAATATGAGAGTGATGTCTGAAGAGTACTGGGTGTCTTTTAGAGTGATGAAAATGTTCTGGAATTAGATAATTAGTGGTTATAGTTGCACAACTCTGTGAATAAACTAAAGCCCACCGAACTGTACATTTTAAAAGGCTGAATTTTATAATCTGAGAAGAGTACATAAATAAGCTATTTAAAAATGAGAGAGAATCTGAGAGTCTATTATAGTATAAACATTATTTTGACACCTTACATACAAAATGCAAAATATCCTTAGTCTCATGAATATGAAAAAAATATTTCATGTAAGTAAAAGTAAACCCCTATATAGGTAGCAATGACATATTACTACCATTCAAACAGGACTAAAAATTAATTTGAAAAATGTTCACTAAATTATGGCATGTGTATATGCATATTTCATGTAAACTCAGAAATTTAGATAGATTTCACCAATCAAAGCAGATGATGTTAAACTCTAAAACATGCCTCTGATTCATAACTTACGTCTGATCTATTTTAAGACAAAACCGCCATATGCTGTTATTTATTTCCAGGTGCAATAAAATCCATTTAATTTGAAGACTGATTAAAGTAGAGAAACCTCATGACAAGTTGCAAACTGATGCTCTACCAATCAAACTAGGGTCTGATATAGATTGCCAAACACAGAAGAAATGATTCAGTAGGAGGGAGAATGTCAGCAATAATATCAAGCACCTACAAATGGTGTGTTACTGCTGCTGTAAGTCATGAAGTTTAAGTATGTAACTTAACATGTTGAACCCCAAGGCATATTAAGCCTATGGTTGGTATTTTTATCTAAGTAAAATAACTGATTAAAATATCTCCATAAAAATGATCACTTAATAGTCAGCTTATACTTTGTTTATGTATATGTTCCAAAGGATAAATAATGATACAAAAATTATTTATGGATAAATTAGATAAGTCATCATTAGATAAGTCATCATTTATGTTCTTTATGCTCAAATGTAATTAACTTCCAACTGAAATACTTTAATATAATCTGATACTACCAAGTTTTTGAAAATTTAATTTAAAATTGTTTTTTTGTTTTGCTTTTGCCTTAGAGATGAATTATGAGATGATGAGGGTTTGATTTAACTTATTTTCTACTTGAACAGATTTAAAACATTTTTCTAAAAGTATTTAAATGCTAGAAAGACCATAATGCAAGAAAAGATAGAAATCTATCTTTGAAAGTAAATTTCTTCTATTTTTAGGAATTTTTAACCTAAGAATAAGAAGTTTATGTAATTCAAAATTTTATTTGGGATGGTCAAGCTTAACCATTAAATTTTAGGTAATGGGTATCATTGATTAGGTCAAAGAATGCATTTTAAAACTGAAGATCAGGATTAAAGTATAGGGCCTGTGGCTTTCCATGAGTTTACTCACTTTTCTGATACTGTTTCCTATGTGTCAAATAGTTACAACACCCATAACATAGTGTTTTTTTTTATTTTTTATTTTTTTTATTAGTTAAGGTATTACAAATGTGTCCTCATCATCCCCATTAACCCCCAACCTCCCCCCCACACACAAACTCATGCTCCCATCCCCCTGTTGTCCATGTCCATTGGTTTGGCTTATATACATGTATACAAGTCCTTCGGTTGATCTCTTCCCCTTACCCCCGCCCTCCCCTACTTTCCTTCTGGGAATTGATAGCCTGATCGCTATGTTGTTTTTATATTAAAGATAACATAGGAAATAGGTATAGATATACAGAGTAGGGGTTCAGAAAATACTAGTTTCCCTTATATTAATGATTACAGAAGGAAAACATTATTCATGAATTTATACTTTTATTAATAAACCCCAATGAATGTTATGTATGGATTCATGAAAAATATTACACATAGAGGTAGTGTAACTTTCCAAACACTGTTAATAGAAAACATTCCAATAGTTGTTTGAGCTTTCTATGGTACACTGTTGAATATGTAATTTTTTTCTTTAAAAATCATGAATATATCACCATCAAAATCAATAATATTTAAAGACCCTTAGATATTAAAATTTAGATAGACTAAATATGTCTTTTAAAATACTAAAAATACATATTCATTTGATTTTTAAAATTATCACTTGTTAAAAATTTTATCACTTTTTAATGCTAGGTACTGAGATTTCATTTCTTCACTTTGTCAACTAGCAGCACTCTAGTTTTAGGTGAGCATCATTTGTCTATTACCACAGACCCCAACGTCACTACCTTATCTTGAATTTGTCGAGTCTGTTGCTTCTACACTTACCAGAATCTTCAAATACAATGCAAACATGACCATTTCATATCCCCATATGTGGCTCCTCATTGCTATAAGGTACATTTCCAGGTTTCTTATTATAGCACACAATTTTCCCATTATCTAGCACCTTTTTCAGTCCTATATGCTGCCACTGCCTAGCACAGGAAATGTTTAATATTTTTCCTGAACACACCATGTGACTTCTCATAAGTGTTCCTTGGCTCACATAGTGCGTTCTATCCAGAATCCCCCTTCTGCAACACCACATGATGTGAGTGAATCCTATTTATTTCAATAAGCTCAATTATCCTGTGACCAACTCAAAGATGGTGTTTTGTTATCTCCCCCATACAGACAGGGATATAGACCTCAAACAGAAAGGAATGATTGGCAAAGTTTAACTGTATAAGATCATCAAAAACAAACCTAAATATCATAAACAAAGATAGACTAAATGAGAAAAATATTAGTAATTTGCATGTGTGTGAATACAACAAATGAAGGGTTAATATACAAAATACACAGTTCCTTAAAATAATAACAAAATATTAATTAAACTAATATGAAGTGGGAAAAACATACTTACAAATAATTCCAAAAAGCAAAATTCAAATAATTAACATGGACATGACTGCATCGTTAATGTTCTTTATCAAGAAATCACAAATAAAATTTCCAACCCTGCTTTTTTACATATTATCTCTGCAAAATGTGTGAAATGATTGATAATATCCTGGGTGGGTGAAAGTTTGTGAAAACAGGTCTCATACACTAAACTTTTGTGGAGGTCAATTAAAATGCACACATACCTTGACATGGCAATTCCCCTTCTAAAATAATATCCTACAAAGATACTCACACCCACATATGTGTGTGTGTGTGTGTGTGTATACTCATATTTTTAATTAACTAAAAAATGAACCACCTATATGCCATTAATTTTCACATGGTGACAATAATTACAGTTAGTGCTTACTTTAAAATAGCATACAAATATTGGAAAGCAAAAACAGTATGTTATTTTATGTATGTATTTGCAAAATGTGTTGTATAAAGATCATGTCACTGAACATTAAGGATAGTATAATATTGTATGTTAAAATAATTTATTTTTTTATTTTTAATATAAGATAGGAAGTATGGGATAATGGGTTAAAACACTGATTCTCTAACACTGTCTGTGTTTAAGTCCCAGTTCCACCACTTACTAATTGTATGACTTTGGACCAGTTAACCTCATTATGGTTTAGTTTCTTCATCAGTAAAATGTATATAAATAAATTTTAATAAGTGATAAAAATATGGAAAGATATACATGAACATATTAGTGGTTATTTTTGAGCAAAAACAAAAAGTGGGAATACAGTGGTTTCACTTGGGGCTTTTAATTATTACTCCATATATTTTCATGTACACTATTTTAAAACATTTTACATTAAGCATATTATTTTTACTATTGCAGCTATTTTTTTAATATGGAGTTGATCAAATCTATAAAGTATGAACAAGTTCTTCATATTAGCCATATATAGGCACAAACATAATTTATTCAATTGTTGTAAGGAGGATCCACATCAAGAATAACAACATATATGCTGTTTTTATGGCTATGAATCAGCATACAGAGTAAGAAAACTCATTGCCAAACTTTTATCTAAGATAAGGGATTTAAGTTTGAAACTAAATATATTAGGAAGGTATCACTTTGTATAGGTGATGCTCACCTACACTGACAAAACTGGGCAGTGAAATGATTACAGTTGCCAGTTCAAATTAACTTGGGCAAGATATATGTGAGTCAATATAGTTATTTTATTGAAAGATTTAAATGTTTAAAATAAAGGATTGACAGCAGTTTTATAGTCAATCCCATTTGTGGCAGGAAAAAAAAAAATACTGCTTTCCGACTGAATATAAACTCATAAAAAATCTCACTACAGTGCAAAGTCATTGATTCTACAAGCTTTCCTGAATTCTAATTGCCAGCATTTCCCGGGCTACAGAACCCATGGTCTTACTCTTTAACTGCTTCCTGCCAATTTTAGGTATACTACACTCGTTAATACAGGACCAGCTCATTTAAAAATTATGAAAAGTCTAGGCATGGAGTCCTGAAAATAGTTACTGGCTACTCATGCTCTGACCATAGTCAATTTTACATGTAACCACTGGATTATAAAGGCTAACATATCATAATAGGCTTGTGATGGTTATTAAATAAGTAAATAAATAGATGAAAGAAGAAATAAAGTAAAAAATATTTTGCAGATCATTTCATGACTGTTACCTGTGGGTCTTATTCAACTTCCACTGAATTTACTCTGAGCGGATAGTGAAATTTTTACCTCTTCTGTTGCAACTTCTAAATCAGAAACTGGCTATTCTCTCCCAGACAGTAATACAATCTTCACTTCCAGGCAGGCTGAAATAAAAGGTCTACGAGTAACTGCTCTTTCTATTATCTGAACAGACACATTCTCAGGCACCCAGGGAAGAATTAAAGTCAACAAAATATTTAGCAGCCATGGGAGTACCTAATAACCCACTTTGATTGTCCTCATGAGAAATACGAATTTACCTTATGTCTTTATTGTGATTGCTCTAATCTATCAAATGACTGAATTTGGCATTTCCCAGGCCTTTGATTGCTCTAATCTATCAAATGATGAAACTGTGTGATTCTCATTTCCTCTAAAAGGGTGTTCTGTTTTACTCTTTTCTTTTTGGTAGACTGATTTACAACCTTTTCTTCTATTGCTCCCTCTGGAGCTGTCTTCCATATTTCTACCAGCTTTTGTGTTAAACAGTTTAACGAAATTACATGGATGCTCACCCCCTCATTAAGTTTAATCCCTGCCTTCCTACTTTTAAATTAACAATGGCTGACTATCAAGGGAGTTTTATGACCATCAACCCATTTTTTTCTTTTCATGATTATATAAATACAGTTTTTGTATTCCCCATGAGAATATTAGAACATATTTTCTCTGAAATTAAAACAAAACCATCCAGCCTAAATTTCTTTCATTATACATGTTTCAATTAAAAAAAAAACACACACACAACTTATTTCTACATTAGGGGAAACC
Source organism: Myotis myotis (assembly GCF_014108235.1). Classification (NCBI taxonomy): domain Eukaryota; kingdom Metazoa; phylum Chordata; class Mammalia; order Chiroptera; family Vespertilionidae; genus Myotis; species Myotis myotis. Next base: position 50,388,403 of record NW_023416379.1, read on the forward strand.
TAAATGAATTTGCACATGGTATTCTCCATATGTAATTTTAATTCTTACTATTTTAAAATTATATCTAATCACTATGTATAACAAAATCTTCTTTAGCTTATAACACTAAATACATTATTTTGATTATGGTTTTGTAGTTATTTTTCTTATATCTTTAAATAAAACTACAAGTTAGATATTCCTGGATATTTTTGGTATTTTCACTTAAAATGAGTCACTATTTCACACACTTTTATCATTATGTGATTAATTTTGATATTGATGTTCTTTACTAAATAAGTTTTTATTAATGATTCTAACACATGCTCAAAGATGCTTTCTGTGATATTCTATCATTTAACTAATATTGTAATATACTTATTGCAATTTTATTATCAGTGGTTCACAGGGAACGTCACCATGAGGATGGTGACTGGTCATATGTGGTGGCTAGTAACTCAATAACCAAAGAAATGATCAATGAACCACAGGACAGGTGTGGGAAGTCATTCATTCAATATTGTGTGTGTGGTGTTGCAAAGTACTAAATGCTGCAGATATCAGGATGAGTAAAGTACAGCCTCTGCCCACAGGCACTATCAGAAGCTAGTGGGAAAGAAAGAAAATAGGTGACTAACCCTAATTCAGGCACATTACGATAAAAACTGTGAAAGAAAATAAAGTTATTGGAATAGAGAAAGCAACTGACAAGTGAGGATAAGAAGAATATTCACCAACTTTTCCATTCATCTAAAACAAGCATTCAATAATGCTACAAAACAGACACATTGCTAGGTACCGTCTACATAGAAACGAATAAAACAAATTCTCCTTCTCACATAGAGTTCAAATTTTAGTGAGTGATATTTAATCTGCACACACGCAGAAAAGAGAAAGTGGAAGAGGCAGAGAAACATATTTCAAGCAGAATAAAGGGCAGAAAAAATAAACTTGGGCTTATGAAATTATTAGAAGTACTCAGAACCAGTATGTGTATACCTTGCAAGGGGAGGGGTGAGAGTAGAAAAATAGTGTTGCAATACAGGATGAGAAGAGACCATGAAGAAAATAAAATCCCCCCTAAAAATTTTTACCTTAATTGTATAATCAGTAAGTGTAATCAAAACTTTTTGAATAGAGGTATTGACAGATCTGTGTGTACAAAAGTAACCAAGGCAATATGTTATATACAGTCCAATAGAGACATGTTATCATGACTGGAGTTTTAGATATGGAATAGGTAGCTATATAAAATAAGTGACAGAAAGAAGGGTACAAGACTTTGGGTGGTAGAGTTCGATGATATTTGAATTAGATAGGAACACCTTAGAAGTTTTGACCAAAGAAGTACTATAATTGGAATACTTAAAAATAGAGCCATCATGCCTGCTGTGTTGAGAATCAACTACAGGGAGGTGAGGACAGAATTAGGGAGACTTGTTAGAAGACTACTACATGCAAGAGTCAATAGGGGAATGGGCGAGTGTATCACAGTGGAGGTGGTGAGATTTGGTCAGATCTTGGGAAAAGTTTAATTGTTAAAAAACTGATTTCTACCTGATGGATTAGATGTGGGTTATGAGAGAAAGAGGAGTCAAGGATGACATCAAAATTATGTCCTTGATGTCATATGAGCAATGGAAAGATGGAAGTTATTTACTGAGATGAGATAGGAAAAACTGTGAGTTGAGTAGTGTCTTAGTATATTTGGGTTGCTATAACAGAATACCTTTTATAAGGTCAACAGGGCAACAACCCCATTCATTAGCTTATCTCCAAAAGGCCTTACCTCCAAATGCTAGTACATTGAGGATTAGGATTCAACACAGGAATTTTTAGGGGCACAAATATTCCATAGAAAGCAGGCAGGATTCAGGCTCAGATTTAGGTGTATTAAATTTATAACATAATATGGATTAAGCAAATAGATATTCAAGCCTGGATTTCAGGAATAAGGTCTAGAGATAACATTTTGTGAATCATCAGAAAATAGATGGTTTTTAAAGCCATGTGACTGAATGAAATAATCTCAGGCACACGTGCAGACAGACTATTTTTAAGGACTAAGCCCTGAGGCCCTCCAATATTTGAGAAGAGAGACAGAAAATTGAGAAGACCAGAAAGGAGTCTGAGAATGACTGGCTCAGGAGGATAATAACCAAAAGAGAGCAGTGTTTCATCCCATGGATTTACTAAGAAGGTGCTAAGAAATGAGTGATCAGTTATGCCAAATGTTGCCATTATGCAAAAATAAGATACAGACTTAAAATTGCCCCTGGAATAACATGCAGTAAACTTGGCTAATAACTGTTCATGTGAAGCATTGAAAGTAAATGAATATGACCAGAAGCATGAAAATAGTGAGAATAGACATCAGAAAACTAAAGAATTTTTATTTTCAATAAAAAGAAAGATAGTGATAACTGAAATTCCCTTGAACTTAGAAAGTTTACTTCTTAATATTTCTCAATTGTGCTTCTCAGAATGGCTGTTTCTTTACTTAGCCCCTAGCTCACTGGGTGTTTTGAATCAACAGTTCATTAGAGTAATTTGTAAGTGATTTGACTTTGTTCAGAATAATTTACAATCAATTTTTCATTTCCATCCCTCTATAGAATCAAAATATTCTTGGTGTGCGGATTCTACCAGGGCATCAGGCACCAGTTTCCTTATGGGAAACTTGAGAAATCAGCAGCTTGGTCAAGTGCCAGCTGTAATAGAAACAATGTTTTAGTTGCAGTGCAGAAGCCAGTTGGAGAAGAGATCTTGACCTCATTATTCTTTCAAGAATGTTGATGGTAGTGAACCAGCCATTGTGCTCATATTAATTCTTCCAAGATTTACTGTAATAATAGTTGAGGCATTTTTACTATCATGCAATGGATATTCAATTGTCTTTGGGTATGCTGCACAAAATATGCCACGGTATTTTAACACCTTCACATTTGTGGAAGCTGATTTTTGTTCATAGCTTTTATACAGCATTATCATCTTTATCTGTCACTAACTTTCTACTTAGATTCCTTAACAGCCACACACACTCCCGGGTTCTTTGCTTCTTTTATTGATCTCTCTTCCCCAAAGCCATAGGCAGTATCAAACACAACAAACTATTTAAGGTCTTTATTTGTCTCTTGAGTCAAACAGCTTAAACTCCATCTGATGATATTACCTCTTCAGCCCATAAGTTTCTTAGCGGGCCTCAATAAAACAACTTTATGCTCTCAAAGTATAACCTCATTCTAATTTCTTTGTCTTTATTGCCATATAAGACCCTGCCTTAGTTGCCCACTATGTTTGTCCTGTCAATTTCAGATGTGCTAAACAGTGGCATATAAACATTCATTAGCTTTAATTACTCATATCACACATTTATATGCATTTGTTTCATAAATATATACCTTTTCTGTGGTGTGTCATTGTAAAGGTTGTCTAAGATATTGTTTATTCCCATTTAGTTATATCCTCATTTGTTATCCTGCAGAGTTCAGTAATGTTCTAATTTCTAGCTATTTTATAACTACATGAATGTTTTTCTAGATTTTCTTTATATATGTGACTCTGAAATATTTTATCTAATAATGAAGCTATGCATTATAAAATATCATATTTATGTATCCCCTCATAGCTATTGCTAAACATTTTTAAGTATTTTTATCACAGTTATTTTTATTTTCATTACAAATGGCATAAATAATTTTCAAAATTTCTTGGGCTAAGGATAAAGGGCTTCTTAGACTTGACATTTTTTGGAAACTAGACTGTAGATCATATACCATGCACAAAACTGGTGATTAAGTAGTGAAGAAGACAGACACAGATTTTGCTCTCAAGACCATTAATCAGAGATGCAACCAAGAGAATCAGGAGAGTGAGTGATAGCAGAGGTATAGCATGTCAGCCAATCTCTTAGGCTAGAATATTTCTCTATCCTTCATCGCAATGCCCCTCATGACTCCAATGCAGAATAATATTCAACTTGGATTCATATTATCTGCATTTAAGAGCCTTATATTAAAGCAATGAGACATAGAGCAAATAGATATATCACTAGCAATAGGTATCTTGACAGTGAGAGCTTTTGAAAGAGCAGTAGGAGCAAGCATATATAACTGCCAATTTCAGGTGTTTTTTTTTTTTTTTTCAGTGTTAAAATAATCGGGATTATATCATTGGAATTCAAGGAAGACACTTTTAGTATAATGATTATCCATGCCATAAGATCACTATCATTCACCTGTTATCCTGAGATTATTTCAAACCTTTATGGCAGCTTTGGCTTCTGAAGCATGTGCCTGTATTTAAAGGAGCTTGTTCAGAATATTCTCTAGTAAATACACTTACTTTAAAATATGCTGGGAAAAGTGAATATGAACATACCCCAACCACTATCACTATCCTGAATACAAAATAGTTTGTAGAATTTGTGGGAGGAAATTAATAGACAAAATTGTTATATACTACCCCCTCTATGCCAGCCCCATGGTTGGGCTATACTATGCCAGACCAAGAAATGACACAGAAAGTCAGATAAACCTGCAGAGGCAGGATAAGGGATAGATCAAAAATGAATAATATGAAAGGTGAAATCAGATGAACAGTATACACAGAAACCTCCTACAATAAATATTTAGTCTGATTCACAGAAAGCATCCACAGCATAACATTAAGGAGTTCCAGAAGAAGTTCTGGCTTTCAAGGTCAAGAGTCTGATCCTGGTACCAAAATAGTGGTTCACCCTTGAAGGACACGGCTGAAACCCATGAAGTGAAATTTGAGTTTGGCTTAATTACATCAATAATAAATGGTCTAAGCAACAATGCAACTGAACTGATGCTGCACCAATGAGTTAAAGCCCTAGAATATATATTCCAATTTCCTGTGACAGAGTTGGGCAGAGTGGGGGGAATTACAATAGAGAAATGCTCAAGTAATCTCAGTTTTAAAATATCAGGGAATTGGAGATGAGATTCAAGGTAAAGAAAACTCAGAGAAAACCTTTCAATAATGACACTAAATAGAATCATAATAGGCAAGGCTTTGATTATTTCTAGTTATACAGTTGCCTGAATGGCTGTTAGTCCATGATACTGACAAAAAAAAGGCCTTCCTAATTTCAAGTGACTAGAGCTATGTCATAGCATCCGTAACTTTAATTACATAAGAAATACTTTATTGGAAGAACAGTCTCAAGTCCAATTTTTAAGTATAAGAATATTTTCATTAAACAAAATAAAACTGCAAATCAATACGTGACTTTTCCAAAGGTCACTTCTTTACGTGCTGTCTTATCTCTGGCTTGAGAATCATCTATTTGCTTTTGAAGGTCTCCCAGGGCAACTTGGGCACTCTTGTCAGGTGGCAGTAGCAAACGTGTATACGTGGCCAAAACATTAGTAACACCATTTAAATGAAGATGACGAGACCCACCAGTTCCAGGACCAGAAGAGATACAGCTGTGGAACAGGGATTCACATCTGTTTTTTTGGAGAGGAGGTTGGGAGGGGGAAACCCTAGGGTAGTGTTAAGGCTTGGTGATACATTTTTAGCTTGTTTTGTCTTTCCTGGTGAATCTAAAGGCTTCATATCACAAGCAGAGTGTTTTGCTGCTGTAAAAGCTGAATGAAATTCTGCTCCTAGATTTTTAACAAAAAGTTCTGAATAAGAACTCTTAAGCATGGAATGTTGCATTGGTCTTACAGGTATTTTGGGGATACCTTTTGATCCAAGCCACCTGGTAACACCACTTTGATCTTCATTGAACAACTGCTCCATGTCTTTGCTTTTGATACCCAAAGGGCTTCCTATAATTTTGTTTTGTTTTGTTAATCCTCATCCAAGGAAATTTTCCTATTGATTTTAGGGAGAGTGGAAGAGAGAGGGAGACAGAGAGAAACACATCGATTGGTTGCTTCCTGCCAGCCCAGACCGGGGCCAGGGTAGGGAAGAGCCTGCAACCAAGGTACATGCCCTTGACCAGAATCAAACCCGGGACCCCTTTGGTCCACAGGCCAACACTCTATCTACTGAGCCAAACCGGCTAGGGCAATGCCCAGAGTGTTTCCCATTAACTGTAATACTTCATGACATTCATATTTTGGTTTTGAAAATATCCCATAGATAGGTCTCTCATTTGGGTTCTGTTGACCTTTCCTTCTGCACTACTTAGTAAGTTCATCCATTTCTTTTGTACATCATCCAGCACTTCTTGTTGAACCCAATTTTATTTTTAAAATTCTTCACTTTCTTTTTTTTTTTTTTTTCCCAGATCTAAGCCAGCATTGGCTTTATCCCAACATCCTTATAACACCACCAGTTTTCCTTCCAGATTGTCTGCCTTTTCTATCCATTCAACTAGTACCAATTTCAGGTTAGCTAGTACATGTTCCCGAGAGACAGAGAACTGTAATGCACTTTCATCTCTTTCCTGGTGACACATTCAATTGTTCCTGCAATGCCTACCTGCAAACTGGCTTGAAGGCTTGCCTTTTCCATTGCATTAGAAGATGAATGTTGCTTCTCCTTCAATTCTGTGACTTTCCTTCTTAGTTTAGCTGCTCTATATTCTACAATGCAAGCTCCGGCAAAGGAGAATCTTCTGATTCTAAAGCATGGCTAATGATCTCTCCAGCTCCAGGTTTAAGCATACTTATTTGTCACATAAATGTTCAACCTCCTTCTCTAAGGCACAGTTTTCCATTTTTTTTTTTTCTGTTTCAGGGCCAACATTACCTCTGTTCTCACCAGTTGAAACTGTCTTTTCCTGCATTAACGTAACTGCATTTAAAAGCTTATTAATCTCCCCAGCCTTGCCCTGTTCTTTGCTTTAAATAGTTGCTAAAGCATGAATCTTCGTCATTGCAACAAATTCAAATTATTTCTCTTTCCTCATCCTTGAAAGTCAGATATTTGTTTCTTGTAGTGTTTGATTTTCTGTTTCCTTTTCCATAGATGTTCCTACTGTGTGGTTTTTTTTTGTGTGTGTGTGTGTTGGGGGGGGGGGGGTTGTTGTTGTAATTTTGTTTGTTTGTTTTCCTGTTTTCATTTACACACATCCACTTCAAAATTCAATATTCTCTCCTTCTGGTTGGTTACTGCCTGCTTAACTTTTGCTCACTTCACTGGTGAAATTTTCACTTAAAGAAAGTACTTCATCACTTTTTACTTTAAGAGCTCTTTTTCCTTAAATAAGTCTTGTAAAACTTATGTAGCTTCTCCTTTAGCTGCTTAATTTCTGGGTCAGTTTGTTTATGTTTTCTTTCTAGTTCAGAGGGGCAGCAATTGAATCAGACAATCTCTGATTATCTTTCTGGATGGTCCTAATTGTTGCTTCTTTATCTAGAGTTGATTTCGTCAGCTTTTGTACCTCTTGGAGCAATTTAGAAGACTCACTCAGTTCATCAGATTTAATTGCCGTAAGAGAGTCTGTGGATTCTGAAGTAATTAATCTAGTGGAGGGGTGTAGTGAAATAAGGTCAATCTTACCTATAAGATTATCCTTGACATTTCAAAGTTGCCCTACACTGAGCTGAATTGGTGCTAATTCGTTCTCCCTATTTTTTGACTCTACAAAGCTCCTTTTCATTTAAATTTGTTCCCTAAGCTCAAAGTTCTCCTTTTGGGATGTTTAAATTATATTTTTGCAACTGATTTAGCTGAACTACTACTAAATTTTCTATTTTATCTTCAAGCTTCTGCTTGGTTAAATACAAATTATTAATAACCAATTCACTTTGAATTAACTTTTCTTTCTGCACATCTGACTCTTCAGTGGTGTTCATTTCATCATCTTAAAGTTGACAAACTTTTTTCATCATCTAGAGCTTGTTTTAGTTTACTGATGATGCTATGTCCTTCATTTTGTTGTTTTGATAGCTGATCTTTCATGAAAATTATATGCTTTGCAGGTTCTGTTGGGCCAACTATCCTACTATCTGATTCCATTTTTGGTCGTTGGTCTTCAAGTCACATCTTAAATAATTAACTTTTGAATCCAGAGTCATGTCTCTTGTAGCTGTACTTTTAATTCCTTCATATTCATTGTTCAATTTTAAAAGCAATAAAGTTCTTCCCTTTCTTAACTTAATAATGATTTTTTTCCCCTAAAACTTTAACTTGTTCTTTAAGATTCAGGTTGTCATCAATGAGATAGTTATCTTTGTTACTTCACTTTCAATATCAAACAGTGCTTGTTGCACTCTGAACACTTCATCCACGAGAATAGCTCTGTGAGAGAACCCTGTCCTTTTCTGTCACAGTATCCTTTTGCTTCCTGACATCAGGCTTCAATTCACATTCTTCATTTATTTCTTTCTTTTCCTCATTTATCCATTTCCTCAAAACATCTCTCCCATGTTCTGCAGAAGATAAATTTTTACTGATGTATTTAAAACTAACCTCAAGATCTTTGAACTTCTTTTGACTCATCTTTTTCAGTTTGTAGAACTTGAATAGATTTTTGCACCTCATAAGTGCTGGAGGCTTCAGTTACTCCGATTCCTAAGCCCCCCTGCTATATAACAGATTTTCCAGTTCTTCAATTCCTTCTTCATATTCACTTATTTTATCTTGATGCTTAGGGGTTATTTCTGCCAGTTTCTGTTGATGAGCATTCTGCAATACTGCCATTTCAAGTTGATGGTCACCAATTCCCTTATTTTACTTTTGTTAAAATTTCTTAATGGTATTTGAAATTTGTAGATTTCATTGTGATCAAAGCTGTTTACTATGAAAGCCTGAGCAAAATACCTCCAATGGCTAACTTCAGCCTCAGGTCTTAGAACTTTATTTTATTTGACAGTCTATTTCCTGTTATAAGGAAATCAGGTCAGCAAAGTCCATGTCATTTCCATTTCAAGCTGGAGCATAATGGTTGATGTCATAACCCAATAAAGGTGTTGCAAGGGTTGAGGGTACAAGGCCAGCTCCAGAATTTACTGAGTGGCTGAATGCAGCTTCAGCAATTTGTTCTTTAGCATTATCTGTCTTCCTTTTAGAAATCTGAACTCTAAGTCTTTCTGTTATAGTTCATGTTGGTAAGCAACAGTTTGCTGTTTCTGAAGCTCTGATATTTCATACTTCTGGTCTAAATCACTGATAAGAGTTTTAAGTCTATCAATCTCTGATCTTAAGGTTATCTGAGTGATTTCAACCTCTTTTCTCTTAGAGTCAAATGACTCTTCTTCCTTTTCAGATCCCTTCATCAGCACATCTTTTGTAAAGTTAGAGAGATGGTCTGTGAAGGAAGCCACACTGCTGCACACTTGGCTAAGCCAGGGCCAAGGCCACCAAATCAAGAGGCTATCACTGCCAGTCATAGGCCTGGCCTGGTCCACTCCACCAAGAGCTGGCCAAAATCATCCAGCACTGCGGGACAACTGGGCCAAGTGTCCCAGAATGGCTGCATGGGTGGGACTAAGAATCAAATCAAAATGATCCTGTTGCAAGGCAAACACAGAGTGGCAGGCCTTGAATGGGGAGAGGAGAACACCTGGCTACTAGGCCTGGTCTGGGCCTGACAAGGGGTTCTTCTCCAGTGACAAGACCCTGGCAGGCCTCTTAGGTGCCCTCTATCTCTGTGACTATCCCCACGAGGCACTGCCTGGACTGTTACCATGAAGGCCCCTCTGCAGGCACCACCTCCGAACACTGTCCCATGTGCACAGCGTTCTGCAGGCCAGCACCTTCTCCAGCTGCTCTCCTGCATGTTCTGGCTGTGAGAAGTGGGCCTTGCACTTTGCTCTAGCCCCTCACGACAGGGGGCACGGAGGTGCCTCCATCCACCTCCCAGGCTCCCAGCACAGTCTCCTCAGTGTAGCCCTTGAGGAAGAGGCAGTGGTGGCTGCTGCAGTGGCTACTTGCATCTGGCCTCCACCAAAACTGTGGTGGCCTGAAGGCCCCTCAAGTACATATTTAAAACTTTAGAAATCTATGTGATTTCAGTAAATATTAATCTAGTTCAATAACAATTCCCCCCTGAATTATAAAGGGCTTGAATAAACCAACAGATATATGAAATTAGTGTTTTTTGCTTGCTTTTCCGATCCCTTTAGCAGTGCTTCTTCAGTTCTTCCTGACTTGACATTCTCATTATTCATTTTTAGACACTTATTTATCCATTTTTCCCTAACTTACTTCCTATTTATAGATCTTATAAGTCTTAGAGTCTAGAGTACTTTGAATATAATAACTGATTATACTTCCATTCCTGGAAAAAATACTGGGTATGCCAGTCACAGTTCTGTTTACCCTTCAGGGAGAAATATTTGATCTTATCATTTCCTGAAACTTCTCTCTTTTTAAGTTACAAATGTTTACAAATAGCTAAGCTTTAACTTCAGGGATTTGATGATGTCCCTACTTAGGAATAGAGATCTAGTCTTTGATTATCTGTTTTCCCATCAATAAAACACTTTACTTTCACTAAAATAAATATGACACATTAGCACAAGATTGATATAATTCATTTAGTGAATTTAATGAAACTGCAATTTGCCTGTTACTATTAGTTATTTTCTTCCATGTTTTTAAAACCTGCTTCATAAGTAGTAAGAGAAAGAGTGCAAATAACACTTTAAGCCAACTGACCATTTGTACCACCCAGTTTATGATTTTTATATATTTAAGTATCAAACACATTATTATATTGTGAGTTTCCTGGACTTATAAAAATATCTCAAATTCTATATATTTTAAATTTGCTTTTGTCCTAAGTTTTTCCTTTTTGAAATTTCATGATATTATAATTTTAAAAATGATAATTTTAAACTTACCTAAAATATGAGTAATAGTAAGAATGTTAATGTTTTTAAATAATATTGATATAAAAGGGAATGGCTTTGACCCACAAAGGGCTTGTAATTTCCTTAAGTGTGTTGGACTATCACAAGAAGTTGAGTTCTCAGAAGAATCCTAAAATAAGACTGTCCATTGGTATGCTAAGGGTTGGTTAATTTAATTAATCAATTATGTAAAAATATTTTGTCTTTCAAATGGGATATAGTCATAGGCTGATTAAGGACAGGATACATTCTGAGAAATGCCTCATTAAGCAATATCATCCTTGTGTGAACATCATAGGGTGTACTTACACAGTCCTAGATGGTATTGCATACTACACACCTAGACTACATGGCATAGCTTATTGCTCCCAGGCTACAAGTCAGTTACTTAAGAAAACAATCTGAGATTAAATCAATCACAGAAGAAAAAGATGATACAGAGAAACAGTACATATTAGGCTGCTGCTGGCATAACATAACATAACATACTCTTTTACAACAATTTTTTTATATGTAGCAAAAGTACACTCTAAATAATGATAAAATATAGTATAGTAAATACATAAACCAGTAACATAGTCATTTATTATCATTGGCTAGTATTATATATTGTACATATCTATATTTTTAAAATTGACTTTCAGAAAGGAAAGGAGAGAGAGAGAGAGAGAGAGAGAGAGAGAGAGAGAGAGAGAGAGAGAGAGAGAGAGAGAGAGAAACATCTATGATGAGAGAGAATCATTGACTGGCTACCTCCAGTATGGCCACTATTGGGGACCAAGCTGGAAAGCAGGCATGTGCTCTGACTGGAATTGAACCGTGACCTCCTGGTTCATAGGTCAATGCTCAACTAGAGTCACACTATAGGGCATGTACTGTACATAACTATATGGGCCATATTTTATAAGACTGTCAGCATAGTAGGTTTGTTGACACAGCATCACCACAAATGTGTAATGCATTATACTACAATGTTACAATGATCAAGAAGTCACTAGGCAATAAGAAATTTTCAGCCACCTTATAATTTTATGGGGCCATCCTTGACCAAATCATTATATGGTGCATGATTGTTTGCTCATTTGAGATATTTCTAAATTTCACTTTAGTGATTCTCAGTCCTGGATTTCTACCATACCCCCAAATGCTACCAACACAAATGTCCATACTTTCTAAAATAAAAAAGAGCTGCCCTGGCCGGCCTACTTGGTTCAAGCATCATCCCTTACACTGAAATGTCTCAGGTTCAATTCCCACTCAGGGCACATACCTAGGTTGCAGTTTTGTCCCTGGTCAGGGCATGTGCAGGAGGCAACCTAGCAATGTTTTTATCTCACATCAAAGTTTCTCTCTCTCCCTCTCTTCTTTTCTAAAATCAATATATATTCTTTTTTTTTCTTTCTGAAAGAGCCTACACTGGTATGGTACATTTATTAGTATTTGTAAATACTCATTCACACACTCTTGTACACTTCACACTTGGAGTACACTTTCCATCCAATTGATATTGGGCTTAATTATTGACACATTTTGATCAATGGAATGTAAGTGAATTTGATATACACTTCAACTGAGCAGAAGCTTTAAATGTACCTGTAGGGTTTCTCTTGCTAATTCTCACTGCCAAAAGAATGGGCATGTCTGAAATAGTGTCCTCTCTTTCAGACTTAGGTCTTACAATGTAAGATTTGTTGAAGGAATCAGAGTCAATACAGCCACAGATAGTCTGCTGTCACTAACTCTTACAGAGATAAGGATTAAGTGTCTGTTATTGTAAAACATTGAGAGTGTTAGTTTTTAGAAGCAAAGCTAAACTTAAACATTGGATAAATAGATGAATAGATATATCTTTTAAAAGTATAATTTAATAATAAAAAACAAAAATAAATGTGCATTAACTATTGTTATTTTTATATTTTATTTTGTTTAGTCCTAGTAATTCTTTTTCTTACATTAAAACTCCTGAATAATGGTTTTTCCAACTATAGTTACAAACAGAATTTTAATTATAATAAAATAGGGATGCTATTCAAATAGTGGCCAATTTTCCATAGATATTGTGGTTCAGTCATGAATAGCAATGCAAAACATAATATTTACATAGAGAAATCATCCAGCTATTCATTCATTACAAAATTAATGAAATAGGAATAAATGCTATGATAATATTAGCCTTATCTCCAATATTTATCCACCTACATGACTTCCAATTAGCTTTGAAACTCAAAGTTGAATAAATGTCCTTCAGGAGAGTGATGAACATATGCAGATTAATATTAACATTGTTTATTAGTTAACAACATAATTCAAGTCACCTCCAGGCTGGCTATACAAAAACTTCAAGTATAAATATAAACATAGAATGCCTAATTCAAATTATATATAATTTCTAAATTAAATGTTTAGGAAGCTATTAAGGAAATCCAATCAAAATTCATTATAAATTATAAGAATATGTAAAATTCAAGTAATTGGCATTAATCTGAACAAGGCCTCAGATTTTTGTTTCCAGTTTCATTATTTGCATTAATTATGCATTGGCAGTTTATTTTTTATGCATGAGAACTGAGAAAGAGATACCAATCCAATTGTGTTTCATAATTATACTTTAAGAAGCAAAAACATTTCACAGAAAATATTTTGGAAGATTAGGGGGGTCACTTTAGGTTTTTACTTGTATGCTTGTGTTTATCTCATTTTTCCACATGCACTGCTAAACTGATATGCAATACTATTTTTTTTTATAAATACTAATTTTCAATTTGTTCAATGAATATGATGCTATGCACACTGAAATTGGCTTCCTATTTTCCAGAAAGTTTTTGAGACTTGTGATTCATTTATTTTCAGAAATGAATACATTTCTAGGTGTCACTGTCTTCAGCCATAAGGTGACAATATTTTAAATGTCATTGAAATGAATCCTACCTGATTTGTATGGGAATAAATATTCAAAGACGTTATCCATGTAATCCTATTAAAGCAGAATTTGCAAGGAAACATTTAGCATGCTCTTGAATCTTTGAAGCTCATGATGGTTGTAAGCCATGCTATAGCTCTGTTGTTAAATTTTCCCAAAGCAGTTAAAGCTAATGGCAGTAACAAATGAAATGCTATAAATCCGGGAAAGCATCAAGCCTCCTTAATTCCTGAGGCATAAATTTTAATCATTGAAATAGAATTTGCTTTTGGTTTCCTTAGCTAATCTCACTTTCTTTTGTTTTCCCCCAAGACGATTTGATGTTTTGTTAAGAATGAAATCAATTACAGTATAACTGCAGTTTATAAGGGATTTAGCCCTAGTAAGATGAGAAAAAGTTGTTTTACTCTGTTTTTTAAGAAAATAAGCCCCACTCCCCCACCACCCAATCTCTACCTCTATCTTTGGATATTTTTCCTTGTAGGTTCATTGAGGGACTTTTGGAAAATAAAGCACATAGATTAAAAATTCAGTTAAGAAGTTATTTCCTGAATGTCCTTATTCCCTCCTTTGGAAGCTAAAAGACTACATTAGGTAATTCACAGAATATAATATGTGGATTACATAGATTCATTTTGACTGATATAATATTTGAATCATCTCTATCACAATCTTCTAGGATGTTTATACACAATTCAGACTAGTAGGCTTTAACTATAACTAAATCAGAATGTTCACAACACATACATCTGAATATTTAACAAGGCTCTCAAGTAACTCTGAAGTTTGAGAACCAGTGCTATAAATGAAGAAATAACAGAATATATAGAATTACTGACATTTTTAACTCACCTTTTCATTTGGCTTTGTTTCTTTTTCTTTTTTGAACTTGGTTTGCTATAAGTATAATTTCAAAGTTGAGCTTCATGTTTCATCAAAAGAATTACAGCACTGCTGGAAAATATAAATTGAACTCAATTTGTGCCCTAAGGTATTAAGCCTTATTTTTCTTATGGCATTAAATTTGTTAGGTTTGTTATATTTCCAAAGAAAGATTCATCTTTTATAGATCAGCATACTTTTACTTATGGGATATCATATTTTAGTGATTAAAGAAATTGTCTGTACTTATAGGACTTGAAGAATTTAAGTCCCTTCCTTCTAAGAGAATGAAGACAATGCAGTGAGAGTTTAATAGAGATATATGAACTAATCAACATCTGGAAAGATAAAAATATTTTTCCAAAGATGAACTTGTTTCATATTGTAAAGAAAACTATATTCAAGTCAAAGTACCATCAAAGAAAAAGTACAAGGCAACAGGATAATAATAAAACAATGGGTGCAGGGACACAATTCCCTAGTGCAGAAATGGGCAAAATCTTCAAACTACACCATACTTCAGTCCAGTAATAAATGACTCATATGCACAAGCATAACCCAATTCAAGTTAAACTGGTGTTCATTTAATATAGGACACATCTACTAGATTAAAATTATATTTCCTAAATTTCTACCTAAATTGGAATAAATGAAAAGCTTGTACCTTATACTGGTTCAATATAGAGAATAAACTCAAGAAAACTACAAAATTAGGTAAACATGCCTTATAATATACACTGAGTGGACAGATTATTATGACCACACCATCAGTACTTCCTTGGGCCACTTTTGCCTTCAATACTGCTGTGATTCTTCTTGGCATTGACTCCATGAGATGTTGAAAGGTAATGCGAGGAATCTGACACCATGTCTGATGAATAGCACTGTCCAGTTCTGTAAGATTTGATGGTTGTGGAACCAGCTGCCTCATGGCTATTTTAACTTCATCCCACAAATGCTCAATTGGATTGAGATCTGGTGATTGTGGGGGCCACCTACGCAAGGTAAAGTCTCCCTCATGTTCTTGAAAGCACTCCTTAACAATACGAGCACGGTGGCATGGCACATTGTCTTGTTGGAAGAAGCCATCTCCATTGGGATACACCATCAACATGATAGGATGAACTTGATCCGCAATGATACTTAGGTATGTTGTGCTATTCAGACGTTGTTCCACACGAATTAAAGGCCCAAATCATGCCAGGAAAACATACCCCAAACCGTAACACTGTACCCACCAGCTTGAAGGGTTGTACTCATGCATGTGGGGTGCATGCTTTCATGCTGTTTCCGCCAAATTCTCACTCTGCCACCTGCATGATGCAACTAGAAACGTGATTCATCAGACCACATGACCTTTTTCCAATGCTCAACTGTCCAATCCTTGTGTTCCTGTGTGAATTGGAGACGTTTAATCTTGGTAACTGCAGACAGCAAAGGTGTTCAAACAGGCCTTCGGCTGTTTTGCTGATACTTGCTCCATGGCTCTGAGTGCCAACCATCATCCCACATTCAAAGGCTGTTAAATAGCATTGTTTACCCATATCTTCAGAAAAAAATCACTTCTACTGTCGTGGTAAACAACCTGCTTCCCTATTTATAATGGTCTGGCCCTCTAGCAACTTCAGCACGAAATTACAGCTAATTTGCCTATAAACATCAGGTGCTCCTAATAATCTGGCCACTCAGATTATTGTATTAATCATGCTACACACCCAGCGAATTTTCTTAAATACAATGCCTAGAATTGACTTTTCAATGACTAAGAAAAATAACAGAATATCAATTTTGTGTAGACCTAAGCAAAAAATAAAAAATCATTGAAAAATTATCATTTTATTTAATTCTCAATAATTAAACAATATAGTAAACAATAATAATAGACCTTGCCAAGACCACTCTCCAGCTCCATAGCTGGTTTATTTTTTTTTTTGTAATCCTTTATTACTATCATTGAAAAATGGTCATTGTATGCTTATAAATACTTAAGTGACAATGATTTCATTTCTTAATCTACTACTAATTAGTATATGGAAGTCATTAAAAAATCTGAATCTTAGTTTCTTTACTCCTAAAATAAAGGTTTATCTCTTTCATCTTCTAGTTTCCTTCCATCTCAAAAATTATATAATTCTATGGAGCAGTTTGTACCATGACTGAAACAATATTGTCAGAAATGTCTTCCTTATCCTAATATATAAAAATCCAAAATGACTGAAGGCACGACCGACCGGAAGTCAGTCCTGCAGTCAGTGCTGGGTTGCTGTGGTGACCCAGCACTGACTGCTAAGGGGGCTCCGGATCAGGCCCAAAGAGAGGCCTGGAAAGAGAGGCAGGGTCTGGTCTGTAGCCTCCGTGGCAGCTGTTGATTAGCCCTTGCCTCTCTCTTTCTCTCTGTGCCTGGCAAGCAGACATGCCTCTCTTTCTCTCCAGGCCTCGCTGCAGGCTGCTGATCATCCCCGCCTCTCTGATCAGGCCCAGAGATAGGCCCGGAGATGCTGACTGGCATAGAAACTGACAAATCAGAACCAAATCTGGGTGAACTGTGAGGAGCCAATGGCTGCCTAGGAGGTGGAGCTTTTGATGCTGACTGGCATAGAAACCAACCAATCAGAACCTAATCTGGGTGAACTGCAAAGGCAGAACCTAAGGTGGGGGCTGAGGAGGGGTTTTAAGGGCAAAAGCTGTTTGGTGTAAGGTGTAAGAAAGTGGTTCAATTGTTTAATGACTAGTTTGGCAGGATAGTGCATATGGCTGGCTATCAGTCCAGTTATAGAGATTATGTATTTTTGTCTGCCAAGAGCATTTCCTCCTGCTGAAAAAAGCTTTCCCCCCAACTTAAGCCATCCTATCATATATAATCTATCTATACTAATAAAAGGATAATATGCTAATTAGACCAGTCGACCAGCCAACTTCCTTACAGACGGACAAAGCCATGGTGGTGGAGGCCAAGGCAGAGGCAGTTAGGGGCAATCAGGCCAGCAGGGGAGGGCGTTTGGGGGTGAGATCAGGCCAGCAGGGGAGGGCAGTTGGGGGCGAGATCAGGTCGGCAGAGAAAGGCAGTTGGGGATGAGATCAGGCCAGCAGGGGAGGGCCACTTAGGGGCAAGATCAAGCTGGCAGGGGAGAGCATTTGGGGGCGAGATCAGGCTGGCAGGGGAGGGCAGTTAGGGGTGATCAGGCAGGCAGGAAGAGGCAGGTAGGGGTGATCAGGCAGGCAGGTGAATGGTTAGGATCCAGTGGTCCCAGAATGTGAGAGGGATGTCCGATTGCTGGTTTATTGGACATCCCCCAATGGGTCACCGATTGGAGAGGGTGCAGGCTGGTCTGAGGGAACCCTTCCCCCATGCACAAATTTCATATACCGGGCCACTAGTATTAAGAATAAAGCTGGTCAATCATGATTCTTTTTCTTTCTGGAGCAGTATTCAATTGGATTTTTTTCAGACATAAGTGAGAGGAATCCATATCAAACTGATTTTAGCAAAAAGGGAATTTAGTGCCTCACAAAACAGACATAGCTCAAGCCAGGTGCTCAAATTATATAATTAGAGTAATCTCTCTTTCCACCTACTTTATTTTTCTTTGAATTGCTTTGTTTTTTAGAAAGATGTCTCCAAATAATGACAGTGATGCCAAGCAGTAGTTCCAGCCAAATAAGCTAGTGGTTTATTAACTCCTACAAAAGAGACTGCCTATTTTCCCAATCTTCCTGCAGAAATCTGAGAATTGAGTCTCATTGGTTTGTACCCATTTTTTGTTAATACCCTGGCTGTGAAATGAGATAAAACTTATAAAAATATACTTATTGACTATACCTAGGTAGAATATCTATCACTGCAGCTGGGAATTAAAATAAGCCCCAGTTAAAACAGATGAGAAGTATAAAAACTCAAAGGAAAAATGGTTTGCTTTTATCAGAAAAACAGGAACTGGATGCTGAGCAGGTAAAACAAAAGATGTCCAAGGTATTTTCTCAAATACTTAATGACAGCTACCATGTTGTCTCATGAGACTTACTAAAACAAGTACTTCTCAAATGTTTTAGTTTCAAGATTGCTTTAAACTCCTAAATTGTTGAGAACCTCCAATAATTATTGTGTATGTAATATACACTGAGTGGCCAGATTATTATGACCACCTGATGTTTGTAGGCAAATTAGCTATAATTTCCTGCTGAAGTTGGTAGAGGGCCAGATCATTATAAACGTCTGACTAGCACAACATACCTAAGTATCATTGCTGATCAAGTTCATCTTATCATGTTGATGGCATATCTCAATGGAGATGGCTTCTTCCAACAAGACAATGCACCATGCCATGGTGCTCGTACTGTACAGGAGTGGTTTCAAGAACATGAGGGAGACTTTACCTTGCGTAGGTGGCCCTCACAATCACCAGATCTCAATCCAATTGAGCATTTGTGGGACGAAGTTAAAAAAGTCATGAGGCAGCTGGTTCCACAACCATCAAATCTTACAGAACTGGACAGTGCTATTCATCAGACATGGTGTCAGATTCCTCGCATTACCTTTCAACATCTCGTGGAGTCAATGCCAAGAAGAATCACCACAGTATTGAAGGCAAAAGGTGGCCCAAGGAAGTACTGATGGCGCTGTCATAATAATCTGGCCGATCAGTGTATATTTATTGATATTTACCATAATAGAAATTAAAACACTTAAAAGCTTTTTATTAATTCCTATAAAAATAACAATAATAAACCTATTACCTACCAATAAGTAGTTTATTTTTAATTAAAAATAAATATATACAAAATCATGAGAATAATGATTTTAATATTTTCAATTTTTTTAATGTCTCCAGATGGCTGGATTCTCTTATCATTTCAGCCTTCAATCTGTTTTGATTAAAATCTAGATTTACAAAAAAAAAGTAGTTGAAAAGGGAAAGTGTATTTTAACAGCTTTTTCAGGTAATTGAGGATATTAATCCTTGATGCTACTTCCCAAATTGACAAATAGTTTTTTAAAGGTCATGAAATCCAAAACTGTACCAAGTTATTTTGTTCTGTCCCATTAAAATCTGTATGTTTAACTTTCATTATAAATGGAACATCTACCCATGCATAATTTTCAAATTTTGAAAAATCACGCATTGCTCATTGGGAAAATATTAGTTCACTTTTGGTATGCAGCAGAAATGCCTTATGAATGAAATCATGGTCCAAAGGTCATGGCATAAAATTTAGATATAAAATGATAGAATTGTGAAGGATAGTCCTAAATTATGGTGGTTGTATCCAAAAATATAAGAAAATTCAAATATAACTGAAATGTATTTACTGAATTCATTTTTAATAAAATCTGTGGGTCATCTATTAGGAATACCCTGTGGAAATTGTGCTTTCCATTGAAGAGGACACATAAGATAATTGAAAAAGTGCTTCATGGATTGAATGATTGACCTTTCACAGACAATAGACTTGTTAGCTGGTCTTCTTTAATGTCTAATAAACATATGGCACTATAGACAAGATGTGTGAAAAATAACTAATTTTCTTTTCTAAATGAAAGACTGCATACTTAATCTTCAATAGGAGTTAATTCTGTTAACACTTTGTTTTTTGAAAAATAAAAGTATTTGATCATTAGGCTCTTTACAAATACAATATATAAAAAAAGATTTCCCCTAAGTCAACCTCCAGTACATAGGTTAAATGATAGCAGGGGCACAGAAAATTAGATAAACTCTGTGAATCAAGGTATTATCATTGTCATCCTTATTTTTATTTTTATTTTTGTCTTTTATACCTAGAGTATGATTAAGAGAGGAAGTTCTTAATATCAGGGATCACCTTATATTGTCTCTAGACTCTTTCAGAGGCCTGTTAACGAAACATTACAAATATTTTTAAATGGTTTATGTTTGTGCTTTTTTTTTAGGAAAATGAGTACTTTAATTTTGACATTTAATAAAACTGTAAAACTTAATTGGCATTTTATCAATGGCTGCGTTAATCTGTTGAGGACATTTTTTCTATGGAACACATGGAGTAGGCATTCCTTTGGAATTTTTCTTCCCCCAATATGATTGCATAGAAGGAAAAAGAGGAGAACCAATAATTTAGAGCACATTAAGATTTGATTTATGACCAGTAAATAACTGGAAAACATATGAAAAAAGAAGGCAATTATTTTAAGGAAAAATAAATGAAAGCTACAAATAAAAAATAAAATCTCTCATCAGCTCTAGCATATGGAAGCAAATATCTTCATTAGCAAAGTGCATTATTAATTATCTTTAACACTAATCTTTGTAGGTTTTGCAAATGCAGCTATTCTTCCAATACTAATTCTTTAAGTAAATAGTCCAATATGTATTAACAAAGTCATTAAAAACTGAGGCCACTAAAGAATGAATCCTGGTAACTAATATTTAGGTATAACAAAATTATATAAATTAGTGTAAGTAATGTTATATGCTGTAATAGATCAACTGCAAGTCTCAGTAGAGTAACTTATAGAAGCTTATTTCTCATTCACTTGAAGTGCAATCATGCTTCCTGGTTGGTATATAGACTTTTTTTGCAGTCATTTATGGTCCCTGGCTCTACATTCTTTTAAACTAGGGTTCAGAAGCATTCCATTTGGCTGCAATAGAAAACAAAAATACATAATCACTTGTGGAAAAGTAATATGGCCCAGTCCTAAACATGGCACACATCATTCTTATTCTGATTATTTTGGCTAGAACAGTCACATGATCATACCTAACTTCAAGGAAGGCTGAGATATTTAGTCTAGTTGTTAATCTGAGAAGGAAGGGATTCAGGTATTCTCATACTTTCAATACAAATAAAGAAAAAAAATAACTGAGGTCAAATAAATATTTGAGGTCAGTTATTCTCTCACTATCTATGCCCTTGCAATGCAATTGGGTAGCTTTTTTCATTAAGATGTGAACATATATTCCAACCGCACAAATTTTTCTTGGCCAACAGAATGTGGAGGAAGTGACAATGTTCCAGTTCAGACCCTATTCCTCAAAATACCTGGCATGTTTCTGCTAATCTTTTCAGAAACCTGCCCAGTCACTATGAAAGGAAGCCCAGGTTGGCCTGCTGGATGATGAGAGAACTTGTAGAGGAGAACCAAGGTGTCTTAGTCAAAAGCCAGCTAACCTCCAGAAGCTTAGCTTCCTAACTAACTTAGCAGATGGCAGCAGATGCATGAAGAAAACCAGGTAAGACCAGAAAATCCTCCCAGATGAGATCATTCTAAATTGTTGACTGGCTGTCAAAGTTACTAGCAAAACAAATAATTTGGATATTGTTTGCTAGACAGCAATGGATAATTACTACACATAAATACTGAAACATAAATATTAACTCACACATAAACATAATATAAAATTGTTTTGTTGAAATATTTAGAAAAGGTATAATATTGAATTGTAAGAATATAAAAATTAATATTTAATATTCTTTTTCAAGAGAATGAAGTTGATTCTTATTTTCAACCTAATAATTTTTCTCTTCATAATCTTGCTAGGTATAGCCAATGAATCAAGGGAAAATCTTTGCACTAATATAGCTATGTTCTTCAAAGAAAATAGTTTATTATTTTACATTTTTCGTTATTTTATACATGTTCATTAAATATATGACAAATATATTGCTTCCTCTTAATCTTTTAAAATGAAAAGACACTGAAAGTGAGCTGCCCAAAAAACATTAATTTAAAAAAAAAAAAAGATCAAATCAGCAAAATAAACTGAGCTTCCTGGTTCCTAGTTAAGTATGTTAGCAGTTATTCTTATCTTGGAAGTTTGCTATTGTCCATTTTTCCCTTAAATGCCCCTTTGGACATATCCATTACAAGCTACTATTAACATCATACTGTGATAACCTGTGCCTTTAAATTGGAAGGATTATAAAAGAGATGCCAGCTTTTAAAAGTTACATGACTTTGGTAATGTTTTGCTTTGTTCTCACATCTTACACTGTGGCTCATATTCCAGCACACACAGGCTAATTTAGAAGTTCAACATCTGACCAACAATAGGAAATGCATGAGATCCCTCTGGTGTTCCATGATTCCCTCTGGGCTATTCATTGCTCAGAGATTTGTAATTTCCTTTGACCGAGAAATACAGCATTTCTTCCTTCACTATGATTTTTCTTTTTTGGAAGTGGGGAGGATGTTGACTGTTTTCAAAATGAAATCAAATTACGGGGGGCGGGAGATGGAGGGGGTAAGAGATCAACCGAAGGACTTGTATGCAAGCATATAAGACACTGGGGGCTAGGGGAGGCCAGGGGATTGTCAAGGAGGGGGTGGGGGGAGGAGACATATGTATACTCTTTGTAATATTTTAAGCAATAAAACAAAATTTTTAAAAAAGTATTTAATAAATGCTTGCCATTGGAAACTATGGTTGAATTAAAAAAAAAAAAAATGCATGGCCTGGCTGGTATGGAGCCATGGTTGAGTGTCCATCCCTGAACCAGGAGGTCAGGGTTTAATTTCCAGTCAGGGCACATGCCTGGGTTGTGAACTCAATCCCTAGTAGGGGGCCTGCAGGAGGCAGCCAATCAATGATTTTCTCTCATTGATGTTTCTCTCTCTCTCTCTCTCTCTCTCTCTTTCTCTCTCTCTCTCCCCCTCTCCCTTTCTCTCTCTGAAATCAATAAAAACATATTTTAAAAATATTTAATTCATGAAAGTTCTGAATAAATTATAATATGTCTCAAGTTGTGTACATATTTCAAAAGATAGAAAATGGCAGATTCCTGTCTTATTCAGTTTTTCCCTCATATTGCTCTTCAATATTTTGTAATTCACATGAACACATAAAAATCCTTTATTTTTTTCTATAATGAGATGTATAAATGTTAAGTATTGTATGGGGAATCTACTATAATACAGTTGAAATAGAAGGAGATGGAAAAGAGGTGATGACTGCAGCATATATCACTAATCAATATTAGATTCCCTAAATCATAAGTTTTATAACTTATGATTTAAAAAAGGAAGTTAAAAAAAGGAAGACAGACATATTACCATCAATAAATGTACAAGTTCATTGAAATATAGAAACAAAATCAAATAAATATATCATAAACACAAATCATAGCACTATTTGTATCTGGCAAGTAGAATCATTGGCCTGAAGATTACTTTCCTTTGTCCCTGTTAAGACTGCTGAATATAGACACAAAATTCTATTGAACAAACCAGAACTGCATCTAATAATTCCCAATAGTAGTATAGCATTCCTATAAATACAAAATTAAAACACAAAGACTTGCTAAATAATACTGCCTTGGGGATTGGTTTAGCAGCAATTCTGCTTATTAAAGTAACTTTAAAAATCAATTTAAAAATCCCAACATGCAATTTTATTAACTACCCAATATAGTAGAAATAAAACCTATTTTTACTCATAGTATTAGATACTATGTGGATTTATGTGATTAAATGCTGGCTTATATCGATAAAATATGGAAATATTTTCTTTTCACAATGAATGTTTGAGTTATAGAAAGTCACATTCCCCTAATTTCCAATAGCATAAACAAAAACCATTTTCTCCTTATACCATCCTGCATGTTAATAATGTCTAATAGCACTATTTTATTACAACATGTAAACATCAACATCAAACAACACAGGTGAGAGGATTACAAAGGAGAATTTTAGGAGTCATCTATTAAGTGATCAACTTGGGAAAACTTACTTTATTTGTGCAAAACATACACCCTATTTGCTAAATCAAACACATTAGATGAAACAGAATAATCAGTCAGCAAGCGTATGCTGAACTCTCATAACATGTTCTATTTAGCACTCTGCCAAATGCATTGTGTAAGATAGAACCATGAAATGGTCCTGCCTTTAAGTTCTGTATGATCTTATGAATAGGAAAAAACAATAGAACTATTTGATTGTCAAATCATAAAGCATTAATATTATATATATGGAATCTGGAATTTCAGCTAGTCTTTAGAAACATTTTTTTTTTTCATTTTGATTTTATAAAAAAAAAAAAAAAGCATTGTATCAGTCAGAAAACAGACTGGAAGAAAACTAATTGTGATACCCAACACAGTATTTCAGTAGAATTCAGTGAAGGGTCTATTTATAATGTATGCGCAGGATTAATGGTAAACAAAGAGCAATGCAATAACAGTACTCTAGAGCTAGAAATGGGAGTGGCATTATGTGGGGAGCTGATATAGGGTTAAGCCTTGGACTGACCTGTTGGCAAAGTCACAAACAGGTCTTCTGAGTCTTAAACAACCCAATCCGAGAGGTGGCCGCTGATTTACACGCACTGTCATTTAAAAAATAAAAAAGAGAGAATTTGCTGGAAGCTGGTCCATCCTTGCTGCTTGACACAGTCACTGCAGGGGAGAAACATCTGCACAGCATATGTTTCAAGGGACCTGGCCTATATGGCATACTGTTCTTAATATGTTTGCTCCCCTTCTTAGCCCTATGTGTTTTAACCAAGGTCACCTCTCCAGGAAAGGTTGTTTCCCCAGGTGGGGATTTTTCTCTGGAGTTAGGGATTAACAGGACTAAGGAAGGAAATCAGTAAAACCCCTTAACTAAGTGCCAGGCCAGTAGTTAATCCCTTTAACTACGAACAATCACTCTTAAACTACATAATCTTTACTTAGGATAATCTCTTTCAGTTACTTCCTTGTAGCTTAACAGAACAATAGAGTAGTGGCCGTGGAATGGAGATAACAAATGCCCTAATCTTTGGAATAGAATGGATAGGATTAAAATCAACTTGTATAAATACAGATGTAACAGGAGAATAAAAAGAGAACCTGGCTAAAGAACCTCGCTTTGCTGATCAACTGAACACTGTCTCCATGTCATTTCTTCTTCGCCAACTCCGTCCACACCTTTGGGAACCCCTGGACCTGTTGGGGTTATGACTCCCAATGGCAAGGAGAGGGAGCAACAGTTAACTAGGAAGAGGAAAAGTGGAAACAGTTATAAAAGAGAAGTACATATTAGGAGCCTGACATCATAAAAGACGGGGGACAAGTAGCATGACATTGCCCTCATTCTTGCTAGAACTTATCATTGATCAAAATCACAAGGAGCTAGAAGACAAGAGAGATTGTTATTGATCCATAAAGGTCAGCATCCCAGGATGAACAAAGGTAAAGAGTGGTTAAAGAGGGGAAAACAGAGAATATTTAATATAAATACAAACATGGATTATATAAACACCTTTAAATTAGGAGTTCTCCTAATCTAAAATTATATAAAACATCACCTTGAGTTCCTTATCATAAATAAAACAAGATAAATATGAGATTATTTACAAATGAAAAAAAATTATATTGCCAGAATCTTAGAAGCCCTTGTGTACCATTTCTTGATCATGACCACAGCCATAATCCTGCTTTTAAAATAATTTCTTTGTTATTCTTTCACTTTTTATTATTTACATGCCTATCACTATATAAGACAGTTTAGCTTTGCTTGTTCTGAAAATGCTTATGAAGTAAATCAAGCCATTTATATTCTTTTGTGCCTTGCTTTTTGTGCTCAATATTCTGCTTATAGAGTTAATCCATGTTATTGCATGCAGTTATAGTTTAGCCATTTTCATTTTTATAAATTATTCAGTATTCTATAATTTATATGTTTCTTTATGGGCATCTGAGTTATTTCTGGCTATAAGCTATCATGAAAAATGCCACTCTGAACATTTTTGCACCTATGTCTTAATTAATATTTGTAAGAGTTCCCCAGAAAAATACATAGAATATAAACCCCAGGTTTTATACTTTGTCGGTTGATGCAAACTATTTTCTAAAGAAGTTGTCAATATCTCAAGAATACATGAGAGTTCCCATTACTTCACATCCACATCCACATCAATGTGTTATTGTCCAACCTAAAATGTTTGTCAATTTGGTGGATGTGCACAGTTATCTCATCTTTTAATAAACATAACCTCCTAATTTTTATGTAATAGAATTGCTCAATGCATTATGTTATGGTAGATTCTTCCTGTATAGTGTTTTGTTTGAGAAATTGTTCTATACCTCCAAAGTCATGAAAATGTTATTCAATATTATTTCTAAAAAAGTATTGGGTTTTATCTTTTTCATGAAAGTGTTTAATCTATCTGTAATTGTGTTTTGTGTATGGTATAAAATCAGTGTCCAATTTCCTTTGTTCTCTCTTTTTAAACATTCTATTATTTCCCTACTGATCTACAGTGCTACCTCTGTCACATATCAACAATTAAAGCATGGCTCTTGTAATGAAGGACCTCATACACAAATATCTATGATCTATCATTACTCCATGGCAGAAGCGAGGAAACAGATTCATAGAGTAGGCATCTTCCTGGCACCAAACAATGAATAATTGTCAGTATTCAAAACCATGGTCTATGAATCCAAAAGCAAAGCTCTTACCATGACACTCTGATGGGAGATAGGAAAGCCTCTCCCTCTTAGACAAGATTCGTCGCACTTATCTTATTCTCTCCTGTATTTAGTTCTGGCATATACGTCTGTCTTGCTTTTTCACATCTGACCTTCTTAGTCTTAATATCCACTTGTAATAATCTATTAATTTCAAAAAACATTTTTTCCACACAAACTTCCACAATGCCCTAACGTTCTCAAGCCCCTTTTCTCATACAACAGAAAGACTCCATCCATCTGGCTCTGGCAGAGCCAAAGGCTAAACACTGTGAATTGCAGCGGAAGAATATTGGCTATTTTATTATGAATGGCACCATCTGGGAGGATGAGAACCAATGCTCAAAAGCCCAAACTCCCCAATGGTGTGTAGGTTACAGCTTTTAGAGAGCAAAATCACAAGATATCATGAGTTAGGGGTTCAGGGTCAAGCTCTGAGCTCACTGGTCGGAGAGGTGAGTTAAGGGTAATGATTCATTTCTTTGGGTCTTGATGACAATTCTGAGTGAGGCCTTTTTCTAGCCTCTCACTGTCCAGTCTCATAGGAAAGTAGCCAGGGGGTTGTTTTACCTTAAGGCTCAGGAGCTGGAACATAACAGGTCAAAATGTTACCGTTAGCCTATCTGAGGTTCCGACCCTGTGACCATTAGTAAGGTCTAGGCTATTGTCTTCCAATGCCTCAGGGATTGCTGATCAAGCAGGGGAAAGGCAAGGTCTCTGAGGGGTATGTACATTAATAGAGTAATATGATTCCTAGAGCTAGAGTTTAAAACTAAATGTAATCACAGTCATAAAGGACCCTTGGTTTCACTTTTCTCTAAAACTGCTCTGTTTTTTGTTTTTTCACTTTTGAGCTAATTCCATAAAGCCAGTATGACACTTGACATAATTATATAAGTAGTGAATTTATATTCAATTGTTTCCCACCATTCCCTTCCATTATCTCCATAACTCCATACATATCCCACCAGACCCATTTACCCATTCCTAAATGTCAAAGACAATGTACATCACATAGTAAGTCTTGCCCTCCTTACGCAGTTCATCCAGTTGTACTCAAGTAGCTGCCTTAAATCACACAAAAAAAGCTCCTCTGAGGCCAATCTTGTATTACCTCTACCATCCATACTAGTTAGGTGGAAAAAATAACTAACTTATTCTATTTTCAAATCATACTCTCTAAAGGTAAGCACTTGAGCCAAATGCTTCACATTACCACTAAATGTTATGATTAGACTGAGGAGTGTGCACGATATCTAATCAAGTCTGTGGCTTTGCCTAGAGTTTTTAAAACTAGAACTGCTAGATTATCTTTATCTTCTAATAAAGAAACTCTAAGAATGCAAATTATAGCCATAGGTGGCCACATGCCATAAAGTGAAAAGAATTTTATCAGCAGGAGACTGAAAGAAACTAATCTGAAAAGAGAAGTAGAAATCAAACAGAAAAAGAGAATCATATATGTTGATTCCCTAGTTTCAGTTGCTGTGGTTCCAGAACTGTCCTGGTTCCTGCTCTTTTAGATACTTGCTTTGTCACCTTTTCTGTATATTCTAGGAGCTTCCCTACAGCCTTAAGCTAGTTTATGTTAACTTTCAGATACTTGCAGCCTAAAGTCCTGATGAACACACCAGTGTTCAGGTCTTCTCCATCTTCTCCATTTTAATACTCTGTCCATCATTATTTGCCATATCTAACCTTCCTTCCTTCCTTCTTAATTTGAAATAGATAGATAGATAGATAGATAGATAGATAGATAGATAGATAGATAATTCATGCTACTAATGCATTTAATATATTTATTATTTTAAGGTTGATTTGCATTTTTACACAAACAGATGACTTAAATCCAAAATCCCATGATCTTTTTTTTAGTATAATACAAAGAGCTTTTGGAATCATATGGCCTGGTATTAGAGTTCAGCTTTTCCCTTACTAGCTACGTATTCTTGAAAACTGACTTGCTTCCCAGATAAAAAATGATTCCAATAATATATGTCCTGCTTACTTTTTTAAGTTTTGAAATACTTGTGAAATTTTAAGACTCCAAATATATTAGACCTATTATTTTAAATTTCTATATTTTGCTAATTCTATACTGGATTTCAGATATTGATAAATTAGGAGGAACATATTTTAGAAACAGTAAATATGTTTTCTGTTTTTCTCTAAATGTCACAATATAAGTGACTAAATCATCTTCCTTTTTCAAAGTTAGCACTGGGTACAGAAACTGATTTTGGTCCCACTGAAGAGCCCAGAAAATCTGAGATCCTAGATAGATTGTTATTGGCATTGCATCAAGGTATGTAATCTAAAGTTACAGGACAGTAACACACATATAAATATCTTGAAAATTCAATTTTCTATTTCGGCCAAGAAATACTTATTTTACTATATTTAGATGATAAGAAGAGAGATGCATAAATTATGCATCTAAGAAAATAAAATAATGTAAAACTAATTATTGATTGTACTAAAATGTAATACTCCTAAAATTAAAGGAAAACCAAACACATATTTAGATAGGTAAGTTCTGGTAAGGTTTTCAGAGCTAATTTCAGTCTACAATTTTTTAAATGTCTAATTTTACCTTGAGGTCATAAGTATGTTCCATCTTGTGAGTGAAATAGTAAGAATGACCTGTCCTGACATTGTCATAACAGTAAAGGTTTCATAAGCTGAACTCCCAAAGCCTCTTGTGACTTCATTAGCACTTTTTGTTCTCTTCTGTCAAAAACTCAAAGAGGTAATTCATGCCAGTGTGTCATTCCAGGTTACACCCAGGACACAGAATTATGCTTTCTTTGTGTTTGTAATAGTGCTTTTGAGTGTCATTAGCCTTTCTTTTCCTTTTCTGCTGCATTGGTGGTGACTTGGTGTTTTTTATTGTTTGAATGCCAGGTGGAAATAAGGCAGGTAAGGACAGAGGAAATGAGAGTAGAAAATAAAAACAGCACCACTTTTTCATAGGAGGTCTATTGTCCAGCTGCAAGTGAAGAGCAAACCCACTAGCTGCAAGAGAACAAAGAGCTATCACATAGACTCTCAGTAAAGAGCTCTTCTTTCCCCTTAGATTCACCAAGCAAGCTCTTAAGGTCCATTGTAGCTATATCATCACTATGATGAAAGCTTTAATAGGTTTGGCGTAAGGGGACATCAATGATTGTTCATGGAAACAGAGACACAGTATCAATGTTTACATTTTTAAGTAGGTTTGAAAAATGTCCTTTTGTTAAGTTCCCACAGATCTCAGGATCAGAGACATATTAGAGATGTCAATTTTCTTTCATACATGCTGATCGATCACTTCAACAATTTTAACAATTGATACTGACGACTGTCACAGCAATTCACATCGCAGCAAAAGAATAGCCTAAAAGAACAAAGCTTTTATGCCACAGTCCAAATATTCATTGTGCCTATATGAATGTGTGGTAGATAGAAATATATGTATTTATTTTTTTATATATAATATATAGCATATTTTCTATCTATGGATATATATTTATTATATGTTAATATGGCTAAATTATTAAGAACTTTACTTAAAGGCAATAAATAAGAAAATACAATTGAATAAAGATATTTAAAATTTTTTATAATTGATTATATTGTCAAGTGAATATTTTGTATACTGAAAGAAATTATGGACTGTATACTTAAATATACTTAATAGAAACCAATATATCCAGGCAAATTAAAGAAGAAGGGAAAAAATGTGCCTCAAAGTGGGAATCAACATGACACATTTAAAAACTTGAAGGAATCTGTGTGTGTTGAAATAAAGGTCGACTTGAAGGGAGTGGCAAGAGATGAGGTTAAAAATATTATTGGAAGGCAAATTATTCAGGACATGGTAAACATGTGAATAATTTTTAGTTTTAATTTTATCTGGAAAGCAATGTTATTGGGAATACTAAACTGAAGAGGGTGAGATTTTTAGTAAAAAGAGAAAATGGATAGGAGACAGACATAACTGAAGATGAAGAAAGATGTAAAGAACCTTAATCAGAGGCTCAGTGTTCCTTTCAGGGATTTTTAATGAATGTCTCTGGGCTCACAGGAGGGGACAGGTAATCACGAATGATAACTACAAAAATAAATCTGAGCAAAGTTAAAACAAAGTTGATCACAGATCTGAGAGCTGTAATCAAACAAAAGAGGAAAGGCTGTGCTGAGGGAAGGTGACAATATCAGAGCTTTTGGAACCAATTTTTAGCCACAGGCAAGATGGAGAATCTGCACCTCAGCCTTTTGTTTTAAGCCTGGGACCTGAAACTAAAAAAGGAACTAAAATGGTCCATGATCCATATCACCCCCTTGCATACAGGTAGAACAATCTCTCTAGAATAAACTATTCCTAGTGGCCCATCATGATTCCTATAGACTAATCAAATACAATCTTAGATCAAATACAAATAATAAAGCCATATGAATAATAATCAGCAGAAACATTTTAAAAATCAAAACATATTTAGATTTAGAAGGATGTAAAATATTGGAATACAAATACAAAATATTGGGATACAAACTCAAAATATAAAATATTTATGTATGACACATTTAAGAAAAGAGAATCACAAAAAATGAGCTAACAGATTTATTTTAAATGATCAATTTCATACTAAGAAAATGCAATTTGAAAAATCAAAAATAATAATTAAAACATCAAGATACACAAAGCTATTGGGGGAAAAAAGCAAATAAGATAAACCTAAAGAATCTAATTAGAATACAGCAAAGAGAAACAAGGAAATGGGCACTCAGACATGGAGGATAGAAAGAGAAAAGGTAGATGACCAACTGGAGTCTCAGAAGGAAAAAAATATAGAAAATGAAACATTATATTTATATTTCAAGGATAATATGTGAAAATGTTCCAGTTATAATAAAAACATGAATTCTCATAGACAGAAAAAACAGCAGGATAAGAAGCAGAATTTTATGAGATAGAGAAGAAGAAGGAGGGAGGAAAGAGAAGTATTTTAGTTAAAGCAAACAGAGAAATCCCCTATCAAGAAGGATAATTAGTTCAGCAACAGAAGTCTTAATACCATCAATGGAAGCCAGAAAAATACCATCTAAGTGCAAAGAGGAGAAAATAATAAAGATGATCAAATTAGACTTATAAATTCCAGAAATAGAGCAAAATAAGTTTATTTACTTTTAGATATACAAGCACAGATTTTATCATCAACATAGCCTCACCATGGCAAACTTATGAGATGTATATTATGAAGAAATATTATCCCAAAAGGTTAGCTGAATGCAGAAAAGAATAATGAGCCAAGAAATAGGTAAACATGTAGATAAATGCATTTGTTTCTTCAATATTGAATATCTACTATGTATCAGGCAGAATCTAAGCAAATAAGAATAAAGAACAAAAACAAAACATACCATTTTGGAGCTTGCATTCAGTGATGAGAGACAGAAGATAAATAATAAACACTGTAAATATATAAGTTACACAGTTTGTATTAAGTAAAACAAATGTTATACATATAAAATAATAATGTCAAATTTGTAAGTTTAAAATGAAGTTAAAATAACATACTAATATAATATATATGTCAGGAAGAGGTTCAAAGAGATTTAAATTTTCTAAGGCTCTTACATCTTCCAGAGGGTGGATTAATGTGCAATAAATTTTTGAATTTAAGTATACATGATAAGCTATCAAGTTTAACTGCGAAGAGATTATATTAAGTGTAAAACTGCCAAACCATCCAAGGGAAAAATAGGATAAGAGACTACAAGCAAACAAAGAAACTATAACTGAGATCCAGGTGAAAAACCATCTTAATCTCAGGTCATGATAGCCAAGAGGAAGAAAATGGAACAAATTCTGGGAATATTTAAGTAGACAAGTAATGAAATAGAGTGATGGACTGTCATGTGAATGGGGAGGAAGAGGGAAGAGTCAAGGGAAAAACCCAGGTTTCTGTGCTGATGTTTGAAGTGGATTCTGGTGCCATTTGTTAAAATGAAATAAGCAATTAGAAGAGAAAGCTGGTGATTTTCATTTTGTTTTGGATAGTCCACTTTCACTGTCAATGAGATGTTCACATAAATTGCATACATTAAATGTACAAATAACATGTCTGAAACTCATGAAAATATGGAGACTTTAAGAATTTGCATCTAAATTCATGCATTCTTACCTTAATCCTCCCGACTACCTCATTTTTTTTTTTCTGTACTGTTCTTATCTGCCTGTTTACTTCCATATTTTCCTACCTTTTACTGTTTATTATTACCTTCTCTTTTAAACTCATTTCCATAATATCACCTCAGCAAAGTAGCAGTTATAGGGGTACCTCTGTTAAAATAGGGTGAAATGTTCATTATTGAGTTTGGTGAAAATATAAAATGCAGATGTCTTTAAGATCCAGTAATTATACTTCTAAGAAACCATCCTAAAATATTCATACATGTAAGCAAATGTGCAGGCATAAAAATTTTAATGTTAGATATTTTTTTTTTATAATTGGTTAAATGCTTTGAGCACATTTGTGAAGTAGCTATTTAAATAACTGAGAAGCAACTTCAGGATTTCAGAATTTTTTAGCCATATATCTACTACCAATCATGCTAAGTCAGCAAAAAATAAAATCTTAAATCTATTCATTGAAAATTTATCTTTATGTTTTTATGCTTAGAGATAGTTTTTGGCTTATTCAGTTAAAACACTGGAACATTTTCTAACTAGTTATCCCATGCTTGGTTTTTATTTGGTTTTCAGAGGTTAATCAAAGTGCAAAAACCCTACATATTCATGCGCACACTTTGAATGAACTACTAATGGAAATTGTTATAAACTGTTTATAATTTTGTAAGTGTTCTGTTGGCTCTATTACTTTATCATACTTAATTCACCATCTCTAATAAAGTCACCATCCTGGCTTTCTCTTTTTATATACTTTCTATGCATTGTAACTCAGAATGGCTTACTATCAGGAGATTACAAAAGGCATTATTTTGTATCAGGAAACATGCTATGATCCAAGTGTTTTTTGTTTGTTTGTTTGTTTTTTACATTTGCTTATTATTCTAATATTCTGTATATTTTATACTCTACATATACAAACAAACATAACTCCTTGTATTTCATTTGAATATTATAGGATAAATAATTGTGTGATCAAGAAGAAAAGCATCCATTATTACACACTCTTTACCACCTGAAATGTATCCCCCTTTTTTTTCTCTCCCTTTCACCTATCTCCCTAGATAGCAGTGCTAGAGAAAAGAGTTTACTGACATCCAAAGTCCTTCCTGAATGCCAGACAAAAGAATAGCTGGAGCTCAGAGCAGAGTATAAGGGTGGCTCAGGCATATGGTATAAGTTAGTGGAGCACTAGATTTCCTACATCCAAATCACCTGGTCTTTCCTGTTCTCTGTACATAAGATGCAGTCAGCTGGGAATAGAAACTTCCATTCCATTATCAAAGACAATGTTTATAATAATAGGAAGGCCCTATAGAGAGGAAGCACATGCCTTAAACCTAAAGGGCAAAGATCATCTGAGAGAGCTGGGAGTTGTCATACTGAGAAAGGAAAAGGAATGGGAACATAAATTTGTCTTCATCATTTTGTGCTGATCTAGTGAGAGTCAACCGAAAAACATGGGGCTGTGGATTTGGCTTAGAAGAATAGGGAACTTAAATGAGAAACTTACCTAGCAGAAAAACAAACAAATTTTAAAGCACCTGGGCTTTAGATGAGGTTGGAGGGACAAAAAGTAAAAAGTGCTCAAAAGAAGACACTGAAACTATTGGGCAGTTAAGTCTCAATCACAAATGAATTTGCACAGAGAATATTGTATGAATGACATTTCTTCACCACTCTGTTCCCAATTCTTTGTTCTCTTTCTTAACCTCTACTTCCAAGTAATAAAATTTAATGTAATTCTAATAGGAACTCAATTGTAATTTTTGGAGGCTATCTAAATATCACTTTATGCCAAGACACAAATGAGTAGTAATTTAGTGTCTAGTAATAAAGGAAATATTTAACATAGGGAGAAAGGTAAATTTTAAGAAGTAAATATTCATTTCAATTCCATGATAAATATTTCTAACACTAGAAGAAGGCTTTCCTTTTGTTGTACTGTCAATTAATCTTTTAAGGCCTCCTTGACCCCTTTACTGGAATTCGGTATCTCTCATCTCTTTCCCATGCCTTTAATAGCTCTCACCATAATGAACTTTCACATGTCTGTCTCCCCACTTGACTGCAAGGTCCATTTAGGGCAATGAGTGTGTCTTATGTTTTTACATGCATTTGTTCTCCCAGCACCCAGAACTTTTCTGTAACATAATTCTAAGTATTGGTTAAATATTATTGCTATTATGTTGTTTTGCCTATTTTTTCTTAGTGTATTTTATTAAGATTTGTACTCCCTAATTTAAAAAATGTTGGATTGGGCTTCATAAACTCTAATTTTCTTCCTAATTTGGTACTTTTCCATCTTCATTGGCTAATTAGAAATATGGCTACTTTAAAATTGCATGATGCAGGGGAAAACAATGTTGTTCTCACCTAATTAGCAAAGAAGGTTGTGAGATTTGAATAGGAATACATGAGTGATTACTAAAGGGAGATTCTCAAACATGCACTCAGCAGTTAGATGACAATGGATGTTTAATGTCATAAATATTAGGATGTCTGGAATTCCTTTTTCCTCATTAATTTCATTATTATTTATGGAAGGTTATTTTTTTTTTTTTGGAAGAAAAGGTGATGGGTAAAAGCCTGGGAGAATTATATTTTCTGAGGATGTGCAGAAGGTATAGAAAAAACAAACAAACATGTGTGATCAACTTGGAAGAAAATACCAATAACATAAATGATGGAAATCAGGTGTCTTCTGGCACCGATACTCTTTTCCCTCTTCCTTTCCTTCTTATTCCCAACGTGAGAGCTTATTATTGGCATCATGGCTACATCCTTGGGAACATTCATGCTGGAGGCAGGACTAATTAGCTCAGAGTCTATTCCTGAATATTGATTCCCTGCTTCCCCATCTAAAACTTCTGTCCCTGAATATTCGGTGGTTCTCTCAATGACAGCTGAAAGTGAATTTGAGGGGGATAGGAAACTGGACAGTTGAGCCTTGGAAAAGCAATCACCATAACAAGAAGAGTAGATAGGAGATCTGCTGTTCCAGATAGTTACTTAGAGAAATACTAAACCAAAGGATTTTGAATCTTTATGAAAGCAGCCACGTCTATAATCACTTCTGTTGCATTTCTCCAACACTCATTATTCCCTCCCTCTTCCTTTTTACCTAGGGTTTCCACACACCTATTGGCAGTAACTAAAGCAAGCAACTCCACCACCACAACAACATTGGTATTTATGTAAAGAACTCATGTGGCTTCCCTCCTGTGTGAGCAGAAAGTAGACCATAGCAATACTAAGACTAGTGATGATGACCTAACCCCTAGGAGAGCTATCCGTCTGATAAATATTTACGTAAGGTTACTTGCCGCACCATTAATAATTGATTTTTAAAATAATCCTGCAAGTCTGTTTCTATCTTCTTTTAGCCTGCTGTCTCTTAGGTTGAAAGATGATCAGGGTTGTGATTTTTCACCTTGTGTCTCACTTGATTGAAGTGGCTCTTATGCATAATTTGTGCTGCTATGCTTGATTGCTGTATTTACAAGTATACTGCTTTAGTGCTTATATTTAGCTTGAGTCTTGAGGCTGCTATGACTACAGCCTCAGTGTGTGAAAAGTAACCTTTATTATTTGTGGAGTAGTTATAATACATATGATTTTACATGGGGAATTTTTTTTTGTACCACTTTTTTCTTCCTAGCAACAAGAGTGTGTCCTTCATTTCTTGCATGTTAATGGACTAGTTCTTTGGTATGTTTACTTTTGCACTTGTTTTCTTCAACTCTGTGAGTGCTAGGCAACCTCAGAATAATATAGTATGATTCAGAAGGTTCCAATTACATGGACATGTAATTCTTTTCACAATTCTATTTTCTTCCAAGGATGTCATAACAATATTCCCTTAATGGCTGGAATGTAAAGTTTTGAAAATATTTAGAGCATTTGCTTCTATAATTTGAAGGCTCTTCCTCTCTCAAAAAGTGTGTTAGACTTATTTTTCAACCCATTAAAAAAAGTTATGGTATAGAGTAAAATGTAGGTGATTCTTCATTTGAAGTAGTATTCCTAATATTCATATTTTGATATTTCCAAATCACCAGATGTTGTCTCTAATATTAGCAATACTAATATTTTTGACTTCTTATATTATAAAAGTAGTACATCTGTCTGTGTAGAACATACAGAAAATACCAAAAAGCATAAGGGAAACAAAATTTACAACACAAAGACAGTTGCTATTTTTTTATGTTTGCCCAACTGTTATTCTTTATGTGCATATTTGCAAATCCTCACACACAAGACAAAATTAATTCTATATAGACAGTTTTTCACTCTGCATTTCTCAACCAACACTATGCTGTGGATTTTTCAAAATCGTTTCATATTCTCTGATAACATGACTTTAAGAGTTTGCAAAAGTTATTATTGTAAGATAACATAGTTTATTTAATAAATATCCTACAGCTAGATCTATAGGTTGTTTTTCCAACTTTCATATCAGATAATATTGTATATTATTTGTATATATAAATTTTTTACATCTCTTGTTTCTTCATCAGAAATGTATTTCTGGTTAAAAGGGCAAAAACTCTTTTGATACACATTATAAATTATTTACCAAAAAATGCAGGCCAATATTGTGTCTTACAGTGTTTAAGACACAATGCATGTATTTCTGAGTAGTCATTGAGGTAAGTTAGTGCTGAGGAGAAATAAATTTTTCTCTGCCTTCTAGGTTCTTCTGGCTGGTCTGAGGATTAAATTGACATAAAACTAATTAATAAGAGAAAATAACCAGATTTATTATGTATATACATATGGGGGTTCCATAAGAATATGGCATCCAAAGACTGGTGGGCAATTAAGGATTATGGGCAAACTAAAGCTAAAGAGAAGGTGGTAGTGGTTTGGGACTTCAAAGGGGAGGAAGGCAATTCACAGGGTGATGGAAAAACAAATGTTTAATTAAAAAATTTTTTGCTGAGACATGCAGAGACAATGGGACAGAGTGTGCTTTGATTTCTATGCCCTGCTAAGTCTCCCTCATTACACCTAGCCCATATGTTTATGGATAGCTCTAGTGATACCTCTATTTCCTGGAATAGGCCCTCTATCTAAAATATTTTAGGTAGTAAGGGAACAGGTCAAAGGTTCTTCCTCAGTCTTTAACCAGCTTAGATTTTAACCAGCTTCATATTTTATGGTCTAGCCTAATAGAAGAGCTTATTCAAATGGTTAGCACAGTTGTAGACATATATCAAGCATTAAATATATAGTACTGAATATATTTAAATTTTATGATGACTATGATGATGATGATGATAACAGTGATGATTTCTATTCACAAGGCTACCGTTTACTGAACTAGTAGAGACTGGTTCTATATTAAGCACCACATGAACCAATTACTTCACATAATTCTTCAAACAATCTGATTTGGAAAGCACCATAGGAAAGACTCAGAGATACAAAGCATTACAAAATCAGTAATAGAGCCAGGATATTAAACAGATGTTTAGAAAGATCCATGCTCTAAACTGCTTATGATACTTCCATCATAATTTTGTTTTTCAACCACAAAGTATTATGAATATTTTGGTGCTACTCACTTTTTTCTGTGGCTCTCTGTCATCCACAGTTCACAACTTGGTTCCTGAGACACAAAAGATGTCAAGAATATTTATTGTAGGCCCAAATACAGTCCCAGTTTTCTCTAGGCTAATCCTCCTAGTTAGCCTACTATGTGCCTACAATGTGCCACCTAATTCCTCCAAAACCAAACACGTGGCATGCTGCATGGGGAAATCATGGGATACTAAAACATACTATCTAATAAAGAGGTAATATGCAAATTGACCATCACTCCAACACACAAGATGGCCACCCCCATGTGCTCAAAGATGGCTGCCCCCACATGGACACAAGATGGCCACCACAAGATGGCCTGCAGGGAAGGGGAGTTATGGGTGACCCGGACAGCAGAGGAGGGCAGTTGGGGCCACCAGGCCTACAGGGGAGGATAGTTGGTGGGGGCCAGGCCTGCAGGAGAGGGCAGTTAGGGGTGACCAGGCCAGCAAAGGAGGGGAGTTGGGGGTGGAACCAGGCCTGCAGGGGAGGGCAGTTGGGGGCGACCAGGCTGGCAAGGGAGGGAAGTTAGGGGTGACCAGACCAGCAGGGGAAGGCAGTTAGGGGTAACCAGGCTAGTAGGAGAGGGCAGTTAGGAGCAATCAGGCTGGCAGGGGAACAGTTAGGTGTCGATCAGGCTGGCAGGGGTGTCGTTAGGGGGTGATCAGGCTGGCAGGGGAGTGATTAGGGGGTCATCAGGCTGGCAGGCAGAAGCAGTTAAGGGCAATCAGGCAGGCAGGCAGGCGAGCAGTTGGGAGCCAGCAGTCCTGGATTGTGAGGGGGATGTCCAACTGCACGGGCAGTCAGACATCCCTCAAGGGATCCCAGATTGGAGAGGGTACAGGCTGGGCTGAGTGACACACACACACACCTGCCCCCATGCATGAATTTCATGCACTGGGCCTCTAGTAGGTTTATGATGTTTTATAATTTATTTTTAGTGTTTTGATTAAGGAAAAGATTACCTTAAATAGTCTCTCTCAACAAATTTCTAAATATACAAAGATGAAAGTTGAGGGCAAATCTTCCACATAACATTACTTTGGTTCCAAAAATATTACATTATATTCCAAAATAATATCATGTTAATGATATTACAGTTTTTTAAAATTCAGTCATGACTTGTAAAGTTCACAGAGTTCTAGGTCTATGGTTCAGTATTTACTGCTAAGCCTCATATTAAAAAATGCTACTTCATTTTTCACAAAATAGCCTGAAATTTACACTAGGATAAAAATGGGATATACCTTTTGAGTTAAAAAGGGAAATGTTAATTGAGTATATTTTCTATTGCTAAAACTAACAAAAGAGGAAAAATATCTCCAATACATAAGAAGAAATTAAAATAAGCTGTTGGATAATTCAAACTGTGATTAATTGTGAGTATCCTTAGAAGCATAAGCAACTATATTAAACTCCTATAGATATTACCCTGAATTTGTAATTGTATTAGCACATTTTTGCTTTCTTTTGGGATTATCACCGCATGAAAGAAGGAAGGAGTGAAGTAGGAAATATATAATTCATTACATAATTAAAAATAACTACCCATACAGTAAACAAACTGATGATCAGAAAGCTATTCAGATAAGAACTTTTCCCATTTATAATTATGTGGTCTTAGAATCTTATCAAAGGCAATTGAAAGACTTAGACATCAAGAGTATTTTGAAAAGTACAAATCCTCTTAATAAAATAAAAAAAAATACTCAAAACCAAATCCAGAAAAACCTTATAACCAGGCTTTTAGCTCTTGACTTTACATTTTGGTTTCATTATAAAAAAACAACCTTGAAACTAATCATATCAAAACCTTCTAAGACTCCCTATCATCAAAGGTATTTACATAAAATAATAACAATATAAAACACCAAAGCTCTATTCTAGGACAAAACAATATGCAATTCTAATCTTCCTGGCTTTAAAGATAAATCTTAATAAAGGTCAGGCATTAGGTTTTCAATATACTTTCCACTGCACTATTTTAGAAAAAACAAATAGCAGATAAGGCCACACTTGAGATAGAAAGAAATTATATTTAGACATTAACTGGTATGATAGAGACATAAAAATTTATCTCAAATTCTTCCTAAAAAATTTAATTATCTTTATTAATCTGTATAACCTTCCCACTATAAATTAGAGTTATTTCTATTTTCATGCAATTAAATGATATACATAAAAGTTAAGCAGTTTTCCTAGTACCACCCAATAAAATGTAATCGCAGTTATTGATTGAGTGGCCATTATGTATGTGTATATCTGTGTGTATGAATGAATACTCATATATATATATATATACACTAACCCATACATAATAACTATATTGTATGCATGCATCTCTATATATTTGACTATATATGAAGGTATGTATATATTTAGATATTGCTGTATATATGGATATGTGTGTGTATATATATATACATATATATATATATATATATATATATATATTGAACCTACAATAATTGACATGTAATTAATCACAATTATTAAAATTGGGAAAGTTTCACCTGGACTGTAATGGCACAGCACTGATATTCTTTCACCCATCTCAATTAAATTCTTAATCAGAACCACAAGCATATAAATTATCTATAATAATAAAAGCATAATATGCTAATTAGACTGGATGTCCTTTTGGATGAAGCAGGGGCTGCGCGAAGCCTGGGTCCTGGGTGCCAGAGGGAAGCCTGTGCCAGCAGCCAGGGGAAGGAAGGCCTACTCTTGCATGAATTTCATGCATTGGGCCTCTAGTATCAACATAAATGTGAAACTTTTAGTACTAAAAAAGAAAAATCCAAGATGTGTAGAATGCTGGGCATATACTTGGCCTGTAATACTGAATATTTGGATAAGTGACTACAAAGTCAATGAACCAAGGTTAATTATATCTCCCTATACTATAAGCAAACAAATGGAAAGCAAATTTCAAAAAAACCCCACAACTTTTCTATCTGTAATAGCACCAAAATTCATAAAATATCTAAGGATTATTTTAACTAAAGCTATCTCTACACAGAAAACACTAAAACTTTACTAAGTTAAATTAATGAAAATTAGATGAATTGAATGATATCTAAATTCATAGATTAGAAGACTCAATATCCTTAAATTGACAACTATCTTCAAATAAAGCTATATATTCAATGCAACCCCAACCATAATCCCAGTATATTTTTAAATAGCAATTTCCAAGCCATTTCTAAAATATAAATTGAATTGCAAAGATCCTCTAAAGTCAGAGACAATCTTGAAAAAAGCAACTAATAAATTTTTAAGGTAAACAGTATCTGACTTTAAGACTTACTCTAAAGCTTATTATAAAGACAATATGAACTTGACATAGGATAAGCAGATATATCAAGAAATAGAGTGTCAATTCCCCAACTGAATAAAAGATGGAAAATATTTTCGACAATTGATGTTGGATATCAATTTATTTAAAAAGAGAACTTTGACATTTACCTCACACCATACAGAAAATATTAACTGAAGACGTATCTTGCCCTAAGATAAAAACTAAAACTGTTAAAGCTTCTAGATGAAAACATGGTAGAAATCCTTGTGACATTGTAATAGACAAATATATTTTTAGTTCACAGAAAGCAATAATTTTAAAAGAAAAAAAGTGAAAATAGATTTCATGAAATCAAACGTTTCTTAATCAAAAACCATTGCTACAAAGTACAAATGGATACCACATACTGTGAGAAAATATCTGCAAGCATATATGTAACAAAGAAAACTTGTATCCAAAATACATAATTACTAAAACTAAAACAAACAAACACTTTTCAAGGGAGATCTGAATGGCCTATATAAACACATGAAAAATTAGAGAGCATCACTAATCACTAGGAAAATACAAATTAAGACCACTGGAATGGCTAATGCTAAAAAGAAAACGATGATACCAAATGTTCATAAGTCTATGAACAACTACAACCCTCTGAAACATTGCAGCTTGAGATGTAAAATATTAAAACCACTTTGGAGAGTTGCTTTTTATCAGCTCCGTTATTGTCAGTTATTTCTACAGTCACTTACTCCATGACTCAGCATATGTAGGAGGGGATAGTCTCCCTAAAAGAAATATGCCCAAAGTATTTAAAATAAAAATATATGTCCAGAAACGGTTTCTGTGAGACTATTCAGTACTCAAATTCCAGAAACAACCGGAATGTCCTCGGGCAGGTGAGGACTGTTTGAGAAGCGGCAATGTTGGCGGGAAACGCCCCTTACCTTGCGAAGCTTGGTGTGGATTACGCGGACGGATGTGTCTGTCAAAACCCAAATAACTGAACACTTAAGATTTTTGTAATTTAATAGATATAAATGTATCTAGAAATGTAAACCAAGAAGGCAAAAATAAAAATAGAATTTCTACAAATATAAAAACGTAAATAATCAAATTAATACAGATTTGTATAAATGAGTGAGAAACGTCCCCACACCCTTCCTCCACTGTGCCTCCTACATAACTAAGAGTGACCACCATTCACAGTTTGCATGTAACTTCCCAGGACTCCCCCCCCCCCCCCACACACACACCCCGATTTCCTATGCACACGCAAAATAATTTACTGAAATAGCATCATACTCTGGATACTTTTCTTCATCTGGTACCTCTTACCTGGGGCTGGGAGAGTTGGGCTGCGGCTGCGCAGTTGTGGCCGCTCTTTCCAGAGGAAGCTCACTCTCGCAAGCTCAGTCTCGCGGGATCTGGGAGCCGGTGTCCTAAGGAGGCCAGCCAGGGAGTCCTGCGATTAGACTTGACTTTTTGCAGTCTCATACTTACATTCTTTCGAAGAGCTGAAAACTACTGCATAAGACAGGTAGGCCACGATTTATTTGACTCTTATTGGTTGCTTAAGCTATCTTCACTGTTTTACTTTGCACGTACAATTAACCATTTTGAAGTTACTTCCTGAACGTAATACTAGGTCATAAATACACATGTTTAAAATTGTAAGACCTCTTGCTCAGTGTCCACCAATTTTCATACCCACCAACAGAATTTGAGTGTACTAGTGTCCTTTCACATGTAGGCATCGCATGTATTAGGATGCGTGAAATTTGTGTACCTAGTGAAGAACAAAAAAGTACTGATGAACACTGTAAGATACCTGGAATGGGTTGGAAGGAGCACTGGGTTTAAATTCCTTCCAAACTGCTTATTACATAAACTTCGATGAAAAAGAAAATAAAAATTTAAAAAACTGGATCATAACAAAATAATTGCTAGAATTTCAGTGCTTAGGACCATCCCTTTTAAAAGGTGTGAAGATTCATTCTTAGAGAAATTGTGCCTCCAGGTCTCTCAGTGATATATTCTAACTATCCAGTGTTTATATATTTCATAATTCCTGACTCACTGTGTTGCAATAAAATTTACACAGACTGCTGCTTCATATAAGTAATTATACATTTTAAAAAACTGAAGTCAGTTGTAAATGGTATGAAATAATTTGTATTTATAACATATTTTGCTATCTTCTAACCTGCTATTTATTTATTAGGCATGTGTGAATGGTAACTTCGTCGGCTGATTTGTTTGTTTTAATTATGGGTAAATAATTTAGCTTATAGCCTTTCAAACAAACACAGCCAGTCCTCCTTTTCAAATTTTATGTAAAGCAAAGCTGTAAATTTTACCCTGATACTCTTAAAAATTCATTTTATGTATAAAAGATAGTCTTTTTAGTTCTTCAGCTACTGAAAGAACATTTCAAACTATTTCTATCCGGACATGTTCTAGTGTCATCCATAATGTTTCTTTTGGATTAATTCATATAATATGATCTTTATGACTTGCCTGATTCTTTGATACTTAGATATATGGATT
Source organism: Myotis myotis (assembly GCF_014108235.1). NCBI lineage: Eukaryota > Metazoa > Chordata > Mammalia > Chiroptera > Vespertilionidae > Myotis > Myotis myotis. The sequence continues at coordinate 50,433,000 of NW_023416379.1, forward strand.
TCTAATCCTACCTCTCCAAATACTTGAGTAGTTTGTATTTCTCCTTTCATCCTGTATGACCTTTACTCAGATTTTAACAGGTTTGTACTTTTTTCCTATATAATATTTCCCTTAAGGGAATGTATTTACAGCTTCAAAATATCACTTCCCTGGAGAGTATTTCAAATATATACTTACCATAAATTCCCATTTTAAAATGCAGTAAGAGACATCCAAATGCCTACAAGTAAGTCCTTTGAAATATCTTGGTTCTGTCACCTCCAAAAACATATCCAGCACTAGCCAGTTTAGCTCAGTGGATAGAGCTTTGGCCTGTGGACCAAAGGGTCCTGGGTTTGATTCTGGTCAAGGGCACATACCTAAGTTGTAGGCTACTCTAAATTCAATGGAAAAATAACCTGGTGTGAGGATTTAAATACACACACACACACACACACACCACCACCACCACCACCACCACCACCAAAAAATACATCCAAATTTGAATAAAACATTCTCTTAAAACAATTTCACTTTCTTTTTTTTCCCTTTCAATAGCACTGTATATCATAGTCTTCATGATACCTTCTAGATCAGCCGTGGGCAAACTACGGCCCGCGGGCCAGATCCGGCCCGTTTGAAATGAATAAAACTAAAAAAAAAAAAAAAAGACCGTACCCTTTTATGTAATGATGTTTACTTTGAATTTATGTTAGTTCACACAAACACTCCATCCATGCTTTTGTTCCGGCCCTCCGGTCCAGTTTAAGAACCCATTGTGGCCCTCGAGTCAAAAAGTTTGCCCACCCCTGTTCTAGATGTTTCTTTCATTTTACTCTTTCTGCCATCACTCTTCGATGGCACAACCTGTTATCAAATTTACCATCTCATCTTTATTTTATCGCCACTACATAAACTGCCTTCCCACCTGCTCTCTCCCTGCCCAAGTCTTTTCTTGGATGCATTTGTTTCACCCGAACATTCCTCATGAAAGACTTCCTCGATCATGCTAGTTCATACTGATACCATTTTCCTCTCAACTCCGATATTCCTTGCTATAATAGGTAGGTCCTTCATGGCCTACAAAGACAAAGCATAATCTGGCTCCTACAGCCACTGAATCATGTGGATGCAATATCTCACAATCCAAGTTCACATCATTTACTTTCAGAGATGTTTGACTGCTTATCTCTTTAGGGGAAGCCAAGGAGACTATAAGCACCTGGCTCATTTTTAATATGTTTATAACATTAGCCTCTCAAGTGAATAATCCTGAACTTTAAAAAAAGTTCTTTGATATTATGTTTACCTACCATTTTGCCATGAGTGGAGTTAAGACTATGTATTGCTTTCACTATAGTAACTAGCCTGCTTAAATTTAATTTCTAAATGATTAGTCTAAGAAAACACTCTTATTTTTTCTTTCTTGTTTTTGCATTTATTGGCATGACACTGATTAACAATATAATGTTGGTTTTAGGTACATACTGCCACAACACATCATCTGTACACTGTATTGTGTGTTCACCACCCCAAGTCAAGTCTCCTTCCATCACCACTTATCTTCCCTTTACCTCCCATCACATTCGCCCCCGGCAATCTCCACACTGTGTTGTAAGAAAACACTCTTGAGAGATGAAATATACGAATGGGTAATTGTCAATATCATAAATGACAATAGAGTTCCAACACACAGCCTCTGCTGGAATCAGTCCAAGAAGCCAAACCACAACCTCGGCAGCAATTAGGCCAGATTGTTCATTGACTGCCAGCTTCCCTACTACTGTTTGCCACTGCTTTGGACTCAGGACAAACCAGAGAAAGCCAAATGTTCTCCTAGTCAACCGCATAGGATTAGCCTACCTCTAGCTTCCATATGCCAATGTCCTACAACTGGAGCACACTTGAAGCCTTTTTTCCCCCCTTCCTCACTATAAAGCTTTTCCATTCCCTTGCCTGCCTTGGAATCTCTGCCAAACACAAATCATGGTGACTGCCTCCCTTGCTATAGCTAGCTCACAGTAAATGGCCTCTGCTTTCCTCCTTGGGTGGTCTTTATTTCTACACTCTTAAATTATTTGTTTTTGACCTTCACTCAAGTATAATTGAAACCCCTTCCAAGTAAGTGATGGCCACTTCACCTGTATTTACCTCATTTGGAGAACCTTTGAATTATTGAAGTTATCAGTGCTTATTTGTTACCAAAGTTATGTGCTGGCTGACAGGCTCTGCATTCTCTCTCTTGATCACACTGTATGTAGAACAGTCATTACTATGGATGCAACCATATTTGCAGGCCTTAAGTACATATATATATGGAAGAAGTATTAAGTCTTAATACAACATTTTTGATTAGGAAGAATGGACACATTTGTACAGATCACCACCAGGAAGTGTAACATCCTCTCATGATCAGTCCTTGTTTTTAAAGGTTTCCGGACATTTCCAGGTGCCAAGGCTAGAAACACGCACGTTTTCCTTCTAAATTTTCAATTCTGGAATCACAGAACCACTCCAGGCCTGCGAAAAGCTGCAATCAATACCCTTTTAAATCTGCACTCAGTGAACACAATTTAGCAAGGGTACGGTACACAAGTAAAGCATTTTCGGATCAAAAACAATAGGGAACACAGAGCTATAATGCTGTATCTATGTCTCCACTGATATCCTAATAGAGCAATTTAATTTTGCAGCCAGCCATGTGTAATTCGAGTTTGACACATTAACAAATGGATGGCTGGTCCATCTTCCTGGCTTCCTGTCAGGAGCTGGCTCTCTGATGCCTTTGGGCATGTCAGAGGGAGATTCAGCCCATTGAGAGCTCCATCTGAAGGAATTAGGGGACATAAATGGGGACTGATGAGGACAGGGGCTGTGAGGCAGGAAAATTAATAGTCTCATAGAAAACAATATGCAGTGTAGTAACAAATCAGGGGGAAATTGACATTTTACTTAGTTCCCCAGAACTATTTTAAATATAATATAGTGAACTTAAAATATTGTTGAGTTTATTGAACCTGTTTTACATCTTCCAGAATTTAAAAATAAGTAAATCAAATGGAGTGTTAAACTATAATTGGATTTCTACTGTATGTATTCTTTATCACATTGGGTTGCCTTGGGAATATTAGATCTGGTGTAATTAACCTGAGCTTGTCCTACGCGGCTTCCAGAGAGAAGCTGCAGGGAGAGTGGAGAGAATGCGCCAGTAGGATTGATTAGGATATACAATAGAATACAAGCTTTTCTCATGAAATCCACTTTAACCAGGATCCCAAGTGGATACATATGACTCTTCATACCACAATCTGGTCTTCAAGTTCTCTCCCAGGCTCACCTTTCCCACCTGCAAAAAACAATAATTCAGCAGGGATCTCTTGGGTTGGAAAAGAGGAAACAAGAGATGTAGTTCCAAGGACGTTGAAAAAAGATATAGAGGAAGACATAAACAGATGGAAGAACATACCGTGTTCATGGATTGGTAGAATCAACATCATTAAAATGTCCATACTACCCAAAGCAATCTATAAATTCAACGCACTTCCCATTAAAATACCAACGGCATACTTCAGAGATCTAGAACGAACTCTCCAAAAATTCATCTGGAATAAAAAAGACCCCGAATAGCTGCAGCAATCCTGAAAAAGACCAAAGTAGGTGGGATCTCAATACCAGATATCAAGATGTATTACAAAGCCACTGTTCTCAAAACTGCCTGGTACTGGCACAAGAATAGGCATATAGATCAATGGAATAGAATAGAGAGCCCAGAAATCGGCCCGAACCAATATGCTCAATTAATATTTGACAAAGGAGGCAAGAACATACAATGGAGCCAAGATAGTCTCTTCAATAAATGGTGTTGGGAAAATTGGACAGATATATGCAAGAAAATGAAACTAGACCACCAACTTACACCATACACAAAAATAAACTCAAAATGGATAAAGGACTTAAATGTACGACAGGAAACCATAAAAATTCTAGAAGAATCCAAAGGCAACAAAATCTCAGACATATGCCGAAGCAATTTCTTCACTGATACAGCTCCTAGGGCACTTGAAACGAAAGAGAAAATGAACAAATGGGACTACATCAAAATAAAAAGCTTCTGCACAGCAAAAGAAACCATCAACAAAACAACGAGAAAACCCACTGTGTGGGAAAACATATTTGCCAATGTCATATCTGATAAGGGCCTAATCTCCAAAATTTATAGGGAACTCATACAACTTAACAAAAGGAAGATAAACAATCCAATCAAAAAATGGGCAAAGGACCTAAATAGACACCTTTCAAAAGAGGACATTCAGAAAGCCAAGAGACATATGAAAACATGCTCAAAGTCACTAATCATCCGAGAGATGCAAATCAAAACAACAATGAGGTACCATCTCACACCTGTCAGACTGGCTATCATCAACAAATCAACAAACGACAAGTGCTGGAGAGGATGTGGAGAAAAAGGAACACTTGTGCACTGCTGGTGGGAATGCAGACTGGTGCAGCCACTATGGAAGACAGTATGGAGTTTCCTTAAAAAACTGAAAATGGAACTCCCATTTGACCCTGTGATCCCACTTCTAGGAATATATCCCAAGAAACCAGAAACACCAATCAGAAAGGATATATGCACCCCTATGTTCATAGCAGCACAATTCACCATAGCTAAGATCTGGAAACAGCCTAAGTGCCCATCAGTAGATGAATGGATTAGAAAACTGTGGTACATCTACACGATGGAATACTATGCTGCTCTGAAAAGGAAGGAACTCTTACCATTTGCAACGTCATGGATGGAACTGGAGAGCATTATGCTAAGTGAAATAAGCCAGTCAATGAAGGAAAAATACCACATGATCTCACTCATTCATGGATAATAGAGACCATTATAAACTTTCGAACAGTAATAGATACAGAGGCAGAGCTGCCTCAAACAGATTGTCAAACTACAGCAGGAAGGCCGGGGAGGGTTGCGGGGCAGAAGGTAGGGGGGTAAGAGATCAACTAAAGGACTTGTATGCATGCATATAAGCATAACCAGTGGACATAAGACATTGGGGGATAGGGGAGGCTAGGGGACTGTCTAGGGCCGGGGGATAAAATGGACACATATGTAATACCCTTTGTAATACTTTAAGCAATAAAAAAAAAAAAAAAAAAAAAAAGAGATGTAGTTCCAGACTGCAGCAGAACTTACCTTGACCAGTTATGCTGGTCAAGGGTTATCATTAGTTTCTCACCATTAAAGAGTCACCTATTGGTATTAGAATCATGTGTTTATAATTAGTGATTGTTTACAATGTGCACAGTAAATGGAATGTGCTTCTCTTATAGGTCGCTGGCATGCCATTTCTTACAAAAGCCTATATAATAAAGAGGTAATATGCAAATTGACCATCACACCCTCACACACAATGGTCACCCCCATGTGGTCAAAAATGGCCGCCCCCATGTGGTCAAAAATGGCCTCCACAAGATGGCAGGCAGGGGAGGGCAGTTGGGGGCAACCAGTCCTGCAGGGGAGGGCAGTTAAGGGTGACCAGGTTGACAGGGGAGGGCAGTTGGGGGTGACCAGACCTGCAGGGGAGGTCAGTTGGGGGTGACCAGGATGGCAGGGGAGTGGTTAGGGGGTGATCAGGTTGGCAGGCAGAAGCAGTTAAGGGCAATCAGGCAGGCAGGCAGGTGAGCGGTTGGGAGCCAGGAATCCTGGTAGTGAGAGGGATGTCCAACTGCGGTTTAGTCCCGATCCCTGTGGGGTCTGGACATCCCCCAAGGGGTCCCAGATTGGAGAGGCTGTAGGCTGGGCTGAGGGACGTCCCCCCCCCCCCCAAGTGCACAAATTTCATGCACCAGGTCTCTAGTGTAAAGATAATTTTTAGACATTTTAAAAATAGCTCTTCAGATGTTGCCAAATATAGATATTGAAACCAGCTACAACTTAACCTCACTTATTTGCAAGATTTTCTAACTAGAATTAGATGAAAATAAAGTTTTTGCAGAGTTGTGTTTTGAAGAAAATTATTTTCCTTTGAATATGCTACAAATAGCAATTGGATCATGCATTAAATTCTTATTGCTAGCACTCTGTTTTAGTCATCAGTAAATTTTTTATGCTCAGGATAGTTTTTGATATATGACAGGCTCTCAAAAAAGATTTGGTTAGTGAAATTCACAAAAAGTAATACAAAATAACTCAGCATACAAACTTTAGTAAAAATCTTAAAATATTACATCTGAAAGGGTCTGACGTACAGCAGTTACTTATGACAGTGGGTAATGGAATGTATAGAAAGATTACATTTGATCATATATGTACAATAGGTGGACATTTACAAAAAAAGGTAGAAGTAGATTCAGGTTTGAAATTTTCTGATGATGTAAAATGATCATATACTTGTTTTTACTACTTGAGGTCCAAAGAATGAAGAATTTTCTTAAGAACCCCAAAAACCTAAGAACCTCAATTAAATTAGTTCTCTTAGAGTTAAACTAAACTATTAATTTTAGTTGGAAAAATTGGCCTACACTAAAAATTCCAGCCTCAAACAACAAGGTATAAATTGGAAGGTATAGTTTTTTTGCAATTCAGAAATCAGAGTAGAGATCCAAGTCGCTACATTTAAAACTTTAGTTGGGTAAATACATATCATTTGAGGAGTCTTTAAAATGCAGATTCCCAGGCATCTTTTCAGGTGGTTCTGCTTTAGTGGGTCTGGGGCAGGAGCAGGAAGCCGAATTATTTAAAATCCCTCGTGATTTTGATGCAGGTACTGATCTAAGCAAATTTAAGTTGTATTTATTGAGATAAACCTGTGACTTTGAAAAGTATATAGGATATCTACGGAGGAACTAAATTAATGTGTAAACAAATGATAGCACAACCCAGTGATAAATGGTTAAAGGATACGAAAATTGTATTATGTACCCATACAATTGTTCTGCGGAGATACAGGGGTCCAAAGGAGTTGGACCAAACTGATCTTTGGTGTCTCTGGCCCCACTATCAAAAGCAATCCAAATGAAAGAACTTTCCTTCAACTACCTAATTGTCATGTTATCTATTTTCCTTTTTGGAAGATCTGGTATTTACAAACACTTTTAAAAATACATAAATTGGCTTTATATTCAACTGGACTGACCTTGCCTACATGAAGATGATTGCCGGGAGCCGGTCCATGCTTGCTGTTTCAAGGGACCTGGCATATATGGCATACTGTTCTTAATATGTTTGCTCACCTTCTTGGCACTATGTGTTTTAACCAAGGTCTCTGAGAAAGGTTGTTTCCCCAGGTAGGGATTTTCCCCTGAAGTTAGGGAGGGAATAAAACCTCTTAACTAAGTGCCAGGTGGGTACTTAATCACTTTAACTATGAACAATCATGCTTAAGCTACATAATCTTTACTCCCTGGAATGGAGATAAGAAACGCCCTAACCTTTGGAATAGAGATTGATAGGATTGGAATCAACTGGTATAAATACAGATGTAACAAGTCAGAACTTAGAAGACAGAACCTACACACATAACTTAGAAGACAGAACCTACACAGACAGAAGAATTTCGTTGGAGAGAACATGGCAAAAGATCCTGGACAGAAACTGGCAACAGAACCTAGAGACAGAACCTAGCGAGAGAACCTGGCTGAAGAACCTAGAGACAGAACCTGGCTACAGAACCTGGATAGAGCATGGCAAGAGAACCTGACTAGAACCTGGCGACTGAACCTGGCTGGAGAACCTGGACAGAACCTGGCTGGAGAATCTAGTGAGGGAACATGGCTACAGAACCTGGCTGGAGAACCTGGAGAACCTAGCAAGAGAACATGGACACAGAACCTGGCTGGAGAACCTAGCGAGGGAACATGACTACAGAACCTGGCTGGAGAACCTGGAGAACCTAGCAAGAGAACATGGACACAGAACCTGGCTGGAGATCCTAAGCAGAACTTCGCTGGAGATCAGACCAGAACTTGGCTGGAGATCCTGGCTAGAGATCCTGGCTAGGCTGCTGATCAACTGAACGCTGTCTCCGTGTCATTCCTTCTTCGCCGACTCCATCCACACCTTTGGGGACCCCTGGACCTCCTGGGGTTGGACCCCAGCAGATGATGGCTTTATTTCTCATTGTAAAACAATAAATAAATTGACATTCTGTTTTCTGTCTTCATATTATGTGTGTTTTGATTACTCAAAACTTGAACACTCTGGACATTAACAATTTCCCACAAGGTGATCTTTAATAAAATCAAACCTAGATGGATTCTTCTTTAATATTGACAGAATTTCTACATGAAGAGAAACAGACAAACCTCAGAGTTTCATTATTAGTTCCTAGAGGCCCAATATGCTCTCAACCGGCCCCATTATTTACCACAATTTCACTGCCAGTACCTTAGGGAGCTGCTTTCGCTGAACAGGGACCTTTTCTTTCATTGTCTGTATAAGATTTGAGAGATGCTATGAAATTTCAATCAGATTTTTGTTAAAGTCTCAGGAACTTAAAAAAAAAGTGGATCTATAGAGTAACATACTAGTTAATTTCATAATAAATATAACTTGTCTTTATCTCATGATGCTCCTCAAATTTTAATTCACATATGAATAACTTGTGGATGATGTTATATTCAAAGTCTGAATCATTAGGGCTTAGGGCCTGGAATTCTACATTTATAAGATATGATGTTATTATATCATGAACCACAATTCTGTACTGTAGCAGGGGTCCAGGATAACTTCTCTCTCTCTCCTCTCTTTCGTCTCCATCTCTGACTCTGTCTCTGTCTCTGTCTTCCTCCCTTCCTATCTTAAAAGCAGGGCCCGGAGAGAGTTAGAAGTTCTTTTTCCTGCTCATCTAAGCACTGGCTTTAAGTTTTCTAGTTTCTAGTACATTCTTTTCCTGTGATAATTCGCAGCATGTTAAGATACGGCCTTAATCATTCAGCGGCCCAATGATATTAGAATGAAATGTAATAAGCTTAGTATTCATCCAAGAAGGATAGATATACAATAGCAGTGGCAGTATTTTCTTTACAGGCACTAAAAAACATGGCAATCACGACATCTATCTGCTTTCTGAGTTCATTTCGGTTTTTTTTATTCTTAATTTTTAGTAAATTGTTATTTAAGTTTTCCAACCAAAGCATGATTTGATGCTGTTCAGCTCCAGCCTCATTCACTGTATGTCTAAATATGTAGAGTTTTTCTCATCAATGCATAACTATATGGAAGCACTGTGGTCCATGAAGTATATACACAAAGAACATTTACAAACTAAATAATTTTGTTTGATGCTTTTGTGTTTCCAAGAAATTGTAAGTTGCTTCAGACCATTTATAGAGAATCTGGGAAAAGATTCTGTGGTTATAAAGTCAAAACTCTCTAATTCACATAAACTGCTTGAAAGAGCCTATTCTGACTTTGGGGTGGGTCAAGAAGCCAAGAACACTCCTTCTCCTTCTTCATTTTCTAATTTCAAACATCAGGTCAAAGATCAGCCCCCAGAAAATGAAGGGAGACAGGCAGATATGGGATAATTCAAGGAAGGCTCCTTAGGAAATAAAAAAAAAAAAATGAAAGTCTGAATCTAGTCAATGTTTCAACAAATTCATTGCTTTATTCCCTGGTTCAAGAGGTTTCAGTGCTTGAATAATGACACGATGAAGTCGACTCTTGAGCCTGGGTATATATGCCTTGATAGAAATCTGGATTAGTGTGTGTTGAAGGTCATTATTATCTACTTGAATTTTCTCTCTTAAGTAATCCAGAGCCTTGAAAGAGCTTTTAAAGAGGAGAATTCAGAGAAAACTGCCGGAATATTCCCCTGGAAAAATACCAGCAGAACGGTCTGCTCCTGAGGCTCCCTAGAACATGCTTCTGATGGAGGAGACACCAGGTCTGAGGGACTGAGGCAGGCAGCCTACTCCATATGAGAATACATTTTATATCTTGCCTAATCGTTCCTGACAGGTTAAGGTGGGGAGCAGGAAAGCAGCACTGGTGCATTCTGCTATGGAAAGCCCTGCCTGGGACTCTGAGCCAGGACCTCAGGCAGAGGTTACCAGAGGTGACCTGGAAGAAGAGGAATCAAAATGCTACACACGCTTGGCCAGCTCTACCATTTTGTGATTTTAAAGCAAAGACTGAACTTTTGTCCAAAAGCTATGAGCTTATGTTTACATATCTTAGAGGAGGGTGCTGAAAATATAAATCAGGTCTTTTTATTTTGTTTTGTTTAATGTGTGAAATGTACCAGAAGAGGGTTTCAGTAATTACTGCTTGTTTCCTGGGATGCTGAGAAAGAATCAGTGAAGGGCACTAGGCTCTTACACTTCCTATGAAACAAGTGAGGTCAGGCCAATTGGCCTGTAGAAAGGATCAACATTTTCCTTTTGCAATTATATGGAAAAATTTAAAAGGTACGATTCCTCCTATCAGTTAATATCTTTCACAAACTTAGGAAGTTCTGGGCTTTGTAATAGATTCTTGAAATAAACATAACAGACATTCATTTTGATCAGAATCAATAAAAATGAAGAAGCAAATAAGTAGAAAAGCAGGCTTCAGAAGATTTGCTGGAGACTAGGAAGGATTTAGAGTGGAATTGGGAAAAAATGGAATTGTGGGGTTTTATTTAAGTTTTAAAAATTAATCCACTAGTTTACTTTGAAGTTTGTTCCATGTTGAGTATCTCAGAAATAGTTGGGAACAGCTGAACTGAATAAATTAAGCTTTCAGTGGTCGTCAGTATACATATTTTTAAGTGAGGGAGAAGATTCAGAGATTCCCAGTAGTGATGATGATGATAAATTTATTATAAAGTATTGAATATCTATAAGATACTTACAAAGTAATTTTTGAGAATATGTTATTTGATTATTAACAAAAACGATAACAAAAACTGATTATTCTCATTTTATAATTAAGGAAACAGAGACCACATACACCACGAAGTGATATTGAGGAGGATATTCCATCAACTCCAAAATTAGTAGTTGATAAAATTACATAATTATTTCACTGTTAGTCTTGCTTTCGTTTATTTCCTTGCCCGATACCACTAGTCATCTTTTGTGTTCTCTCTTTTTTATGCATCTCTATGCTCACTTTTTGAAATTCCACCTGGGCTGCCTGCATAGTTATACAAATGACAGAATTGATCTGTTATTAACCACAGTGATTCTATTTACTGAAATTGTAATAAGCTCTCATAATATTTAAATGTATAAATTAATACATTGATATTGGCTAGGTAAATAAGAAAATCAATGAACCACTAAATGACAGACTCTAATACCTTAATTTTATATTACTTCACATGTTAAACCTTATTAATATTTTTAGAATTTCCGTATTTGGCCCTAACTGGTTTCGCTCAGCGAACAGAGCGTCGGCCTACGGACTGAAGGGTCCCAGGTTCGATTCCAGTCAAGGGCATGTACCTGGGTTGTGGGCACATCCCCAGTAGGGGGCTTGCAAGAGGCAGCTGAATTGATGTTTCTCTCTCATTGATGTTTCTAACTCTGTATCCCTCTCCCTTCCTCTTTGCAAAAAATCAATAAAATATATTTTTTTAAAAAATGAATTTCTGTATTTGTTGGAATCTAGGAATAAATATAGTCTATGAAATATGAGCTACATGTAGTTCTATAGTATAACATGTAGGGCCCCGATTGTAGGTCATCACTAAATAACTCTTAATGAGAGAATTATAACATCTGGCAATTAGATAAAATATATTTCAACTCTGAGCTTCTCTAATTAAAAAATTAGAAGTCATCTTATTTCCATTATTTTATTTTATTTTTATTTACTAAGAACTTGGTCTCTGCAGTTACATTGTATAAAGCATATGGCATATATTCTTTTGAAGGTCAAGAAAATAATATGTTACATAAAAAAATCAAGAATGATTCTTTTTTTGTTTTGCTCTTTTCTTTTAAGATTCAGTTCATGCCTATTTGTTTATCCTTTAAATGCATTCAACTGAATAAAATCACATTCCTGGTGAATATAGGAACCATTAAAGATAAAGATGGGCTGATGGTTTTTGAGCCTGCTAACGTTGGATCTAGATTTATCTACCTTGAGAGATATGCCATTTGTCAGAGGCTTGTTTAGCATGGGAAATCCTCTTGGCCAGTATTAGTCAACTTCAGTCATTCTTGTTTCCTGTTTAAACATGGGCAGAGGAAAGGAAGGCATCTAATCACATTCTTCTCTTATTTGAATGACATCTTTATAGCTTCTCACAAAATATGATTTTATAAATATTTGTTCATTAATTTGGATTAAATGTCTTTTCTGTGCTTAAAACATCATAAGTGTGTGTGTTTGTACATGTACTTTGGTGAGGAGAATAATGTTCAAATTTTTCTCACATTATTTAAATAGCTTGTGAAATTCCATTTCCATTCAGCTACTCCAATTGATGAGCCCATTTCCCACTGCCTGGTCAAGTCAGAGTTTACATTGACCTAACCTTCACCCTGAAATCCATTGCATACATGCTCTTTCAATGTTTGTCACACACACAAAATGCAGTTATTGTTTACTCTTTTTTTCCTGACTTGTGTATATGCTTCATTTAATTTTGTATTTATATCCTGACAATACAGCAGTCACTTATAAAAAATAAAAAAACATTTAAACTGGTAACCGAGAATACACTAGAATCTCCCTCTTTCCCCCAAACCTAGTCTCATTGATGACAGTTAAAAATAATTTTTATACGGTATATCAATGTACAAATGTATATTTGCACGTGCATAGTTTCAAGATAAATTATAATAATGAATTGTTACACCAAAGCTTGACTGTTATAGATATACTTACCGGAGGCTTTAGATTCCTTTTTTATTACCACCTAGGGCATACACATATTATTAATAGTTAAAAGGTATTATAATCTTTGTCAAATGGACAAATAAAATTTACTGGTCTTGTGACTTTAAGTTGCATTTTAAACTTATGACTAAATTAGGTTTATTTTTGTATGTTTATAAGCCATTCCTATTTTCTTACTCATGAACTGCTTGCTCATATTATTTTCTCATTATTTAATTTGTATGTTGATTTTCTTACTACTTAAAAGACCTTATATGATACATTTATGTATTACATTAATATCTCCTAGTTTGCCATTTGTGTTTGTTTTTATCTCAACTTTATTGATTTTTTTAGAGAGAGAGTGAGGGAAACATCAATGTGAGAAACTTACTGGTTGCCTCCTGATGGGGATTAAACCCACAACCTAAGTATGTACCCTGATGAGGAATCAAATTTGAAATTGTTTGGTGTACCAGACGATGTCGCAATCAACTGACCAATTTGGCCAGGATGTCATTTATGTTTTGACTTTATGTATGTATGTATTTAAATATTTAATTTAAAAACTTTTGGTTTCCATGTAGCTAAAATTCTTTTTAACCTAAATTTTCTGAATTTTGGTTTTTACTTGGAAAAGGTTTTCTAAAACAACAACGGCAAAAAGAACCTTTTGAATTATAATGTGTTTAATATAAATTTTATACACATCAAAAGTTAGGTTTTGATAGTCTTCTTAATCCAAACATAGCTTAAATGATAGAGATTACGTTCATCCTAAACTATGTGTTTTATTTGTTTGTTTATTTTTGTACTAGGGGCCCAGTGCACAAATTTGTGCACCTTAAAGGAACTGTGGGCCAGCTGCGGTGGGCACAAAGGTGGGTCTCGGCCCATCCTCCATGTCCCTGCCCAGCCCCTCCTGCCGTGGCTCCCGGTCCCCTGTCTGCTGGAAGCCCTGCTTCCACTGCCACTGCTCCCACATGCTGACAGCACCGGCCCCACTTGCACCTTCTGACAGTGCAGAGCAATTGGGGCTGGTGCCAACAATGGGTGCAAGCAGCAGCTGCCGGCCCCAGTGGCCCCTCAGGAGCAGAGGGAGGTGAAGATGCCCTTGGGGGAAAGGGGCTGGCAGCCGCTCCCACCCACTGATGGCAGCAATAGGGACCAGCAGCAGGTGTGAGCGGCGGCAGTTCAGGCACCGGCACCAGCTGCAGGTGCAAGTGGGGCCGGCACTGGCAGTGGCTGCAAGTGGTAGCTCTGGTGCCAGCAGCAGGTGCAAGTGCCCAGCGGGACCACAGCATGTGGAAGCAAAGAGTTTTCAGTAACCTCCAGAGGCTAGCCCTGATGACAGCAACTGGTGCCCTGCCTTGGTCTGGCACCCCGGCTCACCTGTTCCACCATCCCACCGCGGCTGATGCCCGCCATGTTCCACAATCTGACACCGGCTGCCCACACCTGCCATGTTCCACACGTGCCCCTGGTGGTCAGTGCACGTCATAGCGACCGGTTGTTTGGTTGTTCTGTTGTTCAGTCTATTTGCATATTAGGGATATATATATATATATATATATATATATATATATATATATATATAATTGATTTTGTTTCATTGAATTTTATCAGAAAACATGTGTCTCTTTGTTGGACTTTGACTTGGTAGTTTTCCTGTGGCCTACTATATGGTAACATTACAATATTCCAAAGCCATTTGAAAAGAAGGGTTCTTATTTGATTTTAAGATAAGAAATATATCACCAGTAAGAATGTTTACTAATATGGAGAGTTTGTCTACTTTTCCTTCAATTTGATCAAGTTGTATAAATTATTAACTTTGAATTCAAATTACTTGTTTTCTAAATTTCTGTCTTTTGCTTTGTGCATGAACAGATATCTGGGTGCTCACACTCAAGCTCTGTAGATCATGGCTGTGTGTTAGTTCATGTATGTACATATGTGTGGGTATGTGTGTCGGTGTTGATTTAGCATTCACTTTTCTTTAGCCTACTGCAAACATGAGGACCATCAACTATTTCTCCATTCCTTTTTCACTATTCAAAGGACATGGGAGAATCAAACATATAAAACCCCTGATCTTGTAGAATTTTTATTCAAGGGAATATCACTAAATAGAAAATTTTCATAATAGCACATTTGAATTATAAAGTCATATTCTTTTTAAAAATCTTTTGACAGGTATCATTAATACATAGAAAAGAAAATCTATTGTAAGCTGATGTAGTGATGCCATGCGACTCCTTTCTTAGTTGTAAAGGACTTTTGAAAGACTAATCAAACTGTTGTGCACCTCTGCTTCTCATAATGCTCCATGTGTGAGAGATTGCTTTATTTATTCCTTTGTTTTCTTATAAATCTCCATGTCTCCAGAAAACCAAATGGGGGAAAAAGAGTAAAAAGAAGCAGCTGACAATTAAATGCTAGAATAGATGAAAATAAGTGTTTAATGGTGTGACTAAGTGTAAGGGCATGGGCTTATTAGAAAAATGTGGATTTGAGAGTTTTTCAGGGGGTATTTTAAGCTTCTCTGTTCTTTTTGTTCATGCCAAGCAACCTCAGGCAATTGAGACTCAAGAGGTTTCATGGTATGAACTGTTAGGCCATAACTTAGTGAACTAAAACACGGCATATGGCAATTAGTGGCGTGTGGTTTCCTTTAAGCTATTCATTTGCCCAGTGTAACAGGAGCACCTAAATTCTTTCAACTTATCATAATTTGGCACAATAGAGGGGATCCAAGGGAAAGAAGGGCATTGCAGGAGAGAAGTATGCCAAAATGCACTGGTACTCAGATAATGAAGGATGAGGAGCAAAAACTAGGTGCACAGAACACAATGCAAATTAGACACAGAAAAGCAAGAACCAGAACAATATATGATTCACAGAAATAAAAGTCCTCAGGCATCAGAAACTCTTCAAAAGTTCTTTTGACCCATTACCCTTCGCCATTTCACATTTTCTCTTTATGAAGTATAAAAGGTGTTACAGTTGAATAACTATGAATTGTTCTCCTATATTTAAATTCTAGAGAATTCTCTTATTTTATAATTGAATCATATAAAAAATACTATACATTAGAAACTAAAACAAAATCCTGAAGGTACTGGGACAGACTCCCCAGGAGAATAATTACCTAAGAGAGATATTATCCTGTGATCTTTAGTTGACAAAGTTATATCCTTTTCATAAAATCTATCATAGTATCACAATTTCCTCTAATATTTATGCAGATTTAAGACTTATGTACCCCTTGTTCAGTTATCAATTTTATCCTGATGATTAGGTTTCTACTTCAATATTACAGATTAATCATAATAAAACACAAATCTACAGCAAATCACATTTGTATTCTGTAACATTGATTCTATAACCAAAACTCTAGTAGTTACAAAAAAAAAAAAAAATGGAAGACTTGAACTCCAAATGAATTTTTTCTTTTTCTTATTATTAATTCATAAAAATTATAATAATGTTATTTGTTGAACTAATAAGTGCTAAATACTGTGCTAAGTGATTTAGAATCTTACTTCTTTTTCCACAGTGACCTTGCTAGGTAGGTAATATTACATTCACTTTACAAGAAAAGACTCTCTTCCATCATCTAAAGCTGAGAACTCAGATGATGGACTGTGTGCTCAACATTTGCAGATCTAATTATTCAAACATTCTGTTTTAAAGTGTTTTCATGTAGCTCATTTTTAAAAATCATGCATACTGTAGGAAATGGACCTCTGTGATCTATAGCCAGCGTGGACACTTTTGATGGAATTTGCTGAATTTCCCCCAGGGCAAACAGAATGTAGAGAGGAGGGAAGAGGAACAAAGAACTGTGCACTGTGTGCCAGCATCATGGTGGAAACCTCTGAGGTGTCTGCCTCAGCTAGACAGGGGAGGTGAAAGCCTCAGCCCAATTTTTTAAATGGCCCAATTGGAGACAGCAAGACCTAGGCAACATATGAGGAAACAGGTGACCCCATAATACTCAGCCAATGAGGAACCGGAGGAGGGACTAAATAAATAGGCTATGTTCCCTGCCCCAGGTGTGCCTGTACAGTGGGACAGACACCCGCTCTCAAGAGTGTATTAAATGTCTCATTTTCGCCATACTTCTGTCTCTGAATCCATCATTTGAATTTGGACAGGTGAGCATTTTCTCACATACCATAAATAAATAAATAAATAAATAAATAAATAAATAAAT
Organism: Myotis myotis; assembly: GCF_014108235.1. NCBI lineage: Eukaryota > Metazoa > Chordata > Mammalia > Chiroptera > Vespertilionidae > Myotis > Myotis myotis. The sequence continues at coordinate 50,450,021 of NW_023416379.1, forward strand.
AAATAAATAAATAAGCTCTCTAAGTCTGCCTTAAGCTCTCAACATTTTAAAATTCATAATCATCCTTTATGAAGAACCTTCTATAACTCAAAACTTCTATCCTACACTGTCTACTTCAGAATAAGGCATTCTGTATAGAATTGAATCCTAAGATCATCCATTCTAATGGATTCATCTTGTGGATGAAGAAAATGAGTCCCAAAAAAGGAAAATTACTATCCCAAGGTCACATAGTAAAGAAGAAAGATTAAATTATGATATAATTCTCCTGTGGATCCACTTGCATTTTTCTTACACTCTACTAGACTGCCTTAAAATCAAACTAGGTATGTAAGATGCAACATGTCACTAACAACACATTTGTTTTCCATTTTCCTAAGTTATAGCTAACCATCATTGCATAAAATCATTTTTAAAAACTATACAAATTCATAAACTTATAAAACTTGTTCATTGTACTCTTTAATTTAGTAATTCACAATATGATACCAACACAATGCATAAAATGTGATGGAAAATATAACTTGATATGTTACTGCTTATAACTTGCTGATGGTTTTATTTTATAACTGTAGTCAGAGAAATGAAATTACTTAACATACCTCAAATAAAATAAATAGAAAATTTTATTTATATTTTGTAGCATTCACAAAGATTTTGCCTATGGTTCTTATTTTATTACATTTCTTAGTTTCAGAAGCTGACTTGCATACTAATGATATTGTGAATGCTGTCCTCCAGTGCCTTTTGGTTCTCATTAATCACTGTTGATGCAATATTTTTGCTGTTTTTCTTTTATTCTCAATGTTTATGATGCACTTTAAAGGCCCATCAATGTAATTGTATGATTATATCTATCTACTCTGAAGTGCCTTGTATAGTCATTAGACTTTTAAGGGTTTAGAGTTTTATGATATCTGTTTAGACTCTTCCTCATTACTTAATGTATGTTTATGATCTATTTTTTTGAATTCAGTTATAAATCAAAATATTCTAGTGTGGACATGAATTTAGTTTATAATCTCTAAGAAAGATTAATCCCATTTTTACTTTATTTGTTTGAAAACATGTATTGAAAGGACTTTTAGAGACAATATAGGCAGGTTTAGGGAATAAAGAGGGTCCATGAGAGAGGAATTGATAGATGGGGGCTTGGAGATGCCAAAATGCTTATCTTACTTGTACAAAAGGATAAAGGCCACAGGATAAGGGGGAGGAAGACATACATTCACAGAGGATAAGGAAAAGTCACAGGATATCAGTGAGAGGGAAACATATTTTCACAGAGGATAGAGGAATATTGCAAGATAAGGAGAGAGAAAGAGGGAACCACCACATGGGCTTTGGACTTTAAAACTGATACTGTGTAGCAGAGTGACCAATGAGGGAAACACAGGGGTCCTAAATTAAGGAAGGGACCAATTAGAAAGGGTCAGGCTCAAACAAAGAACTACAGTGTATATAAACTGGAGACAAAGGGGGACAAGAGAGATTACAGATATTTTGGATTTAGATTTTTTCCCATTAGAGAGAGAGAGAAAGAGCAGGTTTTTCCCATTTGGGGACCTCCACTGCCCAAATGGAGTTTGTATATGCTTCCAATAAGCTGCCAAATTGTTATTAAAGAAGCCTTTAATCTGTGAGTTTATTCTTCAAACTTTGTAGGGCAAGAACCCACTAGAAGAAGTCTGCACCCCAAAACCCACATTTCAGTATTTTGGGGTGAGATATATTTATTTTTTAAGTGAAAATAGTAATAAAAAGTGATTGAAAGGGAAAAATCTTAAATGGGAATGTATAATTAAATATTGACATATATGATATATATTCTATAATGTATATACATGTATATACTATATATATAATATGCATGTGTTTTATATATGTATATTTTTATAACAAATACTTAATTTTATTTGGGAAATTAAAAGTCACCTCCGTTAGGTCTTTAAATTTTATATGCTAGAGGATCGAAAAATTAATCACATTTAAATTCATCTAATTAGATCCTTTTATAACAATAAGAAATTGAAAACAAATAAACTTCTATTATGTGCTCAGTAAGAAACCATAGTGGTAAAATATAAGACATGACCTCAGGCAACAAATCAGTGGAGGAAACAAGCCTACAACAATCAAAGTCCTTTTAGCACTACTCTGAGGAAAAATAAAAGCTAGCCTTAATTAAAGGCTTTCTATGTGACAAGCTCATTGCTAAGCAGGCTGCTTCTTTGTCCCGTAGAAGTCTCATAAAGTCAGAATGTCACAAGAACTTAAGGGACAAAGAGGAGACTTCTTTCTAAGGAGTACTGAGATGGGGCCGACTGGGAAGGAAAATGGGGCCCGCGGGTGAAGGCCTGGTGGGGATGTGGTCCGGATGCATGGGATAGACTCTGTTCGTTTTCTGTTCAGGAAAATACACAGTGGATTAGAGGGCTACTCTGTCCTTTTGAGATCCATTGGAACGCCTAGAGACTAAAAGCCATAAAGTTGTTTTTCTAACCAAAGGGATCTCATGGTAGGTTAATGCAAAATAGTGATGATGGGAAGAAACACACACACATACATACACACACACAAAAAAAAAAATCCAGTTAAATCATTGCTTTACTTGGTTGCTTTTAGGAAAGAAGGACAAGAAAATGTTGCAGATTTTTTTCTTAAATGTATAATAATTTTAAAAACATTGAAACAGGAATGTTTCTAATGGCATATGTGTGGTAGATAGTTGATGATGGACAGGGTGGGGGATAAGGAAAGCAAAAAAGTGAAGTTGTGGAAATGTACAAATTATTTTAATAGTAAAATACTCAAATGGAAATCTCCAATGGTTATTTAGATCAGAAGGAGCACATACTCATCTGTGTGTGTGTGTGTGTGTGTGTGTGTGTGTGTGTCTATAATTGTAATGGTGGAAGCTGTAAAAATATGTACCAAAGATAATATATAAAGAGTAGAGGAAGAATAACCATAGAAACTTAAAGAATGCTCACGTGAGTTTGGGATGGAAAAAAAATCAGGAAAGTCAACAATGGAATCAAATTCACAGCCCAAGATGATGGAGCAGAAAATAAATTCCTTTCATTGGTGCCTTTTCCTATTTTCTTCATAGATCTAAGCACACGTTGATTCACTTAACATTTGCTTAAAGTATTTTCTTTGAGTCAGTCCTTGTGTAGTAAGCATTTGTAAACATTTTATAAAGTAAGCAATTTTATTAGGTGCTACTGATTTTAATAGAATGGAAATAGGCAACTCCATGTTTTGTGAGTACACTTCTTTACTTTCTTTCTTGTATGTCCTGTTGACAAACTTATTACACAAAGCAGTTCTGCCACACTCTGCTCTAGTTACAATAGAAAGCACCTTCTTATCTCCCTTGGGAACCTCCTGTAAATATTGAATGTTAGAATTTGGCCTGAATAGCATGTCCCATAAATAAGAAGATAATCTAACTAGAATGTTGGCTCAAAAAATCTTTTGCAATAGACTTGAAGAATTCTTCTTCCCTGATTTATGAGATGTCACACACTGTCCTTCCCAAAATTCTTTGGATTTCTCTGAAGAGATATCCCTTGGATAAAGGCTCAATCATTCTGGTGTCTAAGATAGTTCTTTAAAGAGTGGCTCTGCAGAACTTGAATATGTACACTTATTTTTACAATTTTATTTTTCTTCCTAGTTAAGTAATCTGTTCCTTATCTTCCTCCCAGAGTACTTATAAGATATTTTATTTCCTGAAATTTTAAAACTGTCAACATATGTGTATATATTTTATATAACATAGGTAAACTTAATAAAGACAGATCTTTATTAATATTGTTTACCTCATGTATGATAAGTCCTTAAGATCTACATATTTAGATATTTCTTCAGTTCAGCGAACCCTCTTTCTGTTGTATCTCGGAATATTGTTTCTATGGCATATCATCTGTTCTGTTACCTCACTAAAATAAGAATTATTAGAATATCAAACCTCAATTTGATCCTTCTAAAGCTCTCATCTTTTCACTATATTCTGCAAGAGCCTTTCACAAACCTCTTCAGCACTGATTTGATAAGTATGGCTTTTAATATTTTAAACTTTGTGTTCAAACCTGTTAATTATCTCTGTCAGCTTAAATTTTGGCTCTCAATAAAATCTTTGTGTTTTTATCTTTGAATTGGTTCTGTGATAGTTAATTTTATACATCAACTTGATTGGGCAAATGGATACCCAGATAGCTGGTAAAACATTATTTCTGTTTTAAAGTAGGCTGAGTAAAGAGATCTGTCCTTACCAATGTGGTGGGCACATCTAATCTGTTGCACGCCTGAATAGAACAAAAAGGCTGGGGAAGGGCAAACATTCTCTCTCTCTCTCTCTCTCTCTCTCTCTCTCTCTCTCTCTCTCACTCTCTCTCAACCAGGATGTCACCTTCTGCCCTTTTTCAAACTTCAGAACATCAGGATTAGTGGGTCTCAGGCTTTCAGAGATTTATATCAGCCAACCCATGGTTCTCAGGCCTTTAGCCTTGGATCAAATTATACCACAAGCTTCCCTGGTTATCTTGCTTGCAGAAGACAAATTGTAGGAATTTGCCTCCATAATCATGTAAGTCAGTTCCTATAATTAATTTCCTGGTTCTGTTTGTCTGGAGAACCCTAACCAATAAGAGATTTTTCTTTCATTGAGTTCATGTTTTCATTGATTCCTCTCCCACTCCACTACCGAAAACTGTTTGAAATCTACTTCAGTCTATCCTGCACTCTTCCCCTCCTCCGCGCCACATGCACATTTTGTTTTGTTACTTTTGCTGGGATGCCCTTTGAACCTTCCCCAATAAGACATTTTCTGATATTGGTGGAGAGTATGGGCTCAGGCCAGACCACTGGATTCAGTGTCTTACTCCACCATTAGCTATCGATGTGGCTATATATGTTTACTTAATTGTTCTCTGCCTCAGTTTTCACTTCTATCAAATAAGAATCATAATACTGATTTCCTCATAGCACTTTCATGAGGAGCAAAACAGATAAGATACTTCAAACACGGCCAAGTAAATCTGAATTATTATTTCAGTTATTAATCTGAAAGTTTGGTTGATATAGATTTGCATATATCAGCTCTGTGATCTATTAGTCTGAAAGACAATCTCAAGAAGAAAATTCATTTCTACAGAGCTCTTCCCTGTGTTTAAGTTGTCATGCAAAAAGCCTTCTTTACTGGGCACCATCTCTGTTCAATCTTACCACAGCTCTATTCACATGATGAGCTGTAGCTGGTCGCTTATGTGTAACGCCTATATGTAGAGTCCTGATGCACTGAGCCAGGGAAAAGAGGTGAGAAGAAAGGTTCTCCCTACTTTGGAGACAGTCCTCATGTTTAGGAAAGATGCCTGGCAACTTGTAGACAGAGAACCCGCTGTCCTTGAAAGAAGCAACACAAAGTTCTTGTAACTTTAGACTTTCTGCTTTGGATGAAATGACAAATCTTGGTGACTAATATTATTTTTTTTTCAAAGGAGCTCTAATGCATTTGTAAATGTATTGGCTCTGTTAACGTAAGAAAATATTCAAACCTGTACAGAATTTTTGTGAGTTTATTTGAGCCAAACTGTCGATAATTGCCAGTAAGCAGAATCGCAACAAATTGGGATAATGCTCCAAAGAATTTATTTTTATAAATTACCATCAAAGGAGGAGAGGTAAGTGGGTTACATGAAATCCATTGGTGATACATTAGGGAGTGGGAGAAAGCAAAGCAGGAAAACCTCTGGGATTGGATAAAAAGTAAAATGCTTCTTTTACACAAGTGGGCGTAAGATAGTTAACCGTCAACAATTAACAAATAGCAATAACAATGAGGGATTTTGTGGTCTGCACACTGGCACCATTCGTTGTGCCCCACAGGTCAGGGAAAAGGGAAGTTATCTTAGATGCAAAAAGACAATAGGCTTAGTAAATATGGAAGTTGATCTCTGTCAGGGAAGATACTGGCCTAGGACATGACTACCCACTATAAACAGCTCTTTAATTAAAAGGTTTTAATTTCACACTATCCTTTGTGGTTACTTAAGGTCTGTGTGTTTGCAAGGCCGCCATGCAGGCCTACCCTGATTAGTCAGGTTAGCAGGTGGCCCCTTTTCATCCACAGTTCTAACATCAGTTTTTGCCTCCATCCCACATAAAAACTGGTAGAAAAAAGAACATAGAAGTGAAAAGTTGCTTATAAATGAAAATTTGGAGTAAGCCACCCATGATTTTAAAAATATATCATTCCATATTCATAATATCTTAAGGAAGTACTTCAAAATTTATAGTAAGTATATGTCACATTTTCCTAATTTTATAGAATTAAAATTTCTTTTTATTTTTAGGGATTTTTTTGTAAAGTTTTGTTTTTGTTTTTTTGTTTTGTTTTGTTTTTTGCATGTATTCCAGGAAGAAAATTTTTATTTTTTTATGAAGCCAGTTTTGTCAAAAAAAAGTACAATATAGATTAAAAATAAATTTCTTTCAATCCTTTTTTATGTTTGTTCTTATTTGTTATTGTTAGCAAATCTCATTTTTGACTGGACTCTGATTTGAAGCTCTCAGAGAGGACAGCCTACATCTCTTGGCAATCTGTTCCTGGTTTTTTCCTTTGCCCTCCATTTATTCTCTTAGCCAAAAGTTTAGCATATTCTGCGGCCTCTTCCTTATTTTTTGTAGTAAAGTTGTTTCTTCAGAGCAATAAGCCAACGTTTGTGTTGCAGGACACATGGAATGATAGGATGATGATCTCAGGTGCTTTGGCCCTAGATTTATGACCCTCTTTGTTGAGGGGCTTTCTCACAACATATTGACAGACAACATCTTCTCTACAGAGATGGAAAAGTTTGCAGATCCTGCTAGATCTTTTGGGCTTCATGCCACAAGGCACAGTAATATCAGTGAGGCCAGGAATATATTTTCCTCCTAATTGTACAATGACCAACTCGAGAACACTTAAATTGGCATCCACAATGCAACCCTGAAGAGTTTTGTACTTTTTCTCTCTCCAGTGCTTCTTGGTCTATAACAGGAGTGCCCCTTACTCAGCAGCGAGTGACATGGCCATAGGTCAAGACATTGGGATTTGTGGGGAACCCCTGTTTGTCGTTCCCACTACTGATCGGAAACACACAACCCTTCCAATCTTCACCCAGAGCGTCAGCAGCAACTTCTGTGGCCATACGCGTCTCATAAAAGGTATGAAGTTTGTGTTCATCATTTACTTCAATGAGTTTCTGGCAGCCAGTGAATGGGAAAGAGATCTTCAGCTTCATCCTGAAGCAGGCAAACACCTCCGAAATGCCACAAAAAAAGAATTATTTCAATCCTTCTGGATTAACCCCCTCTCCTAGTTTAAAATAGCATCCTCTCTCATGTATACTATTACCGGAGGCACCTAGCTAGTCTCCTCACTTATACTTGTGCCCTCATTGAAAACAGAGTGACTTTTAAACATGAAATCTGACTCTCCCACTCAACCTGCTTATAACTCTTTCCAAACTCATCTCTTATGATTCTTCAGATGATTCAAACACAGATCCCTTATAAATATAGGCCCTGTATATATGCTTTCCCTTTACTGCAAAGTTTTCTTGATCACTCTGCCTTTCCTCATCCCTCTCTCCTCTTTGCCTCTAAAATTACTGTTTCCTCAGCCAAGATTAGTTTATATGTCCTATGTTTTTCTAGCACTTGAAGTTTTTCTCTATAGCCTAATCACAATTTTTAATATTTAATTATCTACATGATTATTTTTTTTATTCTGTCAATCCAAAAAGACTTCAAGCTCCATATCTAACTAGATATTAACATCTAATGGTTAATGACACCAAAATATTTAAATGAACAAATTTAAATCTTCTAGGATTCTTATTTAACTTAGTGGTATTATTAAACTCTAGAGTGTTCAGCAGTTAGTGATAGCTTTGATGAGTTTCAAGATTTTCCTCCCACCTAAACCTTTTTGAATTTTGTTACATATAAAGTTCCCATAGGGCTTTGAAAGGTAGCAAGAGGAACAAGAAGTATTTTGACATTCTAAAAATAATGATGAGCTTTATCCTATGTTTATCACATACTGTATTTCCTTTACTTTTCCAAATTTGATTCATGTTTCATGCTTACTCAAGGTAAACAAGAATTCTAAAACATTTCAGTTAAAACTATTATGTAACTACTGATTCTTTTTCTCATCTTTATTGAACCTTTACTTAGGCCACTTCATTCTGTGAAACCAGCCCTGGGGAAGTCATCTCCTTGTAAACTCCACCCAGCTCTGGACCTATTTCTTACCAGAATCTTGATACACACAAAAAGTTGACATCTAATCTCTCAGCTGCAATAAAATTGTTATGATTTGTTTTTGAAATAAAGCATGCAGGTAATATGCTGTATAAAAAGAGAGATGGGTGCTATTTTATTTTCTGACTTTAGAGTGAAATACAGATGAAATAGTAAAGGGTTATTAGCATTCTATCTAAATTAACATAAATGATTTATTATTAGTTGAAAACAAACTCAGTTTTGTTAAAATTAAATACTAAAAAAGCATCACATAACTTTAATGATATACTAGTATATGCAGAGTACAATTAAGCAGTTTTATGTGACCAAGATGTTCAAATACCATTTTGCGTTGTTAGTCATCTTTTGTGCTGTTTCAGTATCTGCTATAACCACAGATTGTTGTTGTTTCCCCTTAAATCATTTGTTTATAAGTGAGAGACAATGCTTAGAAAGGCACTTCTCTAGTCATTTTTATTAAATTATGAACTTACAAGGTTAATTTTCTATAAAATATTTAGTTTTAGCTTTTTTTTAGTTTTCCATCAGTCTCAACTGCTGGGGGATTAGATTAAGCATTGTCTGAACTGGTGCCTGGTTCTTCCAAAGTCATTCTTGTACAGAATTACAGCAAAGATGTACATGGCCTTGGGCAAGTCATTTAGCTTCTCTATACTCTTTTTCTTGTTTCAGTTATAAAATGGGGATTAAATGACCTTTCTATACCTACCTATCCGAAGTGCTTTACATAAAATTGCATAATAGACTTGAAAGTACATGGGAAGTAAAAGTGTTATAATAAAGCATGATAATCTATTATGAGGAACTCAAGTAGAAAAATGAGTATATAAAAGCAGATTTAAAAGCAGATTTTTTGTGTGTGACTAATTGCATTTAAGGATCAATTTGCTATAGAATGGTTAAAAATATCAATTTGAGAGTATAAGGAAAAACCATTTTCTATTTCTATTGTAAAAATGTTTAATACCTAGTTGATATGGATTTTTAAAAGTTATAGTTTAAAGTGAGATTTCTATAACTTTATATTTATATATTAGAAAAGAATCTTACTGATAGGCCAGACTAGAAATTTATGTGACTTACTAGTACAGACGGACAGACTTTAGGTAGAGAAAACCATTAAGTTGCCATCCTATATAATAAAAGGCTAATATGCAAATCAACCGAATGGAGGAATGACCAGTTGCTATGACCACACACCAACCACCAGGGGGCAGATGCTCAATGCAGGAGCTACCCCCTAGTGGTCAGTGTGTTCCCACAGGGGGAGCACTGCTCAGCCAAAAGCTGGGCTCACAGCTGGCGAGCACAGTGGCGGTGGCGGGAGCCTCTCCCGCCTCTGTGGCAGCACTAAGGATGTCTGACTTATGGCTTAGGCCCAGGGGGAGCAGGCCTAAGCCGTCAATCTGACATCCCCTGAGGGCTCCCAGACTGCGAGGAGGTTCAGGCCAGGCTGAGGGAAACCCCCCCCCCACCACCAGGTTTACGAATTTCATGTACTGGGCCTCTAGTTCTCTATAATAGAGAAAGAAAAAAAAGAAAGAAATCTGACAAAATGCTCCTAATACAGAAAACTCAACTCCCAAGATCAATTCGCAGGAAATGTTCATTGGTAGGAGGGAAGCATCGGATTTTTTAACAACAATGCTGCCACACTACCATATGGCTTTTGTTTCTTTTTTCTTTTGTAACGTACTGGAAAAGGAGAAGGTAGAAAAAAGCAGAGTAATTCCAAGGACAAATGTGATCTTCACCAAAGAGACTGTAAACATTTAATGGTCTTCTTTTTCAGATCAAGATCAAAGGTTGAATTGAAGCCTATAGCAAGGACTTTTAAGACCAAGTTCACTGGTTACATTGAAGCATACTGGATTCATTATAGAGGCTCACTTAATGAAAATTAGGGTGAGTTAAATCCACTGTAGCCTGGGAGAAAATCAAGGTTAAGTTAAGCAATAAATGATAGTAATTAAAGATAATGAAATGGAAACACAATTATATATAGGTATGTATACACAGTGTAAAGCCAAATTCTGTAGAATTTTAAGTATGAAGTTCTTTATTATTAATTTTCAGTTGTTAAGGAGTTCAACTTTTTTTTAAAAAAAATTTATTGATTGATTTCAGAGAAGAAGGGAGAGGGAGAGAGAGAGAGAAATCGCAATGATGAGAGAGAACCATTGATTGGCTGCTTCCTGCACACCCCTTACTGGGGATCGAGCTAGCGACCTGAGCATGTGCCCTGACGGGGAACCTACTTGTGACCTTCTGGTTCATAGGTTTACACTCAACCCATGAGCTACACTGGCCAGGCAAGGAGTTCAACTTATATTAAATAGGCATGGAGATATGACAATGATGCTTTGCTATTTGATTAACCATACTTAGAGGAATTAGTTCAGTTTTTACTCTAAGGCAGCATTCGTTGAATCAAGCCTGTGGTTGGCTGCCTGCCTGGAATGCTTTAGTCTTTCTTATCATGTAAAGGGAAGCCCCAGAAGGTGGATGCAGTGGACAACTTTACCAAGACAGGAGTAATCACATGGAGATTTAAAAAGAGTGGACATATACTATTTTATAATTCTAATAATAGAATTTTGAATTCTTCTTTAGACATTTACTTTTGGTATATTTATTTTTTATCTATCTTTTCTTTTTTAATGTCATTTCCCATTTCATTAGACCAACTAACACTACTGAATTTGATTTAAAATAGTTTCTTAGAACCTGTTTCATTTTTCTGTAAAATGTCTCCAATTGTGTTTTAATGCCTTATTTGAAGTTCTTGTTCACTATAAGTACCAACAAACAAAAAATAAAAATAACCATAACATAAAATCGAGAATCTTGTATGATTAATATGTGTGTGCTTATTTCCTGCAACTTTGAAAGTTAATTTCTAGAGAGCAGAGGTTATAATTTACATATTTCTTTTATTAAAATAAACAATGAGCACTGAAGACTCTATTTGCAAAGCAAATGAAACAAATATTAAAAAGCCTTCAGATATTATGTATTGAATAAAATATGCTATAGAGGCAAAATAAAAGGGATTTCTGACTTTGTTTTTAATCACTTAACATAGGAATGGAGCATCTTTTGTATATGCCAATTATTGTTGGATTTCTAAAAGAGCTGACATTTTAAAATTTGATACATATAGATCTATACAATGAATTACTACACAGTTTATAAGTGATGCAAAATATATGGATGGACACTTTTAAAATATATTTAATATTCATTTAAAATATTTAGTTGTGATTACACTTATTAATTTTTATTGAGATGTTTTATATCAGAGAGACAGGTTATGATTATGAATCATTATGATTTGGGAAAATTTTCAGGTTATGTTGCCATTCCATTTAGAAAATAGAAAGCAAAAGAAGGAACCATGTTGCATAGCAAAGACAGAACATTCTAAAATTTGAAAAAGTAAAGTGTTAGGATGAATACTTTTAACCACATATAACTGAAAATTTCTCATATGACAAGTTTGCAAAATTATTTCTGACACAATTTTTCTTTCTTTAACTTTACTGAATTTTTTACTCCTACTTTATTTCTTTTTGCTAAAACATATTTAATTTTCAATAAGAATTATGATACATTTTAAATCTTTTTTTGTTGTTTTTGCAGAAATTTTTCCTCCTTGAGTTTCCTACTGACAACATCATTGACAATCACTAAGGATAAAGTTTACAAATGTCAGTCTAACTTTTGAGTTCTTTATGAACATAGATTTGTAATTGAGCCAACTTATGACCAAAAAAAAAAAAAAATAGGTAGGAGTTTGTGAAGTAAATTAAGTGGGAGCCAAATTCAGCCTTCTAAACTCATTTCATTTGCACCTCAGTTTGGACTTAAGCCATTAGCACAGCAGGAAAAAGCAATGGTTATGCACCAGGCCACCAGCACTTCCCTGCATAAGATTTTGCAGAATGACAGAAATAATGAATGTAATTAAAACAGCATGTAGCCAAGAAAAAATAATTAGTATACAAGTCGGATGGCTCTGGGTGGCCCATGACATGACAAAATATTTGTAAGAATTTTAATAATATCCTAAACTACTTCAGTTTCTAAATAAGAGCTCATGTATTATATTTGATACTATAAATGAAAGTTTTTAATAATTATTTACAAGCTTTAGACTTAGGTGTTCCAATTTTAGTACTTCAGTTTTAGTACTTCAATTTTAGTAAGTTCAGATTTTTCTAACTTTTTAAATGACACCTAAAGTTACTTTATTATATTCAGGAGGAAAGAGTCATGTAAATGCCCTTTGGTCATAAAATTATCAAAGTTAGTTCAGACTTTGGGGCGTTGTTACTAAGAAATTTAAAAATTATTATTTTTTAAATAATTCCAAATTCTAAATTATTCACTTGTAATCATACAAACTATATATATATATATATATATATATATATATATATATTTAAAATTTATTTTTTATTTTTTTTAATAGATCTTGAGAAAGGGAGAAAGAAATAAAAATTTCCTCAAGAAAGATTGTTTGGGGTAATTTAAGTCAAGCACCACTAATAACAGTGCCAATTCTTTAAAATCGTATAAATGTAGTGAGATCATGAAACTGTAGCATATTCTGGGAAGCACAAGTCCTTAAAGATAGAAGAGATGCAAATGTTATTGAGACACTTCTTTCTACATCTTAAAATTTTTAAAAATACTAATGTTTAAAATTAATTTTAAAGATATATATTTACAATGTAGGATATCTTTTATTCTCTAACTTAAATATTAATACAAACTCCAAACAGTTTTTAATTATTTAATTCCCTGCCCCTTTATTATCTAATTTTTTTCATTTCTTTTTAGAGGAAAACCTAAAATGACTTTTAGCCATTTTTTTTGGCACAGTTTTTAGAATTCTCAAAAATTACAATTAGAAAATAAAGCCATCTTAATTGTGAGTATGAAAAAAGGTGACACCGTAGATAGCATTTGATCAGTTTTTAAGTAGGAGTAAATAGAGAAAATGCAAAGCATAGGAGAGTTTGTCAAGTGCCTGAATAAGGGATTAGAGAAGATAAAGGAAAGCTTAAGATTTAGACCTTGGATGTCTAAAAGAATAATAATGCTATTGATAGATGTATATATAATACATTTTATTTGTTGAGAAAATAATGAAATTAAGATGTTGAAGTTGAAGCAAACATGAGGCATTGAAGGTGAAATGTTAATGGATATTTGACCATAAGAGAAAGTACAAAGTGAAGCTCTCAGCAATGGCAGTTGATTGCTTAAAGATATTATTTAATGATTTGCTAATGTGGTTGAGTGTATATTTCAAATGATGAACACTGAATTTCTATTTATTTATTTATTTTAAATATTTTTTTATTGATTTCAGAGAGGAAGGGAGAGGGAGAGGGAGAGGGAGATAGGAACATCAATGATGAGAGAGAAGCATTGATTGGCTGCCTGCTGCATGCCCCCCACCAGGGATAGAAACCATAAGGCGGGCATGTGCCCTTGACTGGAATCGAACCTGGGACCTTTCAGTCCACAGGCCGATGCTCTATCCACTGAGCCAAACAAGCTAGGGCTGAATTTCTTTTTAAAAGAGAAAATTATGTACAAGGGAAGGTTTTAAAAGCATAACATATAAACATATATTGAGTTATTGTTATTATAACTATTACATTTTAAATACTTCTAAACAAAACAGCAGCATTGTTTCACTTGGGGAAAAAATGGCCAATTTAATATTTACAAATAAAATTTAAGATTCAATTCAGAATATTTATTTGTAATTATGTCAATTGTAATCGTTGAAATATCTTTAATCTTAAGGTAAGTAAAATCCAAATTTTCTCAAAAATGATTTTGGAAAACAAGTTAAAGATCACAGAAAATGAGCTCCAAGGAGCTCATCATGGACCTATTTCACTAGTTCTTCCCAAATTGTACATAGGATGTAGGAAACATGGTGGATTCTGCTCTCAGAATGTAGTTGCATATCATGCTACCTTTCAACAATGAATGCTGTAAAACCTATTGTGGAGTCCTTCCTGCCCTCTACACCTTCACAGTCTAATGAGAGAAATTGGCATGCTGCATTGCAGTAACATTGTTTTTTAACTAAAGATCTTGGTAGTCTCAGGTTCTATGTAACTCATGCGTGCATGGTTTTAACTCACAAAGTTCTGCCTTATATTTGGCAACATAATTTATTGCATTTTATTCTATGCTTGTATTTAGTTTATGTGAGAGAGGCTTTCTTCAGGCTGTATCTGACAGGAGACATTTTTTTTGTGTGATTGTATTCCTTTATAGTAAATGATAAAATGACTATTTGTGGCTTTTAGTATTTTCCCTTATGAATCATTCTCTTAATGTGTACTTACTACCAAGGATTTCCGACTTTGAGTAATGAGGTTATTGTTTATTACACGGTTTCTTGTTATTTAACCTTGAAATTTAGTCAATATCTGTAGGAACAGAAATAGGCGAAGTAGAAGAATTAGTCTGCATGAGCACAGGTACCAAAGCACCTAAATAACATGTTATTACTGTGTCTTGTTGGAACCAGTCATTTATTGTAAGTAGAGGTTTTAAATGAAACAAATTATCAGTGGCTAATAGTCTATTTGGCAAAGCTCATGGCCAGCATTATTTTGGCCGTTCCTGATTAGGATGTTGTCCATAAAAAGCCAAGGGACTCTTAATTGACTGTTACTGACAGTGTGAACTATATGCAATAATGAATAAAACTGGTCCAGGAAGATGTTTTGAAAAAAAAAAAAATGAGCTAAAGAGAATTAGGGTTGTCAACTCTTCAACTATGTATTGGATAAATGTGATCTAAACAGCACTTGAGGCTCTATATTCTTTATTTCAACTCTATTTCTCTAATGTCTTGGGAAGAAGGAAACTGACTTTTAAAACTAGAGCTCTAAGGACTTATTTAGGATATTAGTAGCTACATTGCAAATATGAAGGCTAGAACACACTGGAGTTCATCAATTGATCAATAATATACTTGATACAACCTTGAATGTGCTTTTTTAGAATCTATGGCCTTAGTGAACTAACTACATATTACAATAGCTTAACAAATAAGAAGAAACTTTTAGACATATGGACAGTACAATTACAAGTACTTCTGAATATAGATATGGACATGGCATTAAGATTAATATTTGGCTCTAAAATTAGTCTCCTTAACTCTGACAGAAGTGCTCATTCACTAAATGCTAATATGCCCTAAATTTTTGAGAAAAGAAAAGGAGAGGAAAGAAAATGACAGGGCAGGACAGGAAAGGGAAAGGAGAGAAAGGTGAAACAAGACTAGAGCCATCTTTTAAAAAATAGTTCAGTAGCTTGGTATGAAATAGATAGTGGAAATCATGAATACTTAAACATGTTGTTTATCTTATTAGCAGAATTTTCCTGTTATACATAACATCTAAAACAACAGGGAATAAGACATTAGAAATAATTTTCTCAGTTTGGCTAACCACTGGTAAAAATGTATTAAATAATTTCTCATCAGTCTGTGAATAAGAATGGATGGCTATTTATGTTACTCCAACAGGTAAAAAACTTTGCCTCAGAAATAAAATACCATTAATCATTGGTGAAAACCCAACAAAATCCTTCACATGAAAATAAACAACTAACTTTGTTTCTAGGTAGCAAATGTCAAAAGTGCAGGTTGGTATATACCATGTTGCTATACCTGCTTCTAATTAAAGGTGCAGATGATTTAGTAAGCCAAATGATAAGCTTAAACTCAAAGATTATAACAAATGCACTCATACTTATCTAATTGACTTCATTTATAAGGAAAATGGTAGAAAAATATAAGGACACTAAGTAAGCAAATAGACCTTTCCAAAAGTAAAGAGAAACCCAATTGATGAACATGTTGACCTCTTTTCTTTGTAAATTCAATTGCTACTTTTAAAATGCTATTTTCATTAGTTCTTAAATAATTTCCTTGACTTAGATAAAGTTTAAATATTGATATTAACATTTTAATATTCTTATTTTATTTCCCATTTTAATTTCAGTGAATATAATCATTTTTATTTATTGAATTTTACCCTACATATGGATAAAATATAACCCTAGGAATCTAATTTATTTGTAAAATTACAATAATGTAAAAGTAGCACAATTTTATTTTTAAAACTCTCAGATCAAAACCAACCCAAATAACCTCAACATAATAAAAGCCCTATATGACATACCTACAGCCAACATCATACTCAATGGGAAAAAACTAAAATCATTTCACCTAAGAACAGGAATGAGACAGGGATGCTCCCTTTCACCACTCCTGTTTGACATAGTACTGGAAGTGCTAGCCATAGCAATTAGACAAGAAGAAGAAATAAAAGGTATCAAAATTGGAAAAGAAGATATAAAACTGTCATTATTCACAGATGACATGATACTGTACATAGAAAACCGTAAAGACTCCATAAAAAAAATTATTAGACTTGATAAATGAATTCGGCAATGTAGCAGGATACAAAATTAATGCCAAGTAATCTATGGCATTTTTATACACCAATAGTGAACTTACAGAAAGATATATTAAAAAAAAATCCCATTTACCATCACACCAAAAAAAACTAAGATACCTAGGAATAAACTTAACTAAGGAGGTAAAAGACCTGTACTCAAAAAACTACAGGACACTGAAAAAAGATATAGAGGAAGACATAAACAGATGGAAGAACATACCATGTTCATGGATTGGTAGACTCAACATCATTAAAATGTCCATACTACCCAAAGCAATCTATAGATTCAATGCACTCCCCATTAAATTATCAATGGCATATTTCACAGGCCTAGAATGAACTCTCCAAAAATTCATCTGAAATAAAAATACTCCTCCAAATAGCTGCAGCAATCCTGAGAAAGAAGAACAAAGTAGGAGGGATCTCAATACCAGATATCAAGCTGTATTACAAAGTTACTATTCTCAAAAATGCCTGGTACTGGCACGAGAACAGACATATAGACCAATGGAATATAATAGAGAACCCAGAAATCAACCCAAACCACTATGTTCAATTAATATTTGACAAAGGAGGCAAGAACATACAATGGAGTCAAGACAGTCTCTTCAATAAATGGTGCTGGGAAAATTGGACAGATATATGCAAGAAAATGAAACTAGACCACCAGCTTACACCATACAAAAATAAATTCAAAATGGATAAAGGACTTTAACATAAGATGGGAAACCATAAAAATATTAGAGGAATCCACAGACAGCAAAATCTTAAACATATGCCAAAGCAATATCTTCACTGATACAGCTCCTAGGACAATAGAAACTAAAGGGAAAATAAATAAATGGGACTACATCAAAATAAAAAGCTTCTGCACAGCAAAAGAAACCATCAACAAATAATAAGAAAGCCCACTGCATGGGAGAACATATTTGCCAATGTTATCACCGATAAGGGTTTAATCTCCAACATTTACAGGGAACTCATACAACTTAACAAAAGAAAGATTAAACAATCCAATCAAAAAGTGGGCAGCGGTCCTAAATAGATACTTTTAGAAAGAGGACATACATAAGGCTGAGAGACTATGAAAACATGCTCAAAGTCACTAATCATCTGAGAGATGCAAATCAAAACAACAATGAGGTACCACCTTACACCTGTCAGAATGGCTATCATCAACAAATCAACAAATGACAAATGCTGGCGAGTATGCAGAAAAAAAGGAACCCTCGTGCACTGCTGGTGGGAATGCAGACTGGTACAGCCACTGTGGAGAACGGTATGGAGTTTCCTCAAAAGACTAAAACTGGAACACCCATTTGACCTAGTGATCCCACTTCTAGGAATATATCCCAAGAAACAAGAAACACCAATCAGAAAGGATATATGCACCTCTATGTTCATAGCAGCACAATTTAACATAGCTAAGATTTAGAAACAGCCTAAGTGCCCATCAGCAGATGAGTGGATTAAAAAACTGTGGTACATCTACACAATGGAATACTATGCTGTGGTTAAAAAAGAAAGAATTCTTACCATATGCAACAGCATGGATAGAATTGGAGAGCATTATGCTAAGCGAAATAAGCCAGTCAGAGAAAGATAAATTTCACATGATCTCACTCATTTGTGGAATATAATGAACAACATAAGCTGATGAACAAAAACAGATCCAGAGACAGAGAAGCGTTGATCAGAACATCAAACCTCAGAGGGAAGGTAGGGGAGGGCGATGGTAATGGGGAGAGATCAACCAAAGGATTTGTATGCATGCACATAAACCTAACCAATGGACACAGACACCAGGAGGGTGAGGGCATGAGTTGGAGGGGTGTGGGGACATTGGGGTATAAGGACCCATATGTATTACCTTAATCAATAAAGAAAAAACAAAAAAAACAAAAAACCCACTCAAATGAAAGATGTCATGAAATATCTTGGATTTGTATACCAAATTTTGTAATAAAAAATATAATAGCTTGGCATTTAGATGAGAATGTTTGATGAAGAGTGTTGGTTGCATCATATGATATTTTATTGACAAATTCTTATTAGTATTGGAAAGTTTATTTGGAATAATTTACTAGTATGTTAAAATTTTATCATACTCTTGCTTTATATTGTTAACATAAAAGCATTTCATTCTGTAAAGAATGTTTGTGAGTTTATTTGTGCCAAACTGCCCACAATTGCCAGGAAGCAGAATCTCAATGGATAGGGATAGTACTTTAGAGAATGGCGGTTTTTCATCTATTTTTCTACATTGCAATCAAAATAGGAGACGTAGGTGAGTTACATGAAATCCAGTGGTGACAGATAAGAAAGGCAGGAAAAAGCAAAGTGGGGAAACCTCTGGGATTGGATAAAGAGTAAAATGATAGACACATACTTCTTTTACTTAGGTGGGTACAGCATAAATAGTCAGTAATTAACATGAGAACGATAACAATGAAGGAATTTATGGACTCCTGTCCTAGCGTCCATGGCATTTGATTGTGGCCTGAGGAGTCTGGAAAAAGGGAAGTTACAAGTTACCCTGACATTTCAAGGATATGTTATTGTAGATGCAAAAAAAACCCAGATAGACTCAGTTAAGGTAAAGCTTGACCTTGCCAGGGAAGATACCAGCCTAGTGACTACCCATCATAACTGCTCTAGTTAAAGTTTAATTTCAGACCATCCTTTGTGGTAACTTTAGATCTTAGAGTTTGCAAGATTGCCATACAGGCCTTCCCTGAGCTTATCAGGTTAGCATCCACAATATGTAAAATGTTGTATCCCTATTGAACTATATAATTGTGACTTTCACATATCCATTGTCTTCCATTTTCAAAGTTGATTTTTTTTCTGTTCCCACAACCATTGCTGAAAATTACATTTTCCAAGCCCCTCTTCTCTGAAATCATTGTTTCCTTTGAGTAAGCCAACTCTGTTCTTCATGAAAACATCTCACATCCCGACCTGGCATTTAAAATTATGGTGGCCTGACCTCACACTATCTTTCCAACTGAAATCCTTAATTCTCATATGAACAGAATCTTTTTGTACAAACTAAAATTAGATTATACTTCTTTTTTTTTATATTATCAATGTCCTTGTACAAAGAATGTACTAATCACCTATTAATTTATTGACTTTATCCAGATTTCAGAATAACATAAGTTGGGGTGCAAAAATTATTTTTAATGTCTCTTTAAAAATTTACAAGCATCAGGTATTACATTTAGAAGAAACTTGAATTATTTAACTTAAAGTTACTAAACTATGAAATGCTCTGCAGAAAAGCCAAAGGTGTAAGTGCAGCCATGTATAATGTCACTGTAGGTTAACGATGAAATAGATCTTTCCCACATTTTCAGTGAAAGCATTTGTGAAAAGATCTATTGCTTCAAGTTGGAAATCTATATTCTGTGACAGCTGCTGACTAGTAATGAGATCTAATGAGCTGTCTCTTTATCAGAAAAAATAACATTTGCAATAACAGTCCCTTTGCAAATTGTAAAAGAGTATGGGAGTGCAGATATACCCCAAGTTGATAAGGGTATATTCATGTCAATGTCATTTCAATTCAAATCTAAGTTTCTGTTCTCATTTAGAATAAGATACTGTACACTCAAATGTGAAAATCATCTCTTTCCCCCCAATAGCTTGTGGCTAAAAATTTAGTTTCTTTCATGTAATATTAACATAACACTGATGCCAATACTATCATCATAAACATAAGACAATTAATTTTAAATAAAGGTAAGCTTTTCATATTTTATTTCCAAGTTTAACAGAAAGCTGTTGTTCTTTTTTAATTGTTGTATTCAGCTAATATTAAGGGTTCATTATTTGAAATTATTATACCGGCATATGAATGGCCTCCTCCTTCCATCACTCTACAACTCCCTAAACATAGGCACAAAGAGACACCTGTGATCAGTACTTTAGTAAAATATTTGAAAACTGATGGTGATTATCTTGAAATGCCTCAAGGCTCAAGTTAAAATCATTTGAAAGGAGCTGTGGCAGCAAAGATATAATTGATTTGGGAAATCTAAAAAAATCTAATATCTCACATAATAAAAATAGAGGTGTTATCAAAACATGTCAATAAAATACAATTTCTTTAAAAAAAATCACTTTACCCCTGACTCACATTTAAATCATAGATATTTCTTGGCTTTCAAAGTACAACAGCATCTTTTATGTATTGGAAATGAATTCCTACATCCAATAGATCCCTTCCTTCTTCTATCCTGTTATAGGAGAAAGGGCTGCATTATTCATACTTCAGTTCTCCAATTCTCATCAAATCAACATTTTGGGGGGAATCTTTCTCTAAAACCCTTCATTCTCCTGAATTTTCAACATGAGTATATCTACTTGCTCTCAGATCAGCTCTTAATTATATTTAAATGTTTCATGTTAAACAAAAAAAAACTTCTACTCCATCTTTCCAAATCACAAATGAACCTTTTGGAGGAAAAAAAATATATAGTTCCTGTTTTCATATCCGTCCTTCCCATTCATTCTTCGGTCTACTCCTCAATATGTTGAAATTCCTTTCTCCAAGAAAACCATCTCTCAGATTATTTTAATTGTTTTTTTTTTTACATATTTTTATTGATTTCAGAGAGGAAGGAAGAGGGGGGAGAGAGAGAAAGAGAGAGAGAGAGACATCAATAATGAAAGAGAATCATTGATTGGCTGCCTTCTGCACACTCCCTATTAGGGATCAAGCCCACAACCCAGGCATGTACCCTTGACTGGAATCGAACCAGGACCCTCCAGGCTGACGCGCTATCCTCTGAGCCAGATTGGCTAGGGCACTCTCAGATTATTTTAAATACATAACGTTTGGTATTCCTCAGCAACATTAAACATTCTTGATCGCACTCTGGCTTATCTTCCATGTTGGCATCCTCTCCTAATCAGTTTTCTCTTTTAATTTTTTATCTTTGTCAATTGTGCTTTCGGAGTCCTTATTGTTGTCCCACCACCTAAATGTTGTTGCTTTTCAGGATCCTATCCCAAGCACTGTTTCCTCTTAATTCTTCAAGTGCTTCCCAGATTGCTTCATGAATTCTCACTAATTACTATCCAAGACTGATAAACTCCATCTGGCCAGATGAGATGTGTCTCCAGAGCATCAGGGTCATCCAAAACCTACTGAGCATATAGGCATCTTCATATTCAATATATTCAACTCTTTACTTTGTTTATAGACACCCTCCAAGTTTTTCTATCTTAGTGAACGCCTCCACATTCCAATTACTTTCTCAATCCAGAAGACCTGACTATCTTTTCACCACAATACTCTCCCCTCCTATATAATAAAGAATTAATATGCTAATTAGGCCGAACAGCAGAATGACCCTCTAGATGACTGTCCTGGATGAAGCCAGGGCTGTGAGGGCTGAGCCCCTTGCACACATTTCATGCACTGGGCCTCTAGTATCCAACTAAATCACTAAACTCTGCAAATTTAACCTCCCAGATATCTTCTCATATTTGTCAGCTCTTTTGTTTATTCCACTATCCTAATTGAGCTGATCAGCAAAGCACCTCTTATCCAAGTTGGTGAATCATCATGATCACTACATCTTCCTCTGACCCAGTGAGAACATGCAACCAAAGTGATCTATCTAAACACAAACTTGGTAAAGTCATTTACCACCTTAAAGTTATTCTATTATTTTTCTGGATTTTAGATTAAAGCCCAGATTTTTAACTAGGCTTCATACTTCTTCAGCCTTCTCTACAGCTCACTCATTTAGTTCCTGGAAGATAACATATGATCTTTGGAAATCTCCCTGTGAATTCCTTTCACTTAAGCATGATTTGCCCCTTAATATTCACTCAGAAAATTTAAAGAAAAGCAATTACCGAAAAAAGTTTAGTATGTGTCCACTGTACCAGGCTGTGGACTCTACATCTCTTATATCATTTTATCAGGACAACTATGAGAGAGCTATTATTTTATGTCTAAGTATACCTGGCTAGTATTTGAACAGGAATTTTTTAAAATATATTTTATTGATTTTTTACAGAGAGGAAGGGAGAGGTATAGAGAGTTAGAAACATCGGTGAGAGAGAAACATTGATCAGCTGCCTCCTGCACACTCCCTACTGGATATGTGCCTGCAACCAAGGTACATGCCCTTGACTGGAATCGAACCTGGGACCCTTGAGTCCGCAGGCTGACGCTCTATCCACTGAGCCAAACCTGTTAGGGCTGAACAGGAATTTTAACCTAGTTCTTGCCTGACTCCAAATTCAGAACAGTGATGCCCTAAAAACTTTAATGCCTATTTTATTTGCCATTGTACTTCCATAGAACAGTGTTGAAAGAAGCATAGTCACAGAATAATCAAGCTCTGAGATATCCAGGAATAAGCACCAAGTCAGCCAGCCTCTTATGCTCCACTGCCCCTCTCCCCAGATTCCCCATTTGATCCTCAAGAGTAAGGGAAAATGTTAAATGATTAATTGGCCATTTTCATCATTAGGCACTATGCTGTGTGTGTGTTGTCCAGCATTCCTTTTCCCATTCTTCTAGAAAGCATCCCTCTCTCATTTGTATAATTGCCTCTCTTCATTATATGTGATTCTTGTGTAGCTTCCAATCATAATATTCAATCTCCCCAACCACAAGAGCAAGGAAGTGACCAAATCTAGCCAATCATACTACTTATTATCCTGACCACCCATTTTGGCTCTGGGTGTACATATAACTTATGCCAGTCTAATCAAAATCTAATAGCAGAATAATGAAATAGAAAAGCTCTCTGCATCATTCAGAGCTCTAATAGAAACACTGTAATTTCCTTAAGGGGAAAATAAATATTTTAAGTATATCTTTTAGGGCCAAAGAGTTTGGTTTGGAGGACATACAGCCAAGAAAAATGCCCAAACAATGTCACAAGACTACCCCTGCAGAGACCTCACAGACACCTCCTTTTCATTTTCCTAAAACAGGCTTGAAAAAGAGTTGGCACTCAGTACATAATGACTGTATCCATGACCTAATAGATGCCATAATCTAACATATTTCCCCTAGACAGCCAAAATCTATGGTTCCTACTATAACCAGAAACAGATTCTAAGACCTGTTTCTTCATATCACTCCATTCTGAAGCAATTTTTATTGTTGTCTGTTTGTTTTTTTAAGAGTGTACATTCTTGATAAAACCTAACTTCAAGGAAAGCTGAGAAAGTGAGTCTTCAGCTTAAATGTCAGAGTAGTAGGATATAAGACATAAAATATAGACATGAGAAGAGTAGCAACAATAGACCAAGTATAGAGGGTCACCTATGGCGGAGAGGCCTGGATGCCTAACAATAGACAATAGGCACAGTGAAACCTCATCCTCAGGGTGATCTTTTATCCCCTAGCACAGTGGTCGGCAAACTGCGGCTCGCGAGCCACATGCGGCTCTTTGGCCCCTTGAGTGTGGCCATGAAGTTTCAATCGCACTGTACATGTGCACCCGCACGTGGTATTTTGTGGAAGAGCCACACTCAAGGGGCCGCAGTTTGCCAACCACTGCCCTAGCATGTTGCTGGTCATGCATTTTGGAACTGCCCTGACCTTTTCTCCCCAAGCATGTAGCTAGTCATGCTGTAAACCACCTTAGAGAAGGAACAAAGGAGCCATAGGATAGCCCATAGGATTCCTGTACAAGCCCTTGCGTGACCACTCCCTTAAGCATTAAGCCATCAGGATAATGAGGTTCTTGCCTACATTAAATAATCTTAATCCTGAAACACCAGTAGAAAAGAATATATGCACCTCTCTGATCATAGCTGTGTTATTTACAATAACTAAGATATGGAAACAGCCCAAATACCCATCAGTAGATGAGTGGATAAAAGAGCCGTGGTATATTTATACAATGGAATACTATAAATCTATAAAAAAAGAAGGAAATCGTACTTTTTGTGGCAACATGGATGAACCTGGAGTTTATTATGCTAAGTGAAATGAGCCAATCAGAGAAAGACAAATACCATATGATCTCACATGTGGAATCTAATGAACAAAATAAACTGATGGACAAAATAGAAACAGAGATATGGATACATTGAACAGACTGTCAATTGTCAGAGTGGAGCAGGGAGGGAGGGACTGGATACTAGTAAAAGAAGATGAAAGAATTAGTCAATGAACATATGTGTATAACCCATTGACACAAATAACAGTGTGATGCTGGCCAGAGGGAAGGGGCGGGTGGGAACTGGGTGGAGGTGGGTAAAGAGTGGGGGAGGGATATGTAATAGTGTCAACAATAAAAATAAAGGAAAAAAATCTTAGGAGCAAAGCATTGACCAGAGACAGTTTTTTGATCAAACTAGAGATAATATCCAGGCTTCAGTTGGGTTTCAGCTCCAAGAAAAGTAGCAAGGCCAGGTGGGATAAGCCCATGTTCCCATGGCTGACATCATCAGGACAGATGCAATGATTAATGATCCCCTCTCCTAGTGCTGACCCATCAGTATAGATCAGGTTCCTGTAAGGACACACCTGAAAAAGCTGATGAATATTCTACTGAGATCCTCCTGGGACCTCCCCTAAGATCTCCACCTTAGAGAAGGGATAAAATCTCTCAGGATGGAGTTCGCCTCCAATTCTTTCTCTCGAGCACTCCCCTATGTTTCCCCATCTCCTTCTCCCAGGGTGAGCACTGTTCTCTCTCTGGAGCATGCCCCTGCCAACTGCCCCCCTCTCCTTTCCCCTCTGCCTTTCTTTTTCCCAAGCTTCAAGGGTTCATCTTCTACTTCTGTAACTTGTCTCCTGAGCCCACACAGCCCAGCTAGCTCACTTTTTTCATGGCTCATTTCTTTTACCTCTGTGACTTTCTAAGTAAACTTTGGCTTGTATTTGAGTTTTGACTCTGAGTTCTTTCTTAGCCAGAATTCAAGGATCAAGGCTGCTGAAGTCCAGTAACATTCTGGTGCTGTTTCGCAGCTAACATTTCCAGTGGTGGTTGGCATTATTTCTTGATTCTTGATGCCCTTTGAAGCTGGAAGGGTACAATGGAGGAAAACACTTCTTTCTCTTGAATGGAGATTCAGAAAATTGCACTTGGAAACTCCTTCTTTCCTTTACCTCCACAAGTATGTTCCTAGGAGAAACTTGATTTAAAACAAAATAAAACAACAACAAAAACAAACAAACAAACAAAAACATAGGAATGCTGAGATTTCCATGTATGGGGTAGTCATTAGTTTTCAACTGAGTTTAAATCTCAGTGTAGAGAATAACCAAAGGAAAGAACTATTTAGAAAATTCAGTAAGCTCCTTTATCAGGATATGGCATTAACCATACTTTGGAAATTTTTGTTATTCTATTTAATATAACTTCTGGACAATTTGCACCAATAGAATAGGGACACATGAATTTGTCCATTCTTTCCATATGTTGGGGCTAGGGCAGGGGTGGGCAAACTTTTTGACTCGAGGGCCACAATGGGTTTTTTTGTTTGTTTGTTTTTTCTTTGTTTGTTTGTTTTGTTTTGTTTTGTTTTGTTTTCCACAGTGGGTTCTTAAACTGGACCGGAGGGCTGGAACACAACCATGGATGGAGTGTTTGTGTGAACTAATATAAATTCAAAGTAAACATCATTACATAAAAGGGTACGGTCTTTTTTTTTTTTTTTTTTTTTTAGTTTTATTCATTTCAAACGGGCTGGATCCGGCCCGCGGGCTGTAGTTTGCCCACGGCTGGGCTAGGGTCTAGATAGAGATAGATAAATCGCTAATCTTTCCTAATGAGTTTATTGAATGATGAGAGAGTTAAGGACAAATATAATTATAGGATAACATTATTATGTGCTAGGAGGTTTGAAAAATTACAATTGAAGCCTGATGCTAGGAAGAACTTACTTTGATTGAGGTGTTGGGCTTTAGTGGAACTGAGAGGGAACATAATCAAGACCTGTCTGATGTGTCCTCAATTGTATAAACTCAAGGTTTAGAGTGAAAAGCATCAAAAACATTTATGAACAGAACTTTCATTTATTCCATTATTACCTACTTACATTATTCATGTGAACCCTCCATCTGGTGATAAAAATAATTGGAGAGAAATATACAGGACCTTTGGGTACTTGATTTTGACTGAGTAATTTTTTATTCACTTAAATATTTAATTCCTAGTTTATGCAAACATGTTATCATAGGGATTGATAATAGATCAGTAAACAACAACAACAGCAACAAAACTCGTTCATCCCTTAAGCTTCCCTTCGTGGAACTACATTCTAGTAACCAAAAATTGAATATATTTATGTATGGTGTGATAAAACATAATGATTACTTCTATGAAGAAAACTATAGCAGAAAAGAGCATAGTGTAAGTACTGATGATTATGTGGGAAGTTATTTTATTTTATATAATACTAGAGGCCCGGTGCACGAAATTTGTGCACTGGGGTTTGGGGTTCCCTCAGCCCAGACTACCCCTCTCACAGTCCGGGAGCCCTCAGTGGATGTCCTACTGATGGCCACAGTCTTGCAGCAGAGGCTCAGAGCAGGCGTCCTGTGTGTGTGTGTGTGTGTGTGTGTGTGTGTGTCCCCACTGGGGGTCTGCCCCCAGCCCCTGTGGAGGCTTGGAGCAGGAGCCCCTCTGTGTTGATCTCTCAGGCTCCTGGCCTGCACTGCATGTTGTACTCTCCCTTGAGCTATGGCCAGGATGGGGGTGCTGCTTGCAAGCCGGGCATTCCTGCTCTAGGATCGCCATGGCGACGGGGGAGCAGGCCCAGCTGGGGGCTGCCCGCAGGCTGGGCTTGCTCTCCTGCTCCCAGATCCCCATGGCGACCGGGGAGCTGGCCCAGCTTGGGGCTGCCCACAGGCCGGGCTTGCCTGCTCCCGGATCAGGTGCAGCTTGGGACTGCCTACAGGCCGCACTTTTCTACTTACCGATGGCTGGATCACCACAGTGACCCAGGGCCCAGCAGCACTTAATAGTCATAGGGTCCCGGCTGAGGGCGGGGCTTAGCAGTGCGGGGCTTAGGAAGCACGGAGGTTCCGGCTGGGGGCTCAGGTAGCACATAGGGGTTCCAGCTGGGGGTGGGGCTTATGCCCCGCTACCCAGGGCTGCACATGGGGCCTATATGGCAGCTCGCGCTGTCCCGCCCTGCCTGTAGTATAGGATAGAGGCCTGGTGCATGGGTGGGGGTCGGCTGGTTTGCCCTAAAGGGTGTCCCGGATCAGGGTGGGGGTCTCGCTTGGGTGCCTGGCCAGCCTGGATGTTGGGCTGATGGCTGTTTTTAGGCTGCCTGTATCCCCTTTAGGGTGGGGGTCCCCACTGGGGTGCCTGGCCATTCTGGATGAGGGGCTGAGGGCCGTTTTCAGGCTGGTGGGTGACTGAAGCTCCCAGCCTCTCCTTTCTTTCTTTCTTTTTTTTTTTTATTCTGGGATTTATTTACTTTCCATGGCTGTCACTGGAGCTGAGAGCCAGCTTTAGCTCTGAGGCCGGCTCCAGTTTGAGGCCTCGGCTGCTGAAAGCAGATATCTGGGCTTTGTTTAGCTTCTATAATTGAAACACTGTTGCCATTACTGCCGCTCTAAGCTCTGAGCCTGCTGTCGGCTGAAAGCAGCTATCTGAAGCTTGTTTTAGCTTCTATACTTGCAACATAGTTGCTTAGAGTGCAAGCTCAGAGCCCAGCATTGGCAGGCAGGGAACGTTGGCTTCCTCTGTCACTGGAGCAAGCAAGCCTCCTGTTCACTTCAGCTGTGTGGCTGCCGGCCACCATCTTGGTTGGCAGTTAATTTGCATATGCTGCTGATTAGCCAATGGGAAGGGTTTTGGGGTTATGGTCAATTTACATGTTTCTCTTTTATTAGATAGGATTATTTTATATTAAGTGATATTTGAGTAGCAGCCTGAGGGAAATGAATGACTTAATATTAGGAAATCTGGGCAAGGACATTTCAAAGAAGGGGAATAGCATGTGTAAAGTCCATGAATGGGAAAAGTTCCCCTTTGTTCTAAGAACAGCTAGGCCATTAGTGTGGCTTTGAGAGAATGATAGGATGAGTTGTTGGAAGTAAGGTTAAGGATATGAGGGTTAAGGTCATACTAGGCCTGCCTGGAAGGTCACCTTAAGGGGAAGGGTCATTTAGACACTTTGGATATTATTCTAAGTAGGATGTTAGTAGTATAATACTTTAATGATTAAAAACTGTTAATTATCCTATAAATTGCTTTGCACAAAAAGCAACTGAAACTCTTTAATCATCTTCTTGGAAAGCTTTTCTTTTAGATTGATTGGTTACAAATCTGGTAACAGGAAGAAATCTCCAGAGTAAGCTATTCTCATTGAAATCAGTAAGAAACACTTTTAATTTTACTACCTGGAGCTATTTTACTGAATATTTAAAGGACAGATTAAAACCCAAGAAATTGGTAATTAGTAATTAATTGGGTTATAAAAACATAAACACCAAGATCATCAGCTCAGATCAAAGTTGTGGGAGACAAAGCTTTAACATCTGAAAGCACTTCACTGGAAATATGGAATGGAGGACATGACATTCTCAATTTTTTTTCTTGTCAAGAAGAATTCATGTGCACAAGGCAAGAATGACCCTGCTTTTGATATTCAATGGCATGCCTGCAAGGAAGCTTTCTGTAGGTGCTACAGTTAAATGAATCTGGAAATTAGCCTATTGGGTCAGGGAAAACACTTTAGCACAACACATAATCAAACATTTTCTAAAATGGCATTAGAGTGTGTGCTCCCTAGTTGATTCTAACCCTCATTATGCAAAATGTGCTGAAAAATGTAATGCAGAACATGATGATTTGATTATGTAACAAAACCAGTTAAATGTTTTCATTTAGCGGCATGATATTTTTGCACAATAAAGATAATTGAGTGTTGAAAATGTACTAATTCATTTAATCCCATGAGGCAAAAATAATACTGAGGGAAATAATATATTGGTAGGGACTCTGATTAGTAGAGCACAAATTGCAAATTGTTCTTGCTAATAAGCATAATTTCAATTTAGAGTACACTATGGAAAAAATTTAGGCATTTTACTTGTTGAATTATTTAAAGTTTAAAAAGTGGTTAAACTTTGCCTTTTATAAAGTTTAAACAGTTTTACTAATTAGGTAGAGCAGCAGGAAACATTCTATGTTTCTTTGTCCACATGGGGAAGTAATACATAAGTTATATATGTGTGTTTGTGTGCATATGTGTATACAAAACTTGAGATATTCTAAGTCTCAGGCCCGTGTGGAGGAGAACAGAAGAATGGATTGCTTGAAGTAAACAGTTGTCTGTGAACAATTTAATCTAATAAATTAAATATGATCTTTGGATAGATATTTATCTGATCTGAGTATATTGTCTAGCTTTATATAAAAAAAGAAGTGAAGCCTGACTGGTTTGGCGCAGAGAGCGTCGGCCTGCGGACTCAAGAGTCCCGGGTTCGATTCCAGTCAAGGGCATGTGCCTTGGTTGCGGGCACATCCCCAGTGGGGAGTGTGCAGGAGGTAGCTGATCAATGTTTCTCTCTCATCGATGTTTCTAACTCTCTATCCCTCTCCCTTCCTCTCTGTAAAAAATCAATAAAATATATTGAAAAAAAAGAAGTGAATAAAGATATTAAAAATCTTGAGAAAATCAGTTGAAATTATTTTTTCATTTCCAGTAATTACTAAAATGTAAATAATGGGGCAGTCATTATAAAAGTAATAATTGACCTGTTGAGTAAAATACTTATATCTTATTCTACTAAAAAGACTAGGATTTATACTGCTACTTTTGTTAGTAATGAGGCTAAAATATATTGATAAAAGATTTCTTGTTTGCAAATTGATCTGAGAAACATCAATCAGCTGCCTCCTACATGCCCCCTAATGGGGAT
Source organism: Myotis myotis (assembly GCF_014108235.1). Lineage (NCBI taxonomy): Eukaryota > Metazoa > Chordata > Mammalia > Chiroptera > Vespertilionidae > Myotis > Myotis myotis. The sequence continues at coordinate 50,480,711 of NW_023416379.1, forward strand.
CGAACCCACAACCCTAGCATGTGCCCTGACCAAAATCCAACTGGTGACCCTTTGGTGCATAGGACAACACTCAGCCAACTGAGCCATACCAGCCAGGGCTGCTTCATATATTTATTTATTTTGATTCTATGCTAGATATTGCATGAGAAAAATTTTGAATAAATTACATTTGCTCAGAAACTCAGTGTTTCATCTGTGAACTTCTAGCCATCTAACATGTAATTAAGATGATTCTGTTGTTATATTATAGGCTACATTCAGTTTACATGGACTTCTCTTGGCCTGGTATGGGAGCACAGGGGAGAGTTCAGTGACCTCTTGGTGCTTTATAGTCCAGCCATCAGCTTTTCAAACTGTTTGGAACCTCATTTCTTATTTACAGAAGAGCTTCCAGGTTTGTTTGGGTGGTTCACTAGCGATTTATCTTTGCTCTCACTATTGTTCCTAGTTCTCTGTTACCCAGGGGCTGTCTCTCTCTCCTGCTTTCCTGCAAGCAGAGGTGCAAGGCTTTGGCAATGTGTACAGTAAAGGTCCAGATCCTCTATAGAGGTTTTACCTCAGGTCCCCTACCCCTCTCTTAATAAGCAACAGCAGTGAATCCTGAGGTGGTTCAGAGGGGTGTCTCTTAAATTTTTCCTGTTTGTGGTCTGTCTTTAACATGTCTTATATACCTTTACCTCAGGGATCTTCTCTCTACTCCAAGTTCATCATGTGAATATTCACTGAGAATCTATGCGAAAGAGTAGTAGGTGGGTGCAGAATCTCTTGGTGGCTGTGGATCCTCAGTTTTAAAAACCACTTTACCAGTTAAGGCTTCGCCTATAAAATTCATAAAATATGTTTAGCCAATTTCTTCTTGCTCACCAATGGTTGCTTCCTTGCCCTGCTTTTCAATAAGAAATGAAGGCCACTATAGATCGCTTTACTCCAAGATGTATCTTGTCACTTTCCATTTTGTAATCATTTTTATTTCTTTGTGTTCTCTCCTGTCTGATGAATTAAAAAACAAAACAAAACACTTTACTTTTATAAATTATTCATGTCTTTGTTGCTAAAATGGGAATGACATTACGTTGTTACTTTCTTCATCTTCAGTAGAAGCAGAAATTCTAAAGTTATTTTTAATAGAAAAAAGATATCTACCATTATAGGTTTAAATACATTATGATTATTTCCATAGACTGGAGCACATTTGAACCCCCAAAATGATTTAAAAATTATTATTGTCATAAAAAGATATTATATTTTAGGGGACAAATGTGAATTATAAAATGTTAATTAATAAATTTTTAAATTTTAGTTATCTCTGGTGGAATTATGTACTCCTTAGCTAAGGATCGTTTTGTTGCAAGGGATATAATCCTTTCTAGCCCAAGTAAAGGTATTTTTTTCTCTTAATGTCAAGTTACAGTATTGCCACTGGGAATATAGAATGACTCACAGGAAGCTACTCTTTTATTGCTCTTAGATTAAACAACCTCTCGTATCTGCTTTTTTCTGCTCAAAGAGCCACACTGAATCTAAAGTGGTTCTCTGAGTCTCATTTGCAAACATTTGGGAAGGAGAATCTGGTTTGGCAACACATGAAAAGTTCTGTTCCAGGTTCAACCAGTTGTGACCGCAGATGGGTCATGATATACTAACATGGTGTTTGGGAGCCCTTATTTTTGAATGTTGTTGTTTTAAACATGCTTATGGTCTTGCTTTTTCTGTTAGTGTACAACTCTCCTCAGATCAAGGACCTAACTGGCTTATTCTGTGTGACATTCCCAGTAAGGAAGAAAGCATGTAAGTCCCTTTTCTGCCTCATAAATCTTATTTTAGTATAATTTGTTTCTGTTATTTGTGAAATAAAGACACTATCTAGTGCAATAACATACATTATTAGCTGAAGTAATGTATATGGCCCAGCCAGTGTTGCTCAGTGGTTGAGCATCAACCTATGAACCAGGAGGTCATGGTTCGATTCCCTGTCAGGGCACATGCGTGTGTTGCGGGCTCGATCCCCAGTGTGGGACATGCAGGAGGCAGCTGATCAGTGATTCTCTCTCATCATTGATTTTTCTACCTCTTGCTACCTCTCCCTTCCTCTCTGAAATGAATTAAAATATATTTTAAAATTATAATGTATATGAAGTTGAAATATTAATTTAAAGTGTTATACAAATACTACTACCTAAAATATTTTATAAAATATGCATAGAAAATGGACCTGCTGAATCAGTTAAAAATTGAGTTGGGATTTTTAAAAAATATGACTGCAGTATGAGAACAGATTTGAGATAAAGAGTTATCAATTCATCAATAAGTAACAGGTTAAATGATGAACACAAAATAGAGTAATAGAATGAGCATTTATGAAATTCTGGTATAGAGATTTCTTTTGAGGTGAATTTTGATTGTTGAATATGTATCATCATGCCAATGTAATGGAAAGGTTGGAGAACATTTGAAATATCACTATGGAGTACTAATAACAGATTTTTTCTTTTGTTTGTTCTTTTCCTCCATCTTTCCTCTATAAAATTGTACCAAATGCCCACTAGATATTGGGCTAGGCACCCCTTTTTCAGAGCCACTGAGAGGAGAACAAAACAAATCCCATTTTTTTCAGAGCTTGCATTTTATCAGAGAAAGCTATCAGTGAACAAATAGATCCCTAAATGTGTGTGTGAAAGAGAGAGGGTAGGCAATGATAAGTGCTAGAATGAGGAGTTAATGGTAGGGGAATACTAGTATCTGCTGCTTAGAGAGGCTGTCACTTGGTCAAAGGCAACCTCCTTATACTTGAATGAAGAGAGAGAAAGAGCTATACAGATGTGGGAAGAGTGGATTGGGTACAGTATATATCAGGCGATAACACTTGGAAATATGAGCCTACTTGTCATGTTCACCTAAGTGCAAGGATGCCTGAACAACTAAGAGTTGAATGAAGAGGAGACTGAATTGTGGAAGATGAATTTGGAGTGGAAACTGGAAGCCAGATGATAAAAAAAAAAATCACAGGCCTTAACGAACTGAGATTGTATTCTAACCTTAAAAGGATCCCTCTGGCTACTGTGTAAAGAATAATCTGTATAGAACCAATAGGTCCTGTGAGAAGGCTATTTAGGGTAAAGTGTGTGTGTGTGTGTGTGTGTGTGTGTGTGTGTGTGTGTGTGTATGTATATATATATTTTACTTTTCAAAATAGTGTTGGAAGTATATTAATATTTTCTATTATAGATTGATGTGTCATTAGAGTATTATAGATAGGATACATTTTTAAGACTTTTGTCAGCCAACAAAAATGAATTTGTTTTACTGATGACACTAGGATATTCAAATAGAAAGAAAATAAAAATAGCATGATGTATTTTAATCCTTTAAATAGTTGAGTGTACCTTTTGTGATCATACAAGAGCATGTAGCAGTTAGCATAGTTGAATGTCAAACATTATAATTTTAAAGCATTATTCAAAATACCAAAAGTATAAAATCATCATATAATCACATTAATATAAATGTGTATCAGGAAAATATTAATTTTCCATAATTTGTCAGAGACCATTATCAAAAGAGAAGATTTTCAAAAATAAATGTGAAATATCTTTTTTAAAAAAATATATTTTATCGATTTTTTTACAGAGAGGAAGGGAGAGGGATAGAGAATTAGAAACATCGGTGAGAGAGAAATATCGATCAGCTGCCTCCTGCACACACCCTACTAGGGATGTGCGCGCAACAAAGGTACATGCTCTTGACCGGAATCGAACCTGAGACCCTTCAGTCCATAGGCCAATGCTCTATCCACTGAGCCAAACCAGTTAGGGCGTGAAGTATCTTTTTAAAGACATCATTAATAATTACATAAAGTTAAGAGAATTCCAAGAAGGCCTAGATTACAAAATATGGGGCTCTATCTGGGAGCTGTTTACGTACTTATGAAGTTATTTCATTTCAAATCAAATGTAATATAATGGTTACCATTTTTTTGGACTGCCTATTCTCTGCCAGTCACTGTGCTAAACATATTGCAAGCATAAATTCTTTTCTGGGGAGAATAAATTGTGGTCACCTGCTACTGAAAAATAAGGCAATTTTTTGCATATCTATTTTAGGTATGTCGCCAATTCTTTTTTTTAAATATTTTATTGGTTTTTTACAGAGAGGAAGGGAGAGGGATAGAGAGTTAGAAACATCGATGAGGGAGAAATATTGATCAGCTGCCTCCTGCACACTCCCCACTGGGGATGTGCCCGCAACCAAGGTACGTGCCCTTGACCAGAATCAAACCTGGGACCTTTCAGTCCGCAGGCTGACGCTCAATCCACTGAGCCAAACCAGTTAGGGCTGTCGCCAATTCTTAATTGGCAAAGTAAAAATATGATTTCATCAAGTTCATATTGAGTTCATTGAGGAAATAATATCTCATCTTCCAGTTATCCTGGAGAGAACAAGCTGGAAAATATTTAGCTGTGATGGTAAAAAAACAACTAATACATTACAGCTTGATGTTCCCTTTGTTTATTTCCCGCAGCTGCCTTGCAGGAAATATGTGTATCCATCTAATTGGGAAGGTGTCCACCAGCAATTATATCAGATGGAATCCATGGGATCCAGCAATTACAACAGATTGGATTGAGTAAACGGGTATTTAATAAGTACTTCTTAATGATGATGACGATGGTGATGATGATGATGACCGCACTAAGAATATTTATGTGACAGTGATGGTGAATAAAAGACCCTAAGACTATTTTCACTCTTTGTTTTTACACTACATATTTAATAGGCCTACTTGCATCTCAATTTTACAGTGAGAAAACATCTTTCTCAAGGTGTCTCATATGACAATATGCTAGATATTGACAAATGAACTAAACAAGTTATAAGAACATACTTTAGCTAGATGTCAGATAAAGGGCAACTAAGAGTAATTACAATTTTCTTCTGTGTAATACATTTCTACAAGAATCTAAAATGAAATTATAAACATTGAATAACTTCACCTCCTAGAGTCAAAGAAAAGGTCATTATCTCCAGAACTGAACTTCAACTGAATCTTACACAATAAACATCCACTTATCCAGCTTAACCTTAATATAGAGTGCAAAAAGAATAATCAGTTTACAATGAAGCAAATCAAAAGCTTATTTAAATGAGATTTTAAATATTTCTCTTAGAAAGCAAAAGATAACTTGCCACTTTAAATTTAAAATGACCCACTTAATTACAAATTCAATTGCAAATAATTTCTCAAGTGTCACTCTTTTGATATTATAATTTTGCTATGATTAATATAATCATGTACACTTCTAGTAAGCAGGAATCATATGTAGAATAATGTATGGAAACTAACCTAGTACTAAGTGCTGCAGAGAGAAAAAGGAACTGATACTTGAAAATTTATACTGTAAATAAAATAATAAATTTAACAAGAAATTCTCACTGAACTGAAAATGATCAGATTAAAATAATATAGTGGAGTTCAGGTTTTTTTCAAGTTTCAAAATAAAGTATGGAGAAAGATACTTTCCATTGTTAATATCCATAGCTCCAGAGTTAATATCTAGTAAAACTTACCAGTAACTTGATCTCTTTTTAGTTGGAATGCAAACTTTTAGATGTCTAGGTAGACCCGATAGAAATGGACATTTACAATCCGTGTGTATGTAAGGTTGTGTATGTGTTTCTCTGAATTTTTGTTTGAAATGCTGGTATCCTTTATGTATTTTGGCATATGCTTTTGCAAAGAAATTATTTTGCCTTCTAGTCAATAGGGAATAAAAATCTCCAACATTAAAACATAGCTAGTCTAGTAAATAGGGACCCAAGAGACTCTCAAGCTTTGGAGATAACAATCAGATTGTATTTACTTCTCTAAGCACTTCACTTTTTGTGAATTCATGAAAGAACCTAATACATGAACTTTGTAAACTTGTATTTTTTTAAAAAAAAATAATTAGTAGTAATTTATAATTAGTAGTAATTTTACGTCTAATTTCAAAATTATTGCCATGTGAGATAACTTCTTTATACATTATAATATTATAGAGAGCAGGATTTAGCACTGATGGCCATTTTTTTTATTTGTTTCTATAATCTCTCATAGGAGTTACTGGCTCTGCATATGCATGTATTCTTAACATTCCTACTGTAAACATAACCTTTATGGTTTGTAACATTTATTTTGCTTTAATAACTGAAGTAAACTCCAGGGATCTTTAAGAACATAGATGAGGTCTCATATGTTATCACTTTGATTAAATCTCAACTCCTGATTATGCTAACAGGGCACTTATTGCATTCTGGCCTATGGAGCTGCATAAATCTCATTTCTTTTATGTCATTATGACACCAGTTAGTTTTGCCATTGAACTGGACAGTGTAAGGTTTTCAGTACTAAACCCATACTGTGAACCAAACTTAATTTAGACTTATATTTTGGGAAGCAATGCATCCTATGAAACTAACTTTTCAGCCAATGAGAGAGAAAGACAAGTGAAAAAGCGAAGAAGATGAAGCAGGGCCTGGGACACTCTGTGAACTTTGAAAAGGCACATTCAAATGATAATATTTCTATGCATATAGCAATATAACATGAGGGTCATTGTTTCATAATGCAATTTACAGGAAATAATGGGCAACTAAATTTTCTGGCTTACTAGTGATGAAAATGAAGAAAAAATTTATGTTCCATGATTCAGATATTTCTCAATGGGAGGATAATATCAGCATCTGGACACAGTCTTACCTTTCTATTATTTTTTTCTTTTTTTTAAAAAAATTAAATCTTTATTGTTCAGATTATTACATTTGTTCCTCTTTTTTCCCCCCATAACTCCCCTCCTCCCAGTTCCCACCCCACCCTCCGCCCTCACTCCCCACCCACTGTCCTCATCCATAGGTGCACGATTTTTGTCCAGTCTCTTCCCGCATCTCCCACACCCCTTTCCCCCCACCACGAATAGTCAGTCCATTCCCTTTCTATGTCCCTGATTCTATTATGATCACCAGATTATTTATTCACTTGATTCTTAGATTCACTTGTTGATAGATGCATGTTTGTTGTTCATAATTTGTATCTTTACCTTTTTCTTCTTCTTCCTCTTCTTAAAAGATACCTTTCAGCATTTCATATAATACTGGTTTGGTGGTGATGAACTCCTTCAGCTTTTCCTTATCTGTGAAGCTCTTTATCTGACCTTCAGTTCTGAATGATAGCTTTGCTGGATAAAGTAATCTTGGTTGTAGGTTCTTGGTATTCATCACTTTGAATATTTCTTGCCACTCCCTTCTGGCCTGCAAAGTTTCTGTTGAGAAATCAGCTGACAGTTGTATGGGTATTCCCTTGTAGGTAACTGAGTTTCTTTCTCTTGCTGCTTTTAAGATTCTCTCTTTGTCTTTTGCTCTTGGCATTTTAATTATGATGTGTCTTGGTGTGGTCCTCTTTGGATTCCTTTTGTTTGGGGTTCTCTGCACTTCCTGGACCTGTAAGTCTATTTCTTTCACCAGGTGGGGGAAGTTTTCTGTCATTATTTCTTCAAATAGGTTTTCAATATCTTGTTGTCTCTCATCTTCTGGCACCCCTATAATTCTGATGTTGGTACGCTTGAAGCTGTCCCAGAGGCTCCTTACACTATCTTCATATTTTCGGATTCTTTTTTCATTTTGCTTTTCCAGTTGGGTGTTTTTTGCTTCTTCGCATTTCAAATCTTTGACTTGATTCTTGCGCTCCTCTGGTCTGCTGTTGGGAGTCTGTATAGTATTCGTTATTTCAGTCCATGTATGCTTAATTTCTAGTTGGTTCTTTATCATAACATTGAGGGTCTCATTAGATTTCTTGAGGATCTCACTACATTTATTGGCAGTTTCTAGACAGTTCTTAAGAGACCTTAAAAGTGTGGTTCTGAACTCAATATCCTCCATTGACAGTTTTGTCCTGTTTCTTTGTCTCCGCATTTTTTATGCTTTCTTGGTGCACCCCCTAGTGGTCTTTGTGCGGAGTCTTGTTGTAGTTAAGCCTTGATTGTTGTCGGCAATACCGGGGGTTATTTGACCTCCAGGCTAACTGGCTATGAGAGTCAGCTGTGTCTGCAGTGGGAGAGCTTCTGTGCTGGATCTCTAATCTAGCGTTTGCCTGAGGCTATCTGGCAAATGGCTCTGTGCAGGGCTTGGGCGGGGCGGGTCCCTGGGGATCTACAGGGCTACAGGGCGGGTGGGCGGAGCGGGCAGTTATGGCTGCTCTCAGTTCCGTCCCTAGGGGCTCTGCCTCACAGAGTCACAGCAACCGCTGCAGACCTCTGAGAGAAAGCTGCCTTCGAGTTCCGACCGAAGCCAGACAGTCCCTCTTCTCCCATTTGAGTCTGGGTCCCTAGAGACTCGCCCGGATCTGGAGCTCAGAGTCTGAAACTCCCTCCCGATTGAAAACAACAACCGCGCCCTCCGCCTCCAGCCTGGTCCGCGCGCACTCCGCACCTGAGTATTTCACTTCAGCACTGCGCCTCCTCTGAGTCTGGGTATGATATTCTCTTTCCTCCTAGTTGTAGAATTTCCACTCAGCCAGCCTTCCTGTGGTTCTGGATGATGTCCATTTCGTCTTTTAGTTGTTTTTTGAAGTGGTTGTTCAAGGCAGCAATCTCCGGCGTTAACCTATGTCACCATCTTGGTTTCTCACCTTTCTATTATTATTAAAAGAAGACTTGGGTCTGAAAGATTACAGGTTACCAATGGAACTAGTACTAGGCTACATTAGAGAGTATCAACTAATATGTAGGCTCTCTATCAGACTAGTAGAAAACTATCACTAAGTATATTTATGTTCCCAATTCATAGATTGTAGACATACATTTGGGGGCACCTCACATAATGTTTGTTGCACCTGACTGTATGACCTCCCAAGACATAGGTTTCTGCTGGAAAGTATGTAGTTATGAGAAATGCACTACCTACTAAGGCATCTCATTCTATATTGGAAATTGCTCCAACTATTTTATTTATTAAGCTTAATTTGTTTCCCTACAGTTTCTCTCCACTAGTTCCAAATCTGCCCTCTGGATCTACACAAAATTATCTAATCCTTCTTGTCTATGACAACTTTTGACATAGCTAAAAATAGCTCTCATGTCTTCCTAATATTTTATTTTCTAGGCTATTTACCCATCACAAAAATAAGATTAACTATACCTGACCTGCCTCATCTCAGAATGGTGATAGGAATGAGGTAACAGATGTAAAAGTATGTCAGGAATAAAAATAAAAATACATGAAATTTATCATTGTTATATGTTAAAACTAGCAGGTAGGAAATTCTAAACCCTTAGCTAAAATATCTTTCATCATGATGTTTTTAAAAATTCAATTTTTTTATACTTCTATATTCTTAGATTGAACTAAATTAGTGCTTATAAAAGAGTCAGCCAAAGAATTTCAGAGATCAGAATAAGTAATAATTAAGACAGTTGAAGCAGGTTAGTGCAATCTCCATAAAGGTTAGAATATGTTCCGGAGGAGTCTCTTCCAAATTTTCAAGCCCAGAGAAGTAGAGGAACTGAGCTGAGGAGGCCTCTCTGTTTGGGACAATCCTGGTACAATACGAGAATTCAACTACAGTCACCCTGAAGTAGATTCCTCATGTCCTAGCAATTTTGGGGTTAAGTGTACCTCTGGCAACTTTACAGACCTTGGATTCAAGAGCCAGACTGTCACCATAACTGGTTTGGCTCAGTGGAGAGCGTCGGCCTGCGGTCTGAAGGGTTCCAGGTTCGATTCCGGTCAAGGGCATGTACCTTGGTTGGGGGCACATCCCCAGTAGGGAATGTGCAGGAGGCAGCTGATCGATGTTTCTAACTCTCTATCCCTCTCCCTTCCTCTCTGTAAAAAAATCAATAAAATATATATATATTTTTAAAAAAGAGCCAGACTGTCTAAGTTTAAATCAGGCTGTGCCACTTGTTAACTGTGTGAACTGAGGCATGCTCTTTAACTATTTGGCCTCAAATCTTTTACTGGTAAGATTTGTTTGACTAGAGAAAGACATGAAGGAATTCCTTGTGGTAATGTAAATTTCTGTAACAATAGCAACCTACATTTCAGTTTATTGTAAGAATTGCATGAGTTAAGATATAGGGTATGTATAGAGCAGTGGCTATCGCCTGATTCAATAAATTCCAGCTGTGATGATGACAATGCATTCCTCAGCATTGGGGCCAGAATGAGTATCCTCAACTACACACTTACCTTAATTTATGCAAATTTTTTTTGCTACATGTTTAACCCACAAACAAAAAAGCAAACAAACGAAGTTGGTTTTCCTATTCTTCCTGCCATCTTCAGACTCTGTCACAGAGATCTGAAATATCATGCACTAAAAGTGACTTATTCATTGGAAAATGCATGTTCAGTAATTCATTTAAAGGATTGCATTATAGATAATGTTGACTACTTGTTACAATTACACTACTCAATCTGAGCAGGCCCATTCTTCCTACACCTGATCAAGGAGTAGAGAAATCACTATTCCAATTGCTTCAATTCAAAACCCAGTAACCAATGTCAGTCATAACACAGTCAAAAGAACATCCCAAGCAGTCATGTCAATGAACTAAACAGGAGAGACAAAATGTAAATGCAATGACCAGGTTATTATCCTTATTAAAACTAAACAAAGCAAAGGGGGAAAAAAGGACAAATGTGCCAAGTGTACAAGTTTTTTTTTTTTTTAAGTACATGGGCTCGAGTTAGAATTTTTATTAATAATTCTCTTACTTCCTTTTTTAAAATATATATTTTTTATTAATTTTAGAGAGAAAGAGAGAGGGAGAGAGAAACATCAATAATGAGAGAGAAGCATTGATTGTCTGCCTTCTGCACACCCCCCACTGGGGGTTGAGCCCACAACTCGGGCATGTAGCTCTTCTAAGCATCTTTCTGCAGTAGAAGATGCAAATCAGACCCCCAGAAATTATGCTCCTGAATACTTTTACTTAATTTTTCCTATGAATTTCTTATTTCAATAGAATCAGAAGGAGGAAGGGTCCTCTTTGCAGGCCACACTGGAGCTGTTTGTTCATTGCAGTCCTTTCTCTAAAAGCAATAGTCTACTTGGCTTAGCTGCTATGTGTTGTTGGCCACAGAACCACACTAGTTTTGCAGTTTCTCCATTTTTATTCTGTTTTATTTTTTTCCATAAGGTTTTTCTGACTGATACAATTTCTTCTGAATTTTCAACTTATAGTATTCTCTTTTTCCTATATTCTGCTGCCTTTCTAATTTATTCTCTGATCTACTTTTCTAATCAATACTGCCCACTCAAAATATAATAGAACCTGGGAAGCACACTCTTGAATTTTTATAGCTTGTTTTTTCTCTCCTCTCTTTTACTAATATAAACGTTTTCTTCCTCATATTTCTGTATGTCTCGTCATCCTGCTCCCCTGCAAATGTAGAAGTGCTATGCTGTTATTTCAACCTAGCTGCCAACTCTTGGACATCTAAATGACAGAAAAGAAGTACACTGTCATTTCGTCACACCCAGTGCAGAATGTCCAAGGGAACACAGGTCAGTCCCTGCTGGCTCTTCCTCCTCACATTCTCCTGGGGGAGTGGGAATTTCTTACCACTTCTCACTGTTCCTTTCCCTCATTTGGTCTCTTTTTAATTCAAGCTTCAGGGGCTTTTTCAAGTCTGAGGGTGAATAAGGTGGTGGAGTTGATTTGGCATATTATGTCTTATTTCAAATTTCTGCATTGTCAATGTAAACCTATATTCAAATGTGTTAAACTGACATCAGATGATGGTGGTGTTTCTTTATACTGAGAGAAAAAAAGAAGTTATCACAGAGGCACAGAATGCTGAGCTTGAGTGAAATGTAGTACACAGGTTAGAGAGTAATGGGCATAAAATGAGAAAAGTTAACAGGACTCAAATAGGTATGATCTTAGAGATCATACTAAGGAATTTGGATTGCCTTCTGATTAAAATGGTAAACAATAAAGAGTTTCTTGTTGGGGGAGGGCATGATCTATGTTGCTGAAAATGTGGACTCTAAAGACAAGAGAAGAGGCAAGAAGACCTCTTAGGATATTGCTAAACAAACCCAGGTAAGAAATGAGATGGTGATTAGGTCCAAAGTTGTTACAGTGGACACAATGAGGATTAGACCTGAAATGAACAGAATATGAGAAAAATCAAGGGTAAGTCCTCTGTTGTAGACCTAAGAAACTAAGTAGCTAGACTGGCTATTTAATGAAATGGGGCATTCATCCTGCTCCAGGCTTTGAGATGTGTGGAGTAAGGAAGAAAAAAAAAAGTTTCCGTTTGAGAATGATGTACTCAGGGAGGTGAAGGTAACCTTCAGAGATGAGAGTGAAGATTCAGGGAAGTTACTAATCACAGACTATTCATTGCCTCTGGTGGGGGCAAGATTTGTTTGACTAGAAAAGATGCAAGGGAAGTTCCTCTGGTAATGGAAATGCTCTATAAGTTGGTACATATAGCTGTATGCATTTGTCAAAACTAGCGAAACTGTATGTACACTTAAGATCTGTTCATTTCACTGCATATAGATTACACATCAAAAATAGAAACTTATAAGTTAGAAAAACAAAAGTCATTTTGCTTGCATATAGAGAGGAATGGTGAGAATAAAAAGTCAAATAAAGCTGCTGTCCACTCGGTTAAGTGTGCAAAATGTCTTTAAGTCTGAGTAAACTCAGCCAATTGTAGACAGAAGATCGACAACCTGGACTATAAAGAATCAATCACAGTTACTTGAAGAGTTAAGTTGTGAAGAACTCCCTCTGCAATAATGATATCTTGTCAGTTAACTTTCCTCATGTGATCAGATATATAGTGGCTTGTGTCAGCACCTGACCCTAACTTTCTCAATAGAATGCAATGAAATGATGATTCATGGATATTTGTGTTCCTGTCCAGTGAGATCTGCTGAGCAATGGGTATGTTTGAGCATCAAACATTTCTTGGGAACTAAAGAGAGTATCTTCCTAAAAATAGATTCACTCAGAGACATTTTAGGACAGTGAAGTGTGATTGTTAACTTTATATGTCAACTGAAGTCTCCTTATCTTTGCTGGAGACATTTCCTGGCTTTCCAGGGTGAGTAACCAATCTCTGTCTGGACAGAAGGGTAAGCAGATGTGCCAATAGCCATAAAAGATTAAAGTCTTCTAATTTGGGGGTTCCTTGGCTATGATGTGAACACATTGCATGTTGAAGAAAACATTTTTCCTTCAACATGTTGCCCTCTAGGGCTTGGGAGGTTGAGATCCACTATTGCTCTGGCTACTGCTTTCATTGGGAGTAACAAACCATCTGAGTCTCAGGGGTAGGCTCTTGTGTTCTTCTGTCAACACATGTGTATAAGAAGCAAACTTGTTGGATTTTTAGTGGGGTAGCCTCAGATCCTTCACACTTTTAAAACTAACCTGGACATTTTATAATAATCAGGTTATAGTTTCTCATGATGGATTTCAGATCCCTGGATCAAGGTCTTAGTTCTGAAGCCAGCAGGTTCACAGAGTCCAGAAAATATGGGGGCTAATTCTAGTCGATATAATGGAACTTTAGGAAAATTTAGAGCTTCCTGACTTTGGAGAGAAATATACAACTCTGCAATAGTCTTTACATTGCCTCCAAGTTGCAAATATATCTGTAAGTAACTTATATTATACAAAGCCTAGTTTTTTGTCATTAATTGCCACTGTGACTCTGTTTTCTAAGATCAGGGCAAACACAGTAAACAATATCTACTTTTTTCCCCATGGGAGAAAATTTTGTATTTAACTTGAATTCAAACTAAGGAAGTTGATTTATATTTCTGTTACTTCTCATTCCTTGTTTTTAAACATATGCACTTAAGTCTTCTAACAGAAGGCTCAGTTCTTACTTTTTTGAAAATGGGATATATAGACAATTTAACAATGGACTACTATTCAGATGTATGACACTACCTTCCTTGAGATAGATCAAAACAATATGAACATTTATTAATAGCATTCTGTATGAAGACCAGAAAATGTGAAGCCTACTAAACTATAATACATCTTTTGATACTACATATTCCTAGGATAGAGAGGTCTCTCTTCAAGCTTCCTTCTTCTTGCATAACCTCCTAACTTCAAGGCCCACCTCTGTTCTGAGGAGAACTCTTACCTGTATGTACCACCCCACAGGTCCCTCTCCAAAAGCATCAGCCTTATTCTTGGCCAGCAATGGATATAATTCCAGTACATACCACCATATTGTCAATCTCTGGAACTCAACTCCTGTAGCCTATGATTCCATAGGCTAAATAAAACATTAATTTACTGAATCTGCCTGTAGCAAAAACTCCTCTGTAGATTACAGGAGTTGATAACATATAGAGATACCTGGAAAATTCTATATCTTAAAATGTAGAGAAATTTAAAGTTAGTCTTAACGATATTATTATACCATTTATGCTTATTTTATTAACAATTGAATAGTGGCAGTGAGGTCAAATGTTCAATATACTATTTAAACCTTTACTTTATTTGTGTGATTGACAACCCTAACCAAGTTTTATGCCTTATTGAGAGATAGAATCCGATAGCATGTCTGCTGTACCTTAGTGGGTTATTTCTTTTTAGGTACTAACAATACATTATGCAATATATAGGACTTTAAATTAGGTTTTGATCAATTAGCTCATGCTAAATTTCCAGTCTTTTTGCTTTGCTAGTGAAAAACTTTAAGTGGAGTTTCATATCTATTGTATAGGATATTTTTGAGGATATTAAAAACAAATGATATCCCTTACAGAGAGATCGCTGCTCCATATATTTTTTTCTTCATGTCAATTCCCCACCTATCTGGAATTATCATATATCTCCTAGAAAACTCTGATCTTTTATGAAAGAGTGAAGTGAGAGCACAATCTATTTCTAAAAACAAAACCACTTAATATCTTTTTTTTCAGAAAGGTAAATAATCTTAAATTGCATTAAATCTGAGTGATATTATTAGGACTGGAACATAAAGATAATGTCATTTTGTCCTTTATACCGTTCACCAATCCACACTCTGGGACTACTTATATAAAGGATTCATAAAGTTATGAGATAATGAAATAAAAAAATATTTTTTTTCACTTATCTTAATTCTTATATGCACTTAAAACAAGTCAACCTATCATCAACTATAAATATCAGTGAAATATTGAATTACCTTTAAGCCCCTGAGATCATATACAGAAATACGGGTGCTATTTTGATCTTTTCTTAAAACCCACTAGAAAGTCTGTAACTCGGTAAATTGTTCCAAAACCAGAGCAAATTTTTCCATAGAAACAACCTGCAAAAAAGTGTTAGATCACCACGTTGTTCCCATAAAACTGTTAAGCTCACAGTGTCCTCAAGTTGAATATTTTATCAATGCTGCCGAGAACCTAATCGCCATGTTTGTTAACATGTCTGTGTAAAAATTAATTCAGAGTCTTCAATTCTCCAAGGAAGCCAGGGCACTATTTGCCCTGGCAGTGGAACTGTGTATTTTTTTCGTCTCGATGACCAGATAGTGGGACATGCCCTTTTCACCTCCAATAATTGGCTGTGATGTGACAGCCATGATGTTGAGCTGGGACATTAGCCATAGAGAAAAAAGTAGAGTGGGATGAATAAGCTGAATAGACTGACTTGATAGGTCTGAAAAGATGCTTCTCGGTCTAGCTGAATGCATTACACCGTTTTGAAGTTTCCTTATTAGGGTCCTACCTTCATGCTTTAAGTTCCTCCTCACCCATCACTACTGATGAGTTCCACCCCTCACCTTGATTCAGATATATAGTGGCTCGATTCATAGAAGAATAGGACAAACTCTCAGTATTTCTTCCCTATCTACTCCATCTTTTATGAAGCGTACAATACTTCTGGGGTTTTTCTCCACTTACTGGTACATGCATTCCATCTGAACACCCTTTTATAATATGGTCCACACCTGGGAAGATGTATGCGGCAAAATATTGACTTCTGAAATCTCTCTACCTCCCTAAACCTCACTTGGTCCTTTAAGGTGAAGGTGCAGTCTGCAAACTCAGCAGTCCAGGCATGATTCGAAGGAAATGCCCTGCTGATTGCCGTTAGCGAGGCTCAGACTAGAAAGATACCCTTCTCTTTTAAATATTCATTTAATATACAATGTCAATATTATCAAATATTGAAAATTAATTTTATAAATTCTCCAATTAGATTGCCACACCAAAACCAAAACAACCTCTATAGCCTAATACAGCCTACAGGGCTATCAGCTTATGATCTCTACACACAAAAGGTGATGCTGACTGTTCTTTGTTGATAACATAGTTGAAGCTGGAGTCATCTACTTTGGAATGTATTATCAGAGTCAGGTACAAACGTTTTCACATATTATGGGGTATAATTAGCATAAAATTCCTTTACTTCCCTAAAAGTAATTAAACTGGTTATTTTTCCACCAGTCACATTCTTAGGGAGTTCGTCATCACTCTCTAAGGGCTTTTCCCTATACTACAAATTATTTTTAAAAATTCACAGAACTAAGACTTAAAAAAAATAGAGGTCCACTTGATATTCATTGCCAAATGGAGAAAAAAGCACCGGCATCTCTGCTTTGCTACTGCCATCAGGACTCTATGGATACACACTGCCTCACGATGCTTACCGGGAGTGTGATGCAGAAGAGCCCCTCTGAGCAGCTCCCACATCAGTAGCCAGCTTCATGGCCCCTTGCCATTGTGTCTCCTTCCTTCACGCCCATCCTATTTGGGAGAGATCTGGGCCAGATGGATCAGCTTAGCGTCCTTGACATTGCCCTTCCTTTTATCTGATACACGCCCCCCTTTGCACATACTTGGTCTTGTTTCCTCACCTACTACAAGTTTATTTTCCTTTATCATTTTAGTTAAAAGTACAACTTTCCCCAAGACCCATATTGGCGTTTCCTGTTTTATCTCAGGCTTTACTGTGTTACATGACCTGCCCGCCATCTGGCCCATGAGCTATTTGGTGAACACTTATTTTCAGTCACCACATTTTGGTGTGTCAGCTCCAGGATGGCAGGAAATTCTGTCTGCTTTTCTCACTGACATGTCCTTGATCTATCAAAGGTACTTTTGAAAAAATGAACATATCAGTGAATGAATGAAGGAGTATATATGAGTCATGACACTGGTCATTTGAAAAATACATTTTTTTTTCACACAAGACTGATAAATTCACATTGAAGAAGTAGAAAGAAAGAAAGAAAGAAAGAAAGAAAGAAAGAAGAAGAAGAAGAAGAGAGAGAGAGAGAGAGAGAGAGAGAGAGAGAGAGAGAGAGAAAGAAAGAAAGAAAGAAAGAAAGAAAAAATCCATTATCAGATATGAATTAAAGCCTGTCTGTTTTTATGTATTGAAAACCCCAACCAACACAGAACAGTAGTCAGAAGCTGGACCTATTTTCTAGGAAGGAAATTAAAAGCTGATTTTCTGTCTTTCCATTGCTTTTGAGTCCGTGTCCTGATACAAGCCAAATGTTGTCTGTCAGCCTGTTACAGCATGTGCTCTCATGTGCTGCCACACTTTTCATTGCCATCCCCCTGCGTTAAGCTGCTCTGTTCTGCTGCCTTGCTATCTAGGGCTCGAGATAAAAAGGCTCGGTGGCTGCTGCCATGATGTCTGTCTGCAGAGTTTAAATGCTCCTGAATCGCGGTGTTTGCATCTGACTACATCTTGGCAGCTTCCAAACAAGGCTGAGCGAAACCAAGCAGCCCCGGTGGTGGTGACTAATCATGTTGCAGAACAGTGCGAGGGAGAGAAAGGTACACGGTACGGCTCTGTGGCTCCGGCTTTTCCTTCTGACCACGTGGCACCGCCACGCAGAGGGGACAGATTACCACGGCAGCTGGTTAACACATGCAGCTCCTCTACTAGGAGCATTCCATGAGGGTGTGGATGTGGATGAAATAGCAAACAAACAAACAAAAAAAGATTGAGCTCTTCCATGAGATGTGCGTAGAAGCCAAAAAGCCTTCCTGGTCTTTGTTTTCTACCTTTCCAAGGAGTAGCAGATGTGAATGCCACAAAATGTTAAGAAATGTTAATGTCCACCAAAGCCCAAGCCAAAATGGCCTTTAATGCAAAACTGCAGGAATGTTGAAATTCAGAATTTCCAGCATCATTTTTACTAATATAATTCACAATATATATACTTATTTGGTTTTTTATTTTTTGCCTTTTCTGTTAGTTTTTTTTAAAATTGATTTTTAGAAAGAGAGGAGAGAGAGGGAGAGAAAAAGATTGATGTGTGAGTGAAGCATTCAGGGAGTCAAACCAGCAACCTTTCAGGTGCACAGAGGACACCCAACCAACTGAGCTACCCCAGCCAGGGCTATTTGTTGTCCTTAGGGTACACTTTGATGTAAGTCCAAGACCAAGTGGCTGTACAAAGGGTTTGAAGAGCATTGTGTGTGGTACTCTTATTCACCGAAAGGGAAATTTCAGTACCAGATAAATGCTAGTTGTCATTAGCTTAGAAACTTTGTCCCAAGAAAGATGTTAGTAGCATTAAATATCATAAAATGTGTCCCCCTTTTTTGGATTATATATGTCTTCATTTATGTAAATTACCCTGCCACAAGTATGGCCATCTTTTAAATTTCTTTCGTAAGGTTCTGAATTTCAGTGGCATCCAGAACATTTTCTCAACTGTGCCACCATAGTTTTTTCCATATATCCTTATAAAGTTTATAAACTTAAAGGACAAAGAAATTTTCCATTTGTGACAATATTTGGGTTATATTTACTTATAACATAGAAATTATGTTACCTTGAAACATAAACAGGCTCTTAGCAGGGGTATTTGAATAATGCTCTGAACTTGAGAATACTCATAAATATTATCACTCTTAGAGAATAAAGCCCCCTAGACTTGGATTTCTGGTTTTAGTGTTTAAATATAGAAGATAACATTGAAGAACAGAAATCATATGATCTTTGCTCCCCTCTGAATGGGAAACAAGGTAAACTAGAGATTACAATTATGTTACAGGAACTTGACTGTCTGTACCGGCTATTGTGAAGAGACATTGTGACTAGCAATCTTAATTTTAAGTTAATATTTGAACACAACAGTGATGCCAAGTTCACATTGCATTTGAAGAAAAAAATGTCAAACTTTGAAGAATATTTTGAACTTTGAAGAAAGTATTTCTCCATGTGTTTTGTTTTTTGTTTTGTTTTGTTTTGTTTTGTTTTGTTTTGTTTTTCATAATTGAGAATAGCAGTCCTGCCTTCCCAGTACCCTCTACTGGAGACTAAAGCTGATGAATATGTATCTCTGCACTTCACAGTAGCCTGATTTTATTTCTGATTCATAAACTAAAAGGGAAGAAATTTGAAAATTCCATCCCTGCTTTCTCCTGGGGTCATATCCAAGTCACCTGAGAGATGAAAATCTTTTTCTGTTTTTCAAGACTGTTAGAAAAGCAAAATGGCTAAAAACTACTCTTGCTTGGTCTTTTTACCTCATACCTCGGTTGCCTTAGTAAACGTTTAGGTGACTTAAATCACTGCACCTGTCACAAGGGCCTTCAGGGTACAGTAATCCGTAACACTATCTTTATCTCTTAAAGACAAAAGATGGGACGTTCCCTCAGCCCGGTGGAATTTATCAGGGCCACATAAAAAATACAAGTGTATTTATCTTCATCGTTTCTTTTCTGGCCATAGAAATGGGTGCATATGCACAATGGAGATGACATATTGTTTCTGTTTCTTAAATGTTCTTTTCTAGAAAATACCTGGAAGAGAATACTCTCACAAGTAAAGAGATCATGTTGCCTTCTAATGGAATTCTTTCTGTTACATTTTAATGTGAGGGATATGTTATTATTTATTATTATACCAGAATTTAGTATCTATCAATATTTAGCATTTGTCTATAATGCAACCTTTTGATGTTTTGTTGTGTGCGACTGATCTCCAAGTGAGTAAAATATTCCGTCTCAAGGGAAGCTATGTGCTCTCCCTGCTCTTCCTTTCCTTGTTGGTTAGCAGTAGAAGTTAATTGGAAGCATTAAAAGGAATGAAAGTTGGTACATTTAAGTGCTGCTTTTGATTGAGCTTTGACACCCTGGATATTAAATGCCTATGAATTTTTAAAAATTTATCTTTATTGTTTAAAGTATTACAGATGTCCCCCCCCCCCTTTTTTTTTTTCCATTGACCCCTCTCCACCCCGTAACCACCCTTCCCAGGCCTTTACCACACTATTGTCTGTGTCCATGGATTATGCATATTCCTACATAATAAAAGCCTAATATGCTAAGTGTTCGGTTGTCTGGTCATCTGCTCAACCAGTCAAAGTGTAATATGTTAATGATATGCTAAGGCCGCACAACTGCTCACTATGACACACTCTGACCACCAGGGGGCAGACAGTCAACTGGTCAATCAGTTGCTATGATGTGCACTGACCACGGGCAGACGCTCCAACTGGTAGGTTAGCTTGCTGCTGGGGTCTGGCCTATCGGACTGAGCAAGACAGGCCAGACATGCCCTGGAGCCCTCCTGCAGTCCCTCCCGGACTGGCCAACCTCCCGCGTCCCTCCCTAGTCCTGATAGTGAACTGGTGAGGTCCCTCGGCCTGGCCTGCACCCTCTCATAACTGGGACTTCTTGGGGGATGTTGGAGAGCTGGTTTCGACCCGATCCCCCAGGCCAAGCCGAGGGACCCCACTGGTACATGAATTCGTGCACTGGGCCTCTAGTATGCATATAAGTTCCCTGGTTGATCTCTACCCCCTTGAATTTTTAAAATATACCTTTACATGACAAATATATTCTGTCTCTTCTATGACATAAATTTGTTGTGGCTGCTTGGTTTTCTCCTGACTATGGTCGAAGAATGAAATCACCATTGCCCCCAACAACCATCCAGTGAGCTTATAATTGCAATTCCCTAGGAGCATAAGCTTCCTGCAAGATGGAACATCTTCAGTTTTCTGAAGTTACTCTATTACTTCTTATAGGTTGCAGCTAATCAACTGCTACAATGGTGACTAATAAAATGCCATAGGAGTCACAATAAATTATCCATCCACAGTATTTAAAAATAGTTTTAAAGAGGCTAGCAAAATGACTCCATATTTCTGTAGTCATATGTGTGTTATCATATGTAAATATATACATGCTTTACTTTATTCTCTGTGGTCATTTTTGACAAATATTCTATTGAAAAATGAAACTAATGTGAGGAAAAGTACAAGGACCTTTAACTTTAAAAAATCAAAACATGTTCAAAGCTAGTGGAAGACCAGCACACCGATCATGTTCTTCAACACCACTTGAAGTGTAAATTTAGTCACAGTGCTAAGTATAGGTAGCTGATCTCAACCAATCTTCAAATGGACAAAACATTCTTTTGGACTCAGCAAGGATTGAGTCAGCTGTCAGGTGATAGGTGAGCAGGAGGAGGTGAGAGCCAGATTCAGTGTCTGTGCTTCAAGGTAGCAAAGTCTCAACATTAGACCTTTTATTAGAGCTCTCAAACAGTGTTGGGCGGGGGACCAATACAACTTCCCAAATTATTCTATAGAGAGCGATATTTTTGACCAGCTCGTCATGTTTATAAATTCTGTGATAAAATAATGAACAAACAAAGACCTCAAGCTGAAATCTTTGTCACCCACTTCTAGACCCAGAAGTGTAGTTATTTACATTTTTGTTGCATTAGGCTACCTATTGCTGTTTTACTAACTGCTTGTGGAGAAAACAAAACAAACAAACAAACAAAAACCTGAAGAAAGTCTAGTATTATAATGAAAAAGTATTGAATTAGGAGTCAAAAGAACTGAGTTTGGTATTTTTTGGTTTTTGTTTATGTTGTTGCTGCCATTGCTTATTTCAGTGTTCTTAAAAGCAAAGCATTTTATTTTATATTTTAAACAAAGCTTCTAAAAAATACTGACTTTCTCATCTGTAATAAGTATTGATTGGACTAAGATGATTAAATACTTTGCAGCTATAAATTTTCATAAGCCAAACCCTCATATCCAAGTGCTTTGTCAATATATTGGCTTAGAAATCTAATCAGATCTCAAAGGTAACATGTTAACATGTCAAAAAACAAACTTTTAAATTGCCTCCACACATCTGCTTCTCACTCAGACTTCTACTATTAAATGTCAGAATGTAGAAATTTGTTAGGTCAAAAATCTTAGTCTTCCTTTCTGCCTTCTATTCTTCATACCCCACACCCAATTAACCAGAAAAATCTGTTGGTCCTATCTTCAAAATAATTTTTAAGTTGACCACTTCTCTCTGGTGTTTATGTGCTGCTTTGAACCACTATCATCTCTAGCCTGAACTATTTCCACTGGTATGAGTTGCATTGTTTCCCTAAAAGCAGATGTTGACATCTCAACCCCAGAACCTCAGAATGTGACCTTATTTGGAAAGTGAGTCTTTGTAAATGTTGAATTTAGATGAGGTCATGAAGGTGGGCCCTAATCTAATATGACTAGTATCCCTATAAAAGGAGAAATTTAGATACAGAGTCAGACACGCTCAGAGGGAGAAGGCCACATGAATATGGAGGTAAAGATCTTGGGGTTGTATCTACCAGCCAGAGAACACCAAAATATTGCAAAAACAAAAAAAATAACCATAAGCTAGGGTGGGGGGGGTGGTCATTTCTCCTCTATAACCAGTGGAAGAAAACTACCCTGCAAAAACCTTGATCACAAACTTCTAGCCTCCAGAACTTGGAGATAATAAATTTCCGTTTTAAGCCACTCATAGTGGGGTACTTGTTACAACAGCCCTAGCAAACTAATGCATATATTTAATGGTCTTCCTGCTTTCCAGCCTCTGCTATGGTCTATTCTCCCATGTGGCAGCTAGAAACAAGTCTTTTCTAAAATATCAGTGCAATCATATCGCTCTGTTATTAAATACCCTCCCGTAGCTCCTCACATGCTCCTGTTCTAGAATAACATTCTCTCCATTATTTCTACTCTGATGTCATCTGCTACCACTATCCTCCAAAACCAGCTTTCTCCAGTCAGACTGTTCTCCTTGCTTTACTTCCAATGCATCAATCACTTCCTATTTTGGGGCATTTACACTTGTTTCCACTTTTCAGTATGTTCTTTCTCAATATACCCATCTAACTCTGGCTCTCACTTTCAGTTTCTGCTCAGCTGTCATCTTTGTAATGAGTTCTGCTCTGACCTTTTACATGAGATAACACTTTACTCCTCTACTCCTGTACAGTGCTTTATTCCTTTATTCCTTTATTTTTGACAGCACCTATCATTGGTTGAAATACAATATATTTATGTGACTATTTGTACATTTTTATGTGTTTCAAGAGAGCATGGTTGTTGTTTGTCTGGTTGTTTGTTTTGAATTGCTGGTACTCCCAGTTTCTAGGAGAGTTCCTGGCATATACTAAGTGCCTTATTAGCATATGTTGGTTGATAGAATAATTGCATTATGACTCAGCAAAAATATTTTATGGGATTTAAAAAGATTCTAAAATGAAGGGAATATGACCACGTACATAAGAGCTAAGCATATAGAAACTGGTGTGAACCTTCAGTACTTCAATCATATCATCAGCACAGCTATGTTAATACCTGGTGTAAGCCAAGTGCAATTCTAGGCACTGGAATTTGAAATATGTAGAAGACATGGCCCCAAACATCTGGCTTGGAAGGGTTGACAACAATGTGTAAAGATAGATTCTATACTAGAAGTGATAATAAACTCCTAAGGTATCACAAATGGACGATCAATTACTTTTTCCCAAAGCAGTTAAGGGAGGTTTCACAGAGACTAGGACACAAGCCAGGCAGTTTGGGAAGTTTGGTGATGGTGGGGAGTATGGTGGTGGCAGGTAGTATGTAGGGAGATCAATATTTCAGTTGGTGAACACAGCATGTGCAAACACATGGTAGAATCATGCCTCTGGAAGAGATGACATGCAGCCTTCCTTAAAGCTGTGTATTCCTGGCTCCCTACTTCACTGCTCAGAAGCCAAACCTCTACAGACTGCTACAGATACACTGGATTCTCTGACATCCAAGAAGCAAATCAAAGGAGACTTCTACTTTTGAGAAAGACCCAATCTCCCTTTAGTTAAATGTTCCACAGTCCAGTAAGAAGGAGGCCAGTGAAGTAGGAACAGTATTTTGTTTGTGTTTAGTTTAGCAGCTCAGTTGTATATGCTGCTAGACCCTGCTGTGAGCTACTTCTATTTGACCGAATCCCAGCTTCCTCTGCCAGCAAAAGACAGATGAGAACAGTTTGAACTCTATATGTAAGAGGTGACACATATATTTCAGTGCGTTTTCTTCCTATTATTGTAATCCCAAATATTTCACAACATTAATATTTTTGCCCCTTTTTTGTGAGTATATGAGGCATAAATGCAGAGAGAGCGAGTGTGTTTTCGTAAGCTGATCACGACTCCCTGTGAGGTTTTTAGACATCTCTTGGTTGATATTCAATGTAATGTTAACCTTCACAACTGCTCTGACTACACTGGTAAATTGAGTTTAGCATACTCAATAAACTAGGGAATTGTATGGTTTCTGTGTTCTAATCCCAGTTCTATAATTAATCATTGTGTATTTTAAAACAAGGCATTTAAACTTAGTGTCCACATCTACTCACCAAGGAGCTTGGACTTGAGATTCAGAATTCCCTTATTCTAGAAAACAAAAACAAAAACCAAAAAAAAAAAGGCTTCAAATGCAATTGGAAATCATTTACAATCACCACCAGCAGTTTTTTGAGTTTTTATTTTTGTCCGTTTATTTAACACATTGACTTTTCAGATGTGTGAATCCTTCTTATG
Source organism: Myotis myotis (assembly GCF_014108235.1). Taxonomy (NCBI): domain Eukaryota; kingdom Metazoa; phylum Chordata; class Mammalia; order Chiroptera; family Vespertilionidae; genus Myotis; species Myotis myotis. Next base: position 50,505,550 of record NW_023416379.1, read on the forward strand.
CCTTCTGATCTCTGTGTCTGTTACTCAGCAACCATCCCATCACAGTCAGAATGCTGAATTCAAAATAATTACTATTTTACATAAGAGTTAATGGCGTTTGTGTTGGTACATGTGTTTATGTCTGTGTATATGGGTCTGTTGTATTTATCTTCCTAAATCTCTCAGGCTGGGATTATTTCAATCAACTAGCGATTGCAATCAATCAATGTAGGCTTTGTTTTTTCACCATAACTGTTCTGAGTATGACTTAAGTGAGAGGCTGGCCCTGGCTGGTGTGGCTCAGTTGTTTGGAGCATCATCCAGTACACCAAAAGATTGCAGGTTCCATCCCCAGTTGGGGCTCATGTGGAGGGCAGCCAATTGATCTCTCTCTCTCTCTCTCTCTCTCTCTCTCTCTCTCTCTCTCAACTTTCTCTCTCTCTCCCATCCACTTAGTTGCTTGTATAGATCTTTGAAAATGTTTTTAAAAATCCATGTGCACGACACCCCATTTTTTTCTCTCCCTGAAATGATAGGCAATGATAGGTTTTACTAACTAAAAACCCTTTTATTTGCTTGATGGAAGGAATCTTGTGCTTCTGGATCCCATTTTGATCTCAGAAAGCCTACATGATGGCTTAGATTACAAGAGAGAAAATATCCTCTTGCAACACTCCCATAATGCATTCACTTCCCACGTAGATATTTAGCTACATTTAAGGTTTAGAATAATTTGAGATGTATTTCTATGTGTTGAATGAGTTCTTTATATATTTCGGATATATCAACTACTAATCAGATATATTGTTTTAAAATACTTTATCCCCAGTAGGTTGATTTTTTATTTTATTGATGGTATTCTTTGCTGTGAAAAAGTTTTTTAGTTTGATGTAGTCCCCTGTGTTTATTTTTGTTTTTTTTTTGCCCTTACCCAAGGAGATATATTCAAAAAGATATTTGCTAAGACTGATGTCAAAAAGCTTACTGCTTTTGCTTTCTTCTAGGCATTTTATGGTTTCACAATTTACATTTAAGTGTTTAATACATTTTGAGTTTTCCTTTTATGGTGTAAGAAAGTGGTCCAGTTTCATTCTTTGCATGTAGCTGTCCATTTTCCCAACACCATATATTAAAAAGACTGTTTTTCTATATTCTATATTTTTGCCTCCTTAGTCATATATATAGGTGTTGGCTTATTTCTGGGCTCTCTGTTATGTTCCATTAATTCATATATCTGTTTTGGGGCTAGTACTATCTATACTAATAAAAGGGTAATATGCTAATTAGGGTGGATGTCTTCCAGATGTCCATCCAGGCATCCATCTGGACAAAGCCACAGCAGCTGCAAGGCCCAGGGCTCAGGCAGCCATGGGCTCAGGCAGCCTTGAGCCCTGGTGGCTGTGAGGCCCAGGGTTCACAGCAGCCATGGGCTCACAGCAGCCAGGGGCTCGCGGCATCTGTGGGCTCAGGCAGCCATGGGCTCAGGCAGCTGCACAGCCTGGGGCGCAGGCCTCGCTTTCACCGTGGCTGGCAGTGGCAGCAGCAGTGGGGTGATGGGGCTCACAGCTGCCTTCCCCTGATCAGCCCAGTCGCTTCCCGCAGAAGGAGGCCAGACTGCAGCTTAGGCCTGCTTCCCTCAGAGGGAGTGGGCCTAAGCCATCAGTAGGACAACCCCGAGGGGATGTAAGAGGGGGCAGGCCGGGCTGAGGGACCCCGCCCCCCCAGTGCACCAATTTTTGTGCACCAGGCCTCTAGTCTATAATAGTAAAAGGTAATATGCTAATTAGACTGGACATCCTTCCAGGCATCATTCCAGATGTCCTTCCAGACAAAACCAGGGCCAGTGGGAAGCCTGGGTCCTGGGTGCCAGAGGGAAGCCAGTGCCCACATCTGGGGGAAAGGAAGGCCTACCCTTGCATGAATTTTCATGCATTGGGCCTCTAGTAACCTTATAATATAGGTTGAAATCATAGAGCATGATATCTCCTGCTTTGTTCTTTTTTGAGATTGGTTTGGTTGTTCAGAGTCTTTCATGGTTCCATATAAATTATAGGGTTATTTGTTCTAGTTCTATGAAAAAATGCCTTTGAATTCTAATATGAAATGCATTGAATTTATAGATTGTTTTGGTTGTATGGATATTTTAGTAATATTCCTTCTTCCCATCCATGAGCATAGTGTATCTTTCAATTTATTTGTGTCATTTTTAATTTATTTCATCAATGTCTTCTGATTTAAGAGTACAGGTCTATCATCTCCTTGGTTAAATTTATTTTTAGGTATTTTGTTCTTTTTGGTGCAGTTGTAAATTAGATTGTTTTCATTATTTATCTTTCTGATAATTCATTATTGCTCTTTGAAGTGAAACAGACTTCTGTTTATTAATTTTATATTCTTTACTAAATTTATTTGTTAGTCTAATGGTTTTATGGTTGAGTCATTGGTGTTTTCTATATATACAAGGAAGGCAAAACTAGGTTTATAGTTGATCATATGGAAAATTATACAATAATTAGTGAATAATAATACAAGAATAAAATGTGTTTTGTGTACTCACAACTGTAAAACTACTTTTGCCCCACCCTGTAAGATCATTTAATCTGCAAATATTGAGTGATACTTATTTCTTTCAAATTTGGATGCCTTTTATTTTTTCTTGCCAAATTGTTATGTATAGGGCTTTCCCTGAACAAAAATGTATAGAGAGGGAATCCTTGTCCTGTTCCTGATCTTAGAGGAAAAGCTTTTTGCTTTCACCATTGAGTATGATGTTAACTGTGGGTTTCTCATATGTGCCCTTTATTATGTTGAGGCAATTTTTTTCTATGCTCAGTTTGTTAAGAGTGCTATCAATAATTGATAATAGTTTTGTCAAATGCTTTCTTTACATGTATGGAGCTAATCATGATTTTTATCTTTTGTATTGTTAATATGATTATCACATTAATTTATATGAGGATATTGAACCATCCTTGTATCCCTGGTCAAATCTCACTCGATCATAGAGAATGATCCTTTTAATGTGCTACTGAATTCAGTTTGCCAATATTGTGTTGAAGATGTTTGCATCTATGTTCATTAGGGATATTTTAATTTCTTTTTTTTTTTTTTGTAGTGTGTTTGCTGTGGTTGATATCAGGGTAATGTCAGCCTTGTAATATGAATTTGTAAGTGTGCCAAACTAATTTTATATATTAAGACTAAATTGTTAAGACTCTCATTTGATGACATTTTTATGTATGTTATATTCATCTTTACATAATGTGGAAATCTCATTGCTACTAGAGTAAAACCTAGTTTACTTGATATTAGGGCATTTACCTGTATTCTTACCTTTTTTTTTTTTTTTTAATTTGTACAACTGAATCCTATCTCTGATAATATTAATTAATATTAATTTTCTTGGTTTCTATTCATATTTTAAAGATATTTTAGAAAATATAATTATTACAAGCATTTAAAGCACACATATGATCACAGTGAGCCAGATATTAGCTATATGTGAAGGGATTAAGTAGTTTAAAATACATTGTCACAGATCCTGGAATTTTTGCTCTTTCCTGACAACCAAGGTCACGATTTTCTGGCTGCAACTATGAAGACTGTTTTCAAGCAGTTTTGCAGACCCCGTCCTGTACACTTCAATTAATATATCCTCTTGGTTTGAGGGGTCAACACCACTTTTGTAATTAGGTTGATGTTAAAACACAGAAATAACACTTTTATATTCTGCAAAACAGCTGCATTTATTTGCAGCTGTTGATGACAAAAATACCTCTGAGAACAGCTTGCATCTATTTCTGCTTAGTTGACAATAAGTCTAGGCACAATTAAGATGGCAGAACATGCTATGCTCTTTAGCTAGATCCCACTTTTGCTGCCACAGCTTCTTAATGGCTGCATTCTGCCATCTTCTGCTTTAAGAATGTAGTGCCCCCCCTCCCATTTCCTACTTTCAGTTCACAGATTTAATGCCTGTTAGGACACTTTTGAATTGATCAACTTATTGCCCTTTACATGAAAGGATTTCAAGTGTGCTCCTAATCCAGCCTTAGAATCTTGAGCCTTTTATCCCTAATTGTAAAATAAATGTTATAAATTCATGAGCAGGTGGCTCGCAGAGTTGTTAAAATTACAAAATACAGTCAGTTCTGCTGCAATACTTGATTTAAGGACAGAATTTTTTTCAATGTGATTGGTATATTAGGGAACAGTTTCAACATAATGCAAATTTCACATTTGTTGATGTGCAATTTCCTTTTCCAGAGCCACCAGGGGAACGCAGAAAACTGATCCCAGTGAATGAGCTACATAGGGAGACACAAAATTAACACACACACACACACACACACACACACACACACACCTCAAATAACTGCCAGCTACCTCAGTTTACCATGTGTACTATAAGCCAACTTCATCTACATCTGGTTTTACAAATTTTGACCCATTGCTGAGAACCCTCACACTACAATCTAACAATAATTTACAAGATATTATTCTTTTGTTGGTCACTTTCACAAGCAAAGTCTGATTTTTAAAAGTAAAATTCAACATATATTATAGTATTTGTGTATTTCAAAAGTAGTTAATATGTATAAAAGTGTGCGACTTTTTATTAATTTATAAGGTGCCATTGACAGAGTTTTTAAAGCATTAGCATCTGTGATGTTTGTTGCATTATTTTGTATAGAGTGATGATATTTGGGACATGTATTTATCATGATAAAAGAACTAACTCTATGAATCTTCTTCTATTCCCAACACTGTCCCCTATTTCTCTAGGGGTATATCTAACAATACATTCTTTGGACCTATTCTGAGAACTATTTCACATACCTGACTGTTGTTGATGTTAACTTTCTGTTGTCACCCCAAAATTTTTTTTCTTTTTTAAACTTCACAACAGATATGAAATGTCTTGAATATTACTCTAAAGTATTTGTTTTTTACTGGGAAGAATTCTGAGCTGGAGAATGCCCGAGGTAATGAGGCAAATCAGACCCATGCAGGTAAGGGTTCCGTGTAAAAGTTTCTTTAAGGAGACTTTGTGGCTCACCAGCCTATGGACTCCTGTAAGACAGACAGTCTTATCATCTTTGAAGCTTCAATGCTGGGTATCCCGCCTGACTTGGAAGGGCTCAACGTGGTCACTGAACTGAATTTCAGCAGCTCAAATGTGGATTGGTCCTCAAAATGGTCACCAAGAGACACTTTAAAAGTTTAAATAATGGTGCAGAAATAAATGTTTCCACTTAGGCAAGAAATCATTCTCAAGCATTTGGGGGGGAAATGTTTGACATTGAGAATGGAAACAAAATTGATTTTTAATTTTTCCTAATAAATATTATGCACATTGAGCTCCTGCTTTATGCTTAATAATGCTAGGCACAGTGACTTTCCTCTAAAGATATGATTAATAATCATTCAATCCATCAGAAAACCAATTAATCAGAACATTCCACTTCCTCATAAGCAATCTATCTAAGTGTCTGTTCTGTATAGTTTAACATCATTTCACACTTTGGATATTTTACTTTTTAAAATAATTTTTGGAAGGATTATAATTATTATAGAATCCTCTAGAAATAAAAATATGGAAATTCAATCTTATGTGATATTTATACAGTTAAAACTAAGAAAAAGAATGAAAAGCTGACGTAAAACCATGGAGGCTCTGGAATTGTGAATATGGCTTACTGTAAATGTAGCCTCTGCTGCGTACCTCTGACTTCATTTCAATTAAGTGCATATTACAGCTCCCCAGGTGGGTAGCCCATCTGCTCCTCATGGAAGGCAATGCCACCCCAGCTTCTGGCTCTCTTCCCTAACAATTAGTCTCCTATATGCATTTTATATGAGTGTTGCCGAGCCTTGGATAGGTGTGAAGATTTGAAACTTTTATAGTTTTGCTGAAATCTGGCTTACGCATACACTGACAAAGAAATGGAGAGAGTAAATATCAATATGAGAAGTTAGGAATTTCTACAAATGTTATACATTTTTATTCCCTCCATGGTTATATGAATTTGAAATGATATTCTTCCAGGCTTAAAATAGACGAGTCCCCTAATAATAAATTCATTTTAAGTGATAATGTCATCCTTCTCTATCCTACTTCTCACTGAAGCTCAAATATAAGGGAGTTTTCCAAACATAGTTTCAACACATGTAACTAACCACAGTCCTGTTGTGCACTGACCTCTCTGTGTTCTACATGTTCTCCAGTTATTCTAAGTGATCGCATTTGACCCCAACTATTTTTTACTTTTGCCTTATAGCATTATCCTGAGTGGCAAAAATAAAACCAAGCTAGAATTATTTAGGCCAAATGATACAGAAAGAAAGCCTAAGGCAGATTGGCTTTTTTGCATTTAGAAGAAGCCACTGGAGAGTGACAATTCATGTAAAATATTGTTGTGAAATAGTTGAATGGGGAAAAAGAATTTGGGAAAGCTCGGCTTAACACATTAAGATGCTATGTAATATGTCTCAAAAATAGGAATCCTGGAGATAGTCTGTCACCTTCAATATATTTACCCTAGTTTCTACCTGAAAGTTTAGTTGTCCTGGAATAGACACAACCTAAATTTAAGTATAATGTTATTGAATAATAACCTAACAAGTTCAGAAAATGAGAACTGAAATTGTAAGGTTTATCACTATCAATGTTGTATTAAAGTTAGTAATGAAGTTCAATATCAATAATTATTTCTATTTTAATTTTTCAGAAAATGTATTGTAGGTTACCGTTATAACTATAGTAGTCCCCCTTCATCTATGGAGGTATACTTCCAAGACGCCCCTGGATAGTATTGAACTTTATATATATTACTAGAAGACCAGTGCACAAAAATTTGTGCACTCTGGGGGGAGAGGGGGGTCCCTCAGCCTGGCCTGTGCCCTCTTGCAGTCTGGGACCCCTCAGGGGATGACCACCTGCTGGCTTAGGCCTGCTCCCCAGGGGATTGGGCCTAAGATGGCAATCAGACATCCCTCTGGCAGCCTGGCAGCCCTCAGGGGATGTCCACTTGCCAGCGGGGAGCAGGCCCAAACTGCAGTCGGACATCCTTAGCGCTGCTGAGGAGGCAGGAGAGGCTCCCACCACCACCGCTGTACTGGCAGCCATCAGCCTGGCTTGTGGCTGAGCAGAGCTCCTCCTATGTGAGGACACCCTGACCACCAGAGGGCAGCTCCTGCATTGAGCGTCTGCCCCCTGATGGTCAGTGTGTGTCATAGTGACCAGTCATTCCCAGTCTTTCTGCTGTTAGGGTCAGTTTGCATATTACCCTTTTACTATATAGGATAGAGGCATGGTGCTTGGGTGGGTGCTGGCTGGTTTGCCCTGAAGGGTATCCTGGATCAGGGTGGGGGTCCCGCTTGGGTGCCTGGACAGCCTGGATGAGGGCATGATGGTTGTTTGCAGCTGGTCACACCCCCTTCAGGGTGGGGGTCCCCACTGGGGTGACAGGCCAGTCTGGGTGAGGGGCTGAGGGCCATTTTCAGGCTGGCAGGTGACTGAAGCGCTCAACCTCTCCTTTTTTCTTTTTTTTTTTTTTATTCTGGGATTTATTTACCTTCTATGGCTGTCACTGGAGCTGAGAGCCGGCTTTAGCTCTGAGGCCCAGCTCCACCTCTGAGACCTCGGCTGCTGAAAGCAGGTATCTGGATTTGTTTGGCTTCTATAATTGAAACACTGTTGCAGCTCCAGCTCTGAGGCCCAGCTGGCTAAGAGCAGGTTTCTGGGGTTTGTTTAGCTTCTATAATTGCAACATTGTTTCTTAGGGTGCAGCTCAGAGGCTGGCAGCGGCAGGCAGGGAACCTTGGCTTCCTCCATCACTGAAGCAAGCAAGCCTCCTATTTGCTTCAGCTGCCTGGCTGCCGGCTGCCATCTTGGTTGGCAGTTAATTTGCATATCTCACTGATTAGCCAATGGGAAGCATGTCGGAGGTACGGTTAATTACCATGTTTGTCTATTATTAGATAGAATGGTGTGTGGGGTTTTTTTCCTTATACATGAATACTTTTCCACTTAAAGGAGCACTTCACAGCTTCTCTTTGGCATATCCAAATTGCCAGCATCACTACCTTGTGTTTTTTGGCCATTATTAGTAAAATAAGGCTTACTGGAATAAGCACTGCAATACTTCAACCATAAACAGCATGAATATACTGGACAAAGGAATGATTTATGCCCCAGGCATGACAAACAAGGTAGTGTGAAATTTCATCATGCTTACTCAAAACAGTATGCAATTTAAAATGTATTATTTATTTTTGGAATTTTCCACTTCACATTTTTGAAACGAACCTTTCCATAAGTTACTAAACTTTAGAAAGGGATGAGGGAGGACTGCTCTACAGACTAATCTGTTGTCAAAAAAAGATAAAAAATAGCTGTGATTTGAGAAAAACAATAGAACTATGTCTCTTGCCTGTGACAATCCACAGGTAAGCAAGAGTTACAGGTCAGGAAGGCAGTTCTGATCCTAGCGATCATACAGGGATCAGATTTATTTCTCTGCACCATTTCAGAGGAAGTTTTTCTTGCCTGCAGGGTTGAAGCTGGCCACACAAACTTTTGTATTTCTATCATTAAGAGAGAAATGAGGAGATGGAACACAATTTCCTTTTTTTTAAAAAAAAATATGTTTTCATTGATTTTAGAGAGAGGAAGGGAGAGGGAGAGAGATGATGGAAATATAGAGATAGAGAGATAGAGAGAGACAGAGAGAGAAACATTGACAGTGTCTCGTGCACACCTCCTACTGGGGATTGAGCCCATAGCCAGGCATTGAATCAGACCAAACCCATGACCTCTAGGTACATGGACGATGCCCCATCCACTCAGCTACCCTGGCCAGGCAACAATTGACTTTTGAAAAGATGTGATTTAGCAGTTGTATGTGTAATTTCCCATACTGACTTGCAAGTGAGGCTGCGAAATACAGCATTCTGTTATGCAAAGAAAGAAGAGGACAATGGATACTGGACAGTCTCTCCATACCTATTAGTTAGCTGTTTAATAATTTTGTTTGTTACTAATTTAATAATAAAATATTTTCCCACTGATATAATAGAGAAGTTTTGCCTATTTTAAAACATATCAAGTTATCTTCTGTTTAAAACTATTCAGTGGTGCACTATTTTCTACAAACCCTAAAGATGACAAGGCCTTACAGGCTCTGTCTCTTGCCTACAATGCCAACACTTTATATGTTCTCTTCCTGATTTCCTATTTTCCAACTACAAAGGCCTACTTTCCCTCTGGTGAACATCCCAGCCTTCCATTTCTGTTTCTTAGCTCTTGTTACTCTTTCATTAAGGAATGTTCTGCTTATAATTCTATGTATAATTGTTTCTTCCTTGTCCTTGGGAGTGCAGCTTAAGTGCCACTTTTTCAGAGATACTTTCATACTCTACCTGGTTTCTCCATATCTCCACCAATTTTCAACTTACTGCATAATACTGGTACTATTGATTATTCCTTATTCACTTCTTATATGTTTACTATTTTATTTCCCTTGTAGAATACAAGCTCTATGAGGGCATATATCTTATTTGTTTTCTTTCTGATATAAACCGACTCCAGAATAGTTATAGTCACTGAAACACAGTAAATACTAAGAGATGTTTTTGGAATTAGCAAATAAATACATAATTATTAACTCATACTATGCACATCTAATCTAATAATAGAGGAATATGCAAATTTGTCCATTACAGCATCATGTCATGACCTGATCAACAGGCTGTGTCCCCGCCCTCTGCTCAGGCAGCAGCAAGGCCCAGGATAGGATAGGATAGGCTCAGGAATGGAAAAGGGAAGGAAATTGCATGAGGTGGGGGTGGCGACCATGGGGGTCGGACCAGTGCGCCTGGCCAGGGGCAGAGCGGTGGTGCTGAGTGAGGAGCCCAGATGCCGGAGGCAGGCGGTGGTGGCCGTTGGCGGGGAGGTGCCCACGGGTTCAGAACAGAATGGAGGACAGTCTGAGGCTTTCTGGGTGGAGGCGCTCCTGCTTTGCCATAGCAGCACCCAGGCTGTAGGGGCCTTGGCCACCCTTGCTGAGCCCAGGTGTCCTGGGCAGGGAATGGGAGCAGGACAGCGGCAGGGAGGCAGGGGAAGGTGGGGCGGCGAACACCTGGCTGGGGTTGAACCCTGGGCTGGGAGTTAACGCCACCATCTCCCCCTCCCCCCGCCCAATTGAAGCTTTCAGAGACAAGGAGGGAGGGAAGAACTTTATAAAGGAGTCAGGAGAGAGCAGAGTTAAAGAAGGAAAGAGGATGTGTGAGTGAACTGTAGGAGCTGTAATGAAAATCAAGTATCATTGTGTACTGGGGACAGATTTTAAAAGTAGAAGTCAGAAAAGAAAAAAAGATAAATGATAGTGAATAATTAGGTAGGTGGATATTAAAACAGTAGAAGTAAGTAGAGACGGATGTGGATGAGAGAGAAAGAGGGAGGGAAGAAAAGTTTTAAAGGGGAGCCGGTAGAGCTTAAAAGGAGAATGGGAAGAAGGAAGAAATGGAAGAGGGAGCAAAGCAAGTTTGAGGGAGGAAGTGAAGAAAAATTTAAGGTGGGAAGGAAGGAAAAGAGGAGGGAGAGGAAGGGTAAAGATAAAGGAAAGAAGGAATGTGGGGAGGGAGGGGGGTAGGAGAAAGATGGGAAGAAGGATGATGGAACAGAAGTAGGAAATAAGGAGGAAAGAAAGGTTTATAAATGATGAGTCAGTAGGAAAAAGTGTTACATAAAGGAGAGAAAAATTGTGTGACAGGGAGAAGCCAATAAGGAAATCAAATGCAATTGTGTGTGAAGGGGATAAGATTTTTTAAAAAGTTAATAGGGGTGGCCAGGCCGGCAGGGGAGGGCAGTTAGGGGTGACCAGGCCAGCAGGGGAGGGCAGTTAGGGGGATCAGGCAGGCAGGCAGAGTGGTTAGGGCAGGCAGGCAGGTGAGCAGTTAGGAGCCATAGGTCCCGGATTGTGAGAAGGATGTCCAACTGCCAGTTTAAGCCTGATCCCTGTGTGATCGAGCCTAAACTGGCAGTTTGGACAGCCCCTGAGGGCTTCCAGATTGGAGAAGGTGCAGGTCGGGCTGAGGGACCCTCTCCCGTGCATGAATTTTGTGCACCAGGCCTCTAGTACATATATAATACGGTATTTTTTGGAATGTTGTTTTATCAACAAAATGTCTTATGTCTTCTTAATATCTTATTACAAATTAAAAAGAAAATATAAAATGTTGAGGTACAGTACATACGTACCACATCTAAATTATGGGCAGCCTCCTTACCATCATTTGGTCCTATGTAATAATATACTTAGCTGCAACATGACATTGTATTTTTTGTTAAGATTGTGGTACCAATGATTTTCATTTGCTTTATGCCATAGCCCTAGAACTCTATTGACTAAATCCTAAAAAAAACATTCTGAAATAGAGTCAAATATTTGTAGGCCTGCAAACAAAAGATCAATCTATAATATTGATCAGAAATAAATAGCTACTCCTGAGTCATATTAAATAATCTTCACATCACAAAAGCAACAAACTATTTTAGGAGAAATGTAACAAATGTAGTCACGAAATTTTAGAAACAACATATCATGTTGACATCATTAACACATATAGCTTACAGAATTTTTAAAAAGGGCTATATTAAATTTTGCTCTTCATTCTCTGAATAGTCATATAAAATGACCCAATCTAGTGGAACTGAACACTTATTTCCTTCTGTTATTTATCATTTAAAATAATATCTTATTTTATATTCTTCGCAAAACCTCACAGAAGAAAGAATAATCACTATATGATGATGCAAATGATCTCTAGGCCTTCTCAAAACCAGTTGACTGGACTAAATAGAGAAGCTCAAAGTTTTCTAACATATAGTTCAAGATCATCCATTTAACCCGAAAAAATGATAAGCTTAGAGGATTTCCTTTGACTTATTTCTCAGTTGGCCAACTCATGGTGGAATAGCAGAGTCAACATTAGATAGAACTTCCTAATACTATCTCCAAATTAAACAGATTTCCAAAGTAAAAGCCTTGGGATAAATAAACAAGGGGATCTCTATGAATCCTTTTATAATCCCAGTGATTCTCCCAGAGGCTCAATGATGATTCCATTCAAAACAGTAGTAATTCCATTGTTACTATGTTAATGTTAGTAACAACAGCTTGCCTATTTTATAAAAATAGCAACCTTTTCTTTCTTATATCCTAACATATGACAAAAATATCTTATTTTATGATGACCTGAATGCGAATTCAAATAAGAAAACACTCTTAAAATTTAACTGTTAGTTTCCTTAACTAAAAAATGTACCTTAATTCACATGAAGCATCCAAAAATTGGCCTACATATTTTATCCCTATAAAGACCTTTTTTGCATGATAAAGTAAGTGATTATTGATCACAGTGAAAAGTCTACCATATCAGCAGCCATCTTCTTGAGAAAAACAACTTGGACTATTTCTTGAGCATAAGTGGCTGTGCTTTATGTTCTATTCCTTGAAACCTTGGCTATGGCTGATTGGACCTGATCAGATTTTTCTTCTCCCTGAAAGCTTTGGTTGTGCAACACACAAAGCGGAATTAATCTGAGGAAGTTGTAGCAGAGCCCTAGCTGTTTGATTCAGTGGATAGAGCAGCAGCCTGTGGACTGAGGGGTCATGGGTTCCATTCAGGTCACGGGTTCGATTCTGGAAAAGGGCACATGCCCAGGTTGCGGGCTCCATTCCCAGTAGGGGTCGTGCAGGAAGCAGCCAATCAATGATTCTCTCTCGCCATTGATGTTTCTATCCCTCTCTCCCTCTCTCTTCCTCTCTGAAATCAATAAAAATATTTTTTTAAAAAAAGAATTGTAGCAGAGAAATATAAGCTGATGAGTTCAGAGAAGGTGAAATGCAGTGAGGGATAATGATGAGGAAAACTGGAGGCAAAGGCATGATGGATTTACTAAGGCATGGTTATCAAACGTGAATGTGCCTTAGAATCACTTTGTTGGGAGTTTTAAAAATGCCAAGTCCCAGGATGTACGCTGTATCAATTAAATCAGAATGTCTGAGATGTTTTCTGCTGTCAGCAGTATTTTGTAAAGTTTCCCAGGAGATTGGAACGTACAGCCAGTACTGAGAAGCACATGTTAGTAACAACAGCTTGCCTATTTTATAAAAATAGCAACCTTTTCTTTCTTATATCCTAACATGTGACAAAAATATCTTATTTTATGATGACCTGAATGTGAATTCAAATAAGAAAACATTTGTTGGGGCAATGGGGAAACCTTTCCAAAGGCGAAAGAGGCCAGGCACCAGGGTTGCTGCTGTATCACTAGAATAGCTATTCCGTTTTGGATCCAGTTGGGATATAGTTTCATTCTCAGTGAAGCTTAAAAATGTAACTTTTGTGCTTCCTTGATCAGTCAGTCAGGTAGCCTTATAATTATAAGGTAACTGAGGTAACTTGAGTTTGCATTAATCTTCACAAACTTCAAGGACAAATAATACAACCATTTTCAACCAAATCTGAACACTGTATCATTATATTAAATAAATAAAAGCCAAATAGGAGAACAAGAAGTTATTGTGCTTAACCAATTGGCAGGCTCATTGCAACTTTTCCAAACATAATGTGATGGTAGAAAATATTATTCTTAGAATTGTTAAAAGGTGCTTGCACAAACACTGAATCTAAGACTAAAGTACCAAATAAAATCATAGCAGGCATATTTTCCCCCCAGACAAAATCAGAGGTGCACTTAAAAAAAAAAAAAGCATTTGTGACATGGAAGACATGACTCAGAACTTAAACAAGGATGTGAGAAAATGCAAATATTAAAATTATTTTAAACGTTAATAAATACACTACTGAGTTTACACTGAGGAATTGCATGATACCTGGTTTGGTTAAAAAAAATACGCTTGCTAATATTTGAATACCAGATGAATTTTGTGTGCACCTAAATCCATTCCTTCTGCTATGTATAGATGGAAGACATACATTTGTATTTTAATTAAATATAGAATGTGTAACCAGTCTTTGTGTGTTCAACATTAATGGCAAGAGTATGACTTAAGTGCATATTTATTTTTGTAATAAATGTAGACCTTAGACTGGAGTTGTATGTTGACATCATAAAGGATTTTTTTCTTAAGTTTTTATTAATGTTTTTTCAACCTGTTTTTTATTTTTCCAAGAAATTATGCTTCCACTTGCATAAACTAATCAGACTTTCAAGTTAGTTAAAGGTAAACATATTAATGGTGCATCAGTGCTGAAAAAAACATATAAATAGTAACTGCTGAAATCTTAAGACAAGTGCATCTGTTCAGACTTTACTTTTAACTCCATTGCAGCTTTTAACTAATTTTAATATTTGTTTTCTTCCTCACTCTTAAAATTGTGAGAAAGAGATGAAATATTCCAGATGTGTTTAAAATGTTAGTGACATACATTATTCTCTCCTACTGATTTCTGTCTTACTTTTGAGGTTAGTTATAAAAGTACATAAATAAAAGTGTTTAAAAAAGAAATCTGTGTAAAATGATGGTATAACCATTAACAGTGTTACCAGCGCTTTTATTATTTTATTTTTTTTGTAAAAATACATGTCATATAAATTCTGGAACTTTTTCAGAGTATATTTAATAAATGACCAACATTCCATTTTACTTTAAAATAAAAATATTTTTTAAAGTAGCAAAATCTCTGAGTCTTAGGACCATAATATATTTCACATACTCCCAACATAAGAAAATAATTACTGCCAAACAAAATATGGTGGTAAAGGAGGACTCATGGTAGAATAAAACTACTAACAAAATGAATCTAACCGAATTTAAAAAATGAATAACAAAAATACACTGAAAGAAATAGAGGGATATTAGAACTAACCTAATTAACTGGAAAACAGGATCTTAACTGGATATTGTAAAGCTAAAGACAAATAAAAACTCTCTATATATGCTGAGCTATAGTTTATGAATATATTTCTGCTGCCCTGTAGAGACAAACATTTTAGTTCTTAAACTTAAAAAACTTCATAAAAATGAGAAAATTATTTTATAAGTTTATTAACTACATAGAAACAATATGACTATGATCTTTGTAGAATATTGGGGATTATCATTTATATTTGGAAAGCTTTTTTAAATCAAAATATATTGTGTCTGCAGCTCTAATGATTCCTAAGAAAAAAGCATAATTGCCTCCACATAATAAACAAATTAGTCATGAGACAGTCTTTATGATCTTTTCCAGTTATGCAGAAAATGGATTTTTATGATAATGACCGGGTCAAACCCCAAGATGCCATTAATCTTAGGTTAAGATAGAAGAGAAACCAGATATACTTTAGCATGATCTAACTTTTTTACCCTGATGGTAGAAGTAGCTAAAGTTAAGCACGTTAGAGAATAATAATTTATCTTCTTATTCTCCTGGAAAGAACCTTTTAGGATAACTGAAGGCAGGATTGTCTATATGGCTTGACAGAAATGTCTTTTATAAGCACTTGGAAAAGTGTATTAACTGGAAATCTCCTACCTACTTAGCATCTAGCTATTTTAGTGAAAACCTTGCATTCCTCTCAAGAGAGGCATTTAGCTTACTCTGAAATGGACACTAAGTAGTCAGGCATTTCTTAATATTGGGCTAAGACAGATCAATGAGGAAGGAGCTTTCCCTTTTAAGTTATTGTTAAAAGTTTTATTCTCTCCATTACAGTGTGGACTTCTGAATTTTGTAGATTGTGTATTTCCAGGCAGGATGACAGTTATAATTTCCTTTTATGACAGATTCCTGATATTTGACAGTGTAAATATATTAGGACAACATTTTTCCTCTAACATGAACTAGGAAATATGGCTTTAAAAAAGTACCTGAAATGACAAGCAATTTTAGACTGAACCATGTGTAATTCTTATCTAAAAACTTTTCTTCAAATTGCATGATAAATTTAGATAAATTTTAAAAAAGGGAAAGAAAAAAAGCACATGGCCATTTTTCCTCTCACCGTGGCTTTTTATCATTGTTTTGGAAGTCCTAGTTAATGCAATAAGACAAGAAAATTAAATTATAGGTATAGAGATTGTCTTGTTTCACAGAAAATCCAAATGAATCAATAAAGCAACTCCTGGAACTAATAAGCAATTATAGTAAGGTTGAAGGGTGCAAGGTTAATATATAATCAATCATTTTCCTATATACTGGTAATAAACAATTGCAATTTGAAATTAAAAACACAGTGGCATTTATATTTGCATTAATGAGTAACTTAGATATAATTCTAACAAAATAAATACAAGATCTGTAATAAGGAAAAGTAAAAAGATTGGTAAATTAAATCAAAGAAACCTAAATAAATGGAGAGATATTTCATATTTATGGATAGGAAGACTCAATATTGTCAAGATGTCAGTTTTTCCCAACAGGATCTATAGATTCATTGCAATTCTAAACAGAATCTTAGCAAATTATTTGGTAGATATCAACAAACTGATTCTAAAGATTATATGGATAAGTTAAACTCAGAATAGCCAATGCAAGTACTGAAGAAGTAGAACAAACTTGAAGGATTAACACTATCCAACTTCAAGACTTACTGTATAGATACAGTAAGCAAGACATTGATTGGTGAAGGGAAAACAAATAGATCAGTGGAACAGAATAGAGAGCCTCAAAATAGGCCTACATAAATATAGTCAACTGATTTTTTACAGAGGACTAAAGGCAATGCAATAGCACAAAGATAATTTTTTCTACAAATAATGCAAGAACTACTGGGCAAGCATATTCAAAAAAAAAATGATGTAAGCACTTTATTGCCTTCACAAATATTAACTAAAAATGCATCATAGACCTAAATATAAAACACAAGACTATAAAACTTTTAGAAGGTAGCACAGGGGAAGCCTAGATGACATTGGGTTGTAAAATACAACACAAAAGGCATGATGTATAAAAGAAATCACTGATAATGTAGATTTCATTGAAATTAAAAACACCTGCTCTAAGAAAGTCACTCTAAGGAGAATGATAAGACAGGCCACAGACTGGGAGAAACTATTTGCAAAGGCATACCTGGTAAAGAACTGTTATCCAAAATATACCAAGAACTCTTAAAATGTAACAACAACAAACACAACCTTATTAAAAAAATGGTTCAAAACCTGAACAGACATTCTACCAAAGAAGATATATAAATAATAAATTAAAACAAAGAATTACCACCACAAGGATGGCCAAAATCGGGAACACTGACAACATAAAATTAAGGTGAGGATCTGGAGTAATAGGAACTCTTATTTATTGCTAATAGGAATGCGAATAGGATTAAGCATACTCTCACCACACAATCTAGCGATGGTGGTTCTTGGTGTTTACCTAAAGGAGTTGGAACTTTCATTCACACACAAAAATATGTACACAGATGGTTACGGCAGTTTTCTTCATAAGTCCTAAACTTGCAATGAACCAAGATCCCCTCTGGTAGGTGAATCAATAAATAAAAATTTGATATATCCAGATAATGGAATATTATTCAGTACTAAAAAGAAAGGAGCTATCAAGATATGACAAGACATGATGGAACCTTAAATGCATATTACTAAGTGAAAGATGTCAATCTGAAAAGGCTGCATACTTTTTAATTTCAAGTATATGACATTCTAGAAAGAGCAAAACCATGGAGACAGTAAAAAGATCAGTGGTGGTCAGGGGTTTGGAGGATAGAGAGATGAATAGGCAGATCTCAAGGGATTTTTAAGACAGAGAAACTATTTGATAAAACTATACTGATGGATACATGATATTATACATTTGTTCAGACCTATAGAATGTACAATAACATGGGTAAACTCTAATGTAAACTCTGAGCTTTAGGTGATTATGATGTAAGTTCATCAAAGTACCACTCTGGTGAGTGAGGTTGATAATGAGGATGCTTTGTATGCATGAGGCAGGGGATATATGGTAGATCTCTTCACCGTCCTTTCAATTTTGTTGTGAATCTCAAATTGCTCTACAAACATAGTCTTCCAAATATGATGGAGATATTGATATAATATTTTGTGAATGCTTAATGTTTGCTGAAATGACTAATGCAGTGCTTGGCATGAATTAAGCAATATGTATTGGTTAAATTTAGATTCATGCTACAACAGGGTATAAGAACAAAAACACCAGCATATGCAACACATGGGGCCAACATATACTCACATACAAACACAGACAAGTGCACAAACACATAGACATAGTCATGACCTGAAATATTTGAGTCTTTATGTGAACAAGGAGAACCAAATATAAACCTCAGAATCTCAGGTAGTTGTATTAGTTTGCTAGGACTTCCATAATAAAACCAAAGGACTTATATGCAAGCATCTAGGCCTAACCAATGGACACAGACAACAGGGGGGTGAGGGCATGAGTGGGGGGATGAGAGGTAATGTGGGATAAAGACACATATGTAATAACTTAATAAAAAAATTAAAAAAAAATACCACTGAGTGGTTGGTAAATAAAATACATTTATTTCCTCACTGTTCTGGTGGCTAGAAGTCCAAATTCACATCAGGAAGCTGAGTGTCTCATAAGGCTTCACTCCTTGGCTTGTACAGAGTCACCTTTGTGCTGGGTCCTCACACAGTCTTTCTTCTGTGTATATATTCTCCTAGCATCTCCATGTGTGTCCAAGTTTCTCTTCTGAGAACAACAGTCAGATTGCATTAGGACCACTAATACCCTCATTTTAATCTATTTCCCTTCTTAAAAGCCCTATCTCCAAATATAGTCACATTCTGAAGTACCAGGGGTTAAGCTTCAACTTGTGAATTGAAGTGGTACAATTTAGTCCATAACAGTAGTGATAAATAATTTACATTAAACTATTTTCTATTAGTTACCACTATTAAAAAAAATCAGTTTTACATTTCATAGATTTTTCCATACAATTCCAAAATCCATATTTCATTCTAGAGACATTAGTCACAAAAAGCCAGCAAAGCCTTCACAGACTATAGTATTGGACATAGCCTTTGGTGTAACTATGCCTGCAGTATAATCTTGCAATATATTTTACAGTTTTAAATTTGCCCTCTAAATTTGTCTTTATACTACACTGACACGTATCTGATGTTCAATTATTTTATCATTAATCTTATTTTTATGAATAACTAAACATATATAAAAATAGAAATATTTCTTTTTAAGTTTGCGAATCTCCTTTAGTTTCATATTTTAATTTCTTGACAATGTTCTCAGTTAAATATAAAAATAAACTTTTCAATCAATTTCATTGAGAGCATGCATGTTTTTAAAAAGTGTTTGATATTTATTAGTATTTATTCTTTGCACAATCCTTCACGAGGTGAACTACTTAAGAAATTTTGGTAATGATGATTAGAAAACAAAAGCCTATTGGCAATGTCTGCTGGTAAAAATCGCTTAGCTGTTTCCCTTGTTAAATCATGTGTGTGTGTGTGTGTGTGTGTGTGTGTGTGTGTGTGTGTGTGTGTTATATAACACTCAAAAGAAAAATCATGTGGTGCTTATTTTTCATTTTACTAGGCACTGCTTACATTGTTTGTTTGTTTGTTTTTTTTTAAAAAAAACAACACATTTTAAGCTGTCTCTGTGAAGTTATTTGCTGCTATTTATTTTCTTTTTCACTTCAGAAGTCATAATTTTCTTTTTAAAAATCTGAAATAAATATATCTGACTTTCCAAAAGTTTCATGGAGTTGCACCCTCCGGGGGATATCATAGTTTTAAAGAACCTCCACAATATAAAATAATACTGCAATAACTGATGACCAATGAGATAACACATGTGCATACAAGAATTTTCTTAATTAATGACTAAATATACAATTACACCCAATGGTGAGCTTTTCTTTAATCAGAACTCTTCAGGGAATAGGAAAATTAATTAAACCATTACGATTTTTATTTTATATATTACTAAGATTTTTCTTAAAAGTTCAATAATTTTTTGCCACATAAATTTACACTTTATAAGGCAATGTAGCTGATGCTGCAGGTTTAATTAATTTTCTTACTTTTATTACTTTTTTCCTAATTAACTGTTTTTTAATGAAAGCCTTGAGATTACTATGCTCGAATATTATGTGCTCATTACTTTCATGCAGGCCATCACCTAAAGAGTCTTCAGAGACAACATCAAATAGTTTGGTAGCCTCAGATGGATGTGGGACGCAGACTCTGTACTGAAATGAAGGAAACATTTTCCAACAACTTGCCCTTCTTTCCACTCTCTGCAGAGCAGCCTTTGTGTGTGGTGTTCATTGGGCAGTTCTTACATATGATCATTCAGTAGCCCTTTGGTCTTTGGTCAAATAGTAAGAAGAGCAAAAAGGTAAAGATAAGACTAAATTGGAGGAGTAGGACACAGTGTAGGAATGCCAGCCTGACAGAGGAGTGCATGGCTCTCCAGAGGATGAAAGATCAGTGTGTGGTAGTGGGTAGAGGTGAATAAAATACCTGTACGGGTAGGAAAGGACGTAGTCCGTGTACTTGCATGCTTCTGACATGATGCTCATGGAGATCAATCAGAATAGCAAATCTGCATTTACTGCTGGCGTCATCTCCAGAAGTCAACCCTAGAGAAGCTATAGAAGAAGAAAACATGTACTGAGATAAACCAAATAAAATCTTTGTGAAACCTGTCATTGACTGGGATAATGGGTCTCAGCTAGGGCAGGGGTGGCCAGAAGGCAGTGGCAGAATAGGTTGAGAAGAGTTTATAAATTCTACTTTTTCTTCCTCACAACATTGCCTGGGCAAAACTGTTTCCCCTCCTTTGCCATATAAATCAACAGTAACAGTCAAGACCACCAGTGGCCAGGAGATTGCAGTTATAATTTGAAGGCTGCACAAAAGCCCTACTGGATTGAGAATCTAGTGATAAGAGATGCAGTTTATCCTTCTGTCCGCATCCAAACCTCCAGGGCTGATAGGCTGCTCTTGACTTACTGCTTCTTTGTAAAAATGTTACAGGCAAAGCCTTGCCCACACTGTTTGCTTTGTGCTATGCCAGCAAATGGGGTTGTCTAACATTTTGGTGACTGACTTTTCTGCCCCGAACATGATTTTTACTTCCTTTTAAACTCCTGGGAAGTGACAGAGATAGTCTCATTTTCACCAGTCTCCAGTGCACAACATCAGACAAGATAGCCTTTAACCCAAAGAAAAAGAAAGCACAGGGCAATTAATTACATACACGAGTTACATATATACCGTAGAAGAAAAACAATAACATGTCAAAAACAAAAAGAGACTCATATTGGATTCAACAACAACAAAGCAAAACTAGATCCAATAAGATATTGGAGAGAAGTATATGAGACAAAGGAAGTGGTGTTATAAGCTGGTAAGATTTTTAAAAAGCTGAAATATCCATCGCAAAATCCATCTATCAAACACTTAAGCCTCTAAATTTACAGTTATAACTGACACTGAGACAAAATAACTCACTACGTAAAAGAGAAATGAGTCTGGCCAGTGTGGCTCAGTGATTGAGCATCCACCAAAAACCAGAAGGTCACAGTTCAATTCCCGATCTGGGCACATGCCCTGGTTGTGGGCTCGATCCCCAGTGTGGAGCGTGCAGGAGGCAGCCAATCAATGATTCTCTCTCATCATTGGTGTTTCTCTCTCTCTCTCTACCTTCCTCTCTGAAATCACTACAAATATATTTTAAAAAGAGAGAGAAATAAAAGCAGATTAATTTCTACAACTGTATATATGGTGAGCTGAACACCAAATATATCTAAATGGGAAAAGTAAAATTATAATGTTAATGGAAAATAAGGGGTTCTTTTTAAACACACCCCAAACAAGTTAGAAAAAAATTATATATATATATATATATATATATATATATATATATATATATATAATCTGTCAACACCAAAATTAAGTATTTCTTCTCAATAAATTATACCATGTGCTCTTTCCCAAGTAAATGGGCAGATGTTACTATCCAGTACAAACCTATTTCTCAATGTTTAAAATTGATAAACTATTAATATCTATTGTGACCATACACCAACAGAAAAATACAGATGAACAGAAGCTATGAAAAGAAATGAAAGCCCAAACAGTTAATAAACATATAAAGAGATATACATGCTAATTAATAATTAGAAAAAAATGCAAGTAAAGTGAGATATCACCTTAAATTAATTAGATTGACAAATATTAAAAATCTGGATAAACTTAAGTGTTGCTAAATGTGTAGATATAGGAGCTTGCATGCATTGTAAGAAAGTTTGTAACTAAAGAATTTCACTCCTGGGTATGAATCCCAGAAAAATGAACATTCAGTTCTATGAGGGACCAGGCATAAGGATTTAATATAGTGATTTTGTTGTGATATATGAAATTTGGTCAATCTAGGTGTTTGCTGGGTGATTATATATATACTAATGTCAATATAAAGAAATACTAAAGACATATTACTTTAAAAAGTAAGAATCAGATTAAGATGTGTAGTAAAATACTATTCACATAAATTATAAATTGATGTATAGAAATACAAATAAACATTTTTCAAGAATGCATATTCATCAAACACATTAAAATGGTGGCAGTTGCCCTGCCAGCGTGGCTCAAGCATGAGTACTGGGGGTCAGGGATCAATTCCCAATCAGGGCACATGCCTGGGCTGTGAACTAGATTCCCAGAAGTGGGTGTACAGGAGGCCGCTGATCAATGATTCTCTCTCATCATTCATGTTTCTATCTCTCCCTCTCCCTTCCTCTCTGAAATCAATAAAAAATATTTATTTTTAAAAAACGGTGTCAGTGAAATAGAGATAGGGGAGTTCTGCATGGGTGTTAGCAATGAGAATGAAGTGTGTTGAATAAATAAAACAAGAGAACTTTTTGGGACAAAATAGCTTAAAATAAAAAGTATGATTAACTTAACCATCTGAAACCAAAAGAAAAAAGTGTAAAGCATTTTAAGAAAAAAACAAGAGGATGATGTAAAAACTAAGTAAGTATGCAGAGGTTTTTTTTACTCTTAACCAACTTACATTATCTACTTTGTTAAAAAAGTCTTCTCCACACAATTGAATTTAATAATAGCAAAGGTATGATTATTGACATTATTAACATTGTTTTATTTCTTCTGAAATATAATTTCTTATCATCATATAAATATGACTATTGAACAGTATACTTATTACCTCTGTTCTTATTGTTTTAATACCATTAAAATAGACTTTCACCTATTTTCTCTAATTGAAGTTCATTTTATATTGATATATTTATAATGCAAATTTAAGAACATATTTCAGAAATTACCAAGACTAGGAAATTAGCATATCTAAAATTTTCATTTAATTTTATTAGAGAAATTTGATTTCAAGAAGTTTTCAATGAATAAATCAAAGTCAGTGACTTTTTTGTTTTTAATAACTTTTTAAAAATCCATCTATCAGTAGATATAACATTGTAATTAATTTTGAGAACATTTTAATTTACAGGCTCAAATTCTATATCTTGTATTCCAATTTAAAAATCTAATATACCAATTTATATTAATGAAGATTCTTGGGACGAAAATACGTCCTCATGCTTGTTATATATAAAACATTGACATTTTGGTCTCTATTATTCTGATTCTCAAAATGGCTTCCAAGAGACAAATCATTCACTTTCTATTATGATTAGAAATACTTTTCTTGCTTCATATTTTGAATAATGTCCTGATTCTTTACAAGTTCTATGCCAGGTACAAAAAAAAGGTTGTCAAATATCACTGGAGGTAGGTTTTTAAAATCATTTTTTAGGTAAATTTTGCTGTTTGAAAGTCAAAATTATAAAACAGCTACACAATAATAACTTTCTCCCACCTGTCTATAAATATTCCATTTAGAACAAGGTCTGGGGGTCTAGGTTTTATGTACTTTTATCTCTCTCTTACTCATGCTATTTTTTCATTTCTCTTCTATTTTCTCTACATCCTTGATTTTATGATTATGTTTATAATAGCATATATGTAAGTCAGATAAGATAAACTTTTATATACTTCCTTCTCTTGCAAACTTTTAAGTCACATTAAAATAATCTGTCTTGATGAATGAAATTCAGAGGAAGAACACTTTACTTCTAATGTGCAGGCCATTGTAGAGTACAATTAATCATATATTCTAACAACTAACAAAACAATTTCTTAAGTAGTTCCCTTCTCTTTAACTAAATTAATTACATGATTTTTAAAAAAATCATATAGTATGAGTCACATTAAAGAGGTAGAGAATTACAAACTGAGGATAGGAGTTTCATTTCTATTTCTGGGACAGCATTTGTGAGGAAATATATAAAATCTATCCTTTTTTTAAACATTCATTCAACAATTGTGTAAACCTTAGCAACAGTGCTAGCCATCAGGTGTACAATTGTCTCCCACTGATGAAAGTTAAAAGTCAGAAAAGACAAAAATAATAAGGGATATACACTATTCAGTGTAATACTAAAAATGTCCTGAGTAACAAATGGCAGGTTTAGGATAGCAGAAAAAAAAAAAAAATTATGGCTTTTGAGCAATCCTGACATGAGATTGTCCTGACATGAGATTGTGTAGGTGAAAGTAGAAAGGTAAACTTCATCCACTCCATCTCCTCTTCAGTCTCTCCTCTATTATGTGGCCAAATAAATCTACTTAAAATTCACATGAGATGCCATGTTTAATGGGCTCTAAAATTTTCAACTTAAAATCCGTTGGTGCTCAATTCTTAACATTACCTGAAAGCGTCTCTATGGGTTATATATACTTTCACCTCAGAGAAGAACAGCCTTTCCATTTGTTGTTTCTAATGCCTGGCAACTTATTCCCATATTGTCTTTTCCATGCCGTCAACTCATTTAGAACCCCCTCGACAGAAATGAGGAAGGCATAGCTGTTCCAACAATTTTTTTGAGCTTCCTTCAAGTAAGAGATCCTCTCTAGTTAGATGCACATTTCCAGGAAACCAAGAAAACTAGTACGTTCTTAACTTATTGACACATAACTTACTTCATTAGTCTCTACAATTTGTTTATACAAGGTATCAAACTAAGTCTTCCCAATAAATATTTGCTCATACACACCCCAGAGATAACCATGAGACTAGTTTTCATCTAAAACTTTAAATCTATAAAATATGCAATGAGATGGCAAATTGTCTTTTTCAACTGATGGTGCTTATTCTGCTGGGAAGTAAAATCTCAAAGTCCTTTAACTTCTTTCCATATGAAAGTATCCTATACTTTAGCTTAGTAGTTCAAAATTAAGTGTAAGGTAAAAGTTATTCATGTTGGGCACCGTATTTGTGATTTTTTACCAGTGACCAAGTGACCATTTGTTAGTTTCATCCACCAAATACTATAGTACTATACAGTCTCAAGAAAATCAATAAGTTAGAATACATAAAAGCACTTTGCAATGATTAACAAGTTTGAAATTCTAAAATGCAGTATTTTGGGAATAGTAGTTCTGTCCTCAGTAAAGAACTGGTGTTATTCTTCTGAGACATAACATCAACAGTTGCATTTTCTTAGTTGTGAGAAATCTATACAAGCAAGCCAAGCTTCCAGTCTGAATCTGAATTATTCTTATTGCTATCATTTGATTGCCAAAAATGTGAATAAGCACTCATGAAAAATAAAAGGCTGCTGTAAATTGTTTTCATTTGCTTTCCTGTTTACAAATTCACCATCTTCTGTCTATGCTGAAAAAAAATATGTTTTTGCAGTTTTACATTTGATAAAATCTTACAAGGATTTAGAAGATCAAGAACTGGAATATATGTAGTTGAAATTAATGGCTTGCTCCAAATATTATCCCACAGGACTGAGAAGAAATCTATTTTCTAAAAAAAGAATTAAATACTGTTTTTTAGAGATCCCTTCATTAAATGCCTTTGAAGTACCACATGCATGAAGAGACACAGTGGGTAGTATGACTTCCAAAGTGTGTATATTTGGAGGACTTCTGTGAGTTGAAAATATGTGTGTGAACACATAATTTTGCATGAGATTGGTTTCTACTTGGCATCTTCTAGATAAAATTTATCAGTTTCAGGCTGTTAAAAATCAAGTTGATTTAAATAATCATAATTACTTATTAACAATGATGTCTTAATTACACAAATGATAACAATACAAAACTAACTTAAATATGTACAGTAACTCTATGGGCACTTACAAGCCAGCATGAAAAAAGATTCAGCACACAGACTTTCTCTTTTCTCTTTTTCCACTTCACCCTAAGTTAAGGGAACATCCTTGATAGAAATTCCTCTTTGTTTGTTTTTCTCCAGAGACTTAAGCAAACATTAACCATTTTCATTTTGAAGTAGGATTTTTTTCTTTGTATAATTGCAAAATCTAAAATAATGCAATGGTCTCACCTTTGGGAACCGATTAAATAAATTACTACATTTCATTATAATTAAATACCATGACAACAATTTTAAAAGAGATACAACACATTTGGTAAAAAGTAATGTTTTCTTTAAACAATGAACATGAATGTATATCTGTATGGAAAATTTCCAAGGGAATTTATATCAAATTCTCTTTATATTAATTTAAGGACTTCTATTAGTATGTAGTTAGTTTGGATGTGAGTAATATTGTTTTATTTTTTTATATTTTTCTAATTTTCTATAATAAATGTCTATTTTATATATATCATAATAATTAGTGTTTTAGATGAAATGCTTATTTATATGGATTATATAAAAGCTTTCCTAACCATAATGCACATACATGTTGTACTCACCAGCTGTGAGGTTTTTGAGAACTCACCACAAGATAATTTCCTGCCTCAGACAGACCGGGACACAATCTAACAAGAAACTTGTGAACATATTCTTTCTGGTCAAGAGCAAGCTTTGTGTCTACTTATATAGCCAAGAAATCTAATAGCATCCGACCTCATTACATAAAACTTATGTAAGAGCATTCTTAGTAAAAAGAAATAATGTGATTGATGGCTTCAAAAAGAAAGTGATATTCAGTTGTTTTTGATAAACCTAAGCATTTTCAGGCAAGGAAAAATAGTGTTTTGCACCTACTTCTGCATCAGCACTTTAAAACTGACATGGAGAGAGAAGCTGGAGTTCTTGAGAGAAATGATCACAATGATAAGAGGATTTTCAAACCTGCCACATGAGGTAGTGTTGTGATCTTTAGCAAGAATAGTAGACTCGAAAGAGAAACGATAGCTATCCTGAGATGCTAGAGAACATGTCAAGAGAAAGATACATGGTATATTGCCTGATTGCTCAGCTGTTGCCAAACAGAGGAAAGTATTTGATGATTGATTAAAACAAAGAAAGTACTTTTAAAATAATTGGAACAATTTGAAAATGAATGAGATCACCACTGAATAAAGTATAGTCCACGTAACTAAATAAATTCAAGCTGATCTTGGATGGTGAATTACTAGAAATATTTAACAATATTGATGGGTCAAGAAGAGATTGCATATCTTTTATTCTAAGATTTGATCAGTCTGAGGTAAGCCAGAAGTAAAAAGCATCGGTCCATTTTAAGTATGTGCATGTGATGGAGGATTTTGCA
This sequence comes from Myotis myotis, assembly GCF_014108235.1. Lineage (NCBI taxonomy): Eukaryota > Metazoa > Chordata > Mammalia > Chiroptera > Vespertilionidae > Myotis > Myotis myotis. The sequence continues at coordinate 50,533,130 of NW_023416379.1, forward strand.
GGTAGTGGAAGAGGTGATGACAAAAGTAAAAAAGATTTAAAAAGTTACGTAAAAAATAACACATATCAATACAGTGATTCCAAATAAACTGACTACTGTCAATAATGTGAACACTATAAAGAACAGACTCACACTCTATTAATATGGATGTGAAAAAATGTTTCTTTAAAAATTAATTTGTTTAGAATCCTTATGCCCTGTTTCTTATTCAAGTTTCTCTCTCTCCAGGCTCAGGTCAAAATTCTGGAATACCTATGCATGCCAAGACATTTAGGGGTGGGCTTCCTGCAGCTGTCCACGAACATGAACCTGGAAGGTTTCCATCCCAGGAGGCCTCACTTAGTCTGTTACAGGGTTTCTTCCCCTTGTGGGCTTTGCTTAGGGAACAGAAAGCTACTCCTGGGATGTCCAGACATTCTGGAGTCTTTCGGCACCCAATACAGCACTGCAGGAAAACAGACACAAATGTAATCCCAAAGGAGTATCTTTCTAGTTGGGCAAGAGAAACTCCTTTTCCCTTCTGCTTTTGGATATAAAACCCTGCAATCCTCTCGAGATTTTAGACAATATGTTTTGTCTGTAGTAGTGAATCCTTTCCTCTGCCTGGGGCTTATGCTTTTTGAAGGTGAAGCCAAGATACCTTACAGGAATTTCCTGCCCTGCTACATGCATTCTCAAGGCAATAAATGCAAACGTAGCACTTGCTTAAATAAAGATGAGAAAGTGAGAGATGTAACTATTATCAAAAACACGAATGTATCAAAATATCACATTCTTTTCAAAATGAAAAACATACATACATTTTTTTCTTTGATATTTCAATGATTCTTTTTAAAAATTTTTATTAAATTTATTGGGGTGATATTGGTTAATATATTTATACTAGAGGTCCGTTGCACGAAGAGATTTGTGCAATAGGCCTTCCCTTCCCCTGGCTGCCGGCACCGGTTTTCCTCTGGCACCCGGGACCCAGGCCTTCACAGCTCCGGCCGGAGCCGTCAGTCTCACTCTGCCACTTCGCACCTACATATGCAAATTAACCGCCATCTTTGTTGGGTTAATTTGCATACTCTCCTGATTGGCTGGTGAGCATAGCAGAGGGACAGTCAATTTACATGTTTGTCTATTAGGTAAGAAGATTGGTTTCAGGTGTACAATTCTATAGCACATCATTTGTATACTAGCATTTATATTGTGTGTTCACCACTGAGAGTTAAAATGTCCTATGTTTTTAAGTGAAACATCAGTGAGATAGGAGTCTGGAGCAAGATGCTTAAGAAAGCACCAGAAGTCAGTTTCTTAAATGGAAATTTCAGGAGAAGGACTAGCAGTGAATTATACAAATGACAGAAAGATTGCTTTTATAACAAAAATCAGTTCAATCACATTAAGATAATGGGGCTGAGAAGAGATTGAGTGCATCTTCGGTTGGCGATGGAGACCTCGTCAGCACACTCTCCAGAAAGGCTCCAGCAGGAGTGGGATGTTTCACCATTTGCGCAGCCTCCACTTCACTCTTTGCTCTCTAATTCACATGAGGACGGGCCTTCCTTTGCTGTGTCTTCATCAACATGCCTTCCCTATGGCGGGGTGTGTTTTTTTAGCACATATCAGCAACAGAAGGATGTGTCAGAACTTTGTTCACACAGCAGATACTGATGAGGCAGGGTCAGCGGGAAGTCACTGATAAGCATTTTGAAAACTGCCACTGCCTTCGATAATAATTCTCTCATAGTAATAGCTACAAATTCCCTACAAGTGTGCAGTTCTCATGGTTGAGGAGATCCTGGCAATGTAAACTGGGCTGTTTTCATTAGCAGGAAAGAGGGTATTGTAATTATAACAAAAATCCATATTCCTCTCCCAAATCCACATTCCTCTTCTATATAAAAGACACAATCTGATTTTAACAGATAGGTATAGAGTACATTTCTTAAACTCCTTTGCAGCAAAACAAACTCAGGTTTCAGAGCAGAATGTAACTATACTTGATGTGTACAGATTCTGGTAGGTGTCCTTAAATGAAAGGCATGTTTATTTCTCTGACTTTCTTGGTGGTTAGAATGTAGATGCAACAGCTGGAATTAAAACAGTTATCTTGGACTATGAGGTTCTTTGAAGATGATAGAGCAATAAGAATAAAGGAACCTGTGCTATTGGTATTGTTAGTGTTATTATTTCAACCTTAGAGTTATTATTTTTTATGTGATGAGTAAACTTCCATTTGGTTTCAGCTACTCTACTTTTTTTAAGACCTCAAATTCAAATCTAATTCTAAAATATTTAACAATCTATGCATGTTTTTGTTAATATTCAGAACCCAAACTGTTATGAAATTTGTATGCTCATTAACTCCTTTAGAAATCATCTGCAGAATAAAATATTGTTGGAGTTAAAATACTTTTATATCCACTTAAATGATATTCAGTTGCCATAAAAAGATTTATATGCTATCTAAAGCATTTGTATCAGAAAATAATTGGTGTGTTTTTAATTAATTATTTAAATTTATAGTTACGATATAATTAAGAAAAAAATACACAGACTTCAATTAGTTCTCAAGGGTATTCAGAATACCTCTGGGGGAAACAACAACAATAATTAAACTCCTTCACATTAGCCAAAACATGTTTCATGCTTATAAACAAAATTTTGTTTGCAATGGAAATTCCACGGTTAAAGAAGCAAATATTTTCCAAATAGCAAATAGTGTATCTGCACTTAGTATTTTAGAGTTTGAGAGACTCTCCTTTAGAGTTTAGAGCAGCTTAGACAACACATGACAAAATGCTCAAGTACTTAAGACCTTATAAACCTCTTTTCCAACCTTACTAAAACCTGAGAACTCAAGCTGGCAAGCCATGAGTGGTTGGCTGTGTGAACAAAATAGGTCCCCGCAGAAGACCAATTATGGTTCAACACTTTTCATAAACAAAATAATACTTCTTAGTATTTATAAGAAAAGAAAACATTTGTTCTCTGATTTAAAATATGGCACATGAATGGGTACTGTTTGTTGTTCAGTAACCATTGTGCAACCAGATTCAGGCAGAATGAAATCCTAACCATATTAAGTCATGAGCCACAGAGCAATATTTTGGTCAATGACAGACCATGTAAAAGACTATGGTCACATGAGATTATAATGGAGCTGTGGTGTCTGAGCTGTGGTCATGTCTTGGTGCAGCACATTACTCATGTGTTTGTGGTGATGCTGGTAGAAACAAACCAGCACTGTGAGTCATACATACAGTTATGTAGACTACGTAATACTCGATAATAAATGACTATACTACTGGCTTGTGAATTTATCATATGATAAATTTTATTGTGATTTTAGAGTATACTTTTTTCTACTTATAACAAAAAGTTTGCTGTAAAACAGTATGTCCTGTTACGCCAGCAAGCCTTATGTATCTCCTGTTTATGAAGTCTCTTGATTGCATCATTTTCTGTTTCACTTGATCTAATCTCTTGTTCTGTAAATTGATTGCAGCCTAAGTGTACAGTGTTTATAATATCTACAGTAGTATAGAGTGATGTCCTAGGCCTTCACATTCAGTCACCACTCACATACTGACTCAATGCATGCAACCTCCGGTCCTGAGCAAGCTTCATTCATGGTAAGTGTACCATTATAGAGGTACACTTTTTCAAATCTTTAATACCATATTTTTACACTACCTTTTCCCTTGAAGGATATCTTTAAATACACAAATACCATCATGTTACAAATTGCCTATAGCTTGTTCAGTACAGTAGCATGTTGCACAGTTTTGTAGCTTAGGAACAAGAAGCTATAACCATACAGCCTAGATGTGTGTAGTAGACTATACCATCAGGGTTTGTGTAAATGTACCCTCTGATTTCCTCACAAGGAGACCACCTAATGGTGCATTTCTCATAAAGTATCCCTGTCGTTAAGCAGTGCATGGCTGTATAAGGACACAATTGCCATTAATTTCAAGTAGGGCTTTCTCTTGTGGAAGGACTTAACTTACCCTCAGTTTAAGCCATGTTCATTAATTTTATCTAGCAACTTAAAGCCATTTTCCCACATTATTTTGCATGTATAGCTATTTATCAATTAACAGAGAAAGGCCCAGTTATAAAGCACGTCCTGGAAAGAATATGTTGGGCGAACTTGAATGACATAGGATGCTGTTAAGGATTTAACAGTACTGTTAACATGTCTGGGCTTTACAATTATGGTTCTGTATTTCTCCTATCTTCCTTGTTTGATTGAAATCCTGGCATAATTTAAAAATTGTTTTGTGTGTATATGAGAGAGAAAAGAATATTTAAAAATCCTGTGAGGGAGAGAAATGTACCCCTTTCAGACTCATCATATACCACATAGCCAACATATTTATGCCTCTACTTAAACCTAATTGTTACATTTAGTACTTCAAGATTTAAAGTCATTTTGGCCTTATTTCTGGCCAGACATACGTTCTTGTGTTTAAAATTATCTTAAAATGATGGTTGCATTTATTTTGGTGACATTGGCCTCTATGTGAAAGAATGAGTATAATCTGCTTGTGTTTAACATGGGATATGGTGGGGTAGGGAAGGAGTTTCTTAGGAATGGTGTATAGTAGCAAAGAGACCATGACCAGTAAGGAGAAGCCAGTCCTTCAAAAAATGAAGCCAGTTTTAGATGCCTTTAGAAAATAAAATGTAACACTGGAGAGAGGGATAGGTCATTTGGAAACCACACAGAAACAACCTCCTATTGGTTTAAAATTATTCAATTTATTCTTTGAATGTAGGTTCTAATTTATACCTTGTTTCTTTTGTTCCTGCTTCTAAATTTAAAGACACAACTGTGGGCTACACTAACAGTTGCTTTAGGGCAACCTTGAGTTGAGATAATCACCATTTGTTTTATTATTGTGTAATCCTAGGCTGCTGTTATTAGGATGAAGAAGAGTGGCTCATTCTATACTTAAAATGTTTTTTTTACATTTAGTTCTCCTAAATAGGTTTCTAAACCCTCAAGGTTTATTGTGTTTTATTTTGGAATAAGAGGTCCATTAACTTGCTAAGAACTTTTCACAGAAACTTATAGCTGCCCTTGATAATAGTCTCTGTAACTGGCAATATAGAGACAGGATGAAAATGAGTACAACTGTTTTGTCAGTGGGCTAGGTTCATGGTAGATATTGTTTAAATATTATGAAGACTTGCCAAAAATATCCTTCCTGGGCCATACATTTGGATATAATTCTTTTGATAAATTTAAATCATAATTTCTGGATGAAATTAAATTACAGAACAGTTGGGGTCATTTTTTTCCTCTTGCTCTTATTAATTCCACAAATGGGTGATACCTCTACACTTGCATGCCGATCAGTGTCTTTAAATTTTTTAAGGAATCTCCATAGTGTTTTCCAAAGTGGCAGCACCATTTTACATTCCCACTAATAGTGCCCAAGGCTCCCAATTTCTCCACATCAACACCAGCACATCTTTCATTGTAACGGTCATCCTAAGATGTATGAGGTGATGTCTTATTGTGGTTTTGATTTGCATTTATTTACTTGATGATAAGGATGCTGAGCATCTTTTTACGCACCTGTTGTATGTCTTTTCAGAAACACCTATTCAGATCCTTTGCCCATTTTTTTAATTATTTTTTTTTAACTATTGACTTGTAGGAATTCCTTATAAACTTTAGAGGTTAATTCTGTATCCTAATATATAAAAACCCTGGGTCTGTCACGACTGGAGGCTCGACAAACCGGAAGTCAGCCCTGCTGACTGCTGCAGCTGCAGGCGTGGTAACCCAGCACTGACTGCTGAGGGGGCTGTGAATCAGGCCTGGAGAGAGGCCTGAAGAGAGAAGCAGGGTTTGATCTGTAGCCTCTGTGGCAGCTGTTGATCAGCACTTGCCTCTCTCTTTCTCTCCTGGCCAGACCAGCAGCTGTGCCTCCATTTCTTTCTAGGCCTCCACCTTGGCTGCTGATCAGCCCCACATTTCCATCAGGCCCTGTTGATAGACCCAGAGGCGCTAAATGGCATAGAAGCCGACCAATCAGAACCAAATCTGGGTGAAGTGTGAGGAGCCAATGGCTGCCTAGGAGGCGGAGCTTTTGACGCTGACTGGCATAGAAACTGACCAATCAGATCCAAATTGGCCAGCAGAGGAGGGCAGTTGGGGGCGAGATCAGGCTGGCAGAGGAGGGAAGTTGGGGGCGATCAGGCAGGCAGTCAGAGAGGTTAGAGGTGATCAGGCAGTCAGGCAGAAGCAGTTAGGTGAGATCAGGCAGGCAGGCAGGCGAGTGGTTAGGAGCCAGTGGTCCCAGATTGTGAGAGGGATGTCCGACTGCCGGTTTAGGCCCAATCCTACAGGGACTGGGCCTAAACCGGCAGTCGGACATCCCCTAAGGGGTCCTGATTGGAGAGGGTACCAGCTGGGCTGAAGGAACCGCCCCTCCATGCAGAAATTTTGTGCACTGGGCCAGTAGTTATATATATGATTTGAAAATATTTTCTCCCATTACTTGGCTTGCTTTTTCACTGTAATTGTTTTCTTTGCTATTAGATTATTTTTAAACTTCACCATCGTCCTTATTTTGCTATTGTACAATACACTGTTCCCAGAAACAAAATGTGGATTATCACAGTTATTTCTCTAGGAGGAAATCTGCATTAGAGATACTATACAATATAAAGTATTTGATTATTGCAAGGAGGTTGAAGTGTTTTGCATCTGTCATACTTTCAATAATAAAAATAAATTTAAAAAATAAAGTGCTTTATCTGTATGAAATGTACAATTGTTATTATATTCATTTTAATTAACACAAGGCATAAAGTATCAATGCCATAACTATCTTGTCAGTCACTTAATTCTCTTAAAAATTTAAAACATATTTTTGTTTAGTATTTTCAGTTAGTTTTTTTGGAACACTACTCAGCTTATTTTGTCCTATTGCTAAAATGGAATTATAATAGAAACTCTTATATCTTTAAGTGTGAATGAATTACTAATACTCTGAAAATAGTTGAGCATTATTTTATAATCTCAAGTATGATTATATCCTGTGACTAAACAATTTTATAGGGAGATATGTACAATGGTATACACATATGTGTAATAATCTATACTAATAAAAGGCAATATGCTAATTAGACCAGACATCTTCTGGACCTTCTTCCAGCCATCCTTCCAGACAAAGCCATGGTGGCAGGGTCTGAGGCAGAAGCAGCTAGGGGTGATCAGGCCAGCAGGGGAGAGCAGTTAAGAGCGATCAGGCTGGCAGGGGAGAGCAATTAGGGGAAATCAGGCAGTCAGGCAGAGTGGTTAGGGGTGATAAGGCAGGCAGCCAGGCAGGTGAATGGTTAGGAGCCAGCAGTCCCAGATTGCAAGAGGGATGTCCAACTGCCAGTTTAGGTTCAGTAAACCAGCAGTCGGGCATCCCCTATGGGGTCTCAGATTGGAGAGGGTGCAGGCCGGGCTGAGGGACCCCCCTCCATGCACAAATGTCATGCACTTGGCTTTTAGTATCTATACTAATAACAGGGTAATATGCTAATTAGAACAGACATCTTCCAGACATCCTTCTGGACAAAGCCACGGTGGCAGGGCCATGGAAGAGGCAGTTAGGGGAGACCAGGCTGGCAGGGGAGAGCAGTTAGGGGGATCAGGGAGGCAGGCAGGTGAACAATTAGGAGCCAGCAGTCCCAGATTGTGAGAGGGAGCAGGTCGGACTGAGGGACCGTCGCCCCATGCATGAATTTCATGCATCAGGCCTCTAGTATAATATAATGGGCACAGTTATATTCACAATTGCACCATTTTTTAGAGTATAAAAGGTAAACAATTAAAGTCTAGTAACATAGTAATACCATTTTGCAGAGCCTTGCATTGAGAAGTAAATGAATAAATACATTTTGCAATAGTCACACAATGGTATATTTGGCAGCAATGAAAATGAACAAACTTTCAATGCATTAAATAAAGTGGATAAATCTCAGAAATATGATGGCTCTAATAGAAGCAAATCTGAAAAGCCTAAAGTAAGTAAAAATAATCTTTATAAAGCTCATAAGCAAGCAAAATAAAGGAATATATTACATAGAAATACATAAATAATAAAACATTAAAAATAGCAATACTGACAATCACAAAATTCAGAATATTGGTTATTCTTGAAAAGAACAGATGAATGGAATATGGGAGAAATACAGAGATAGCTTTATGATATTGATAATGAATATCTTAATTTTGAGTTTATGTAGTGATTTCTGGGTGTTTATTTTATTTTTATATTTCATAACTGATGTATTTTAACTTACATGTGCAACTTATATAACAAACTGACAAAAACACACATGATATTATAAATATTCAAATTCCATAAGTCTTATTAAAAACTATTAGAAACTGTAGTGTTGTTTTGATGGGGGGGGGGGGGGGTTGCCTCTCTATGGCACCAAATAATTAAGTCTGTGATGTAGTGACTTGATAATTATGGTTTTAAATAACCCTAACAGAATATTATTCCTCTTAACCTGAGGGTCTGGTTGTGTGTCCACACTGTTTTGGACTGCAGTTTCAATCCATTCTCTAATCATTTTGGATATTACACATTGCTCCATTCAGATGTCTGAATTTACAAAATATAGTCTTCATTAATCTGATAATTTTAGTCTGATTATTTCCAAATATAGTGTATTTTAGTCTGATTATGGCCACAAAAAGGAAGGAGAAAAAAGATTTGATAGCTAGCTATTTCTTTAAACTATGCCTTATTATATAAATATGTTTCAAGTAATTTTTTAAAAAATCACTTCTGTAGACTCTATTATGTATTTCAGTTAACTAGAGTAAGCATGTTAATGAAAGAGTCTTCATTTAGATTTTAGTTATTTTCTTACTACACAAATACGGTTTTTGAAATTTATCAAGAGGTGAACTCTGTTAATATAAGTCAGTGGTTTGTCTAAAATGATGGACAATTTTCTAGAAAATCTCCATGCAAGTAAGTGCAAAATGTCCTGAAAATTTTGCCTATAAAAGGGCACAGCAGCACAGATAAAAATTGTGCTACCCATTACCCTAATTTGCTTCAAGCAGAGAATTAAGGAGAGAGGCAATCAGAGATTTTTCTCTTGGTGTCTCTGAAAAATTTATTTTAAAAACTTCAGAAATAGAAGAGGAGAATCCACATCTAGGAAGAATATGTATATTTTTTGCTTTTAGAAAATAATCATTGCATTAAAATATTTCTTTCTAAAATGGGTTAATAATGTATTTTTGTTTTCTTTAGGTTTTCTTTAGGATTATAAGAATGACAAAAAAAGCACAAAGTGTTTAGTTTTCACACAAAGTAGTTTTAAAATTATATTTGTCGCATAAAAAATAATCACTGATCTTGCTCTACTTTGCTTTGATAATATATAAACAGATCCTGAGTCCAAAATAAATGCTCATCATTTCATAGAATTTTATTTACATTTTTTTTCTGTCTGCATTTCTATACAAGTTGTAGTATGTGTTATGTTTGTCCAAATTGGTTAGGTCATATCTAAAATGACTGGAAAAAAAATCAAAAACAAAAATGAAAAGGCAATATAAAGCACTCACACGTCAAGTTCTTCTGTCAAACTAAAACCTCACTTACTACTGCAGGAAGTATTGACCATTTCACAGGTGTCCCATTGCCTTTGGTAGTCAATTCTCGTTTGCGAGTGAGCAAGTCTCCTAAATGGACCCCTAAATGGAATTGGTGTGAGGTGTCTCAATCTCCTGGCTGCCTTTGAAAACAGATCTGCAGGGGAGCGGCGGCAGTGCCGCTGTATCACAGACTGAAGCATTCCAATTCACTCTCCTCTTTCGATCTGCACAGAGAATGACTCCACATCAAATTGCTATGATCAAGGAAGATATTCCTTGTAATGGTCTTTCTTAGCTTAAAAATGTCTTCACTGGGATTGGAAGGGAGTAAACACATCAAACATAAAGGACATATAGGAATAGCTGAAATGACGCTAAATGAATTTTATATGACTTGGTTGTGACTGAGGAAACTATATTAACAATAGAAAGGGAGTAAATAAAAATAAAGAAATGTGTGTGCTTGGGGGAAGAGGAATATAAAATTTAGTGAATATGCCAAATTCCTCAAAATTCTGTCAGAATTAATTTCTCCATTTTGGTAACCTTATTTTAAAAACATATGAAGATAAAGAATGTGTACAACCAGTAACAATTCTGTGTACTCTGGGTAAACCACATGGAGTCTGGAATCTGAACAGGTCCATTTACTGAAATATTACAGACTTTTGACATTTAAATATGTAATTTTGGCGAAAACACTTTCTACTTACAAAAGTAAAGCTTCATTCATCTAATTTAAAAAAAAAAAAGGCGGATAGAGACAAGTTTATTTAGATAGTTAGTTCTTCCTGAGCACTTTCTCTAACATAATTAAACTAAAACCACATGGCATATTTTTTAAAGTTGACCAAAAAAGCCATACCTTGACTGAACTCCAGTCCAGCTTCTTTCTTACTAAAGGCCCCTGACCTCCATTTTCTTAGGACATGTTCTTTAGAAAATTTGCCAATTGTAAATACTCTCTCTACTCTTTGAAATGTAAATCTATATAAGCCAAGGGTGTCTTTTTCCAGGACCTGAAGTCATCTCTGCAATGCAATCATCTAGAAAGATAGGACCCCTGTCTCCCAGTCTCTGTGGAAGGGCAGATGCCTAACTTCTTCCATAAGCACCAATTAGCAAACACAGATGGCCTAATCGCATCCATCAACCTCCCCTCCCCAGTGTCCTTCAGTATTTTTCCATCAGTTTGCTCCAGTGTTTGAAAATCCTCCTGTCTTTTGTTTCAGCAAGCTGAGTTTAATATCCCCGACTGCAATAATCTTGGCCCCTATTGCATTAGTCTTGAATAAAATCTTCCTTGCCATTTTCAATAGGGCCTGGTGTGTTTTTTTCTTTGACAGCTCATGAACATTAAATGCAAACATCACATAAATTTTAAAAAGAATTAAAGTTAAAAATATTATATCCTTAGAATAATTATATTTTGTATTTGCAATAGTAACAATGTTATTTTCTATATCATTTTTACACGTTGCAAAATATTTCCAAAGGCATTCTTAATATTCCCAATACTTCAGTGAGGTTGGTAAGGAGAGTATCATTGGGCTAACTTTTAGATATCTGAGACTTGAATTAATTGTCCTGCCTAAGATTATGCCATAAGAGAACCTCTAGAGTGGCAATAGGAGTGAACATCCTCTGGCTTCCTTAGTGCTTTTGTACTGATAATCTCAAGATCTTATATCCTCCTTACATGCATCATTTACACAAATGGTGATTTATCTAGAGTTCTACTACCACAAGAAGGTAGCAAGATAATAAATTAACTAAAGGGTTTTTTTACTTTAATTATTCTGTTTTATACATTGCCTTAAGAAGCCATGCTTTTTATTCACAGGTAAATTTATGTTAACTGTAAGTTAATTCATTTTAAACAAAGACTAAACTGTAAAGTGTATTTTCTTCCAACACAGGGTTCAGAGCCTGACAGAATTTTTAAAACAGCAGGCATTCGATATTTGTTGAGTGGATATATTAATGAAGTCAGATGTTTGAGGAAATCATATATATATGTGTGTATGTGTATGTGTATATGTATATGCATTTGTTTATGTTTGGGACAGTTTACACACATAATTGATAACCAAAAGCCAATAAATATTGATACAAGAGGAAAATAATGATGATTGTTCAATTCCATGTTACCAAAGGTGTGAATGCAGCTTTCCTTTTCCCTCCTGATGAAAACCATACCTACACTGAGATATTAAGATGGACTTTGGGACAAGAATCCCCTAGCTTCTCATGTAGCTGGCAGTTTAATAAACCTCTTTCCTTCTCACCAGCACCTGTGGCCGGCAGCTGATCCTGCTTTCGATTACATTACTACACACACACACACACACACACACACACACACACACACACAATTTAAATCTTCTGTCCAGTTATTTCATTGAGACAGAGAATAATTTCGCACAAGCAGACCACTCAAAGAATAAAGGTAGGTTGGGGACATTTAAATTATTTAAAGAGGAAGAAATGAATATATATTGAATATAAGCACATATATGGAAATTTTTATATCTATTTAATAAAAGCCTAAGCAACATTATAGTGTAATGACCAGAACGACTAGTCGCTATGATGCGCACTAACCACCAGGTGGCAGAGGCTTAGCCAGAAGCCGGGCTCACAGCTGGCGAGCGCAGTGGCGATGGCGGGAGCCTCTCACGCCTCTGTGGCAGTGCTAAGGAGCAGTGAGCCAAGAGGTAATGAGCAGCGAGCAGGCAGGCGGTAAGGAGAAAGGGGTCCCAGACTGAGAGAGGATGCAGACCGGGCTGAGGGACACCTTCACCAGCACACAGATTTCGTGGCCTCCAGTATGTATTATAAAGGAAAAACTATTGTTTTCCTTTACACTGCATACAATTATACTATAACAAAACTTTACTTCTGTTCACAAAGTGTGGTTGTGTAAAAACTTTTAGAGACAGGACAGGCAATTTTAGGGGAAAAGGAGGTTCATGGGAGAGGAATGTATATGTGATAGGAAGGAGATAGCTCCAAGAAGCCAAAACGCTTATTCTACTTTCACAGTGGATAGAGAAATAGTACAAGAGGAAAACATACTTTCACTGAGGATAGAGAAATGTTACAAGAGGAAAATATACTTTCACAGAGGATAGAGGAATGCTGCAATGTAAGTAGGGGAGGGGGGGAGATAGAAGGAGGCATCACATAGGCTTTGGACTTTGAAACTGATAATCTAGAGAAGAATGACCAATTAGGAAAGCATAGGGGTCATAAATTAAGGAAGAGTCCAATTAGAAAGGATCATGTCAGACTAAGAGCTACCAGCATATATAAACAGGAGACAAAGAGACTCAGACAGGATTGATTTTTCCCATTAGAGAGAGAGAGATCATGTTTTTCCCATTTGGGGACCCCTGCCCAGACAAATTTTTTATATGCTTCCAATAAACTTCCACATTTTTTTACTAAAGAAGCCTTTTAGTCCACAAGTTTATTCTTCAAACTTTATAGGGCAAGAACCTACAAGAGGGAGATTCTGTGCCCTGAACCCCATGTTGCATTAGTTTATTTCACACCAAGCAGGGTGTCTTGTAATTTAACTCAATCCCGACTATATCTAACAGAAGATAACACCAGACACCACAAGTGAAGTGCCCAATCCAACAAGAAACACCCCCTCCCCCCCCCCCCCACACACACACTTCAGACACCAATCACAAACAAGCCCAGGTGATGGCCTGTGCTTCTAACTGACTATATATTGGAGACTCCTTCATCCCACTCTCCTCCTTTGCTTTATTTGCTAGAGTGGCTCACATAACTAAAAAACAAAAACAACAACAACATTTATTTACTACATCCCCTGTTTATTATGACAGGATATAATTCAGGTACAGCCAGATTAAAGAGATACAAAAGGCAGGATAATAAAAAGGGCACAGAGCTTCCATACTTTTTAAGCACACTATTTTCCCTGTATTTTCACATGCTCACCAACCTGGAAACTCTTAGAACCTCATTTTTAGGGGGTTTATGGAGGCATGATTCATTAATCATTGGCCATTGGTGATTGCACTTTATCTCTAACTCTTTTTCCTCTCCTGAGGCCTGGGATAGGGTTGAAAGTTCTAACCCTCAAATTGTGATTGGCTACCTGGAAACCAGTCCCCCATTTTTAGGGCACCTAGGGGCTTTCCAAAAGTCACTTTATTAACATAAGCTCAGGTCTGATTGAAGGAGCTCTTTCTCAATGAAAAAATATACTTTTATCACTCAGCAAAATCCAAGGGTTTTAGATTTGTGTCAGGACCCAGGTACAAAGACAAAATACTTTTCCTATTATACCACATATAAAGAATATATATGTGTAATACATGGTGAATATCTGAATTTTTAAGAATATATTTTAATATATACTTAATAATTCCTCTACAATATTTTTCTTTATAAAGTACAGATATTGTAGACTTCAGCTTAATAAATTATGCCAAAAATATGTAATAAAAAGGCATTTTAAAATTTCTGAGTTACCTCTATACTGCTTTCCACAGTGGCTACACAAATCTCCATTCCCACCAACAGTACATAGAATTCCCTTTTCTTCACATCCTTGTGGAAACTTGTTGATTTATTGAGGATAGCCATTCTGGCAGGTGTGAGTTAATATTTCCTTGTGGTTTTACTGTGCATTTCTATGAAGAAATTGAGTATTGAGTATCTTTTCATATGCCTATTGGCCATCTGTATGTCCTCTTTGGAGAACAGTTTATTCAGGTTCTTTGCCAATTTTTAATTGGATTATTTTAAAATGAAAATGCAGCATAACCCAGTGATTCCACTCCTGGGAATATATCCAAAGATACCCAAAACAATAATTCAAAAGAATATATGCACCCCTATATCCATTGCAGTGTTATTTATAATAGCCAAGATTTGGAAGCAGCCCAAGTGTCCACCAGTAGATGAGTGGATAAAAAAGCTGTGGTACATTTACACAATGAAATACTACTCAGCAGTATAATGAAGGAACTCTTACCCTTTTCAACAGCATGGATGGACCTGGAAAGTATTATGCTAAGTGAAATAAGCTAGTCAGAGAAAGAAAAATAACATATGATCTTTCATTTATATGTGGAATCTAATGAACAAATGAAATAGAAACAGACTCATAGATACAGACTGACAGCTGTCAGAGGGGAGGGAGGCTAGGGTCTATATGAAAAAGGTCAAGGGGTTAAGCAAAACAAGTAAACAGAACAACAAAACTCATAGACACAGACAATAGTATGGTGTTTATCAGAAGGAAAGAGTGGTAAGGGTAGGTAAAAGAGGGTATAGGTTATGTAAATGGTAATGGAAAGAGACTTGAATTTTGGAAGTGAACATTTTATTCGTCAATATCACCCAATAAATTCAATAAAAATGAATAAATAAAATTAAATAATAATTTAAAAAACGAAAGTATATAACAACATGTAGGCAACAAAAACCAAAAAACAGTTGGTTAGCAGAGTTAAAAACAAAATTCACCCACTCCACACTGAGGAAGGGTGAACTGGAGCAATACAGCATGTGTCTTACCCATGCTACAGGAAAGCAGGGATTGTACAACCCAGAGTACCCTGCTTCTCCTCAGCCACTAGGAAAGTCCTGCAAGGGCTACCTGGATCAACCCAGCACACACATCACTCTGGGTCATAGGAAAGTGCTGCCAGGGCTACCCAGAGCAAGCTAGGAGCCACGGGACCATGCCACAACTGAACTGCCAGAGGGACCTAGGGTGCCACCATGCCATGGGTGCTGGGGCAGCACAAGGAATTGGATGCCAGAGGACTCTGGGTCCTCACAGGGACTAGCACATCAGAGAAAATGTGCATGGATTCCCATCACACTGAGCATCTGAAGCAGACAATAAAGGCATGAGACACAAGGCAGACCCAGCCTTTGGGCTAACAATTTCTGGACCATTGCCCAGATAGAGTCTTCAATCTCTCAAACTCCAAACATGGTGTCCAGGGCCAGAAAGGGATAGCAAAAATGGAGAGACAAAAAACAATGCCCCAAGGAAAGAAAGAAAAATAATTACCCCCCAAAAAAGGTACTAAATGAAATAGAGGCATGCAATATGTCAAAAAAATTCAGAGTAAAGGTCATACAGTTCATAAATCAGATGAATGAGAAAATCAACAACTTATGTAAGAATCAAGATGAAATAAAGAGTGATATAGCTACAATAAAAAACACCATGGGAGGTTTCAACAGTAGATTAAAGGAAGCGGAGTATCAAATGAGTGAGAACATAGGGCAGAAAAGCACATCCAATTTGGAAAGCAATTGGAGAAAAAATAGAAAGCAGGAGGAGAGCCTAAGGGAACTTTGGGACAACATGAAACAAGTTAACATACATATCATGGGGGTGCCACAAGGACAAGAAGATAAGCAAGGATTAGAAAACCTATTAGAAGAAATAATGATAGAAAAATTCCCTAATTTGGTGAAGTCTCGCAAGCACAGAGAGTCCCAAACAAGATGAACCAAAAAAACACCCACACCAAGACACATTGTAATTACAATGGCAAACATTAATGACAAAGAGAGAATCTTAAAGGTTGCAAAAGAGAGACAGAGAGTTACTTACAAAGGATCTCCCATTGGATTATCAAATGATTTATCATCAGAAACACATCAGGCCAAAAGGTAATGAAATGAATTATACAAAGTGATGAAAAGTAAGGGTCTTGAATCCAAGAATAGTCTATCTGGCAAGATTATCATTCAAAATTGAAGGAGAAATCAGGAGCTTTGCAGATGAAAAAAAGGCTAAGGAGTTTATTACTATCAAGCCAGCAATGTAGGAAATGCTAAAGAACTGCTGTAAAAAGAAAAGAAAGGGAAGAAGAAACAAAGGCATAAGGAAGAGAAATGGCTACAAACAGGTACCTATCCTATATAATAAAAGATAAATATGCAAATTAACCATCCCTCTGCTATGTTCAAGCAATGCCCACCAGCCACGCCCACCAGCCAATCAGGAGCGAGTATGCAAATTAACCCAACTAAGATGGCGGTGTGGAGCTGGAGTGAGCAGGAGCTTGGGTTGCCCCTGGCTATGGAGGAAGCCAAGCTTCCTGCCTGCCCTGGCCAGCCCTCAGCTACGCTCAAGGCTACAAAGTTTCAATTATAGAAGATAAATAAACCCCAGATACCTGCTTCTAGCCAGCTGTGGCCACAGAGCTGGAGTGAGCAGGAGGCTTGGGTTGCCCCTGGCATGGAGAAATCCAAGATTCCTGCTTGCGCTGGATGGACCTGGGCTCTGCTCAAGGCTACAAAGCTTCAATTATAGAAGATAAATAAATCCCAGAAAAAAATAAAAAAGAAAGAACAATGTAGAGGCTGCAAACTTGGGTTCCTGGGGGGCGTAGCCAGCCTGCAAACGTCCATCAGCCCCTCACCCAGCTGGACAGGCACCCCCTCACCCTGAAGGGGCTATGGACAGCCTGCAAACAGCCATAAGCCCCTCACCCAGGCTGGCCAGGCACTCCAGCGGGACCCCTGTGATCCGGGACACCCTTCAGGGCAAACCAGCCAGCACCCACCTGTGCACCAGGCCTCTATCCTATATAATAAAAGGGTAATATGCAAATTGACCCTAACAGCAGAACGACTGGGAATGACTGGTCACTATGACACTCACTGACCACCAGGGGGCAGACACTCAATGCAGGAGCTGCTCCCTGGTGGTCAATGGGCTCCCACAGGGGGAGCTCTGCTCAGCCACAAGCCAGGCTGATGGCTGCCAGCACAGCAGTGGTGGCGGGAGCCTCTCCCGCTTCCTCAGCAGCAGCCACTGTGTAAAACAGTATGGAGTTTCCTCAAAAACTTAAAAATGGAACTCCCATTTGACCCATTAATCCCACTTCTGGGAATATATCCCAAGACATCAGAAACACCAATAAGAAAGGGTATATGCATCTCCATGTTCAAAGCAGAATTCACAATAGCTAAGATTTGGAAACAGCCTATATGCCCATCAGCAGATATGTGGATTAGAAAACTGGTACATCTATGCAATGGAATACTACACTGCTGTAAAAAAGGAAGGAACTCCCACCATTTGCAACAGCATGCATGGACCTGGAGAACATTATGCTAAGTGAAATAAGCCAGTCAGAGAAAGATAAATATCACATGATCTCACTCATTTGTGGAATGTAATGAACAACATAAACTGATGAACAAAAACAGATCCAGAGACAGAGAAGCATTGAACAGACCGTCAAACTTCAGAGGGAAGTCAGGGTAAGGATTGGGGTGTAAGATCAATCAAAGGACTTGTAGGCATGCATATAAGCATACCAATTGACACAGACACTAGGGGGGTGAGGGGATGTGTGGTGATGTGGGGGTGGCCGGGGAGAGGTCAATGGGTGAAAAAGGAGACATATGTAATACTATAGGTAATACTTTAAACAATAAAGAATTAAAAAAAAGACCCCAGAATTAGGTGGAGAAAGGGAAGTAGAAGAAGGGGAGCATTTTCTGACAGTCACTTAAAAATAAAGTATTTAATCTAAAAAAAAAAAATTCAACTGAGGTAATTTTTGAATAAAAAAGGGTATGTATTAAATTAGATTAGATCTGATTCATAATCAGATTGCAAGAGTAATCTTATTATAAATTCCTAACTAGGCATGTCATTGTGAGTAGTCACACTGCAAGTCTATAACTTTTTTAAAAAAATACATTTTTATTGATTTCAGAGAAGAAGAGAGAGGAGAGAGATAGAAACATCAATGATGAGAGAGAATAATTGATTGGCTGCCTCCTGCATGCCCACTACTGGGGATTGAGTCCGCAACCCGAGCATGTGCTCTTGACTAAAATTGAATTCGGGACCCTTCATTCTGCAGGCCTGCACTCTATCCACTTAGCCAGACCAGCTAGGGCCAAGCCTAACACTTTTTAAAAGATTTTTATTTATTGATTTGAGAGTGAGAGAAAGGAAGGGAAGAGATATACACACACACAAAGAGAAAGAGAGAGAGAGAGAGAGAGAGATTTATTGTTCCACGTATTTATGCATTTGCTTGTTGATTATTATATGTGTTCTGACTTGAGATCCAACCCCACATGCTTGGCATATCAGGCCAATGGTTCAAACAATTAAACTACTCAGCCAGGGTCTATAACTTCCTAAATAAAAAGTTTAGGTTTGCCTTAAGCAAGCTCTACCCATTGTCCTTGTACACCTAGGTTAACTCATCTTTGAATTATATAATAATTTTCTATTTGAGAGCCCTTAGACGTCTAGCAACCCTTCAGAGAGCACATGATCTTGTCACCTGTATACCACCTCTATTCACCGTAAATGTAAAATGCTAGCTATCTTGTACTCACCAATGTATAAGAAGTATATATCTCCATTATACTTTTTATCCCATCATAGGGATTTCCCTGCCTGGCTTTCTCTGCCTCCTTGATCCACCCCCAATGGATTCTATGTAATCTTTCTTACTTCCCTGCTTTGATTCCAAATTTATAAAAACAATGGCAAAACTGCTATTTCTGGTGCATTTTGAGACCTTGCTTCCAGGCAACGCCTTAGTTTGGTTCAAGTAAAATCTTATAAAACTTTCTGTGGGTTTGGATGTTCTTATATTGACAATTTTAAAGATCTTACTGGCTTTATTTAATAACTAGTGACCTGGTGCATGAAATTCGTGCACATTAAAAGCGAATTAATTAGAGGAAATATTTTAATATTGCTATTTGCCCTTTCTCTATAATAGAAGTGTCAGAGATGAAAGAAAATTAGTAAAATGTATATGAAAATCTTCCTCCTGTCAGAGTCTGGAGTGCGCCACGGGAACCAGAGTCATGGGGGCTGTGGCCTCAGGTCCTCTGGCCCAGCACCAGAGCAGGGGGCATGGCCTGAGGTCCCCCGTCAAGCCCCGCTGGGCAGGGGAGTGAGCTTCAGGTCCCCTGTCAAGCCCCACCAGGTGGGGGGGGGCGCAGCCTCAGGTCCCCTGCCCTGACCCAGTGCCATGCAGCCTCAGGTCCCAGCTGATTGCTCATTAAGTCTCATTACGGGGACTTGGCCTCTGATGTGGGTGCAGCCATCTTGACCGTTATGGCATGATGGTCAATTTGCATATCCCCTCTTTATTAGGTAAGATTTATGCATTGGGCAATATCCTATCTAGCACATAGAAAGGAGCTTCAAGAAGGAGCACTATAAGATAAAAGTATTTTATAGGGAGAAGGGTCAGAAACAAGGAAGTTATCTATACTAATAAGGGTAATGTGGTAATTAGACCAGACATCTTCCAGACAACCTTCCAGATGTCCTTCCTGACAAAACCGAGCCCGGGCAAAGCCGCCCACTCGCGGTCCCAGGCACCAGAGGCTCTGGCTGCAACTCGGGAGAGGGAGAAGCCTCCTGCCCCTGGTCCCTGGTGCCTGTGGCTGTGGCCTGGGCTAAGCAGGCCCAGGTCCCGGGTGCCTGCAGTCAGCCAGAGGAAGGGAAGCCTGGGTCCCAGGTATGGGGTCAAGCAGAGGCGGTTAGGGGCAATCAGGCCAGCAGGGGAGCAGTTAGGAGAAATTAGGCAAGGAGGAAGAAGTGGTTAGGGGTGATCAGGCAGGCATGCAGAGTGTTTAGGGGTGATCATATAGGCAGGCAGAGTGGTTAAGGGCTATCAGGCAGGCAGGGAGGCAAGTGGTTAGGAGCCAGTGGTCCTGGATTGTGAGACGCATGTCTGACTGCCGAGCCTAAACTGGCAGTCGGACATCTCCTGAGGGGTTCTGAATTGGAGAGGGTGCAGGCTGGGCTGAGGGACACCCACCCTCTCCCCACACACACACCCCCGTGCACAAATTTCTTGCACCAGGCCTCTAGTACTAGATAAAAAAAATGGATTGACTTTGTCAAGGTCGCTTTCCTTTAAGGCAGTGGTTCTCAACCTCCCTAATGCCATGACCCTTTAATACAGTTCCTCATGTTGTGGTGACCCCCAACCATAAAATTATTTTTGTTGCTACTTCATAACTGTAATTTTGCTACTTTTATGAATCATAATGTAAATATCTTATATGCAGGATGTATTTTCATTGGTACAAATTGAACATAATTAAAGCATAGTGATTAATCACAAAGACAATATGTAATTATATATGTGTTTTCCTATGGTCTTAGGCGACCCCTGTGAAAGGATCATTTGACCCCCAAAGGGGTCGCGACCCACAGGTTGAGAACCGATGCTTTAAGGGATGACAAGGGTCTTTCAGGTAAATTACCTAACCAATGCTAATAAGCCCATTCCTGATTGACTAGTTTAACATTCTATTTCTGGGAGAGCCAAAACTGATTAATTCTCCATTTGGTGACTTGGGGTTTAGCATAAGCAACTCTATTTTACGCATTTGTCTTATTTTTTTTTTTTTTTATATATTTTATTGATTTTTTACAGAGAGGAAGGGAGAGAGATAGAGAGTTAGAAACATCGATGAGTGAGAAACATCGATCAGCTGCATCCTGCACATCTCCCACTGGGGATGTGCCCACAACCCAGGTACATGCCCTTGACCGGAATCGAACCTGGAACCTTTCAGTCCCCTGCCGACGCTCTATGCACTGAGCCAAACCGGTTTCGGCGCATTTGTCTTATTTTTAATAGCAGCCTCTGCCATAGTTTATCTCAATATCCTCCAAAAATTTTCAAGTGAAAAATAAGCTCAAAATATTATATTTTATGAAATATTTTAAACTTAGGCATGGTTCTAAGTGCTATTATGTATGCCAAGATTTTGGGTGTACCTCAGTTTTAAGCAAAGTGCTTGTACATAATGATAAAAACAATGTAAAATTACTGCTGACACCTCAACTAAGAAACTTTTGCAGTTTAGGAAGAAAGTTCTGATTTACTGGCTTTATTTTCCCTTAACTTTTTGTATTGGCCTTACCATTGGTAAGGGTTACAGTTTGTTATGGTATGGGAAACAGAATAAAACAGAAAGGAACTGTGAAGTATTGTAAAGGAAGAATCATAAACACAGTAAAATATTCTAATATCCTATAAGGTTGGAATTTTCTTATGTTACTTGCTCACAAAGGCTAAAAGGAAAGGAATTCCTGGTAGTGGTAACATTGTTCTTTGATAATATGTATAAGTGAAATATGATAGCCATCACTTGTAAGTACACACACATACATGTGTGTGCACACATGTGCACACACACAGACACACACACAACAGAGGAAAAGAAATGTTTTTTTGATGTTTCAAAAGAAGAGCACACTGTCATAAATTATTTACTTTAAAATCCAGAAGGAAAACATAGAAAATATATTAATACAATACAAGACCACATAGCCACAGAGAACCAGGAAGAGAAAGTCTTATGGGAAAAATATTTTATGATAAAAGGAAAATATAAACAGCAGCAGAGATGAAAAAAGACTTGGGTGAGACACTGAGCTATTGCAAGGAAACTAAAATAGCAACAGCAGAATTAAATTTGTAATTGAGATGATTAAGAAAAACAATAACTGTTCAGGAAAATCGAATAATCTGGAGAATGTTTTAAAAATCTGTTAAAGCTCAAGAAAATTAAAAAGATATGATCGATGAAAATCAGCATGATTGATTTGAATGGAGAACAGAATCGGAACATTTTACTTGCCTTAAACTGTTTTCCTTAAAAAAACAACGCAAGTAAATATATAGAAAAAGCCCAAACTGAATATAAATCATAGAACATTATGATTTCAATTTGGTAATAAGGATATGGAGTGTGTGTGCATAAATATATTTATTGTCAATATATATGTTTCTAGTTTTCTTTTTTGTAAATGATTTTATTTCCAAATAGTTTTTATTCTTCTATTTGTAATAATAAGCAGGTACTTGTTATAAAAAGACTAAATAAAATAGTGATGGTATTGAAAAACATGGAATATATTATCTAGAGTGGGTAAAATTGAGAGAGCATTACCATGTAGAAATTGTTATTTTAATAAGGTTTTTTGTCTATATGTGTTACATCTTGCCACTTCACTATATTTGTGTTCCTACGTTCTAAATAAAGTACATTGTAGCAGTACTGTGGGTATATTTTACCATGATCTTTTAGTTCTATTCATATGAATATATAGGGGCCTGCACACTCCCTTGCTAATCTGTCAGTTTTTCCCAGAAGAAACTCTTATATCTTACAAAGTTAGGCAGTAGAAATAGATAAGGGAGCAAAGTGCTAAATATTCCTGAAGTTATGTATTTTATTTTATTTTTTTAATATATTTTATTGACTTTTTACAGAGAGGAAGGGAGAGGGATAGAGAGTTTCAAACATCAATGAGAGAGAAACATCGATCAGATGCCTCCCACACAATCCCTACTGGGAATGTGCCCGCAACCAAGGTACATGCCCTTGACTGGAATTGAACCCGGGACCCTTCATTCCGCAGGCTGACGCTCTACCTACTGAGTCAAACCAGTCAGGGATAAAGTTATGTATTTTATATTTATTGTGAGAGAAATGAAATGGGGGAGGAGAGGTGGAATGCCTCAAGCTTAGAATAACTAAGTTACTAGAAGGTTCCCTGTCCACATCATTCCAACAGCTATATATATCCTATCTAATAAAATAGTAATATGCAAATTAACCATCACTCCGCCACTCCATCACAAAGATGGTGGCAGCCACGGAGCTGGAGTGAGCAGGAGGCTTGGGTTGCCCCTGGTGATGGAGGAAGCCAAGCTTCCACCTGCCCTGGCCGGCCCTTGGCTCTGCTCGAGGCTACAAAATTTCAATTATAGAAGATAAATAAATTCCAGATATCTGCTTCCAGCCTGCAGTGGCTTCCACTCAAGGAAGGGCCTCTATATATATACTAAAGGCCTGATGCACAAAGATTCATGCAAGAATGGGCCTTCCTTCCCCTGGCTGCTGGCACCGCCTTCGCCCAGGCTAAAGCCTCCTTTCCACCTTTGCTCCAACCTGGAGCCACCTTTCTGCCTTCGTTCTGGCCCAGAGCCGCCTTTCCACCTTCCCACACTGCCCAGAGGCCCGAAGCAGCTGGGGCGGTGCAGAATGCCTGCATTGGCACCATGGCGACGATGTAAGCATTCCACCCCACCCCTGGCCACTTCGCGCCTGCGTATGCAAATTAACCCACCATCTTTGTTGGGTTAATTTTCAGACACACTCCTGATTGGCTGGTGGGTGTCACAAAGGTATGGTCAATTTGCATATTTATCTTTTATTAGTGTGTGTATATATATGTAATGAAAGAAAGAAAGAGAGAATGAGAGAGAGAGAGAGAGAGAGAGAGAGAGGAAAGATGAAGAGAAAGACATCTACCAATCTACACACACATGCACACACACACACACATACACACTGATAACTATAAAGCAATTAAAAGCGTTGGTCATTTATGCTATTAAGTCAATTGCTTTTTGAGATAATGACCTAATTAAGATCAAACTAAGTGTTATTGAGCTTGGGGAAGAGGCATTAGATAGTAATGGAAATATGAAAGTGGGAAAATTGTATTCCAGTATGCTTAGAACTTTTATATTCACAGAGCTCTCTTTACCTAAGCATTCACTGTGCATTTATTGCATTTTGAGAATATATACAAATTGAGAGGACTTTTATCATATCAGGTCCTTGAATAACATATCTAAAGCATCCACATAATTCACCATACAATATTTTAAAACATCCACCAGAAAGCTTAATTGTATTTCTGGGCCATATTATAAACCTTTTTACTTATTGCCTATATGTAAATTCTTTGTTTTGAAAGACAGTAGCATTTTATATATTTTTTGCCATCAAGATGATAAGTGCAATTTTGTACAATAAAAGAAATTTCTTTGAGGCAGTTGAGATTTAATTAAACTCACTGAGCTTTGTGAGTAAGCAAAATAAAATGCTATTCCTAAAACTAGAATGCACATAACACATTCTAACATTTTGGAAGTGGTATTAGACTTTCCTCATATTTTATTACAAGATATGACAGATGATTGGAAAGAAAATCTAACTTGCAAAAAGTGTATTGATTTGACAATAGTTCAGAAATCATAGTTGGCATCAGTATTGTGGATTATTCAACCAAGTATGTACTTTAATATTTACAATTAAATGTTTTAACTAATTCTCAAGTTAAAATTACTATGTTATATACTTTGATCTTGTACTTATCACTGTCAATTAAATAAGCAAATATTCAAACATGTGCTATCCATTTGAGATACATATGACTTACCACTTCACTTCGTTGTAAACTTCTAAAGGCCCAAGACCATACCTTACATTCTTATATTTCTTACTTTATCTTACTTGATGCTTATCATAATATAGTCTACTTGGCATATACTCAATGATTAATTGACTGATTGCTACTGATTGCTATCAAGTTTTTGTTAATTATTTATCAAATTTCAATTGTATTTTTCCTCAGAAAGATCAAAGATTTCTGCAGGACACTGCTTATCTATAGCATTGAGCACTACAGAAATCCAGAGCAGTTAGAACAGGGAAAAAATCAGAAGGATGAGGAAGGACAAATGGTAAAATCAATTCAACACTTATCAGTCATTTAATTATATGCATTTCCAAAACATTTTAATATCAAATATGATTTCATTACACTCTACAAAAACAGAAAAGCTCTCTATTGCATATGCCTCTTAGGTTTTATGCCTGGACAGACTGGCATGGGTGTATTTGGTTTCTAGCTTTAAGCCTTATTTCAGTTTTTCAGATTGTGATGCAATAGGTCAGAGACATACTATGGTTGCCACATGGTAAACGTAGAGAGTAGTATATATTGGGTTGCGGCAGGGGGACTTACAAGCATGGGCTTACTTGAATACATGCAAGACCCTGAACTCACATTATCCCACGATTTAGGCCAGGATAGGCGGTCTAATGCAGGGGTCCTCAAACTATGGCCCACGGGCCACATGCGGCCCGCCGAAAACATTTATCTGGCCCGCCAGGTGTTTTTGCCACTGCTGCCTGTTGCTTAGCAGCCAACTTGTCCTGGGCCCGCAGTGCACATGTGTGGAATGTGCGCCGCACTCTCCGACTCTCCTCCTTCTCTCTGTCTCTCGACTCCTCCTCTCAGTCTCGGGTGTGATTGGACGAGTCATGAGCTTGCCTGTGCAGAGCCTGCATCTGCCTGAGGACCAAGGTAAGAACAAGTTAGGATTTATTTTTTTTTGAAGTTAGGAGGTCTATTTTTTTTTTTGCAGTTAGTAGGGCCTTTTTTTTGAAGTTAGGAGAGCCCTTTTTTTGAAGTTTTGTTTTTTACTTCAAAATAAGATATGTGCAGTGTGCATAGGAATTTGTTCATAGTTTTTTTTTTAAACTATAGTCTGGCCCTCCAATGGTCTGAGGGACAGTGAACTGGCCCCCTGTTTAAAAAGTTTGAGGACCACTGGTCTAATGTTCTTGTAAAGAGATTCCATCCTCATAATGTTATACAATGTATCTGACTGGGGAGGAACAGCTATGAGAAATAATCTTCTCTTCAACTATCTAATAACAGAAATTTCCTGTTCAAAGGAGTGTTCTGTGGCATTAGTCCATCTTTCTAGTCAGCTAGCTCAGACCTGCAGATACAGCTCTCTGCAAGCTAGTAGCACAAAAGGTGTGAGTAGAAAATGAGCCTCTTGAGTTATCCAAGGATAAAAGAGTTTAGAAACCAATATTAAGTCACCAAGCTAAATCTTCTAAAGTAAGGGGGCACTACAGTAGCCATTATACTACATTTCTGGAAAAGTCTGTTCAGATAGGGTTTTAGCAGCATGTGATATTGAGTAGCACAGTATCGAAGCCCAGCTATTAGTTTGTCTGCCTGTGAGTAAAAAGGCATTTATATTACAGTTCGTACAATACAGAAACCATTCTTGATCATATTCCTTCCAGCTTTTCTAATAGCACATTTTCCTATGAGAAAAAGAACTGGGAATATTATTTCCAATAGAAAATATCTCTTGTTTGTGCATGAACGTCATTTACAGATTTAAAATTTATTTTAAAAAATATGCATTTGAAATAATTATGTTGGTTAAAATAAATATATTTAGATAATCTCAAACTTATCTATACAGTTATGCTATCTAAAACATTATAGAAGCCACCTAATCATCTAATCTCTAAAACACTAGTGTTTTGATTTTTATAATTTATATCTGCCATATAATTTATAATTTTCTTTACCTGTTTACAATATTTAGGTTCAATTTTACATATCTAAAATGTGTTCTGGGTATTTGGTATAATAGTTTATTTGTAGAAATAATATTCTTTGTCTTCCTCATAAGTTCATAAACACATTATACTTGCTCTCTCTTTTACTACCTTTTCAGTTTTTTCTTTACTACTGGTTTTATCTATGTTTTCTTGGAGAACAAAGGTTATTGTCATTGTCACCATTCCATATGCCACACAGCAATAGGAAATGAGCGCTTAGGAGTTGGGCAAGAGTCCTCAAGGGGAAAAATAGATCAAGAAAACTTAGTACCAGGTATTCATTTCTAAGGTGATATTTCTGGCTAATTCATTTGTTCTTTTACTGGATGACTCTCATTTAAAAAGGAAAACATGAAGGGGTGAATGGTGAGTTTCTTACTTGACCTCTCAACCTCTCATACTATATCATTGCAGGGCATGGGGACAATGTAGAGTAGAATAAAGAAATATTAGTATCAACAACTTAGTAAATGGGAACAATCATTTTATTTCTACTTCATTTAATTTTCTCCTATGGTGTGTTTATAATTATTTAAAGAACAGAATCTAAAAATATAAAAGTTGAAGCCTTTGCTATATCTATGTTAGTGAAAGTAGATTTATATTTCAAAGCAAGCCTTTCAAGGGCCAGTACCCACACAATAGTTCCCATTAAATTCCTCCTCTTAAGGTGCAGGGTCAATGAGGTCTTAAATTATGACAGTTGAAATGGTTGTTTATTTATTTATTTGTTCAACAATGCCCTTCTCATCTGAGACCCATGAACAGAATATCCACCAGGACTATTTTAAAGCAATTTCAAGTGTGTAATAAATGTTAACAATTTTAGATTTGTTACGTGATTTCAAAAAGCAATAAAAATAATCAGTAAAGGTAATAGAAATGCAAAGGCAAAAATTAGGAAAATTTTTTGTCTTATTTTTGCAAGTCTGAAATAAAGAAATTGGATAAGCTCTTTTATTAGGAATCTTGCAGGTCCATATTCTAGTATATGAGACTAGAGACCCAGAGCATGAAATTCGTTCACGAAGGGGGGGGGTCCCCTCAGCCCAGCCTGTACCCTCTCTAATCCACGGGATCAGGCCTAAACTGGCAGTCAGACATCCCTCTCACAATCCGACCACTGGCTCCTAACTGCTCACCTGCCTGCCTACCTGATCACCCCTAACTGCCCCCCTGCCTACCTGGTCACCCCCAACTGCCCCCCTTGCTGGCCTGGTTGCCCCTACCTGACCCCCTCTGCCGGCCTCATTGCCCCTAACTGCCCCCCTCACTGGCCTGGTCACCCTCAACTTCCTCCTCTGCTGGCTGGTCACCCCACACAGCCTGCTATTCAGTCATTTGGTCGTCCCTCACTAACCCCCCTGCCAGCCTTGTTGCCCAATGCAGCCTGCAATTTGGTCATTACTGTTACTGTGACGGTGTCCCGGACAACTTGCATATTCCTCTATTATTGTATAGATGCACAATATGGAAGATATTGATGAGACTACAATTGCTATGCTGCTTGGAGTTGGAAACTTTCATTTTGCAACTGGGAACTGCAAGGAGAAAATGACAAAAGGAGTTGAAACATTGATGTCTAGGTCCAGAACCAATTCCCATCTTTATAAAAACATTAAAAGCAAAAAAAAAAAAATAAATAATAATCAAATAATCATCAAGCAACATTCATAGAATATATAATCTAGGGGGAAAACAAAGCCCCTTATTTTTGCTATGAAATTTTGTTCTTTACGATTACTTGGCAAAACAGTAAATATTAAAAATAATTTTAGCTCTGTCCGGTTTTGGCTCTGTGGATAGAGCGTCGGCCTGCGGACTGAAGAGTCCCGGGTTTGATTCCAGTCAAGGGCATGTACCTTGGTTGCGAGCACATCCCCAGTGGGGGGTGTGCAGGAGGCAGCTGATCAGTGTTTCTCTCTCATTGATGTTTCTAACTCTCTATCTCTCTCCCTTTGTCTCTGTAAAAAATCAATAAAATATATTTTTAAAAATAATAATTTGAAGTATGTGTATATAATTTTATAAGGCTTTTGAGGACTTACATTTAATGCATTTAAATATTTAGGAAATATGTTTATTAAATTAATGTTTTATTACCATAAATTGAAATAAAAGACATATAAAGGAGATATGTCAGTTAAAGGAATAGTTTATACCCAGAAGGGCTGGGTTTCCAGCAGTTTATCATAATGCTCACAATTTGTACCATCAAAAACACTCAGGGATCATCTATAAAGACACAGGGTTAGCCCCATGTGCAAGTCTCCTGAGATGAATTTAATGTTTGAGAACCTGAAAGCAGCTTGCCAGTTAAAGTCCATATAATTGCTTCAATGAAAATGGATGCATAATTTATGACACAACAATATCAGACAAATACAAAGATGAGAAAGTTTTTCTCTAACTGTGGTTTAGACAGTCTTGGAAGGTGGACAGAGAAAGGGAAAACATGGTCATTTCAGGAGTGTTAAGCTCTATGGAAAAGCAACAGTGTAACATTAACTTAATGTCCTTAAATCAGTGGTGCAGGCTGAGACACTAGTCCACATCTGTCATTTTCTTCCCATTTCTTAATATTTAAGTTCTATTTTAATATCAATAATAAAAGACTGATGAGAAAAGTCTAGATAATGTGTAAAATATATTGAAATGCATATACTTTAATATCTTTCATTTTTCTAGATTTTAATTTTTAATATTTTTATTGTTGTTAGTATTACAAATATCTTCCCCCCTGCCCAAGTCTTTACTACCCTATAGCCTGTGTCCATGGGTTATCTTTCATTTTTAAAAATGCATATTTGTAAAGCATTTAGAAGATGCAGAAAATAAAACTAGTAATAAAAATAATCTAATTTTTATTACAAAATTATTGATATATTGATATTTGATATATTATTGACAGTTTCTAAGTTCATGTATTTAAAATCTTAAGCAAATATTTATGCACAAAATATGGATTCAATAGAAATGATACAGGGTTGTATTCTTACCTTTAACCTAACTGGAAATTATAAGCATTATCTCATGCCATTATATATTATTTAAAAATCTACATTTAATTACACGACATGTTCTATCTTATAGCAATACTAACATGCATTTAATGACATTTCAAACATTAGACATTTAAGTTGCTCGTAGGTTTTAACTGTTTATAAATGTAATGTTTCTTATCTTTGTCCTAAATGTCTGGATTTCTGATGAGTTCCTTTGGCTAGAGTTCTAGAAAAGAAATTACTATACTAAAGAATATGAACTTTTACAGACCCAGATTGTATTAACAAATTGCTTTCCAGAAGGGTTGTACCAATTTACACAATATTGAGTATATACAGGGTGGGGCAAAAGTAGGTTTACAATTGGTCTTATGGAAAATCATAATAATTGCCTGGCCACCATGGCTCAGTGGTTGAGCATCGACCTATGAACCAGGAGGTCGTGGTTCCATTACTGGTCAGGGAATATGCCTGGGTTGTGGGCTCCAACCCCAGTGTGGAGAATGCAGGAGATAGCTGATCAATGATTCTCTCTCAGCATTGATGTTTATAGCTCTCTCTCCCTCTCCCTTCCTCTCTGAAACCAATAAAAATATATTATTTAAAAATAATTAATAAATAATAATACAAGAATACACTGTTTTGTGTACTTACAACTGTTACCCCTACTTTTGTCTGAGACTGTTTATAAGCCTTGAAGTGCACACATATTAAATATGACTTTAAATGTATTTAACAATTTGTTATTTAATAGTATTAACTGTTGGTTATTTTAATCTAAAAAATACTAACTAATAGAAAGATTGAAATATTTTTCATGGGTTTATATATTATTTGCATTTATTTTTTTTCTGAAATATGACATTTTTATGTTGCTCTATTGGTGTTTAAGT
The DNA here is from genome assembly GCF_014108235.1 of Myotis myotis. Taxonomy (NCBI): domain Eukaryota; kingdom Metazoa; phylum Chordata; class Mammalia; order Chiroptera; family Vespertilionidae; genus Myotis; species Myotis myotis. The sequence goes on from NW_023416379.1 coordinate 50,563,903, forward strand.
GGTTATTATAACTTGCATTAAAAGTTTGTAATTAAGGTGATCAATTCTTTTAGTTTGTTCCTTAAAAATATTTCATAGTTATTCCTTGCCTTTTAAATTTTTTAATGAATTTCATTATATATACCAACCTTTTGCTTTCTTTATCATTCCCCAACATAGCTTTAATGATTAGAAAGTGCCTTCTGGTTTAATAGTTGGACAAATATACAACCTCAATTATTTATAGATTAATAGTAACCAATTATAAAAATTGATACATTGCTAATATTGTTCAACAAATAAAACACCAGATTTAGAATATTTTATATTCACTGTCAGTTATTTATTACATAACATGTAGCACTTTTTAAGGTATGACTAGTAGTTCATTTAAATTTCTAGGGAAATTTAAACCTATTATAATTCAGTGTTTGAGATCTGTCAGAATTCCTTTAACATGTCACAGATTTTGATGTGTTATAATAATATTGATACATTTTAAAAGGAAACGACACCATATTCCCAGAATCAGAGTCATATCAAAAAGTGGGAGTCATCATATCGATTGTGTTTTCCCATCATTTTTCATTGCAGTGCAAATCTATTGCACTGCCATGATTTTCATCCTATATTTTTCTGAGGTTTTTTTTTTTTTTAATCCACTTGGGATTTGTATGACCTTTTTCTGTTATTTAATAAATTATTTCAGAATGGTATGGGTAATTCTTCAAAGGATCATCCAAATGATAGCAATGATCGGCCTTTATTTTATTCTATTTTTAATATATTTTTATTGATTTCAGAGAAGAAGGGAGAGGGAGAGAGATATAGAAACAGCAGTGATGAAAGAGAATCATTGATTGGCTACCTCCTGCACCTCCACAATGAAGATGGAGCCCACGACCTGGGCATGTGCCCTGACCAGGCATTGAACCCTGACCTCCTGGTTCGTAGATCAACACTCAACCACTGAGCCACACTGGCTGGGCTGGCCCTTATTTTATAGTTTATAAAAGAACTTGAACACTTGTTCCCTCTATAAGTTGTTCTTTACAGCAACAGCCCTATAAAATTGGTATTTTACAACTATTCAATTTTTCTTAATCCCTACTAAAGAGAAAAATAAGACTCAGAGATGTTGAATAACTTCCCTAAAATCATACAGTTAAGGCTGGCAGTGTTGGGGTTTGAAATTGTTCTTCTCAGTTTGGATCCCACGTTCCTAATTATCAATCTTTCTTGTGTCAACAAAGGAACATTTAAATGGAACTTTAACTGCTGTGGAGTGATGTGCAGACTATGTGTTAGAATAATAACTGTTTTGGAAGTAAACAGCTATAATAAAAGGCACATAAATTTTCAAATTTACTTATCCCCAAGTATCATCATAATATCTTCAGTATAACTTTAAAAAATATGTTTTAGAGCAATTTTAGGTTTGAAGTAAAATTGAGCAAAAAGTACGGAGTTTCAATGTATCCCCTGCCCTATAAATACATAGCCTCCTCCATTATCAACGTCCTCCACTGGATGTTGTTTTAAACAACGGATGAACCTTTATTTATACATCATAATCACCCAAAGGCCATAGTTTACTTTAGGGTTCACTCTTGGTGGTATGCATTCTATGGGTTTGGACAGATGTTTAATGACATGGATCCACCATTATAGTTTCATTCCTAGTGTTTTCATTGTCCTAAAACTCTCCTGTGCTCTGCCTATTTATTCTCGCCCCAACTCCTAGCAGTCATTTATCATTTTACTATCTCTATAGCTTTACCTATTCCAGAATGTCATATAGTTGGAATTATACAGTATGTAGCCAGATTGGTTACTTTCACTTAGTAATTCACACATTTAAGCTTCTCCATGTCTTTTTGTGGCATGATAGCTGGTTCCTATTTAGTGCTGAATTATATTCCGTTATCTGGATGTATCACAGTTTATTTATCAATTCACCAACTGGAGAGGATATCTTTGTTGCTTCCACATTTTGGCAATTATGAATAAAGCTGCTAAAAATATCATGTGCCAGTTTTTGTGTAGGTATAAGTTTTGAAATCATTTGGGCAAAGACTAATATTGGCTGGATCTTTTGCTAAGAGTATATAGTCATGCACTCCTTAATGATGAGAATACTTTCTGAAAAATGCATCATTAGGGGGTTTTGTCAGTGTATGAACAATGTAGAGTGCACTTACACAAATCTAGATAGTATAGCCTACTACACATCTAGCCTATATGGTATAGCCTATTGCTCCTAAGCTGCAAACTTATATAACACATTACTGTACTGATTACTATAGGCAATTGTAATACAATAGTAAAGCTTTTTGTTTATTTAACTGTATCTTAACATAGAAAAGTTATAGTGAAAATATGGTAGACCTGTATAGAGCGCTTACCATGAATGAAATTTACAGGACTGGAAATTGCTCTGGGTGAGTCAATGAGTGAGGGGTGAGTGAATGTGAAGGTCTAGGGCATTACTTAAATCACTGTAGGATTAAAAACACTGTACACTTAGGCTATAATAAATTTATAAAATAAAACAAGATTCAAATCAAAAACAAGAGAAAATGATGCAATCAGGACACAGAATAAATACAAGATGCATGAGGCGGCTGCTTGGCAAAATACAACATACTACTTTACAGCAAGCATTTGTTACAAGAAGAAAGAGAATGCTCTAAAATAACGATGAATGGTATCCTAGCTAATAAAGAGGGAATATGCAAATTGACGGTCACACCATAATGATCAAGATGGCTACGCCCACAGCAGAGGCAGGGATTCCATAACGCAAGATGACTGTGCCCACAGCGGAGGCCGAGTTCCCATATCGAGCCTTAACGAGCAATCAGCAGGGACCTGAGGCTGTGTGGCGCTGGGACGGGGCAGGGACCTGAGGCTGTGCCCTCCGCCTGGTGGAGCTTGACAGGAGACCTCAAACTGCGCCCCGCACTTTGGCGCCAGGTGGGGGCACCTCAGGCCATGCCCTCCCTCCCCCGCCTGGCAGGGCTTGATGGGGGACCTCAGGCCACGACCTCCACCTTAGCACCGGGTGTGGGACCTGAGGCCATGGCCCCCACCTGGCAGGGCTTGACAGGGGACCTCAGGGTGCACCCTCTATCTGGTGAGGCTTGACAGGGGAACCTCAGGCTGCGCCCCCAGCCCCAGCACCGGGCCAGGCAACCTGCGGCTGCGCCCCCCACCTGGTGGGGCTTGACAGGGGTTGGGCCAGCCGTGTCTGGATCTAGCCCAATGGGGGTGGGGCCAGCTGGGTCTGGGTCCGGCGCAATTTCAAGGTGCACATGGGTGGATGGGGCCTTGACTCTAGTTCCCATGGCATGCCCCAGACTCTGACAAGAGGAAGATTTTCATATACATTTTACTAATTTTCTTTCATCTCTGACACTTCTATTTTAGAGAAAGGGCAAATAGCAGTATTAAAATATTTCTTCTAATTAATTCCCTTTTAATGTGCACAAATTTTATGCACCGGGTCACTAGTAGTATAATAAATTAATATACCACTCATATTGTCATTTATTGTAATTCTCAAGTAGTATGTACTGTACACAGTTATGTGTGCTATACTTAAAATTTTTTTAAAATATATTTTTATAGATTTTATTGAGGAAGGGAGAGGGAGAGAGAGATAGAAACATCAATGATGAGAAAGAATCATTGATTGGCTGCCTCTTACACACCCCCACTGGGGATCGACACAGCAACCCAGGTATGTGCCCTGACCAGAATCAAACAGTGACCTCCTTGTTCATAGGTCAATGCTCAACCACTGAACCACCATCTGGGCTGTTCTATACTTAACTTTTTATATAACTGCCATCACGTAGGTTTGTTTACCAGCATCACCACAAACAGATGAATAGTACGTTGCATTATGAAAAACATTACAATGGCTATGATGTCACTAGGTGATGAGAATTTTTCAGCTCCATTATAATCTTAGTAGAGGCCCAGCATGCACAAAATCATGCACGAGTAGCTCACTTCCACTTACCTCAGCTGGTTGCCTTCCCCCCCGCCCCCCCCGACCCACCGCTGGTAGCTCGCACCTCGCCCTGCCCACTGTAAGAGCCTTTGCTCCTTTGGTTGTGATGGCATTATGGAGTTAGGGCCACTGGCTTTTTATATATATAGATGGGATCACCACTGCATATGCTGTTGGTGGGTGAGTAAAACATTGTTATGCCACCCATTATATTTAGTTTTGTAATAGATATAACTTCCTTAAAATATATTTATGCACAAAAACACATGCAAACAGATTCAAGGGAAAATAATCTGGGCAGTATAAATGTTCTTAACATGGATTATTCAAATTATAGCACGTTCCTCAGTTTAATGTTAAATTAGATAATACATAAGAAGTTATCATACAGTGAGCTGCATATTTATTGTGAGGATGGTAATGATAATTCTACAACTCTTTGGGTTCAGAGGATTTGCATCTGAACCTGGGTGTGAGTTTGCATCATGTGATTCTCCTGTGGAGTAGATTATTCATAATCTATTCAAAGTGTTCTTAATGAGTTGGGACAGATTAACTCAGGGTTCTTGAATTTTCCTGTGACTACAACCCAGAGGTAGTTACTATCTGAAAGATTTCTGTATCATTCAAAATTCAAAATGAGCTAAGATAGGGAAGCCATAAGAGATCAGCAGTAACTGGTTTCTGTAATGGCCATTAAATGGTCTCAATAACCATTGGTACCTACTAGGAAACTATTAGTTTATTGAACACATATGTACTGAGCAAATTTACAAAAGTGAAATAATTAGGTAATGTTAATTTATTAACTTTTTTTCCCATAAACATAGTACCCAATCTCTGGGGAGATACATTCTTCATGATCTTTCATGGCAAGATTTAGCATTCATTTATTTATGATTCTTGCCAGAAACAATTTTTACTGTGAAGGTGGGAAAATGGTGATTTTTCTATCATCACTATTTCTTCCAAATTCTACTGGAACAAAGAGCTCTCATTTATTTTTTTCTAATTATGTGTGTGAATCCATGTATATCCATCTATCTGTCTATCTACCTATTGTCTATACTCTTTCTCTTGTCAGTATAGATTTATGAATTCCTATTTTATTCAATTGATTATCATTTATTTCTGTCCTTATTTATTTTATACTTAAATTATCCCAGATTTTCCCAATAGCAACTCCTTTCAACTATGCCGTTTTTTTCTATGCCATTATTATCATGTGCTTATTTATTAATTTATTATTATTATTAAACATATTTACTTTCTGTAAAATGTTTCAATCTCAATTTCCAGTCCTAAGATGAAACCAGACAATTTTCTAAGAAGTCCTCATTCCTTCCAGTGGGGAATCATATTTACAAATCAAGATTTAGGTTTATTTATTGCTATCAGGATATCATTACACCTTGTCCTATTCATCTCACAGAACTAAAATATCTGAATTTATGTGTATGTATGTGTGTATATACACATAGCATCTATATACAGTTACCTCCAACTTTGACACACCCCCTGGGTTTCAGCTAGCCTTTCCCCAGGCTGTATTTGTATGCTCCCTGGTTCATAATTAGAACCGGAGCTTCAAACACACTTAGTCATTTACTCAATCTGACAGTACACATACAAAGGCCTCAGAATAGTTAGGTCCTCAAAATTATTAAAACACAACCCACAAGAAAGTTCAAGATTCATTTGCAGTTCTATATTTCCCTTACATCGAGAGTATACAGTTAAAATGCCATGTTCAAATATTATAGGAGTTAATATTTATGTCTGTGCTTTTGTTTGTTTGATTTTGCTTTTTCCTCCTTCAGTGTGGCTATGCCATTCCTGTGTAATACAGCAGAGTTCTTTTCTTTCTGTACTCAGTTTTTTTTAAATTTTATATTTATTTATTTTCCCTTTTTATTAAAAGTATTGGGGTGACACAGCTTAACAAAATTATACAGGTTTCAAGTGTACAATTCTAAACCCATCACCTGTGCAGGGTGAATATCTGCAACAGTAACAGGCAAAGGGATACCATGCATCAGAACTCATTTGAGATCGCATTTTCTTATGGTTTGGATATGCTTCTACTTAAATCTGATTACTGGGAACATGTGACGCTGGAGTCTGACATTCTGTGGACTCATCTTTGTTTTCATCAGTAAATCGGTTTCTCTCCTGTGTGAACTGCTGTGCTGTCGGGGGATGCTGTGAATACTGTGCTGAGAAGGCTTGCACAAATAAAGTCTAGATTTAGTAGAGATTCGACTACATCATGAATACTGATGTCTGCCATGGTTGTGAGACCGGGGCCTGGCAGCTGGCTTCTATTCCTTGTTCATTTGCCAGAGAAAATCAATTTTTTCTTCCTTATAAACTCTTGTTTTCTGCTTTAAGAAAAAAAAGAAAAAGAAAAAAATTAAAGGAGAGAGGACTTATAATTTATCTTGTTAATCCTAAACGTTGTTCTGAGAATTTAATCATATCATGTTTATAAACTCTTTGTAAATAATAAGTAATCTTAAGATATAACTTACTATTGCATTTGGAACATAATAGAAGACATGGAGGGGTAGACTGTTTCTACCTTGTTTTAAGATGAGATCGTTTGGGCAGTACCTTATTTTTGGCAACTCTGCACAGTGGGAGTTAAAAGTCCCACTTCAGAGATTAAGGTGCGTAATTTTAGAGTACCTAAGAATAGCAGGATAAAAATTGACCACGGGTTAGCTCACACTGGCCCCTCCAATGAGGCCACAGGCTACCGGTGGGTCATGATGGCAAAACTTTCCAAAGCTCGGCCTTGTTCCCTTTAAAGATTACCTCCGCTGGAGTCTAAGACCTTCAGATCACAGCAGGAGGAAAACTTTAGCTCTTTGCCTTTTACATTTCACCAGCTTGACTCATGACCTTCCCAGCCAGACGGGGAACCAGTGACAGAGTGTACATTGATGATACATCTCAACTTTCCTGGTGCATCATATAAAATAAGCGCCTTCCTCAGAAGTTTTCTAGTTCAGAGCCGCGGAACGCTTGCTGTCATGCCATGGCTCCTGGACAGGACTCCGTGCGACCGGGCTGCCTGTGCTTCTGGCGCAGTGAGCCATGGGCAGTGGCGCGGGCTTCTCCTTTGCAGCGGGCCCTAAAGCTGGCAATACTTTTGAGCAGCAACGGCCACCGGGGATCAAATACTGTTCTTCTGCCGTAAGGACTGATGTTTAAAATCACTCTGGAACCTCCCACAATTCGTAGGTCACCCTCCCATATTATGGAGAATAAAATGCCAAGGCAGACTGATTGTTCTGCTTAACAGAATATTGGATCTATATTGGATCTACACACCTCACACTCATCAGAAAATACAGGAACTGCAAGAATGGCTTATCTGTACAGTAAATATATTTTTTTATTTTTCTGTTTTCATCTATTTGTTGACGAGGCCAAAGGCAAAATACATTATAAAATAACAACAAAACCACAAAGTCAGCTTTTTTGAATATTTATTTGCCTCTTTCTTGGCATCAGGTTGTTTATTCATTTATATTTGTATTTATTATTCATCAAAGCACTTTGATATTTAAAGCTTCATGTCAAGAGATGAAATGCAAATAGCCACTCCTCAGAAAGGAACCCTAGAACTTTAGCTATCTTAAAAATTCTAATGTAATTTTAGCCTCACCAAATGAGGCTAAAATAAATGATAATTTGATTATAATAATATTCATTCAAATTAATGGAATAAATTTTTAGTTGTTGCTTTTTTTTTTTACATGCTCATTAAAATATACTGATATGCAAAATCAGATCTCACTACGTTATGGCCAAAGGAAAGCCTCAAACAAGTAAAATAATAAACTAAATACTTATAATGCCTTCATTTAAAAAAATAAATGCTTAGTACCAATTTCAGAGAGACAGGTTACTCTATGGTCCTGTGCTATAAATCTCTGTTATTCAAAAGTGATATCTGTAATACTATCAACAATAAAAAGTATATTTAAAAAATTGATCATAGATCTAAAATGCATTGCCATTAAAATAATAAAATAAATAAAAGTAAAATTGATGAAAATAATAATGGTGAGGCTAGACTCAGACCTCACTGATAATCTGTAAAAGGCAAAGAATCAGAGAATAATCACAGAAGTATTTCTTGAAATTTTGACTGCATGGGAAAAATAAAGAATACAAACCACTATGTGGAGACCTAATTATTAGAAGCTTTTCAACAACGGCAACAGATTTTAACCAGTTGTGTCTATGGAAGCGTTGTCAAATGTACCAGATTTCTTTTACAAAAATCAAATTAAGTTGATGTTGAAGTTCATTAAAAATAAATTTTATTCTAGGATTCAAAATACCTGTGGCTCAATCTTGATTAAATGCTTTAAGTCCTTCATTGTGTGTTCTGGCATTTCTTAGTCCTGAGAAAATAAATTTCAAATGCTAAACGTATTGTATTTTTCACAACTAATATAATATATATATATATATGTATGAACCTTACACTTTAGATTTATTTTCACATTCTAACCTGCAAGCAAAAAAATGCCAACTTGTAAAGACATCTAGTAATTATTTAGTAACCATCATTAATTTTATTTTATTAGGAGGCTGCCATATCGTGGCTGTTATTCACCCAGAGAAGTCAAATTTCATTCAATCTCAGTTACAAATCTTTGATGACATGTTTAAATGCACTCTACATGGACTCATTCGTTTTAAAAAATGACATTGGTTTGTTTTCCCTTTTCCAAAATAGCAAGTAGTTCATCCACATCAAGTAGTTACACTCCACTGAAAAATGATTTTGCAAAAGCATATTGAACAGCTGAATCAAATAAACAGTAATAATAAAACACCTTTTTTTTTTTTTTTTTTTTTTTTTAAATAATTCTTTATTGTTGAAAATATTACATATGTTCCCCTTTTTTCCCCATTGACTCCCTCCAGGCCCTCCTCCCGCCCCAGGCCTTCAGCACCCTACAGTCTTTTCAATTAATTTTGTTGGGAAAACTGGACATTTATATACAAAAGAATAAAATTAGATGTCTATCTTGCACCACTCACAAAAATTAATTTTATTTTTTTTTTTATTTTATTTTTTTATTGCTTAAAGTATTACAAAGGGTATTACATATGTGTCCATTTTATCCCCCCGCCCTAGACAGTCCCCTAGCCTCCCCTATCCCCCCATGCTTATGTCCACTGGTTATGCTTCTATGCATGCATACAAGTCCTTTAGTTGATCTCCTACCCCCCTACCTTCTGCCCCGCAACCCTCCCCGGCCTTCCTGCTGCAGTTTGACAATCTGTTTGAGGGAGCTCTGCCTCTGTATCTATTATTGTTCAAAAGTTTATAATGGTCTCTATTATCCATGAATGAGTGAGATCATGTGGTATTTTTCCTTCATTGACTGGCTTATTTCACTTAGCATAATGCTCTCCAGTTCCATCCATGACGTTGCAAATGGTAAGAGTTCCTTCCTTTTTAGAGCAGCATAGTATTCCATCGTGTAGATGTACCACAGTTTTCTAATCCATTCATCTACTGATGGGCACTTAGGCTGTTTCCAGATCTTAGCTATGGTGAATTGTGCTGCTATGAACATAGGGGTGCATATATCCTTTCTGATTGGTGTTTCTGGTTTCTTGGGATATATTCCTAGAAGTGGGATCACAGGGTCAAATGGGAGTTCCATTTTCAGTTTTTTAAGGAAACTCCATACTGTCTTCCATAGTGGCTGCACCAGTCTGCATTCCCACCAGCAGTGCACAAGTGTTCCTTTTTCTCCACATCCTCTCCAGCACTTGTCGTTTGTTGATTTGTTGATGATAGCCAGTCTGACAGGTGTGAGATGGTACCTCATTGTTGTTTTGATTTGCATCTCTCGGATGATTAGTGACTTTGAGCATGTTTTCATATGTCTCTTGGCTTTCTGAATGTCCTCTTTTGAAAGGTGTCTGTTTAGGTCCTTTGCCCATTACAGTAATAATAAAACACCTTTGATTACTAATTTTTATTGAGTCCCTGCCCTCCGTGCTAAAATGATAGGGTATAGTTTCTATGTCAGGACTGCATGGGTCATTGCAGCTGCCAGTGGATTTTTAAACAATTGAGCTTCAACCTTTGAAACCAAGGATTCATCACAGAAATGCTGACACAGCTGTAACTGATGTGGTGTGAATGGCATTGCTGCACTCTGCATGCTATTAGTCCTTGTAGCCGGAACTGGCCCAGTTGTGTTCTGCAAACTTTAACCAAGGAGAAGTCTTTAACATTTCAGCAAGACACAGAAGTGTCCTGCATGTTCTCATTTGTGTGGTGTGAAAAGAGGTGTGTTGTGGTGTTTATTACCAGGTCAGTATCTTGGGGTTGGCTAATCATTGGCCCAAATATAAATCCATGATCCCAGCTTTTCCAGATATTTGTATGGCAGGCAGCTACACAGCAGCAACTTCTGTAATCCCTTCTCCTGCAGTTAGAGCTACTAGAAAAGCTTAATAATATCCCAGAGGCAAAGATGAAACGGTATTTCCACAGCTACTGTTTGCTGTAGAGAGCTTTTGAAGTCAAGCCTAAGATGTCTTTATTTCCCTACCAGAAAGGAATTTTTTTTTGCCCTCTTTTACTCTGCTGTTGTCATGATGATAGCTTTCTGCTTGAAAAATATTCCAAGCAGCTGCAGCTCTCCCATAAAGCATTAGGGAATGAGAACAGCTTTTCATCAGGGGCTGTTGGAATCTGTAACTACAGTTTGTCACTGCCGAAACCCACGGCTATGCTGCCAGTGATCTCAATTTAAAACTCTCAGCTTCTTTCTTATCAGGTGGAGGGCAGCCACGACTTTCATTGTCAGCTTATTGGGGACTGCCCTCACTTTTAACTTGTGTGGTTAATTAAGTTCTAAATTGGGTGTAGTGTAGAGCTCCCAATTCAACCTTTGTCCGGTACCATCTAAAAAACAAAAAGCAGGAGGCCCAGAATGCACTGAAAACTAAATTAATTGTAGCGGTGCGTATAAAAGTGAAATTCAGATCCAATTTACTTAATGTAAGGGAAGAGATACTACGTGTTGGTCTAAGTCTTCATTTCAGACAAACTCTGATCATTAGATCACAGTGGAAAGTTGTAAGGAAATGTAGAGCATAAAACAGCCTTTTTATTTATATAATTGGTAGCACAATTGTCAACTATAATAGGAAACGGTGAATTTTGGAGAAGAATGTAGCAAATCAAATCAAGGAAAAAACAAATAAAAACAGCAACATACCAATAGCACAAAGTCAGAACGTTTCCAGGAAATGAAACACTGCAAATATCTTCAGACATGAGAGAAATATAATTTGTTAAGAGAGGTTGTATTATACTGGCATTATTTAACTATAAAAGTGTGGACGAAAGGGGCCACATGCTAACCTGACAAGCTCAGGGAAGGCCTGCCTGGCAGTCTTGCAAACTCTAAGACCTAAAGTAACCACAAGGATGGTCTGACATGAAAACTTCAACTAAAAGCAGTTATGGTGGGTAGGCATATCCTAGGCCAGTATCTTTCCCGACAAGGTCAATCTTTATCTTAACTGGGCCTATTGTCTTTTTGCATTGACAATAAATATCCTTGAAATGTCTGCGTAACTTGTAACTTCCCTTTTTTCCAGACCCCTCAGGGCACAACCAAATGCCCTACGCCCCAGGACAGAGACCACAAATTCCTTCATTGCTTTTGTTATCATGTTAATTGTTGACTGTTAACTATCCTGTACCCACCTAAGTAAAATAAGTATGTGTCTATCCTTTTACTCTTTATCCAATCCTTAAGGCCCGCCCCCCCCCTTTGCTTTTTCCTGCCTCTCTAATCTATCACCAATGGATTTCATGTAACTCACCTACATCTCCTTTGATTGCAATGTACACAACAAGGTGAAAAATTGCCATTCTCTGGAGCATTATCCCACTTCATTGAGATTCTGCTTCCCAGCAATTGTCCATAGTTTGGCACAAATAAACTCACAGAAATTCTTTACAGGTTTGAATGTTTTTATGTAAACAGAAGTTTGATACTACTACACAAAATGATGAAGTATTTTATGAAAAGAATACTAAGCTTTTAACCAGATATGCCTATGGATTTTTCAAATATATATTTTACAAACTTAAATTTTATTGTACTTATAGTTTAATCTGTAAGGAAAAGGAAAATCAAGAGAAAATGTCCAATTTCAGAAATGGATTTAAAAAAAAGAATAGATATTTGAAGAATGTGTGTCTTGTTTTATTTTTGAGTACATAAGCCTCTATCACAGCTACATACTATAAAATAAGAGAATAATTTCAAGAGAGACAAATGTTATCAGATAAATATTTTTGCTAATATTTTCCAATTCTTTGCTGAATTGAAAAATAATAACTGCAGTAATTAAATATGTAATTAATAATTATCTGAACTCTAGGAACATTTTGCTTAATCGGGCAATCGCATCACTAAATGAAAACTGTTTCAACTTTTTTTAAATTTTGAAATGTATTTTTATTTATACCTTTTTTAATTCCAGAAAGGATGTGAGAAAGCTGAGAGACTTACTTGTTACTACTAAATAGGTATATACTTTTTTTTTTTCACAGTTGTAGTCCAAATAGTTTAATATCAAAGTTGGGAAACATGACTAATGGGGTTAGTCCTAGGATGAGTGCTACTTAATAATTCCATCAATCATCTCAAAATATGCTCATTTACTTAGTTAATAACATCAGGCTGGGATGGATTATTTAGCACCTTGAAAGACAGAATTAAAATATAGTGTGACCTTGAGAATTAACAAGTCTCAGAAGTTATGAAAATCAAACTATAAAATCTTAAGAAAATACATATTAATGTAATCGTAATCCTGCAGGCCTAAAATCCTGAATGGCAGATTTGAAACAGATTTATTTATTAATTTTATTAAGAAAGCATATCATGGGGGGAAAGAGGGACATTTCTAATACTTTCAGTGATAAAGATAAATAAAAAAATAAAGCATAGCTCAATCTCAGAGGAAAAAAGAATCTATAATAATAAAAGTGTAATATGCTAATTAAACTGGACATCCTTCTGAATATCCTTCCGGACAACCTTCTGGACAAAGCCGAGGCTGTGAGAGAAGCCTGGGTCCCGGGTGCCAGAGGGAAGCCAGTGCCGGCAGCTGGGGGAAGGAAGACCTACTCTTGCATGAATTTCATGCATCGGGCTCTAGTCTTAAATATTTATCTTCCTGGGAGACAGTATTGCATAGTGGTTAAGAACATGGCAACTGAAATCTTCTGGCTTAGGTTTAAATTCTGCCTCTACCTATTAATGTGATCATTGTCAAGCTACTTAGTATCTCTGGATCTCAGCATTCTCATTTGCTAAGTGGTAAAAACTATAGTACTACTTTCTTTTTTTTTTTTTTTTAATATATTTTATTGATTTTTTACAGAGAGGAAAGGAGAGAGATAGAGAGTTAGAAACATCGATGAGAGAGAAACATCGATCAGCTGCCTCCTGCACATCTCCTACTGGAGATGTGCCCGCAACCCAGGTACATGCCCTTGACCGGAATCGAACCTGGGACCTTTCAGTCCGCAGGCCGACGCTCTATCCACTGAGCCAAACCGGTTTTGGCTATAGTACTACTTTCATAGGATTTTTACATGGATTAAACTGGAGCAATGCCTGGAATATACTAGTAATAAGAGCAATATAACTATAAACACACATAATTTAATTTATCTGTCTAAAGGTCACCAGACTAAGAAATGAACACAATAACTGGGTCTATTTTATCAATTGAGGAAAAAACCTTCTAAGAAGGCTGAGTTTAGATCTGGTTTCTGAGGATGATGAGATTCATGATTGGCCTAGAAAGAGTCTGCTAGTTTCATACATTTTAAATTATTGTTAAAGCACAATTATGTCCCTTAAAAATTTTAAAACATAGTTCAGTCTGTATAAGTACTTTATCTTTCTTGGAAATGGGAAAATATCTGTGAATTAAGAAATTGAGGGAGTTTTATTCAAGATGGACAGCTATGGGAGGTCTTATAACGATTTGGTAAAATCTTGTGAATTTACGGACCAGTACTTAGTGATTCTCACATAAAAGTGCTAAGAAAAAATGAATATTGATTTATTCATCTGCAAACACAGATGAATAATATTCAATAATAAAAAATATCATCTTATTCACATTAAACAAAGTATAATAATTTTTTAGGCTAAATAATTGGAAGATATAATGTCAAGCCCTCTTGGAATTTAAAAATGTCATTCTTTCAGGTCAGTGATTCTCATTAAGGATGAGGAGTGAAGGTATCTGAATTACCTGCATGATACTTTTGCAAATTAAACCCACTCATCACAGAGGCAAATACACACAAATTCTAATATGCTATGCTGGAGGATGGTACTTCTACCTCTCTATGATTTACCAACAGGTGAGTCACTGCTACAAATGAGAACATATACCAGGTAGTGCTAATCATGAGAAAATTCATGACCCTCTATTGTTTAACATGCCAGAATCCACTCTATATGTCTTTCTCATAATTGAGTATATTAGGCTTAAACATTGTATTAGGCAGGATTAAATTAACCATTCCAGATAGTTTATTTATGCCTCAGGTTTTTATCTTTAACATGGGAATATTACAAATTATTAAACTCTAATAGGAAAGGTTAAGTCAAATATGTTTTAATACTTTGCAAATGTAAGAGTCCTACATATGTGAGAAATATAAGTTATCACTACATGCTGAAAACAACCAGACCCAAATGCACAACAATTTAGACTACATAAAATACTGGCCCAGTTTGAATTCCAGTTAATTAGGTCAAGATAATTTGGCAGCCTTTCTAATGTCTTTCTCTGAGCACTAAGGAGTGTGGCAATGGGCATCTCCACAGTGCCTAGAGATAGTCACTGAACAGAGCTGACTCAAGTGGTTTAATAAAATTGGTCATGCCCTACCAGCCTGTAGATTGGCTGCCATTCCTCATTTATTCCCCAATGCCAATTGTCATATGAATGTTCTCTCAGTAAAATTCTGTGCCCAGGTGCTTTTTTTTTTAAAGGCATTGTACAAACATGGAACAGCTATAATAAATCCCACTATTAAAGTTGTCACCAGAGCCCCTGAACCTGACCATAACACGATCCAGAGATTTTTCAAGGAGCTGATCTTATTCATGTTTATTTGGGGCATTATCTTCCACTACTAAAAAGCATCTCTTGTTTTCTTTAATAAACCTCTGTTTTTTCAGCTGAACATATAGGAAAGTATGTCATTTCTTCATAAATGTTCTCTCTGTATGCTTTTATTTATTTTCATAAATACTAAGAATACAGCATACTTCAGGATTTAATATATAGCCTGCTGCTAAACAATTTATGTAGAAATAATAGCTAACACATTAAGAGAAATGATATTAAAACTAAGCCCCCTGCAAGTACCTGAGAGAAACATCAAACTCTGCAAATGTTTTTTAAAGTTAAAATGGAACTACTTGATTAAATTCACAGAAGCATTTCTTTAAGTTAGCCAAGAATCTTTATTCACTAGAGATGGGATTAAGGTTTTAAATTCTTGATATTAGTTGACCAGTTGAGTATCTGAAAAAAACTGAGTAAAAACCTGCTGGCATTCCGCTGATTTCATTAGCAACAAATTATTTTTCTAATCGCCCTCACTGCTGCTCAATACCTACTTTCTGTTAATTACAATCTGGGGATGGAGAGAAGAGTGATGGATTTAATTTCAAAAGATCAAGTTTAAATTTGTGATCTCCACAATTAAAAAATATTAAACAAGCTCTCCCTGATGCTTCTTATGATTTAGAGGGGGAATAACATACACTTGCATCAAAGAAGAACTCCTACTTGATAATTTAGTTTTGTTTAAATTGCTGGAGTAATTTCCATCTTTTGAATCTGTCTCTTCCCAATTGTGTGGCTGTTATTTAACTGATTGCATTCATCACTCATTCACAAACTTGAAGGGCAGCAGGGTGTGACACCTAAAAAGATGCCACTTTGGCATGTGGATTATTTTGAGTTGAAGGCAATCAAGACCCAGCATATTCAGAAAAAACTTTTACCTCTTCCTTAACTAACTAAAATAATATGAATAGGGGCTCTGACCCAGAAAGAACGCTATCACCAGATATATGTATATATACTAGGGGCCCAGTGCATGAAATTCATGCGGTGGGGTGGGGGGGTCCCTCAGCCCAACCTGTACCCTCTCCAATGTGGGAGCCCTTGGGAGATGTCCAACTGCCAGTTTAGGCCCGATCACACAGGTCACAATATAGGACCTCTGGCTCCTAACCACTCTGCCTGCGGGCCTGATCCCCCTAACTCCCTCCCCTGCTGGCCTGGTCACCCCTATTAACTTTTTTTTTTTTTTTTAATGTTATCCCCTTCACACACAATTGTATTTGACTTCCTTATTGGCTTCTCCCTGTCACACAATTTTTGTCTCCTTTATGTAATACTTTTCCTACTGACTCACCATTTATAAACTTTTCTTTCCTCCTTATTTCCTACTTCTGTTCCATCATCCTTCTTCCCATCTTTCTCCTACCCTCCCTCTCTCCCCACATTCCTTCTTTCTTTTATCTTTACCCCTCCTCTCCCTCCCCTTTTCCTTCCTTCCCACCTTAATTTTTTTCTTCACTTCCGCCCTTGGACCTGCTTTGCTCCCTGCCCTATTTCTTCCTTCTTCCCATTCTCCTTTTAAGCTCTACGGGCTCCCCTTTAAAACTTTTCTTTCCTCCCTCTTTCTCTCTCACCCTACCTTTCCCATACACTCTTCTTTACTTACTTCCACTGTTTTAATATCCATCTATCTACCTGCTAATTATTCACTCTCATTTATCTTTTCTGACTCCTACTTTTAAAATTTGCCCCAGTATACAACTATACTTGATTCTCATTACAGCTCCTACAGTTCACTCATACATCCTCTTCCCTTCTTTAACTCTTTTCTCTACTGACTCCTTTATAAAGTTCTTCCCTCCCTCCTTCCCTTCTTCCCCATCTTCCCCCTCCTCCCTCACTCTTACTCTTTTTACAGGCTAATTAAAAGTTGTATGCTTTTTCTCCTTAGTACTGACTGCTTTCCTCTCTGGGACCTGTAGCCTCCTCTGTTTGGGCACTCGGGCCCCTCTTGTACAGGCTTTGAGGGGTCGAGCAATGATGCAGCTGTGTTTTGCCCACCGTGGCCTGCACCTCCCCCCTCCGTGTTGGGGGAGGGTCCAGCTGGCATCCATTGCGGAACCGCTGTGTTATGTGCGCGTGCATGTGCATTCATGTGCACACAAGGCTATTCTCCCATTGAGTGCTGAAGAGGGTGCGGGGGGCACGCGGAGGCCTTTCCTGCCACCCGGCATGCCCTCTCCCACTCCTCCAGTGGCTCTCCATCTGCTCCCCTCCGGAATTCACAGGTGATGGGCGTGCTTGCACAGGCATGGTCAGGCCCCACTTGTCCTCCAGGGAGCATTCTGCCCAGGATTCGAGCCCCCATCCAAGTTGGACTGGGCAGATGAATGAACGGACAGCTGGAGAAAGCTGCGGCGGCTTCCCTGTGGTGTGAGGGTCGCCTGTGCACTCTCTGTTGTCGCACCCGGGCCCTTCCTTCATGGTGTTGGGTCCACACCCTCTCGATTTGCGTGCGCGACTCCTCCCAGGGGTCATCACTGATGCTTGCGCCCCCGGTTGGTATCTGATGACTGTGCCCTGATAATTGGCCTTCTGCCGTGCAGGTGTTGCCCCTCGGCTCCCCTGACCTCAGCGGGGGGTGTTGGTGGTATCCCCTGGCAGAGTGCTCTCGGACAGGCCACGGTCTCACGGGGGTGTTTGTGGGAGGCGTGCACCCAGGATAAAAAGAGGACTCTGGTACCAGGGGCAGGGAAGCGAGCCTCACACAAGTCCCCCTTCTGTGTGTGCACCTGCTGGCCTGGCAATATGCAAATTGATAGTTACTGGGACACCATAATGGACAATTAGCATATTACCTCTTTATATGTATAGATATATTATTTTTATTTGTTTAAATTTTATTTTATTGTTTAAAGTATTACAGATAGTAGTACATATGTATCCTTTTTTCCCCCTCCATTGACCTTCCCCCGGCCTCCCCTACCCCCCTGCACATGCCCTCCTGCATGGCAGGGCAAACATCTGTTTACTAAACATAAACTCTTTCTATTTTCCTGTGATACATCTTCCTTTTCTTTAAGTTCCAAGCCCCTGTCACCCTCAGCTCAGGAAGGCACATAAACCTCAATTGCCTGTCTTTGAGTCTCAAGTCTTTGTGAGTTCCTGTATGTACATTAAATTTGCTTATATCCTGTTAATGTCTTATCTCATTTTTATTGCTAGACCAGCCAACAAGCTAGAAGGGAAAAAAGAAATTTTTCTTCCCAGATATCAAAAAATATTTATTGAGGACCCAGGAAGCACCAGATATGGATAAAACACTGGAGTAACATTGTACAGCAGACAGTGATTCCTACTTTCAAGTTGACCCCAGGTTAACTAGGGAAGCAAATAGAAAATGGCAGTGCAATGTGCCATTACTTAAGTGTCATGGCAGTACATAAAAGGGTCACCTTAACCAATCTTGTTTTACAGGAAATGATGGTTTTTCCAATCAACTGAAGCATGCTAGTCCTACCTTGTGGTTAGGCACTAGCCACAGACACTAGAAACAAAACAAAAAAAACATAAATAAGACTGATTGAATTTTATGATGAGGGTACACAAAAATGTTATTGGATTTCCTTATACTTATTTATTTTGAATTGTATATAGAATTGGTACAAGGTACCTGGAAAACATGAAGAGTTCAAGAATGGAGATATGGGAAGCACAAGGGGGAGGGACACTAGGTTGAATATTCATGGCAAATGAAATAGCTTTTATAAACTCTAAGTGTGAAAGAAAACATGGTTTTTTCTAGAAATTAATCATGATCTCCTTACTGGAACATGGGTTCCTTTAATGCAGGTGTCTGTACCTAGAACAGTACTTAACAATTTTTAATATCAAAGTCATCTGGGAATCTTGTGAAAATATATATACTTTCTCATGAGGTCAAAAATGGGCCCAAGATTCTACATTTCTGACAGGCTTCCATGAGATGCTGATTCTGCTCATTTGAGGACCCCATGCAGACTTTCAAATCTAAGGAAGACTCACAAACTATTAAGGGAAGCATAGGAGAGCTCACAACTATCGAGGAAGACAGATTCATATGTAAATAAGCTGAATAAAATCAATCTGTTCTAATAAAAGTATACACTGTATACTATGGAAATTTGAAGAAGGCAGGAAGCTACTTATTGCACATGTAATTTTATGGAAGACTTCTAGAAATGCCATTTGATCAGAATCTTGATTTCTTTCTTGGAATTTCAACAGAAGTGCCAAGAATTTTTGCAAAAATAGAGTCACAAAAGCTAACAGCTTTCCTGTGGATCATTAATTTTGGGTTGCTTAGGGTGCATGCAAAGAAATGACAGAAATTAGAAAGATTTTGAATTTCTTGCAAGGCATGTAAATTCCAACCTTACTTAAGTTCATGAGTTTAAATTCCACAGAGGGTTAATGCAGATAAAGTTGATATGGTTTGACAAACCTTAAGTTAGTGCATGCTGGCAAGCTAAATCTTTAACTCTGTTTTTTTATCAATTATTTTTACATAATTTTCTCCAGAAAACTGGGATCATTAAACATTTTTCTTCATAAATTTTTGTGCTATTCTAATATTTAGTATGATGGTAAATCTTATATGACAACCTTGCATCGCCAAGATACCCAGATGTTTGATCAACCACCAGTCTGAATGTTGCTCTGAAGGTATTTTCTAAATGAGTTCAACATTTAAATTATTAACTATGCTTTGAGTTAAGTGTATTACTCCCCATAATAAGCCTCACCCAATCAAACAAATTGAGGTCTTCCAAGGAAGAGAGAATTTTTCCTTTAGTTCTTGAGACTTGAACTCTAACATCAACTCTTCTCTGTGTTTTGAAGCTATAGGATCACATAAGCCAGTAAAATCTCTGTACAGATACGTATATTCACACACACACACACACACACACACACACACACACACACACACACACACCTATTGATTATGTTTGTCTGGAAAACCCTGACAAATATATTTTACTTCCACTAATTCTAGAAGACTATTATATACATGAGACTGTCAGTGTTTGAAAAACACTGCAACATTTCAGAAGTTTTGAGCTCTTCTTAGGAATTGGTCTTATGTCATTTAGTCCCTTAGAGGTATTTTGGAGAAGTATGTACCCATCCTTGACTTTGGATGCTATAATTAATGGGTTAAAATTAGTACATATGGAAAAATACCTTATATGTATGAATAAATGAATGAGATACATGATCTCAGTTCAATTTATTTCAAAACATATTTGGTGAGCACCAGCTCTATGCCAGAGTTGGTGCCAGGAGCTGGGGAAGAGAAGGTAAGTGAGACAGAATCTCTACTCCAATGCCAGGAGCTGGTCCATCCTTGCTGTTTCAAGGGACCTGGCATATATGGCATACTGTTCTTAATATGTTTGCTCACCTTCTTGGCACTATGTGTTTTAACCAAGGTCACCTCTCCGAGAAATGTTGTTTCCCCAGGTAGGGATTTTCCCCTGAAGTTAGGGAGGGAATAAAACCCCTTAACTAAGTGCCAGGCGGGTAGTTAATCACTTTAACTACGAACAATCATGCTTAAGCTACATAATCTTTACTCCCTGGAATGGAGATAAGAAACGCCCTAACCTTTGGAATAGAGATTGATAGGATTGGAATCAACTGGTATAAATACAGATGTAACAAGACAACAGGACACAGAACCTAGACACAGAACCTACACAGAACCTAGAGACAGAACATGGCAAAAGATCCTGGACAGAAACTGGCCACAGAACCTAGAGACAGAACCTAGCCAGAGAACCTGGCTGAAGAAACTAGAGACAGAACCTGGCTACAGAACCTGGCTGGAGATCCTAACCAGAACTTCGCTGGAGATCCTGGACAGAACCAGTCTGGAGAACCTAGCGACAGAACCTGACGACAGAACCTGACTGGAGATCCTAGATAGAACCAGGAGAGAGAACCCAACCATGCTGGTCAACTGAATGCTGTCTCCGTGTCATTCCTTCTTCGCCGACTCCGTCCACACCTTTGGGGACCCCTGGACCTGCTGGGGTGGGACCCCAGCATCTGGACCCTGAACAGGGACCCCTAGGTAAGCCCCACTCTCGGGATGGATAGGACTCCACCGTAGGAAGAGGGTGGATAGTCTTCGCCGACTCTGTCCACACCTTTGGGAACCCCTGGAACAGGATTCCCCTAGGTAAGCCCCCCCCCATTGAGAACCCCACACTCGGGACGGATAGGACTCCACCAGGGTACTGCGGACCCCCCTATAGAGGATAAGTAGGGTAAGAAGGTGGATAGTACAGAACTTAGATTGAGAAGATGTGCCATACTGAGTCCAAAGAAAGAAGATTCTGTATTGATTCTTAGATTGAGAAGATGTGCCATACTGAGTCCAAAGAAAGAAGACTCTGTATTGATCTTTAGATTAAGAAGATGTGCCATACTGAGTCTAAAGAAATAAGACTCTGTATTGATCTTTTAACACATATGCTTGCTAGCAGAGGAATTAAGGTTACTCCCAGTCAGACAGAACGTTTTATACAAGAAGTATGTCCATGCTTTTCTGAGGAAGGAAAGGTAAATGTAAAGGCATGGGAGGAGGTAGGCCCAAGGAGCCTTATCCTTGACCCCACTGCAGCCTTTCCACCCTGGGAAAGTGCAGGATTGGCAAGCTCTCCCTGGGGTGATAGATCAGGACTCAGGTAATAGCGGAAAGTGCCAATCCTACTCTTAAAATGGATACAAGAGAGCATTTGGGGCTTTTCTTTTTAATGCCTGCTTTGGATTGAGTAAATGCATTATGTGCGTCACCACAATGGACCCAGAGAAGCTCCTTGTCCCATCGTTCCAAAGACTTAGAGTTGCCCCGATGACAGAAAAGCGCAAAAAAGAAGAAAAGAAAGGCTATGTAAGGGACTGAGGTGCCAACATGGGGTCAGCTGAAGAAGTTAACAACTGAGGCCCAACAGATGGTAGAAAAGCAAGAAGTGGAAGCTACTCTCTCAGCCAAGTCCGAGGACTCTGAGTAAATCAGCAAAAGAAACTTTCATTTAGCAGAAACTCACTTATTTTGTCAAATGGAAAGACTTACTTACAGGAGCCTGGAAGGGACCTGATGTACTTTTAACCTGGGGGAGAGGAGGTGCATGTATATTTCCACAGGATGCAGACTCACCTGTGGATTCCAGACCATCTCTAATCCGACCTTATGTCACACCACCCTCCGTCTCCGCCTCATCCTCCCCCTCCCCGGTATTATCCATATCAGCCTACCCAGAGGGCACAGCTGACTCCTCCCCCGACACCGACTTCAACTCGCTGAAGCTTCGGGAAGCCCATTACCAATGATGCTGCCCGTAGCCAGATCAACAAGGACAACCAAACCCCCTACTTGAGGACAGCTGAAATCCCTTGACTGAAGAGGCCAGCAACCTTCTACAGGAACAAGGCTCCTTGTGCACTCCATCCACTATGTTTATAGCTATGCTCGCTATCATTGCTTGTCAGTCTTCTTCCAAGTCTTAAACAACCCAATCCGAGAGGTGGCCGCTGATTTACATGCACTATCATTTAAAAAATAAAAAAGGGGGACTTTGCTGGGAGCCGGTCCATCCTTGCTGCTTGACACAGTCGCTGCAGGGAAGAAACATCTGCACAGCATATGTTTCAAGGGACCTGGCGTATATGGCATACTGTTCTTAATATGTTTGCTCACCTTCTTAGCGCTATGTGTTTTAACCAAGGTCACCTCTCTGAGAAAGGTTGTTTCCCCAGGTAGGGATTTTCCCCTGAAGTTAGGGAGGGAATAAAACCCCTTAACTAAGTGCCAGGCGGGTAGTTAATCACTTTAACTACGAACAAATCATGCTTAAGCTACATAATCTTTACTCCCTGGAATGGAGATAAGAAACGCCCTAACCTTTGGAATAGAGATTGATAGGATTGGAATCAACTGGTATAAATACAGATGTAACAAGACAACAGGACTCAGAACCTAGAGACGGAACCTAGAGACAGAACCTAGGGAGAGAACATGGCAAAAGATCCTGGACAGAACTTGGCTACAGAACTTGGTTGGAGAACCTAGACAGAACCTGGCAACAGAACCTGACTGGAGATCCTAGACAGAACTTGGCTGGAGAACTGGCTACAGAACCTGGCTGGAGACCCTGACAAGAGAACCCGGCTATGATGATCACCTGAACACTGCCTCTGTGTCATTCCTTCTTCACCAGCTCCGTCCACGCCTTAGAACCTGGCTGGAGATCCTAACCAGAACTTCGCTGGAGATCCTGACCAGAACTTGGCTAGAGATCCTGGCTAGGCTGCTGATCAACTGAATGCTGTCTCCGTGTCATTCCTTCTTTGCCGACTCCATCCACACCTTTGGGGACCCCTGGACCTGCTGGGGTTGTACCCCAGCACTCCAAGGAAAGAACATGCTCAACATTATGTGGTAAGTGCAAAGACAGGTGAGTTTGGGGTACTCATGAGTCCACAGTCAATATCCTGCAGAGATAAATAAAGAAGCCCTCTTCTACAATTATCATGGTATGGTTCATAGACTCCTCCTGGAGTAGAGTGCCCTATGGCTATTTTGGAAAAATATGGACAACTACCTAAATTAAGAGTCCCTGAAGATTTGATCATGGGGAGGGAAAGAAGTTGAGCAAATAGAAAAACAGATCTTTTACAGAATCTACCTTCAGCTTGGTAGCATTATTAAGTCATAAGTCGAGGGAATTGGAGTCCTATATGTAGCAGTGAGGGGAAGCAACAGAGCTCTTCCTACCTCTTCTGTGACCCATTGCCTCTGCTGCTCTGATTGACGTGACCATGTCAGGATATTTTCACTGCACAAGCATGTCAGCCAGTCCTGCTGTTAGTAACTTGTAAAGGGCTCAGTTCCTTCACCTCATCAGTACCCTCAAACTGAGACAGCAGACATTTGCGGCTACTCACCCATTAGCCTGCTCTCTGCAATTGCCCACAGTATTTCTTGGGTCACTCAGTTTAAACTGGGAATTTGCCTTGGGAATAGTTTCAATGGCTCTAGACAATGATTATACTGCAGTGCAGTGACTTAGGGTTAATGTGCATTTTTAGGTTTTTCTCTAGGCACAGAAGGGAGTAACCACACTCCATGGCATTGTACAAATTCAGACACTGGGTGGAATTTCCATGCCTTTTCTAATGGAAAACCGAAGAGCTATAATTCTTTGGAAATGATTTAACAGGTGCCTGACATGACATAAGCTTTCATGAAATGCAATCATGCTGATGATGTTAATGATGAGTGGTGGGTGATGAAGACAATTGCAGCTGAAAGAGAAAATAATTTCTTTCTGTTATTGCTTTTAGTGGACTTCTGTGTTTCATGTCATTTTTCCCGATTTCTCAGATAGGCACATGAAATGAAGGGGAGCCAAATAAAGTGTGCAGTTTTTCTGGGTCAGCTCAATGTTAGAAAGTTGTCCAAAAAAAAAAAAAAAAAAAAAAGAATGCAAGGAGTATGTTTGCTGGTGTGTGCTCACAGGAAGATTACTTTTAAAGAGTGCATTTTTGTTTGCTTATACTGAATCCTATGGCACATATGGCATTCACGGGCAAAAGCACATAGATGGCTTTCCAGGCGTATAGAGTGGCACATCGCTGCTTCAGCAAATTGAGGGAAAAGTGGGAGGGAGGGACAGGGAAGAACAGAGGGAGAGAGAGAATATGAGATATTTTGTTCATGTCTGTTATATTTTTCCGAGCTTATAGGGAAGACAAAATTTTTTGTTTGCACCAAACAATCTAGTATTTATGAAACTGGGAAAAGCAGAAAATGAAAGAAGGCTCAATATCCAGGCAAAAGTCTAATTTTCAGATTTGCAATATATTTTATTGGGGCTGGTAGACAACTAACTATAAAAGCCAGTAGAGTGCTGTCTGCATGCCACTGAGTTTTCTTTAGATTGCTGGCAGCTACATCACTTGTTTTAGCAGCTGATTCAACAAGTTCACTAAAGTGTGGTGTTTTCTTGCATCTGTATGAATGTGCCTTTGACTTTCACTGGAAAAAACACATATCCTACAGTGCAGCTTCCAATGATTTTATTCTCCTTGTTACCACTTAAAAATTCTCACTGATTGAGATGTTACATATCATTTTGAGTGGTGTTAACTTAATTATTTCTTATCTGTTGAGGATTTAAGCATGCTGATCTAGTTGACATTAATTATTAAATAAAAGAGAAAATGATCTGTAGAGATGTAGATGAAACCATTTTTAATCTTGCCCTTAACTTTCTTTCTTTTTTTTTTTCCAGACTTCAAAAAGTTTCATGGTACCTGCAAATTAATTTTAGATAAAATAGGGAAATTTTAAGAACAGGAGCTGCAAACGTAATAGCCTGTTTTATTAATGAAGGGTTTTCTTATCAGTGCTTTTAATTTTTTGAAATGCTTCCCTCCCAAGCACGGCAAGAAATGCTGAAATGTCAGACCCCCATGGGAGCCACCAAAATATTCATGAGTGCCTCAGAGAAACTTATCTATGTACAAACAGAAAAAAATCTATACCTAGATATAGCTCAAGGAAAACATTTTTTTTCCCATACCAAATGCCTCAGAAATGAAGTAATATTTTCTGACATAGGTAAACTGACTGTAAAATCACAGCCATCCAAATGCACAACATGATTACAGGGGAGTAATAACAATTAAATACTATTGACACAAATTTTTTTATTTATTTTAGGGATGACAATTATATGCCCAAACAGTAAAGGAAGAAGAATCCCACCCAGCACACGATGTTCTTGTTTCTTAATCATAAACAACCTGGAATTTCCTCTCACTTTTGCCTTCTTCTTTTCTTTAAATTAAATTTGGCTGCTACAATGACCTTAAATTATTCAACCAAAATATTTAATCAGCTTCTAATATTCTCTTAGTAGAAAAGGTGTATCTTTTTCACTCGGGAAGTTCTTCTATCTTTGGCTATATGCTTATAAAACCATTTTCAACTTCAATTTAGGTTCTTCCCTTCTTAGAGGATATATGTCTTAAAATCTAGTTGTTGCTTTATTATAAATTCCACTGGGGGGACTGATGCAGTTGGAGGGGGTCAATGGGGGAAAAGGAGAACATCTGTAATGCTTTAAACAATAAAGATAAATTAAAAATAAATAAATTCCATTTTGAGACATGATTTATTAGAGACAAACTGTTAGTTTGAGGTTGAAGCTTCCAGGAAGAAAAAAAAATACTGAGAAATACGTAGGAGGGTTGGAATTGGAAAAGTCTTAAAGAGCAAAGTAAAGTTAACTGGGTAAGATATTTAAATAAAATTTCTATCAAAATTATGTAATTATGTTTTTTAGAAGTCACAAATTGTAAAACTATTAAAAACATATTTATTTCTAACTCAAACAGCTTTTAGAATTGATCTTAAGAAATAAATTGCAAGTAAAATATTTCCTTATACGTGGCCCTTTTATATTTTATCAATTATATAAGTCCAGATTCTCCTTTTCTGTATCTTGTTTAATCAGAATAATTATATTCAGATTTACAATTTAATAACTTTAAGTACAATTGGCATGGATATGGTTTGATTTTTCTGATACTTAACTACTTATTATTTATACTGTTAACATTTATTATGTAGTAATAATAATTTAGGAGTTGCATGTGAAATGCAAATAGATAAACCCTTTTGCACTGAAAAGAGTTTAAAGTGTACTTATGCAAGTGGAAGCTGGCATACACAAAATATACGGCAAAGTATATCAAAGAGCTGATTTGGATAATTTTGGCAGAAGATTATCATCCACATAACTTCTTAAGGAATTTGTTTATACTGTGTAGACAGAGATGGAAGGAAAAGATAAAAAAAATAAGACCCTTAATCAAATATCAGCTGATTTTTAAAGTTAGAGACCTTCTTTTGGTACTAATAATCAGTTCTCCCTACCCAAACATTCAGTGCCTTTAGAACATTATTTAAGAAATTTAAGGAAAATTACTCTTAGAGAAAAGTTTTTATTCTTTGATCTCATTTAGGTTATTAGAGTTTCCTTTCATCTTTGACACGTTTTATGAACATCATTCAGATTAGCAAAATAATTTGGCATTACACTAATTATGTAGTGAAATGTATAAACATCTATTTGTGGGGCTTTTTATGTACTGCTACTAGGATTGTAAATCAGTAACTTTCTCAGGGACAATTTGATAATGAGTCTAATAGACTTAAAATTCACAAACTCAACTCAGAGTCATATCAAGTAATTGATGCTAAAGAAATAATAAGTAATGTGCAGAAATATGCATATTTATTTAGTATCATTCAGTTTATAATACCGGAAGAGATTTGGAAACACCAAATGCCTCCTAGGAAACCCAACTGTGGCAATGGAATAAATTAAGAATGATAAACTGAATTTAAGGACACTGAAATATTTGCATCAATTAAGATGATGTTAGAGGAATATATAATGAAATGGAAAAATAAATAAAATACTTGACTCAGAAAAGAGAGTTGCTTTGATCTCAATCTATTTTCTCTGATCTCATTTTGTCCATGTGTTTTTAGAGGAAATAGTCCTAAAATATATACTTCAAAATTTTAAATGTAAAATTTTCAAATCATTAGCCAGTGTGAAGTTGTAAAATGATAAACAATAAAAACCATTCATGATTTTCAATCCAATGTGTATGTGTAGTAAACCATTGAGAAAGCTTTACCTTTACCCTCTCATTTAAAATCTTGATCTCAATGGGAGAATATGCTTTGGAAGCAATGAGTCCTCAGATGGTCCCAACTGACCCTCCTATGCTGATGCCCACACCATTCTGTTGTCATCTTTCTGTCTCTCTTCCTTCTCTCTTCCACTCCTGTTCACCTCCTGCTGACCTTTCCTTCTCCCATGCTCCCTCCTCCTCCTCCCACCTACTCCCCTTTTCTCCCTCTTTCTCCTTTCCTCTCCTCTGCCTATACTTTCTCCAGCTAGCTTCTTCCTGTAACCTCCTTTTCTCATTTTTCTTGTCCTTCATTGACTACTGTTTTGACCTGATGATTGTGAGGACTGAATATAAATGCCTTGCCTAAAGCACATGCTCTATTTTGCCTTGTTGCTTTTTAAATAATCACTATAATGAGATTTTAAGAAAAAAACACCCACTGATTGAGAAACAAATAGATAACATTTCAGAGCGAAAACCAGGAAGGCTCGTAAGAGCATCAAAGTTTCATAAAGCCTGGAGTAGCAACGACCATAACTTTAGCACATACTTACGAAGACTGTGCTATAATTCTTTTTTATGCTACCCAAGCTGAATCATTTATGACTTAATTATATATTGTACAGTATGGTAATAAAGATGCTGCCCTCATATTTTAAAATGTGGCCTTTTATAAGAGAATGCTGGTTAAAGGCAGTGTTTAAAATGACAAAAATATCATGTACATTATTGAAAAAGTATCTACAAACTATGTGAACAATTAAAAGTTTAGATATTCATTCTAACTTCATAACCTGCTGCTCAGAACTGCATTCCCTCCTTTGTATCTCCTCCTGACTACCATCCCTGTCACTACCCAAGAACTTACTTGGATGTCAGCAGGTGATTACAGTGCCAATTCTGAACAAGTGCCTTAAGAAGGTTGCTAATCCAGACTGATAAAAAAATATGTTATCATCCATATTCTCACAAAGCAATATATTTAATCAAGGCATTACAGACCAAATGGCAATCACAGCTTATATGGAAGTGGTAACATTCAAAGCATAGCTCCCTGAAAACAGAACCTGTAAACATTTGCTAGTGATGAGAATAGTTATAATTGATTACTTAGCCATTTTGCTAGTGAGGCATACGACAGGAAACATGTCAAGATTTATGGTAAACCAGAAAGAGATATTATTTTTGCTTTTGTGAGAGGTTTCTCAGATAGAAAATGCTTCAGAAAAAAATAACAATGGAAAAATGCCAAGAAACAGTATGAATACTGACTCTTTAGGGAAGTGTCACCCATGACTTTCAAAAGGCTATGTGCCTTGGCAAGCCATGTTACTTATGTTTGTTTTCTACTTACTTTATGCAAATGATTTTGGACCAGATTATGTTTTATTTCCATTAGATCTCATTGTCTATATCTGCATACTTTGTTGAAAATTGTCTCTTTCCTCTCCAAAAATAACACACACACACACACACACACTTTCCCTTTGTAATTACTGAAAACTTTTGGGGGAAATGCTGCAGGTGTAATTAGTTCATTGATTTGTTTAAAAAACTTGATTTTTTTAAAAACTCTCTCGTCACTTTTAGATACAATTCTTTCTAGAATGAAAACTTACTCCCATGTTCAACTTATGGCTCAGCCCCTTCCGTGCTGGGTGTTGGCCAGAGGGATTGGCACTGGCCCTTTCACTTCTCTTCTCCACCGTCTTGCACGTGCCTTCTTCTTTGTTCAGTGAAGGGAAGACTCAGGAGCTGGGAAGGGAAAGTGTCTGCTGCTGTGGCTGTTCCCTGTTTTCACTGCTTCTCTGGTCATTCTGGTGTTCCAGTGCCCTCGATGTAGCAGGCATCCAAGGGCTGGTTCTCAGGCAGGTTCCGTGTGAGTCCTCCTGGGAGCCCTGAGGGCTCCTCTGTGCTTAAGCCACTAAAAAGGGAAATCTACCTTGACTTAAGTTTCTAGAAACCGTATTCCTGCTCTTGGTGGAGTAGACATGTGCTGTTGTTCTCGTACATGGTTACCAGCCCACTTGGGTGGCATAGCAGCATGCTGGTGCAAGCTAAGCTAATTCCTATAATGTTCACTCAAGTGTCCAGGAAATCAGGTGTCCTTTTCACCCATATCTGTGCCCTGTTATCTCTCTCTCTGCAATTATCTTACTTCCCTTACTCACATAAGCACATAGGCAGATGGGAAAGTTTACTGTGTAGGCATATGCCCACCCAGAAAATTAGGTATCAGTCTCAGTTATTATAGGCTTCCTTAAGCTCTACAAATAAAGCTCTTGGAAATTCCACATTTGACTTTATGAGAGGGAAGCTTAACATAGCAAAGAAAAGCAGGAAGAAACCACAACACCCACTCTTAGGCCTACACATCCTAATCCAGATCTGACTCCACACTGTCATCTCATACCAACTGGGGAAGTGACGGGAGAGGAACTATTGCTTTGTCACTTGATGGTGTGTGTGTGAGTGTGTGTGTGTGTGTGTGCACGCACACATGCATGTTTGAAATATTTAATGAAATCTCTAGATGCCTGGTAATACAATGTTTTTCTGCTTTCTTTTTATATTTTCAAGCCACCTTTCCCTGAGTTCTGTCAAAGTGACCATTTTGAGGCAACAGGGTAAGGTGCCCTTAACATGCAGCTACTTAACACGGAGGTGAAGGCTAGTCTTTCTGTGAGATGTTAATTTATGAAGTTTCCTTGGAAAAACTTACCCCCTGATATTATGCATCAGTTGAAGAATGAGGAGCATAATGACTAGAATAATCCAAGGAACAGATGAACAACAAAGCAATGGGATAGTCAGGATGCTGCCAGGCTTCTCAATTCTAAAACCAGTAAAGATACCTCCAGAGTTCTTAGCTCATCCTCTACCTCTCTCCTCTGCACATTTTTTAAAAAATATATTTTTATTGATTTTTTACAGAGAGGAAGGAAGAGAGATAGAGAGTTAGAAACATCAATGAGAGAGAAACATCGATCAGCTGCCTCCCGCACATCTCCCACTGGGGATATGCCTGCAACCCAGGTACATGCCCTTGACCGGAATCGAACCTGGGACCCTTCAGTCCGCAGGCCGACGCTCTATCCACTGAGCCAAACCGGTTTCGGCCCCTCTGCATATTCATATAATTCTCTCTTAGTGTGGGACAGCTTTCTCCATATATTGGAAAATGTGGCCACCTATACTTAGTATATGAACATTTTCAACAATCATAGGGAAGAGTATGATTTTTTGAAATTTTGTAAGACCTCATTTTAGACCAATTAATTATAAACAATAAGGTAGCATCGTAACAATATGAAAATTCACAATAGTAATGTGTGTGGAATAACTCAAATGTCCATGAATAGATAAATAAAATGTCTGATATAATATACAATAGTACCCTAGAGTTAGGCAGTGTTAGAGTTGGTCCAGCAGCTCAGTAATTCCTTTAGGAATCTTCTACTATTCCACTACTGAGAATTCTCACTATTCTTAAGATTGAAACATCCATGATGGCTAAGTACCTTTAGGCATCACGTCCTTAAGCAATTGCCTCCAAAGTCAACACAAAAAGATGACTCTTCTTTGTAGCAATGGTCTTTTTTTTCAGAGAAGAAAATCTAAATCTTTCTTGGAAATCTCTGTCAGACACCCTTTTGTATTTCACTGGCTCCAATTGATTCTCATGATTACTTGCACACCAAACCACTGACAACAGGAAAGAAGATTGTCATGATCCTCTGAGCCTAAGAATGATTAATCCCCAAGGGCTGTGCAAATCACCATCCAAGTAAAATGGGTGTTCTTTTCACAAGGAAGAAAAGTGCTATATCTGTCAGCCAAATAGTTTTCTGCACCTATAACCTGTGAGTATAGTAGTTTGAGTATATGATTTATATGAAATAAATATTCCTATGTTGGCAGTATGTACTCATTTTTATTTTTATCTGATAATTGAAGATTATTAAGAAAAATTTATAATCATGGGTATACTTTACCTTAGTGATATTTGTAAAACAATGATATAATTTGAAGGTTTCTAACTAGTCATTTTAGAAAGTTAATAAAAAGTAAATCATCAACAAGTGAATAAAACTTTTATTTAAGGGGATTAAAAATTGGGGATGGCTGTGTATTGCAGTTTTTGTTTTCCTGTTTAATATGACCTTTGTGTCTGAAAGAAAACTGCTGAGAATTCTTAACAGCTTAGATGCACTAAACCTAATGCTATCAAAAAGGATTAAGAAAGTATCTATGGTAGCTGTCACTTTGGTTGAGTAAACTAAAACACCTTAAATAACAGATTTGCCAATATAAGCTATAACAGTCTTAGATAATAATGGTCCAGAAAAAGACCCCATTGGATTTATCTTTACCTTCTCTTCTGACATCAGGACCTTAAAAAAAGTGGATTGTTAGTTCATCAGGTGTTTAACATAAATGTTCTATTCATTAAATGTAAATTAATTTCAAGTGAACATTAAAATAGAGTCATGTATTTAGTAAATTAGCAACATCTGTGTAGATATTTATAGAAGACTAAAGGCTTGGTGCATGAAATTCATGCATGGGTAGTGCCTAGGCCTGGCCGGCGATCAGGGCCAATCTCTGGGGAGACCAGCAGGGTGACTGGGGGCCCCGCCTTGGTCGGCCTGGTGTTGCCCACTTGCTGGCCTCGGCCCCCACCATTGCTGCCAGTTGCCTCCATCTGCAGGAGGTGATGGGGGCGGGGGGGGGGCATGCAGGGCAGCGACAGCCTGCTCAGCCTGCTCACTGGCCAACCCCACCCCCCACGACCATGGATCACCTCCCTTTGCAGACGGGGTGATCTGGAGGCCCACGCTGACACCTGCCTTGGCTGGCCTGGGGCCTGCAGGCAGGGAACAGCTCCTGCATTGAACATCTGCCCCCTGGTGGTCAGTGCATGTCATAGCAACCAGTCATTCCACCCTTCGTTCCCCCATTCAGTCGATTTACATATTATGCTTTTATGATATAAGACCAGTGGCCCGGTGCACGAAATTCGTGCATGGGGGAGGGTGTGTTCCTCAGCCTGGCCTGCACCCTCTCCAATTTGGGACCCCTCGAAAAATGTCCTGCCAGTTTACAGGGATTGGGCCTAAACCAGTAGTCGGACATCCCTCTCGTAATCTGGGACTACTGGCTCCTAACCGCTCACCTGCCTGCCTGCCTGCCTGATTGCCTCTAACCACTCTGCCTGCTGGCCTTTTCGCCCCCAACTGCCCTCCCCCCACTGCTGGCCTGCTTGCCCCCAAATGCCCCCCCGCCATCCTGATCACCCCAAACTGCCCCCCCTGCTGGCCTGCTTGCCCCTACCTTCCATCCCCACTGGCCTGCTCATCCCCAACTGTGCCCCTGATGGCCTGCTCACTCCAAACTGCCCCCACCCCCGCTGTCCTGATCACCTCCAACTGACCCCCACTGATGGTCTGCTTGCCCCCAATGGCCCCATCCCCCACCAGCCTGATTACCCACAACTGCCCTCCCCTCTTGGCCTCTAACTGCCTCTACCTCGGCCCCACCACCATGGCTTTGTCCAGAAGAACATCTGGAAGGTCTCCTGGAAGGTTTCCCAGTCTAATTAGCATATTACTCTTTTATTATTATAGATATATTTGTCTGTAAATATGGTTATGATTGCAGATATGAGTAGTACCAGGTAAAATTTTATAGAATGGGCCTTTTATTACAGATGGTGCGCCATGTATGCATTTTTTCTAAAGAAGTAAAAATTACTTTAAAAAGTGTTTCAGGAAGACTTTGAGAAATTTACAGTATCTGCTTTTCTTCCAAGAAAGTTGTCACTTTTATGCCAGAGTGAGAATTATTTGTATGCTTTGTATGTCAGCAGTGGGCCACTGTGACTGGGGGGCACTTAGCTTGACTTGAGGGTAATTATCTTGCTCACTGGCTGG
Organism: Myotis myotis; assembly: GCF_014108235.1. Taxonomy (NCBI): domain Eukaryota; kingdom Metazoa; phylum Chordata; class Mammalia; order Chiroptera; family Vespertilionidae; genus Myotis; species Myotis myotis. The sequence continues at coordinate 50,597,767 of NW_023416379.1, forward strand.
GAGGGAGGGTGTGTGGCAGAGGAGATAAATACTGGGTTCTGGATTATTCATAGATTGCTGACTTTCTGGATTGATTGTGCAAGCCCCTCCTTTTATTGATGTCCACCTTCTGTTGACAGACATCTACCCTGGGAGAGAAATGAGATGAAACTCTCTTTCTTGTCATTGAAAAAAGCATTTGAATTCCTAAGGTGTGATAAGGCCACCCAGCCATCCACAGTCAAGGCACACATTTTCATGGAGGCTGTTCCCACTCTTGAATAAATTAAAACAATTTTTTTTTCTTTTAATTTAAAGTTTCTTCTATAACTGTTTTCTTGTTACTTAAAAGCTAGATTTTTTGAAACTGCTTCCAAAGCTTTTCAAGCTGTATATGTCCTTGGAATGAATTTATAAATAAGAATTGAGCCTGGCGGGTGTGACTCAGTGGTTTAGCATCGACCTATGAACCAGGAAGTCACAGTTTGATTCTTGGTCAGGCCACATGCCCAAGTTTTGGCCTGATCCCCAGTACGGGGTGTGTAGGAGGCAGCTGATCAATGATTCTCTCTCATCATTGATGTTTCTATCTCTCTCCCTCTCCCTTCCTCTCTGAATCAGTAACAATATATTTTAAAGAGAGAGAGAGAGAGAGAGAGAGAGAGAGAGAGAGAGAGGAGTGTATATGTTTGTAAATAAGAAAACATGTATTTGATGCTCTTAGAAAGTCTTATTTTCTTTCATTAAAACTTGTGCAGTATAGGGAACTCCGTAGATTCTCTCAATTTGAAGAAAGTTAGAGGGAAAGGTACTAATTCAGAGTTCCTTGGGAAAATGTATCATATATATATATATATATATATATATATATATATATATATATTTAAAAATATTCAGAAAATATATTTGGATCTAAATATCTTCTATAATTTTAACCCTAAAATATCAATTTAAGTATTTTAAAAATGGTTGGGATGTTTGTTTTTTTAAATAAGTTAGGTTACTGGAGTTCTACATGTTACTGGATCACCTGGGGTAATTTTCTGATTGGAAAATTAAGAATTATAGTCAGAGGAAAGGACATTAGAATTTTAAAAGAACATATTCAATTTACTTTAGAAGCCGAACCTATCTTATCATGTGGCTTGTTTTGTATGTCTGTTAAACTATATTATCACATAAGCATTGCTGCTATTGGGACAAACAGTGACAGTTGATTCAGGTCATTTGAATGTCCACTGTCTGTTTTAATTTGTATGTTCATTTTGACTCTGTCATATGCTCAATCTTCAGTGGAAGTCATGAGAACCTATTATTTTTGCCTGCTCCCTTCTTTACGTTGGAAATATTCTTTTTTTACCCAGAGGGACCTTAACTTTGATGTAAGGGATTGTTTCCATTGCCAACTTTTTTCTTCCTTGCCAAGTAAGAGAGTTGTTGTGAACTCTTCAGTGATGCCTTCCCCAGGATATTTGCAGATGTGGTTGGGAAAAGTCATTTCATCCCCGACCTTTGCATGTCAGGTGCTGGGGTGCCCAGGCTCTCCCGCCCTCGGATCACCATAGAGATCACGGGGCCACAGAGTTTTATTTGTTTCAGCGGAGTATAAATTATTTAAGAATTAAATCTATGTGCACACGGCCAAAAAAAAAACCGGCTCCACCAGCCCCACCTGTCCCGGTAGGGACTGACAGCAAAGCCCCTCTCCATCCGGAGCCCTCCAGCCCCGCACAGATGGAGCCCCCGGGCGAGAGCCGAGCAGCCTGGACCTGAGGGCTGTGCACCTGGAGCGACTGCAGAGGGAGGGGGCAGGCAGGAGCAGCGAGCCAAGGAGGCCCACGGGCTGTAGGCCCGGGGCTGCGAAAGTTGCCTTAAAAGAAAAAGAAGAAAGATGCAAAAGGACCCCGGCCCTGGATCTGCCCTCCACGGAGGACTTCGAAGCCCTGGTCTCGGCCGCCATGAAGGCTGATAACACCTGTGGCCTCCCCAAGTGCCGGGCCAGCGTCGTGACTCTGGGCCAGCTCTGCCCACACGGCAGCCACCGCTACTGCCTCAGCCACTGCCTGCCATAGATCCATGGCTGTGGGGGGAGGGCCCGCGCCCACGCCTGGCAGAGAATCAGCCGGGAGGCAGTGCTGTACCCCGGCAGTGGGGCCAAGGACCGGTCCCTGGATCCCGCCAAGTGGGCCCAGCTGCAGAGGAGCCTGGATAAGAAGCTGGGCGAGCTAAGTAGCCAGAGGAGGAGCAAAAGGAGGGAGAAGGAGATGTGAGCCAGCCCTCACACCCTCCGGCCTTGTCTTTGCAAATGCGGGTGGGGGCAAGCGGCTGTCCATGGTGCTTTCTGTGCCTTGTAGCTGCTCCTGTGATATGACCAGGGCTGCATGAGCAAGCGAGGGGCCTCTGGGAGGGGGTGGGTCCTCGGGCCCAGCATGCCCTGCCTTGCGCTGGGGTGGGGGCCGGCTGCAGTGGCTGTTCCCTGGACCTTCCTGGGAGAGCCGCCCCAGGTCTCAGTTTTGCTGGTACCAGGGCCCCCTGGGGCTCTCCGAGGTCCCTCGCCAACTGCTTTAAGAGAACCTTTAAGACAGGTTCCGGGAGTCCAGGGTTGCCTCCTGGCCTGTGCCCGGCCCTCCTGCCCCCCTATCGCCATGGTGATCGCCAGCCGCAGGCCAGCGGGCAACCCCGCTTTCCGATGGCGATCACTGGCTGGGGGGTGGGGAAAGGAGGCCTTTGCCCACCCCCCAGCTCTTGCCTGCTGCCTGGGTTGCCAATCACCATTCTTCAGTCCTTCCCCTTTCGCCTCCTATCATTGTGAGTATGCAAATTAACTGCCATTTTTGTTGGCGGTTAACTGCCATCTTGGCTGGCAGTTAATTTGCATATCACCCTGATTAGCCAATGGGAAGGGTAGCGGTTGTACAGCTAATTACCATGTTTCTCTTTTATTAGATAGGATGTCTATAGTCCTTAAGAATGCAGATAGTCCAGTGAAAGTAATAGGACAAATGCAAATGGAAAAGATATAACTAAGAATATATAATGGGGAAATATACAAAGCAAATGCCAAACTGTCCATCAATAAAGAATACATAAATAAAGAATATACAAAGCAAATGCCAAACTGTCCATCAATAAAGAATACATAAATGCTTAATGAAAGATAAGAAAATTGAATAATTGAAGCCAAAGGGAAGCAGACAGTAGAAGACTTATAAGTGATGTTACTATTTTACTCACTTATTGAAGAGGACAGCAGACTTCTGGCTGAGAGACAGATCATATATTCATTTGAGTTGGCCTGCAAGAGTCCCAGTTGGTGCTGACCATCTTGGCATCTTGATTTAGTTTTGTCTTAGTGTGGGGCCCTGCCTAGAGTATGCCGGATGTCCAAGGCCACTCTGAGTGTAGGAATCTAAATCAGAATGTTCAAGACTAAGATGCTATATGCAGGTGCAAGGATGCAGCATCTATGCACTGCACAAGCATAACCCAAATGACTGATATCACTATCTGGCAAAAAGCCTCATTTGTCTAAGTAGCATAAAGTATGATACTGACCAGCAAGTAGCTAGCTTAGATGATAGCTCGTGCGGCTGCTTGGTGAGGCTGCTTCTATGTAAAGCTAGAGTGCTTAGTGTAAGACTACTGACCAGCAGGCTGCTGCTATGGGTACAGAGACTGCTACTACTATGTAGGAAAGATGTATTGTTACCTAGCCAGTGTGCGGCTACCTATTGTATGGGACTTGGCTTTGAGGAACTGTTTTGTCTAGTGGCTCCTTGTTAGCAATGGCTACATGGCCAGTAGCTTCTACAATAAAGATTCTCTCATATACCTACAACTTCTCATGGCTTTTCTGTCTAATACCTAGTGTTCTAGTAGGTCCAGCCTCTGGCAGAGGGACTAGGACCCCAAGTTGGTACAGTGGAGCAGAGGATAAAGGAGGAACTGAGTTCCCAACAGTTAATGCAGCAAGCAGGGTTCAAGGAAGAGCTTGCCCTAACAATTGGCACAGCAAGCAAGGTTCAGAAGTATGTGCGGGTTCAAGGAGCGAGTGCTCCCACACTTAGGTATTTCTTTTTTCGTCTTTTCTGAATTTTACTACTAACATTGCTCTAGGATAACATGACATAGTCTTGTTTAACCTCTGCTTTGTATTTCCAGCTTCTGCATTAGCTCCTCTGGTAGTGAATTGGGCACATGTACAGTGGACACAGTTTTCATTCTAATGTGTGGATAAATATGAAAGCAACCAGTGATAAGCTGCCAATCTTTTTTTAATCTTCCCAGATTCAGAGTAGCTTTCCTCTCCCTTCAGGACAATGACATGCAGGGCACTTGCTGATAAACCCAGGGGGTTGAGATAAGGTTCCTTTCCTGGGCACTAGGCACTGTACAGGGATATAAAAGCAGCATTGGAAACTACTACTTTTGCTGGCCACTAAGTGTACTACATGGTTTTGTTGTGTTCACTGCCTGGGAAAGGCCTGGAAAATGCCTGAAAGCCACTAGGCCATCTGTCTACATGGTCTGTGGGGAACATGGGCACATACAGATGAGATATATTTGAAATATGTACTGAAAATAGAGGTTATTGAGCTCATAGTGTTCCTGTGGCTTTTGATAAAGTGCTTTTATTATTTAACATAAAATGACAGTTACTTTTTTATTTTCTGATAAAATCATTAATAGCAATGAATAAAATAGCTTATGAGAAATTTTTTTTTTCTTTTAACTTCTCATTTGTATGCCCCCTCCCTCCAAGGATTTTTTTTGTGTGTGTCTTTCATTTTCCCTTTTAGATCTTTGCTATAATTTTCTCCTTCTCCTCCTCCTTCTTCTTTGTGGTAAAAACATTCTACACAAGCGAGATCCACAAAGCAATTCTCAGAGTTGAATGGTGAAGGGGAGCATAGATCCAGGTTTGAGCCAACCCAGCTTAGCAGGAGTATCTATTCCCAGAGGAGGTGTCGCCATGATGATAGAGAGTTCTTCTAGACTAAGAATGTCCTTTATGATGTATTGGAAATGATTACTTGTCCTAAGTCATCCTATCTTAGTGAAAGCCAGAGCCATATGAAAATTATGTTCTGGATTTCCGTATCACAGGAAAAAATAGTATGCAAACAAGAAGATAGTGAATTTTATTTATATAAAACACAGGAAAAACTAAAGAAACAGTGAGAACTCAAAATGCATCTTATGTTAGAATTGTATTCTTGTGCTTTGAAATATATTTGTGGAAAGGATATTTTGGTTGGGTTTCTATTTACATTGAATAAAAGTATATTCTTTTTGACTATGCAATGGGATTGAAAAGATCTAAGATTTTACAGCATTTAAATTTGCTAAAATGGTCAAAAAATCATAAAGAGATACTATTTTTGGACAAGTTTTATCTTATATAAATAAATTAAATAAAAGGACTCTAAAATATAGAAGTAAGCATGGATTTTAAAACAATTAAACTGATATTTCAGTAAAAATATATAATTGAGAATATTCTTCATTTAGCATAATTTGTTCTCAGACAAGTCAATGAGAGAAATTAACAATTACTAATGCATTAAATATAGAATGTAATTTTAAGGGGTACCAGGAAATGTTATTAAAAAATAACAAGACAATATTGAATACACTATTTAATCAGAAAAATACCAGTGACATAATGAACACGAATACATTTTAAGAAACCCACAGTTATCTATGTATCTATCATCTATCTAGTTGACTAGTTTATAGATCAACTGATAAACCAATATTTAAAATAATAACTTAATAACTAAGCATTTTAAAATTATTTTATTAACATTGGTATGACCTATCATCTCAAAACTATATCAGTGTCATGGATAATACTCTTCAGATATATAACCTCCCTAAAGCTTAGTGGCTTACAACAACTTATTATTTCTTATATTTTGTGGTTGCCTAAGTTCCATTGGATTCTTGCAAAGGGTCTCTCAATTTACAGTGATGATGGCTGAGAGTAGTGTCATATGAAGAGTGAATTTGGTTGAATATCCAAGATGGTTCATTCCTGTGGCTAGTAGTTGATGCTGGGTATTGGCTGAGGCTCAACTTAGACTACTAACTGGACTACCTACATGTCAGTTTGATCTAAATCCAAACCATGGTTTGGATTTCTTGCAACATGGCAGCTGGATACTGAAAGAGAGAACTTCAAATATGGGTACTCCAAAAGACCGAGCAGAAATTGTGAGGGTTCTTATGAATGAGCATCATTTCTGCCATACGTTATTGTCGAAAAGCAAGCCAAAAGGCTAGCCAACATTTGAGAAGAAAGAGCTATACTGTTCATTGGTTAAAAGAGAAGAGTTAAAGACAGCCTTCCAGATTGGAAAAAAAAGAATAGAATTCAGAATTAGTGGTGAAGGGATTTTTTAAAACAGACATACTTTGCTTGGTTGATATGTATGTAGGTTATATGGTTTTGCTTTTCTTTGTTTGGTTAAATTAAGATCTGAATTGAAATAGTGGAATTAGCAAGGGATCCCAAATGGTAGAAGGTTATGAGATATATAACCAATTATTCTGAGTGTGTGAAAAACAACTTAATTACTCTGAAAGTTTCTGAGAAGGGGGAAGGTACTTTTGCTAAAATCTAAAAAATATATGTTTTACTCTTTGTCGTATAAACTTGGTAAAAATTATAACCCATTTATATTTTATGCATCTGAGTATATCTAACCACTAACTTCATACTCTCCCTACATTAGATAAAAGGGCTTTAAATATGTGCAAATTTAATTGACTAATATATATCACTAGAGGACCAGTGCACAAAAATTTGTGCACTCAGGGAGGGGGTCCCTCAGCCCAGCCTGTGCCCTCTCGCAGTCTAGGACCCCTCGGGGGATGTCCACCTTCTGGCTTAGGCCCACTCCCTGGGGGGAATGGGCCTAAGCTGGCAGTCAGACATCCCTCTGGCCGCCCAGGAGCCCTCGGGGCATGTCCACTTGCCAGCGGGACTAGGCCTAAGCTGCAGTCGGATATCCTTAGCGCTGCTGAGGAAGCAGGAGAGGCTCCCGCCATCACTGCTGTGCTGGCAGCCATCAGCCTGGCTTGTGGCTGAGCAGAGCTCCCCCTGTGGGAGCGCACTGACCACCAGGGGGCAGCTCCTGCATTGAGCTACTGCCCCCTGGTGGTCAGTGAGTGTCATAGTGACCAGTAATTCCCAGTCGTTCTGCTGTTAGGGTCAATTTGCATACTACCCTTTTATTATATGCCTGGTGCATGGGTGCGGGCTGGCTGGTTTGCCCTGAAGGATGTCCCGGATCAGGGTGGGGGTCCCGCTGTGGTGCCTAGTCAGCCTGGATGAAGGGCTGAGGGCCATTTTCAGACTGGCCACACCACCTTCAGGGTGGGGGTCGCTGCTGGAGTGCCTGGCCAGCCTGTGTGAGGGGCTCAGGGCTGCTTTCAGGCTGGCCACAGTCCCCAGACACCCATGCTCCCAGTGGAGGCTGGCTGGAAGCAGGTATCTGGGATTTATTTATCTTTTATAATTGAAACTTTGTTGCCTTTAGCGGAGGCCACAGCTGGCCAGGGCAGGCAGGAAGCTTGGCTTCCTTTATCTCTGGGGCAACCAAGCCTCCTGCCTGCTCCAGCTCTGTGGCTGCCGGCCGCCATCTTGGTTGGGTTAATTTGCATATAGTAGCTCTGATTGGCTGGTGGGCATGGCTTGTGGCGTATCGAAGGTACGGTCAATTTGCATGTTTCTCTTTTATTAGATTATATAGAATAGAATGGAATGGAATGGATGGCATGGCATAGCATAGCATAGCATAGAGAAGATAGGATGGAATAGAATAGAATAGAATAGAATAGAATAGAATAGAATAGAATAGAATAGAATAGAATAGAATAGAATAGAATAGAATAAAATAATATATGTTATAAAATATTCTATTCTGAATAAGCTGTTATTTAAAGAAATCATTGAAACTGGATTTGGGACTAGAAAATGGTAAAATGGAAGGCTGGTAGAAGGTTGACATTACCTATAACCATCAAGTAATGCTGTTAAGTATGCTGTTGCATGCAAAAGTCAAGAGTAGAGATATAAACTTAAAAAAAAAGGCAGTCATTTATAATATTCAGCACTTAGAAATTGAGCAAGGAATACAAAGGACAAACTAGCAAGGACATGAAACTGAATTAGGAAACATTTTTCACAAAAGACCATTTATTCACTGTTTTAAAACCTGCTGATATTTTAAACAGTGAACCATAAACGGACATTGGATTTAACATTATTTATTCACTAGAGGCTCAGTGCATGAAATTCATGCATGGGTAGGTCCTTAGGCCTGGCCAGCGATCAGGGTTGATGGGGCCTTCCTTTGTTCCATGTCACCCCCTGGTGGTCAGCGCATGTCATAGTGAGCAATTGAACTCCCAGTATCCCAGTTGAACTCCCAAGGGGGCATTTTGCCTATTAGCCTTTTGTGTGTGTGTATATATATATATATAATCATTGACAATAACAACAGCTGGTTTAGTTGTGTGGTGCTAATGGAAATTCTTCAGTAAAAAGAAAATAATTTGATAATACAAAACAGAGAGGGACATTTGCTGGCATGTGGTCCTTGGGTAGATGGGCGTGAGGAAGCCCTCTTCCTGTCCTCTCTGTTTTTTCAGTGGAATTGAAAGCCATCTCATCAGATGAGAGTAAAGATGAAAAAAAGAGTTTGGATAGTTAGCCAGAAAGAAGGGAATATTCATCTCAGAAAATTATCCTGGTGAATCAAAGAGTGAATGATGTAGGGAGGTGCAGAGGTGGGATAGATTTGTCATGTCATTAATAGTAAAATGAACATTTGAAGGAAATTCAATAACTTCCATAGGCTGAAACTGTCTTATGACACAATAATATTGTATTCATGATAAAATATCTTAATGATACATTGTCCTCTGATACTATAAATAATATATAATATAATAATGATAAAATAAAAATAGCAATGAGCATGGGCTGAGTGCTAATTATATTTCAGGTACTATTCTGTTTTAAGTAATACTCAAGTAAGCCTCCAAAATTAGACGCTATATCATGGCTTGACAGTAGAAGAAACTGAGGAAATTAAAGGTTGTGATATAATCAAATTATAACTTGTGATATAGTCAGAATTTGATTAAGATATACCAGATTCAAAGCTCCTTCCTCCCCCCCCCCACTAGGTTGAACTTTTATCTAATGGAATAAAATAGCACATTTACATTTCAGCACATTTATACATGGAATGCAATAGAATTATCTTAAATTGGAAATCACTGAATAGAAAACACAAAATTCAAACTTGAGAGTTTGTGTCTTTCTATCAATATCTAATTGTTAATAATGAGGGTTGGGTATTCTCTTGGTATAGCTATTTTAATTTTTTGTTTTATTTATGTTAATAATTGTTTAGTGCAATAAAAGCTATAATGTATTTAGGTCTGTTTATTTACTCTAGAAAAAAATCACTTTTAGTAAAAAATATAAAGTAATGCAAAGATTTAATCTAATCTTATAAAATATATAGAATAGAAAGACATATTTAAAATAAATATAGCAATAATATTAAGTAATAAAAACAATATAATCAAAGAGGGCTCTATTATTTACTGCAATGTTTCATGGAACTCTAGTCATGTATCTGTATAAGACATTTCATTTTGCCTTAGGTTATCTTCCTCATATCAATCTTACTTCTAAGGTCTAATAGTCAACATGCACCTGTAAGTCATTACAGCATTGTCTCTCCAGATGAAGCACTGACTAGCATTCTTCTCTGTTCCCATTGATGAGAGCCATTTATTTTATTGTTATCTGAGAATTTTGGGGTTACCCTCTCCATGAAAGATAATAATATGATGATGTAAATGGACAGCCTTAAAAAATCTTGTCATGTCTTTTACTGTTAGCATTATTTGTGGTATAGACTAAATAAATATTGAAATGTCTGTGAAGATTAAGAAGCACACACCTTGGAAAATAAAATCAACATTTTTTCAATTCATACATGGTGCTATAGCAACAATTCATGAAACTCTAAAACTTCCTATGCAGCCAAGAAAAACATTCTTAGAACAAACTGCTCCAAAGAGAATTCATCTGTTCTATTCTAAAAATGGTGAGAATCTAATGAGAATGTATCTACTGATCAACAACCTATTTCTGCCATTATCTAAGCACCATACGGCATAGCATTCATAATAATTTTAACATTTGTGTTACCATAGTAAAGCCAGCTTATATTCAATTTTCATTAAGAAACTGTTTTCCTAATTTGTCCACAAAAGGTAAATATTGAAATGAGGAGTCTTTGTATCTTACAAATGTTTGTGCTCCCCTATTTGTCTATATATTTTATGTACATGAGGTAAATTAAGAATTAGGGCATTAGTATAGTGGTATTAATTTTTGTTTATCCTTAAGGAGCTAAGTATACTAACAAACATATTGAGCAAATTTTTGGATAATGCATTCAGAATGTTTCTCACACATTTGCCATTGCTGTCTATAGAAGAAGCATGATTGCATTATATTATTTCACATAAACTGCACTATAGAAGCAGATCTTAACATTTCTGGAAATTCAATAAGCAAAAAAAAATATGTGGTTGTTTTGACATCTGTTATTTAAAGCCTTTATCAATGTGCAAAAGAGAAAACTGAGGACTACTTAAAAGCAATAACTAAAATTTACTGCACATCAGAAGACAGGATAGCACTTGAATTCAGCTGCCCTTTGAAGAGATAGATGAATTATTTTGCAGATGGCTCTCATCCTGCAAGACTCTTCTGTTCAACAGAGCTGCAGGTGGTAGAGCAGGGCACAAGAATGAGGTGGAAAGGTTAGAGTTATATAATTCTCTCAACAGTCACTTCAGTAAAATTAGATTAAGTTCCCTGCCTACATTTCTTATCCATACTGCCATCTAGAGTGACATGGAAAATACCATTTTGATGAGCATTAAGCTTAGTGCATGATCTGAGTTTTTCATAATTTAGCATATCAGTCCAAAGAAAATAGTTGCATTATTCACTGTTAAAATGGAAGTACAGTTTAGAATAGTAAGACTGAATTATGTAATTAATGCACTTATACAAATTTAATGACAAGTATCTCTATCCATTCATTTTATAAGCAGAACTCATATAATTAGCTTAATCATTAGACATACATTAAAATTCAAGTATGGATTAGTCAAGATAAGCCAGATAGCAACCAATCTCAAATATCAGTGATTTATTACAATAAAAGTTAATTTCTTGATTACACTAGATGTAAAATGCAGGTTTAGAGAAGATTTTCTTTTTATCAAAGTCACCCAAGGTCCAGACAGAGTCATATGACAATCATGATTATCAATGAAAGGGAAGAGAAATTGAGAGTCTTGCATTAGCAATTAAACACTTCAGCTCAGAAATGACACATGCTGCACAACTCTTCTGATCCTCTTTTAATAACATCTTTTAAGTATGTCCATGCTTAACTTCATAGGGGTGGGTAAGTAGAATTCTCCTACGTGCCTGGAGGGAGAACAGAACCTGAAATTATAGGGATCAGTATTATTGATCAGTTACTACAGAGGGCAAATGAAACATTGCCCAAGCCATGACATTTTAACAATATTTTTGATATTTCATAATCTTTTCTTAAAAATCTTTACAAGGTTCTTCCTAAAGGTATCACCATACTAGAGTGCACAGGTCAAGTTTGAGAAAATAGTTAAAGAGTGAAGGAAAGAATGACAAAATTTCAGAGAAAAATTGTGAACATTGAGATTTGAGATAACATTTTAGAATCCTACTATATAAACAGTTGTTGAGAGTAGAAGGGACAGATTATGTCACTATCATAAGCAGACATCTTGAACAAATTATTGAATAGACTTTGCTAAATTTTGGCTCACATTCTTATTTTTCATATACAATGCCTTTAATGAAAAAGTTACAAAAAAGAGTGACAAAGTTATAGGAAAGTTTTATACTTGTTTTGGGACTGAAGTTCTAAAGTATCTATTACCAAAAATCCTTGCTATGACCTTTGAACTCTATTCCCTTGCTTGATTAGGTTAGCTAGTAAAAATTAAAAATTTTGTCCAGAAATGTGGATAAGCTAAAAGAAAACATGTACAAAACTATCAAAGAAGCCATTAAACATACACTGTCACTGACCTATCCTAGCAAAGTTGGCTTTTATTAAATGGCAGATGTGCCTGATTAAAAAATTATAGGTCCCCTCAGGAATCATGAGGGTCATTAAACACCAAGTCATAAAATCCTCTACTCCCTGAAGGAACATTAACAGAGAACACTTCCCATTTCTTTACTGTAATTTAACTTTAACTACTATAATAGCCAACATGTATTTAAAAGATTTTTAAAAATTGTCATTTTATTCTTTATACACCTAACTCAAATTATTAAATAATTATATTAAGTTAGTATTTGAAAAATTCAAATGACCTTAATTATAAATGTGGTCTGATAAGTGAGTCATTTTAAATAATCTGTTTTTTTCTCAGATTTTTCAGTGAATTCTTAACTTATTTATTTTAAGCTATGTATTCATATATTTATATTCGTATTAATATTTGAAATGAGATTTGATAAGAAAATAGAAGACTACCTGTGGGAAAACAATCAATGAAAATTCATTGGTTTATCAAATGTTAAGAGATAGAAGAATTTGCAAATATTTTCCTAATTCTGAATTTGTAGATAATTCTTTGCAAACTTAAATGTGTATATTCGCTATCAGGGAAGATTCTTCACTTTTTATTTCCTTACTATGTTAATCCTCCTATCTGTCATCCCCCAGATGTTGGTCTTTTCCAACTTCATTTGCAGTTAAAGTTGACAATTGGCCAGGATTACTAGATAATTTACTGAAAGCCAACGTGGTTAGTATCCTGGACCAAAAATTCCCTAGTAGCCATCCTTCCAATATCAGTGCAGACTTTCTACAGGATAGTCCTTTTTATTGTAAAAATACAGATTTACAAGTTTTGGCTCCAATCTACATTGCTGGTGTGGAAGGAGGTGAATGCTCTCTGAGGCCTCTTTTATTACCACACTAACCCTACTCATGAGGGCTCCCCCCTCATGACCTGAGTACCTCCCAATGGCCCCAGGTCCAAACATCATCACCTTGCAGGGTAGGACTTTAACATGTAAATTGGAGGTGGAGGGCACATTCAATTTATAGGAGCTGGGAGGCATAGAAACAATGGCGATGCATGCTAGAATGGCCAGGTGATTTCTTCAGCTCATCATTTGGCCTTTACCATGTGTATTAGTCTGCTGGGGCTGCTATAACAAAATGACAGACTCTAACAACAGAAATTTGTTTTCTCTCAGTTCTAGAGCCTGGGGAGTCCAAGATCAGGGTTCTAATTAATTGGGTTTCTGGTGAGAGTTTTTCTGGCTTGCAGACAGCCATCTGTTTGCTATGATTAACATGATCTTTCCTCTGTCTACATTCAGCATACTAATCCTATTCGATTAGGACCACATCCTTGTGATCTCATTATATTCTAAAGGCTTTATCTCTAAATATAGTCACATTGAGGGTTATAGCTTCAACGTATACATTTTTGGAGATCAAGACATTTAGTCCATGATACATGGCAACTAGCAATGTCTTTTTAAGAGTCTTTGTTTACCTTTAAACCTCCCCCCGCCCACAAAAAAACCAACCATTTAAGAATATTTTATATATATAAAGAATATTTTACATAAATATATATATTTAACCAAGTAAGGATCTATTACATTTTTATGTATTCTATTCTATATTTACTTGAACATATATTTTCAGCCTGTCTATAACCCTTTGGAATTATAAATTTCATGAGCTTATTTTTTTTATGCCAAGTAGTATATCTTTCTATTTATTCTATAGTTATTACTAAAGGAGGACTCTAGTGTTTATATTAGTTAGCTATTTACTAATTGATTTTATTTTCATTATGCATATATCTTCTAAGAATCAGAAAACATTAATTATATTTCTCTTTACCTTCATCTTAATATTAGTTTTTATTATTAAAATTTTTCATTTAGATCCTGTTCTCTTGACCATTTTAATATTAATTTCTGGAACTTTTCTAGTTTGAATTGACATATCTTTCTTAATTTAAAGACATCTTGCTTCAACAGCACATCCTGATATTGCAAAAACTTGCTTACTTATAAGGCTAAGCAGGTGTTCGCTGATTCTCCTTTTTAGTATAATTTTTATAGTTCAATAGAAAAAGTATCCAAAAGATTTATAAAAGTTGATGCTTTAGTCAGTCATGTTTAATTAGGTAAGTCTATTAAATTTTTTGATCTTTAGCTTATTAAAAAATAAATTAAGTGAAATCAATATGGCTTTCACTGCTTAAAGTTTTCAATGCTATAATTCTTTAGGTAAAAAAGGAAAAAATTTAAATTGTCTAGTATAAATGGTGACGAAAGGACACTTGACTTTTGGTGGTAAATACATAATACAATATATAGATGAAGTATTATAGAATTGTACACCTGAAACCTATATATTTTATTAACCAATGTCATCCCAATAAGTTCAATAAAAGTTTGAAAAATTTAAAAAAAAGTTGTAATATTGAGCCATAAATTTAGTTGCCAAGTACTATGGAGTGGAGGCTAAAATAATTCAAATATATTGCTTTGATATCTAATTTTAAAAATAATTGTGAAAATTTTTTTTAAAACTTTCAAGACATAAAGAAATAATGTTAGATATCTTTAAAAAACCAGTAGCATTTGATTATTATATAGAACATTATATAAAAATAACGACAGAGGAGTATAAATTAGTGCATTGATTCTTGCAGTATATTTGGTATAAAATAATGAACATTTTGAAGTATATTAACATTTTTATTCTCATATATTAAGTGATTTAATTATCCAGAAACCATTCTGAGGTAGATCATATACTTATTTCCATCTTACAGATGAGAAAATGGAGGCATAGGATTGTTAAGTAACTTAGGTTACGACATAGCAGGTGTTAAATCCAATTTTATTCAAGAGTTCTGACTCTAAAGCTCATGTGCTTAACATTTAATTAAAACTGCTTCAAATATCTACAAAAATAAAAGCATAATATGCTAATTAGACCAGACAGCTGAACCACCTTCTGGATGACTTTCTGGAAGAAGCTGGTGCTGCGAGGGCAGCTGGGGTCCCGTGTGCCTGCTGGTGGCCGCAGGAAGCCCAGGTCCTGGGTGCCAGAGGGAAGCCAGTGCCAGCAAGGGGTGTAAAGAAGGCCCACACTTGCACGAATTTCATGCATCAGGCCTCTAGGAAATAATAAAAAGCAAAAAAAAACACACACAAAAAAAAACTTGTTTGAGTTCGGAATTCTTTAAAAAAATAGACGAATGAAGACTAATGTAAAAATATAGTGGTGGGATATCATTTGAAAGAGCAAGCAATCAAAACCAACTTAGATAAGTCACAAATGAAAATGGTTAAAAAGAAACATACATGCTTGAAATAAAATGCCATAGAAATGAAACAGGAATTTTAGGGGTAAAATCGGACAGGTTTTAGGAAATTTTAGAAATTAACGGAACCAGGGAGGAAACACAGGGCTGCAGAGCAGCAGAGGGTATATTTTCATAGAATGAGGGAACTGGGAACAGCAAAAGGTCTATATTTACAAATAAAGATAAAGAAGCCCTTCATCCAGAAGGAGAAGAAGAAACCCCAAAGGGAATAGGAAAACAATAAAGAAAGGGGCGGGGGAGAACTTCACATGTCTCATGTGAGGTTTGACTTTTTAGCTCAGGGGTTACTATAGTAACCAGTCTAAGGGAATAGTGACCAATCAGAGGGGATATCAAGGCACCAAGATCTGCAGCCATTATAAGCCATAGGGAAAGGGAACTCAGTGGGACCCTTTCCCCCTCCCTACGTGGGAGTCTGTTCTGTGGGATTCTTTCCCTTTCCCCACGTGGGAGTCTGTACTTGTTCTTTAATAAATCTCCACCTTTGCTATACCACTCTCTCTGTCCGTGGGTTTATTCTTTGACTTCTGTGGACAAAGAATCCTGGTTCCAGTCCAAAAATTCTGTATCAGAAATATTAAATGTTATTCCATAATACAATAACTAAGGATATAGAGATATGTTTATGATTTGCTTTTAAGACAGAATAGCAGGTTACTTGCAGTAGGTACAGTGTAAACCTAATTTTATATGTATCTATACCCAAATGTTAACTGTGATAATCTTGACAAGCTAGAATTTCAAGTGATATTTTTTCTTTCTGTGTTGCTATAATTTTGAAATTTTTAAGATGACAATTACAGTTTTATATAACCATGAAATATTAATTGAATTTTTTCAATAAAGGCAGCTCAAATCTTCCAATATTGGGTCAGAAGCCCAAGAAAGAGTAATGTTTATATGTCCAAAGTTATGACCTTCTGAATTAATTTTTAAACAGATTAACAAATCATAGGCAAGATATATTATAGCCAAGTTAAAAACAAATATTTTGTTCAATGAAAACTTAGACCCGCCAAATGATAGAGAGCTGATCGTTTTCTGGTTTATTGTTTCTTTAATAATGCTGACCCTACCAGATGGTGAGTTTTCTATGTGTGTTTGGGAAACATAACATAACAACATCATTTTGAATAGAATCAATGTGGAGAAATACAGTGAATAAAGCTAAATATTGCTGGTTTCATTTTATGCTTCTGGAAAGAAGTTGAGATTGAAACACTATTAATTTTAGTAATAATGTGAATCAAATATAGTTCTCTGTATATCACTATGTTCAAAACTAGCAATAAATTGTACAAATGATTCTTGGAGGATTAAGATATGTTGCTATAGCAACTTGTTACTATATTACAAGCTGTTAATACAAATAAAATAGTACAGTTATGCGTTAAAAATTACCTCTGTGATAAAAACAAAAGTATAATTTTTTTGGGGGGATTTTAGGATCAATGTGTTACAGATATTTTATAACATTAGGATGCTAAAGAGAAAAAAGCATTTAATATTTTGTAATTCTGGAGTTCTCCATAAAGTGTTTATTTATCTTTAAATTTGTCCAGTAAGTGCAATGACACTGTGCCTTGCAAATAAATTATATTGAATTAAAGAATAAACACATTAGGGAGGGTTAAATATGAAATGCACTTTGAGTCTAATGAACAATTTGTTTTTTCTATTCATGGTTATATATAATATTAATTATAGAGTCAACTTCAAGTTCTCCCATCACATCTATTACTACAACCAGGGACTACTTAAATCTCAGTCCCTTCCTTTCTCTATTTATTCCCTTGGTCTTTATTTAACTCTTTCTTCTAGTACTATCTACACCAGCATGAATTCCATGGATTTCATAGAAATCAAGAGGATAGAAAGAGTTGAGAAGAAATGCTACCTAAATCACATACATCGAAGAAGTAGAGTAATGTGAAGGCAGAAAAAAAAAATCTCTGGGGTTTGCAACAATCATGAATCTAATAATTGTAATTTTATTAAAATGGTATAAGAAATAATGCACTAAAAATTCATGCAAGGAGAGAAAAGTAGAGAACAAAAAGTTTATGTAAACTTTTGTGAGATTTGCTTTTATAGGAAAGGGAAAAATGACAGCATAATTTAGGAGTGATAGAAATTAGGATGGAATATAGAAGAAAATGTTTGAATAAATGTTAAGAGAAATACAGTAGAGTGAAGCAGATTGATGATATAGGAAAATGAAGAAATACATGGGAAATTACATGCCTTGAGAAGATTATAGGGGGAAAGATTAACAGCATATTTGCAAGGAGTAGTCTTTGAAAATAACAATTTTTTCCTTAATCAATACTTTAATCTGAAAAAAATCTTCTTAAAAAGCTGTACTGGTTTGGTTTAGCTATCATACCCTGCTCCTAAGTCTGGGGTAGCTTGCCTGCTGTTGAGCAACTTAACTTTAGTTCTGGGTAAGATTGTTTGAAATAATTCTACCTCTTCTTTTAAACTTTTTTCCTAGTTCTCTTGTCAAAGACCCTATATAATAAAAGCCTAATATGCAAATCGACCAAACTGGGGAAGGACAGATGGATCGACCGGTCGCTATGACATGCACTGACCACCAGGGGCCAGATGCTCAATGCAGAAGCTGCCCCCAGCCTGCAGGACCCAGGCCAGCCAAGGCAGGTGCCAGCAGGGGCCTCCCCAATTGCCCCGCTGGTCACCCCACAGATCAGCTCTTATCGCCAGCCAGGCCTTGGGACCCTACCCATGCATGAATTTCATGCATCGGGCCTCTAGTTTTAATATAAATCTACAGGTTGCAGCATCAGCTTTCTTATTCATCACCACATTATAGCCACAGTTATATTGTTATTTATTTATAGAGGAAATTAATTCTTGTAAAGAGATTTATTTTTTTCAGTTAGATGAAAAATTATTTTGCAACATAATTGCCCTTGAGTACTTACAATATAACTCTACATTGAATTCTTCATTTTGTAAATCATAATCAGGGAATTTTTTGATACTATGACAGATAGAACAAACTTAATCAGAGCCCAAGCACTTTCTTTTCTGTGATAATTTTGGTAAGGCCTGCATTTAAATAGCATGTGAGGGCCCATAATGACCATCAGAGCTTCCACACTATCTTCCTCTCTGGTTGTGTCCACTTGTCCTACACTGACCTTGTCTGTGAAAACGTTCAAAAAGCCTATGGGCCAGACACAGGCCAGTGAGATATGATGCTGCATAATTTGTCATATAATTCTTACTCTGTACTTTGGGAAGTAATCAGCTGTGTATTCTGTCATACCTCCTTTATACAGGCATATGCAACCTAACAAATAATATCTCTTTCGGTAATACAAATTCTCATCTTAAATTTTGGTGTGTGTTATAACCTTATTCCAGACAACTGAGGATTTTTAAGCATAAAAACATTTTTACTCCCTCCTCTTCTCTTAAACTTCTTGGTATTTCTAAATATAGCCTTATTGTTCACAAATTTAATCATATCTGGCAAAACAGACACCCACATCTGGTAAAACTTTAGTAAGATGTGTTATAACAAGAGAAATAGAGAAAACAAGTACAGATATAGTTGGGTTTGTAGATTTATTGAAGAGTAGATGGTTAGGGTTCCTGCTGATGATAATTTCTAAATGGTCCTACTTGGATTACAAGACAAAAATTGATCTGCCATGGACTGCCCTTAGATAGTCTTTAACTAAATGCCCTTAACTATTAAGGAAAATTAATTCAGAAATTGTCTGGGGTGAAAATTTAGCCACTTCAATTCCAAAATTTCAAAGAGACTTGACTATTTCTCGAGGAAATAAATTTTTAAACAAGGAATTTTAACTCAAAAGGAAAAAAAAAACAATAACCAAAGCATTATACAAACTAATGAATTTTAGTTAATGGTATGCATATCTATATATTTGGGATGGAATTATAATGATGTCTGTAACTTTGAAATGTACCAAAAAATAAGAAAGATTGGTAGAGGTTAGAGTTCTCAAAAAACAGACAAGTAATAAAGCAAGTGTATGATAATGTTAGTTATAGAATTTGAATAGTGGAAATTTGGCTGTTCACAGCAAAGCTCTTTAAACTTTCCTTTTTGTTTGTAATGTTTTTTAGTAAAATGTTAGAAAAATAAAGCGAATCTGCATTCTAACAGAAATAAAGAGATTTACATTGACAGACACTTATATGATTGATTATATTTATTGATAACCATTACTATGCTTTCTTATGCCTAGATACAAACTTCTTACCTTTGCTCCAATGACTACCACTGATTTAACTCCATCTCTGTAACTTGACAAATCTAATGATTCTCTAAATCCATTTCTTCTAAAACTTAGAGAAAAGCAGTAAATAAAAAGAAGAAAAGAGGCTTTGGGTTTTCTCGATCAATAAAATCTTATACATTGATTGATTAACACATGAACACATACAGTCAATTTGATTTGAGTTGTCTGTAACTTGGAAGAAAAGGTAGCTGTCCATTTTTCTCTATTTTCAGGAAAAAGCTTGTGATTTGACCACTGCTGGAGAAAAGGTTAATAAGTAGTGGTGCCTATATAATGGCTGAAATATAAGGCTCTAACTTAGAAACTTTACAGACTAATTCAGAGGCAAAATCATGAATTTGGTAAATTATCTTATTGTCTTTTTAAAAATAAACCCCTTTTCTTCATTTTTATGATCCTCACCTTTTATCTACACACTCCTTAATAAATGTCAAACCGAAGAGAATGTATGTTTGTAAAAATCTCCATGCTTGCACAAATTTAACTACACTAAAAATGAACATTAGTTTCTACTACTTCACTCCATAGCCAACACTGGATAACACCCTTAATTCTGTCTGCACTGAAAGACAATGTTCTTCAAAATCCTTGAAGTAAAATACTTATATGTATACTAGAGGCCTGGTGCATGAAAATTCATGTACTGGAAGGGCGGTCCCTCCCTCTCATAGTCTGGGAACCCTCAGGAGCAGGAAGTAGGCCCAGCCTTGCCACATGCCTCCCGCCCTGGTGGGGCTGAGGGGACTGGGCGCCGCATCTTGTGTCTGTGGGCGCCACCATCTTTGAGGGCATGGCAGTCAATTAACACATTCCCTCCTTATTGGCTGTAGGTGCCACCATCTTTGCAATGGCATGAGGGTCAATTAGCATATCCCCTCTTTATTAGATAGGATTTTTTCTTGTTAGAATTTAGGTCCAAAATATGGAGGTAATCTTGCTTTTAGTATCTGGCACTCTCTTTCTTGGTCCATGCAAATTCTTTCATTCTCTTCTTTTAATTAAATTTAAGTATTTATCCTCCCTCTCCCCATTCTTATACCCTCTCACTTTTCTAATTAGACAACTCTTCTAATGTGTTTATTTTGTATTATTTTTTGTTTGTTTTGCATGCTATTTTAATATAGATTCTGTATCTTTTCCACTTAGCATAATGTTATTAAGACCTTTGAATAATTGTGCATATGTGTATTATCTATTCATCTAACTGCTAAGCTCCATAGTGATGTTACATTCCCTTCTATCCACAAAGTTTCTTCTGTTGGAACCAAGGTCACATCTACAACCTGACTCTTCAAGGAATGTGATGAGCATCTTCACACAGACCCTGCTACTAACTTTTGTGAGAATTCCTTGAACACATACGCCCAGGAGGAGATGCACTAAGCCCTAAGCTGGGGTCAGTGGTAGCATCCACATTCCCACCAGAGGAAGCCCCAATCAACCCTTCCCATCAGTGTAAACTGCCATTCTCATGAATGTAGGAAGGCAGTACAGTGCACTGCTTTCTCTTGTCAAATCAAGAAACTAATAGCAGTCTTAATGAGTTAATAAAAAGAAAATCCTTACCAGAGAGCCTTGCCCACAGTAAGTGCTCAAAAAATTAGCCATCACTACTAATATTTTGGCCCTCATTGTCACATACAATTAAAAAGAGAAGCAGAAAAACTTGAAGCATAAATAACAAAAAATAGAGCAAGTTCCCTGTCCCTTCTTATTAAAAATAAAAATGATTTTGCTTATGTCAGCATTTCCTGTTGATCAAGTTTTAACCTTCTGAATATTTCATATTACCCATATCCCATTTTAAACTGCTCATTAAAGTCTTTTCTGGCATTATTACCAGATTCAAGTAAACTTTACATCTGCATTTGAAACACTGACTCTAATGCCACAGTCTCTTATGTAGACATTGAAAAGGCCAAATTAATATATTTGGAAAAATGCCCACTGGAAACATATTTAGAAATAGATAAATGGTTCTGACACAATTATTAAAATGTCTAAAGTCACCTTTTCATGTGGCATTTAAAATGGTAGCTCTAATATTATTTTGCTCAAGGCTACAAACATTTTACATAAATATTTAAGTTAATATTGAATGTGTTGCATTTAATAGAATTGTTACACTATAAATTTAAGTTATAAGAAATAGTGAGAAAATGTTAACATATTTATCTAATTTTTAAAAAATTTGCTTTTCCACATTTTTTTTCATATTACTGCAAATCTCAAATTTTTAGTTTTGACTTTCCATTTCTCTGTTAAAGAATCAGACAGGAATGAATTCAGTGTAGTGACACAATAAAAGGTGACAAATGAACTGTGATTTGAGTGAATTTGAGAGAGAGGGTTGAGGAAGCAGTGCATTTTAAGTTAAAATGCCTCTCTCAGAAACAATATGAATGTATTTAAAGTTATTTGCATCCTTTTATATTAAATCCCAACCATCTCCCTATTACTCTTTGTGGAATATTTTCACTGCATAACCAGGGCAGAAGATATCTGATTTGGTCTCCTTCATCATGGAAAGAGGAGGGGAATAGATTTGCAGCTGCAGAGTCTATCTAATGGACAAATGCCTACTTTCTTTGGGGCCAACTCTGTGATTTTCTGACCATAAGAAGGAAATTTCAGATACTATGGAAAGCAATTGACCAGAGAATTAAACAGGAAAGTTTACTTTCCCATAAAATATAACACTATATATGGTTAAAGGAGGGTTTTTTTTGTTTGTTTTCTTTTACCAGTTATGTTAGTTTCAAAAGTCTGCATCCTATTTCTATTCTAGCACTTTCCTCCAAATATTAACCTACTTAAACTTACAGTTTCCTCATAATTGTAGAACATTTAATTGAGATTTTATTTCTCTCTACTCTTTGGGATTCTTCCTATCTGTCACGTTTAAGACATCTGGAATTCAATTGTGTATTCTCATTTTAAAATATGATTTTTGCAATGAATAGTTATTTGATAAAAGTGTACTAATGGTTTCTTTGCTTTAGTGATTATTTTGAGAGATTGTAGTGAGCTAGATTTCCTGCCTCCTTCTCAGTCTGAATATTTTTTCTCCCCCATTTTTGAGTGACTATTGACCAGGTTGAGAATTCTTTTTTTTTTTTTTAAATATATTTTATTTATTTTTTACAGAGAGGAAGGGAGAGAGATAGAGAGTTAGAAACATCGATGAGAGAGAAACATCGAACAGCTGCCTCCTGCACATCTCCTACTGGGGATATGCCCGCAACCCAGGTACATGCCCTTGACCGGAATCGAACCTGGGACCTTTCAGTCCGCAGGTCGACGCTCTATCCACTGAGCCAAACCGGTTTCGGCGAGAATTCTTGACTTAGCCCTTTGAAGGTGCTGCTCCTTTATCTTTCTACACCCACATTGCTATTAAGTCTGTGGTCAGTAAGCCTTTTTCCTCTGGAGGTGACCTGCTTTATTTTTCTTGGACAGCGGTATTTTTGAAATTTCTCTTTCTATTTTTGTCTTGGAAATTTATTACACATCTATTCAATCGTGTTAACATGTTGCTATTATATTTTCAGCTCTTATGTACATTTTCTCTCTCCCTCTCCCCACATTTTTATTGAACATTCAAGTGTCTCCATGTACCCATTTTTCTCTTATGCTTCCCATCTCTTCGTTCTTTGTGCCAGCTATTATGGGACATTTCTCCAAATTAATATTGAAGCTTAGAGTTCTTAGTTAACCAAACTTCACTTTATACGTGAAACTGGCCTTATATTGGGTTTCTGAAAACGTTCTTTAGAATTTTCAACATTTGGTGATGGGGGAAACTGCCCCGTGTGCCCAATCGGCTTTCTTACATCCAGTGTCACTGCCTGCTGTTTTCTATCTTTCATGTTGTCAAGATATAACTGGAGTTGAATAGGGAACATAGAAAATAAAAAATGATTTTATTGTCAAAATATAGTATATTGAAAATTTTGACTGATGTAGCAACATTCAACAAATGACAGTCACCTAAAAAATAATGTCAGACATTATTCTAGGCATTTAGGATACATAAGTTAACAAAATAGGGAAAAAAATTCTTGCCTCCTGAAGGCATTCTAGTATATTCCTATGCATTTGCTGAGGCAGGAAACTACTTTAATAACATGGAAGCTTTATAATGACATTAATATAAAAGCTACTCATTTTATATATTTATTGATTAGCAGTGTTTACTGCATATCCATATAATATGTCACTGTACAATATTTTTAGATTACAGAGATCATAAAGGGAATATCAGAGTACTTATTAGAAACTCATGAACAGTATATCCTAAATCTGTAGTAAAATAAAATAAAATGTACTCTCAATTATGTGCATATTGATTTAGAAATTTTATTTATTATAAATGTACATGTTAAATCTTAGTTATATTACACTATCATATGCTTAATAAAGATAAATTATAAACTTTACAAGCATAATAAAGGTATAATGAATAAAATGTGCTTTTAAAAATTATTAATAGTATAAAATAGCCTCAAACCTTAAAAGTTTTTCATGTTCTTGGATTTTAATAATCTTTCTAATAAAGTGCTTTACAATAAACATTGAATATTTTGAGATTTGTTCTTGGTTTGTGGCACCCACCCCCAGCTCTCAAAATCTCTGTTGCCCTGTACCCCTCTAATGGTGCCATCTTCAGGAACCTGTCCTTCCTGGCCCAAAGCCCACAGGTAGACTTCTACCATCTGGAGTTTGTTGTTTGAATGCTCCAGGTCTACTGAAATATATGCCATGTCCTCTAAACTCTTAGTGTCAGCATTCTGATTTTGCAAATTATTAACTATCTAATGTGATAAACTAACCTGTACTGATGCTATAGGGTTAAAAGAGCAACTGAATAATACTAATATAGAGCTTCCAGATGCAGTGCCCTAGTCTTTCAGACTCTATGGTCTAAGAGTGAGAATTTAAGGGAAATATTGAATCGGGCTGTTCTTCCCAGTCAATGGAAAATATATTTTTTAGAACAAAAACAAAATGACATTGTGTGTGTTTTTTAATTATTGATTTTGCTTAACCCTTTTCTTCAACACACTTTGAATGCTATTCAGAATTTCTTTAGTGCCTAATAAGACAGGTATTAATTGCTTTGCCCAGTTTAAAATTAAATTTTCACAAAAATTCATTAAGTATATATTAAAATGTTTTCTGGTAAGACACCAAAGTAAAATTAAATTACTTAAGTGTATACCATAATATATTAGTTAGGGTTCATTCAGAGAAGCAGAACCACTAGGATATCTATCTTATCATCTATCATCTATCAATCTACTATCTATCTATCTATCTATCTATCTATCTATCTATCTATCTATCATCTATCTATCATCTATCTATCATCTATCTATGATTTGCTCTTTGTAAAATGTGACCTCACAAAGTTGGTTCAGCAATCTCTGCAAATCTGCTGTCTTGGTGGGTGATGGTGGAGCTTGATTACCCAGGGCAGGTAGGGGAGAAGGGAAGATAGATATAATGTGCCGACAAGCAGGAGAAGCTGGAACCTACAAGAATGCTCTGAAGCCCAATAAGATAGACTAACACCATTTCAGTGTTTGCTGCCTCCAACCTTGATGGTACTGGTGTCCTTCAGAAGCTCAGGCTGTTTATCACGAAACTAAGCATGCACACACCAACCCAGGTGTCAAAGAAGCTGAAGGTCAAGGTTGAGCAGCTGCAGGCCCAGCCACTGCCAAGGAGACAGCAAAGTAGCCATATAATGTGAGCTATGAAATGACTGCTAGTTCCTCTCTTCTCTATAAATTTCTTACAAGAATCTTTTTTATGGTCAATATTATCTGGAAGAGTACAGTAAAGGAAATTCTGAAAATTAAGTTCAGACTAGCCAAATTTACACATAACAATGTCACCACGCATAGCACTCTTCATTGAACCACATTATGCTAGTATTCTTGAAATTTTCCTATATTTTCAGAAATACTTTTAGCTGCATTCATAAAATCAGGCCACATTACATATCTGAGGCTACGAAGTAACATTCCTTCATGCAGTTTCTCATCTTCCATTCACTTTATTTTGATTGTGGTAAAATATACATAACATAGTGCCGGGAGCCGGTCCATGCTTGCTGTTTCAAGGGACCTGGCATATATGGCATACTGTTCTTAATATGTTTGCTCACCTTCTTGGCACTATGTGTTTTAACCAAGGTCTCTGAGAAAGGTTGTTTCCCCAGGTAGGGATTTTCCCCTGAAGTTAGGGAGGGAATAAAACCTCTTAACTAAGTGCCAGGTGGGTAATTAATCACTTTAACTATGAACAATCATGCTTAAGCTACATAATCTTTACTCCCTGGAATGGAGATAAGAAACGCCCTAACCTTTGTAATAGAGATTGATAGGATTGAATCAACTGGTATAAATACAGATGTAATAAGACAGCAAGACACAGAACTTAGAACACAGAACTTAGAATACGGAACCAAGAGAGACAGAACCTAGGCACAGAACCTACACAGAACCTACAGATAGAAGAACTTCGCTGGAGAGAACATGGCAAAAGATCCTGGACTGAACCTGACTACAGAAATTGGCAAGAGAACCTGACTAGAACCTGGTGACTGAACCTGGCTGGAGAACCTGGACAGAACCTGCCTGGAGAACCTACCAAGAGAACATGGTCACAGAACCTGGCTGGAGATCCTGGCTAGAGATCCTGGCTAGGCTGCTGATGAACTGAACACTGTCTCCGTGTCATTCCTTCTTCGCCGACTCCGTCTACACCTTTGGGGACCCCTGGACCTGCTGGGGTTGGACTCCGGCAACATAGGCCAGCAGATGAGAGCAGCCATCACAATGGTTAATTAAATTTAGTAATCAAATCAGTTTCAGTTGTTACTGAATTGATTATCAGAATGGGTGATTTAATCATGAATATAGGCAAGCTTAAAAATTTTTGAAAATTCCATGCTAATTTTAATAGCAGGTAGTTTTAAATTAGGTTTTAAAACATATTTTTTAATAGTTCAAGAAAACACTAAAAGCAAAGCATATCTAGTATTTTAACCTCACAATATTCACAAAGGTAAATTGCCTGTCATTTCTGATTTCAGTGTTTTATTTGGTCATAATTTATAGTGTCATTTAAAAATTACATTTGTCATCAGTACCCAAACAACCAGTAAAATTAGCATTTTCTAGAGTGAACCCAAGATGAGTATTTGGAAATATATTATTTACTTCCATAATAGAATTAGATCTGCAATTCTCTCAGCCATTTAAGAAACATAGCTACCTAATTTAGTAGGATTTTCTTTATCTTAGACATTAAAATTACCACTATAGTTAAAAAATAATTGAGAAAGAACTTTGGATTCTTATGTTTAATTTCAGAAGAAAATTAAAGCAATATAAAAAGCATTAGCAAAATAGTATATTTGAATTAAAAACTAGAAATAGAATCTATAAAAACTGTGGTTCTAGGTGCTAGCTTTTCAATTCAAAGTCAAAGGGAAGTGAACAAAGGATGCAGTACTTAAATACATAGCCACTTCTCAGCTACTTTTCTGCTTGCAAATATTCCAAATACATTAAAAACACAAAGAATAAAGTATGATTTATCAATAAGCCCTCCAAATCATAAATATGGATGGATTGATAGATAGGTAGGTAGGTAGAGAGTTAGACATATCAATAGGTGATAGATATATAGATGAATGATGGAAAGATGATTGTAGATAGATACATAGATACATAGATACATAGACTAGAAGTGGGTATTAATCTCCCACCCTTCTAATTACATCCCTTAGAAGTAACAAATGATAGTAGTTTGCTGAATCTTCAGGATATGTTTTACCTACCTGGGTCTTTAAGGTTGCATGAGTAAATGAGTACACACATACAGTTTTTTGTTTTTTAACTAAAATGAGATTAGGTTTTACAAAATTTTTCCTCTTAATATGCCATGGATATGTTTCCTAGTCAGCACATAAGTCATATTACGTATTTCTCTGCTGCTTCTGTAGTACCGCATTGCAGGAGCACACCACAATTCACTTAGTTTCTTCATTTTGAATATTTAGGTTGTTTCCTTTCTGTTGTTGCTTGTTTTGCTATGTAATAATTTTTCAGTGAAAAACCTTAGTAAGATAAATCTTATGATAATTGCTTAATTACTACAGAATAGATTTGATAAGTGGAAATGCTTGGTCACATGTTTTGCCCATTTTTAACCTACATAGAGTTCCCACCTACAGTTTAAAGAAAATGTCTTTGGAACAACATTTTCAAAAACCTGGAAAAATATCCAATTATTAAAATTTGTACTGAATTTATTTTTTAAAAAGATTAATGAGCATTTGAAATGATTAGTGAAAGTACGCATCTTATCATATATTTAGTGGCCTTAACTCTTTACCCAACTGACCTATTTAAAAAAAAATAAAACTTGGGCTCTTAATCTCTTCGTTAGTGATCTTTAAGTACATTACCTATATTTGGGCTATTAGTCCTTTTTTGTATTTGTTTTAACATGCTGTTGTTTTTACTTTTGATATTATGGACTTGAACATTCATAAAATAAAATTTAACAAATAATTATAAACCATATCTCCATTGCATTGTAGGAAGCATACTGTCACTGGTATCAGAAAAGAGCAATCACTCCTGAAGTTCCTTTCATGTGCCCTCTGACCACAATCCTCTTTCACTCATAAGGCACACTTGACCTTCACATCAATTGCCAAACTGTTCTTATTTTCTTTATAGTTTTACTTCCTAATTTTGTTTCCCACTAGAATATAGTTTTGTTTTCTCATTCCTTCCTCCGCCCAGCACAGAGGATGGGTGTTGTCACTGCTGTTTTTCTTTCTCTTCACCTGTAGTCACTGTTGTTGCTTTCTCTTCACTATCAAATCTCCCTGTACGCTGGATACTCCAAAGAGGCACTGACTCTTTCATTTTAAACAAAGCAAACTTTCTTTCTCCCCATTGCCTTCCAGGCCCTTTTCACTTCTCCCATTTTTATCAAAACTTTATGCAGTTTCTCATCTTCCATTCACTTTACTTTTATTGTGATTAAAATATACATAATATAAAATATACCATCTTAACCATTTTTAAGTATAATTTTGCGGCATTAAGTACATTCACATTGTTGTATAACTGTCATCGCTAACGATCTCCAGAACTTTTTTTCTGTATCACTTAAATAATCACTCCCCAACTTCCTCCCCTGTTAGCCCCTGGTAACCAACATTCAATGCTCTGTATCTATGAATTTGACAATTCTAGGTAACATGTAAGTAAAATCATTTATTATTTGTGATTTTATGCCTGGCATATTTCACTTACTATAATGTCTTCAAGGTTTGTCCATGTTGAAGCATGTATTAGAATTTCATTCCTAATTAATGCTTGCTGATATACTATTGTATGTATGTGCAGCATTTTATTTATCCATCAATAAACACTTGGGTCCCTTCTACCTTTTGACACTTGTGAATACTGCTTATATGAACATGGATGTACAAATATCTGTTTGAATCCCTGCTTCTATTATTTTGGGTATATTTCTAAAAGTATAACTGCTAAATCACATGGTAATTCTATGTTTTATTTTCTGAGGAACCATCATACTGTTTCCACAGCAACTATACCTTTTTGCAACAAAGTTATGGGTGCATACTTTCTGTCTGAATTATATAGTATATATGGTTTGGGGATTGTAAAGTTTTGTGTAATGAAATCTGTTACGATGTCTACTGATGACTTCTCTACTCTCTATTACTTTACATATCGTCAGCATTTTTCTTTTTATCAACCATTATTATACTTTTGATGAAATGGCAGAAGACACATTTTGCAGAAATATTTGCCCTCACATGTCATTATTTACGTTAAGAAATATGTTCCTAAAACTGTTTGGTGCTACAATAAGCAGATTTCTATAATATTATCCAACAAGATAAGGTACTATGAAAGGCAATGTAAGTCCCATGTGCCTAGATTTCACCTTATTAATTCCCGTATCCTTGGTCCTAGAATACAATGTTGCACAAAGAAGTTACTCAGTAAATATTTGTTAAATTTGAATTAGATAATTCTGTATTTTAGGCTTCATTATCTGTGGTTTAGCTGTGTGTGCATGAAAATCAAACCAGAGCATTTTGGATGAGTTTAGTCACAATATTTTCATTAGCTTTTTTTCCTTTGGGATAGGAAAGAAAAGATTAATGCTTCCCAAAATGTGGCATGTGTCAAATTCTCTCCTATGGCAGGTATTTGAAGAAGATCCCTGTGATACTTCACCCTGTTCTCATAAAAGAATTTAGAAAAAATGTCACCATTCAATTGTTATTCTTCAGGGGAGGTATTTTGCATAGTCGTTATAATAGTTAAAGGCTAGTTTTATCTAGAAATGTATTGTAAAACTATCTTAACAATGCATGCCCATAAACTGAATCATATCAGGTTTTATAGACCCTAAAATGTGTAATTTATAACCTTAGTAGCACGGTTTTGATGTGGGGAATGAAACTTCATTTTACATATTTAAAAATTATCACTGAAATTATAAACATTTAAGTGTCTTTAGACATAATTAAATACAGAGGAGGAAATGACTAATTAAAAATATTATAATAATAATCTTGAAAAGATATAGAGGTAACCTTAATATGAAAGTAACATCACCGGTTTTACTCAGTGAAGTGAAAATAACCTCTTGATTATAACCTCTTGAAAGCTTTAAAAACAATTATGAATTTATTAAATTCTTTGGTCTAGGTTTTGTGGTCATGGCAGTACATATGTACACAATTTTAAAAATTGGTCTTCCTAATCTAGCAATATAGTGCAATTAATATAATACTAATCCCCCACTATACATCATCCGTAATTTTTTATTAAATGAAACAAAGAAATATACACACATGTGCTACAAAATATGTTTAAGAATATTCACAGCAGCATTGTTAGAAACAACCTAAGTTTATATAAATAGGAGAATGGATATGTAATGTGTAATAATCATACCATGGAATACAATACAATAATGAAAGTGAGTAAAATAGTGTTACATGCATCCATTCATCTAAATGGATGTCACATATAGAAAATATTGAGGAAAATTAAAGAATAAGTTATAGAAAAATACATATAGTTTAAAACTTTAAAAACATGCAAAATTATGCATACTGTATATACATGTGTATATATCTATGTGTGCATCTACATATGTATATACATTTGTGTATATATATGCATATATATCAGAGAAATTCAATAAATATTGGAAGGAAAAATATCAAATTCAGATTAGTTCAAATTTTAAATTAGTAAAATTAGTTATGACCTTGGTGTGAGGAGTGAAAGAAATGCTACCAAGGAGGAATAAAGCAGGGGCTTAAATGATATTATATTTATAATATAATTTCTCGTATTTTAATGTCATGTTATTTTCATATTTCTACAATGTCTAATATATTTCACTATAGTTTTAAATAAAAATTTAAATAATAAATAAAATGTCTTGAAAAGTGGGCTTTCCCTCCTTAACTGTAATCATCAAGATAGGAAATACAAACTTTGTGGTTCATTCTTATAAAATTTAATTGATTACAGGAGGGAAAAAACATAGCCAGAATATAATATTTGACCTTAAGTAGACTGTGGTCAGTTTTTCTAGTTCAGAATCAGCTTGTAAATGTATCTTTAAAAGAGATCTTTCACTTTTTAGCCTTATCTAACTCTTCAGTCACTTTCTCCACATACCAATATTGCATCAAATTATCCTTGTCTTCAAATCACAAATTACAACATATACTTTGTCCATGGGGTTGAGATACCCTGCTCTCCTTGGCTAAAATAGTCCTACATCTTTCAAAAGACACAGCATTTTGGAGGTGAGGGGTAGGTGTAAATTTTATTCCTGAGACCCCAAGAATGGCCACTCTTTCCTTTGAGCTCCAACTACCTATGATTTATGTCTCTGTTCCAGAGGTCACATGCTGTCCTGCCCTCATTTTCTCTAATATCTAGCTTTTCTAACTTAAATGTGAACATATGAAGAGCAGAAGCGGTGATTCAGACTCTCTGGTGATAGGAATATGAGAACATAATTATCATAGGAACTAATAGTACATCCTCACAGCTGATTATTGTGTCATGGCATTCTGAGAATTGACCCTAATATTTCTAGATATTTGATGCCTAGAAGAGTACTTACTCTGAATACATAAATAGTTTTCTATTTTATATTAGGGCAAAACATATAGTTCTTTAGAAAAAAAATTACTCTTTTGCAAAACAAAATAAAATAAATTTTCTTGGTAAAACAAAACAAAACAAAACACTCCCTTCTGGACTGAAAGGTAACAGACTTGCATGGGCATGTGGGTGGATTGGGAGCCAGACCTGAGTTCTATAAACACTAACCTTGGTCAGATTTCAGATTGCTCTTCTGGACTGTAATGTTTTTGTTTTAAGTCACTTAGTAAATTCAAAAATAATACAGTCTGACCTTATTTGCACTTGGGGTAATAAGTAAGATTTATTTGAAATATATCAGTAAGCAGAAACTCTGGAAGAGTTGCTAATAAAACTGAAGGCAACTCTTTAAAATTTCTAGAAGTGTTTCTAGAATATCTTGCAAAATTTAAAACCACCCACCCATATAGATTTGTGAAAAACATAAGTGTTCCTCTGGGTTTTCCAAAACTTGGATGGGAAAGAGAAACTAGTAGAAGAATGAACTTTCCACAACCCAGGAAATGGGGAAGAGAATGGCAAAGGTGACCTTATTTTATATTCTCAGCTTATGAGGTCTGAGAAAAACATGAGTTTACAATTGAACAACTGAATGGAGAAAAGAATTAAACACTCTTTTTTAAAATGGTAGCAGGAAGTCTTGGAATAAACTTTCAAAGACCCTCAAAAGGTCAGTAATTTGGTAGCTCTGTATCTAGCTGTGCACTTCATTCTTTCCAGTAATTACAGCCTTGAAGATGGGTACTTATTTTGTTACTCTTTTGTTTCCCTATAGCAGTAGATTCATATACTAGTATGTTATCTTTAACTTAAGATATGAAATTAACAGATGTTAGCACAAATGGAGAAGACTATAACATGTTATTTCTTACATATCCTTGCAAAAGAGGCAAGTATGTTGGTTATGTCTACTTTTACTTATGAGAAAAATTAAATTTAGAGAGATTAAATTACATGTTCCAAAGCATCATGCCCCTTTGAAGGCAGCTGGGAGTTGATCTCATGTCTTCTATAGAGTCCATCCTCTATCCTTTGTATCACACTATGCCCACTTTCTAGGTACAAAGAGGAAAACTTTATATGCTATTTCCCTTCAGCCACCCAATTCATGTTTACTTCTGGTCTCTCTTTATAAGAAGTGTTTGTATTGTAGCTCTCAATTTACCAACATTTAAAGCTGATCCAAGCAGACAAATCCTTCAGCCACAGTGGAAATCATAGCTTTTATGCTTTAAAAGGATTGCTTCCCACTCCGAGGCATGTTGACCTGTATCCTTGCCCCATACTGAAGACCCAACAGCAGGAGTTTTGACTCCTGCAGAACTCCCCAGCTCACAACCTCACTCTCTCAGTGTTTTCTGCCTCTTAACCCAAACCTTGACCTTGTTTTGTTTTGTTGTTGTTGTTGCTTATTTTTTGAACATGATCTGCTAATTTTAACTCTTAGCTCTTTGAAATTGAATAGCATGAAAATATTTACTTGTGGCAATGACTTGAGACCTTAATCTAAAAGTTATGTTTTGTTTTTCTTGTCCACCTCTCTACCTTGATTCTAAGAGGACACACACTAAATTACACTAAAATAAGCCCTATCAAGCTAGAGTCTGGTGCAGGCCATACTTATTTGAGTGAACAAAGTGGATGTGTTTATTGTGCCTTTGTTGTAGTACATATACAAAGCAAACTATGAAAGAAGCCTTCTGAGAAAGAAGATTTCTCAAAGATTCAATGCAGATAGGAATAGCTCCCTCCTCCACAACCTGCCAGTGGAGAATGGCTTTGATAAATGTTTCTCCCAATAAAGATGAGGCCCCTAAAATGTTCTTTGAAGTGTGGGCATTTTTCTAAGGTATGGGGACACTTCTTGTTTGGAATTCCTGAATGGCTGGTGTACGAGGAACTATCTCAAAGTGTGTTGTGCTTATATATGGCCGAGGCTTAAGGCAGGCAGCAAAAATATGTTATAGAAAATTCACACTATTCAGTGCAGCAGACATAAAGTTTATTAGAGAGACACAATGAAAGAAATTACAACACCAGAAATGTGTCAAATTAAAGGCACCCCAAAAATGATACAGCGTGGCAGGAGCCCAGGGTGAATATGACAGCCCGTCCTTAGAACTGAAGCTGAGGGATGGACTCCTGGAGGGTGATCCCTGTGACAGCAGAAGCTCTTGTTTGGTGTCACCTACGAGCACGTAGGTCATGAAGACTGGAGATGTTGCCACAGTCAGGCTGGAAGCATGCACTGGTGACTAAAGGGCAGCCTTTATTCCTGTTCGTATAGCACTTAGGCAATCCTGTCAGCTGATCATCACACACTCTCTTTTACCACTTTGGACTACCCCAGCCCAGTGAAGGTTCGGGAGAGAGAAGACATACCAAATGCCTTTCCACTCTCCAAGTGGTTCTCTGATTTCCACAGAGCTCTACCAAATGGTGATAGAAAACTGTTAGCTGGACAGCAACAGATTACAATGAATATATTCTTAGTTTGAATATTTACCAAAGAGAGATACAGTTTTAAATGGAACATCACATGGTGGAAATAAATAATAGGACTTTTAATATCAATCTGATTCATTTTTCATAATGGAGGAGGAAGAAGAAATTGTCAAATGACAATAAAACCCTCAGATTTATGTAAGCAAGGCACATTTAACATTTATATTTTAACATAATCCCATTAGACTAAAAGTGTCAGATGGGTAGGATTTTTGCCTGCTTTTCTGACTATTGAATTCTCAATGTTTAGACTAACACTGGGTCCATATTAAATTTTCAATAAATACTTTTCAAAAAAATTATTGAATTTAACTAACTGATATGCATGACAAGGGATAGTACCACAAATTTTGAAAGATGTTAAGAAGCTAAATGTCTTGAACACCTTTATTGTAATAAATTTTATAATCTAGACAAAATAAACAAATTGCTTGAAAACACAAACTTCTAAGTTTGACACAAGAAATGCAAACTCTGAATTCTCCAATATCTAGTGAAATATTAAATCTGTAGTTAAAAATCTTTGCACAAAGAAAACTTCAGACCTATGTGATACCACTGATAAATTTGTTCAAATATTTAAAGAAAGACAAAAGTTATGCCAATCATAAATGACTTCTTTCAGATAATAAAGAGGTAATAATTTTCAATTAATTTTATTAAACTATCATAATGATGAAATTTGTTTTACCGTAAGCACTTTGAATAGTATTATGTATTATAGACAGTTAATTAATAAGAATCACTCTAGTTTAAAAGTATGCAGTTGGCCAATGTTCAACTTGAACACATTCTGCTGTTACATAATGTGAAGATGAAACTTTTATATTTCAGGCATCGTGGGCTTGGTATTCTAAGAAACACAATGACACACTTGAGGAATCATCCCATTTTATTATTACCATGTTTATATCTCAGAGAGCATAAAGACCAAGTTTTTCATCTGTGTACTTTCATTATGTATCAGAGTGATTGGACCTTAATTGCTTTTCAATAAATATTTGTTGAACATTTCTTTGAAAAGTGTGCTAGAAAGTAGTGAGATTGGTTTTTACAAAAATCTATAAGTGCAAGAAAATGACCAATATTTGTCTGGTAAAATATCATCCCTGTTTCTGAATGCCTAAAGATTCTGAAAGTGACACATAAAATGGCAAAATTGCAAGCGCCATCTGAAATGCTGCTTATAATTCTTCAATCGGTATCTAGGTACCATAGTCTCAGGGAAGAAGGCTGCTTTGAACAATTTCAGCCAGGGATAATAATACAGTTTGGCTCTTCTTATCACTGGATCAGCACAGTAGCAACTAAGCGCAAACGAAAGGAAATGTTACTAACTTAGATATATATTCTATATTTTTCAGATATTCTCAAGAACACATATTCCTCTGTTAGACACCTTTTCAGGTTCAGATACATGAAGCACCTTTCATGTCTACAGAAGCTTCTCTACTAGGAGCATCACAGTAGCTCACAGATATACATGGTTGTGTGTGCATATGCACATATGTGTATATATGTGTGTACAGGTGTATACATACCTTCCTAAGTGTTACTCATGGTTTTAAGTACTTCAGATATATTGTAATTTATTCCTTAGAACATCCTTACAAGGTAGATTCCATTGTTAGTCTCAGTTGATGAAACAGGCACATAAAGGTTAAGTAGCTTCTCTTTCTCTAGGACCAATACATACCAGAGTCAAATTTAAACAGAGTCTGAGGTCAAAGTCTGACCTCTCAACACAGGCCATCCACCCCTCAGAGTGTGATAAACCCTCTGGCTGGTATTCGACTCTAACTTGTCCTCCAAAGTGAGGTGGGGGATGAGCAGTCCAATCCTGGAACACATTCCTGTACTGGCTTCTCAAGTCATGACGTTTTTCTTTATAACAAAGTGTGTTATTGAAACATCCGTTTTCAGCAGTGGCATTACCATTTTGAAACCATTCAAATTGGTGTGCTTTGTCCCATGAATATGCTTTGGAACAGTGTACCTTGATTATTCTAACAAGCTTCCTGATTTTTTAATATGACTTTTTCCAGTCCTTGGAGGGAGAAAAAAAATCTGCCTTGCACTAATGTAGTGCTTGCATTGCAAAGTACTCCTTATTACCACTCTCCTCTAGATTCGCTCTCAGGGAAACTGGGAAATAGAAGTAAATGTAAGTGTATGTATCTGTGTTATGTTTATATGTTATGCTCTTTGTGAATCTAAGCTTAAACTTACTAAGTAGGCAAGAAAAGTAGTTTTATGCTAAGAAATAAATATAGATTCATAAAAATTAAAATTTATGTGTAAGAGGTACACTATTTAAATATTTAGTGCCGCTTATGTCTACTTCCTCACTTCTTTCCAGTGTAGAAGATCTATCTTATTTTATTATGTAACTATCATTTTCTCATAAAAAGGTAAAGGAGTGTTTTGAACAGGAGTCTCATTTACTGGAAAGTCTTAAGCCATTTTTTATTCATTTATACTTCCGTGCTCTCTTACCTCCACCCAATGTGGAAGCATTGAAGTCTACCTGCCTTTGCTTTTAAAAATTCGGATTCTTGACAGCACTCAACCCGGTCTATACATAATTTATTATAATTACTAACAGTAACTTTCTAGTGCCACGCTCAGTTATCCCTGGAGCACAGAAAAGGGTAAAGGATTATGGATTGTTGGATACTTTTAGGCACATGAAACTGTCATAAGAGGGTATACACATTAGTTCTAGTGAATGACCACAGGCTCCAGAAGAACAAAATAGCTTTACAATGCACAGACGCTACACTCCCACCTGCCAAGCAAGAAATGTTTTAGTACAAGATCACATGGGAAAATTCAGAAGCTTATCTTGGAGCTTACAGTAATAAGGACTGGAATTTTATCATGTTTATAACCAATACTTTTGGAGAGAAGATTCCAGCTATCCTCATTTCATAATACCTGTGTATCTCACAGTTTGGTTGGGAAGGCACTGCCTTCACTAGGAGTTAGGACTTTGTGGATGAAAACGAAACCATAAGGAATTTGGAAGGAGAGAGAATAATGATGCTGGCAACACTTGCAATTTCTCCTGGGTATGTGGAAGAGTAAAAGTTTAGAGAGTGACTAGGGGTTTCTTAGACCCAGAGGAGAAATGAGTGTTTCCATCATTATGTGTCTGTTTGGTGAGAGGAAGCAAGGGCTTAGAGTTATACACAGATTTACTGCCTTTGTGTATAGCCTCTCCATAACTCAATAAAAGTCGTCTGATTTCCTTAACTTTCCTCTTCAAGGGAGCAGGCCTGCTTTATTTTTAAAGAGTAGAAATACACATTTGGACTCAGCATATATTTCATGTTTCTGAGACTGTTCAGGATTTGGTGGAATCCTGCTTTTTTTTTGCCCTTAGCATTTCCAGGCTCACTATGGTTGCTTTCCTTCCCTTCTTTTCTCCTGGGTGTGCAGATGAGCAACGGGCCTGCCATGTGTCCCTCAGGGATACAGAGGTTGTCAAAAGCCCTCCAGACAGAAACCTATTTGACTTTTGCTGAAAGGGAAAAAAAACAAAACAGTTTCCTTAACATAACTAAAACTTTTCCTTTAAAATAAGGCATACCATAAATTAGTTTAAAACCCTCATGGAATGTTTAGAAAACCAGAGGTATTTGAGGGTCATGATAAAGAAAAAGGTGTTTTTAGAACCAACGTGCCAGAGCAACACATTCTAATGAGCGTTGCCCTCTGCAAAGCCGTTACCTGAGGAGGCTCTTCTTCATGTCGCAGCGCTGCCACAGCTCAAGCTGTGCAGAACCTCTCGGCATTGCCTTCAGAGCTAATTTATGAACCAATAAGAAAATCATTACTTTATGGTTATACCTCCTAAAGTTCCGTGAGGGAAATAGGAAAGCAAAGAGAAACGCATGAGTGTGGTTTTGCCCATCCTTAAAACCAGCTAAAAAGATAAGCTTTGTGTCCTACCCAGAATATGAACAGCTAAAGTACTTTGGATATACAGTAGCAAGAAAAAATAGGTGAGTCTCAAAGTATATGTACCTAATTGTACAGGTTTCCATAAAATCTGGCAACATAGAAAAATGTTTTTATCAATTGTAGGTGAGTTTGATATTATATATATTCGCCTGTGTTTCATGACTGGATGGATGCCTTTTTAGAATCATTAGTAGATGTGCAAATCATTCTATAATGAAGGTGATCTATTCCCATGTAAACAACTCTAATGGCTTATCATTACCCACTTACTACCAAAGTTTAGGCCATTATCAGTCCTTGCCTTCTTTACTACTAGCAGTAGCCTCTTACCAGATCTCTGTGTCTCTAATCCATTGCCTGAAAGTGCACATCAGAATATGGTGCTCCTGTTAAAACTTTGCAATGATTACCCATTACCTTCAAGATGAAACTCGCTACTTAGTACATTTAAATCTATCACAATTGATCCCCTTATAAAACTTAGATTGATTAATTTACTCTTGCCACATTTCCATTTTTCCTAATTGCCCTCTAGGCTGATGAACTTGTTTCCAGGAAGCACTATTCTCTGCCTAGTTTCTAAGACTTCATGTGTGCTTCACAATGCCTGCTACCCAAAATATCTGCAAAGCATGCCACCTAGAATGTTAATCCTTGATGTTCATGTAAAGAACAACTATTACGCCCTAGCAGTCTTTGCTCATTCTAGAGAAAGACATAGAAATGTATCTTTCTAGTGATTCTCATTATAGATACCTAGTGTGCATTATTTAAAATGCCAGTTTCTTAGACAATCCTAAATTAGGTAACATTGTGCCTCAAAATGTATATGATTTAAAAAGCACTTTAGGGGACTCAAATGTAGGTTTGGATATCACATTTTGAGAAATCTTTTTAGGATATTCCCCCATTGTCCTTAATTATAGTAGGAGAAAATTTTGATCCTCCTCTAAAACTCCTGTTATGAATAGATGTTAAGTATAACATTAACCAAATAGTAGAAACTTGAGAAAGAATTGTTGAATAATAAATTCTCATGAAATATCAACAAGCCTTTTTAATCTTATTTTGGTAGTTAGAGCACAAAGATGGTTGTAAATAATTATATCCCGTTCTGTGCATGCATGCATGCTGCATCTCCCACCAATAGAAGAAGCATTAACCTATATAATAAAAGAGTAATTTGTAAGTTAACTGTCACTCCCTCACTCTGTCACTCCATCACAAAGCTGGCAGCGGCCACGGAGCTGGAGTGAGCAGGAGGCTTGGGTTGCCTCCGGCAATGGAGGAAGCCAAGCTTCCCGCCTGCCCTGGCTGGCACTGGGCTCCGCTCAAGGCTACAAAGTTTCAATTATAGAAGATAAATAAACCCCAGATACCTGCTTCCAGCCGCTGTAGCCTCTGCTCAAGGAGGGTCTGGGAACCTGGGTTGCCAGGGGCAACCCAGGCTTCAAGCTGGACCAATGCTACAAAGTTTCAATTATAGAATTTAAATAAATCCCAGATACCTTCTTCTAGCCCATGGATGCGGCCAGTCTGAAAACGGCCATCAGCCTCTCACCCAGGCTGGCCAGGCACCCAAGTAGGGACCCCCACCCTAAAGGGGGTGTGGCCAGCCTAAAAACAGCCCTCAACCCCTCACCCAGGCTGGCCACAATCCCATGGGGTGAGGGTCCTCATGGGGGGGCTTGACTAGCCTGCAAACAGCCATCAGACCCTCAACCAGGCTTGCCAGGCACCCCAGTGGGACCCCCACCCTGATCCGGGATACCCTTCAGGGCAAACCAGTCGGCCCCCTACCAGTGCACCAGGCCTCTATCTTATATAATCCTATATAATAAAAGGGTAATATGCCAATTGATCCTAACAGCAGAACGACTGGGAATGACTGGTCACTATGACACACACTGACCACCAGGGGGCAGACACTCAATGCAGGAGTTGCCCCCTGGTGGTCTGTGTGCTTTGCTCAGCCACAAGCCAGGCTGATGGCTGCCAGCACAGCTGCCAGGAGCCAGTCCATCCTTGCTGTTTCAAGGGACCTG
The DNA here is from genome assembly GCF_014108235.1 of Myotis myotis. Classification (NCBI taxonomy): domain Eukaryota; kingdom Metazoa; phylum Chordata; class Mammalia; order Chiroptera; family Vespertilionidae; genus Myotis; species Myotis myotis. The sequence goes on from NW_023416379.1 coordinate 50,638,351, forward strand.
GCATATATGGCATACTGTTCTTAATATGTTTGCTCACCTTCTTGGCACTATGTGTTTTAACCAAGGTCTCTGAGAAAGGTTGTTTCCCCAGGTAGGGATTTTCCCCTGAAGTTAGGGAGGGAATAAAACCTCTTAACTAAGTGCCAGGTGGGTAATTAATCACTTTAACTATGAACAATTATGCTTAAGCTACATAATCTTTACTCCCTGGAATGGAGATAAGAAATGCCCTAACCTTTGTAATAGAGATTGATAGGATTGAATCAACTGGTATAAATACAGATGTAACAAGACAGCAAGACACAGAACTTAGAACACAGAACTTAGAAGACAGAACTTAGAAGACAGAACCTACACAGAACCTAGAGACAGAAGAACTTCGCTGGAGAGAACATGGCAAAAGATCCTGGACAGAAACTGGCAACAGAACCTAGAGACAGAACCTAGCGAGAGAACCTGGCTGAAGAACCTAGAGACAGAACCTGGCTACAGAACCTGGATAGAACATGGCAAGAGAACCTGACTAGAACCTGGTGACTGAACCTGGCTGGAGAACCTAGCAAGAGAACATGGACACAGAACCTGGCTGGAGATCCTAACCAGAACTTCACTGGAGATCCAGATCAGAACTTGGCTGGAGATCCTGGCTAGAGATCCTGGCTAGGCTGCTGATCAACTGAACGCTGTCTCCATGTCATTCCTTCTTCGCCGACTCCGTCTACACCTTTGGAGACCCCTGGACCTGCTGGGGTTGGACCCCAGCACACAGCGGTGGTGGCGGGAGTCTCTCACGCCTCCTCAGCAGCACTAAGGATGTCTGACTGCAGCTTAGGCCTGCTCCCCACTGGCAAGTGGACATCCCCCAAGGGCTCCTGGGCTGCCAGAGGAATGTCTTACTTCCAGCTTAGGCCCAATCCCCCAAGGAGCAGGCATAAGCCAGCAGGTGGACATCCCCCGAGGGGTCCCAGACTGTGAGAGGGCACAGACCAGGCTGAGGGACCCCCCCGAGTGCACAAATTTTTGTGCACTGGGCCTCTAGTATTTTCTATAAATCCAGGCTGATCTTGTAACTGTTTTTGAAGAACGCAATGCAAAGTAAATAACATGTAAAGACTTCTGAGTGTAAGCAAGCATTATGAAAGTCTGGCCACTTCAGTGTCTTCTCTTTTACGATACTGTTGAAACCCAGATGCCATGTAACAAGACACGGGAAGGGGCTATGCTACATGTGCACTCAGGTCAACAGCTCCAAATGAGTTTCCAACCGACAGTCAATATCAACTGCCTACCAAATGATAGGGTCATCTTAGACCATTGCAGCTGGGTCAGGCCTTCAGAAGATTTCAGCCCTAGCAAATATCAGGAGGATCAGAGACTTTCCAGCTGAGTCTATTAGTGTGGAATCATAAGAGATAACAAAATAGTTGTTCCTTTTAGCTGGTATGCAGTAATAGGAAACTGAAACACACCCACATTATTTTCATAGCACTGCCACCTCACGTGGGAAACCATCCGCCAATTTTAAAGGGCAATATAATTTTTTACTGTACTCCTTAAATGAATCTAATATATTGCATTTTACAGAACAATTTATTCTTTTGCTCATTTGTATTTGAACAAAGATTAATATTACACAGATGCCTCTTCTGCTCATGTCACAGTTTTTGGGTCCACTTGTGACATCAGCTGAAGCACAGGTGGTGGTTCCAGCTCCTACCATAGAGCTGAGATCCTATACCTTTCCTCATTCTGTGCCCAGTTCTTCTCTGCTTAGAAATATTGCTTGTTTAGTACATGAGTGCATTTTTAACTTCTCTAGGTTGGTTCTTCAACAAATGGGCAGCCTAGAATGGACAGATGTTCCAGTCTCCCATTTTTCAGATGGAAAATTCTGGATTATTCCATAGGGTCTGTCTATAGCTTGGCTGACAGAAGATTCTTGCCCATGGCAGCATCCTAGTGCACTCTTTCACTGACTTCCTGCTTCACTCTCCCCGTTCTCACAGTCCTGCTTCCTGAGTTCATCTCACAAATCCTTGTCTCAGACACTGATTTCAGGCCAAATGAATATGGTTACTTAGAAGCAAATATTGTGGACTGAATATTTGTGTCTACCCCAAATTTATGTTAAAGTCCTAAGCCCCAATATGGCTGTATTTGGAGATGGGATCTCTAAGGAGGTTGATTAAGGTTAAAAGAAACGCTAAGGGTGGGGCCCCAATATAACAGAACAAGTGTTCTTATAAGTAAAGAAACAAACACCAAAGATCTCTCTCTCCACACTCATACACCAAAGATTTGGGGATGTAGCATTCTATTTTTCTCTTCCTGAGTCCCTATAGATTTGTCTTGATAGTTTTGACCAGAGTATTTTTTTTCCCTTGGACCTCTGTTAGACAGAAAGTTGTTTCATAGCCTCTCTCTGTTATCTTATACCTGAGGAAAGCACGCAATACCCATGAGGCTTTCTCAGTGATTTTGCTGCTAGCAACGCTCATAACGTTAAGATACAAGATTCGTTTCACTGAATTTTTACTTTATAACCAGTAGTGTGTTTATGGAATTTCTAAGGCGAGTCCCAGTTCACTTTTATTCTTCATCAGATTTGCACTCATTGCTTTGTTTCTTTTCCAAAAAGATGAAAGTTGTTCCATGAGCTCTTTATTCTCATGGGAGATGTTTTCTTACTCACTGTTATAGCTATTAAGGAAACTGAGATCATTGCATGGTGAGACTTAAGTCAAGTAAAATATCAGGAAGTCCTGACCTTTATTTCATCCCAACTCCAGTATTTTGTTTCTCATAAACTCAATGAGCCCGAAGCAGCCCCTCAATATTTCCCCAGTTATGAGTTCCATCAGATGTAAATTTAATGGCAGATGCTTTATTTTAATGTTCTAGCCTCATTCTCTACATCAAGGGTTAAAGTTTAGGTATTCTATAATTTCAGGTTCTTTTGATTAGATGAAGATCTTTAGATAAGTAATTTCTTAGACACACTGAGGATAAGAATTGCAAGACTTTTTTATATATATTTTATTGATTTTTTACAGAGAGGAAGGGAGAGAGATAGAGAGCTAGAAACATCGATGAGAGAGAAACATCGATCAGCTGCCTCCTACACACCCTCTATTGTGGATGTGCCCGCAACCAAGGTACATGCCCTTGACTGAAATCGAACCTAGGACCTTTCAGTCCGCAGGCCGACGCTCTATCTACTGAGCCAAACTGGTTATGGCGCATGACTTTTTTTTAAGATTGTCATACACAACTTTTGCATGTTAACATGTAAACTTAAAATAATAATGCAACATACTGGCAAATAGATAAATAAAAGTATACATTGTTAATTGTCTTTGTTATGCTATGTTAAGGATTTCACGTATGTTAAATATAATCTTCAAAATAATATTTTGCAAAAGGTATTTTATTATTTCTATTTTACAGAAATCTGAAGCTCAGACATGTACAGTACTTTCTATCATCTCAGGAACAGTAAATGGTAAAACTTGGATCTAAGTCTATGACCATGTTGATAAAGTATGCTGTCCTTATACTTATAACAAAATAGTATACTGGTTGATGTTTCAGGCAAGCACATGGTGAAAATATTTAAGTCAAGAAATCATGAGGTGCTCTCCACTCACAGAGGGACTACATCATCTGGTTGTGACGCAAGTATGTGTCTTAACAGAGACAGCAAGTCTCTAAGAGTTGATCTCAGATTCCTTATCTGTAAAATAAATTTTTTCCTTTTATAATTTCAAAGTAGAATAAGAAGTTTATGAAACAAATGAAATATTATCTATTCATTGTGATTTTATTTTCATTGTACGGATTTTGAAAATGAGACTTCTAAATGGCATCTGATTACAAATTTCAGGCAGTTCTTAACATTCACATTTTCTACTTTATTTCTAAACTAGAGGCCTGGTACATGAAATTCGTTCATGGGTGGGGTCCTTAGGCCTGGCAGGTAATCAAGGTTGATCAGGTTCCCCGCCTCCCTGCCTCCCCCAACTCTTCCTTCCCTTGCCACTGCCCATGTCCACAGCCACACATCCCCCGTTCCCCATCCCAGCCTGGGGCCCAGCCCCAGTTGGGCAATCAGAGCCTGCCAGGCAGGGTGAGGGAGAGGGAAGGGACCTGGGAGGTTGGCCACCAGACCCCAGGAGGGAGCTGGCCTTTGGCCCCCCTGGGAAAGGGCCGCATCCGCTGGCACCCACACTCAGTTTCCCATCCCAGCTGGGGGGCCCAGCCCCTATTGGATGATTGGGGCCTGCCAGCCAGGGGGAGGGACCAGGAGGTTGGTTGGCAGCTTCTGTGTTGAGCGTCTGCCCCCTGGTAGTCAGTGTGCATCATAGCAACTGGTCGTTCCGGTCATTCCAGTTGTTCTAGTTATTCTGTCTTGACCATTGCTTAGGCTTTTATATATAGAGATAGATGATTTACATAGTCACTTTTTCCCCTCCATTGATAGAAGTTGACCTTTCCCTCCATTCCTTTTTCTCTCCTTGACTTTGGTCTTTTTCATATTTAATGACACATCATTAACACTTTTGCAGGACTTTGTCTCATTTCGTTTTCTTTTTCCCCTGAAGGGTTTCAAGTGAAAGAAGGAGGGTGCCAGGCCAGAGAGGAGCCAAACTTCTTGTATCATTGAGCATATTTGGTGGCCTTGGGGAGCAAAGATATACCTAGACGATCAACCAAAAGAGTGGGTTTCTTCTTTCTGAAAAGAACATCTTCCTCAGAATATATCTTGGGGCTGGACACACAAAAAGGCAGTACAGCTAGAGAAACTACATAAACTTGTCAGCAAGTGGAATAACAAATATCACAAATTTCTGGCACATTCTGGAGAAGAATGCAAGGGCACTAAATCCTGGTAATAAAAGTTTCTAAGAGGAACCAGGTTAGGGCCTCAGTAAAAACTGCTTTAAAAAAAATAACAAAAAGTTGGTACTTAGTTTATTCATATTTCAGTGGATAGAATTATGGGCTTGGGAGTACTTTTTAAAATATTATCTGGTCAAACCCTTTTTTTAAAGTGAACGCTTAAATAAATGCTATGCCCAAAATCATAAAGCAAATTAGAAGAGCAGAGACCACTTTTGCAGTTTGATATCTTGACAGTTTTACGCTTTCCCTTTGCATGTACCATTTCTCTTGCCTATTTCTGCTAGCAGCAAAATCTCGTAGAAAGCCTCATGATGGTTTAGATGCTTTCCTCAGGTACAAGAGGACAGAGAGGGGCTGTAAAGCAACTTCCTGTCCAGCAGTGGCCCAGGGACAAGTGAAACCCTGTACACAGCCATCAAGACAAACCTATAGAAACTCAGGAAGACAAAAAGTGAATGGTGTCATGTGTTTAAATTGAGTTGAACCAAAAGTGATGGAAAATTGGGCTTTTATTCCTCCCATTTGACTTAATCTGATTGTTTCAATGTTATTTTTTATAGTGAACATGCAATGCTTATATACAGAAAAGGGGGTTGAAGAGAATATATTTCCATTTTTATGCCATATAAAAAATTACTACTCCTGAAGGTTTTTAGAGTGAAAAGTGGGAGTTCCCACTACCTTCCCCAAGAGACCTACAAACCTCATGTCTAAGCCTTCATGTCTCTAATCTGTTCCACTAGGTTTTTGTCTCTTCTCCAGGAAGTTGGTACCAGGGGAGGCCTGGGAAGGCAGCTTCTAACCTAACCACAGATGATGTTTCCTCGCCTCTAAATCAATACTCACAATATAGTTCCTAACTAGAGACTTAAGTTAAAATATGGTGTTCTCTACAGATCTCTCTAGCCTGTACTATTTACCCATTCTGCTTAATCTAGGACATTCTAGACTGAATTTCATGACACACATCTTACTGCATGCATTCTAGTAGTACATTTTTCTCCACCAGACTATTCACTTGGAAGTTAAACTGGCTTTTATTATCTCTGTATTCTCATCATAATACAGTGAATAACCCAGCATAAATCAGTTATTCAATCTAAAAGAAAAACTGGAAGAAAGGGAGATAAGAAATGGGAAGAAAGTAATAGATGAGAAACTGGCTGGCATGGCCCAGTAGTTGAGCATCAACCTATGAACCCGAAGGTCACAGCTCAATTTCTAGGTTGGATACATGCTCAGGTTGAAGGCTTGATCCCCAGTGTGGAGTATGCAGGAGGCAGCTGATCAATGATTCTCTGTCATCATTGATGTTTCTATCTCTCTCCCCCTCCCTTCCTCTCTAAGTCAATAAAAATATATTTAAAAAATAAACAAATGAGAGAGAATAAGCATTGTTATATTTGCAGTTATAGATTGTTTTATAGTTTGATTAAACCCAACCAAAGAATATTACATTAAAAAATACACAAACATTATACGAACGTATGGAAATGTATTTATGAGAAACCCTTCGGCATATTACAAACATACATATGCAGCATAGCTCATGAAACCAGACCTGCCTATACTTTTGGGTGTGCTAACTGGATTAAATTTAAATATAAATTTTAACAATAATTAACATGAGCTATATTTTTATAGATTTTAAAGTTTTTTGAAAATATCATTGCAGTTTAATGGAAATTAAAAATAACTTACTAAAATGCAATTTTCTGACCGCATGCTAGAAGGTAACAAATCAAATCAGAGTAGTCTCACTAGTAACTTTATATTACCCTATATCATGAATAAATTATTGTTCCTATCAATTTTATGATAAAATTAGTTAAATGTTATATTAATATGCTTGGTATCTGATAGATTCTATTGATATTGAATATTAAAGCAAAAGGGAATGAGAAAGGGAGAGAGAGTATGTTTTTTGGCAAATAAAATAAAATTCAATATTTGCTCCAGTTGCTGGTTCTTGTGTTTTACTGCTTAATGTACTGCTTTGACAGTTGTGTGATATTTAGCTTTAATTCTCTTCACTGCAACTTAAGCCTTTTCATTTTGTGCTCTCCTTGATGAAGACCTCTTATTGACCCTCAATCTTTCCTCAAAACATTGCAAAGCTCAATTCTTCTTCATCTTCATCTGATACAATTGTTTTCCCAAGTCACTAGAGAGTGTAGTAGAAAAAAAATGGAATATAAATTGCACAGTATTTTTTAAATATAGTTAATAACAGAATATTATATTAATTTCAGATGTACAACATAGTGATTCAATATTTATATACCCCAGTGGATTACCATACTATATTTAGTACCTATCTTTTAATGTACAAAATTATCATAATATTATTAATTTATTCCTAGTGCTGTACACTACACTCCCAGGACTTATTTATTTTAAACCTGAAGTTTGTATGTCTTATCCCCTTTAATTTTTTTTCATCCATTCCCCAAACTCCTCCACTTCACAACCATTTGTTTGTTCTCTGTATTTATAAGTTTGTTTCTGTTTTATTTTTTCCTATTTGTTTTCTTTTTTTAGATTCCATATGTAAGTGATAACATCTTATTTTCTCTAACTTCTTTCATTTAGCAAAATACCTCCAAGGTACATTCATGTTGTCATAAATGGCGATTTCATTATTTTTTATTGCTGAGTAATATTCCATTGCATATGCACTGAGTGGCCAGATTATTATGACCACCTGATGTTTGTAGGCAAATTAGCTATAATTTCACGCTGAAGTTGCTAGAGGACCAGACCATTATAAATAGGGAAGCAGGTTGTTTATCACGACAGTAGAAGTGATTTTTTTCTGAAGATATGGGTAAACAATGCGATTTAACAGCCTTTGAACATGGGATATATTTGAACGTGAGTGGCCAGATTATTATGACCACCTGATGTTTGTAGGCAGATTAGCCATACACTGCATCGTATGTGATATGGAAACCAAAGGCCTGTTCGATCACCTTTGCTGTCTGCAGTTACCAAGATAAAACGTCTCCAATTCACACAGGAACACAAGGATTAGACAGTCAAGCATTGGAAAAAAGTCATGTGGTCCGATGAATCACATTTCCAGTTGCATCATGCAGATGGCAGAGTGAGAATTTGGCAGAAACAGCATGAAAGCATGCACCCCACATGCATGAGTACAACCCTTCAAGCTGGTGGGGGCAGTGTTACGGTTTGGGGCATGTTTTCTTGGCATGATTTGGGCCCTTTAATCCATGTGGAACAATGTCTGAATAGCACAACATATCTAAGTATCGTTGCTGATCAAGTTCATTCTATCATGTTGATGGCATATCCCAATGGAGATGGCTTCTTCCAACAAGACAATGTGCCATGCCATGGTGCTCATATTGTGCAGGAGTGGTTTCAAGAACATGAGGGAGACTTTACCTTGCATAGGTGGCCCCCACAATCACCAGATCTCAATCCAATTGAACATTTGTGGGATGAAGTTAAAAGAGCCATCAGGCAGCTGGTTCCACAACCACCAAATCTCACAGAACTGGACAGTGCTACTCATCAGGCATGGTGTCAGATTCCTTGTATCACCTTTCAACATCTCATGGAGTCAATGCCGAGAAGAATTACTGCAGTATTTAAGGCAAAAGGTGGCCCAACGAAGTACTGATGGCGTGGTCATAATAATCTGGCCACTCAGTATATATATACATCCCACGTTCAAAGGCTGTTAAATCTCGTTGTTTACCCATATCTTCAGAAAAAAAATCACTTCTACTGTCTTGGTAAACAACCTGCTAGATGGTCTGGCCTTCTAGCAACTTCAGTGATAAATTATAGTTAATTTGCCTACAAATGTCAGGTGGTCATAATAATCTGGCCAGTCAGTGTATATCTCACTTTCTTTATCCATTAACCTATTGATTGACATCTAAGTTGTTACTATATCTTGGTTATTGTGAATAATGCTGCTATGAACATAAGGGTGTGTATAAATACCCAGAAGTAGAATTTCTGGGATGTATGGTAATCCTACCTTTAATTTTATGAGAACCCTCCATATTACTTTTCATAGTGGCTGCATCAATTTACATTCCCACCAAGAGTGCACAAGTGTTTCTTTTTCTCCATATCCTTACCAATACTTTTTATTTGTTGTCTTTTTTATAACAGTCACTGTGACAGATGTGAGGTAGTATAACATTGTGGTTGTGATTTGCATTTTTCTGATGATTAGTAATGTTGAGCATCTTTTCATATGTTGTTTGGCATTTGTATGTCTTCTTTGGGAAAATGTCTTTTCAGGTCCCCTACCCACTTTTAATTGGATATTACTTATATTGAGTTTTATGAATTATTTATATATTTTAGATATTAACACTATAAAATATATCATTTGCAAATATCTTCTCTAATTCAGTAGGTTTTCTTTTTGTCTTCTTGAAGCTTTCCTTTGCAGTGGAGAAGCTTTTCATTTTGATGTCGTCCCATTTGTTTATTTTTACTTTTGTTCACAATGCCTAGGGAGATACATTAAAAACCATATTGCTAAGAATGATGTTAAATAGTCTGCTGCCAATATTTTTATCTAGAAGTTTTATGATTTTAGGTCTCTAGGCCAGAATTACTCTGTTATCAAAACCAGACACAAACACTACAAGAAAAGAAAATTACAGATCCATAGCCCCAATGAGTTTAGATGCAAAAATTCTTAACAAAATATTAGCAAACCAAATTCAACAATACATTAAAAAAATTATACACCATAATCAAGTGGGATTTATGCCAGGAATTTCAAGGATGGCTCAATACCCACCAATCAAAAAATATGATACACATTAGCATAACCGAGTATAACAATCATGTGATCATCTCAATAGAGGCAGAAAAAGCATTTTAATAAATTCACATCAATTTATGATAAAAACTTTCAACAGACTGAGTATCAGGGGGACATAATTTCAACATGATAAACGCTATAGATAATAAGCCCACAGGTAACAACATATCAATGGTGAAAAAACATAAAACATTTTCTCTAAAATGAGGAATAAGAAAAGGATGCCCACTCTCATCCTTTTTGTTCAACATGTTATTGGACATCCTAGACACAGCAATAAAACAAAAATTAAATAAATAAATAAATAAATAAATAAAAAGCATCCAAATTGGAAAGAAGTAAAACTGTCACTATTTGCAAATGACATGATACTATATGTAGAAAAACCCAAAAACTCCACCAAAAACTATTAGAACTAATAAGTAAATTCAATAAAGTTATAGAATACAAATTTAATATACAGAAATAGGTTGCATTTTATACACTAACTAGTATCCCTGTGCACAAATCCGTGCACCGGTAGCTCTCTGCGGGGCCTGGCCAGAGCCCATCAGCGGCTGGGCACAGAATGCTTTACTCATCGCTGCAGCGATGAAGCAAGCATTCTTCCAGGCCACTCTCACTGCCTGTTCTCAGTTGCCAACCCCTGGAACTAGGGAGCTCCAGTGAGTCTGAGAGGACTGGGCGCCACCATCTTGTGGCTATGGGTGCCGTCATCTTTGTGACAGAGTGTCAGTTAATTTGCATATCACCCTTTTATTAGATTGGATAAAAAACTATTTAAAAGAGAAATCATAAAACACTTTCATTTACACTGCATCAAAAACAATAAAATACCTGGGAGTAATTTTAACCAAAAACTTTAAAAACTAGTACTCTGAAAATTATAAGACATTGATGAAAAAAATTGAAGATGATACAAATAAATGGAAAGATATACAGTGCTCATGAATCAAAAGAATTTATATGTTCATATTACCAAAGCAATCTGCAGATTCAATGTATTCTCTAACAAAATTCCAAAGATATTTTTCACAGAAACAAAACAAGCAATTCTAAAATCTTTATGGAATTGCAAGAGACCCAGAGAGCCAAAGCAATTTTGTGACAGAAGAACAAAGTTGGAGGTATCATGCTTCCTGATTTCAAAATATACTACAAAGTGTTAGTAAGCAAAACAATATGTTACTGGCCAAAAACAGACACATAGATGACTGGAACAGAATAGGAGCTCAGAAATAAACCCATGCTTATACGGCCAACTAATCTTTGACAAAACAGTCAAGAACATACAATGGGGATATGGCAGTATCTATATATATAAAAGCCTAAACGATCAGCCAACTGGCCAGTAGCTATGATGCACACTGACCACCAGGAGCTGCCAAGCTGTGGCCACTTGGCAGAGGCAGTTCTAGGGTGATTCACCCAGAACCAGAGAGGAGGGAGCCCGATTCTGGGGTGTTTCACCCAAGAACTGTCTTCTTGAAATCTGGGACCCCTCTGGGGATGTTGGAGAGCTGGTTCCAGCCCAATCCCCCCAGGCCAGGCCAAGGGACCCCACTGGTGCATGTGTCCATGCACCGGGCCTTTAGTCTTCAATAAATGGTGATGGGAAAACTGGACAGATACATGCAAGTAATAAAACTGTGCCACTTTCTTATACCATATATAAAACTAAATTCAAAATGAATTAAAGATTTAAATGTAAGACTGGAAATTGTACAGTCTTTTAATCAGTCTACCACATTTATGCACTTCTTTTCATTAAATAGTTTAATAATTTAAGCTATTTGGAATACAGGAATTGATACACATAATTTTATAAAGAGAGAAGTAATTCATAGGCATGTATCTATACTCTATTTTTATTTTATTTTATCTATAACTATAGCTATAGTTTCAATTTGAGAAAAAATTTAAAAATAACCCCTGTGAAGTTTCTTAATGATTACTTGTATAAACTTAAACATCTCATTGGTGCGAAGAAGAAGGAATTACGAATTGAGAAATCTCAATATTCTAGTAAAATGTCAGTAATTCAGGTCCATTAATTCATTAATCCAGCTCTCATTACCTATGGCCAAAAAATGTGTACATTAAAACTTGTGAAATTAACAGAATCCTTTATTTGTAGCAACTATTTAAAAGTAATCTTTTGAAAAATGACCATACTCTTCTACTAAAATAAATTACTTAATGCAAGCTATGGAACATGACTGTGTGCATATGAATATGAAAGCGTGTTGTCCTGTTTCATCAGATGTGAAGTACCCTCTGGGGTCATTTTTTAACGTTTCACCATCATTAGCTTGATGCCATTGTCCTCCACCTGGGTTCTTCCACTAGCTGAGATACCGGCATTTACTAGAGAGTTCTAACCAGACGCAGCAAGTAGCAAAGATGTCACATGCCATGTGGGAGTGTACTACAGTGCACCTGACAACTGGCCGAGCCCTTGGAAATGAGGTTTAACGGTTAAATGAGTGCAATTAAGTGAGCTGTTACATCTCTGCTGCCCCAGGGTATGAGAATGCTTAATGTGGCTCATCAGCCTCATTCCAAGTTGCAGACACTCAGAGACTGAATGAGCATACGCAGCAAAAGCCACAGTAAATCAGTTTCACAAAAATTATAAATATAAAAAATGATAAGCAATTTTGATCGCTGATTTCTTTTCAGTAATACAGCTTAATATTATACAGTATAGTGATACCAGAATCATTTCCCATTCAACTTTGCTATATTGCTTACAAGCTAATAAAAACATCATCTCCCTTTGGTAGAGCAAACTAACAATTTGTAAGCCCTCCCTACCTTCCCGCAGAGGCCAGGGATGCTTTCAATTCCACGGCCAAACTCAAAACAAGATTGCTAAATCCAGGTTAAGAAATAGTTCTGCTTGACCTATGTTGGAACTCCTATCCAAAGTCATTTTGAAACAATCAATAGTACAGAGAGCCAAAAGTCCAAGATTACAGAAATTGCGTATATGGACAATCAGGCCAAAAAAAGCTGGAACATTATTTTGTTCTTTGATGAATTTTTGTCCTGAGATGGGGTGGGGTGGGGAGGGGGCTCAAAGAGAAAAATATAAACCTACTCAAGTCACCAACAATAAAGCCATAATTTTAACTTTTGCAGAAAAAAAAGCCCAATTTGGTAAACAGAAAGGAAGATTTCAGACAGAAGGCCACGTGAAAAACCTTGAAAAGGTTTGAAGAAAATATTTAAGATAATCTGTGCTAAAGAAAGTAAGGACAGACAAAATTAAAAATAAAAATGATTAACCAGAATGATGAGTTCAAGCTTTTTTTTCTTTTTTTTTAAAAAATATATTTTATTGATTTTTTTTTTTTACAGAAAGGAAGAGTGATAGAGAGAGAAACATCGATCAGCCACGTCCTGCACACCCCCCACTGGGGATGTGCCCACAACGAAGGTACATGCCCTTGACCGGAATCGAACCTGGAACCCTTCAGTCTGCAGGCCGACGCTCTATCCACTGAGCCAAACTGGTTAGGGCATAGTTCAAGCTTTTCTATTACAGAACATAGAAAGTGTTCTCTTGCTCTAATTTTTTTTTTTACAACAGAAAATTACTTTTTTACTGGGAAAGGAAAGAATGAGTGTTTATTATGATTTTTAGTTTAAAACACAAAAAACAAATATGCTATACAAATGAAATAATATGAATGGGCCAAATCAACACTGCTAAGTATGCATAGATATTTTAAATTTGACTAGATTTGAACTGAATGTTGATTTGACTGTAAAATTATATATATGATTAAAGAAGCTAAGTTAAAAATAAAGGTAAGAAAGTAATGTTATCTATTAGCTAGAAGTCTGATAAATTTAATTACAGTAATATTTTTACATATTGTCCAGATTTCTCTGCCATTCTGCAGTCTGTCCCACAAGGAAAATTAGCCATAAGCAAAAATTAAGAGAACATAGTTTTATGCATATCTGATATATGACAATGGAAACAAAGCACACTCAATGAGGTCGATCAGATGCAAGCATGTGTGGTGTCTGCTGGAGCAGATGGCCCCGTTGATGAGAATTTCAGAGTGTTTACAGCCAGAGTTTAGGCCCAACGTCAGCTCATTGAAAGAGAGAGAGAAAAAAGACATAAAACACCTATCTGAGAAAGCTCAACTAAAAGAAAAATATGCATCAAATTCTAGCCATTGGCTCATTTAGTTCAGAGACAACCTTTTTTAAGAAAAATGAGGTTTCATCTTTTTTATCTCTGAAAATAGCCCAAAAAGTAAGATCATGATGAAGAATATGATAATTTAAAGGTTTAAGTTCAGTACAATGATCAACCCTACTTTTCATTTGTGAAAAGTAATTTGGTCACTTAACAAACAGCACTGCACAAAGTTCATGTGCATACTATTAAGTGAGAGAGCTGGCTTTTCTTTCTTGTTACACATTCACTAATGAAACGGTTAACAGTTGGCATATGGCATATGGGGCTCCTTTCACATCACTGTAAGCCATGCCACAGAATGCTACATCACCCTTCTAAGACTGCTTTTCTTCCCCTTCGTCCCCATATGGCATTCAAGTCTAAAATAGATTTTTCTGCAAACACGCACTATCTCTGTTTAATATTCTATAGATGGGAATCAAGTATGACCGAAAGAGGAGAGCAAGTTCCAGTAAACCTTCAGTTCCCATTTGGGTCTATAGGAATCTCGTCTATAGGTATGCATTTCGCAGAGTGTGGGAGTTCCAGAGAAGTCAACTGAAAACTAAACTTACCCATTTGTACTAATATCTAATACCCCATAATGGCAGGACTTAAATATTAAGTTATTTCGGTCTAATCAATCTACTTTGTTCAACTTACCTATCTATGCAGACATTTGACCTTAGAAATGCAATAGCTGAACAGCAGCAGAACAAAGTTTAACATAGGGAATTTTGCCATGACTTCTAACATATAACTAGATTTCAAACTCTAAGACTCCACTCTATCCTATATAATAAAGAGCTAATATGCTAATTAGACCAAACAGTAGAACAACATTCCAGATGACCTTCCGGATAAAGCCAGGGCTGTGAGGGCCAAGCCCCTTGAACAAATTTTGTGCATCAGTCCTCTAGTAGATTTATAAAGTGAATTAAGCGATTGTGCCGTTAGTTCTGACTGGCAGCCTCATATTCCTAAGACATAATACTTGATTGAAGACACGTTGTTTGGTAAAATACATCTGTTTAAGTTATACAGTAAAATGTGCTTTGTCCTTAAACATGAAGACAAAAATTTTTACTAGTAATCTACTGTTACCTTCAATTCTAAAGTTTGCAGCGGTTCTCAACCTGTGGGTCGCGACCCCTTTGGCGGTCGAACGACCCTTTCACAGGGGTCGCCTAAGACCATCCTGCATATCAGATATTTACATTACGATTCATAACACTAGAAAAATTACAGTTATGAAGTAGCAACGAAAATAATTTTATGGTTGAGGTCATAACATGAGGAACTGTATTTAAAGGGCCAGAAGGTTGAAAACCACTGGAGAGAAAAGGTTTTGCCTGAAAATTCCTCACTTCTGAAGTTCTCAAGTTCATGAGTATTGGGAGATGGGTTATTGAGGTTGTTGTCCCCTCCTTTAGTTGACTACAACTACCAAGCAATTTTATAAACATCCTTTGCCCTATTTAAAAATGTAATAATAAATTCCCCTTTAAATAAACAAAATAACTATAAGGTATTTATTTTTTTTAATATGTTTTTATTGATTTCAGAGAGGAAAGGTGAAGGAGAGAGAGATAGAAACAGCAATGATGAGAGAGACTTGTTGATTGGCTGCCTTCAGCACGACCCACACTGGGCATTGAACCTGCAACCTGGACATGTGCCCTGACTGGGAATTAATACCATGACCTTCTGGTTCATAGGTGGACCCTCAACCACTGAGTCATGATGGCTGGGCACCTCATTGTGGTTTTAATTTACATTTCCCATATGACATGTGTGGAGAATCTCTGTAGGCCATTCCTTACTAGTGAATTGAAATAGTCTTTATTTATGCTTGCATTACCTATTTCTTAGTCTGAAAATATATTTTTCTGATTCTCCAGCTATTGTAGATTTTATCTTTCCTGGTAACAGACAAGAATAATTTATCTCCAACTCATTTATGCCTATAAAATAATTTGTACATAATTCTTCATTCTTATCATATTAAATCAATATTATTTATTTATAATAGTTCTGTTTTTCCTAGCAGATTATGCACTCTAAAAGTTGGAAAATTATATTATATTTACTTTTGTATCCCCACTGTAATATATAATTAGTGCTCAATGAACACTTTTGAATGAATAAACACAGATTATTGATGTACATATTAGTGATAATATAGAAAGTTTTATAAATATACATATCAATATTATAAAAAGAAAAGTGTTTTAAACTAAAAATTTCTCACTTGTTTTCTATTATTTATTCTTATTATGGCTGCATGTTAAAACTTACAAGAAAGAAAGCATGAAATAAGATGCAAAATAAATTTCCTGGCAATTTCAAGTTACATGTGAAGAAGTTGTAAATGCAGTTTTTAAGATGATATATTGTCTTAATGTGAGTACCAATAAAATAACAAACCTCAAAATGAAATTCTTCTAAAAAGGTAGAATCTTGTTATGAATTAGTATGGCCTTTCAAAAGAAAGTCACAAATTATTCATTGATGTATTCATTTATTCATTGTGCAAAAGAATATGGGAGAATCTATACTAATAAAAGGATAATATGCTAATTAGACCAGATGTCCTTCCTGACAAAGCTGGGCCCAGGCGAAGCTGGCCTAGGTCCCAGGTGCCTGCAGCGGACTGGAGGGAGGGAAGCCCAGGTCCCGGGTGTGGGGGCCAAGGCAGAGGCGGTTAGGGGTGATCAGGACAGCAGGGGAGCAGTTGGGGCAATCAGGCAGGCAGGGGAGCAGTTGGGGAAGATCAGGCAAGCAGGCAGAGGTGGTTAGGGGTTATCAGGCAGGCAGGCAAGCAGTTAGGAGCCAGCAGTCCCAGATTGTGAGAGGGATGTCTGAAACTGGCAGTCGGACATCCCCCGATGGGTCCCAGATTTGAGAGGGTGCAGGCTGGGCTGAGGGACCGCCTGCATGTACGAATTTTGTGCACTGGAACCTCTAGTAAAATATAAAATAAATTACAGCCAATGTTCTTATCATGTTTCAAACTTAGCCATTGAACTAAAAACTGAAGATACTAAACAGAAGTTGAATAAAGAAAGGTAACTTTCAGGTAGAGCATGGAAGGCATCATAGAAAGTAGCAGAAGCATTCTGTGTCCTTAGAGTTGTCTCTTTGCTTCTGGTGAAAAGTGATATTGTTTAATTGCAGTTTTTTATTTTATTTTATTTGTTTGTTTTTGCTATGTGACTATGCCATTCCTTGAAATGTCATTCCAAAAATAAAATGAAAACACCAAGGGTTTAAAATAACTTTAATTAGGAAACAGGCTTGGCAAGTAACAACTCAGCTTCTTTTAGAAAAATGTAACCTGCTCTTATAGGAAGTGGTTAATAGCATATGTTAAATCAGTGGACCTATATCAAGGAGAATGACCTCTGTCCTAGAGAGCTAAAGAAGGTCAAATTCTTCCTAATTTAATGAAATGAAGTAATGAAAATTGAATATAAAAGGCATCTCATTTGAGCATATAGTGATTATATATTTGGTAAATGAATTTGGATTTTATTAGTAAATACTTTTAGGAACTAAACTATGCATACGATGATAATTACTAGTATATAACCTTGTGATGATATTAAAAGTGTTTAACAAATAATGTCAAAGCACTGAGTCGGGCATTTATTTAGTTTAATGATTTAGTTCAAAGATTTAGTCCACTATCATTTGGAGTTTTCTAAATCTATCCTTGACTGCATTTTTAGGCATTATCCTAACCTGTGTTTGTTCCTACCTCACTTTTTTTCAGATTTACTTGAGGTAATGGCAATAATTGAATGCAAAATATTTATAATCAGAAAATGAGAACCTCTGTGAAAGGGAGAGTCAGAGTAGAAAAAGTATACGATGAATTAGGATAAAGAAAATACATCAAATGCATGCCATAAAGTCTTATGAAACAGCAAGATGTGGGCTATGAATTTGCTTTTGAGCTTCATAGCAGCCAACACAAAAGGGATGCATGAACTATTTATGTGATTCACAGTATCAATAAACAAAAATTTATAATTAAAAATACACATTGGTAATCTTGGTAATGACACTGAGTCATCTTCCCTCCCTACGTTCTGATCTCTGTATGATATAACACAGTCTGTTCAAACATTTCTATAATAAACAGTAACATTTTTCATAAACTTATTATGCCTTTTTCAATGTATACTGATTATATGATGTCAAATGTTCAGACAGAAAATGAAATTTGAACCCAGTAGGAAAATTGTAATTGAATAAATTCAATCTAAGAATAAAATTAGATTATCTACAAAAAATGATTTTTAACTGTGCATCCTTCTGGTATAGTCTATGATTGTTAGTTCTTACACTTGCATTTTTGAGAACTTTTGGGCATTAAAGAGTTTGAGATTATATTCACTGTTAAATTCCAGAACAATTCCAAATGATTCGAAAGCTAGCTGAGTGGTAAGTAGATGCAAAGTTATGCTGTGTAAATTGGAAGACGAATCTGGATTCCAAACCTCTATCAAAAAAGTAAGTAAAAGAAATATTCATCGTCATGGTCAATATTTCCCCCTAAAATGTAGGGTTTTCTCCAACAAGATAAAAGTAGGTAATCAAGGCTCTAAAACTCTATACCTGTATGCATAAACAGAATATTTTTAATTTGGAAAACAATTTGAACATTACAAAGATTACTTATAACCACAATAAAATCCCAATAAATATATCAAATAACAAGAGTTTGAAGATAACAAGAGTTTTCAGATCATCATCACCCTATTTAATGTGTTAATTTACCAAATGATTTCAACTTTAAAGTATTTATCAGAGGGATGACTTTGGTTTTGTCCACTTGTTTACTGAAATATTTTATTTATATCAATAAAGCCATTTCTTCTGCATATAAAATGCTTAAAACATATAAATTCTGCATTCAGAGCATAAATATTTGTAGAATGAAAATACTAATATTAGTAGCTACCATTTTGTTAATAGTGTGCCAGACAGGTTCTATTCTAAGCACTTTGCAAGTATTAAATAATTTAGGCTTCACAGCCATTCTATAAGTGGGTACTATTTTAACCTCGATTTAAAGATGAGGAAACTAAGGCAGAGATGGTCTAAGCCATTTGGCCATGGTCACAAAATTGCTAAGATGCTGAGCCAGGATTTAAACCCAGGCAGTCTAAATCCAGAGCTTATGTTTAGAACCAATTTGAACCACACCAGCAGGTGCTGAAGATCATGATGAGCACAGACATGACCTTTACCTTCACAGAATTAATGGGAAAGGAATTGTATTTAGCAACTAACTTCAATGAAGATGTCTTTGATGTGAGAACTCACACTAGGGGGACAAAGTTAATCTTTACAAAACGAAGAAAAGGAGGAAAGTGTGGAGTGGAAAAAATCTTCCAATAAGAGAAATCTGAATCTGTAAAATCCTATGATTCTATGAATTTACATTTAATAGTATAGTGTTATCTTTTTTCAGTCCTGTAAATATCAGATAGTGATCTCTATACTGAGTTAATACATTTATCACTTTATCTTTTACTTCCTACTTCTTCCAGATATAAAGTTTATGCCTGCAGAGTTTTAAAATTATATAGCTTTGCTTGAAAATACTATAGAATATACAGCAGCATAAATTATCTCATAGCAAATTTGGTTCTTTCTGAAATTATCATTAGCATTACAATGCTTAAATGATGAAGCATAAACTGTTTACATGTGTGGCATATTTATTTAATCAGAAAATATGTAAGGTAAAATTTTCATTCAAAATATAAACTCATCTATCACCTAATACAGTTGGAAGACCGAGGCTGCAAAGATATGCAATAATATTTTCAATCCAAGTTGAACACAAAGAATGAGAATTAGTCTCAAAAGCAGGTGACCTTGTCCACGGAGAGAGCATTTTATGCAACACAGTGCAAGCTGCACAGCTATAAAGCGAGGATGTCATTTCTTCATCCTTGAAAGTAAAGGGCATTTTAAAGTCACACCCATAACCCCCCTTTGTCTGCCATACTCCAGAGAGCTCAGCAGTATAGAATCAATAATCTGCACTAATACCTCAAATCATTTGTATGAGAAAAAAATACAAACTCAGAAACCTCAAGGCTTTGTAGTTGTAAATAATGGCACCGATAAAGGAGAAAAACAACAGCAAAAAGTACGAATTTTACAGGTAATTTTTCTGTCTTCACAAACTGAGTATCTGCACTTTAGGATTCCTAGTTAATATGAGGCTCAAGTAAAGCACTCAGTTTTACCCATGTGAGCATTTAGAAGTGTCTAACAGCAAGTGTTTTGCATTTTCTTAGAAATTCACTGTTTAAAAATAAAAACAAAAAGTTCATCTTGTTTCTGTGTCTTCCACCTGAAAATTCAGTAGATATAATTTTACTTTAATATAAATTAAGTACATTACACAATGTCATTCCAAATAAAAATTAGCCTTTCTAAATGGATGGAATTCTAGATTTTACTTGCTGCATTTTAAGTTTTTAAAATTATTTTTGATAGAGCAAAAGATGTTTTATACTTCATTAACTCATATTTATACTTATAAAACACTAAAATATAGTCTTTCCACCACTAAAGTCAAATTTCTCACAAGAGGCATTGGGATATTACGATTTAATGAGACATGCTTTATTTTTCAATGTGTGAAGGGTAGAAGTCTTCTATTCTGTCTTTCCTTCCCAATCCTATGCTTCACTTGATATTACACATTGATGATTATCTAATGAACGATATTAAGCAATACTAAAATAGAATTGAGAAAGAAATGGAAAGAAACAGGCAACATCATTCCCTTAAAATTCTGCAGCTTAAATTTTGCCCATTGCAACCAAAATGATCAGCCCTGAACCCTCAATTGTATGACCTTTGTTTGTCACAATAGAAATGAACAAAATCATGACTCAATGTTTGGCTAACTATGGAGGAATTATTTGCAGTCAGAAAATATTCATTATTATTAAGCACTATTATCATAACAAGTATTATTTAAGGGATAAAACTGTAAAATTGTGAATAATGAGAGGAGACAAAACACAAGCTATCATTTGGCCAATCCAACGATTTACAATGTTGATGCATCAATTCCTCTAATGAAGAAAGTGATTATCAAAAGTGACACGCAGATAGAAATGAGTGCTGATTGATTGATAGGTGCTATGATAGATGAAAGCAATAATGTTGAAGATTATGAAGTAAATATTTTGAATGGCAATTTATCAATACATTATAAGGATAAATTATTTCAACTGTTATTCTGAGAAATCTTTCATTTTGTCATCAGGGGAAATTTTAAAAGAAGTAATTAAAATAATTTATGTAAAATATGCTTTTTACACTGTTTTATAATAATAATTATTTTTAAAAATTAAATTAAAAAAATGGACACATTAGGTCATAGTTATATGATAGATTGGCATCCATGAGTATGATAAATACAGTGACTATAAAAAGCAGTTAGACATTTTATGAAAAGTTAAATAAAATAATTAAAACTATGATTTTATAGACACTATAATGACAACTATAAAAATATATATTATTTCATAATATATAAAAAGAAGGAGATAGACATCAGAATAAAGCACAGATAAGTATAAATTAGTGGGTTGATAGGAGTAATTTTTTATTGTTAAATATTTATGAAATATTTATTTAATATTTCATTGGTAACTATAAAAACAAAGTTATATTCACAGTTTTTAAATACTAAAGGACTTTTCTAATCAAATTTTTTGTATGTTCTTTATTTAGCAGGTGAGCAACATGAAATATTTTTCTTTTAATTTAAATTGATTTTGCTCTAATTATTCATATAAACATATGTGTAAGTATATATTTATAGACAAATATAAACTTTCATTCTTTCTTCACTAGAATATAAATTCCTACAGTGAAAATTCTCATCTGTTTTGTTAATTGACCTATCTAAAGCATCAAGAATAGTATCTGGCACATAGTAAATTTTAGTATCCATTTGATGAATGAATGAATCACTTTAAGAAGTTATGAACAGTTCTGCCATGCTTCATATGTTCATGTGTACATTTGCTATTTTCAGAGCAATAATCCACTTCCCCCTTTTTAATGAATAGGTTGAATTTTATTGTATTGTGTGAAAAAGGAAAAACATGTGGGTACAGTTGGATTCTTTGAAAACACAGTTATTAAATACTAAAATAATAAAATTTGTATGGCAAGTAGGAAATTTAAAACTATGTACCATGTGTATAGAACATTACCCAATGTATTACTAAATATTTTATATCTATTCGACTGATATCAAATATTAGAAAAAACCACGTAAAAAAATGACTGGAACTGGATAGGATTTTTTTGTCCTCTGTAGTTTTCCAAGAAAGGACAAATAGAGTGCACTCCTAAACAGAATAACAAATGAGCATTAATTTAATACCCCTGCCCATTTTGCAATATGATTCCTATGTTAATACTATAATGTTATAACAGGAATTACATATATAAAAATAATAATATAAAGGGATTATATTAACAGGAAAAAAAAACCTAAATGAAGGTAGGCCTGTGAGTAATGATATTCTACCTAAACTTTACTGGAAATTTCATTAACTACATGTCTTGGGTCATTTATTCACAGGCAAGAAAGAATTCAGTCCAAAAGATGCCAGATTCACTTGCAGCCACGCTTATCATTAGACAATTTCTTTGCCACAATATATACAGATGCTTCTCTGGGCTATTAATTTACACTATTTTTCATACATATTTGCTCATTGCAAAAAATACAATTGTAGGTCTTAATCTTTTATTTATTTATTTTAATATTATCTTTATTATTGAAACTATTACAGATGTTCCTTTTCCCTCCCTTTGACCACCATCCACCACCTCCTCTACCCTAGGCCTACAGCACTATTATCTGTGTCCATGTGTTATTCATATATGCATATTAATTCTTTGGTTAATCTGTTTCCCCCACCCCCTTCCCTCTGAGGATCCTCAGTCTGTTCTATGCTTCTATGTCTCTGGATCTATTTTGTTTGTAAGTTTCTTTTGTTCATTAGATTCCACATATAAGTGAGATCATGTGATACTTGTCTTTTGATGACTGACTTATTTCACTTACCATAATACTCTCCAGGTTCCTCCATGGTATCTCAAAGGGTAAGAGATCTTTCTTATTTACACCTGCATAGTGTTGCATTACAGGTTTTTAATCCATTCACCTACGATGAACACTTGAACTGCTTCCAGATCTTAGATGTTGTAAATAGCGCTGCTATTAACATAAGGGTGCATCCATTCTTTCTGATTGGTGTTTTAGGATTCTTAGAATATATTCCAGAGCTGTGGAAAAAAAGGAAGTATGTTTTTTACAATCTTCAGAGGGAACATGGCCCTGCTGATACTTTAATTTCAGACGTTTAGCCTCCAGAACTGTGAAAGAATACATTTTTATATTTTTAAGTCATCCAGTTTGTGTTACTTTGTTATGGCAGGAACCTAATACAGCCCTAGGAATCCAATAAATTGGATAATGACATATAAACATTTAAGTTAAAGGCATACGTTTTAATCTTGGGTTACCATACTTCATAATGAGCAATCGTAGTGGGATACTGAACAAAACATCTTAATCTGACAGTGGAAATGTTATCTACATCATAGTAACGTTTGCCTCTATTCTTTCCTCTTTCCTCCATTGAGCCACTATGTACTGAGTGCTACCATAAGAGGTAAAAAAAAAATCAAACCTTTCCTTGAGTTCCCCTTATACTTATAAAATCACACCAGGTACTATAGTGATTTGTATTTGATACAAATAAAATGTAAACTGATCTCAGCGAGTTAAGGTGCACTGAAAGCAGGGTGAGTTTCAACCTCTTAATGCTAGCTAAATTTTCCTGTTCATGCTAGTGCAAAGAAAACCAACAGTATCTCTTGAATGCAGATATATGTGAAGAGCAAACATGCTACACACAGATAAGAGTAGCAGGGGAAATCCAAATAGGAATACAAGAAAATATAACAGGCATTTCCTTAGTAACAGAGCACATGCAGTCCATGGAAATGAAGAGAATATTAACTGAACGGGTAAAACTAGCTGCCCATTGGGAACCACAACCACTGACCTGATTGTCAGTTTCCCACACAGTCACTGACAGCACTCTGTTTTAAAAGTCAGTAAATGAAATGCTTCTCCTTTTGCACCCTGTGCCCCAGAGTTGCCTAACAAATTTGACAACGAGGGAATCTTTTAGACAACCCTTTACTGTTTTGGTCCAAGTGTATTGACAGCCTGTATTAATTTATTGGATAGCCCAGGAGGACAATATATGGACTAACCACAGAAAAAGTAAAGTATTTTTGAAATTTCAACCCAGTATCTGAAGATAGAAATTGAGATAATGATGTTGAACTTTCTCTTGGAGGTTCTGGGGAGAAATGAGATCTCTAGAAAATGTATATTAATGTATCTAAAATACAACAGAAAATCTTGAAATGTTTTATCAACCTGAAAATTTCACAGTTTTCCCAAAGTGGCTAGAATTATGACAGTGATATATCCAGATATGTGTAAATTTTTAAATTGTAATTTCTACCTTTATTCATTATCTACAAATTTAGTTTCTTTTCAAACCCTTTTCTGGTGAGTTTATTTTAATTAGCATGGTTACTCAACATGCTAATAACTTGATTAAATTAATAGGGAGTGTATGTTAGGTAGCATATGCATATGTGCATGTGTATAAATCTTTCACATGATAGTCTAGGGAATTTTTTTGACCTTAATAAGCACTAATTGTGATTTTCACAAAGTAGCAAAAAATATGGTGAATTTTAACTGCACTAGTTACTTTCCATAAGGAGAGAATATGTTAGTATTTGTGAGGACACTGAACAACATTAAACTATTTCTTTGTTTACATTGAAACAATTCTATTAATTGGTGTTTTCTATAGAGGTGTTTACTTTTCAAAACACTCCAGAATTGTTAAATTTTGAGGAATAAGGTAAAGATTTTTTTTTTTTTTTTTTTTTGGAAAAAATGGTTGAATGAAGACTTTACATCTAAATTTTGAATTGGGATAATCATCTACTTTCTTTTTTATGCTTCCTGCCTGAAGCATTTATTTAATCAACTGTCTCTGGCTTTTCTAATAATGCAAAGCTTATTTGAGAAACAAGAGAAGGCGAACACATAATAGACAATAGTAACAACAAATACTAGTAGTGCCCCACTAAGCTTGTCTCTCAAAAATCTATACTCATAGGGTTTTCTATGAATCAACACCTGACCATACATATGTAAATTAAAGGGTGCTTGATTATTTTATCATCTCTGGTAATGTTTTCTCTTTGAAATTGATAAGCATTAGATTTGGATATGAAAATTATGATCATAATTTATGTGTTCAAGTGTTAAACCACTACAATGTCTCCAACACAGTGTTGTTTATATGAAATCTATTTGATGGCTAAACTTTAAATCCAATTACTTCTCATAAAATTATTGTATACTTTAAAATGTTTGCAAGTAACAATATATCACACACACACACACACACACACACACACACACACACACACACGACATCTTTAATGAAATCCAAATCAAGAGATTTACTAGAGACTTAAAAAATCCCTGAAGTGACTAAAGCCCCAAGAAACACTCTGAAAGCTATTACAAAATTAAAAAGAAAATTTTGATCATTAGTGATAATTTTATGGAGAACTAAGACGCTTAGTAGAGACAATGAAGATATGAGAAGGAAATAAATTTGAGAGAGGGAAGGACAAAATGTGAGGGAAAAGAGAAACAGCCTTGCATTACATAATTTTATATGTATACTAGAGGCTCAGTGCATGAATTTGTGCATGGCTGGGGTCCCTCAGGGTGGCTTGCAGGGATAGAGCCAAAACACACAGTTCAATGCCTGCCTGCAGCTCCTACCTGCTGCCTCCGCTCATCCCGGCTCCACTGTGCCTGCCACAGGCTCGCGCCCATTCAGTCCCAATCGGGAGAGGCTCGGGCCTCTGCAGCAGTGCTCACCAGCCGTGAGCACTGTGCCTAGCGCCCTCCCGAGGGGAGTGGACTGTGGGATCGAGATGAAACCGGCTCTCCAACATCCCCCGAAGGGTCCCGCATTGCAAGAGGGCACAAGCCAGGCCGAAGGGCCCTATGGATGCACGACCGGGGCCAGGGAGGGACCATGGGAGGGTTCCAGGGTGTTTCCAGCCCATCTCACTCAGTCCCAATCAGCCAGACCCCAGCAGCAAGCAAACCTACTGGTTCGAGTGCCTGCCCCCTGGTGGTCAGTGCACATCATAGCGAGCAGCTGAGTGGCCTTAGCATATCATTAGCATATTATTCTTTGATTGGTTGAACAGTCGACCAGTCACCAGACACTTAGCATATTAGGCTTTTATTATATACTATATTCTATAGCTCATATATTTTGCATTAAAAACAAATCTCTTGGTGACATCAAATAGCTACTGTAGGCCCTCTCACATGTCCACTCACTTGAAATTCTGTCTTCTGAGCCCGAGCTCCCCTGAAGCTGATCTAGATATGCTTCCACGAGGCAACTTGTATCAGGGCATCAAGAAAGATACTTATCAATACCATTTTATTCAGAGTACAAAATATTAGTAGAGCTAAGTGCTAGAGTTCCTTTATGGTGTTTACCATATTGCTACTAATATCTGGCTGTCTCCTTTTTTGCGGTCTGGCCAATACTTACTTCCCTGATAGCACTGCTACTGTGATGCCTTTTCATATGCATAGATTTTCTAGATGCCATTGTCAAATAAATCTAGATGCCTTGTTAGTCTTCAGTATACTTTCACTTGCTTCTTGGGTGTGATCAAGTTTTTCACTTTGTCAAAAGACATGAGGATTGGTGGTGCTATTTTGTTCTGTTTCCAGAGTGTGTACACATACAGGGCTGCTAGTATCACTCTTCTGCTCTCTATAGGAGGCAGCTCCCACTGCAGTTCATTTTTTTTATCATTGTCCTGGATAAATAACATTAGTTGCCACTGCTCACATGAAAGAGGTGGGGAAAAGTAAGCCTCCCTCGTTGTCTGGTAGTGTCTGTTTCCTCTCAGGGTTTCCAGGGCAGAGTTATTATTTTCTCTTCTCCTCTGAACTTTTGGTGAGGGCTTGCCCTCCTCACTGTTCTCATTTGTATCCATTTTGTTTCCTAGTTTCTCTTTTCCATTAGAATCTTTATTTCATAATTGTTTTATTCACCACATCTCACATCTCAACATTAGAGTTTCCAGTCACAGATGTCCCACTTGTCTCTCCCCTCTGCAGGCTTCACTGGATGGTCAAATTTTGACAATTTCGAAGTGTTTTTAAACCAGTATATCTGTTTTCATATCACACATATTCTGCACCCAGGATCCCTGGCTGTTAGAATTATGTGCTATAATTTATGGGGCATAGGTGTGAAGCTTTTGCAGAGACTTAAATTTAGAGATGGCTTTTTCTTCTAAGCCAATGAATGATGATAACTAACTCTCAGAGAACCAAAATTTGGAACTAAAGAGGGTTTTTTGTTTGTTTGTTTGTTTTTTCACATGAGCAACTTAAGACAAAAAGAAGACAAATATAATGCCTGACACCCAAAAAACATATAGTTTTTATTGATTTTAGAGAGGGAGAGAGGAAGAGAGAAAAGAGTGAAAGAAACAGCAATTTGTTGTTCTGCTTATTTATGCATTCATTGGATTCTTTAGTTATTTCTTGTATGTGCCATGACCGGGGATAGAATCTACAACCTTGGGATATAAGAACGATTCTCTAACAAAGTAAGCTACCCAACATAGGCCATTTAATTTTTTTTTATTGATTTTAGAGAGAGGGAAGGAGATAAAGAGAGAGGGTGAGAGAAAAATCAATGTGAGATAGTAACATTGATTGGCTGCCTCTCTCAGGGCACATACCCAGATTTTGGATCAAACCCCAAATCTGGGTATGTGCCCTGACCTTGAATCTAACCCATGACCTTTCCATGTACAGGACAATGCTCCAACCAACTGAGCTACACTGGCCAGGTCAGGACTATTTAATTTCAACAAAATTTAAGGTAGGACAAAAGGATCAAGTCCACCCCAAATCATGATGTCTGTTACATATATACAAAGATATACATGCAGTCCTTACATACTAGTAAGTTCAATTTCTTCTGGCACAACATGTTGCTATCTCCTGGAGCACGTTTTCTGTTTATGTCTCCCACCCACAAATTCAATGCCTTTTCCATATTTACTAAGCACTTACCATGCACTGTAATCGTAACTTTTGTAGTTTGAGGTACGACAGCAAAACTAGCAGAAATTTATTTATTTTTTCACAATTTCATGGGCACAAAAGTCATCCTTATTGTGAATCTTAGCAATCTCTGTACACTATTTTTTTTCCTTTTTTTTATTAAATTGAGAACTTTTACCTTTTCATTTAAAGGAAGTGTTTTACAGCTCTCTTTGGCATATCTGAATTGCCGGTACCACTACTCCTGTGCTTTGAGAGCCACTGTTGGTAAAATAAGGGCTAATTGAATACAAGCCCTGCAAAAGCATGACAGTCAATCTGATAAAGCCCAGACAGCTAGTAAGTGTCCTCTGGCCAGTAGCTGGTAGCATGTAGAGCATTGAAATGCTGGACAAAGAGATGAGTTAATGTCTCAGGAGTGAGGGAGTAGGACAGCACAAGACTTCATCACAATACCCAGAATGGCTGGCAAATTAAGATTCATAAATTGTTTATTTCTGGAATTTTCCATTTGATATTTTAGACCGCGATTGACTGCAGGTAACTGAAACCACAGAAAGAGAAACCATGGGTAAAGGGGGCACTACTGTGTGTGTGTGTGTGTGTGTGTGTGTGTGTGTGTGTGTGTGTAGTAGGTAGATTATAGTTTAACATCTGTTCCAAATCCTTTAATCAATAAGTTTGACCAATAATTTTTATTTTCTAGTTTGGACTTTATGTTTTTAAATCCTAAATGGCACAGCCATCTTTTCCATGAGAAAAAT
Source organism: Myotis myotis (assembly GCF_014108235.1). NCBI lineage: Eukaryota > Metazoa > Chordata > Mammalia > Chiroptera > Vespertilionidae > Myotis > Myotis myotis. The sequence continues at coordinate 50,667,318 of NW_023416379.1, forward strand.
AGAACAAATAATCTTCATACCTAAAATGTTAGTTTTTTTTCATTTCTTCAACTATTGAAATTTTCATTGCTCTTAAAATTTCAAATTGACAAAATGATTAAAATAAGGCTTTTGGGACAATTGTATATTTCTGAAATGAAATCCACTCAGCTGGTATTTTTATAACAGGAAAATTTAAAGAATAATAAATGAAAGAACCAAGGAGTTGGCCATAGCTCACCCTGAGCAGATGGCTAATGGATGCCTTTGCTTGAGGGCTGCATGGTTAGTCTCACAAAAAGTGATGGCTGCTTCTTATTTTTGCATATGACTATCAGCTACCAGGAGACGGTGACAATTAGGAGCAGCAGGACATCCAGGTGTTTCTCAGTAATTATCCAATTGTGGAGTGTTTACATGGGCAGTACATGGAAGTGTCTTTTTTATCCAATAATAAATATTTATGAATATTACTTCTAAATAAAGGAACTTAATAGTAAAGGAGAATAAAAGAGGTATTTGAAAGGAAAAAAAAATCCATTTTAAATCTTCAAAAGAAGCACCAGAGGACTTTTCTGTTAAACACCACAAAATCTGCAAAGCTGTGGAAATAGGCCCAGAAAAGGCAATGGGCCGTGAGGAGTGATGGTCAAAATTTCAACCAGGGAACAGCTGGCAAGTGGACTCACAAGGGACAGTGCCACAGTTCATTATTCACTCTTTCAGTTTTAGGTACTTCTGACCAATAAGGAACATAAAGAACATAAAACAGAAAAATTTTTGGTTTGTTTTCTTATTTCTTAGAAACCAAGCATATTTAGAGGACTGTTGGTCTCCATGTTGGTCTTCATGAGCATATTGTTGGAGAAAACACACTCCTCAACCTTGGGGCTAAGAGGTGTGACCCATGGTAAAAATGGAGTCCAAACAGGGATTTGGCTTTTGACAGATCTAATAAATATTCGAGATCTTTCAATGCAGTGCTTGACTCCATCAAATGAGAAGGCACAGACATAAACCCTGATTATAATTGGGCACTTTAGTTCAGATTCCAGCTTAACTGATGGCATTTGAAGATAGAGGAGTGATAAGTAGTATCTTCATATGAACATTAACATCTCAGAGGATTCATTATTAGTAGACATATTTGTAGAGTCTTTTAGATAAATAATTTCAAGATATTTAATTGGGGTACAAAGGAGGCCTCCTTGTTTGGAGCAGGCACTATAACCAGGCATGGTCAACACAACTCTTTGAGATAGATAGCATATCAATTTTTAAAAAAATATATTTTATTGATTTTTTATAGAGAGGAAGGGAGAGGGATAGAGAGTTAGAAACATCGATGAGAGAGAAACATCAATCAGCTGCCTCCTGCACACTCCCCACTGGGTATGTGCCTGCAACAAGGTACATGCCCTTGAATGGAATCGAACCTGGGACCCTTGAGTCTGCAGGCTGAAACTCAATCCACTGAGCCAAACCGGTCAGGGCTAGCATATCAGTTTTGAAGATGAAGAAACAGTGAAGTTAAATAACAATATCCCATTTACATAGCCAGGAGTTTTCATTTGCATAGTAAATAAATAAGAAACAAAGATGTTGGAGCTAGATTAATTCCTGGATGGAAGAAGATAATATGTTCATTTTTGTGTTGTGAGTCCCACCTCTTCAACCTGCAGCAAATACTTTGTATTGTGAGTCACACCTCTTCAACTTGCAACAAATATATTTGAACAATAACCCTAACTAAAGCACTTATACGAAAGTTGTAAATATATTCACTACTTCCTCCCTTCAATAAACCATCTGAGCTTTTTCCCACCCCCCTGTCACTTGTATATGTAACCGAAGTTGTCAATCATTACAACTGTGATTTCAATGTCATAATTAAGATAATTTTTGACAATTCTAGTCACATTTTTTATTTATTAAACTCTAAATTACTCTATGAAGCTTATACTAATGAAAAGGAAAACAATTTTTAAAATATTTGTTGTGTTTAGTGAAGTTTAATCCCTTTTTAATAGAACCGACTGAAGAGGATTAAACACATGTGAAATGAAATTAATATTAAACACTAAGGAAAAAATAAATAGCTTTGTTATTGGAGAGCACAGGGAATCCAGGAGTCAATACACTAAAAATGCCAAAAAAAAAAATAGAGTGGCATTTTATACATCCTTTCCAATTCAACATCAGACAAAAACAAGAAGTTTACAATGTGATTTTGAGGAAAAATGTTACAGATAAATAATTTAAGTGAATGATGCTCTGATTATCTGTGAGAAAAAATTCAACATTCTCAAGTAATTTAACTCAATTAATGGAGAAAGTTACATGTCAAATTCTATCTGTGGCTGAATTTACTGGTTGACTGACTTTATTACCCAAAGCTGGCAAAAGAACAGATATAATTTCCTTGTATTGATGGTTGTTTCTTTAGTAAATTAAAAATGTCTCAAGATAAAACTACTATTAGCAATTCTGCTTCTATTACCATGATCACTTACATGTCTATTACCTTGTGATAAGCCAGTAAAGAATTTTATATAGATTTATCTTTGAATCTTTATACTGTATACAAATACTAGTTACTATTATTATTCCCCCTTTAAATATGAGAAAACTGAAGCCAAGGTTGACTTGGACTCAAGATTATGTTGGTCTCCTTGATACCAGTGACCCTGCTCAACCAAGACAGTGACAGCAAATTAATAATATTCTATCATGCTGTAGACTGAATTATTCATACACTATTGGTTATAGAGTGATAGTTACATCTTCTTTTAAAAAGTGACATATAGTGTGGGCTCCATGAGCTTTGCTGTCAAAAAATTCACATTTATTTCCTAGCTCTGTCATCTACTATCTGTGTGATTCTAGCAAAAAAATTAAGCATTCTGAGCCTCATCAATAAACACTTGCTACCAACCTTAGTAGAAGGGAGAATTTTCATAAACATTTATTGAGTAAATTATTAAAAATTTTTATATTCCCTTAGGGAGGTGAGAATAAAGTTAATCAATTCTGTAGCTAATTTCTCTATAATCACTTAAGTTTTTACAGGTATTAACTATAACACCAGTAAGGTTAAAAACTAACATTTAGTGTTTAATGTATTATTTATAACTATAGAGGTAGTCACTATTATTAAGAATTGAGGAAGAACTGTGGTTTTTCCAATTTCAGTGTCAAAGACAAGTAGTCTATATCCACTCATGTTACAAGCACCCTTTTCTGCCCATAGACCAATGGGATAACTGAGGTAGAGAGAAATGACATAACTGCCATTTTTTCCATATTATTTTCCTTCTTTTCGAGAATGCTGAGTGCTCTACAAGGAGTTTCTTTACTCCCAACTCTCTCATGTGTGACTCAACACAGAATTTCTTTTCCATTTCCACATCTTCACAAAAATTACTGTTGTCAAGAGGGACCTCGTTGATTCCAAAGCCATTCCATGCTTGTGCCTTCATATATCACTTATATTCTCTTGGCATTTGACTCTCTTTTCACTTAGTTTCTGAGCCCTGATGATCAAGTAGAAAATTCAAGAAGCATCCTTGAATCACACCTTTAGACTCTACCCAAATCAACAAAAACATGTCATCTTTCTGCATAATTACTAACTCTGAAATCTATTTGGATGTCTTTGATAACCCCAATTCTAACCCCACCTTTCCTACCTGCTAAACTCTTCAGGAAGCTCTTCTTTCTGGTCCCAGCATTGTTCTCTTAAAACCATTTTCTGTTGTTGGTTTTTGTGTGTGTGTGTGTTGTGTGTGTGTGTGTGTGTGTGTGTGTGTGTGTGTGTGTGTATTTGTGTGTTTTTTTGTTTTTGTTTTTGTTTTTTATTGAGAAGAAGGGTGAGGGAGAGAGAGATAGAAACATCAGTGATGAGAGAGAATCATTGGTTGGCTGCCTCCTGCACACCCCACACTGGGGATTGAGCCCGCAACCTGGGCATATGCCCTGACCTAGAATTAAACTGTGACCTCTTGGTTCATAGGTTGATACTCAGCCACTGAGCCAAGCAGCTGGATGAACCATTGTCTATTTTGTAGCCATATTAATCTTCTAAAACACAAATTTGACATATCACAATTTTGTGTAAACTAAATGGTTGACCTATCCTTAAAGATGAATTCCTAACCCATTTGAATGCTAGTTGTTGTATTATTTTTCACTTTAATTTGAACTAAAAAAGAAATTCATTGTATCTACTTATTTAACTGGAATTTGTGACACTCATTACATTAACACATTTTCTATCCTCCTGGAACCTAGAATGACTTGTTGATTCATAAATTATTCACGCCCACAGCATAGGTCCTCTCTCTAGTTATAGGTCTTTTTACCTAGCAATGCCTGCTCCTTAACTAACTTCTTTCATTGGCTAAGCTCATCTGAGCTTCAGAGCTCAATGGGTTCACTTTATTGCTTCTTCTCTGAAGGCTTTTCTGACTCTTTTCTCCATAACCAGGAGCAGTACTGCTCTGCTTGCACTAAGCCACTACCTCTCATAGTATTCATCATATGGTATTGGAATTATCTACTCATGTTTCTGCCTCTGGCCTGCAAACTCAGGAGCAGGGCATGCATGCTGTGGTTCTGAATATTCTAAGAATTGAATAGAACTTGACTCAATAAATATTTGTGTAATTAATGAAAGAATGAATGTGGTAGAGAGATTACTAAGAGACATCTGAATAAGTATAACCTGTGTACAGATCTAGAAGTGGCACTGTTTAAGGGAGAAGCCTGATTGAATGACAAAGCAAACATAGTTTTTTGGAAGAATTTTATACCATATCACAGAGTTGAAGGGGAAATTGATAACAGGACAAATAATGGCTGAAATAAAGGCACATGGAAAAAAAGGGAGGCCCTGGTTTAGCTGTAGTGTTCAAGATGCTCACAATTACAAAGACATCAAAAGACTTGAAAATATATTTATTTTAGATTAATTCCTATGAAATATAATTCATTGCACTATGCTTTCCAATAGACACCCTCAGATTTGTAAAAGAGATTCTTAATAAATATTAAGCTTTGAATCTTTTGAAGATCTCTAGCCACACATTCCTGCTGTGAAAGCTGTTAGCGTGTAATATTTCCTAAAGATGACATGCTGAATATTACACTCTAACCCAATGGAATGAATAATGTGGATATTTAAAACAACAGAGTTTGCTATTTTTACTCAATTCCTGTATTACTTTTGCCTCATGCCCAGCTTGCAGACTTTAACATCCAAAGAGAAAAAGCACAAAACCTATTCTAAGAGTCTTCATTATAAGAAGGTACGTCAACTAGTCTCTATAATGAATGCATTTTCTGTTACTACAAAAGGGTTCTCCTTTTCCATCATCAATTTTCAATCTTAGAAACACTTCCCAACTTTATGTGAGAGGTACTCAAATAAAAGTTATAAAAACAGCCTCTCCTCAATGTCTCCACTCTATTTGATTATTTTAGGGAAAAGAAAGTCCATGTAATGCCCCCTTCTCTTAATTTTTTTGGCTGACCTCCAAAGTGTAGCTGTCAGCTAGTGTTAGCTAAGTAAGTATGAACCATGGCCCATGGCCCATTTACTGTCAGTCACTTGGGTGAGAATATGTTCCCTGTTTTAGCATTGCTTAACACCAGAAGTGGGGACCATCAATATAATTCTCTTCAGTCTGATGCCCAGACATCAGGAACTGTTATATAAACAGACACAAAAGTAGTCCATGGACACGCTCTAAATTTAAGAAGTATTTTATTTAAACACAATTAAATCCCATCTTTTCAAGAAAGTATTTTATGATTTACCTCACCTGCAATCTCTTGACCTCCTCAACCTACATGTTTAACATTTGAATTGTCATTGTTTAATATATTCCTCTGTAAATATAGTCTTTATTTGTGTGTGTGTTTGTAACTGTGATTTTGCTTCTCATTTAGACTGTCATAAGATTAGTGATGAGATTTCCACCTTATATTTTGGTATCTTTTTCAGCTCGTTCTGAAGTACCTCATCTATATTAATTTTCTGAATATATACAGAATAAAAATAGAAAAACAATCCTGCTTGTAATTCACAGATACAGTTAGTTTTATAAATTATCATAACATTGCTTTCCTCCATTTGCCAAATAAAAGGAGTCTAAGGAAGAAAATATCACAAAATTTCCCACAGATTATAGATTATCCTATCGAAATACTCTGAATCTATTATCTTTATTTGTAGCTATAAAAACATGGAAGAAAGTATAGATATATTTTTAGCAAAAACAAGATAATATCCATATTTAATTTTATAAAATTATTTTTCTATTTAATATACAATATTTTATTATTAACAATTAAATCTTTTATTCTAAAAATGTGATTAAATGTTGATAGACTCAAGCTTATGCCTTTCTGGATTTTCTCTCCATCAAAAAAATGCACATAGTACTGTGTTACAGAGGAGTCAATTTGCAACAACAAGTTGCAAAACCATAGGAAACTAAGAATTTATGTAAAAAAAAATCGATATCTAAGATAAAAAAAAACAACTAAAAGTTTTATCTTGGATATCATTTAAGGTGAGGCAAAGTTATGTTTCCCTAGACTCCTTAAAAATAACATTAGAGCAGGAGAAAAAGATTTTGATGCAATTTTTTTAATATATAAAGACACAGAGACATCTTAACTGTAATGATTTTTTACTGCAAACTTATTTTTATGACATAAGGTTATCATACAACCTGAAGGCTATGGCCATTCTAAAGAGTTTTTAATATTCTAGATTTTTCATTTTTCACTTAGGTATTATTGTTATTGTTTCTGCTGCCAATGTTGCTGTTGTTAATTGTTGTGTGAAAAGTGAACAGAGACGTCATTTTAATACTTGTTCTCTTTTTACCCTCCTCTGATGCAATATGGTGATGCCAGACGCTTGCTAATAAGTATATTCCTCACTTACAGTGTATCTAGGGACTTTTCACTCCACGTGATCTCTGATGGAAGTGGGAGAGATGTGTGATGTTGCTGACCCTGCTGGCCATGGGATGAACCATCTAGCTGTGCCTGGGATGGGGCCACTGGCAAGGAGGGAACAAAGTTGCTGAAAGAATGCCAGTCAGAAGGAAAAGTGAAAAATGGTAGGTTAGAATCCATGTGATATGTATGGGGGGAAACTAGAAGTTGAGAAATAGAAGTTATGTTTTAAGTCTTACAAAGAGCAATTTATTATCACATTTGTATATTTTTAAAGCTATATTCATTTATTTATTTTATTAATGATTATAATTTTTTACTCATTTCCCAAACATCTTGGATTTTGAATCTCTGCTTTCAAAAACAACACGATGATGAACAAAATACCTGTTTTATCAAATTTGGAAAATAGTTGCTTACTAATTCTTTAAGTACTTAAGAGATTCCATTATATGTATATTAAGCCACTTGAAATTATATGATATCACTCAAAAGTAGGATCTGAAAGAGATAAAGTCATACAAACAGACACTAGAATGATAGTTACTAGGGACTAAGTGCTACAGAAGGAGAATGGGGAGATGTTGCTCAAAGGGTTCTAACTTCCAGTTATAAGTTGAGAATGTTCTGGGAATCTAATGTATAGCATGGTGATTAGAGTTAATAGTACTGTGCTATATACTAGTACTTGAAAGTTGATAAAATAGTATATATTAAATATTCTCAGCACAAAAATTAAATCATAATTACGTGACATAATAGAGGTATCAGCTAATGCTATGATGATAATCATTTTGTAATATACTAGTATGAGTGTATCATATTAACATATTGTACACCTTAAATTTACAAATTTTTACATGTTAACTGTATCTTAATAAAGCTGGAAAATAAAGACAGATGCACAAATTGTAAATTGAGTAATAAGTGTTTTAATTTTTTAAACTTTATGATTATACTTTGGAATTCCTAACTTTTCAGAAGAAATTTGTGATGAGATGTTTAATTGGATGGATTTATACTCAACGTTGAAATAAAATAAAATTGGCAGGGTTTACAATTGGAAGTAACTGGAATTGGTGAAGTGAAGTTTTCAAATGAATCACAAAATAGAGACAATTCATTTGATGAGTTTTGTCATGTAAAAATATTTGTCAAAGGAAATTATTTTGAAGGAACTCAAAAAGACAGTATATATGAAAATACTTGGTATGAAATAGTCACGCATTTCTGAACAGAAACAAGAAAATTAAGATGTTCCATATTTAGCAGTATTTTCTCTGAGCATATGAAGCATCTTAACATCTATACAGTATTTTTTATTTTAAAAATACTGTGATCCACAAAGAAAAGTCAATTAGAGGTATAAAGAATTTTAAATTATTATTACTAAAAGGCAACTGAAAAACAGGAAGATTATATATAGGAAAGATTCTTGCAAAAAACACTGCTTATATCTAGCAATGACATGTTATGACAGATATGGTTAAGAAAGTGGGTTAGTGTATGGAATATTTACTAAAATTATTTTATCTTAATTGTTGATATTCAATAGCTAACATATTTTCTTAAAATTGCTTTACTGTACTCTGATATATATTTTTACAAATAATTTTAGTTTTGAAGTGGTTTTTTTATTTAGAACTATTTTATAGGATATTCGATAAATAAATATTTTAAAATTATATAATTTGGATTATTTTCAATATTCTCTGTTACTCATGTAATCCCATGGTTCAAACAATGAAAGACATGGACATTCTCACTCTCAGACCTACATGTGCAGCTGCAGAAGCCCCAGTGAATATGCTCTGCTGCCCCTTTCTGTTTCCACCTGGGTTACTCCCACTCCCAGGATACAGCCAGGAGGCAAAGCAAAGAGCAGCCTTCTGTCTTAATCAATGATATAGAGCTGAGCCCTCTGAGAACCACAGGTTTTCATGATGACTTTAGAGCCACCCTGAAAAATATGATCAAATTTCTGGGAAAACAGCTGATATCTTAGGATGAGGGGACTAAGCAATGGGGGCAAGACTAAATCCTGAAGACACACAATAGGTAAATGCTTACTAGACATTGTAACTTTGAGCTATGACCATCGATTTATATTTTTGTTTAATATCTGAAAGAAGACTTGAACTATCCAAGAAAATGGTGATATGGGGGGATTTTTTTAAAAGTACATTTTTATTGATTTCAGAGAGGAAGCGAGAGGGAGAGAGAGAGAAACATCAATGCTGAGAATCATTGATCGGCTGCCTCTTGCACGCTTCACACTGGGAATCAAGCCTGAAACCTAGGCATGTGCCCTTGACTGGAATCAAACCCAGGACCCTTCAGTCCACAAGCCAATACTCTATCCACTGAACCAAACCAGCTGGGGTTACAACTACATTTTAAATTTGCAAACATTGTCTTTATTATTTAAAAAATGTTTTTACTACTTAATACTGTCAAACAGGCACATGTACACACACCAAGTGTCTTCTTTAATGTTGTATATAGATGAGAAAATCCTAAATGGTAGATAAGTGAAGTAAAGTAATTCCTAAAAATAGTCAACCATCTTTATCAAACAAGGTTCATCCTTAAAAAATTTCAAATATAGCTTAAGATTGTTTTCCTCCTTAATTCTTTGACTTCATCATCTTCCACCATCTAAGTATGAGCCTTAGCTTCCATGCATAAAGCCTCATTCTGAAGTAAACAAGTCCACTGAGTTGCTAGACAAAGTTTCTAAATTTACTCTCCTCCACTCCAACAATAATTAATTTTTTTAGGATAGTTTTTAGAACATCCTGAGTTAAAGCAGAAGGAACAGAACATAAAGAATATAAAATCAACCAAAAACATCAGAAAAAAGCTAAATAAGTCATAAGCAGAATTTTTTCCTATCACTTGGAAATACACTAAATTTTCGACCAGATGGTGAGAGAGAGGACAAATCTTGGGTTCTGTGTCCAAAGTTTAAACACTGTCGGAGCCTCTGAGTTAGGATTTTGAGCCCTGTCCTTGGGGTTCTTAAGGGCATGTAACAGACATTATGAAAAATTTCCTGGCAGAAATCCTTAAACAATTGAAGGGATATTTAAAAAGAGTTTGTGCTTTGTTACCCTGAAGGTGGCCTGCAGTGGGCTTCCAGCCTCTAGGTGTAGACATTTTGTCTGTATGGCTGTGGGTCGTGTTCCAGAGGGGGTGTCTCTGCAGCGGGGCTGGGGCAGCCCAGAGAAGCCTGCTTATCTGAATGTGGTTCTGGAATTTTCTAAACCAGGGATGACTCAAGGAGAAAGGGGTGAGTTTAAATCAGTGCTGAGAGATGAACCAGTGGTTAAGACACTGGAGAGGGTGCAGATCCAAGGGGTCTAGATTTACTGATCATGTGACTAGAGGAAGAATAGGGAGCCCAGACACAGGTGCCACAAAATAAGAGTCTTGGTAGAGACCCTGGCGAACTGAAGAGTTGAGTCATTGGTTCAGACACCCATCCACTGGGAGTCTTGTATGTCTTCCAAATAACTTCAATTACCTCCCAGGAGGAAGAGAAGCAAGAAACCTAAGTCTAAATTGATATTTATATTTAAAAAAGACCTTACTAGTATTTCTGAAGTGGAAATGAATGACTTGCCTTGACTTATATGATTGTTTTTCCCCCTCTAAGTGTAAAAAGGCTTTTGCAAGTTCCATTGATTTCAGATTTAGAAAAATTGTTAAACCTTCACTCTGCTAAGTTCAAAATTTGTATGCCTGAGATTTATGAGCCTTCTAGCTTTCAAAGCCATACTCACTGAAGAGCATGTGTTGGTGAGGCACTATGATGATTTATTAAATATTAAAACTTTTGGAAATGTTGCTTCATGTAATGTTAAAAAGAAATATTTATAGACATGTACAAGGATGTTCATTGCAGAATTCATTTAATAGAGAAAAATCACTAGTAACTTAAATAACCATGACTGACGAATGAGTAATATTCTAGTGCAATTACTCAGTTATCTATACTAATAATCTATACTAATAAAAGGGTAATATGCTATTTAGACCGGGAGACCTTCCAGGAGATCTTCTGGATGTCCTTTCGGACAAAGCCATGGTGGCAGGGAGGGCAGTTGGGGGTGAGCAGGTCGGCAGAGTGAGGCGGTTGGAGGCAAGCAGGCTGGTGGGGGAGACAGTTGGGGGCGATCAGGCCAGCAAGGGGGGACAGTTGGGGGCAAGAAGGCCAGGGGGGCAGTTAGGGATGAGCAGGCCAGCAGGCAGAGTGGTTAGGGGCAATCAGGCAGGCAGGCATGTGAGTGGTTAGGAGCCAGCAATCCACTGATTAAGGGCTCCATCACTGAAACCTCTTGTCTACTCCCAGGATTGTGTTCCATTTAGGTATAACATAAAGTCTCCTTTCAGGCTATGTAATGGCATATCCCTTTAGAAAGATAAGACTATTTTGGAAGAACAAAATCATTCTTCTTGTCTCTCTAGCTATCTGTTTATCATTATCACACTCCCCCCCCCGCCCAAACCATTTGAGAGTAAGTTAAAAATGATTCCCTTTTACCTCCTAAATACTTGTGTTTATTTTTTAAAGAATAAAAGCATTTTCTTGTATTTCTTATATAACAAGAAGACAAATATAAAATTTAGAAAATTAACATTGATTAAAAAGTATCATCTAATCTACTATATATATATATATGTATATATATTTAAATTTTACCAATCATTCCCTTTGTATATTCATGTATATGTGCATGTATGTATGTATTTATTTGTTAAAGTCCAGTCTAAGACATTACATTTTGTGTCATGTACTTTGATCTTATTTATGTGGAATAGCTCTGTGTCTTTCTGTCTTTCAAGACTGATATTTATGTAGAGGGAAAAAAGTCATTTGAAAAGATTTACTCTGAAATTACACAATCTCTTAATAAAGTGTATTAAGTTACATGAAGTTTATGAAGAGGCCTCAGTTACTAGTATAATTTCCGAAGGTAAGATATCATGGCCTTGAGTTTAAAATTTCCTGGTATGATATTCTAGTTTCATTTTGATCTGTCCTTTAGAGAGTGGAACCAATTTGAATTTCCATGTAAACACATATGTCTACAGTCAATTCTTTGATAGCGTAAGGGTGGGGATGCATAGAAAAGTAGGTGAAAAAGAAGTGAAAAAGAAGACTTAACAGATGGAGGAGGGGGTTAGGAGAAGTAGGAGCAGGAGGAAGAGAAAGAAAAGAGAAGAAATAGTATCATTTTCTTAAAAATACCTCAGAAAGGACTATCATACTTATCTGAGACTTAGCCTGAAGGCTTTTCCACCTTCAAAGATATATTCAGCCAACATGTTGTAAGTTCTTCCTTTGTCCTCCAAATAAATAAGTCAGTAAATTACAATTTTTCAGGCCTTCCCAAAATACTGCAGGAGAGAGCATTTCTCTTGGATAGCCAACTTAATTACTTCAGGAGTGCTCGTTGCTATAATATTTTATGGTAAATGCAAGTGCTCTAGAGATTTACAAACCTGCTGGGGGGAAAAATTGGTGAGGATGCCTTAGTTACTTTTCATAAGTTTTGTGGAATACTAATGATACTGTAGCTGTGCTTTGAAAATGTAAAGTCCCCATGCAACAATACCAGGTAAAAATGGATTTAGGAAACACTGGAACTTAAAAGACCCCAATGGTATATTGGAAAATATTGCTGAGTATATTATTAAAGTACATATATTAAACAATAATATTGGCATTCTGTAAGTCACTAGAAAGCATGGTAAAGCATCTTAACAAACCAAATTAGTTAAATTCATGTCAGTGGCACAGTTCTTTATTTTTTACAAAAGATAATTAAAACATTCTTTTGACTGTTGGGACAACAGAGAGAACAAAATATCTTTAATAATTTAGAAATGAGTTATGATATACATTTAATTTTGTTCTCTCTTGAGTTTAAAATTTCCTTTTGCTTTCTCTCATTACACTATGAATCTCTTAATCAGGGTCAAGACCAGGCCAGTAATTCAATTCTTTATTTCAAAGATTAAACATTTTCCAATAATTACTGAGAAAATTTAATTTTATTCTGAGAATGGTTCTGAAAAAAATATTTTCTTTCTTGTTCTGCTTACATTTATTAACCGTTTTAAAAGGTACTTAGCCAGTGAATAGTGATTTTGTTAATATGTGCTATTTCTCAGCTGAGTATCTCCTGAGAACTGCACTTAAGATGCAATAATTATTTCTGTTATTTTTATATAAATTAGTAAAATCCATATTTAGCTTTACCCACATAGTGCTGTGGGCAATTAAAAAGACAAACATTGTTGATAACTGTATTTTGAAAACATTTTTTTAAAATTCTGCACTGTTTACCATGTTTCCCTGTGTTCACAGTCTTCCTGATGTGCAACTGTAAAAATATTGGCTTAAAGCCTCCTTAGGAATTGCTTTGTGGATCCCACTGGTGGACATCATGACCTTCCTTTACCTTGTCAAAAGGGCAAGCTTGTCAAGCTCACAGTAGTCAATACTCTGAAGAGCATCCCTTCAGCCCAGAAACATGGACCAAGCGGGGACTGCAGAATGCAGGTGTGAGATGTGCAGACCTGACAGAGACAAATAGTTCCACGACTCAGCAGCTGATCAAGGACAAAGGGACACTCTGCCACTGAAGCGGAAGCCCACTTAGATTTCTCCTGCATCACTTAACGATGTGAGCAGCCTTCATTCTTTGAAGTGCCTGATTTAAGGAGCTGAAGAGCAAAGGAAGCCTTTTGCTTGATCTGATCCTTGTTATTAAAAACAGATGAAATAAAAACACTTCCTATTTTTATCTGTTGATGTATTTTGAGGTCATTATTTGAGTCTGTTCATCTACATTTTGCCCTCATTTCAAAGTTTTGTTTTGTTTTTCTGCTTCTGCTTAAGTGTCAATTAATTTGTTGATATATCCTTTAGCTGGTTACAGATAACTTTTTCAAATTTGAAAAATAGTTTGTCTTATTTCAATTGACTTATAATCATTCATTTTGCACTCCAATTTAATTAGAAGTCCCCACTGAAAATATCAGAAAATTTACTGATATAAAGTAATATGTTTTGATGTCCTTTCCAAAGTTAAGTATATAAACAGGAAATATGGATCTTATTCTTCTCCAAACATAGTTCTCCCACTAATAGCTCTCAGAAAAAGGTTTTAAGAGATAAAATTATTTTCCTTTTTTCCTTTTACAATCCAGATTCACTTTATGCTATCAAAGTTCTAGATAGCATTGATTAAAATGCTACCCCACATTATAGAATTTCAGCTACCTTCTGAATATTTCTGCAAATTCCCAAAGCCAGAAAGAGCTGTGGCTTATGATCCTCTGTCTTTGAACGCCTGCTCCTGCTTAATCATTTTAGTTTATGGATCTTATTGTTGTCCAGTGCATGATGCTCGTGTTCTTAAAGGTGTCAATAGAAATGTATCATTCAAGCCTCCTCTACAAATACTTCACTCTCGCATGACACATCTGTGAAGGCACTCCATTTCCTGAAGGTTTTGGAGAGCTGGGGAGATTTACAACACAAATATGCTAATAGCATCATGGCATTAGACACCATGTTTTAAAACTCCTACATCGATAGCCCTGTACTTCTAAAGTTAATTCCCTCACCCTTCTCATGTCTCTTATGACTCAAACCTGTCCTGAAACTACTATTCATTTTTAATACAGAAAAATTTATGGATCATTTTTATTTAGCTCCAGCCTACCCATTTCCACAGAGGTTTCAACTATTATCCCAAATGGCTTATTATCATTATCATTAATGAACAATGACATTTTCTTAAATAAGAATACCTTCATCTTTAAAAAGGTAACAAATGTTAACTGTGAAGATATTTTTTAAAAAAATAAACATTTACCATACTTCACTACCTGTGGTCAGAGACCCTGATTACCAATATAGTGAAAGTGTTTCCCTTTCACTATACACTTTATGTTTAGGTTAGCTATAATTGAAATAAAGCCTAAAAGAAGTAGTAGCTTGTATTTTTTTTAATCTTCCCTTTGACTTTCAGCCTGAAGGACAATGGCAACTTTCATTCCCATCATAGTCACTGAGCTCACATTCAGTTGTAGTGACGGTACAACTATGAGCACCAGTATCCATATCCTCCCTGGGAGTTCAGCCTTGGTGCCGGTCACATTTATAAAGTTTAAATAAATGCTATGGGGTAAGCTACAGATTCAGGAAGCAAACCTGTCTTCTTGAGATGAAGACAATCAACACAGGTTATCTGCTTTTAAATTATACCTGATTTTCCCTTTCTTCCTCTTCATGTTTACTTCTGCTGTTGTGTCCTGGCAAAGCTTATACTTTCCATTGAAACCTGACTGTTGCTACTGCAACTGACAGTATTCAGATCTTAGGATGTTATGAAGCAGTGACTACTGATAAACCACCCATGGTGTGTAGATTATCTTTATGGAAACATTCAATCATTCCCCCCCTCATAAAGCTTAAGCACATAACTAAGACATATCCCCAGATCTTTATACTGGTCATGGTTTCCCATAGCCAGGTCTTAAGAGTTGGAGCCAATATCAAATATAACTGTGTCTGTCCACCAGCTGGAATAAAATTTATTATGGTAATAGCTTCCATTACTCCATTTAATCTTCAACTTTTAGCTAAAACTTCTGGAAATTAGTGATTTTATTTTAAAAATTAAAGTCTACCGGATAGATTAATAGAGCTGTATTAGGAAAATTATTTAGCCTCTAAGAGTCTCAGTTTCTTCCTCTAGAAAAATGGACTAGTAAAGAAGGTTTCTAAGGACTGTTGTACATGTGAAATCATAGCAAAAATGAAATCATAGCAAGGCTCACTAACTCAGTTGCCCCCAGGCAATTAGTAAATCAAGACAGGAGTAAGAGAGTAGGAATTTGAAGGACTTTTGAGATCTGCAACAGACAAAGGTATTCAAATAAAACTTTATGAGCCACACAAAACTTTAAGGAAGAAAATATGGCTACAACTTACTTATAACTTAGAATACTATTTAGTATTCAGGAGGTTCAAAATGTTAGCTCTCCCTTTCACTTCAACTTTTCCTCTACCTGCTATTCTTACATATTTGCAACCCCAGGCTTATGAGTGGTAATCAAAGTGAAAAATAAAGATGGCTAAAGCTTTTACTATGTTCTTAAAGATCAGTGAAACTCTTGAGAGCCATGTAGCAAGTAAACTATAATGAGGCAAAAGCAAAAATGGAAATTGAAGAGTAGCAGAGGGTGCCACTCCAAAAGATGATTGTAGAAGTTGGGGATATGCCATCCAAAAAATATGTTTCTTTAGTATGTTGATTGTTTTGAGCTATAGATCCTTGGAAAACAGCAGATACAGGAAGAGGCTTTTTTTCTGAACTCTTAAGACAAATCCTCCAAAAGGAACTCAGATGCTATAAATACCCTCCCTGGGAGTTTCGTCAACCAGGGAAGATTGACTGATCACATAATAGGAGACTAAAAGTCAACATCACACCCAGACAAACTTTGTCACAAATTATCATACTTCCCATCTATTCTTCATAGAACCCATTCATCATTACTCCCCCTTAAGAGACCTACATTCCTTTGCCTCTTTCCTCTTAAGGTCATATTTAATCCTGAATTCTAAAGCCATCTCTTTGAGTTATTCATTTTTTCTCTGGGTATCTCCCTTGTATGTATGAGATATATATGTTAACAGGCTTATGTTTATTTTGCTTTCATGAATCTGTCTCTTATTACAGGGGTCTTAAGAACTTAGACAGGTAGAGGGAAAACTATTTTTTTCCTCCCCTACAAAATACAGGCCAATGCCCTATATACAATAACATCACCAAAGTGTTTACTTATTGAGGTGTGCAGGGTGGATTTCATAGGTAAACTGAAATTTGAGCTGGCTCTTGCAGTAAAATAATGTAGCCTATGGAATTATGGAATGAAGGGTTGTCCAGGGCATTCAAAATAGCCAGAACCATTTGTGCAAAAATAAAAATTGAATATACATGGCAAAAATTCGCTACCTTAGATTCTTACATTCAACTAATTAGACAACTTTAGAATTCATTCTGCAAGACCACAAGTAAACTCACTAAATGCTCACCTGGACTCTTTAATTATTCAGCAATACTTTGAACTCCTTATTTCTTTACTAAAGATTTATTTCCTGTACCTAATATAATTGAATGAATGTTTCATCATATTATGTATTAAATTCAAAAACTTAAGTTCAGCATATTTGAATAAGTTTCAATAATAAAATAATTTTGAGACAATCATTTAAAGGTAGTATATAATTACTATTGGCACTCCTTATCTTCTTACTCAGGAAAGAGGGCACCAACATTCAATGTTGCTGTTTTATTCATTTCACTCCCTAATGCTCTACTGCTTTGTGTCAGGACCTTATTACCCTTGATCTGGACTATGTAATATCCTGATACACCCAGCCTCTCCTACCTCCTCAATCTACTTTTAATTAATCTTTCTAGAACACAGTTTTGATATTAATTCTTCTCGGCTCAACAACCTTAGTGATACCTCATTAATTACCAATTAATAAAAATAATTACAAAATAAATACTGTTTATTCTGCTTTGTTCAAATTGTGTTGGCAGAAGAACCAGAATAGGGTTGAAAAAGATATACCGAATATGCAGAGTGTTGATTTAGAGTAACTTGCACCTTCTGGATTTAAATCATAGTTTAAAGTCACTTTTGTACGACTTTATATTAGCTACTTAACATTCTAAAATCTTGTTTTCTATAACTAATCAATCATGTGTTCTTAAAAGTTGTTATGAAGGGTTGTTGTGACAATTAGAGACAATATAGTAGATGTTCTAGTATTTGTAGGAAGGAACATAACTGGACCTGGTTAAGTTGAAAAGTTCTGGCAGCATAAATATAAGATTTTCAGACAAAAATTCCATAAGAGATGAGGAGACCCAGCATTATACTAGGAGAAGGCATCCAGGAGGTAAATAGGGCATCAGGAGAAATTTACAGCAGGTAATAGGAGCAAAATAAGAAAGTCAGGGAATTGACACCAGGTGGATATCCTGTAAGGAACAGGTCTAGGGAATTCATTAGCAGGAATAAATGATGTAGAGAATAAATTAATTGAGATCAGAAGTTTTATACAGCAGATAGATAGCACTAGTCTCAGCAAATGGAATCGCCAGGACATAACTCAAGTACTATGAAGACACAACAGAACATAAAAACAAGCAACAGGATTCAGCTGATGCCAAGTCCCTAATATATGAATATGGGCAGCGTTTGATTTCCCCTACTTAGGAGCCAGATCTACTTTTGAGCCCAGAAATGGTGGAAACTATTTTGAAATTGGAATAAATAATATAACCTGAAGTGATGATGCCTGGACCAGAGCAGAGTTTCCAATTCTACATTTACATAATTTTCTCATTAAGTATGAACTGGACACACTAAGAGTTGTTAGTGGTTGGCTTTGTAAGTATTATTTCATATATAAAAGATATTTCCACTATAAAAATATACTCTAAGTAGAGTCAATAAGTCACATGTATTCTCAAACAGTACACTATAAAGAAATGGTCCATAATAGAGAAGAAGATAAATGTATTTATAAGCGTCTAAACTTGAGATCAGTGGCAGAAACAAAGAAACATGCTTTCCCCAATTAAGAAGATTTAGACCAAATTTATTTAAGAAATCTCTTACTATGTTTCAGGCACTTTTATTAACTTTATTTTACAGATGTGGAAACATAGCAAAGCAAGTTTAAATAACTTACCTCAGGTGATACTAACAGAAAGTGGTATAGTCAGAATTTGAACTTATTTCTTGTCTGAGTATCCTATATAATAAAAGCCTAATATGTGAATCGACCAAACGGCAGAATGACTGGTGGAATGACCAGTCTCTATGATGTCCATTGACCACCAGGGGGCAGATGCTCAATGCAAGAGCTGCCCTCAGCTCGCAGGCCCCAGGACAGCCAAGGCAGGTGCCAGTGGAGTGCCCCTCCCCTCTGATCACCCCGCCGGTTGCTCCACAGAGGGGGGCAATCAGCAGTGGTGGCAGGAGGTGGAGCCAGTAAGCAGGCACTGCCAGGCCAACCAAGGTGGGCGCAAGTGAAGCCCTCTGATTGCCCCACAGATTAGCCCTGATCGCCAGCCAGTCTAGGGACCCTATCTGTGCATGAATTTCATGCACCAGGCCTCTAGTATGCTAATAAATGATTGAGTAGTGTCCATTAGATAAAAACCAGACACCATTGAAAGCTAAATAAAGATAACTTCAAATATATGCAATTTAGACTTGATACACAATGAACTACCTTAAAACTTAGATCTAAAACAGTAATTGTTTATTTAGCTCATGATTCTGTGGGTCAGCTGAGTGGTTTTTTCATGTCTGGATCAGCTCAACTGATCTCTGTGGGGTACACTCAGTCAGATGGTCAAAAATTGCTCCACTCATGTGTCTGGAAGCTGACAGGCTTTTGGGCATAGTGCCTTTATTCTCTCTCACATAGTTTGATCTTTCATCAGATTAGGTCAAGTTTACTCACACGGTAATTTCAGGATTCTACAATGACTACAGGATTGCAACATGAGTGGGCAAACCCCAATATGAAAACTGTTTCAAAGTTTTATAATAGTTGTTGTTAACCAGGGACAATATCCCCTACCCTTAGGGATGTTTGGCAATGTCTAGAGACACATTTTTTATGGGCATAGTTTGAAGGTTGTTATTGGCATGTGTGGGTAAAGACCAGAGATATTGCTATATATCCTACAATGATCAGTACAGCCCTCTTCAACAAAGAATTATCCAATCCAAAATGTGAGCAGTGATGAGGTCAGGAAACCCTGATCAATTTGGATCACATTTGTTAATATTCCATTAGCCAAAAAAGCTAACATAGTCTACCCTATTTCAAGAGGTAAAATAAATAGATTATATTTCCTGATGAAAAAAGAAAAATTTGTGGTTATTTTTGCAGCCTGTCATTATAACGATAATGTTAAGTTATTTGGGGAAAAGAAGCAAAAAAAAAGCAAAAAAAGTTTATCCACTGCAGCCACAGCATCTAATAACAGCAGGAGTTGAAAGAACAGTTTAAGAGGGGGTTGAAGGGTTAAAGAGTGTTCAACAGGGCAACAAAGAAACCAGGGAGGTTTTCTTTAATATTTTGCTTTCATTTAATCAGACTTTACTAGTATGCACTTATATATATAATTAGGTATAAAATTTTCATAGCTTTTAAGAGTTGTCTGTCTTTCAAATGGGGTTCTACATATTTGAAGCACTAAAATCATCTACACAAATAGGACATTAACCTATATATACATACAAAGTATTTCAAAATGTGGTATGAAAAAAATTGTAATTAACCAATAAACCTGTCTATAGTAATTACTGATGCATTCATATAGTTCATTATCAATAAGTCTTTTTTATATTTTCTCACCTCATAAATGTGATTATTGATAAAGGATAAATTAAAATCAACATGTCTTACTGAAAGATCAATAATTACTGACCAAATCATAAATAGAGACTTTCCTGAGGGAATTGGTTTGTTATGTCCATTGTCCTATGAAAGAGTTCCTTAAATCTTAGTCTTTTGAGTAAAGAAGAAAATAGAGAAACAATAAGGAGAATTTAGCTATTTAAACTACTATTTATGAGATTCCTTGCACAAAAATTATATTTATAGTTTTTTTTTTTTATACTAGGGGCTCAGTGCATGAATTCATGCACCTTGAAAGGAACTGTGGGCCATAAGGCTGTGGTGGGCACAGGGGTGGGATTCGGCCCATTCTCTGTGCTCCCCTCCTAGTTCCTCCTGCCACAGCCCCCAGTCCCCTGTCTGCTGGCAGCCCTGCTCCCACTGCTGCCACTCCCATGTGCTGATGGAGCCAGCCCTGCTCGCACCCACTGACGGAGTGGAGCGATTGGGGCCAGCGCCAGCAGCGGGTGTTAGTGGCAGCTCTGGCGCTGCGGGGGGTATGAGCAGGGCCAGCGCTGGCAACAGGTGCAAGTGCTGGGCGGGACCACAGGACGCAGAAGCAAAGAATTTTCAATAACCACCAGAGGCTCACCCCAATGACAGCGACCAGTGTCCTGCCTTGGCCTGGTGCCCCAGCTCACCTGCTACACCATCCCACCACGGCCAATACCTGCCTTGTCCCACATGCGCCCCCTGGTGGTCAGCGCATGTCATAGAGACCGGTTGCTTCATTTGGTCTATTTGCATATTAGGGTTTTATATATATAGACTTAATGATCTAGCTATAACTATCTGATGTAAGATACCTCATAATAATGACAATATTTTTGTCAATTTTTATGTTTCCGTATATTGGAGTTAGTGTCAATTGTGTAAAAAGTATGTAATATTTGATAATTATTATTATCATAATTATTATTACTGGTAGAGTTTATCCACAAGCAGCTAAAATTATATAGAACACTCATGGCCCAGAGCATGAAATTTGTGCACATTAAAAGGGAATTAATTAGAGGAAATATTTTAATATTGCTATTTGCCCTTTCTCTATAATAGAAGTGTGAGAGACGAAAGGAAATTAGCAAAATGTATATGAAAATAATATATAAATTTATTAATAAATAAACAGTAACAAAATGATATAACAATAACAGAGGCATGATATAAAAACAACAAAAACATGATATAAAAACAACAGTGATGCAAACAATGACTGATAAAGTGATTAAACTTATTCTAATATCTCCCTGTACACCACATTAAGAGAAAAAACACTTTCAAAATACTTGACTAATTTCCCTTGTGATGAAGTATTTAGAACTTTAACTGTAACGTCACATGCTCTTTGAACTCGAAAGAAAGCAAAATATAACTGACCATGTGCAAAAATGGGTTCAGGTAGGAATATTCCTACTCTGTCTAGAGTTTGTCCTTGTGATTTATTAATAGTCATCGCAAATGCTGGAATCAAGGGAAAATGTTGTCGAATCAATTTAAATGGAAGGCCAGTGTCAGATGGGGACAAATCAATTATTGGAATCAGAACCATCTCTCCTTCTGCAGATCCAATTAATACTTCAGCTTCGATAATGTTAGGTCATAATCTTTTGATAATAAATCTAGTACCATTACAAAGACCTCATTTACCATTAAGATTTCTCAATAGCATGATTGTACCCACTTTCAATTTTAATTTATGACTCAGCATTCCCGAAGGAGTAATACTATTAAGAAATTTGATGGGAAAATTTTCCTTTTCAGCATCATCTATTGAGTCAATGGAATCATCACTCAAATATCTGTGAAAATCTCCGTCGAGTATATCCAAAATTTCTTTATTTAATTTTAGAATGTGCTCATTTTTTGGACAAAGAATCGCACATTTAGATATATTTTTAATATTATCTTTAGAGATACTATTTCCAAAGGTAGCTTCAATAATAGATCCATTACTAATCATTTCACAGGGGATTTCAATAATATCCATTCCTAAATGAAAACTGCTATCAAGTTTGCCATCTCCAAGTTTTACTAACCATCCACTATAAGCAGAATCCTCTGATCTCATATTTGTTGTAAGAGACAACTTTCTGAAACATCCCCAAATATTACTTTAAACTCATTTGTAGTATGTCCAATCACATAGCATGTGGTACAATACTGAGACACGGTCGAAAATCCCCTCCAAGAAGGAGAACTTTCCCACCAAATACAACATTCAAATTCATTATTTCTCTTAGTAATCTGTCTATGACGTTTATAGCATGACTGGATGCCACAGTGCATTTATCAATAATGAGAAGTTGGGCTTTTTTAATAGTTTTAGCAACTTCACTGTTTATATCAAGTCTAGAAATTGAAGTTTCATTTAATGGAATTGGTAATTTATATTGCGAATGAAAGGTTCTTCTACCGAGAAGTAAATTTGCAGCAATTCCTGTAGACACTGTGGGTAAAACAGTACCACCATGACCTCTAATATAATGTATTAAAAATTATAAATAGATGTCTGCACAATCCGAGGATGGGTTCCTCCCTCAAACCTCGCCCTCCCAGGAAACAGCTCAGGGAGGGCGCCTCAGGGCTGGTGGGACTGATGGAAGTTGGGGGGTGGCATGGAAGTGGTTCCTGTGCTTCTGATCACTTGCACGCTGTGTTTTCTACTACAGCATGTGGCAGCGGCTGTGAAGGTCGCCACAGCAACCCAGTGCTGACTGCAGGACTGACTTCCGGTTGGTCAAACCGCAGTGGTGATGGATCGTTACACCCAGGGTTTTTATATAAATAGATTATATGGATGAAGTATATAAAACTGCTGAAAACCATTTTATGCCTGTATAAATTACAATAATAAATGGTTCAAGTTAATATCATTAGCTAACTTAAATTAAGATAATCTTATAATTTTTAAAAGGCTTGACAAATGTAAATGTATTGCCTAAAAATTCCTGCTGATGATATGGAGATCCTAAAAGGACAACTTCTTTAAATCTTTATTATGCCAAACATATGTGATCACATCCTGTGCAAAATTAAGATTTCAAAAAAGATATTACATAGACACCACTGAAAATTAAAAACTAAAAAGCTGCTGTAGGAAACATTCTTATCATTTTAGCCCATAAACTTAGCACCACAAAATTGTAACTATATATATATATATGCCTCTCAACCTCCAACACATGTGTACATATACATTTTAATAAAGGATGCATTTGCTCATAGAAATGTAAATATTATTTTTCTAAAAGAGATACAAGTTTTTCCTTATAACATCTTTGCTTCAAAACTTTAATGAGAAACGGTGAAGTTTTGTGAGAAGACAGTGTCTAGGGTCCCATAGATGCCCTCATTTTTCATCTTAGCTCTGCTGTGTCTTAACACTAGTCTAGATCTTTATCATTGTTAAGTACATCCTCAGAGGTTTAGCTTTCTAGTGTATAAAAATGCAATAATAATCCTACCCTACATGTTTGTTATAAAAGATAAAGGAGACCAGTGTAAATAAAGTAATTTCACTGTGTTAACTTATAGTAAGTGCTAGAGGCCCAGTACACAAAAATTTGTGCACTCGGGGTCGGGGGGAGGGGTCCCTCAGCCTGGCCTGTGCCCTCTCACAGTCTGGGACCCCTCGGGGGATGTCCACCTGCTGGCTTAGGCCCACTCCCCAGGGGATCAGGCCTAAGCTGGTAGTCAAACATCCCTCTGGCAGCCCGGGAACCCTTGGGGGATGTCCACATGCCAGTGAGGAGCAGGCCTAAGCTGCAGTAGGACATCCTTAACGCTGCTGAGGAGGCAGGAGAGGCTCCCACCACCACCGCTGTACTGGCAGCCATCAGCCTGGCTTGTGGCTGAGCATAGCTCCCTGCTGTGAGAGCACACTGACCACCAGAGGGCAGCTCTTGCATTGAGTCAGTGTGTGTCATAGTGACCAGTCATTCCCAGTCGTCAATTTGCATATTACCCTTTTATTATATAGGATAGAGTCCTGGTACATGGGTGTGGGCTGGCTGGTTTGCCCTGAAGGGTGTCCTGGATCAGGGTGGGGGTCCTGCTGGGGTGCCTTGCCAGCCCGGATGAGGGGCTGATGGCTATTTGCAGGCTGGACAAACCCCCAGTGGGGACCTTCACCCCATGGTGGTGTGGCCAGCATGGGTGAGGGGCTGAGGGCTGTTTTCAGACTGGCCACACCCCCTTCAGGTGGGGGTCCCTACTGTGGTGCCTGGCCAGCCTGGGTGAGGGGCTTATGGCCAAGCCTCCCCATGGGGACCCTTATCCCATGGGTGTGTGGCTAGTGTGGGTGAGGGGCTGAGGGCCGTTTTCAGGCTGGCCACACCTCCTGGCGACCCAAACTCCCAGCCTCTCCTTTTTTCTTTTTTTTTCTTTTTTTCTGGGATTTATTTATCTTCTATAATTGAAACTTTGTAGCCTTGAGGGTAGCCCAGTGCCGGCCAGGACAAGCAGGAAGCTTGGTTTCCTCCATCGTCAGGGGCAACCCAAGGCTCCTGCTCACTCCAACTCTGTGGCTGCCACCATCTTAGTTGGGTTAATTTGCATACTTGCTCATGACTGGTTGGTAGGCGTGGCTCGCTGGAGTGTCTTGAGCCTAGTGGAGGGATGGTTAATTTGCATCTTTCTTTTTTATTATATAGGATATGGTCAATTAATGCAATTAGTTTATTTTTTTCTATTGTTTTTGCAAACATTTTTGTATTTGAAGTAAATACTTATCTGATTCTAATTAAGTTTTCTATACTGGACTTTATCTTAGCTCCTTTCTGGATCCCAAGGTTTCTAAATTCTTATAGTATAAAATGAGAAAAGTCTCTAGATTTTACCAATGGTAATTTGCCTAATTATCCCACTCCTTTCACTTCTCTCATCCCAATTTTTCCACTTTAAAATTTTCTTCCTTGCTTACCTGTGTACATAACATAACCTTTGATTAAATATCTCTAAAAAAATTAGAAAATAATTTAATATCTTTAATTTTTACATTTAAAAATAAAATGTTAAAGTTAGACAATGAAAAATACATTTAGGAGAAGTTATCTAGATGGCAAACCTGTCGAGTTCCTGACTGAAACGTTCTGTATGTTTTAGCACTGATGTCTGAAACACAATGTAACCACTTTGGCTAGCACTTGGAAAACACTCCCTCTGTTTTCACAATGTCAAAGTAATGTTCAGTTTACCTCATATATGAGAGAGAGCCAAAATGATCTTTACTAAATTGCCTTGTTCATTAATTCTATTCCTAACGGAAATATGATGAATAACCAATATTCTTTTCATTGATTACTTATAATGTGTTAAATATTCACATTTTATTTTTTATTTTTTTTGGGGGGGAGGGATATTCACATTTTAAAACTCAAGGGACAGGATTATAGATACTTGCAGACTACTAATAACCCCCCAAATAAAATATTTCTGCACAAATATTTGGTGACTGGCTATGGTAAGAAGGCAATATGGATTGATAGGCTCATTTATCTCCACCTCTTCAGAGACTAGTTTATATTTTTCACCGACTACATTAATGCATTCTGCATGTTTGACTATGAATAGTCACTGCTATGAGATACCTTTCAACAGCCCATAACAGTTTAATATCATCAAGGTTACAGCTGTACTTGTTCATAAATAATTCATTTAAAATGCATTTTTTAATTAAAAAATAGGTCATATGATTCATTTTGAAGTCCTATGGGTTGTTGGAAGATCATCTGGGAATGATTCATTAATACCTTTTCCAGAATCTACAGTTTGCAATCCCACATTTGTTCATAAATGAACTGAGTAATACCACCTACAATTCCCAGGCTTTCATTATAAAATTCGCAGAGGCACCTTTGACTAACACCTCCTGGATTTAAAAACAATACGGGCTCATCATACTCCGATACACAGATATCAGCCAAGTGGTGCTCGGAAACCTTTGCCCATTTGTCAGGCTAAATTGTAGTTCAGACTTGGCAGCAAAGAAAATAAGGCATTGTATTTTTACTTGCATATAACATTACTGGTAACTGTAAACTGACACAATAAAATAGAAAATAGTTTAGGATATCTGTGGTTACACATACCTATTGTTGCACTTGAGGTCTTTGGGGGACATGATTTTAAAATGGAGTAGCTATTGCAAAGCCTATTTTCACTCTGTTTTGAAAGATTACTGGATAATGGTCAATAACCTGACAGGTGAATAAGATTCTCCTAAGATTTGGCATTTGAGGCCTCACATAAACTATTTATGAATCACGATAGCTCCAGGGAGTCCAGTGCAGAGCTGGTAGCACTCTAGTGGCATCCACTGTTAATGCCCCTTTAAAAGTACAAGTCATCTGAGCAATTAGTTCCCCAGGCGGGGATGCTGAGAACATGGGTTTGAACCCTATAAAAGTCCCTTTTCGTTGCAGAAAAAAATCAAAATAAACAAATAAAACCAATGGCAATACTTAGTTCAAGCCCAGACACATATACATAGATTTATTTCACAAGATAACCTGGCTTAGGTATATGGCTTGTACCATCTCACATGTATTTTAAAACTCTCCCTCTGTGCTGTTTGTTTGTTTTTTTCATCTCAACATATGAAAACCTCTAAGACTTGCTCATATTTAAAATGTTAATTATAAAAATACAAACTACCAATGACTTTGCATTTATTTCTGTATACTAAGTGCATAACTATGTTTGTGCCTTTTTAAGACAAGGTGATCTCTACTGCCTTGCTTATTCTTCAGCCAAGAGCAGTCTAATGTCTATACCACGTCACTCCACAAATATTGCATGCTAAGGTCAATGATAGATTTAAAATTCACTGAAAACTTAGAGGACTTTTTCTCATCCCCGTGCCTTTGTCTGTGATACTCTGACATTGAATCCTCCTTTGCTTATATGACATTACTTTATCCTTCTACCACTTTGGCAGGTCCTTTTTAGTCTTTCCTGTGAAATATTCCATATTCTTTAAATGTCTGTGTTCTCTTTTCTGTATTATTTCCTCTACTCACTGTATATCCTGGACAAATATCCATATACAAATTTCTTCAGAAGCAACTGAAGAGTTGTTAGGTCCCAAATACACATCTCCACATCATAGACCTATTAAAGATCCCAATCCATTTATCCAATAGCTTATTGCAGATCTCCACTTAGTTCCAGAAACAACTCAAACCAATGCTTAAAATAGACATTATGTGTATTTCCTCAAATTCCTCCTCCTCTCTCAGTAAATGACATTACCACTTATGCTCACCCAAGCCACAGAGAAAGTGGAGTTGTCTTAGCTATTGTCTAAGTACAGGTTGCTTTCAGTCCTCTCTAAATACAGCTGTGCCATCTCCTCCTTCCAACAATCCTGCCAGGGACCAGAAATATAGCCCTATTCTTGAGGCTTATAGAAGTCTGTTCTGTTAAGTCTGTGGGAAAATTCCACAAGAGATAAACTAGACAGAGACAAAAAACAACTTCATTTAATGAAGAGATATAGTTGGGCCTCTCTCCTGCTGGGTGGACATTAATCTGAGTGCTAGCTCCTGAACAAAGGAAGATTTCTTCAGATACCCATGACAAGAGGAGCTAATATAGGTCTGGGCACAGAGAGAACAGTAGCAAATGATATTTCAATTTCCAAATGGCTCTGACAACTGAAACAAGGCTCTTCAAAGAGATCATTTACCAAAAAGTTGTCTATATGACTCATCACCTCTAACCTTATCTCTAAGGACTATTAAACATCGTCACCCCCTTTTTACCTTTCCTTATTTCTTCATTATAGTATGAAACCAAACCAGACCAAAATCTGAGCTGCCTTCTGTTATCCTTCACACTATTTCTCTGATAAATAAATACAGAACTATCTACTAGGATTGGAGAAAATGGAATAACAGGATGGAGAGCATCAGATAGTACATTTAAATAATTTCCTGCCACACGAACAAGTATCATCCTAACCATTCTTCTCTCTTCATACACAATTGCTATCTTGCCCTTTTACCTGCTGAGTGCTAACAAGCTACTAACTTCCAGATCCCACTGTCATTACTGACAATGTTAGCACTCAGCTGGCTGTGTTCATCTTACCACTAATCCTAACTCTTCACATAATCCTAGGCTCAGCAGTTGAGTGTCGACCTATGAACCAGGAGGTCACAGTTCGATTCCTGATCAGGGCACATGCCTGGGTTGTGGGCTCGATCCCCATTGTGGGGCAGGCAGCAGGCATTCAATCAATGATTCTCTCTCATCATTGATGTTTCTATCTTTGTATCCCTTTCTCTTCCTCTCTAAAAAAAAAATCAATAAAAACATATTTTTTAAAAAGTAGTGTCATTCATGAATCACAATAACCTAGGTTTAGAGGATATGTTTATAAATTATGAATAGTACACAAATCTGTTCACTTACACTCCTGGATGATTAAAGACCTCAAAATGGACTTGAGGATAAAATAAGAAGATAGAAATAAATACGACACATGCGAAATCTTGAGTTTTAATTAAAACAAATAACTAACACAAATATAAACGAGGTAGCAGAAAGAGCTTATCATTCCAAAAACTCTAAGAGTTTGGCTAATAAAATCAACATTTCAGTAAAAGCTAGCATGTTTCCAAAACAAACCAAAAAATGACCTAATTAATTTAATAAAATGAATCCAAAGTACAGAAATAATGATATCATAAAGGGATTCATAGAAGCAAAACTTGGTGGTGTGTACTCACTACCTCAGAGAGAAGAAAAAACCTGAATTGGGAACATATGGTAATCTTATCATCCTGGGAGATAATTTCTGTTACTGAACAGGGCTTGCTCATTAGATTTCTTGACTTGCATGAAAGAGCTGTCAAGATTTTCTTCTACCCTGTCGTTTGAATCAAAGCTCATGAATCTACTTTCTGATATCTAATCCAGTGTTCTTGACATAAAAATACCAGTAAAATGGGTGATTTCATTAGAAGGCAGATATAATCTAGTTTTCTAAATTTATTTAAAATAAATAAATTTATTCATGTACAATTATTTATTGTACATGAAGAAATTGGCTTTTATATGTTACTAGATGCCTGGTGCACGGAATTTGTGCACGGGGGTGCAGTGTGTCCCTCAGCTCAGCCTGCACCCTCTCCAATCTGGGACCCCTCAAGGGCAGTCGGATATCCCTCTCACAATAGAATACTGCTGGCTCCAAACCACTCGCCTGTCTGCCTACTTGATTGCCCCTAACCACTTCTGCCTGCCAGCCTGATCACCCCCTAACCACTCCCCTGCCAGTCTGATCAATGCTTAACTGCTCCACTGCCAGCCCAATTGCCCCTAACTGTCCTCCTCTGCAGGTCTGGTCACCCCCACTGCCTTCCCCTGCTGGTCCGGTAACCCCTAACTGACCTCCCTTGCCAGCCTAGTCACCCCTAACTGCCCTCCCCTGCAGGTCTGGTCCCCCCAACTGCCCTCCCCTGCAGGTCTGGTCTCTCCCAACTGCTCCCCCCCACAAGCCTGGTTGCCCCTAACTGCCCTCCCCTGTCGACCTGGTCACCCCTAACTGCTCTCCCCTGCTGGCCTGGTCACCCCCAATTGCCCTCCCCTGCAGGCCTGGTCCTCCAACTGCCCTCCCCTGCAGGCCTGATCTCCCCCAACTGCCCTCCCTTGCAGGCCTGGTCCCTCCCAACTGCCCTCCCCTGCTGGCCTGATCACCCACAACTGCCCTCCCCTGCTGGCCATCTTGTGGGGGCCATCTTGTGTCCACATGGGGGTGGCCATCTTGTGTTGGAGTGATGGTCAATTTGCATATTACCTCTTTATTATATAGGATAATAATCTTTGGCATTTAATAAATACATGAGTGAAACCAATTATGTGGAACTGAAAATATTGCTTATCGATATGTCAAGTTGAAAACAAAAGATCTCAAACTGTGGCAAATTCTTCTAAAAACCTCACTGACTGGGATAACAAATTTGGACACCTTTCTTAGCAAACATGTCAATCTTGGTGTACACATTTGCAACAGCAATGTAGAATCCATGTGAAAAACCATACCAAATTATAAAAATTAATAAGTGATTTATAAAGTAATTAAATGTTGTACCAAAAGGAAAAGAAACAGCCATCAGAAAGACCACACCTGGAGCCTTGTATAGAATTCTAAAGTTAATAGTGTAACATTTAGAAGAAAATTACTATGGTACCTATTTGTAAATATTTGAAGGGGCATCAATTGTTCTATGTGAATCTAAAGTGACAAAACAAGAATTACAAGTGCAAGCAAAAGGGGAATAGATTTTACTTGTCTCAATGAAATGGGCTGCCTTGTAGGGTGGGGAGTTTCCAAGATGGGAGCCAGTTTAAGGGGTCCCCTTCACATATATTTTAAACAATCCTTACATTGACTAAAAGT
The DNA here is from genome assembly GCF_014108235.1 of Myotis myotis. Lineage (NCBI taxonomy): Eukaryota > Metazoa > Chordata > Mammalia > Chiroptera > Vespertilionidae > Myotis > Myotis myotis. The sequence goes on from NW_023416379.1 coordinate 50,698,190, forward strand.
TGAACTAAATGACTTCTATGTGACATCCCAACTTAGGAGGTTCTATTTTTAATGTGTTTAGTGAAATATCATAAAGGAACCTATACATTCTGTCTCCTGGTTTAACTTTTTCTCCATTATTTTCTCTTTTTATCATTAGCAGTTGATTCTTTTTTTCTTTTCTCTTTATTTTAGGACATGGAAATGATACTCACTTCCCTGTTGGCTTGCTGTAGATTTCTTTGCATAATTGTGTTCTGATTTGAGTTGCATGACAAAGAAAGAAACAACTTCAAACAACATCAAATTGTTACTTTCCACAAAAAACAATCACTTACATCCCAGATAAAGAAAATGTCCCTGAGTGTATCTTCTTTTCTTAGTTCTATGCAGTAGTGTTCCACGGCTGGTAATTGCACATTTGAAAACTAACACACAAAATATGAGACAGCCAGTACTAACTGTTCACTCAAAGATTTTTTATGAATCTGCCACAAGCAACTCCATTCCTGATATGGCAATTAGGGGATAAGGGGATAATTCATTAATCATACACTCAGGAGAAAATGGCTTATGCAGTCTGCTTTTGTCTGTATCAAACAAAACACCAAACACGGAAATGTTTATTGTAAAGTACTATGCCTCATGAGAATGAAGAAAATGGGATGTAAACTTAGCAGTTTAAATTCTGCAGAGCCCTGTTGCATTTGAAACCATCGTTTTATTATCATTACTTCATGATACACAAATCTTGAGTCCCCGGGTGACAGACTAATAGTGGGGGAGCACTAATCGTGGAGGCATAAGCCTTTAAAGCACAGAAGCCAGGGCTGGTGTGGAACAAGTCACTGAACGCAAGATATGCTGGCATGATATATGCAACAAATCCAAAGATCTGGAAGCAGAAATCCAGTAACAAAAAATGGTACATGTGATTTCTGCATGGGTTAACAAACTATATCAGAATAAACCTATGCTTCTTTTTAATATGCAAATGCAACAATTAATTTTTTTATTCTAAATGAAAAAAACGTGTCAGCCTCCAAAGGTTATATGTATATCTTGCCTTATAATTTAGCATCTTTCCGCTATGTCATCTTGACTTTGTTATTTTAAAATTCAAAAAAATAATGTATTTATTTAAAATGCTATAGATAATTTCCTTTGATTTTCGAATTAAAATATTTAATTATTTATAAAAGTATTATTTTGGTTAACATTTTTAAAATATTTATGCTTTCCTTAAAGTTTGGTCAAATGTATTATTTGACTCTAATACCCAAAAACCTAAGTATTAAGTAATTAATTAATTTTGCTGTTGTTCAGAAGAGCACACTCATAGAATCTCTTAAATGTAGCAGATATGAGCAGAGTTCAGTGTTTCTGTGAAATTTATAAAATCAGATTTGTAATTGTTTTCCCTACATTACTTTAAATGATCCACTTTTCCTTGTTCTGTTTCTCCCTTCTTTCCACATTCTACTTCCAGCTTTGGGGAAGAGAAGCAACCTAACTTCAGAGTATTCACATTTCAAAGATGCTCTTAATTGCAAGTGCAACCTTCCAGCCCACAACCACATCCCCCGCCTCCACCCTTACCCCACTGCAGGCCAGAATGGACAGTGGCTGGACAGTTCTGAGCTTACTGCTCCTACCCCTGACTTGAGCCTTCTCCTGCCACCTATTCCTAGTATTGGAAACTGTCAATTGCATACACAATCTTGGTGTTTGAGTGGGGAGCAGTGCGGTAACAACAGTGAAAGATAGATGTGATCATAATTGTACACTTTATGCTGTAAGCTTCAAGGATCTAGTGAAGGTTTTAAAGCATATAATGTGGGCTTTGTAATCAAAGAAAACCCGATAATTTCAAGGGAAATGTCAAAAGTGCTTTATTCAAAGTAATGTCCATCACTAGCTACACATTTCCCCCATCTTTTAGGTAATTTGTGGATACTGTCCCAATAGAACTTTTCTTGTTTTGAGACAAACCATTCAGAGATCTAATTTTCCACTTCTTTGTACATTTTGAAGTGCTGCTCAGAAAATGTGTGTGCCATTGATAAGAACAAGTGGTAATCTGAAGGAGCAAGATCTGGTGAATACAGTGGTGGGTTAATATTTCCCAGGCAAGATCTTTTAACCTGTCTTTTACTGGTTTTGAAGTGTGTGATGGTGCGTCATCATGAAGCAAAATTACTTTGCTGTGTCTTCTGGCACATTCTGGTAATTTCACAATCAAAGCATGGTTCAAATTGATTATTTGTTGTCAGTAGCGATCAGTATTAACAGTTTCACCTGGTTTTAGAAACTCATAATACACCACACATTCCTGATCCCACCAAACGCAGAGCATTGTCTTGTTTCTGAAGCGATTTGGCCTTGCTGTTGATCTTCATGGTTGACCTGGATCAACCCATGATTTTGATTCTCAAAATAAATCCAATTTTCATCTCCAGTCACAATTTGATGCAAAAAAGACTTTCTTTCGTGCCGTTGAAGCAACATTTTACTGATGACTTTTCAGTTTTCCATTTGTCTTTAGTTCAGTTGAACTGGCACCCATTTTCCTTCCTTTACAATCTTCCCCATTGCTTGTAAACAAACGGAAATTGCTTAGAAACGTTTAATCTTTCTGCAAGTTATTTTTGAGTTTGACATGCAACTTCATCAAATAATGCTTGTGATTATTGGTCTTCAAACTTTTTCGGTTGACCTTGACGTTCTTTGTCTTTCACATCGAAATCATCACTTTTAAAGCATTTAAACCAGTGTTCATAAGTATCTTGAGATGGAGCATGTTCACCATAAGCTTCCCGAAGTATTCAGCAACACTTTTCTCCAAAATAAAGTAATGAATTAAAACTTCCCACAAATGCTCTTTTTTTTTTTTTGCACAAAATTCGAAAGTTTTAAAGGTAAAAATATCTATGATGTTAACACCAGAAAAGTTGACGTATGAAGTTTTGAAGCTTATTGTCAATACAACAAAATAGCGTACATATCAAATAGCATATATATCAACATATGTTTAACTGCATCTATTGAAAAAAATCCGCATTATTTACTGGTACACTTAGTAAGTTAATGATAAAAGTGGCATTTGGGAAGGATACATTTTCAATGGATTGCAGAAAGAAATGAGTATGAAGATGAGAATGTATAAACAGAGATACCAGCATACAAAGAACTAGTGTTTTGTAGAGAAAATGTAGAAGGATTATGATCTCTGTCATGAAGTAGCTTGTACAGTAGCCCCATTCCCCCATTCCTGGCCTCTGTCTCCATGGTTTCAATCACAAATGGAAATTTTAAATGGAAAATTGCAGAAATAAACAATTCACATTTTAAATTGCACACCGTTCTGAGGAGTATGATGAAATTTCACACCGTCCCACACCATCCCTTCTGGGAGTGAATCATCCCTTTGTCCAGTGTGTCCATGCTATAGATGCTACCTATCCCTTAGCCACTTGGTTATCAGATCAATTGCCATAATATCACACTACTTGTGCTCAAGTAAGCCTTATTTCACTTAATCATGAGCCAAAGAATAAGAGTAGCAATGCTGGCAATTCAGATATGCTAAACAGAAGCCCTATAAATGCTTTCTTTAAGTGAAACAGTATGTATGTATAAGAAACACATAGTATCTATAAGGTTCAGTACTACCTACTGTTTCAGGCATCCACTGGGAGTCTTAAAATGTACCCCTGTAAGTAAGGGGGAAGACTACTGTAATTTTTTGAAAGGCAGAACTGAGGCATATTAAGGCATTTCTTCTGTTCACTGGAATTAGCTGAGTACTGTTGTTATAAAATAGTGGTTCATTTCATCATGTAACAAAAATGAGAATGATACAAAAAATGTGGTGAATATTCTGTAATGTATGAATGACAATATCCATGTTATTGTTAGTCAGCAAATGTAAAATGCCAAGGAATGTCACCTTACTAAACTTTTGAATCTCTATAACAGATACCAAATAAAAGAGGGGAAAAGATACAGAAGACACTAAAGCCTTAGAAAAACATTGAAACTCCATGATAGAATATCAGCTGTTTTACACACCCAGACATCTGTCGGGTGATTTCCCTCTGCATGTATTTGTTTAGGAGAAAGGAATGGGAGAATGAATGGGAAGCAGTTAGAGTTCAGGGTTAGAAAAACAAGGCAAGAGGTAGATACACAGAAGTGCCCATGTTGGACAGGGCTTCTGCTGACAGCGTTGTTGTCAGAATGTACAAGGATAACAGAAAAAATCAGCATGAGAACAGCAGCGCGGTCCACAATGCCTTTAGAGAAGAATAGCCTTGGTTTGTGAATAAATGCTCTGTGTGTTTCTGGCTCAGATTTGCCTTGTCTGCTACCTAATTCAGCCCACATTTTACCTGCCGGCTGCCACTTTTTCTATACCTGCTAGCACTCTTTATTCCTTGGCAATGCTCAGTTAGGTAGCATTACCTAAGGCCCCACCACAGTGTCTGTTTAGCTGGTTAGAGCAAAATGCTCAATAATCTAAAGGCACAAGGGGTGGGAGTAGTTTAATTAGGTCATTTGGCTTTGTACAAAGCTTCTCCCCTGCAAGGCCTGAGGCTGTCCTTCTAGCTCCGGTCCCTTGGGACAGGAGTTGCGCTGACACACCACCACCACTGGGAAATGACTCAAAGACCCTGCTGGGATATGGGGTTCATTTTAAGGATGTCATCCTGTGGGAAGGCCACATTGTTTTTCCACTAGTTAGGTTGTCTGAAGGTCTGTCTTGTTTATATAATCCTTAGATGTAGCCTATGTCAACCTATAATTTGAACAGCTACTTAGATAATCTGCTCCAATACCCCTGCTTCATCTATGGAGGACACTGAGAACCACTCTTAGCAGGTATGTAATCACACCTAGCCCTGGACTCAGTTGGGATCCAGTATTTGTAGAAAAGGTCAAAAGGTGATGTTCATAAGTGGCAATCCACAGGCAGCCAAGAAGCCCTACACAAGTGTTGCTAGAGATCTATTCCTCAGAGCCATAAAGAATAAAAAGGTTTGCTACTAACACCCTTGGCCAACTTTTAGTTTGGTTTCAAACTTGATGTGATATTGACATCATGTCCTAATGTGTACACTGCCACATACAAGGACGGAAACACTGGATTGTTTATGTCTAGCCTGAACTAATTTTATTTTCACCAATGTTATTTGATGACGTTGAGGCATGTGGAAAAACTATTTTTGTATGAGGAGTCAATGGAAAATTTTAATTGTTTATATGGCATATTTATATATTGTATTTGGAAACATAATATTTTACAAAAATGTTAATTACCTATATCAACTAAACTAATTATAAAATTAGGAGCTCCTAACTGTACCTATTTTATTGAAGAAAACAGAGGTTAGGTATATTTGAACTTAGCAAGGTGGGAAAATAAGAGTCAGCTATTTTAAAGCAGATTTTATTGAATAAACACCATTATTTGCTTCGTCTTAGAAGAAAGCAAGTAATCCTAGTGGGTAGAAAACTGTGGAGATAAATTGGCCTCTAAATTATTATTATTTTTGTGATCCAAGAACATGATATACTGTCTAGCACATCATAGTACCTTAATATGAAAGATCATATAGCCTACAAATATCAAAATAGGTAGCAAATATCCTTTAAATGCACAGTTGAGTTTAAAAATATTTTTAGGAAAATCCCCAGGGGCAAACACTGAAGATAAAATTATGCAGAAGGTGGGTAAAGAATTGTTAGTGTCAGTAATGTAGGGTCGCAGTTGCCATCACCGCAACAGACAGAAGGTGAGCATTTGGGCCAGCAGAGTGACTTAGAGGTAAGATCCACAGTAAAGCTAAGAGCAACCGAGGGTAACTTCTTCATAAACTGGTAGAGTAGGGAAGAAAAAAGAAAAAGATTACCTGCAGCGGAAGGAAATGTATCTCTTTTGGGTTGGTCCTGCCATTATTCAGACCTCCCCTTAGATCTGTCCTCATTCAGAATTTTGGGGATGAAATGCTTTTGTGGTTAGACCAAAAGTATTTCTCTTTTGTTTTTTTTTCCAATATCCAAATGCATTTATTCATCAAGTCTCGACTGCCATGATTACATTTTTTTTCAGGTTTGGGTTTATGAAATTAGAAAATACATGAAAATTTACCTTGAGCGAGTCAATATAAGCAGCCACCACAAGAGAATAAAACCTTGGTTTAATAGACCTCTCAGAGAGAGACTACAAAAATAAGCTTTGAAAACAGTAGAATGAACCTTTTAAAATTTAAAAATATATTTTGAAATTAAACACTCAGTGATTGAATTAAGTAGCACCTTAGACACCATTTAAAGAAAACTTTTGTAAACACTAAATAATTTGACCAGAATGCAACATAGGGAGATAAAAATGGGAATATACTGAGAAAAGAGGATAGAAGATGCACATGAAATCAAAGAAGAAACAGGGCCAGGTTGCAGGCGAAGTGAAAACTTTTACTTCACCTTTAGTGACATGAGAGCCATTGTTAGGTTTTAACAGGGAAGTGACATGATCTGATACACACTTTAAAAATGATTACAGTGAGAGTTTTGAAAACAGTCTGTTAAGAAGCCAGGGTATAATTAGGGATACCCACTAAGAGGCTGTTATAGTAATCTGGGCTTGCACTTTGGTATTGCAACAGTGGAAGTGGTAAAAAGTGTTCTGATTCTGGGACGATTTTGAAGATAAGGCCAACAAGATTTCCTGACTGATTAGTTATAGAATGTGGTAAAAAGAGAAATCAAGGATGATTTTTTAATCATTTCCAGCTTGTGGAGCTTGAAGTATGAAATTGGCTTCAACTGCGATGAAGAGGCTGCAAGTGAAGGCCATTCGGGGAGAGAAGAGCAGTTTTGTTTTAAAGATGTTATGTTTGAGAAAAGAAGTTCTCATGTCAAAGAAGGTTGCTAGAACTGGGATGCTTAACCTGTTTTTCTGTTATGATTTAACATTGCCCTTGGGTTTGTAAATAGGCCCTTCATTAAACTTTCTTCAGTTACCTTGTTTGAGATTTCTGTTTTCTGCTACAACTGTGAATGATACAATTAAATGAATAACTAATAAAAGTAATCAAACTCTTTCACCTGCATAGGTCCTTAATGTCAGAAGCTTTTCAAGTGTATATTTTGACATAAATTGATTTTCAAAACTAAAAGACAAGTTCACTAGATGCTACATGCATTTATCTTAGCCAGATTCCCAATAATGTAATTAATATGTGCTATTTTACTGAAACTTTCATAAAAAGGAAATAAGAAGGCATTTAACGGATTACCTGGAGTTTCACATTAATTCACATGTCATGATCTACTGCTTTGGGAATAATTATGGACAAACTATGTGTAAGTTTGTGTGTTTTTTTGTTTTGCTTTACTTTGTTTTGTTTCTCACCCAAACAGAAAGTTAGCAATGACCTGTCCCAGCAAAGTCTCAGAATGCTATTGATCACATGCTTATAAAGAAAGGAAAGCTATGTTGAAAGTTATAATTAACTGACATACTGATAACATGCAGCATTGGATACTTTGAGAAAACAGATGCAAAAATGTGGAATTTGTCAATTAGCTCTATGGAAATGGAAAAGAAAAAAATGCTTGAAGGTAATGGATGTCTAGGCTCTCCCCAGGGACAAGGTACAGTCTTTAGATTTTAAAAATTTCACCTGTGAACTAATACACACCTCTGAGCCCTCATCCCTCTTCCCTCTTTGTGGGATGAAGTATGATGAAGCAATGGGAATGTTCCTTAATCCAAAACAGATGCAACTCATGTTTTAACACCTACTCCAACATTGCCCCTTATAGATGTCATGCTCAATAACTCATTTGCTCTACCAAACTCAGAGAGAAAGAAATAAAAGCCATACTTTTTAGAACTACATTTATATTGAAATTTAAACACGGAAGTGAAAGAGATTTACATAAAAGAATATGACCTACATTATACAACGTACACGAGTGAAAATTGCTTCTCAGTTCTTCATAACATTTGAGTCTGACTGGCAGGTACAATATAAAAACAATATGCATACTCTGCTTTCATTTAGATTCTCACTCTCCCATGTCACATTGGATTATATATATTTTTAGTGTTTATCCACAGCAATGATCACTTCAAAGCATATTAGTGCTGTGCCCTTAAGTGATGTAAACAAATATGTAGCACTGAATTTTTGCTTTAACCCTTGGTCTAACATGGCTTACCCTAATGCTATTGTCTCCATTTATATGTAAAATACTAGTTTTGCAGGTCACACACATATCACATCAGATAAGAGTAGCACTTTATATAGACCAAGTCGACAAAGTATTGTCAAATAGGTTTGATGCTCTAAGAATTGGGGACTAGTGTTTTTATTTAATAATATACATTTAATTTTGACATGTGAATTCCTAAATATTTACTAAGTGCTTAATACATGCTAAGCAATACACTAATTAGCGGGAGAAAGAAAGTGAATGTATTTTATATGGTATAAAGGGATGTAAAAATATATAAATCATAAGCAAAACATTTCCATATACATGCTCAATATTAAAATGTGTGTAGACAGAGTGGGATAGGAGCCCATGGAGGAGGCATGCATAGCTAACCCTGAAACTTCAAAGCCAGTTTCTTGAAAGTGCTGAGTTTATATTATTTGCCACACTTTTACACAAAATATACCTAAGGTACTTTGGACCCTAGAAAAATAACACTATTTATGCTAGAATGTAGTTTATCAGCTTTTTCAAATTTTCAAATTTATTAGGTATGATTAAGAAAATTTTTTCTTGAATACAGTAACCTTTGAATTAATGTCTAAAATTATTTTCAATGATTTATAAAATAAACTGTTTTCTCTTTGCATTATTTTAAGGATGAAATAAAAATTTTACAGATAAGTGGATATGATACTTCATGCATATTAAATTGGGTGTTTCCAACATGGATTTCTATAAGGGGCTATTGGAATAACTAATGTGGGGAAAATGACAAGCCCTAAACTAGGGTAGTAAATGTCTGTGTGGAACTCGGCTGAAGTAATCACTTATGTTTACATGATGATTGGTGCAGTTTTCAGGAGCTACTATATGGTGGGATGTAGAGATGTGAGATGAAGGGCTCTGGCGGTTCCCAGGATTTGATTCGGTGGAGGGGGTGTGTGGTGAAGAGGATGCAGGTGGAAGAGTGGTTCTTGGCACACTGAAGTGAAAGTGGGTGTGGAAAATTCAAATATTCTTATGATCTAAAGCTCAAAACATCAGAGCTCAAGAAGTATTTGAAAGTTATCTGCATGTAGATGATAATATAAACTATGAGGATAGATGAGATCTTCCAGAGAGAATACACAAAGTAAATGCTAAAACCAAAAGTAGGAATCCTAATAGTGCTTACAACATTTAAGGGGCAAGTGGATGGCAGAGTATCAGTGTCCACAATGGGAGATGGGAGAGAACAAGAAGGAAAGATTACAGAGACGCATGGAAAACCTAAAGAGACTATTGCCATGGAAGTCAAATGAATAGATAGTTGTCAGCAGAAAATCAGCAATGTCCATTGCAGCAAAGATATCTAGTAACATTAAGGACCAAAAAGGAACTATAGACATACATTTCCAGGAATTGAAAACTAGGGAATTCAGGCCAACCTCCCGCTGGGGAGAAACAAAAGGTAAACATAAGTGTTAAACTAAGCAAACAATGAAGTCATCAGAAATATAATAACATAGTGAAGAAAGTGCAGAAGGTAAACACTTCATTTTATTTACTAACTTTGCCTACTTTCAGTGAATTGTGAACAAACAGATAAAAGTAACATTTTTAGAGAAAAATGACGACTTCTGATGAAGTGTGAGAAATTCTGAGAATTGAAGAAAACTCACACTGATCATTTACCATAATAATTTTGTGAACTACTGGCACATTTCAGTGTCCTTCTGAGGAATGTCTCCATTCTTTATTTCTCTGAAGGTGTAAGTAGCCTAGCTCTCACAGACTGCAACTTATAGAGAAACTGCTTTTAAATCTAGAAACTTGAAAGAGGAAGTTTCAGAAATAAATCCTCTCAGGAAAGAAAAAAATCCCATTGTTTATTTTCAGTGATATTTGTAAACAACATCAACTCCTAAAATTATTCCCAAAACATTTTGCCCTCTTTATTGTTTTTATGTATCAGAAGACTTATCCAAAGGGACTATTTAAAAGCATGAATGTAAGGACAGAAACAACGTGTGTGGAAAGGCCCCTCTCAGTGTATGTAGTGAATAAGCTCTCACCCTGGATGAACATAAAGGTGTTAATTTTCCATTTTACTTTCTAATATGAAATTCAATCTTTGAAAAAGACTTTGTTATCTCAAGTAACATTTTTTCAAATGCCTTAATTATTTCTCCAATTTAATTTGTTTTTCAAAATATCAATTAGGTTAAAAGCAATACATTTAACTATTCTTAGAAAGTTGCATTTTTAAGAACAAGGTGGTTGATTCCATAATTCCCCTCCAATAGTTTGTATTAATATATGTAAAACGAGTTTACATTAGAAACAAATTTTGTGAATGCACAAATAAATAAATTTAACATCTAAAAAACAAAATTCCTATAAAGAGAGAGGAATTAGCGCAGTTATCCATACAATATAAAGTGTAAATGGTAGGAAGTGGAAAGCAGAGGCAAAACACACACGCAATCATGTAAGCTTTTATTCAATGAACTTTTCAAAAATTATCATTTGACTTAATGTCATCTTACATATTGCTTGAAACTACATATTTGTTTCACGCAGAGATACACATCCCTAAAAAATGCCCTAAAACATTAAAAGTAAATAATTTTTCTAGGAAACAAGAAAAAAGAAGCAGAGAAAATGATGGTGAAGAAAAATGTTAGGCTTAAATCTATCAAAGGAAAGCATTGTGTTCTTCAATTACTCTGAGTCTGAAGGGAAGAAGTGAATAAGTACAGGGGCGTTACAAAAAAAATCCTCATCTCTTAACCTGCTGTCATCTCATACCTGCATCTGATAGGACTCCTCAGCTGCAAGCAGCTCTTATGAAAGCAGACAAAGAGGGCAGAAAGATCAGCACCGCAGCCCTTCTCCTTGACAGGTGACTGTAAGTGGCACTTCTAAAGCTGTTACTAATTTATTAAGTATTCCAAAGTTAGAATTTAATCGGAATATTTTTGTCACATTATCCATCACCAACTTCGAAGAGATGGAATTTTCTTAAACAGACGTGCACTGCAGTGCCTTAGGCAGGCTTTTAGTCATTTCAGTTTGTCACAATGGACTAGTTCCATTTTAATGATTTAGTTAATTGTGTGACAAGCTATGAAAAATGGAAGTGACCCAATACCTAGTCCAAGGAATATGCCAAGGTCTAGCAGTTAAGTTACTGAGAAACACTCTCATTTGCAGATGAAAAAGAAAAGTCCCCAATTTTTCCTTTATAAATTTCATATTTCATGCATTGAGCAAAAGTCAAATTAGGGAATTGAAGTTCATTTATATAAAGACGAGATGAACAAAAAAAAAGTCACATTAGCAGTTTAAATGATGGAGTTAAATAAGATACAACTTAGGTGAAAAGATAATTAAGTGTTGAAAATGTAATGATCCATTTGACAGTGGGGGAATAGAAGGTGCAGAGAATTCCAAATACTAGTACAACCTCCCCATTTAAAATCACATTTAGCATTCATTACAAGTGGAAATATGCATCTGAGAGTACTGTGTTACTTTAAGTCTCAACCTATCATTTAATTAAGGCACACATCTTATATAAAATATATACTTTATAATCACTGTAGAGTCAGGGACAAGGATGTTTTATGAAAATCATGTATCATAGAAATATCAAAAACAATAGAAAATAATAATAACCATGTATTTACTCATCTTTAATGTTGCATAACAATTTTATTGGTACTGCTAATTCTTTCTTTCAAAGCATTACATGTTTTCATGCCATCATGGCAGAAAAGTAAGAAAGCAAAGAAATGACCATGAATAAGTCAAGATATAGGTAGTAACACATCTTCACATTGAAATCAACATATCATATTAATCTCTATGGTATTTTGACTATAAAACATTCTGTAGAGTAAGAAGATCTGGGTTTAAGAAACTAATTGAAGCAGTTTAGGTACTTTCCCCAAGCTGTGGCTTTCTGATCTGTCAAGTTGGGCTAATGTTATTTACTTTACATAATTATTGTGAAGATTAAATGTCAATTTGTGTAAAAGTAATGATATAGGTTATGTCAATAAGGCTGTATGCTATGCTAGCAGAAATTACGATGTGAAGTCAGGTAAAGGGCAATCTCTCTGGCACACTGAAAGAGGTCACCAGGCAAAAGAACATCATAAGTATATTGCAACCCATTCAAGGTGTCACAAACTACGGAGTGACCATGTAATGATTCATTGAAGATACTATTGCAACATTCAGAAAAAAAATAATAGCGCCTACCCTACAGAAACATCAAACTATTGCATAATCTAAACAAAAACAAGTGATGAGATACATTATTGAACTGGCAGATGAATGGATTAGGTGATGTATCACATCTTCTGCTTCTCTGTTTTTATAATATTTAGAAATTCTGGGCTCCCAGCTTTTAAGTGGAATAGATGTGAATTGAATTTCAATGCTGCAATATGGACAGTGACCTGGTCACAACAATCCAAACTCATAGCAATTCTATGACAGCCAACAAATCATCAGTGTATAGTTTATATTATAGTCATAGATGGTAGTATTGTCTAAATAACTTTCTAAAACACTGAGCAAGAGACATACATTATAACCATCTTTAACCAAATAATTTATATTTAAAAAGTGCATGATAAAAAAAAGAGTGCATGATGGACTCCATTTATAGTTTGTTTTTAAAAATTAGGTATATTTTTTCAATTTATAAATTTCATACACCATTTTTTATCCTTAAAAAGCACATTGAAGATAGGATTTTTATTGTTTAACTTTAAACCATATAATTTGAACAAAAATATTTTAAGCTGTATTAAAAAATGAACATGTTCCTTAAAAAAACCAGATATGTGTAACTATTTTTTAGAGTTTATGTTGTATATCTACTATAGCTGTGTATACATAATAAATTAATTCATTAGAATATCTACATCTATATATAGAATTTTTTTCCTAAACATTTGCCTACAAAGTCTCCAGTTCCATTATTAAAATTTTGTTGAAGTTTAATTCATTAATTATTCTAAATATTGAATCATTATCCTTATAACTTATTTACAGTTGACTTCTCTTCCAAATTAATTCAAATGGCTAACTGTGATCCGTTACTTATCAATCAATCAACTTACTGTGCATCCAGAACCTTCCAGATGTGCTTATTTATGCCTCATTTATACCTCCTTACCAGAAATCATGTGTTGATGTACCAACTGGAGCATTAGCATATAATTATTAATGATACCTTGCTTACTATTGCTTAAGCCTTGACATCTTCTGAAGTTTTTAGTTGCCATTCATTGTAAATGTAAGGATATTAGGAAAAGAACTTTCTCTGTGGAGGACTTTGCATTTCAAATTTATTTATTTTTTTAGGTAAAATCATTAAGTTATTGGATAAAGCATTTCCTTCTGTATTTATTTCTAGGAACCATATCTAAACTATTCCAATACAGTTACAACTGCTCTACATTCATCAATTAGGTGAGGAAGCAGAACCTAGCCAGTTAACACTCAGCCTGGAAACAATTAAAGAGCAGTGGTACAAAACTCCCCTCAGACTCTAAAGGCTTGGACTCACACTTCCTCTTTCTCTTCTCTGACCCTTGTTATTATAAACACTGACAAACACCCAGGGATAGTTTCTCACTTGGTATCCCAAATAACAGAGTGAATCATTTGGTAAGATCAACGGCTATAAGAAAAACAAAGAAAGATGTCAGGTAGGTAATCGGCTCCTCCCTAAGTGACACAGCATCAGGGAATGAAAGAGGTGGTTAAGTAAATGCCACCACCACCACCAGGATATTTCACCCTTCTTGTCTTTTAGTTTGTTTCATTGATGTCTGCACATAATGTCTCAAATTCTCAGTCTTCAAAACAATGTTTCATGAATGAAAAATTAAGCAAACCAAAATAATTAGAACTTTCAGAACTTGAAACCTGATAGTATGTAAAATCAACTATGCAGATTGTAAGATAAGTGTCATTCTGGCATAAAACATAAATTTTTATTTTTTCTGTGACAATGAGAACAATCAGAAAATTATCAGCCAGTTGGAAATAGAAAGAAACCGTGAGCATCCATCTCTAGCAAGTATCTCTTTTCCATATCACTCTGTGCTCCCTTAAATATTTTATGCTCCCCATCCTGTCATTACCATTTCCTTTTCTAACATAGGTTTACCTAGTAATTTGCATCTACAAAGTTTCTCTCTCTCTCTCTCTTTCTTTCTTTATCCTCTTTCTCTCTCTCTCTGTCTTATGAGCCCCTCCTTTCATAACCATTTAGGAGTGACACACTGGCAGTATACAACTTTTCTTAACTCATATCTATGAATGAATGACTCCAACTTGACCTCACCACCATGAATACTAATTTCTTTCTCATTCTTTCAGAATCTGTACTTCTGTGCTGTTGTGCCAAAGAGGCTGAGTTTCTCTCTAAAATATTTAAAGAAATATTTAGACTTGGCATTTTTCTAAAAAATAGATTAATATTATCCCAGTCTTTTGAGTATATCATAGCCACCGTCACCACCTTAAATGTCAGCTGTACATTTCCCTTCATAAAAATTTTTACCTCCTGAAAGCTTTAAATATTTACTAGAAATTTTTACACTATCTCCAAGCATTTTTGCAAGAAAAAATATGAAGATAGAGAGAAACTACATCACTGTTTTCTAGTTTACAATGTATAAAGGAAGTGATAAACCTTGGTGAAAATTGTCAAGTAGTTGATGAAAAAAATAGTACACATAGGCCAAACCCTGGGAAACCAGAATTTAAAAAGAAAAGAAAACGATTAACTCATAAACTAGAACTCTAGCCCCATAGCTTTTGCAGCTCACTGCTCCCATTTTGCTTTCACATCCCTTTTCCATATTCTGCCGGCACCACACCTCTTCTAAATTAGAGTCAAATAAGTCCTCCAAATTCCCCCATTATTGGAGCTAAAGATGAGAACTGAATAGTACTGAGTGAAGAATTCCCAAATTCTCTTAGCAGAAAGCGAACAGAGGAAAATATTTTCCCAGAATCTCTAATTGAACTTTCTGATCCATAATCCTGCAGAAAAATCATGATACATATTAGATGATCCATGAAGTGTCATTCATATTGAACTATACTTCAGTTCTATGCATGTAGGCATATTTAGTTTAATCTGAGATCCAAATGCCATATTTTGCTTCTGGGCTCCAAACAACCAACCTCCAAATGACTTTTGAGAATCCAAACTATTGACAAATTTGGGGTTGCTCCTACCTGTATTCATTATAGGATTATCAAGAAGACTAATGAAGTAGTAGATTTGGAAGAACTTTGAGAAAATACTTAAGAAAGCATTACATAAGTGCAAAGTATTGTAAAGAGGCAGTGGAAGAATATGTGTTGGCTGAGAAAATCATTGGCAACAAGGAGAAGGCAGCATTTCTTGCAGCTGGACAGAAAATGTGGTGAGGCAATACTGAGCTAGATGCATGGAAAAGGGATTTAAGTTTATTGGAGGAGAATAAGAAATGCCAGTAACTTGGAAACAAGTGGAAAGCAGATTTGACTGTGTCAAGAACGTTCTTGGAGAATACCTGATGAGATTTCCAGATTGTCAACTGGGCATTCACCCTAAATCTCCTAAGTGCCAACTCCTTGCTCTTGAATTTCAATAAAAATGTGTTATTAAGGGATATGCAGGTGAGTATTTATGTCTATATATGTATGTGTGCGTGTATAATAATTTATAAAAGCTAAAATGGTTGAAATTATCCAGAAAAGATACAGAGTTTACAAAGAAAATACTGCTCAGAGAAGCAAGAAAACATTATTCTAAATAGCACTAAAAACATTAAGTAATTTAACTTTTCTTACTGACTAAAATAATATTCAAAGGGGTTATTTTTTCAGAGATTTGTAAAGGTGTTTATGTGTTTAACACTGGTAACATAAATTGCTATCTGAAGTTTTATCTACACCTGTGATAATTTATTTTTAATTATTAATGATATCAACCACCAAAATACTCAAAGTACCAAAAGAAGATATGTCCATAGTCAGTAAATATAGATGAGATGAATTTTCTTAGGGGCTATGAAACACAAAATAAGTTTGGGCTTTTTGGTAAAACTGGAATAATGAATTGATATATTCATTTGTTTACTTAATTTGTATTTACATTCAACAATATTACACAATTTTTTTACTCCACTTTATATCATCACATCAAAAATCTTCTCAATTCCAATATTCAAGATGTGAGGGAATATGAAGTGGTAAATAAATAATTGAAATGTAGGATATCCATGGTGTTAAGTACTATACAGCAATAAAAAATAATGAAAATAGATACAGGTTACAACATGGATAAAACTCAAAGGTATAATTCTAAGGAAAATAAGCCAGATGCAAAATACTAGTTATTAATCTAGAGTCTTCTCAGACATGTTTTTAAAATGTAGCTTTTTACAATGGTATAAGGAAGAAAAAAGTTGACAATATGAAGTATTTCCTATTTAATTAGAATACTACAGTTTACCACGTAATCTTTCCTATTATAAAATTAATGAAAATTAATAGTGATAATATGAAAAAGCCAAGTCCAAAAGATAAATTATTATGGTGGAATAATATGTTACAATGAAGAGATAGTGCTGTAAATCAAACTACTCTGTTTTCCTGTAGTGTTAAAACTGTTAGAGAAGGTGATATACATTAATTTCCCTTACTATCATAGGTAGGCTATAGTTTCGAAGGAAATACAAAATTTAAGAAAATTTAAGGAAGAACAATTCATTCAGGTGAGGATACATTTGATTTCCAAAGTGATAGTGAATTGTGAAGGGAGAAAAAAAATGATTAAAAAGATGGCACTGATATTGCTTTCAGGGAAAACACACCATGAAAAAAGAAAAGAAAAGAAGAAAAGGAAAGAAAAAAAAAGAAAAGAAAAGGGAGAGAGGAGAGAAGCGAGAGGAGAGAGAGACACACAGAGAGGTGATTTAGAGATAATAGTAGGAATTAAAAAAAGCTCTTGCATTTTTAAGGAGTATATCTATTTTAACTTTATAACAGGAAGGAAGTGATAGATTTTAAGATGCATATGAACAGAGGTTCTTTATTGTCTATGCTGTTTAATAGAGAAATTATTACATTTAAATGAATAAATTTTAAATAAAGGATTCTAGAATATTTCAAAACATGTTACATTCAACCTTAAATATATTCAACGTAGGAGAGATTATTTTTGAAATTATATCTGTAAATATGAAAACAGGGATATATCTGAGAACAGGAAGCACCATTAATCTTATAGATTATCTAAATACTGCCCTATTCACAAATGCTCTGGATGTTCTAATGAATTAGTTATCTACATTTTCACTTCATCATGATCATAAATTCCAATTCAGTTGCAGGGCTAATTTAGAGCACCTGTTTCTTCCTTTGAGAAAGCACAGATTGGCCCACAGATCTGTGATGCATATATGGGACCTTAATCATGCTCAAGGAGCCTGTTTGTGGAAAATATGTAACTGAGTCCATTCTTCAATTTGACAAGAGTGGCCTGTGTAATAAAGACACATAGCCATCCAATGAGCTTCCTCTGAGAGGCAAATTTTATGCCAAGAAAACTATATCCAGCTCAGTTACAGAGATGTAGTGAGTAAACAATACAAATTGGCTTTATTCATTTTGTTCTCCAAAAATACTGCAGGTCCAGGAAGAAAGCCTTCTCTCTCCTTTGTTAACTTCCTCACATCTATCTCAAGTAGTAGAAACCTAGTCTTCAGATAAAAGACCCTCTTTTCCGTATCCCTGTGGATGGTGTGAGGCTCTGTTTAAAATTGCCATGATTAGTTTAAAAATATCCCAGACACTTGCCTGAACATGTGGGGGAGCTTCATTCTTCTTTATAAACATGCAGTCAGTTCCCCTTTGAGGCATGATATTAGCTTTCTCTTGGTTCCTTGACATAATCTTACTTGTGTCAAAGTGGAAACTTCTCTACTACTTTTAGAAGTACTTTTCTGAATCTCTCTGCCTCATCGACTCTCCCATTTCAAATGTCAACCTAATGCATTCTATTTTTTATTTCCTGTGCTTTTAGATTCTTCTTCCTGCTATATCTGTTCTTCGCTGTGTGCAGCGAATTCTTACCTGCAAGAATTTAGGAAACCCTGTTTTCCTAATAAAATAAATGAATTGTAAGAAATAAGCAAAGAGCCTGGCTGGTGTGGCTTAATGGGTGAGCATCAACCTATGAACCAGGAGGTCACGGTTCGATTCCCAGTCAGGGAATATGCCCAAGTTGTGGGCTTGATCCCCAGTGGGGGCCCTTATACAGGAGGAAGCCAATCAATGATTCTCTCTCATCATTGATGCTTCTCTCTCTCTCTCTCCCTCTCCCTTCCTCTAAAAAACCAATAAAAATATTCATTTTTTAAAAGGAAATAAACAAAGAAACAAGCAAAAGAACTATAAAATACACCACTGACACTTCTAGCTTTCACATGTAGCTTCAACCAATATGTGACCAGGAGAGATGTGGCATTCAATAAATCTTATATTCAAGACACGAATTGAAATTCTGTCAGTATAAAGTAACTGAAGTGAAGCATGAACTCAAGAAAAACCTGAGTTTTTAAATATGTCTTAAAGAATTGCATTGTTTTTGACCCTTTACTTTTGATATGAGCTTTGCAATGAACTATAAGGCACACACAATTGTCCATCTCTAAGATAAGACTTTCTAATAACAAGGAAGAACCACATTCTGGAAGGTAATTCTCAGACCAAACATGTAGAATTACTGAAGAATGTTTGAATTCTTGTACTAAGATAAACTTAAGCTTTATAATTTTCTTTCTGATGAAATAGTTTTGTTGAACACATATGAAAGATATCCATTTCAAATGAGTGAGGACAAATGTATTTAACATAAAAACTCATATTTAAATATATGTTAGAGATTGAATCATAGTGAAAAATAGTTTGCATTCCAATTCTATAATTTGCTGTGATATTCTCAGCCTAAGGAGCTGTTCCTCTAGAAGTTAAATCCCATTGCAGATATATGATGTGCTGCTTGAATTTATCTTTCAAATTTTGTCTGTATTTCTTAAAAGATATTCATATACCTTGATAATTACTGTTCCACAAGCATGCATTGTATACTTTGACAATCATTGAGGAAGCATAAATATTTATGCATTTCAACTGTTATAACCTCATAAAGGGATGCAAAATAAATTCTGGTATAAAGAATGAGAAAGGGATGATGGTAATAGAAAAGATAAATAGAAAATTGCTAAAAAATTATGAAGCTTAATTCTAATCAAACACATTAAATGTGTTGTTTCTAGTATACTAGCCCCAAGAATACCTTAGTTAATCCCTTCCAAAATGAAATATAGATATATTTCAACCTATTACAGGAATCTCATAGAAATTATTTTTGTTTTTCAAATGAAAGTTTAAGGGCCAGACTCACATTGTAGAATCTCCTTGACAATCAACCTTGCTGGATAACCATTACTTCTTCAAAAAGGGATACCTGTCATCCCATACTTTTATAAGATAAACAAAAGAATAAATAATACCCATGATCTGATGATTCTAAACATGAAACAGTCTTAAAGTTAATCAGGCTTACTTAGTTGTATGACATTGCTGATAAGAAATATTAAAATGCCAAATATCACTATACTTAAAAGATATATCTTTTTACTAGGCAGGGAAAATCACCATGTTTTTACATTAGCCATGATTCAAAAATGAACATATGAAATATAGAAAATGCAGTAATGACTATCTGTGTTTTGCTTTTTGAGTGTCCTC
The DNA here is from genome assembly GCF_014108235.1 of Myotis myotis. Classification (NCBI taxonomy): domain Eukaryota; kingdom Metazoa; phylum Chordata; class Mammalia; order Chiroptera; family Vespertilionidae; genus Myotis; species Myotis myotis. The sequence goes on from NW_023416379.1 coordinate 50,718,215, forward strand.
AAAGAAATATTATCAGAGAAAATTACTTGGAGAATATATGATATTGCATCTATATTTGCCTGTATTTAAATTCAGGTTATGCTCATTGTAATCAAAGGATCATTTTCATGTAGTTTCACTAATTGAAATGCAATGCACATTTACTTTAACAACTTCTGTATTAACCTGTGCATTCTTTCAAAATAATGCATATTAATTATGACAAGCATTTCCAATAGAGAGATAGCACCGGCACTATTCTTTACATATTCTTTTCTATTACAGGTGCAATGATGTTTAAATTTGATATCACTAAAGAACTTATTGCTTGCAGGAGACTTGTGGAGCTACATGAAGATATCCAATATCAAGCAATCTTCCATTAATGAAGCAATTACTGGGACCGGGTTTCACTGGTGTATGGAATCAAGCACACTACTTGCAGAACAACCTTTAACCAATATACAAAGCCAGAAAATGAAAATACAATCTGTTTTGAAAATAACATCTGAATAACACTCATTTGAGTGACTCATAGTCAAGCTAAGAACACAGGTAACTCTAGTAGTAGAAAGCTCTGACGCATAGACTATGGCACTAGCAATGCCCCATATGTGCTTTTATTGATTAGTGTGTAAGAAACACATACATGGAGATTATTAAGTTTTGTAATTTCCTATGTGTTGAAATAATTGCACAGGACAGAAGTCTGATGATTACTGATTAAAATCTAAACATTTATTTAATACAAGGTTTCAGTAAAACAAAGCTCCTGGAATCAGCATTTCATGTAATTAAGAAGAACATTAGAAACAAAGAATAAATGAGATTAGTCTAGTGCTGCAATGTTTGTCATGTGTCCTCTCATATATCATTTAGTTCCTATACCTGCTGAGATTTCTTTTTCTATGAGGGTTGAATAAATTGGAATCAACCCCCATTTAAGGCAGTCTGCAGTCCTATAAATTTCCAGGGGAAGAGAAAAACTTAAATTTACATGGTCACTTTTTGCTGTACGTTTCAGTCTCTCTTCCTTAACTTTTTTTGAAATTAGACATTTGTATATAGGTTTGGGGCCCCAGAATGAAATATAGAATTAGTCCAAGTCCCCTGCTCTGAAGTCCCCTGCTGCCAGACCACTGGTACTGTCTCAGCCACTTGTCTTCTTCTACTATGTTCCTTATCTCCCAGCATTCAAGGCCCTCCTGTCATCTTCCTTTAACTTGATGCCCCATTGACTCTGAGGCTAACATTGCATATCCAAAGTCTCATTCACCTGCTCTTCTATCTACTCTGTTCTCACAGAGTACAGAGTCACTGGAAGTGATTACCTGACAGAATAGGATGCCACTTTTTAAAGGTGGAAACAACTACCACATTGCTGATAAGGTTGATGTAACCACTAAATATTAGAACATCCTTGTAATATTGGTATTGACATTACTATTCCTATTTTGCAGATGAGGAAACTGAACATAACAGGTTCTCCAAGGTAGAGAGAATACAGGCAAAATTTAGATAAATTAGATGTGAAGAAAGACTGAGAATCCAATTGGGTAATTTAGAGAAATTTAAATAGCAGCAATAGGCAGCTGGAAAAACCTAATGATTAAAGAAAAAGGGGAGGCAGTGGGGTAACCAGAATCTGGAAGCCAGGCCATGTGGCTGGGCAACCCAGTAGGACCTGGGTGATGGGATAGGAGTGGCTTCTGTATGCTGTGAGGCAGAACAAGAAAGAGAAAATACTTCCTCCTGAATCCAATCTTCCCCCAGTGTTCCTGTGATAGAACTAGTCAAAAGTCCGCTATCAAAGGAGCTTGAAAAAATATTTTCCTAAAATACTAAGCAGAGCGAAGGGTGGGAGATAGAGCAAAGTTCAACAGAAAGGCATACTTGTCCCAAAACATCCACAGCTATTAAACTCCTTCACATTTTGCCAGCTATATTGTTAAATCCATTTAATGAGTAGCTGTAATGAATAGAGATTCTACAACTCTGAGAGCCCCAAAAAGATTTCTGGATACAATAATCATCTATTGCAGTATCAGTGTTAGTGATATTAATAATTTAACTTCATTAATATAAGTACTTTACAATTACTTATTTACTTATTGGGTAAAGCAGAATTTGGCCATGAAGATCTATTGATGCTGGTGCAATAGATGCCATCTTTTCACAGATCCAACTCCTTGAGATTACAACTCAGGGGTGTTATAAATTGACTTCTTTCTCTCTTCCCTTGTGCTTGTCTGAGAGTCTTCTCTCATCAAATGCTTTATACTGGCTTAAGAGGCACTGAGCTTATATTTAACAAATAAAAAGTGTTTATAGAATCTTTTGTCCATAAATCTTATAGCTACATTCATATCTTAAAGAATTTACCAGTTTTGACAATTTTCAGGAGGAAGACTACAAGAAAAATAAGTATTTACTACATTCTGTTGAGGAAATTTAAAATATGTAATATTTCCCTCAAGTCAAGTTTTTATTCATCAAAACTGCTTAAAAGACTGTCAGATTTTAATTTTGGTATAATATATTAAATTATTATGCAAACATATCACTAAATCAAGTAATTTGAGTTATGTTTGGGATCATTTGTGTCTGAAGTGATGCAGGTATTAGGTCGAAAACATTTAGGTAAATATTAGTAATATTTAAACTACATCACTCTATGCTTTCCTTCAATCTTATTATATTTCAGGTGGCAAATTTTCTCTTTTAATTATTCTACTGTTTTCCTTATATTTCTATTTATCTCAGTCTTCCAACCTAAATCAATTCAGCAGTCTTGGCCACCTGGTCATGGTTTTATTTGGGCAAAAGGATACATTATGATTTTTATTGTTGTGGCTCACACTGCATTTATATGGTCCTTTTCCCTAAAGAGCTTAAATTACTTTATTAAATCTGGAGATAATTCTTATAACACATCTCAGACAGACTGACTGAATTAAAAATCTTGCCTGGTCAGTGTGGCACAGTGGTTGAGTGTCAACCCATGCATGAGTCAGCAGGTCATGGTTTGATTCCCAGTCAAAGCACATGCCTGGGTTGCAGCCTCGATCCCCAGTGTGAGGTGTGCTGGAAGCAGCCTATCAATGATTTTCTCTCATTGAGGTTTCTATCTCTATCCCTCTACTGTCCTCTCTGTGAAATCAATTAAAAAGAAAAACATATTTAAAAAAATTTTATAGCCCATCAATCTGTATACAGTATGTAGTCCATTCTAATCCCTTTTATCAGTGAGATTTCCAAATTCTAAAAATTCAACTAATGATATTTAATTTTAAAAATAAAGGAAATAGGAAGCACAAAGTAATCTGACAATAAACCAATTAGTAGGCCTATCCTACATCTTCCAAACATCAACCTAGACTCTTAGAACAAAATAGATTAGGAATAGTTCCCTCAGTATTTTGCTAATTAAAGAGATTAACTCACTCTAACTCTGATTTAATCCCAATTTCCACAAATTCCAGAATATATTGAGTTAACTTATTTCCTCTAACTTTGGCCTTAGTTTCTATTTTTAAAGTAATTTTTATTGTGAAACAAGAAATTCAGAAAATTTCATAAAACAAATAGTATGTAGTTTTCTAAATTATCAAAAGGTGAATGTTGTAAATACCACTCCTGACAGGAAATGAAATCTTACCAGCCACCCCAGAAGTCCCCTATGTGGTCCCCCAATTCCAGCCTCTTCTCTGCTGACTATGAATGATCTCTTCTGGTTTTATGAACTACCTCCTTAATCATCCAATTGTGCTTCTATAGACACTAAAGTTTAATTTTGTCTGCTATTTTTCAACTATTTTTTTTCAATATATAGGAACTCCTTTTGTAATTTCTCTTTTCCAAAACCAATTTGGTAACTAACTTGGGCTATTCTTTTCTATTCCATAGGCAGGAGCTTGCTCATTGTATTCCTCTGTAGTTCAACATGCTGGTCTGCCTTTCCTGCAAATTTGTAGTTGAACCTAAATGTTTAACCAAACTCAGCCTAGTTTTTGTTGTTGTTGTGTTTGTGTGTTTTGTTTTTTTAGGCAAATTTATTTCATACCTTGTGGTGTTCCTCATGAAGGAACTCAGGGGTTCATAGGTGTTGTTTAATGACCACTCCTTCCTTTTTTCTTGTTTTTTTTTAATTTTATTGATCTCAGAGAGGAAGGGAGAGGTAGAGAGAGAGAGAAACATCAGTAATGAGAGAGAACCATTGATTTGTTGCCTCCTACACAACCCACACTTGGGATCAAGCCCACGACCCAGGCGTGTGCCCTGACCAGGAATCGAACCATGACCTCCTGCTTCATAGGTCGATGCTCAACCACTGAACCAGTCCAGTTGGGCTGTTTCTTTTGACAAAATGAGAAGCCTTCAATGTCCAATCCCAGGATTCTTTACTTTGTTAGAATTTGAAAAATGTTAATATTGCAATTCTGTCAGTCTTTCTTCATGTGTTTGTTGAAATATTTTTATGAAGAGACATTTTCCACATCCACTCTTTGGCTACCCAATTCTATAGTTCATATAGGAAATGCAGAATAAATGCTTGATTCATGCCTTTTATTCCTATCCAGTTTATGTTGTAAAGCTCTGTTGGCTGTAATTCTCACACACTTTGGAACACAAGTTCTATAACTCATCTTTAAATACCACAGCTGTGCCTTTCAAAAGAGAAAAATGCTTATTTCAATTTTGGCTACATATCCGAGTTATTCAAAAATTTGCTTTTGAGATATTCCACCCTGAGACACATAATAATCCAATGCTCTGTAAACTCCACTTCTTTCAAAATTCTACCTTCACCAGATGTATAGTCAGACTGCCACCCACTTTAATTCACCTTACTTATGGATGCTCTATTGTGTTTTTACTTTCCTTCATGCTCTTAGTATTATAATTTTATTTTTTACTTCAAGTCATTAGGTTGGAATTATATTAGACACTTAAAAATAACTATTATAATGAAACCAAAGCTTACTTGTCTGAAGTTTATACTAGTAGATTTTACATTTCAAAATGGAGGAAGTTCAATATTGAATGATTTTGTGGGTCAGACTGAAACCTCGGTCAAGAGGAAGGAATCTTGCTAGTTCCATTTTATATGGTTAGTCTGTCTAATAGATCTTGGTGTCCTGGAGAGATACATACAAGAAACTAGAGATAATCTGAGGGTCTTCAGAGACTGTGTGTGACTTCTTGGAGAAGTTGATTCGAAGGAATGTGATTAAGTTGTTCTAATTAATTTTGTGGCCTTAGAAACAAGCATGTCCATTTGGACTACAAAAACCTGGAGGCCAGAAGGCATTTGGTACATGTTTCTCAAAAATGGAGGAATAAGTCCTGGTCAAGTAGCTTTGTTGGTTAGATACACTAAGGTCACAGGTTCAAGTGAAGGAACAAATTTGTAACATTTTCTTGGGTAACTTTCTTGAGTTCAGTGCTAACACTCTAGTAAATGGACAGTGTCATTAGTATTATACTCCCATAAATATTCAAAATAATTAGTAGATCATTATAATAGAATTTATTTTTCTGAAAATGAAAAAGAGGAGGAAAGAGAGAAGAGCAGGGATCAGATAATGCGTGACATTTTAATGATAGTGCTCTTTATTTTTAAAGCATGTGTTTTAAGCAGGAGAGATTATGATCACATTTCCATTTGGGGATCACTGCAGATACAGAGAGGGGTTTAGAAGGATCAAGAGTGGATATGGAGAGACTTGTGAAGGGAATAACAAAACAATGCAAGTGATAAAGTATGATGGATTGCACAAAGAGCATCAAAAAAAGAGAAAGAATGGAATGAATAGATTAGAGAAATACTTATTTTTCTTAGGAAGGAACCTTTACATTGCCACCCAAAATCTCTCTCTCTCTCTCTCTCTCTCTCTCTCTCTCTCTCTCTCTCTCTCTCTCTCTCTCTCCCCCTCTCTCTTCTCTCTTTCTCTCTATCATTGGTCTCTTTTTAGCTTCACACTTACCATCTATTTTCTCCTCACTTTCTCTGCTGCTGGTTTGAAGTATTTTTTAATCTGCCCAGAAATTTTGAAGGAATTATCTGTCCCATTCTCACCCCATATGGTTTGATGGTAGTGACCTCACTCCACTCAAGAGGCAGACATGTGATGCAGAACTGGCCTATATATTATAGTGATCAGTTCAGAAATGAGTATGTGGAATAGTGATTAAAATCACCAGATTTGGTGTTAAATTGCTTTGGTTCAAATCTCAGCATCAATATTCACTAGCAGTAAAAAACTGTACTACTTATTTCTTGCTTGAGATTTAGAAAAATGTCAAGTACTAGTAAATTATTAACAGGTTAGCAATGCTTTCCATTAAGCTAGTCAAGGACAATCAGTGTTAGAATTACATGTGGAACTATTGGATTATCATGGATTACTGAAATTTGTGGTGATTTAGCTGAACATATGCTTAGAATTTTGGTAGCTATTTTGTCATCATATGGACACATACTGCTTGAGAATTAAAATTATCTCTAGATAAACTGAGTAAGGAACTAATGACATGATGTGAGAAACAAGATCCAGCTTATTTATCTCAGGACTTGTCAGTTACTTGAGCCAATGTATTCCCTGTTTTGCTTAAGGCAGAATTTTTCCTCTTGTAATATACTAACTAGTATTCTGAATTTCATTACCAAGAAAATTGTTTTTGTATATATTAAGCTGTATTTATTTTGTTCTCATTCTTCATTAAGGAGTAGTTTAGTAAAAAACTACTATTATTTTTATATAATTATAAAAATATATAATATGTATACTAATATGCCTGTGTGCGTATTTCTACTTAGTTACAATTTCAAATAGTAAAACAAAGAATAAACTGAAACCGGTTTGGCTCAGTGGATAGAGCGTCGGCCTGCGGACTGAGGGGTCCTGGGTTCGATTCCGGTCAAGGGCATGTGCCTGGGTTGCGGGCACATCCCCAGTAGGAGATGTGCAAGAGGCAGCTGATCGATGTTTCTCTCTCATCTATGTTTCTAACTCTCTATCTCTCTCCCTTCTTCTCTGTGAAAAATCAATAAAATATATTTTTAAAAAAATAAATAAAAAATAAAAATAAAAGTAAAACAAAGAATAAAATGATAAGACTCACATTCAAACCCCCAATATGCTTATCTCTGCTCCTTTAAAAATTTCCAATTTAATTCTTTTATTATTATAATATCTCCTCTATTTAATGCTTATGTAATGTTTTTTGATTTAACAACATTAGAGAACATCTCTGATTCCCAGTTTTATTTAGTGGTAAATTTATAATCTTAAATGACTTGTTTTAAGCTTCTATTTCCTCAATCCATTATTTTTAGAGATTTTCTATGATCTCCAAAGCACATGTGTAAAAAAAAAGAAATGACTGCAGGCATATTTTTCTCCTCTTCACTTCATTTTATTTTTCTATTCTTTTTATCTGTGTCATCACATTTAGGCACTCAGGATTGTTATATCTACTTTCTGGGTTTTATTTTATTTTTCTACAGTTAAATCTTCAATGCACTTTGCCTTTGATTGAATTTTGAGAGCTCTTAAATATTTATAAGTATGCAAATATTTTAATTGTACAACATGTTGTACAATTGAATCCATAAAAAAAGGATCTATAAATCTATACCCCTAAACTTTGTTCTTCATAGGAGAATGTTCAGAGCATCAATGCTAGATTTACTCTCCTTTCGGTTGCTCAGAACCATATTATATTCTAGTTTGTTTCCTATTATGATCATAATTGTTTTGTTTTTCTTATCTTTAATTTGCAATTGTGCCTTTGGTTGTTAATAGAAGAGATTCAAGAAGAGCTGGCTCCTTAATAAAATATTTGTTGTATGTACTCCACTTTCTTATTAAAGATATTTATTATTCATGAAGCCTTTAACTTCCTTTGTTAGTGTAAGCAGAATTATTTTCTGGGACTATGTGCACCTCTTCTCTTTAAATGTCTTTTCATTGAAATAATGAGTTAACATCACTGTTTTATATATCTTTTTTTCTTAGGATGTTCACTCAATATGCTATAGTACATATATGAGTATGAGTATGTTTTCTTAAGATATATATATATATATATATATATATATATATAGTCTCAAGATTTTGTTTTTGTATATATTAAGCTGTATTTATTTTGTCCTCATTCTTCATTAAGGAGTAGTTTAGTAAAAAAAAAATCTACCTTCAAAATAATTTTCTTTCACCTTTGAATGCCTTGTTCCAATGAGTTTTCATATTTGGTATTCTTAATGTTAATTTAAAGTTGATGGTTTCTATTTATTTATTTTTTCTTTTCTCCAGCTTCCTCCCCCTGCCCCCCCGCCCGCCTGGCCCCCACCTGCCCCGGCCATCACTCCCTCTATTTATTTTTTAGGTGATCTGTTTGCATGTGTATATTTGCTAGTTTATTTTGTTTTTCTTTTTTGGTAAGCTTTTCCTTCTTTTGTTGTGTGGCTATTGGTTAACTATATTTTACTGGTTCTTATTGATTTGACATAAAACATTGACATACAAGGATAATATAAAACTTACATGTCACTGCAATAAGGACATCTAAGACACATTAACTAATGACACAAAAATTATTTACTAATCATTACACATGCACAAAAATTTGAAATCTTATAGTTGACTAGAGGCCCGGTGTACAAAATTCATGTACTAGGGGGTGGGGGGTCCCTCAGCCCAGCCTGCACCCTCTCCAATCTGGGACCTCTCTCACAATCCGGGACTGCTGGCTCCCAACCACTCTCCTGCCTGATTGCCCGTAACTGCTTCTGCCTGCCAGCCTGATCACCCCCTAACCCAGGGGTGGGAAAACTTTTTGACTCGAGGGCCACAATGGGTTCTTAAACTGGACCGGAGGGCCAGAACAAAAGCATGGATGGAGTGTTTATGTGAACTAATATAAATTCAAAGTAAACATCATTACATAAAAGGGTACGGTCTTTTTTTTTTTTAGTTTGCCCACGGCTGCCCTAACCACTCCCCTGCCAGCCTGATCGATGCCTAACTGCTCCCCTGCTGGCCCAATCACCCCCAACTGCCCTCCCCTGCCAGCCTGGTCACCCCTAATTGCCCTCCCCTGCTGGCCTGGTTGACCCTAACTGTTTTCCCCTGCCAGCCATCTTGTGGCTGTGGGCGCCACCATCTTTGAGGGTGGGGCAGTAAATTAGCATATTCCCTTCTTATTGGCTGTGGGCACCATCATCTTTGCAGACAGCATGAAGATCAATTAGCATCTTCCCTCTTTATTAGATAGGATATGTGAAAGAAATATTGAAAGAGGTTTTCCAAAATTTGACAACCCTAAAAATTTGCATGATATCGAAGCAGGAATTTTGAGGGAACATAGGCAGGGTTAGGGAGTTTTTAGAATTGGTGTCCATGGAAAAGCATGGGGCTGCAGCTGGGAAAAGGTACATTTCCATAACACAAGGAAGCCAGGTGCAGTTACATCTCCATAAGACAAGGGAGCAGCAACAGTTGTATTTACATAAGACAAGGGAACTGGAAGTAGCAAGGAAAGGTCTATATTTACAAAATAAAGAGAAGGAAGCCCTTCATTCAGATGGAAAAGAAGAAAGCTCAGGGTAATGAAAGGACTATGAGGGAGGAGGGCCTTAGGAATCACTATAGTAACCAACTCGAAGGGGAATATTGACCAATCAGAGGGGATATCAGGCACCAGGATCTGCAGCCTTTATAAGTCATAGGGAGAAGGAACTCAGTGGGGCCCTTTCCCCCTCTCTACTTGGGAGTCCATTCTGTGGGACTGTTTCCCTCTCCTCAGGTGGGAGTCTGTACTTGTTCTTCAATAAATTTCCACCTTTGCTATACCACTTTCTGTCCGTGGATTCATTCTTCGATTCTGGTGGACAAAGAATCCGTGTTCCAATCCAAAAATTCGGTATCAACATTTCTAGTAAGCTATGAAACAAAAAGATAATTTTCTAATTATTAATAATAAAAAAAAATTATCAAAATTATTCTAAAAGAAAGATGAAATTATATTTCTTTATTTTTGTGTGAGAGAGTAGAAGGGAGGGAGGGGGAGGAAAAGAGAGAGAGAAAGAGAAAGAGAGAGAGAGATAAAACAACATTGATGTGAGAGACATACATCAATTAGTTGCCTCCCACACATGCCCCGACCAGGGCCAGTGTCCAACCTGCAACCCAGGTAAGTACCTTTGACCGGGAATTGAACCCATGACCATTCAGATGCGTAGGCTGATGCTCTAACCATGAGCCACACCAATCAGGGTTAAATTATCTTCCTATTCTTTGATAGAAAATATTTTTTACAAATTGTCTTCATATTAAAATGCATTATGTTATTTTTCTAGATGTAATATTTTTTTGTGTGTCAGCTTTGTAATATTTCTATTTGTTGTAATTTTTTTACTTTATTTTTATTGTTCACACTATTATAGATGTCCTCCATTTCCTCCCTCTTTGCCCACCTCCACTTAGCCCCTGCACTCCCCTCCTTATAACCTTCACCTTCTTTCATCCAGTCAGCCTCATGCCTCTCCCCTCTAACCTCTTGTCAGTCTGTTCCATGCATGCATGCCTCTGATTGTCTTTTGTTTGTCAGTTTATTTTGTTCATTAGATTTCACATATAAGTGGGATCATATGGTATTTGAATTTTTCTGATGGACTTATTCCTCTTAGCATAATACTCTACAGGTTCATCCATGCTGTCACAAAAGAGTTCCTTCTTTTTCACAACCACTTGGAAATCCATTGTGTTAAATATACCACAGCTTTTTTACCCTTGAATTTTTAAATTTTAACAATGTGTGAGTAGGTGTGCATTTTTAATTCATTCATTCCACTTATTAACACATTGCGTACCGCATAGAAATCTCTAAGACATACGCCAGGGACCTCACGTTTTTGGGCAAACTGCACGTTATTGAAATCATTATAACTACAGATCATAAGGCACTTTAGGTGTTGTTTTTCAATAATTATAACATTTTTATTTACAAAAACAATTAAACAATTAAAGCTCCTAGTACTTTTTTAACGTATGGTACTGCGTAAAACATTTTCCTCTATGAAGAGGGACCAAACAAAATTTACATAAGTATCTAGATTTGCTCCTTTTTCCATGGGCGGCACAAACTCTGCAGGCTCTCGTAGGAAATTTTTCCTTTCCACCCGCTAGAATACACGTAGGTTCATGCTGCTTCATATCACCTGACAACCTTTTGGGTGTACAAAGGCACGTGGGGCCACGTGTTCGGACCATAGGTTCAAGTTTACAACCACAGCCGTTGGCTATGATTGTGCTGGGAGGGCCCTGCCCTCCAGCTGGGACTTGCACTTGGCAGTGAGAGGACCCTGTCCTTTCATTAGTCCGAGGTTTGAACCTGGCCAAAACACTGTGACCACGCCCCACAGTGGACAAGACAGTGTGTTGACATCTAAGGTCCGTAACAGATGGGGCGCGAAACACGAGAAAACTCCTGAGCGGTACGCAATGTGTTAAGTATTTAACTTTTAAATGGTAATCGGCAGGTACCTTTCTGAGTAGTAATATCTTTTCTTTTTTTGGTTAGTGTGGGGTCAATAATATTTCTTAGAATTACTAATAAGTGGATATTGGACATCTGTAATTGTTTCTCCTTGACTCATGTTTTTTCTCACTTATTAATGTTTTAAATAACTATTATAAATTTGAATTTTCCCTTGTTTCAATAAATCTTCACATTTTGATATTTCAGATTACTTATATGGCCTTCTGAAGTTTCCATTTTATTTTTCAGCCTCTTACTGACTAAAAAATTAGCACTCACATTTTACATTCCCATCAATGCCTTCATGTCTGTTTGCACACTTTCCATAAACACATCTATTTATTCTATGGATAAATTAGTCTTTTGATTATGTAAATAAAAGTTTACTGTCGTTATGTTTTTCTTATCTATATATATACAAGGCTGAGCAACCAGCTGGCGGCCAACTGGCCAGTAGGTATGACATGCACTGACCACCAGGGGGCAGATGCTCAACACATGAGCTGCTGAGCTGTGGTGATTTGGCAGTGGCGGTTCTCTGGTGATGCACCCTGGAACCAGAGAGAGGGGAGCCCAATTCTGGGGAGAGTCACACGAGAACCACCCTCTCACAATCCGGGACCCCTCAGGGGATGTTGGAGAGCCAGTTTAGGCCTGATCCCCGCAGGTTAGGATGAGGGACAACACCTGCCAGAATGACCCCACTCACTCCGCAGATGCCCTTTGAGCCACAGCACCGCCCCAGGTGCATCTGGTTGGGGAGTGACCATGGAAGGTTGGTTCCAGGGCATGTCTGGCCCATCTTGCCCAGTCCTGCCTCACCAGCCACCTTCTAACTAATTTCCTTTCAATGTGTTTGAATCCATGCACTGGGGCACTAGTATTAAATAATCACTTATCTAGGGGTAGGGGGTCATTCATTAGATATATTTCTCTTCATTCTTTTCTTTTGTGTTGTTTTTCATTAAATAGTTAATGATGTGTTCTGAGTCATTTATATCTGAAAACATGGACTAGGCTAGTGGAGAAGAGGGTTCTGCAGAGTTCTGCATTATTTTCTTAATTTTTCTTCCCTGTGAAAAGAGGTTAACTGTGATGTGAGGGTCTGTTAAGGGGCTGTCCTGTGCATAAGTCAGTTTTAGAAAATAAAGTCAAGGAGAGTGGAAGGCACACCGGCAGACTTGGACTTGCTCCTCCTGCAGCATCACAAATAAGCAGCAGCATAGAACAGAAGCTAAGTGCATTCATTGGCTTTGGAACTAAGGCTTCCAAATCCTGGCTCTGCCGCTGATAAGTTCCATGAACTTGATCTTTCTGTACCTCTTATCTGCCAAATATAAATAATAGAATCTTTAACAAAGGGTTGTTGGAAGTAACATAAAAAACCTTTAGACCAATATCTCATACATAGTAAACACTTAATAATTGGTAGCTTAAAAGGGAAAACATAACAAAGAACTTTATTTTACTATAAAAATACTAACTATAAAGTTTATCAAAGGAAAAATAAAAGCCATGGAAGGTAGCCCAGTGTGTGACTAATTTAAACAAGATGTTCTAGAAGGGAGGATAATCAATGAGAGCTGGTGGCAGCCCATGAGAGTGGCTTGTGCACATCTTTTCCCAATTGACAAAACCTTGGACAGTCAATATCATTTTTTAATATCATTTGGTGTTGGTTTCAGATGTACAGCATAGTGGTTAGACAATCATACACTTCACAAAATATTCCCCCAATATTTTCAATTTTTTTTTTTACAATTGTATAAACCCAGGCAACCACCAGCCACAGTAAAGATACATCACCTTCACTGGGCCCCATTGCAGAACATCCCTTACTCCATTCCTGGCAACCTCTGATCTGCTGCTCTTTGTCCCCACAGGTTAGTGTATAGTTTACATAAATGGAATTGTACAGTAAGTAGTCTTACGTTTCTAGTTTCTTTTACTCAGGATAATGCTTTTGAGGTTCATTCATGTTGTAGTGTATAGGAATAGTTCATGTTGCAGAAAGGTATTCCATTGCACGGATGTGCCACTGTTTGTCTACCCATTCACTTGTTGAGTCACACTTGAACACTTGCTAGGTTCTAGGTATTAGAAATAAAGCTGTTATGAACAATAACATTTAAGTTTTAGTATATTTTTTTCCTTATGAAGAACTACTTTAAGAGCTACTTTGTCTCTGTATGTTACAGAGTTCTAAAATTACATCAACCCCTTCGGAGCAACGATTTTCAACCTTTTTCTTCTCATGGCACACATAAATTAATTACTAAAATTCTGCGGCACACCAACATTTACATGACATCTTTTGCTGATCTTATACACACATAAAAATAGGTATCATTTTGATTCACTCATACCAGACAGCTATTATTGTGTTGGCTGTTGTCATTTTTTATTTGACAACCTAGGGGAAAAGAGGTCACTGCCACTAACTAAATAGTCAGGTATTGCATGTTTTAAAAATTGTTGTGGCACACCTTCTGAAGAAAATCTCTGCTTTAGAGCTTCTCTTGGGCTCTTACCTTCAAGGAGTTATTCTCCTGATTTAGCCTTACTGCTACTGTTGCCTGCCTCTTTATACTGGTTGTAAAAAGTGAGGAAGAGGAGAAAGGGAAAAGGGCTGTTTCTTTCAGTAACTAAAATAATTACGAATGGCCAACACCATTCCTAATAATCATGAAGGCCTCCTGATACTCTCTCTGAACTTTGAGTTTAGAATTTAAGTTCTTCCCTGAACTTTGATTATTTCCAGAGCTTAGGCTAGAAGAATGTCTTTCACCTTTGCAATCTTTTCTTGGCCACAGTGTACTATATCTCTCAATGCAAACCCATCACCTTTCCTCATTTCACATATCAGGCACAGGACACTGTTAAGTGATACCATTGCTTCTCCATCCCATGGATTCATTTGTCTCTGATTCTAATCTTTACTGTCATCTTGAGTCTGAAGCAACTGTCAATTTTTCATTCTGGAATTTCCAAATTGGCTTGTCATCAATTAAATATCTTAATTCATCTTTGTGTATTATAGGTATACTTTTCTACACTTAATCTCTTCCCCTAGTTTCCTGAATGTTTATAATTTGCATATTTGTATTTTAAAACAAATGTTACTTTTTTCAAAATTAATATATATTATTAAATTGAACAATAGTTAAATATGTATCTTAATGTCTATATATGTGACTGTAGATATTACTTATATTTAATTTATTAACATCATTCTTTATGTTAATAAAAGTTTTGAATGTAATGCACTTTCATAGGGACAATCTAAGGTAATATACATTCCCATTTGTTTTTATTGAATTTAAAAGCATTTTTCCTGTATAACACCTCACAGACATTAAGAATTTAGAGTGGTTCTCTTTCTGTTAAAAATAACATCAGTTTACTTTGAGAACAATATATACATTCATGAACCATATTAGCCAATCAATAATTTATAGCTCTTATTTACACATAAGATATTAAACATATGCAATGTAAACCTTTAACTATGAACAAAGAAATGAATACCTAGTAATTAAAACATACCTGAGAATTTAACTAATGGAACATTTTCACTTCTGAGGTCAAAAGGTTATAGCTTACGTAATAGAATAGATTTACCCATGAACAAAAAAGGCCATTTACTCAGATGGTCTAAAATTCGTACTTTCTCAGCCTTCTGTCTCACTATGTGGATTGAAAGTTAAAGTGTGAATGAAGACAAATCAAGGTTCATAGCATGACAGTGAACTTGATGGCTATAAATGATGGTGGAGCTTCAATTTTGAAATTGTTTAATTTAAAAACTAAGCATTGGGTTTCTACACAATATTATAGGATTCTCACACTTCTTTGATTCAATTTAGAGGAAACATTTATAGAACTTAAATTGTTCCTGGCAATTCTACACTCTATAAATTTTAAGCAAATGTATTTTATACCAAACTCTTCCACATAGAGTACAGATAAATCTAAAAGTATATATATAATCATGAACTGATTTTAGCTTTGGGTAGGTTCAAGTGTGTGCTGTCTTAGCAAAAGGATAATCAAAACTTACAAAAATAAATTTTAAATTCTCAGCTGCTTGGTTCTCAAGTACAATGACTACTTAGATCTAATAAAACATAAAATTAAATATATGAACCAAAATAAATCAAGAGCGCATGCGGCTCAGATCCTGAGGCTGAACACATAGGTTTCACCTTTCTTTTTTATTCCGATATAGAGTGAGTTCAAAAAGCCATGGTTTGGTTCATCAGCTGCTTTTGATTGCCCTCTTTATTTTCTTTATAGGCATAAATGTAATAAAATCAAGTAGCCATGTCCTAATAAGGGAAAAGTGGTACACTTTTATGCTACATGGATTATGCTTGACCTGTGATTTAAGTTGTTTTGTTGGTTAGGAAACTTCTTTTTTGTTTTTCTTAATCTCACCCTGTAGCATTTACAAAATAATTATAAAATACTTATAGGGCCATGGCATTGGATAATGAAAGTGTTCCCACTCATTCTAGTTGTTAGGAGATTTGGGTGACAAAATATTCCTGGAAGTGTTTCATGATCTCCAAATTTGACACTAAGTGGTATTTATAAAGTTATTCTGGGGATATTTAGTTGCTCCTGTGTTGATTTCCGTTTCCTCAAGGATCTTGGAGGAAATTACCTCTTCCACTTGAGGGCCTTCAAAGGTCTTCATGTCTAGCCCCAATGTGCAGTGATTGGCAGGACCTCCAATTACCCGAATTTCACTAGTCAGGTAGAGTTACCTTTTATTAGTACACTTTATGAGCTGACTGAATTAAGTTAAATCTGTACATCATTTTTCTTTCTGGAAATTAAAAAGATTTACACTCACTGTTTTGAACAAGTACATTTTCGCTTGCAGCTGTCAAAACAGGCTGTCATTTCAATTATCTAGAGTGCCTATTAGTCAATTTTTAATAAAGTTTCAACTACTTTTTCCTGGTTTTTAATGAATAGCGTCCCTTGCACACCTTTTAAATATATGTTTCATGGCCCCTATAGAATTCTGAAACTTGGTAGAAAATATTAAATAACTTAATCATAAAATGCTTTACATTTTTCTGTGTTGCCTAGAGCACACTTCTTTCCAGCAGTTTTATTTTCTTTTAAATTCCTCCTTCTTAGAAAGCAATCATAGCAACAATAGAGGTTACAGTATTGATGAATTTAAGATAGTTACTTCATGTTCAATGGGGCAATTTATAAACAACTCATTTCATATTTAGATTTATCTATCATCTATCTATCATCTATCTATCCATCTATTTTCATACCCATCATCATACTTTTATTTTCAGTTATGACTCTCTCTTCCACCTTACTGTAAATTCCTTAAAAAAAATAAACATTCATTATTCTCCCCCTTATTCTTCTCAACATTCAGTAAATTATTATGAATATAATTTGTTTTCATTAAATTCTTCATTAAAATAACCTAAAAAACCCTCACATTCGGGTACACAAAGTCATTTAAGATATCATGTCCACTTCAGAGATATGAAAGATGTGTCCCGGTGCACTAGGCTACTTGATATAGGGAGAGAACTAACTTCTGATGTCCAGAGCATTAATGCAAGATCTAGTCCACTTCTCCATCTTGGCTGTCTTTGCTACACTATGTTCTTACTGCAATGCTCTCCTCTTCCTCATTGTATTCCTGTGAAAACCATTATTTGAGGGTCAGTTCAATTTTCACAACTTTCATGTAAATATTCCTAAGCCAGTAGTGGGTGCTGAACAACTTATAAAAACATTCAACTTATCATAATGGCAAAAGATGAGTCACTCCTTTGTTCACCCTATTTCTAACTTTGTTTTATCATGTTGCACATTCTTCTTTTCATATAGTTTTTTGTTTGTCTTATGGTATTTGATTGTTTTTTTGTCTACATTCTGTCTTTACCACTAGGTGATGATAAGCAAACCCCTAGATGTTAGAGACCAAATTTTGATCATCTGGGTCTTCAAAGCCACTTAGAAATTTCATTTTTTTTCAAATGGAATTTTAAAATATTGACCAGAATACTAAAAATCTGAAATCTGCTGGAATTTCCTATTACATTGACTGACACCTTGAGATGAAGTGTTAGTAATTTTTTAAAATTCACACTGCAGAGTACTGTTGGCTCCTTTTGTAAGTCTCCTTAGGCTCCCTACACATTTGAGCTCCATAGCTTCCCATTTTATCTTTCCAAAATTCTAATGACTGCTTAGTAATCCAGAGTCAGCCTTTGAGGCAAAATGACTTGAAGGTTCACCCCTGTTTTATCATGTATCAGTATTTCATCTCTTTTTATTGCCAAGTAATAGTCTATTGAATAGCTTTGCCACCTTTGATTATTCATTTGTGAGTTGATGTACATTTAGGTTGTTTCCACATTCATTTCTATATTCAAGAGTTATGGATCAGGTTACCACTAAAAAGAGAATCTACATGAAATAATGCTGCACGGTGAGGAATGTTTCTTGATTAGCAGATAACAGGGGTAGAGTTCTCCCATGCCTTGATGTATCAGAGAGATCAAGAAGCAGAGAGCACAGAGGACTCAGTGTAGTATTGTTCCATCAACAGGGCCACTTTTCCTTCTTTTAGAAACATGGTTGAAGAACACTTGGCATATCATTGACTTCAGATTACAAGCAGTTTCTGTGTTTTAATATTCTTCCTGCCACGTAATATGTAACTACTTTAAGCACTTGTAGTAGCTGCTGAGAGTAGTAATCTTACCCATCATACTTCTCTCTGTCTTCCTCTTTGCACCAGGGAAATGTCAACCAACTGTCCCGGGCTCACATCCGTGACCACCTGCACCAGAGAGGGATCGACTCACTTACTAGCCCTACATTTTAAATCCAAGATGTCTGTTATTAGACCAGAGAAGTGAAGTCAATAAAAACATTGCAGCTTTTTGAGTGATGCGGCAACATTTTCCAAATTGAAGAATGATGCTTTCACATAAGAAAAGGGATGGAAGTTGAACAATTCAAGAACTTAATTTCCACAACAAGTAGGAAGTTAGGATTTACTTCTCCTCCTGTAAGTTTAGCCTGATGATGCATCAACTGGCCAAAAAAGCCTGTTCAGATCATAACTCTGGTATTTTCCAGGCAGTTTAACATGCTGTAAACTCCTCTCCTTCAGTATGCCTTCTTTTAGTGAGCAGTACGATAGGTACTCCTTGTTCATGCCAGATATTTGAGGTTCATTCTAAAAGCTTCCTCTCTTTCATCTGTCACACTTAATGAATCACCAATCTTCAAAAATCTAATCTCTAAACATCTCTTGGAACCATCTGCTTCTCTCCCTATCACCATCATCCTTGTCCAAATCATCATCTCTCTCCTAGACACTGCAATGCTTTCATTACTGGTTGTTAAACTTCCACTCCTGACTACCTACTACACAGAGTGTACACTACAACTCCAGTGATATTTTATAAATGCACATATGACCATTTTACTCCACATTGGGTCAATGGTTTCCTATGGCTTATAAGAATGAAGGTCTTCAAAATTGAGGATTAATGTTTTACATGTTCTCAAGTTGTATGATATGGGGCCTGCACACCTATTTAGCCTCATTTCTTACTACTATTCTCCTTTTAAAACTGTATTCTTAAGTCATATAGACTATCTTTTAGATATATTTGTCTATGCTCTTTTAGCTCAGGTGTTTTTACATAGTATTCTTTATTTCTGCAACCCTGTTCCCAAATATTTACTCCTATTTATCCTTCTATCTCAATGTAGTCAGTTCTTCATCCAGGTAACTTTATCTAGCCATGAAGGTGAGGTTAGTTCACATGTTAAATATTTCTATGGCATGCTTCATTTATTTGTAGTTATTTAGAGCTGTTGTAAATTTTTGTTTAATATTTATATATTCCATGAGAGTATGGACCATGTATTTTTTCTCAATGCCTGTACAAATGCCTGACCCCAAAAAGGAGTGAATGAGCAGTTGTGGCATAGCATGAGTAGATGCATGATCACATTGCCATAACTTGCTGTTTACAATATTGTCACAGTGCCTTTAATAGCACGGCTTTGAAAACCAGTTCCTAGTGCAGTTTGCTTTAGAGCAAGCCCTAAAAATATGTTGATTAAAAGATTAATGAGGAGACATATTTTAAACAATAAAGGATTTTTAAAATACACACACACACACACACAACCAAGTCTGTTGCAATGTAAATAAAACAATAATCTGTACTTCACAATTAAAAAAAAGATTAATGAAAGTAAATGATGTCTTCCATGCCAGATAATTTCAATTCATTCTACTTAATTCATTTTCCCTCTTTCTGAGGAGTTCCATAGATATTGAATTGTTACTAGCTTTCATTTTTCAGTATATAATCAGATGACCCAAACTAAATGCCTCAGTCAAGTCCTCGAATAGAACCTTTGAATTAACCAGTGAAGTAAATGATAAGATTGTGGCTACTTAGTTCTGTTATAACTCTGTGGTGATGAGTAGCTCAGACCCTCTGTCCCTATATGTAGTATTTCTAAAAACTATGACTACTACCTACATCACTTCTCTGTTTTCTCTATCATCTCTCATTCCTTTATTGAGACCTTCATTCCTTCATTGAGGCCAAATGTTTTAGTCAATAAGGATATAGTCAAACACACAACATGGGTCATGTTGAATATATTATTAGCCCCTCTTGTGGCAAGGTCATCAAGGTGAATCAATATACACTATAGAACCTCTGATTTCATTCTCATGATCTACACAGGTAAGCTGAAAAACATATTTTGAGTTATTCTGTGTACCACCAAACCATGGACCAGGTGGAAGGAGGTTAGGGTAAGGAAGAATGCTAGAGCAACTGATGATACTAGACACACTCTAGCATAGAGGAAATATCCTGGTGGGTTAATTTTTTAACTGTCCCACAAAGTGTTCATAATAAGTTGACCATTGAAAGAGAAAATAATAAATATTAGAATATAAGTCACTCAAAGTTTCATTTCTAATAAAAGTAGATAAAATAAAAAAGGCATGAAAAATGTCACTTTAAAAACTAACAAAATGTCATTCAAAGTATCATTTTATTCAAATTAATAAAATGAAAGGGAGGAAATATGTCAATTTAAAAACTAATAAACAAAGTCAGTAAAGGTACAGGATACATAAGCAATATGCAAAAGTCTGTTGCAATTCTATAATACGTCACTAATAACAAGTCATTAGAAAGAGGAATTAAGAAAACAATGTCATTTACAACTGCACCAAAAAAATACATATGAATAAACTTAACCAACGAGGTAAAATACCTGTGAAGAAAGTGGAAGACTTGCATTGCACTGCAAGTGTGACTGGAGTCATAAAATATTACATAATTTCTCTCTCTCTCTCTCTCTCTCTCTCTCTCTCTCTCTCTCTCTCTCACACACACACACACACACACACACACACACACACACACACACACTCTTAACAGAGCTATTCTGTGTTCTATGTTTGTTATACTTTCTTCCTGTTTGCATAAATGGTTCCTATTTGGTCCTTGCTGAACTTTGCTTTCTGGATTGCAGATATGTTTTCCTTTTACACTCTTGGTCGCCCTCTTTTAATGCCACATCGCTGTTTAGCTTTTCAAATCTCAGAAGGACATTGAGGAATGTTGATTCAGTTGATCAGGTATTTAAAGCTGTCTCTAAAAACAAAAGAAAACAACGCTGTTTTTACTATTTGTTTATTTGATCAACCTTTTACACCCACAACTGTTCCAGATAATCACATAATCAAAGCCACCACAACTCTTTAGCATGGTGTATTAGTTTCCTTGGGCTGCTATAACAAAATCATGGCTTAAAACAAACTACATGGCCCAGCAGGTGTTGCTCAGTGGTTGAGCGTCGACCTATGAATCAGGATGTCATGGTTTGATTTCTGACCAGGGCACATGCCCGTGTTGCAGGGTTCGATGCCCAGTGCGAGGCATGTAGGAGACAGCCAATCAATGATTCTCTCTCATCATTGATGTTTCTATTTCTGTCTCTCCCTCTCTGAAATCAATAAAAATATACATCATAAAAACTATGTGGCTTAAACAAAAGAAAGTCACTCTCTCGCAGCTCTGGAGGTTAGAATTCTGAAATCAGCTTGTGGGCAGTGCCATGCTCCCGTGGAAGGCTCTAGGGAAGAATCCTTCCTGCCTCGCCCAGCTTTTGGTGTCCCAGGTTTTCCTAGGCTAATAACAGCATAACTCCAATTTCTGCCTCCATCCTCTATGGTTTATCTTAATCTAATATGACCTTACATTAATTAAGCATCTGCAAATGTCACATTTTAGCATTCTTGGTAGACATAAATTTTGAAGACGCTACTCTTCAAATCACTAAAAATGGCTAAACATTTTCCTTTGCAATCCAATCCTGGATATTCTGCTTTTAGACTATCTTTTTAGTAAATGTTGCCTCCCTTCCATTAATCTGAAAAACAAACATGATTCAGTGAAAGAAAGAAACCAACTAGTATAACATACATGTGCTACTGTAATGCCTTCCTAGGAAAGATGTATATGTTTGAAGTGAAACACATCTTTGTCTATGGATAGCCAATGCAATTGGGGGAAATTTGTTTTCCTGATCAAGAACTTACCTTTCAAATAATCACAGGCTAAAAATTGTGAAAGCCACAACCTGCATGGTTAGGGTTCAGGATCTGGAGAAGGGCCATGCATAAATGAATACACTAGACAAAAAATATGAATTTGGAAATCATGGTGGTGGGGGCAGGCAGAGAACCCTTCTCTAGTGGAAAGGCTTCACTGGGGCCCAGACCATGTTAGCTTTTATTCAATTTTAGAATACACATCTTGCCCTTAGTCAGGCAGGCAATCCGGTAACAGAAAGACTATCTTAAAGGTCAGTAAATATTAGTAAAGATTTACTTTGAGACTATTAGGTCAGGAAATTGCTTGACTCACCATTATCTTGGCAGAACAATCGGTGCATAGCTTTTAGCCCTTGCCAAAGCTCAAGGTCCATCAGCCTTCTGGGTTCCCTGTTTGCACTTTCATGATAGTGTAGACAATGGATAGATTCCAGCAAAAAAATAATTATAAAATTAATAATCTACATGTTAAATAGGTTAATAACTTATACAACAAAACTATCTATTTCTAGGAAATAGGTTTATAGTATTGTATTACTAATTTACAAAGATAAGATGTAGAGTAAAATATATATACAGCATATAAAAATAGTGATCATAATTTTCGCTAAAAAATTAACATGAGTTTTGTTGTTTTCTTGGCATTTATAAGGACTATGTGGAGTTGGTAAAATGCCTAAAGTTAAATAGCTGCCTTCTTTTCTCGATAAATTTATCTGCAGAAAATACAAAAATTTGAAATGTATCAAACTTTGGCATTTTTGCTAGACATTCGATTCAGTCCTTAATAAGGATGTGTATTGCCATGTGATGATGATGATAGCTTCTTCCACTGAGAGATGCTTTAAAGGTAAGAGACACTCTATTATCTCTCCCTGCTAGCCTAAATGCTGGATTTTATTCAAATTCACAAGTGAAATTTTCCATAACAAGTTAAAGAAAGAAACTTTAGAAACAATAAGAGCAGCATAGTACTTATTGAGTGCTATGTACAAAATACTGAGTACTCGTTGTAAGTAAGTTACTGCAAAATTCCAATAAACTAAAGATACACTTGACATCACTCTAACGGGAGACAGCAAAGGGCAAGTGGCAAAGCTCTAATGGTTTACATGCTGCAATAGAGCTAGGCCGTGGTGGCCAGGAGTGTAAGTGCAGGTCATTCCTGATCAAGGACAGGCAGTCCAGAGAGAGGCTTCCTGGGGAAGGGGACACCAAAGCTTAGAGCTGGGGGATGTTTATGGATTTAAGCAGAGGCTGGAATGGGAAAGAGACAAAACAGGAAGAGTCAAAAGTGAAAGCAGTAAATTTACAGGAGCTTGACGATTCTTGTCGTGCTCTGACATGCATTTGAATGTTCTTGCAGCATTTAAATGAGTAACAATATCCTATAGTTTCTATAATGCTTTAAAACGTTCCAAGTACTGTGATCTATTTTAGCGCAATGTTTTCTTATCCCTATTGCTGTAGTTGGTAGCCATGATATAGCTATCATCCTCATTTTACAGATGGGTCTATGAATTTGGACTCATAGATGTAAAAAATAAGCTACTCTGGATGTAACACTAGAGAAAAGGTTTTTCTTTGGTTTCTTCTCTAGAATGTTTTTTCTGTTGCATACCTATTTGGGCTTCTTTAGGGGAAAAACATAAAAAGAAAAAAAATAGGCTTTAAAAATTAAAACTATCTTAAAATAAAATAGCATGAGATATTTATGCAAGCACTCACTGTTGCTTGGCCTTTGAACAGTGGGAAAAAAGGACTTAAAAAGCATCACTGGACTGTAGCTATTGATATCCATGAGTTACAGAGGAGGAAGATGAAACTCAGAGAGCATCCAATCAACAAGTTAGGAGGAATTACTAGGCACAGCACTGGGCTCTATTCTTTGCTTAAAACTTCTGTGACTTACAAAAAATGGTCACATACTATGTTTTTATAAATACATGTGAAATAAATAACTGAATAGGATTGCATGGTCATGCACTGATTCAGACACCATTTCAGGAGTCTCTGAAGCACCAAAAGAAAATGTCCAGAAAAGGAGACCTAGAATGTGAGAGGAAATTTCTGGTGGCAAATTAGCCTTTACTTTGAAACCAATCATTGTCTTATCTCCTCCACAAAAAAAGCATTCCTCTTGAAGCCAAGAAATTTCAGCTTTAAAGATCCCTACATCAGCCTATGCGCTTTCCTTTCACAGGCATTGAGTATTGTGACAATATTTTGTTTTCCGGAGAATCACAGTAACTCTGGTGATTTTTACTTCGTCCAGGTTGTTGCCCAGTGTTCGACTGTGGAGACAACAACCAGGCACATTGTCTACTTCCGCCATAATTGCCTTAGTGATGAACATTCTATCATAGTACTCCATGTGAGGACGGTCCACTTCCCTCTAAATATGATATCAGGATGCTCACAATTTTCTGTCAAACTATAAACTTCTGTGGTACCTGGGCAGCCTAAGGACTCTCTTGCTTTAAATTGAAACTAAACTTGGTTCAAGATTAGAGAGTATAGCATACAGAAGAGTTCTGTTCTACCAAGCAATGATTTGGATGTCCTCAGACTAGGCAACTTTTATCCGTCACAGTGGTCCTGCTCAGGCCACCTGGGTGCCTCCTTTGAGAAGGCACCATGCCTTACATCAGGTGGCAGACTTGTTAGCATAATATTTAACTGCTAAGTCAAAAAGCACATAGTCACAGTAAAAATTATGTTTGGTATACATTAATAATAATACTTTATTTGAGAATTTTCTCTTTAGTTAATGATGGTAACTTATTTTGAGAAGTATATATGATATATATATATATATATATATATATATATATATATATATATATATATATAAAATCTTGGTTGTTGCTCAATGTCTTAACAAACTCAGGCAGAATCTGTATGAGATCTCTCACCAATAGTCATTTTGTATGTCACCCTGAGTCTATTCTTGGGATACTCCTTTCAATTTCCCACATCTGTCCTAGGATTTCTCTAGAGCTGAATACAGTGCTCATCTCAAAGCAATAACATTTATCCTTATAGATTGAGTCCGGTCTCTAAGCAGGATGTGGACTTAGTCTTCTGGGGTGGCCAAAGGCTGGCTCAATGTACTTAATGGTCTTAGAGATATTCTAGCCTGTTGCAAATTAGGACTAAGTCTATCTTATGCATTGCTATGTTTTCCTGTGAATGCACAATGACTGGCATGTAGTAGGGACTTCATAAATTCATGTTCAAGTTCAATGATTTAGTACTAAAAAGAGTGTTTTACTCTCTGCCTCCTTGTTTGGAGGGCAAAGTTATGCAGTGGGCATTCCACTCCTGCGTCAGTGAAATAACTGCAGTCCTTCTCTTTGAATAAGGACAATTGCCCATATGGATAGAGCCATTTCATTTTTTGTAATACAGCCCAGTGTGTTGCCTTTCATCTTAGGACATGTTGTCATCCTCTCTTGCAGTTGGAAAATATTTAATTAGAATTAAAGTGTTTCTCTATGTGATGTAAGATTTATTTGAGCTTAGTACTTACCTTTTATTTTTTTGATGGTGCATGTGAGAAGGACTTATACTCTTACAAATATATCCTGGGACAAGATGTAGGGGGTACTGATTCAAATGGCAACCTTATAAGGGATTATTGGCTGGTGCTGAATATCTTAGCATATCAAAAAAAGAAAAAGAAGTACATAGGATGAGACCTCCTGGATAAATACAAGGTGGAGCAAAAGTAGGTTTTCAGTTATGAGTACACAAAACAGAGTTTTTTCTAGTATTATTAATTACTGTATTATTTTCCATACAAACAACTGTAAATCTACTTTTTCTATACCCTGTGTGTATATTCCTCCATAATATCCTTACTGATTATTTGGGATATGAATTTTTATAATTACACTGGTCTGTGTGTAAAGTAGAGGGATAATAAGTATTATTTCAATGGAAGAAAGGTTTTGAAAATAATAATCCTTTGAAAAAGTTTATTTATTTGACTAAGGCTTAGAAAAAAACTATCTCCTTGCTGCCAGTATGCATTTAGGGTCATAAGGTCAATAAAAATTCTGCAAATGAGATTCCTCATTCTTTATTATGGGAACCTGGAGCAATATGACTGTGTGTGCATAATATTTATCTGGGAGTTATTTGGGTCTGAACCTGGGAGCCATATGCACAGTTGTTGAAGGTAACTATGTGGCAATTATATTTTTGAAAGTTGATCAAGAAGAGTGGAATTTAAGCATGCATATTTTTAGGTTGCATAAAAGCAACTCTTATATGCTCAGGAGATAAACAGAGAGAAAAATAGCAATTCATATTTATGCAATGTGATCAATTCCACTTACTGTGATAAGTCCTGAATGAGCATGATAGGGCACATGGCGCTCAACCACCCATCCATTTCCATTCTCAAGCCATCCTAGACTGGAAACAACTTGAGTACTATATTACAGTTTAAAATATGTGTATCTTTATTTCAGAATATTTCCTAAATATAAGCCAGCTGCTTCATCTGTTACTCAAATGATCAGAGTATTTCAGTGCCGGGGAAAATTTTTTCTTGTTTCCTGGTTGAACTTTTTGAGAGACATTACCTGATATGTAATGTGGTGGATTTTCTTAGCTAATTGTGAATCTACTTAATTTTGCATACACAGTGACGTCAAGATTTTACCTCCACATAAAATCATACTACCTGGACTTTCTTAGATAATTAGATTTATTCAGGGCCCACTGCTTGTACAAGTCCAGAAAGTTTATTTCACATTGTACTCAACTAAAGAGATTGAGGATGCAAAGGGCCTTACTGCTGACATCATAAATCTGCTTGTCTCAGGACAGTGATTTCTGAAATACAACTTTAGAATTTATTCATTTATTCATTAAATATGTGTTAACCATCAATTATATATTAGGCAGTATTCTGAACAATGAAAATATTAAACATTTTTTAGGAGAATATAGCACTCATTTAATGGAGTTTATAAGTTACAATTGAGTTTCCTGAATGAATCTTCTAGTGAACAAGAACTTACCTCCACAGCCATGAAGTTCTTTAATTGTATTGTGGCATAATATTTGTTTGATTTCTAATTCTAGTCCTGCCTATGAAGGCATAAATAATTTCTAATATCTTCTCATGATTATATCCCTTAAGTATTTGAACAGATTTTTCTCATCATTTATCCTCCCTTCTCCATTTATCTAAAAATATTGTCAATATTGACCTGCTAAATATGTTCTTTCAGGAATATGTTATATATTAGTTAGGGCTTCTAATCTACTCCAATGATGATCAATGTCTCCTTATAGTTTTTCATCACCCCCACTTTAAATTTTTGGTCCAGAGTGAAACATATTATACCTGAAATAAATTGAACCTGTTGAATGAGACTCTCACACCACATGTTTAGGAAGCTTTGGCCAAAATGCACCGAGGACTCAAGATTATATACTCTCACTTGCAAAGAATTTGGAAATTGCCCCAGGAACCTTATGGGATATATTTATCACATTTTGATTAGTTCTCTTTTATCTTGTCCTTTCTTTGGGAATTCTTGCTTATTATGTATTATACAATCTCCGTGTGTTCAATAATATTAAGATTTGAAAGCAAATCTAATCAGATATCAGTTGCCATAGTGATCTGAAGTAGCTCCTTTTTTCTTTTTTCTTTCCTAGAACAGTGGTACAAGATATACAGATTCATAGATGCTAGTATTATAAAAATAATTATCTGTCTTAGAGATCTGAATAGTTAGTAAATATATATAGGTATGCATGAATTATTTCTATGACATATTTTTAAAAAATGTGTTAGATAACTTTTCTCATTACAGAATTTAATTTGAATAATTTATAAAATATTTTATTATTACCTTTAAACTCCAACTTTCAGAGGTATACCATAATTGCAGTTAGTGAGTTAATTAGAGTTAAATTTTAAAAATCTTAAATCACAGTTTTCTGTTAGAAATTGTTAAAATATTGGAAATTTCCTTCAAATTTGGTAGAATGTTTTATGCTTGTCCTTTATTTTCAGAAATAAAATTTAAAGTTTTTAAAATATAGCTAAGAAAATCTATCTTGCCATGACTACATTACTAGGGAAAAATTGTTGAGTTTTATAGATGATGAGAAAATGTTGCTCCTTTAATTGCTTACATAGTGCTATTTATTTTTATGTAATTACATTCTGTAGACAATGCCACATGCTTCGTCCACACAATTCCAAAACATCTGGATGAAAAGTGGAAAGTATAGTAACAAAGGCAGATGGTTTGTAAATACAAGGCCAAACATCCAGATGGCATCAAGAAGGCAAAGCATGTGGATGACAAATATCAAATCTTTCATTCAGATGTCATGGTATCATAAAGTCATAGTGCATCAATAAACTCTTTTTAGTGAAGACAATGAACGTGAAACAAACTAGAGGTCAAAAAGAAAAAGGAAAAAAATTATTTAAAAAAGCATACAGTTAACATTAAATCTATTATAACTTTTAACAAAAATAATTTCTAATTGGTTGCTTCAAAATATAACTTGAGAATCTAAGCAAAAAAAAAACTTGGCTTATTAAGTTCGCTTTTTATTTGTAATAATTTTTGCTGAGTTTTTGATTTGAGAGAGTTTTCAATACAGCTCACGTGTGCAATAAATGGACTCAATTAAAAATTGCATTTGATTCTGATTAAAAGTTGCTTGATCTTTATTATTTCAATATATTGCCGTCCAGAATTGCATCTAGCATGTCACATTCAATAAACAGACTTCTTTGCTATCTCTGAATAATTAACTTTATCTTTGTCACAGGGAACAAAAAAATGAAAGCAGCATAGACATTATTAATTTATTCTTAGCATGAGAATCTTATTATTGGTGACCTCTTGTTTGGTGTCTTGTAGACTTTACATGAAGTTATTTCTGGCAGAAGGCCTCATCGTTTCAGTATGATCTCTTTGTTCTTAAGCCCTGAAAGAAATATAAGAAATAAAGTCAACATGAATATGCAGAAATGTTATTTAAATAACTATTTACTGCACATGGGTTCTTTCTAAACAACTGAGATAGGTAAAGTATAGAACAAACCTTTCACCTTTCAAAGAGTTTCTATAATATGAAAACGTGTTCAGGCAAAAATCCTATTTTCATCAAGGTGGCCCCCTTGCAGGGCTACAATTGTTAAAAGTGCTGAATATTCTTAGAGCTCTTTTATTGCTCTTCGCTATGGAGTTTTATAAGTTCTGTGAGAAAATCAGTCCCGTTGTTTTATAATTGCTATGAATTTAACTGTGTCCCCTCCCCCAAAAAAATATGTTGAAATCCTAACTCCCAGTCCCTCTGAATGCAGCCTTATTTGGAAATAGGGTTGCTGAATATGCAATTAGTTAAGTAAGATGTGGTGGTACTACAGTAGAGTAGACTTCTAATCTAAGAGGACTCGTGTCCTTATGAGAAGATGGCTATGTTGAAGCACAGTAACCTCCATCATATATAAAGACTGTTGTTTGAAATTTTAACCCTGCTATTTTTGCTTCTGTAAACACTTACTTGCTTAAATAATAGTGAAAATAAGACTACTCCATTCCAGAGAGGCCATAAACTATGGCCCAGACAGAGTTATCAGTTCTGGCACCAGACCAGGCCTTGAGATATGGTCTCATAGCCTCTTCCCAGCACACAGGGCTTCTTTCTCAGAAGGTCTGGAAGTCTCACTCCAAATTTGGAAGACAAAGAGCTGGAAAAAGTATCAGAAGGGAAGACATCTTCCATGTTGGGGCTCAAAATTTGAGAGAGATATTCTGCTCTGAGCTCGCTAGCGTAATAAAGATTTCTAATTAATTGGCTCATTAAGGCATCCTATGTCCCACTCGCTGATATACAATATAACAATGTGAAGATGAAATGACATTGGGAGAATGCCATGTGCAGATGGAGGTTGGAGTGATGCACCTACAAGCCATGGAATGCCAAGGATTGCCAGAAAATTACCAGAAGTTAAGAAGAGACAAGGATGAATTTCCCTATTGTTTCAGAGAGAGCTTGGCCCTGTCAAAACTTTAATTCCATACTTCAAACCTCCCTAACTGTGAAACAATACATCTCAGTTGTTTTAAGACACCTAGTTTGTGGTACTTTGATACTGAAAATGAATACAGTAATTAAATTTAAAATTTGATTATGTTATTAGGATTCATAATTTTATTGACTCCTTTAATTTTGCACCTACAAGATTTCAAGCTTATTTACAAAATCATAATCAATCATAAAATTTGAAGTTAATATCAGTTCTAGAAGCTAACGATGGTTGCAAAATATTAATTCCAAAAATTAAACACTTTTTATTAAAAAGGGAAATAACCTTTCCTAAAATGAAAAATTGTCCAAATTCCTGAGGGAAAAAGTGTATACGTGATTAATTATATTGACATCTGTGATCTAATGGAAGATTGCTTAAAATAAATAAGCAATTCTTACCAGGAAAATAAATTTTAAAATTTGGCTTTTAGCACAGTCTGTGTTGCTCAGTGGTTGAACATTGACTTATCAATCAAGAGGTCACGGTTTGATTCAACGTCAGGGCACATGCCTGGGTTGCAGGCTCTATCCCCTGGGGGGAGGGAGTGCAGGATGCAGTCAATCAATGATTCTCTCTCATCATTGATATTTCTACCTCTCTTCCTCTCCCTTCTTCTCTGAAATCAATAAAAATATACTTTAAAAATTTGGCTTTTAAAGACATTTCTCTAGATTTCTAGTACATATACTATAAAGTGCTAAGCCTTGTGAGGAAAATAAAAATTCAAATGATTTATTCTCCCTAATCCACTGATTTAATTGGGTTTTCAATTCTTAAGTAGAGTGGTAGCTTATTATTTTCAAGCATATGCATTAGATGCTGAATTTTCTCCCAAGACTTCTAAGAATTGTCTGCCAAGGCTTTAACATTTTCTCTTTCTTCCTGTATGTTGGGATACGCTCGTGTATTCCAGGCTTCCTACAACCAACCATTGGCCTAAACTACTGTTGATCTGATTTTCCATCCATCTGGAATCCAGCTTCTTCTGCCAGGAATACTCCCCTGAGCTCCCTTCATCAGGCCGTGGCCCCGTCTTTCACGTTCTGTCTGGCAGAAAGTGTCCAAGGAAAACAAAATGTAATATTTACACCTCTAAGCAGCTCTATTCTAGGATAGCTTCCCAAGTAGGAGATATCAGCATTCTGTTTAGTTATTGTTGCTAAAACGTACGTTTTGAAACTTTCTTGCATAACCTTAGAGAATGAAGAAGAGTCCTTGGGAAGATATGCACCTTGTTTCAAGAGAACAATTACCCAGAACTATTCTCTGCATGTTCTACTCTCCATTTCTCCTCCTATATTGTCATAAAATTTTACTTATTAATTTCTACCCCTGAGTTAGATATAGAAAATATATCTCTAAAATGAAAAAATGTAAGACCATATATATATAATAATATTGTACATATATTGCAATCCAATTAAGCAAAATAAAAATAACTATTTATTATCATTTAGAATTCAACAAATGATGGATATATATTCTGTAGTAACTATGTACCAAATAGTTTGTTATTTACTGGGTATTTTAAGGAAAAATTTAAGGTCTGTCAGGAGATCAGACCTTAGGGAAGGACAGTTAATCAAGCAGTTACAAAGCAGGCTGGCAAGTCAATAAGATGGATGCAAAGTTGTCTTGGATTGAAAGATAGAAGAAATAAACTTCCACAGTAGCTTGAGAGAAAAAGGCAAAAATTAATTAGCTAGAGTATGGGGAAAGTATATGTAAGATAGATAAACAATCATGTGGAAAAGCATTGAAAGAGAGCCAGGAGTTGGTCTAGTCCTACTTCATGTGTTAGTTTATCATGCATTGACTCCACCATTCATTTTAATACGGACTTATCATGTTAGGTCAAACTCAGTGCTAAAGAAGCATACAATAGGAACCCTGCCACGGCTTCCTTTTTGTTTTGAATAAAAATATAGCCATGCTGAGAAATAGAAATTAAAAGCACTCAGAGACATTAGTAGAGGCAACACAGAGAAGATAGTACTTGGCACAGGGCAAGGACTAATAATTTTGGACTTGGATGGAGGAAATAAGAAGTGCATTTCTGGCTACAGAAAGAGTATTTGGGAACATTCTGGAATGTTGGGGAGAGAAGAGAGAAATGCTTCCTTGTTACCTACTGAGATATTATCTACTCTAGAATAAGGAGACACAAAAGGTTATCAGTGAAATGGTGAAGAAAGCAATTGACAAGGCCTATGACTGGATATAATGAATAATACAGAAATAATATTAAGCAAAGGAATAATAAATCTAGTTAGAAATACTGGTCATTTGTGCACTGTTTAATGGAAAAAATAGGTTAAGATAAGAAGAAATGAGAAACAAGCTAGTAAGTTAAGGAAAACTCTATCTAGATGAGTTTGAGTGGTGAAGCTAATGTGAGAAATATACTGAAAGAAGCTGACCGTGCAGGAGGTAAGGTGAGGGCCTTATCTTCTGGAGACAAAGTAAGCCACAGCTAAACTGAGATGCTATTGGTCTTTGACAGGATGCAGACTAGAGGATGTTTGTCATGAAAAATAATCTGGCCTAAGAAAAGTTGAGCTGATCTTGCCTCTGTTGGTGAGTTTTCCATTGGTACAAGTTAGTTATGGCTAGAAGATAAATGTCCTATCTTCATAAGAGGCTATGAACTTGAGCAGTATGGTAGTATTAGAGCACAAGTGCAAGCAAAGCCCAAAAATTATATGATAAAATGCATTAATATGGACAGAGGTTTCATCCCACCATTCATTTACTCATACATTCATTCATTTGAGGCATATTTATTGATTAGCCCACTAACTGCAAGGACTATAAGTGCTACATATGTGACAAAAAGGTATGTAAATTTAGGACTAGTAATATACTCAAATTAACTAGATATTACTCATTAGAACTATGATTAAAATATTGATTTGACAGTAGAATATAAGATTGATATAATGAAGTGAAAACAGTGTTGGAGAAATGGATTAGAGATCAATTTGAGAGATGGATTAGAGATCAATTTTCTAAGTCATAGCAACTCTTTTGATGTTTAGAGAGAGAAAAGGGTATTCATTCTAAGGTTTCAAGCGATAGTGAGGATACAAGAGTGCATCAAACATACAATGAAGGCAGCAAGAGACATTGATTTCAATGTAGGAGAGGATAGTAAGCATGATTGCGGATGTGTTGAGCTTAAGGTTCAATGCTCATAAGAAAATTTAAATTAGAAATCATCAACCAACAATTAGAGATATGAGCACCTATAATAGAGAACTAAATAATGAAACCATTATAAAGAATGAGTAACTGAGGGAAACAATTATGTTTTTACCCTTAAACAGAATGAAGTAAAAAATACACCAGAATGAATCTATTGCTACTATGTATTAAAACTAATAAATGTTAAATTATAGAGTCCAAATTAAAATAATTATATTTAAGTTTACATGCCTAAAATAAAATCACTTCTCATTCTTACCTTAATTGAGCTCATATTTAATAACTTTTTATTTACCTTAATAATTTCTTCTTATTTAGAGAAAATGTGTTATGGTCCAATCACTTAAGCCATTCATAAGTTAATCTTTCTACATCTAAATTATTAAATTTTTATTAAAAATAATTCAAGTTGTATGCCCTAGCCAGTTTTGCCCAGTGGATGGAGCGTCAGTCTGCTTACTGAAGGGTCCTGGGTTTGATTCCAGTCAAGGGCACATACCTCTGTTGCAGGCTCAATTCCAGGCCTTGGTCGGGGTGCATGCAGGAGGTAACCAATCATTGTGTCTCTCTCATCATTGATGTCTCTCTCTCTCTCTCTCTCTCTCTCTCTCTCTCTCTCTCTCTCTTTCTCCCTCTCCCTTACACTCAAAAATCAATAAAAATATATATTTTTAAAAAATTTATTTAAGTTGTAAATAATATAGAATGGTTCCCTGGTATATAATAAAATAACATGGTAAACAATTCAAAACTAAAGTCTTGAAAAATAGAAAGATATATTATTTCAATAACTCTAAGACAAATTATAGAAAATTAGAAACATTATAGAATGCTACAATGCCAAAAATCATTGATCTCAGTTGGCTATCTAGTGCATGTAGCACCTAAGTAAGTGGCCCTATGTTCTTTCATATAAATCACACTGGCAGTCTAAAATGTAGTATTTCCTTCTGCACTTAACCAAGTTCAATGAGATCAATCATTGGAAAGCACCCTATTCTCTGATTTGTGTTAATCCATTCAAGTAATACTACACTATATTTTGAAAAAACAATAAAGAAAACCCTAGAATTTTTATAGATGTTTAGATTAAGTCAAAGTTCAAAGTTGCATAGAACCGTAACTCATTTATACTCTAATCTCTTTAATAGATATTTGGGAAAGATTAATAGATGCTTTTCTTAATACAGAAAATTTTCTTGCTCTAAAACATTCAGAAGAAAGTTTTTTATATATTATTCATTTATCTATTAAAACTTGTAGTTAAGAAAACTTTAATTTTCTTTTTAATTCAAAGAAGCCTATGAAACATAAAAAGGGCAAAAGGTATCAGAGTAGTTTTTTTTTTATTTAAATATCCATAATGAGCAGAATATTAAAGACTTGAAAAGTATAATTAGGTCAAATGTCAAGTTCTATTTTATGTTAGAATAATGTGACTTTGTAATGGAGTTCACAATGAGCTTCTTTGTTTTCAGAGATTTGGATTAATTTCTTCTGCATTCAGGTAAAAGCTTAGGTGGCTTATTTTGGGATGTAAATGTGTGGAAATGTTTGTCCGTATTTATGTGTATGTACCAAATCATTAAATTATTTGCAGAAACTTTAGTTAATAATTTGTATAAAGATCAATAATTGGCCCATTTTTAAAAATAAATGTAACCAATCTGCCTAATACAGATACATTTATTCATTGAAAATTACATTGTAGCATGGTATCAGAAGCAAGCATACTGAAACTTATTTCTGAAACCACAGAGGATAGAGAGGGCATACTAATAAAAATTATTTTATAGAATCTAATTTGCAGAATTTTAAAATATCATATACTGACTTGATAGAGAAATGTTTTTGTATCAGGAAAAATATATATACAACTTTATTTACAGTACTATAATTCTAAGCAAATGGTACTACTTGGAATGGCCATTACCATCAGGACAAGGCCAAAATGTTTAGGCTATAATAAGTAATGCTAATAAAATAATGTAGAATAACTAGGCATAGGAAATAATTGTTAGTTCTAAAAGCAACTCAGAAAATGAAAATAAAAACTAAGTCTTATATGCTAAGGTGAAAGTTACTCAAAATTTTCCCTCCTTGAAGTTTTGTGTGTATTTTGGCAAGAAAAAAGGAGAATTGTCAATAGGAGCTGTTCTTTCAATGAATAGAACTACAGAAGTGGGACATCAACAAAATTGCATTTTTACTTCCCAGTCTGA
Source organism: Myotis myotis (assembly GCF_014108235.1). NCBI lineage: Eukaryota > Metazoa > Chordata > Mammalia > Chiroptera > Vespertilionidae > Myotis > Myotis myotis. The sequence goes on from NW_023416379.1 coordinate 50,753,901, forward strand.
CACCATATGGAGACTATTCAGCTGTGGATTATCCAGACACTGAGCTTCTTTTGCCCCTTACCCTGCTGCACCACTTGTTACTATCTTGGGCAGTAGGTCTGGGGGCAGGAGGAAGTGTTGGAAAAAATTAGTCAGTTAATCATTTGGTAACAATTTTGGTAAAAAAATTGGTGAAATTCCAGAACTTGATCAGATTATAATTACAAATGTTTGAGGAGGGGTATTTAATTGTTGGCAGTGTTGGTGGAGACCTGGAAATGTTAGTTATGACTAGACAGATGTACTCTGGGGAGATGGGAGGGTGCACTTGCTATGAACAATAATCCCATTGAATAAAAATTTCATTCAGAACAATGGGACTCATTTATAAAATTGTATCATGCAAAGATAACAAGGTCCATTTTTCATTTTATATTTCTAAATTTAGACCTGGTACTAGGTAGATATTAAATTAATATCTACTAGAGGCCCAGTGCATGAATTCGTGTACCAGTGGGATCCCTTGGCCTAACCTGTGTGATCGGGCCAAAACCGGCTCTCCAACACCCCCCAAGGAGTCCCGGATTTGCAAGAAGACACAGGCCTGCCAAGGAACCCCACCGGTACACAATTGGGAAAGATTCAGGAAGTTGGCCAGCCGGGGAGGGACCGTGGGAGTGCTCCAGGGTGTGTCTGTCCATCTAGCTCAGTCCCGATCAACTGGACCCCAGCAGCAAGGTAACTTACTGGTTGGAGCATCTGCCCCCTGGTGGTCAGTGCACATCATAATGACTGGTTGACTGTCTGCCCCTTGATGGCAGTGCATGTCATAGCGAGCAGTTGAGCTGCCTTAGCATATTATTAGCATATTACTATTTGATTGGTTGAATGGCCAACTTGTTGACTGGACACTTAGCATATTAGGCTTTTATTATATAAGGTTATATTAATAATGAACCACTAAAGTTGAATAGTTTTCAATTGTATTATTTTTTAAATGATGCATCAACTATTACAGAAAATAATAACATAATTCAGTAAGGAATACTCTTCCTCAAAAGGTCTTGCACAAATTTTCCTGGGGAAAAGTAGGACATAATAGATTAGATATTAAGTGTTGGTGGAAAGCAATGTATCTTGGAATAAGCAAATGTAGAATCCGAAATCAATAAATTTTTAGAGAGAATAGGTATATATGCAAGAATTATTACCCTAAACTCAAGAGGAAGGTAATTTGGGGGAGAGAGTCAAATATAAAGAATCAGTGAAGAAAATCTGAAATAGATAGGAAAGTTTTGACGATGGGCCATAATCCATGTTGGGGACTTGAAAAGGAAGTGAACTTCACCAATCCTCCTCAAATGAAAAGGCATGTAAAAGGAGTTTAAAATATAGGGGTTGTTTCCCCAAACACATTTCAACTTGTTGGGATGAGACATTATGTAAAAGCACAAGAGGGAAGCTCAACAAGAATTGTCTCAAACAGAAGAGCATTTAGAGACAGGGAAGACCCAACCATAGCATGGAGACCCCAGGAAGTTGGACCAAAAGACTTGGACCAAAGAGCACCTGTCCATGCTCGGGTAAGGTGCATGCCTAACCAAGGCTATGGATTTCACAGAGTTTGGAAATTGACAAAGAGAGGTGCACATGGCAGCAGCAGTGTGGCAGCAAAAATAGTATAGTGCAACAGTATCATCAGTACTGTTAATAGGCAGCACCCTGTGAGGGAGAAGAAATAATACCTATCAGAGAATTGGTAACACTGAGACTCAAGCTTAAGACATTTGGATGCATTAACCACACTGGTAAAATGGGTGTCCATCTCTCCACCACCACCTCACCCCAATTACTTGGGGTATTCTTCTGGGAATCAAAAGAATGGTGTAGAGTTGTGGTTTGTATGTCTGGCGAGTTGTGGATTTCAGCATGACTCTGACAGATACTTGGACAGGTTTGCTCCCATCATTGTGTTTCTAAATCTTACTGAAGATCTATATCCAGAGTGATGGCCAAGGAAATCCATTGGTCAATGTGTACGTCTGGTTTAGAATTACAATGGCTGAATCTATCCATACACAGTTGTTGGTAACAAAGGTGTATTTCTTTTATTCTGTACTCTATTCTGTCATCTATAGAATTTTGTATTTTGAAAATAATGCCTCTGTTTGTGTGTATGTAAAACTTACATGTTGAAAACAATTTATAAGGAAAAAATGGAATTATAGAAATTTTTTCTACTAAAACATCCCTACTAAGGTACTTATTAATTTAAAACCTCTAATGATGAGTATTTTCTAAGAGGCAAAATGAAAATACCATTATGATATTAACTATATAAAAGACATATGCTAGAAAGGACTCTAAAAAATTAGCTAGTTTTTCCTCTAGCTTTGCTGCAATAAAAGTATCCTCAACAGCCCTGGCCAGTAGCCCAGTTGCTTGGAGCACTGTCCCATGCACCAAAAGGTTATTGGTTCCATTCCCAGTCAAGGCACTTACCCAGGTTTCAGGTTTGATCCCTAGTCGGGGCATGTATGTGAGGCAACTGATCAATGTATCCCTCTCTCACATTGATGTTTCTCACTCTTTCTCTCTCCCCCTTCCTCTCTCTCTGAAATTGAAAACAAAGCACACATATCCTAGGATAAGGATTAAAAAATGTTTTAAGTATCCACAGCAGATGGTGAATTACCATATGTTCCAAACTTCCAGAGAAAGTGTTTCCAACGCTTCAGCAGATCCACCTGTACAACGTGCAGTAACCCTTTTCCTTCCTATCCTTGCAGAATTCTAAATATTTTACTCGGTACATTGCCCTTCTGTTTCATAAAGTTTACAACTATAAATCTATTTTAGAGTTCATAAGGTACCATCACTCACTTATTAATTTACTGACTTCTACAAATCATTTGTTATCATTCCCATTTTATATATAAAAATTTTTTTAAGTTTAGTGATTTTCCCATAATCCCATAGATAGTAAGGGGCAGAGCCAGGATTCAAATTGAGATCGTCATTTTGGAAATCTGGTGGTCTGTACTATAATAAACTTGTTCTGTTTCTCTGTGGAAGGAGATCTCAATTAATAGTATGAATTCATTGATCCTGGGATCCTGGGATCCTGGGGCTATATTAAATGAAAAGGTAGAGGCAAGAAATCAGCCTGCCAAAAACAGAGGTATCCATCACCCATTATTTAAGAAATAAATGCACAAAACCAAAATTGAAATTGCAAAACCAAAGTGGCAAAACTCCTCAATCTCCTGCAACAGAGACAATTTTGAAACATCCTTGATTTTCTCTTTATTTATTTATTACATGCTTTCTGCCTCTATTTTCTGCTTATATATAAGTTCAAGCTCTTCCAAGCTCATTATGCTTCCTGAGCTAATTGAATAATGGTGGAGGTTTAACTTCTTGTCTAATAGATCTAATTTCTTGGCAGCAAGTCATTTTCTTGACTTTTTTCTAAATTCCTGTGGGTTTTGTTTTTTATACTTTATGATTGTAGAGTCCTAAAACATATATGGTTCAAATAAAATCTGCGCTGGTCAGGTTCTAAATGTATGGTTCATTTCCAGAATAGTGTCAGGTTCAATGCTTTTAGTAGTCATATTGGTCATGAGACCCATACTATACCATGCCTACCATTTAGTTAAATAATAAACATTTATTATCTTATCTAATAAAGAGATAATATGCAAACGACCATCACTCCAACACACAAGATAACTGCCCCCATGTGGTCAAAGATGGCCCCCCCCATGTGGACACAAGATGGCCAGCAGGGGACAGCAGTTGGGAGGGACCAGGTCTCAAAGGGAGGGCAGTTGGAGGCAATCAGGCCTACAGGGGAGGACAGTTGGAAGAGAACCAGCTCTGCAGGGGAGGGCAGTTGGGTGTGACTATGCCAGCAGGGGAGGGCAGTTAGGGGCAATCAGGCCAGCAGGAGTGGGCAGTTAGGGGTGACCAGGCTGGCAAGGGAGGGAAGTTAGGGGTGACCAGGCCAGCAGGGGAGGGCAGTTGGGGAGGACCAGGCCTGCAGGGGAGGGCAGTTGGGGGTGACCAGGCCTGCAGGGTAGGGCAGTTAGAGGCAACCCAGCCAGCAGTGGATGGCAGTTAGGGGCAGTTGGCCCAGCAGGGGAGTACTTAGGTGTCAATCAGGCTGGCAGGAGAGTGGTTAGGGGGTGATCAGGTTGGCAGGCAGAAGAAGTTGGGGGCAATCAGGCAGGCAGGCAGGCAAGTGGTTGGGAGACAGCAGTCCTGGATTGTGAGAGAGGTCCCAGATTGGAGAGGGTGCAGGCTGGGCAACCTCCCCCCCCCCCCCACTGCACAATTTTCGTGCACTGGACCTCTAGTTTTGATTATAAAATTTCAGCTAAAAGATGCTGTTGCTAACATTAAAGAAGATATAAAATAAATGGTAAATGCAAACTTATGTACAAGTGTACACACAGAAAGCACTAGGCTGAATGACAGAGAAATGCAAAAATTATCCATCAAAAGGCAACAGAAGCACAGATTGAATGGTGGGATGTGGGTTGTGGGGGGTTAATTGGGTGGGAAGAAATGATAGCAATATATGTAGCAATCACTCAGCTCTCAGCCTTGCAGAGCAATTTAAAAGGAAATCTTGTATGGTAGTTCCACTGACTTCATTCTGCTTGAATTATCATAGCAGGAGTCAGAGCAAGGGCTTCCAACCCAATCAGATACCCAGCAGCTGTTACAAATATCTAAAGCAAGGCCAAGATAAGATAGTCTTACTGGAGCACATGGTATGTAATACTCTGCAAGAACAAACCCCTTTCTCTTCAACATCTGTACCTCCACATGATTAGTACAAATGGGACATTCCAGTTGTCTTCATCAGATTTAGATGTTCCTAATAAGATGCATTTTCAATTTAATAGTAAGTTTCCAATCTATTTGACTACAATATGAAGCTTATAATTGAAAGCAGCTTCTGATAGTCTAACATTACTCCTACTGTACTTACAAGTTAATTATAATAATGTAAATTGGAAATGAAAGATATTCTAATCAGTTGATTTTTATGAGTAATGAGTTAATCACAATTCCCAGAAATCCCCTATACACACCAATTATGTAAATGCAACCTAAGTACAAAAAAAAAATACATATACTAGTACACCTATGTTGTTTTAAAATATTTGCCTTATAATTACAGTAATGACCTATGAGTGAGATATTGCCTGAGGGTTAATGACTGGCAAGGAAAGTACATCTGGCATTAACCCCAAATAAATTCCCTGTGCTTCCATAATTATTTCAAAAACTTTACTAACATATATAGACTAGAAAGAAAACCTTCCATGACCTCTGGGTCAATGCCTGCTCCTCTCTTGACTATTCTCAACTTTCTTAATTATCTGAAAGAGTTGTCAAAGACAAATTATGAATCTTTGTGAATAAAATGTTTTCTAAATATGAGAAATACTGAAGGCATACTGTATTGTCAATGTTCTTCCAAACAATGAATAGAACAATCGTCAAGGCAAAAAGGTGAAGCTGACAAATACCCAACTGAGAAGCAAATTAGCAAACTATTAGAAGAATAGTTCTGAGGAAAACACTCAGAATAAAGTACTATAAATATAAGCCAATTTAAAATATGAAAGATGAGTCAAGATAAATATATGATAGAAGAATGAGATAGTATAATAAAAGTCTATGAGAATGTAAAGAGAGAAAAGACAGAGAAAAAGTGACACTTTTTGAAAGAGGACATACAGAAGGCCCAGAGACATATGAAAACATGCTCAAAGTCACTAATCATCAGAGAGATGCAAATCAAAACAACAATGAGGTACCATCTCACACCTGTCAGACTGGCTATCATCAACAAACGACAAGTGCTGGTGATGATGTGGAGAAAAAGAAACCCTCGTGCACTGCTGGTGGGAGTGCAGACTGGCGCATCACTGTGGAAGACAGTATGGAGTTTCCTCAAAAAGTTAAAAATGGAACTCCCATTTGACCCAGTGATCCCACTTCTAGGAATATATCCCAAGAAACTAGAAACACCAATCAGAAAGGATATATGCACCCCTATGTTCATAGCAGCACAATTTACAATAGCTAAGATTTGGAAACAGCCTAAATGCCCATCGGCAGATGAGTGGATTAAAAAACTTTGACACATCTACACAATGGAATACTATCTACACTAATAATAGACAAATATGTATATTGACCATAGGATACTTGAAAGATATAAACTTTACCGCGGGTTCAAGGTACTAAAATTCTGCTGAGATCATTAAGGCATTGTCGAATCCTTCAGGTCTGAGGTGTCACTTCTAACAAGTTTTTAATTTACCTGTTAAATTTTTATTTATAAACTGCTCTTTTCTCAGGCAGTAAGTAAGGCAATTTCTCATATTTCTTTGGACAACAGTATTTCACAAATGTGCCTGATCAATAGTTAGAGAGCTTGCAAAAATTCAAATTTGTGGACACATCCTGGGAGATGATGATGTGGCGATTTGAGGAGACCTAGGAATCTGTGTTAAGCCTCCCCAAGTGACTCTTAAAATCAGACAAGGTTTAGAAACACTGATTCACAGCCTGTCACTCCTTCAGCACTTCCTCTGTATGCCATATGGTATTCTGCACCCTTAAAAGACGTAGCACACTCCGAGGGCTGAGCTCATACCCTGTGACCCTTGCTGAGAAGTAAAAAGAGAGATCAATGGCAGGATTTGTTTGGCTTTATTCAGCCGGAATTTATCCAATAATGGTATCGAAAACATCTGCTTTTTTAAAACAAATATGGATATAATAAAATAAGTGGTAAATTGCAGGTGAAGAACCATGTGGAAACGTAAGAAAGGAACTTGTAACTTGTAAGGAATCACTCTTGTAGAGCAAACTCTTGCAATTCAAGTTAGCCAGCTCAAGAAAGCCACCACAGTCCTGGGCCCTTTGATATGGACTTTTGTTGAGAAACCAGGTCACATTTGCCTTGTTTGTATATCACTTTTGGATTAATATCTTTGCTTTTCAATAATGCAACCCAGTCTTAATATTGTGTCAGGCATGTAGTATGATCTCAATAAATGCTTCTTGAACAAAAGGAGGGCGTGAAAAAATGAACAGATGTTTTAGGTAAAAAAAAAAAATACTAATAGTTTGCATTACACATTTTTTTACTTTATTTTTATTGTTGGCACTATTTCAGATGTCCCCATTTTCTCCGCTTTTGCCCCCAACCTGCCTTCCCTCTGGCCATCACCTCACTATTATCTCTGTCTATGGATATATTTTAAAAAATTTTTCCTATTGATTTTAATTAAGTTCTTGCTGAGTTTCAAACTAAACAAGATTTTTTTAAGGAGAAAAAAAAATTTTAAATCCTTCCCACAGGTTTTTTATATTCTTAATGGGTAAAATCAGAATACTAAAGATTATAATGTACACCCTCAAATGATGGCTTATAAAATCAGCCTGCATGAAAAGAAAGCTCTGAGATAAAAAATAATGGATTGTGTTTTAGATGTGAAGAGTAGAGACCATAGCTCTTTAAGCAACAACAAAAAATACATAATTTTTCTGATGACAGAATTGTTTTCATATTAGAAAAGTATTTGAGCTTGTGTCCCTCTTCAGAGATCAATTGATAAGGTCTTTGATAAACCTTAGTATCTGTGAACATACAGGTTCTTTCCAGAAGAGTCTCTTATTTAACTCAGGGGTGGTGGTGGGGAATCAATAATATTACAGAAAAAAAAAAAGACATTCTTATTTTCATATGGTTCTTTGAAGCTTACAGATGTTAGAATTAATATGAATACATTATATATTATCTTTCAAAATATAAAACAGGATGACCAGATAGAAACATTTATAATCTAGAACTTAGAAAACAACTAATGTAAAAATGTTCCTTTTGTTGCTCTCACCAGAAGTAATTAATTATAGAATGGGTTATTTTCAATGACATTTTTTTAGCTAAATATCAGAATTCCTCAAACTGTTTAGTAGAAATTCAATAGAACACATTATTCTTCAACTTAGGAAAATTAATGCTTCAACTTAGGAAATTCCATATACAGGTTTGGTCATTTTTCCTTAAGAATCCTATATCATAAAACCCTAAAATGCAAATCAACCCAACTGTGAAAGGATGGTGCTATGACACACACTGACCACCAGGGAGCAGACACCCAATGCAGGAGCTGTCCCCTGGTGGTCAATGCACTCCCACAGAGGGAGTGCCACTCAGATAGAAGCCAGGCTCATGGCTGGTGAAAGCAGTGGCAGTGGAGGGAGCCTCTCCTGCTTCCCTGGCAGCAGTAAGGAGCCCTCGGGGTCCCAGACTGTGAGAGGGTGCAGGCTGGGCTGAGGGACACCCCTCCTCCCCCAGTGCACAAATGTCATGCACTGGGCCTCTAGTATTATAATGATACTGATAAAGTACTATTATGTTAAACCAAACCACTGTGTTAAATGAGGGACAGGTAGAGAAGATAATTATAAATAGATGATAATTATCTAGAACACAAGGCCAATAAAAAAATATACTATTAAAAAAGTATATAGAATAAGCTAAACATGATCATAGCTGTGCAATCCCTAGAATTAGGTTATATATCTTGAAGCTGGAAAGAAATCCAGGTCCATGGAATTTAAAAAACTGAAGGGACTTAGAAACAATTGAAAGTACAAATAAAGCAAAATAGGCTCTAGCCAGTTTGGCTCAGTGGATAGAGCATCGGCCTGTGGTTTGAAGGGTCCCAGGTCCAATACTGGTCAAGGGCACATGCCTAGGTTGCAGGCTCAATCCCTAATAGGGTGCTTTCATGAGGCAGCTGATCAATGATTCTATCTCATCATTGATGTTTCTATCTCTCTCTTCCTCTACCTTCCTCTCTTAAATCAATAAAAATATTTTAAAAATAAAAAGTAAATTTTAAAAAATAGTATTTTTTCTAAGTGTAAATTAATGTAGCTCAATTTTTCAGGAAGTGGTATAATTTAGAAATTAAAAGGTGAAGGAAATAGCCCCACCAGCATAGCTCAGTGTTTGAGCATCATCAACCTATAAATCAGGAGGTCACAGTTTGATGCCTGGGTTGCAGGCTTGATCCCCTGCGTGGAGCATGCAGGAGGCAGCCAATCAATGATTCTCTCTCATCATTGCTGTTTCTATTTCACTTTTCCTCTCTGAAATCATTAAAATAAATATTTTTAAAAGGTGAAGAAAGTAGCTAATGAATATATATGCACATTCCATGCACATGGACAATAATTTGGTAAAGACCAGTGAAGGGATTGGCATGGGTGGGTAGAGATGAGCAAAGGGGCGGGGGGGAGGAGGAGGACTCCTGCAGTAATGTAAACATTTAAAAAAATTAATAACAAAAATTGAGTGAGCATTGAATATCAGGACCCTGCTACTGACACATTGGACAGATTGATGGACTGGCCCATATGATTCTCTTCATCTTTTCCTGCTCATTTAATCTATCTTCAAGAAACAAAAATGGATGCAAGCCTTGCTCATCATCACTAAACTATTAGCACCTGACGTTCATTCATTCTGACCAAACATCACAGGGAAATAGTGAGCAGTTTAGAATCCATGAAAGTTTTGGGATTTCTGTGGAAATATTTAACCCAGGTAATTTTTTTTTTTTTTTTCTTATTAGTGGGTTAAGTTGCTGGTGGTGGATCTGCTTAGGCTAGCATCGGTAATAAATGAAGCTACATACAGAAGTTGTGTTCTAGGAAAGTACATTAGTTTCCTTAGGCCCCAAGCTAATATCTCTCACTAAAAGAGAAATATAGAGACTTGTCTGGCCACTTGGGTGCCTCCTCTCTCTTATCTGGAGGCATGCTTTCCTTTGATAATAGACACTCATAAATACAAGGCCCTGAAATGGTGGGACGGGGAATACTCTGACTCCATACACTTTGAGAGGCTCTGAAATTCAATGTGATATCATTTATGTTGGAGAATGGCTGGAGATCAAGGGCAATCAATCCTGGTGCTTTCAAATTTATAGATATTTTGGCTGGAGGGACTGGAAAAAATTTATCCTTCTGGACTATTTCATGTCTGCTTTCTCCTTCATCTCTAGGTCTACATCCTATTGGAATAGTTGAGAAAATTTTTGTAGATAGATATCAGCTACTGAGTCTATTAGCAGCTATTCGATAATAAATATTCCAAACAAAACAGACGAAACAAAAGTAAAAATTTCTCCATTTTTGATCTATTAATATTTTATTTTATCATGACCTTTGTTATTTTACCATCTGGAGTAAGTAATATGTGCTTCACCTCTACCTTATTATAAAATCACACCACAGAGAATCTAGGTCATGTTTGTTATTATTCATATACACAGTAAAAATGCCAAACACTTTCCATTTGACATTTTGTAACTCACCATCCTTCTTGCCACTATTCTGTCTCCTTCAGGTTGACCCAAATGTGAGAAATAAAAATCTTTACCTCGTTATGATTAATTCTTCCTTTTTTCTAATTTTTCAATGACCTTGGACAGTCTTTTCTCAAAGAAGAGAAATAATACACACCCATTTCAGGCTGACACAGTCAGTCTCTTAGGCCTTTTTGTTCACGGATGGTCCTACTTCATCTTGCCAGTTACATCCTTCTCCCCAGGAAAATGCCTCTCCTCTGGATGAGCATTTTCTCAACCAACCTTCATTCTCCTTTTTCTCTCCCCACTTCTCCTATCTCCTTTTTATTCATGACTAGAGGCCTGGTGCATGAAAATCGTGCACTGGCAGGGGGTGGTCCCGTCAACCCGGCCCGTGCTCTCTCGGCTCGCTGATCCTTAGCACTGCCACAGAGGCAGAAGAGGCTCCTGCCACCACTGCTGCACTTGCCAGCCATAAGCCCAGCTTCTGTTGAGCGGCGCTCCCTCTGTGGGAAAGCATTGACCACCAGGGGGCAGCTCCTGCATTGACGTCTGCCCCCTGGTGGTCAGTGAGCATCATAGCGACTGGTTGCTCTGGTCCTTCCGCTGTAACAGTTGCTTAGTCTTTTATTATATAGACTAGAGGCCCGGTGCACAAAAATTTGTGCACTCGGGGGTGGGGAGGGGGGGTCCCTCAGCCCATCCTGTGCCCTCTCGCAGTCTGCGACCCCTCGGGAGATAACGCCCTGCTGGCTTAGGCCTGCTCCCGGGTGGCAGAGGGCAGGCCCAATCCCTAGGTGCAGCCCCTGGTCGGGCTCAGAGCAGGGCCGATTGGGGAGTTGGGGTGCCGCCCCCTGTCATGCACAGAGCAGGGCGGATTGGGAGGTTGCGATGCTGCAATGCCACCCTCAGTCACGCGCAGGGTAGGGCCGATTCGGGGGTTGGGGCACCGGCCCCTGTCACACTCAAGGCAGGGTCGATGGGGAGGTTGCGGCGCCACCCCCTGTCATGCACAGAGCAGGGCCAATCAGGGGGTTGGGGCACTGCCCCCTGTTACGCACAGAGCAGGGCCCATCAGGGGGGTTGCGGAGCTCCCCACTGTCACTCACAGACTAGGGCCGATAGGGGAGTTGGGGCACCGCCCCCTGTCACACACAGAGCAGGGCAGATCAGGGGGTTGGGGCGCCGCCCTCTATCACCCACAGAGCAGGGCCGATCAGGGGGTTGGGGCACCGCCACTGTCACACACAGAGCAGGGCAGATCAGGGGGTTTGGGCGCTGCCCCCTGTCACGCTGATCCCGGTGCCGGGAGGCCTAGCTGCTCCGCTGATCCGGGTGCTGGGAGGCATTTTACCCTTTTACTATATAGGATAGAGGCCTGGTGCATGGGTGGGGCTGGCTGGTTTGCCCTGAAGGGTGTCTTGGATCAGGGTGGGGGTCCCCACTGGTGTGCCTGGCCAGCCTGGATGAGGGGATGATGGCTGTTTGCAGCTGGTCACACACCCTTCAGGGTGGGGGTCACCACTGGGGTGCCTGGCCAGTCTGGGTGAGGGGCTGAGGGCTGTTTTCAGGCTGGCGGGTGACTGAAGCTCCCAACCGCTCCTTTTTTTCTTTTTCTTTTTTATTCTGGGCCAGCTTTAGCTCTGGCTCCAGCTCTGAGGCCTCTGCTGCTGAAAGCAGGTATCTGGTTTGTTTGGGTTCTATAATCGAAACAATGTATAACTCCAGCTCTGAGATCCAGGCTCGCTGAAAGCAGGTTTCCTGGGGGTTTTTTAGCTTCTATATTTGTTATAATGTTTCAAACTGCAGGCTCAGAGGCCAGCAAGGCAGGTGGGGAACGTTGGAGTCCTCGGTCACTGAAGCAAGCAAGCCTCATGTTCGCTTCCAGCTGCCTGGCTGCCGGCCGCCATCTTGGCTGGCAGTTAATTTGCATATCGCCCTGAATTGCCAGTGGGAAGGGTAGCGGTCTTATGCTAATTACCATGTTTCTCTTTTATTGGATAGGCTTCCTTCCCTCCACCAATTTTTCTTTTAAAAATATCCTTTCATGCCGAGGCCGGTTTGACTCAGTGGATAGGGCGTCGGCCTGCGGGCTGAGGGGTCCCGGGTTCGATTCCGGTCGGGGGCATGTGCCTGGGTTGCGGGCATATCCCCATGGGGGATGTGCAGGAGGCAGCTGATCGATGTTTCTCTCTCATCGATGTTTCTAACTCTCTATCTCTCTCCCTTCCTCTCTGTAAAAAATCAATAAAATATATTTTTAAAAAAATATCCTTTCATAATCTAAGGTGGGATTCTCTTTATTCTTTTAATTTAAAAAAATGGAAATTAGAAAATTCCCGACTTCTCTTAAAATATATATTACAACAATAGAACACTTACCCTAATCTAAAGAAATTTTAACACATGAAATAAGATCCTTCACTTCTTAGTGACATATTTGTGATAATTCATAATAATAATAATAAATGCATAAGAGTAAATCCCAAAATGCATCCTTCAAAGAACAACAACAATGTGTCCAGTGTGTACTGTAATCAGATGATGTTACACTGACTGATTGGTTAATTGATTTTTGGTAATATGTAAGACTAGTCATAATTTTAAGAAATAATAAAAAATATCAAACCTAGTAGAAAGCACATAACCAACCAAACAACACATAAAAATGGAGAAGTTACAATATTAATTGTATACTTTATATCAATAATATTTTTAGAGGCAAATCAAATTTTTCAGGAAGCCCAGAGGGAAGGGTAGGGGAAGAGATTAACCAAAGAACTTACACACACATATGCATAACCCATGAACATAGATAATAGTATGGTGAAGGCCTGAGGAGGGGGCAGGAGAAGGGTTAAGGGGATCAATGTGGGGGTAAAAGAGACATCTGTAACACTTTCAAAAAGAAAGATAATTTTTTTTTCATGAAGCTAACGATTTGGTTTCATGACTCATAACAGCTATTAATACTAGATTAAAAATATATAGAGTTAAATTTTTATTCAATAAAAATGAGTAGAACAAAAAATTATAAAATAAATAATGTTCTCTCTTGGTTGTTATCAATTATAGCCAATTGTTAAATTATGTACCACATTACATAACATTTATTTCCAAATATTAATTGATAAATGCATTAAAATAGTTCTATATTTAGAAAATTAGAACTCTAGGGGGGAAAGCTTTGACAAAAGCCATTTAAAGTCCTATAAATTCTAGATAACAGAACATGTAGTTTGCATTTGATGAAAATAACAAGACATTGCTTTTCTAATAGTGTTATCTCAATTATTAGAAAAAAAAAGAAACCATTTAGTTTTAACAGAAGAACTGAAACTGAGGAGCAATAAAGTGAACTAGTTGTCCCCATAGTGATTGAGATGGTATAATATACACCAGTTACACCTTGTATAAAACTACTAATATTTTGTTCATATGCTGGAAATTTGGGGGGGAGAAAGAATTTCAAGTTACTGGCCATATTACCCAGAGAATTTCTAACTAAAATGTACATTATTCAAATGCATAAGATCAATAGGACTGGTGATGGTACATGGTTTATGTTCATTTTATATGAGTAACCTAATAATATGAATTATACTAGAGGCCCAGTGCATGGATTTGTTCACCACTGGGGTCCCTCAGTCTGGCCTGTGCCTCTTGCAGTCTGGAACACTTTGGGGAATGTCAGCTAGGCCTGCGGGGATTGGGCTGAAACTGGCAGTCCAACATCTCCCCAAAGGATGTAGTAGTGTGCGAAGCAGCAGGCAGCCAGGGACCACACCACTCCAGCCCATCCCGGTCCTGCTGAGCCTGCCGCTGCTGCTCTGCTCAGTAGTGCTGCCTTAGGTCAGAGCAGCACTCCTGCTGTGGGAGCACACTGACCACCAGGGGGCTCCTGCATTGAGCGTCTGGCCCCTTGGTGGTCAGTGCATGTCATAGCAACCACTCAACCAATCATTTGGTCACTTAGGCTTTTATATATATAGATTGTAATTTGTGTCAATGGTTATGTCAGTTATGGGCCGATCCTTGTATTCTCACTAAGTTCAGCAAGTGTCCCAAATAAGCTACTATGAAAAATGGTGTGATGGGGTTAGCAGCACTCTTTATAGATTATCTGACTTGGTGCATAAGAAGAAAAACTAGCACATATCCAGTGCTTTCTGTCATTTAGGAATGGCTAATTTTCAGAACAAATTTCTCTAGCCTTGACCAAATGGGAAAGGAAAATAAAGTTGGAATCAATTCCAGGAAACTACTGCAATCCCTGACATTTTTATGCAATTTAAAGGCAAGTTGTATAACTTATAAAATCTCAATTCCTTAATTTTTCAAGTGGACAAGGTAACATTTACAATCACTCAAGGAAGCTTGGAGAGGTTTAATGAAGTGACATATCTAAAATGTTATCTAGGAAAAATAGTTTTAGTGTCTCTGCAGATAATATCTCAGCTTGACTGGAGAAAAAAAAGATATCACAAGATATCATTATGATAAAGCAATGAACTACCACCTGCAGGAAACTGGCTTCATGAAAGGCAACGACAAAGAGCACATCAGGATTACATGAAATCGATCAGAGGCAGACAGGAAGAACACAAGCCAGATGAAGTGGAGTCTTTCATGAGAGACAGGAGAATATATCAAAGCCATCCTTGCTAATTTCAAAAGCCCACTCCCTTCTCTAGAGGTGAGAACATTACTTCAGATAGCATGCTGGCTCCACTGGACTTCTGTGAAGATGCTGAAACCCCATTGGTGGATTTCTTAATGAATGTTTTAGAAATCAAAGGGCCAGCAAGCCTGAACACAATTCATTTAGCTCACCAGTGGAAGACAGTTGAGTGCCAAATTTTCCACATTTACTGGTATTTCTCCATCAGGAACTTGCTATTTATATCAGCTGGACCCTCATTTATGTATTTTAAGTCTGATATTAATTTAAATGCTACTTTTCAAAGAAAAGGCTACATATTTTTTCTTGAATTACAAAGAGATGTCTTTGCAAAACAAGACAAAATAAAACAAGCCAGTTAAAAGTAGAAGCCATCTATCCTCAAATGGCTAAATGGAAGGTAGGAGAAGGAATGATGGCCAAAATGATGGAGGAGATGGATCATAGGTCATAGAAATAGCTTCATGGAGGTAAATATTTTTTCTAGGAAGAGCAGATTCTGCAAGAACATCTGTGTAAGTTCTGGAATCCTGTGGGTAAGCTCAGTAAAGCATCATGCGATCCAAGCACCCTGAGTCGTAGCTTATTAGTGGAACCACGCTTATTAGTGGGAAAAGCATCCTGCAAAACCTCATGGTGCTCAGTGTTCATGGGCCAAGGACAAAGCCATGGGAACGAGGCATATCCAAGCACTTGTAGTAATGGAAGAGGACTGCATATAATTGGAATCCCAATAGACGTAAGGATTACTGCTCAGCTTTAAGTGGTTGTATCCTGCGATGTCGATAGAAAAGCTGAAACTGTCTACCGATGTGATAGTAATTTATCACCTAAGAATTACAAACTCTCCAACTTGAATGAATATCAGAGAGAAAGTAGATGAACAAAATACATTACTTGCATTTTTATTGGTGCCTCCTATTTGAATTCTTTCTAGTAACAAGGATGCTTTGAAATGCCAATGGGAAAATTGGGATAGTTGAAGATTATTATAACCAACTCACTTAACTATAAAAGTTGCACTTAAACATTTTGAGTTCCCACCAACCTCCTTTATGAAATTGGGTAAACAGAAAATAGAATATGCATACTCATGAAGATAGAGTTAATGTAGTTTCTATGGAATATTCAAAATATGAGTTCCTTGGTGCCTTCTTTCTGTAGTGCGTTGATTGGAATGACATTTTTCAGAAAGAGTGTCCATAACAGCCAATAAAAAAAATTACTTCATCTTTTCTATTGTCTTAGTTTATAAAACACTTGATTCAAGTGTTTAAAGACTATGTCTTTAAAATAATATGCTTTATTGTTATCATCTGTGTTCCAAGTGGCCCCTGAGCTAGGCTATGATAGGCACTTCCACTTCAAATAATAACAGTCTTTTCAAAATACATAAAAGGGAAAAGAGCTAATGGATAAATGTTCTCAGTTTTATCTTTTTCCCATATATATTTTCTTAAACACTCAGTGCCTGCTATCAATTATCTTAGTAATATTGATACACACTGAATGGTCAAGCACCAAAATATAAGTAAAAAATGAGTATGGTTTTCAATATTTAGATATTTTGAGATTTGCTTGCTTGTGGTAGTGACTTAACTTTGCTGAAATAAAACAGCGTCATATTTTCTTTTGGAAAAATTAACTCCTATTTAATAAAATTAAATTTACCATCATCATAAAACATGATTTCTTAGGCCAAACATACCAAACTCTCGGCCAGCGGGCCGCATGTGGCCCACAACAAATATTTTTGCGGCCCAGTCAATATAACGGTAGGTAAGAAATGTTTTAATAAAAATTTTGTAACTTAATTTTTACAACATTCTGTTATACATAATTATTAATAACGAACTACAACATTCACTATTGACTGATTACTATAACCGTGTTGCATTCATTTCCCTTATGTGCCTTACGCACAGGGGCACCATTTCTCTCCACTAATACTAGCAGCGAATGTTTTAGCAGCTGATTGCCACGTCATTAATCTTGTACTGACTTGCTTGATGTGTGCAACAGGAGATTATTTTGCTTCCGGAAAACAAGAAAAATAGGTTTATTTGCATTAAGCTTATTAATTTGTACAGTTATTCAGTGTCTGGTAAGTTAATGTTCAAGAAAAAAATATTAATTCTTATTAAAATATTCTATTATTCTATGTTAATGATTACTCATTTATTTCAGCCCTTTGTATTCAGCGTGTCTCTATTGAAATAAACCTACGTTTCTATGAAAATTGAAGCTTTTGGGTTTTTTGTGGACCACATAAACTTAAACCTTGTTTATTTGGCCCGTGTTAGCCTTTGAGTTTGACATACTTATCTTAGGCCAAAATATGGTTTTCAAGTATCCTGTTATCTAGGTGAATGCAAAAGCCTTGAATATGATTTAATATTGAGTTCTAGTTACATCTAGTAAATAGCACAATAAAACGGAAATCTTGGTCATACACTTTGAATTCAAAAATTTTTGTATTTGCTTGGTTATTTGAGTGCCAGGAAAGGGAATAGCATAGATTCATAATTAAGAAAGCATGATGAACAGGGAATCATAACAAAGAAAGCATGATGAAATAGCATAGTTTGATAACAAAGAAAGCATGATGATCGATACCCACATAGTTGATCAAACATTATTCTGGGGGTTACTGTGACAGTGTTTTTGGATGAGATTAACATTTAAATTGATAGACTGAGAAAAGCATATTCTCCTCCATAACATGGGTGGGCCTCATCTATCAGTTTAAGGCCTGAGTAAAACAAAAAGTCTGACCTTCCCATGAGTGACATAATTATTCTTCTCCAACAGCCTTTGAACTGAAACATCAGCTCTTCTCTTCCTGGGTCTTCCTGTCGGCTTTCAGACTAAAACTACATTATCAATTTTGGGGGGTCTCCAGCTTGACAACTCACCCTGCAGATTTGTCAGCCTCCATAATCTCATGAGCTAATTTTTATAATAAATACCTTTTATATGTAAAATGTATATGTAAATTATACATAGAATTTAAGTAATATTATATACTACTAATAGTATGTCTATATGTGTATATACTACAATAACAAGGAAAGGATATGGCATATATACTTCCCTTCTTGTATTTTTCAGGGTCCTCCAAAGTCACAGAACCAATAAGATAGTATGTACGCCCTTGAACAACATGCATTTGAACTGAACAAGTCTACTCATATGCAAATTTTGTTCAATAAATATACAGGCAGGCCTCTGAATCCCTGGGTTACATTTTTCCAACTCAACCAACCATGAATCAAAAACAGTATTTTTGATCAATAGTAGGAAATATGGTAATGTGGAAGGTTGACTGTATACATTGTTCTAAGCCATTTTATATAAAGGACTTTAGTATCCATAGATTTTAGTGTCTGCAGGGGTCTTGAAATCAACCTCTTATGTATAATGAGGGACCATAGATAAGTTCTGTGGGAGTCAAAAGTTATATGTAGATTTTTAACTGTCATTCCCACTAACCTCCATGTTATTCAAGGGTCAATTGGATATATTAAAGGATAGATAGATGATAGATAGATAATTGACAGATATTCTGTATTCTAAAACATTAAAATATGCTTTTTAACTTATACTGTTTTTTCACAAGCATATAAAGTTATAATACATAATTTGTATATTCATGTTTGTTAGTTTTGTAAATGTATATCTAGCTGCACTTCTAGGAGTTATCTGGTCTAAAGATGGCTTAAAGATGGGAAAAGTAAACTCCTTTTATTTGGAAATTAATGTGTTTGTGCAATCACAATGATCAATCTATTCTTGGTAGGATGAATTGGTAATTTTTTCTTTGCCATAAGATCTAAAGGATTATTTTCATAGGTCATAAAATGTCTTCCACATCATTTTCCACCCAAACATTCAAACTTAAGAAACAATATATATTAAGAGTTCCTGATGAATTTGTATTTTCTGTTAAATTCTAATTCCAAAATTATGGTTACTAAGTTCATTCAGATATTGCTATATGAAGAGAGCAAATGAAAATTTTATTCTATTTGAAATAAAAATGTCTTCAACAATTCCAAAGTGATCAATGTTTTCTGAGAGTCTATCCTCTGTACTGTGTATACATTTAATAATGCAAAATTATAAAAAGCATCTTGGGTTGCCTAAATTATTTTTATGTTCAAATCATCTGTCTTCTCAGAAAGGAATACAGTGGTAAAAATCTGGAAAACACAACAAAGAAGGAAGAAAGTAATAATAGGTACATCAACCATGAAGGGTGTGTAGAAGAATTGAGGAATAGAAATGACACAGTTGTTTGGTAGGTTGCCCATAGCAACTAACATAAAGCTGAAGGTCAAAAGTGCTATTCAGGAAATATATTATTTATTAAATGTTAATCAAAGTGTCTCATATGCATGCTTCCTGGGATAGAGAATCAGTGTTGCATAATGTTTAAGAATATTTGCTCTGGATCATTTCTTTGATTAATTTTATTTGTCAATTTGGCTGAGCCATAGGATGCCCAGATATTTGGTAAAACATTATTCTGGGTGTTTTTATGAGAGTGTTTTGGCTAAGCTTAACCTTTAAATCAGAAGACTTTGAGTAAAACAGATTGCCCTCCATAATGTGGGTGGGCCTTATGTAATCACTTGAAAGCCTGAATAGAACAAAATTATGACCTGCCCTGAACAAGAAAGATTACTCCAGCAGACTACTTTCAAACTTCATTTGCATCACCAGCTCTTCCTGGTTTCTCAGCAGACTGCTTTCAGATTTGAACTGGAACCAGATCTCCTGATCTGCAGCCTACCAGTCTTAGGAATGGAACTGCAATATTTGCTTTCCTGGGTCTCAAGTCCACTGAGTTACTCTTCATATTTTGACTTGCAAGCTTCTTTAATCACATAAGCCAATTCTTTATAACAAACCTACAGCTGAAATATTTTTTTTATAGTTAACAATTGAATCTTTCCCTGTAAGATCAAAACAAGGATATCTACTCTTATTGCTTCTATTCAACATTGCATTGAAGATTCCAGCCAAGGCAATAAGGTAAGAAAAAATATATAATGTCATCCAGATTAGAAAGAAAAGGATGAAACTGTCTTTATTAGGAAATGAAATGTTATCTATGTAGGCAATGTGATAGAACCTATAAAAAAAAGCTACAATGACTAATTTGTAAGTTTAATAAGGTTAAGGCTGCATGATTAATATATAAAAATCAATGGTATTACTAAGTTCTAACAACAAAAATCAGAAAGTAAAATTTTAAATGTCACAACATAAGAATATGAAATACTTAGAGATAAATCTAACATGTGAAAGCCTGTACAATGAGAAAAACAAAATGTTGCTGAGAGAAATTAAATAAATAAATAAATAAGTGATTCAGAAGATTCAATATTGTAAATATGTCAATTCTTTGTTAGTTATTGTATAGATTCACAGCAATCCCAATCAAACTCCCAGGAGGATCATTTTTTTTTGGTATGTATGTGGCAAACATTCTAAAATTCAAATGAAAATGTAAAGGTGCTAGGGTAGCCAAAACTACTTTGAAAGAGAACAAAATTATAATAATAACACTATTTGATCAAAACATTTATACTTACCTATAGTGATCAAAAAAATATGCCATCAATGAAGAGACAGACTTAGAGACAGACTTAGAATCCATAAATATATACATGGAAAATTGATTTTCTAGAAAGGTACAAAGGAAATTGAGTTTAGAAAGGATATTCTTTTCAACAAAGTAAAATCACTATGAGATACCATCTCTTACCTGTCAGAATGGCTATCATCAATAAATCAACAAACAAGTGTTGGCAAGGATGTAGAGAAAAGGGAACTCCAGTGCATTGATGGTGGGAATGCAGATTGCTGCAGCCACTGTAGAAAGCAGTATCAAATTACCTAAAAAATTGAGAATAAAACTGCCTTTTGACCTAGCAATTCCACTTATGAGAATATGTTCAAAGAAACCTGAAACACTAATTCAAAAGAACATATGCTTTTGTTCATTGCACCATTATTTACAATAGCCAATATTTCGGAGTAGGCCAAGTGCCCATCAGAAGATGAGTGAATAAAAAAGCTGTGATACATTTACAAAATGAAATGCTACTCAGCCATAAAAAAAGAAGGAAATCTTACCTTTTGCAACAGCTTGGATGGACGTGGAAATTATTATGCTAAGTGAAATAAGCCAGTCAGAGAAAGACAAGCACCACATGATTTCACTTATATGTAAAATATAATGAACAAAATCAACTAACAAACAAATTGGAGACAGATTCATGGATACAGAGAACAGACTGACAGCTGTCAGAGGGAGGGGTTTGGGAACTTGGAGAGGAGGGTGTTAGGATTAAGCAAGAAAAAGAGGAAAGATTCATGAACACAGGCAACAGTATGCTGGTTGCCAGAGGGAAGCGGAGTGGGGGGAGGTAGAAGAGGGTAAAGGGGGGATTAATGGTGATGGAAAGAGACTTGAGTTGGAGTGGTAAACACACAATACAAAACACAGATGATATATTGTAGAATTGTATACCTGAAACCTATGTAATTTTATTAACCAATGTCACCCCAATAACCTCACTAACAAATAAAAGAACCAGTGATAATGTTGATTTTTTTAAAGTAAATAAATAAAATTGTCCAAACTTTCACTGAAATCATTTGTATACATACTTTTAGTGATAGAATTACAAACTATCCTCAAGTTAATTTGAAGCAAATATAAAGATAATCTAAGTGAAATCCTCTATTATCTATACACTAGAGGCCCGGTGCACAAAAATGTGTGCACTCGGCGGGGTGGGGGGGGGTCCCTCAGCCTGGCCTGTGCACTCTTGCAGTCTGGGACCCCTCGGGAGATAACGCCCTGCTGGCTTAGGCCTGCTCCCGGGTGGCAGAGGGCAGGCCCAATCCCTAGGTGCAGCCCCTGGTTGGGCTCAGAGCAGGGCCGATTGGGGAGTTGGGGTGCCACCCCCTGTCATGCACAGAGCAGGGTGGATAGGGAGGTTGCGATGCCACCCTCAGTCACGCTCAGGGTAGGGCCGATTGGGGGGTTGGGGTACCTCCCCCTGTCACACACAGAGCAGGGCAGATCAGGGGGTTGGGGCGCCACCCTCTATCACCCACAGAGCAGGGCCGATCAGGGGGTTGGGACACTGCCACTGTCACACTCAGGGAAGGGCTGATAGGTAGGTTATGGCTCTACCCCATCACACACAGAGAAGGGCCCATGGAGTGGGGGTTGGGGCACCGACCTTTATCACCCACAGAGCAGGGCCGATCAGGGGGTTGGGGCGCCACACCCTGTCACACACAGAGCCGCAGGGCAATCAGGGGGTTTGGGCGCTGCCTGCTGTCACACTGATCCCGGTGCTGGGAGGCCTCTCGGCTCTGCTGATCCTGGTGCTGAGAGGCATATTACCCTTTTACTATATAGAATAGAGGCCTGGTGCACGGGTGGGGGCTGGCTGATTTGCCCTGAAGGGTGCCCTGGATCAGGGTGGGGGATCCCCACTGGGGTGCCTGGCCAGTCTGGGTGAGGGGCTGAGGGCTGTTTTCAGGCTGGCGGGTGACTGAAGCTCCCAACCGCTCCTTTTTTTCTTTTTTTTTTTTTATTCTGGGCCACCTTTAGCTCTGACTCCAGTTCTGAGGCCTCTGCTGCTGAAAGCAGGTATCTGGTTTGTTTGTGTTCTATAATCGAAACACTGTATCAACTCCAGCTCTGAGATCCCGGCTCGCTGAAAGCAGGTTTCCTGGGTTTTTTTTAGCTTCTATATTTGTAACTATGTTTCAAACTGCAGGCTCAGAGGCCGGCAAGGCAGGCGGGGAACGTTGGTTTCCTCCATCACTGAAGCAAGCAAGCCTCATGTTAGTTTCAAGCTGTTTGGCTGCCGGCCGCCATCTTGGCTGGCAGTTAATTTGCATATCTTGCTGATTAGCCAATGGGAATGGTAGCGGACATACGCTAATTACCATGTTTCTCTTTTATTAGATAGGATATAAAACCCTAATATGCTAATAAACCAAATGGCTGAACAACCAAACAACTGGTCACTATGATGTGCACTGACCACCAGCGGGTGTGCACTGAACATGGCGGGCATTGGCAGCAGATGGCAGAGTGCAGAACGTGGTGGGCATCGGCTGCGGTGTGATGATGGAGCAGGTGAGTGGGGGTGCCAGACCAAGGCAGTGTTCTGGTCGCTGTCATCGGGGCAAGCCTCTGGTGGTTACTGAAAATTCTTTGCTCCGGCACACCACAGTCCCACCTGGTGTTCACACCTGCTGTGGGTGCCAGCCCTTCTCTCACCCGCTGCTGGCACCTGGCACCGGCCTGATCACTCAGCACTGTCAGCGAGTGAGAGCGGCAGTTGTCAGCCTCAATCGCCCTTAGGGCTTCTTCACCTTCCTCTGCTCCTAAGGGGTGATTGGGGCATACAGCTGCTTCTTGAACCCACTACCAGTGACGGCCCTGCTCACACCCACTGCCAGAGCCGCTGCTTGTACTTCCTGCCAGTGCCGGCTCCACTCACACCTGCAGCTGGTGCCAGTGCTGCCGCTCACACCCACTGCTGGCACCTGGTGCTGGTCCCAATTGCTTGGCACCGTCAGCTGGTGCAAGTGGTGGCTGCTGGCCCCGATCGCGCCTGAGGGCTTCTCCACCTCCCCCTGCTCCTGAGGGGCAATCCAGGCAACAGCCGCCACTTGCACCTGCTGATGGCGCCAGTCTCACTTGCACCTGCTGCTGGGGCCAGCTTCAATCTCTCCACGCTGTCAGTGTGTGCAAGTGGAGCCAGCCCCATCAGCATGGGGGAGTGGTGGTGGCAGGAGAGTGGCTGCCAGCAAACAGGGGACCGAGGGTCGTGGCAGGAGAGGCTGGGCGGGGGCAAAGAGGATGGACTGAGACCCGCCCCTGTGCCCACTGCAACCTCATGGCCCACAGTTCCTTTCAAGGTGCATGAATTTGTGCACTGGGCTCCTAGTAGCCTAATAAAGGCCAATATTTCTAGGTCTTGTCAGTTTGTTATTGCCAGTATGTTTAGCTAAGACATTTTTCTAGTCTCAATTTTTAAAGTTATATATAATTGCAATGAGTATGTCATTTTCCTTTCTTTCTTCATCTTCTGCATTCAGCCTTCTATTTGACATCATATTTCATCCTAAGCATCACTTCTCCAGTCTATGGCATTTTTTTCTTCCTTGTGTAAATAAAAACAAAATTGACTTCATTTGGTGAATCAATAATCTTAACCTCATTATGTTCCTCAGCTAGAAGAAGCTAGAAGAAATCTAAATTGTGCTTTGAACTTTCTAAATAATGGGACAGCAAAGTTGTTTTGTCTTCATGAACATTTTGCCATTAGTTAATTCTACTCACTTATCTTTGCAACATACTTTCTTTAAGAGTTTTGAAGAGAATTGGAAAAATCATCAGCTGTCTTCTTAAGATATAGAAACCTAAAAAGAGAAAAAACATAAACTTATCAGTCTGCCTTAACACTAGGCAACACCACTGTAATATTATCCTCGCCGAAAATAGATGTCATAGATTGACAATGCAATGTAGTATTTTAGGGGGATTCAAGAAACTGCAATAGTAATCAGTTGACACTCTTCTTTTCACTGAGTATCTATCCTAAAATATCCTGCAGTGAGATGGGTACTAAATTAATCTCTTAGATTACCTAATGTTACAACATTTATTTTTACAAATATATATATATTAAATAATGAGTCTTCCAGTTGAATGAAAAATCAGTTATCTTTGGAGTATTCTTATTGAACATTTTCATCTTGTAGAAATGGCCTTAGCCCAACATGTAGAAGACATTTAATATGTGCTTACTGGAATATTAATAGAAGAATATGGCATATTTATTTTAGGGGGTGTTTTAGTTAAATATTAAAGCTTAAGAAACATGAGATATATTTCTAATACCCCTCTTGTGTATGCCATAGAAAGTATGGATATTCCAGGTGAAACAGGAATTTTTAAGGGTGAAAAAGACAGGTTTAGGAAGTTTTAGAAATTAAGGGGACCATGGAAGAAGCACAGGGCTGCAGAGCAGCAGAAGGTATATTTCCACAGAATAGGGGAGCTGAAAAGCTGCAACAGCTACATTTCCATAGAATGAGGAGCTGGAAGCAGCAGAAGGTCTATATTTACAAAATAAAGGGAAGGAAGCCCTTCATCCAGAGGAATAAGAAAGGTCAAAGGGAATAGGAAAACAATAAGGAAGGAGGGGGGAGAACCTCAGGTGTTCCATGTCCCATGTGAGGTTCTGCCTTTGAGCTCAGAAGTTACTGTAGTAACCAGTCCAAGGGAATAGTGACTGATCAGAGGAGATATCAAGGCAAGTCTTTATAAACCGTGGAAACAGGAACTCAGTGGGACTCTTTCCCCTCCCCATGTGGGAGTCTTTACTTGTTCTTCAATAAATTTTCACCTTTGCTATACCACCTTCCCTCCATGGATTCATTCTTTGACTCCAACGAAGAGTCTGAGAATCATCTTGCCCAGGGGAACACCGTGTGTTCCAGTACAAAAATTCCGTTTCACAGGTATTAATCACTAATAATAGATCATGTAAAATTACTTTTAATTATACTATATTTACTTCCTAAAAATTAAAAGTATACATGGTTAAAAGTTTTATTTCATAAGTTTAATAAGACAGATAGATGATGCTAGATAGATATGTTGGAGGCAAAACTGCACCAGGTCTTAGACCGTGGAGTCAGATAGGACCTCAGTTCAGCAACCTTGGTACTTGAGTTCTAGCTAAGAAGATTTCAGAGCCAAAATTCAAACTAGAAGAGAAAGTTTATTTAGAAAGTCACAGAAATAGAAAAAGTGAGCTGAAGAAGATATGGGCTCAGGAAACAAGTTACCAAGGCAAAAGGATAGCCCTTGGAGCTTAGGGGAGAGTAGAAGGAAAACATGCTTAAGGGAAGGTGAAAGACACAGGTGTGTTCCACAGAGAACGCTGCATTGGGTCCTCAGTCTTGAGCATATTTAGCTGGAGTTCTCAGGGGAGGATCCTGATAGAATATGCATAAGCTTTCCAGATGTGTCCTTTCAGGACCCTGCTCTCCACTGATTGGCTGGGGCCAGGGAAAGGGGTCATTAGTCAATGCAGGTGCTCTTAATGGCAGCCATGGCATCACATTCCTGATTTTGCTGCTTTTCTGGGCCTGAAACTGAAACACAGCAGAGGCCTAGATATTATCAGGGGTTAATGCTTAAAGGAGTGGTCCTGACCATCCCCAATGGGAGTCCCATGAGGCTACTCTTCTCCCTCTTGTTCCTCCTCCAAAGGGGTCTACCTTGTGACTACTGACATGCCAGGGGATGGGTCTAAACTACATGACCAGTGATATGAAAGGTCAGTGGGTCTACAGTACATGACTAGCAACATGCTGGGGGAGGAAAAGTTATCCTGGAGGCAAGGCCCCTTTTTCCCCAGTTTGGCCTGTTGCTAGGCACCCAGGGATTTTTGCTCTGGTGACCTTCTGTATCTGGCCCATCATCCTTGCTCTGCTTTTGTCTGTCTAACTACCACAGATGATAGATGATAGATAGATAGATAGATAGATAGATAGATAGATAGATAGATAGATAGATAGATATAGATAGATGATAGATGATAGATAGATAGATGATAGATAGATAGATAGATAGATAGATAGATAGATAGATAGATAGATGATAGATAGATAGATAGAATAGGTAGTAGATGGATAGATGATAGAGATAAATCAAATTTTATACACAGATTTAACCACAAGCAATTCTTACAAAATAATACTATTACTTGATCAGTTTTCAATTGTATTAGAAGGAGGACATCTTTTATGCCCAATTGTACTGAGTAGAGCAGCTCATTCTTCTTTTAGTAAAATGATATTGACATGTCAGTAGTTTCTGCAAACATGAAAAATTATCAGACATGTTTGGTTTTCAAATAACAAGAAAGAATCACCTGTTATCTCTGACTTACAATTTACAAAGTCTTTACAAATAATGCTGCCTAATCAGTACTACAATAGCATAAGAGTATGGATGGGAAGTGTGTTGAGACGATAATGGAAACACTAGACCTTGATTGTTCTATTAAAATTGGAGCAATTCATCACTTAGCATCATTAGGCACTGACAACTTGGACTGTGTAAAGACTTTCAGAATTTTCAGTAGCTTCAGTACACATACAGCACTGTCCAATAAAATAGTACATCTGCATTAAAGTATAGATCTTGGTTGCTAAAAGGAATTAGCAATTTGTTAATCACATTTTTAAAACTTTTTATTGAATGTATTGGGGTGACATTGGTCAATAAAATTATACAGCTTTTTTGTTTGTTTGTTTGTTTTTTCTTTTTTCTTTTTTAAAATTATACAGCTTTTAGGTGTACAATTCTATAGCACATCATCTCTACACTGTATTGTGTGTTTACCACTCCAAGTCAAGTCTCCTTCTGTCACCATTCATCCCCCAGATGCCTTCTTCTCTCCTTAGCCCCCCTTCTCCTCTGGTAATCACCATACTTTTTTTTAAGATCATTAAAATATATTAAGGAAATTGAATTATATTGAATGGAACTCAGTTTTTTTTTTCTATTTACTGTATTTCTTAATGGCAGTGATAAATGGCAAAGGCTTTGTAACACTGACATTTAATAATTAAAATAACTTTTATTATTTTGTTTATTGGCTTCTCATTTCAGAGACTGCAATTTTGCCTCGTGATTAGTAACAAATCCCACTCAGCAGCACCTTCTGATAGAACTCAGCATGGAAAATTTTTCACGCAGATTCAATCTCTGTCTGAATCACACTAATCCTTTGATTGGGCTCAAGGAAAGGCTTGGATCCCTGTAGAGTTCCTGATGCACCGACTATTCATAAGAACAATAACAAGGCGCCAAGCAGTCAGAAATGTAGGCCTTGCACCTGCTCTTTGCCCTTAGTCAGGTCCCAGGATGAGCCTTGTTGATTCTTCACTGGGATTAGGTTTAGTTTATTGACAATCTGGGGCCTGAAGGGCTTTTGAGAGGCATGTGCTTTATGTGGTGGTTGAGAGAGCTTTTAATAGTTCATACCAGGCGTAACTCTTTCTTAAAGAAGACACTGTAGAAATTTATTTACTCTTCTAGCAAATAAAACACAAACATACGTGTAAAATAGTTACAGCACTTACAAAAAATGTAGGGTGTTTGCATATTTTGTACTGGACAGATAATGAAACAAGTTTTCTGAGTGTCAATGATTTTGATGGTTTAGTAAACTTTTAAAGATATGTTAATACTTACTTATCCCAAGGGAACTATTTAGATCATATAAACAGTCACCATAGTAGCCTTAACAAATAAAACATTAGGTTGTATAGTATGTTCCTTTTTAATTAAGCAAACAAAGTTACTGGCTTTCCATGTCTGAAATATTTGCTCTCCTTAAATATCAACATATCGATCATTCAAGACTCACATTGTGGAATCAGATTTGTTAGTCCATAGCCAGGTCCTTAGAATGCTAGCTTCTTATTGGCAAAATGATACTCATGAAAGAATGGAGCAAATCCTTTACTTTATGAAAGCTTTATTATTTAATCAGGCCTTTCAGTAAGAATAATTTAATACAGGGATAAGAAAATAATCATGAAGATGACTATTGTTCTGATAAACATTTGAAATTCTGATATGGGGGTTTTTTACCACACCAACAAGTAATTCTCAGAAAGTATCTGGTGTCATACAATTTAACACAATTCTGACACTATCTGCCTGGAGAAAGCTTTAGATTCCACAGGTCAAGGGTTCAGTCCTATAAGACAAGTAGAGGTTGTCACCTGTGCTTCTGACTAACCAACTAGCTCCATATTGGATGTTCCAACAACCCACCCCTTGGGTTCAATTAATTTGCTAGAGTGACACACAGAACTTAGAGAAACATTTTACTTACTAGATTGCCAGTTTATTATAAAAGGATGTAACTGTTATGCCCAGAATTCAAGATCCCCAAGAAACCATGCCAGGGAGTCAGTCCGATGCAAAAGCAGAAGGTCCTTTATTGAGTTAGCTAACCCGACCCGGGCCTCCAGTCGCCGCAGCGACCGGAAACCGAGTGCCACGCGTGAGAATAGTGAGGGGAGGGGAGCCGGCTGTGGGCCCTGCCGATTGGCCAGGCGCAAGTCTGGTCTTGTTAAATCCTGGGCGTGGCCAGCAGGGGCCTGGGCTCAGGAAGAAGGCACTTTTCTGAGCACAAGGCCTCTGCCCCATCAGTAACTCAAGAACAGCCAGATGGAAGAGGGCAAGATATAGGGAAAGGGCATGGAGCTTATGCGCTCTGAGAATACCACTATCCATCATCACTTACCTAGAAACTGCAAACCCCAAACCCCAATCTCCTGGGATTGTATGGAGAACTCATTACATAGGCTTGGTTGATTAAATTATTGGCCATTAATAATTGAACTCAATCTCTAGGCCCTTTCCTCTTCCAGAATGTCAGGGATAAGAGTGAAAATTCCAAACTCCTATCTCACAATGGGTTGCCTGGCAACCATCCCCATCCTTAGGTTACCTAGTTGTTTTCCTAAAGTCACTTCATTAACACAACAAAGGCACCTTTGTTGCTCTCATTACCTAGCCAGTGATCTGCAAACTCATTAGTCAACAGAGCCAAATATCAACAGTACCACACTTGAAATTTCTTTTGAGAGCCAAATTTTTTAAACTTAAACTATGTAGGTAGGAACATTGTTATGAACTTAATTAGGATACTCCTAAGGCTTAGGAAGAGCCACACTCAAGGACCCAAATAGCTGCATGTGGCTCATGAGCGACAGTTTGCCAACCACTGACTAAGCCATTCAAACTGTTTCAGGAGTTCTGTGACAGCAACTGAACAAACCCAAATATTTATTTCTTATTATAAATCACAATATTACAGGATGCAGAAAGCGTTGCCCATCAATTTAGGGGACTTGGAATTGTTCCAGGTTCATGCCTAACCCCTTCCAAACATTTTTCCAAGTAATATTCATTTTGGTTAACAAGTTCATTTTTAAATGCATTTAAATCCTCCTGGAAGGGTAAATGGAAGAATGATTTTCATTATTCATAGAGCAGACAGTTATTTCATAGCCACCTTATTTCTTCTAAGTGAAACGGAATTTTGGGGGGTGAATAAGACAGGTTTTAGGAAATTTTAGAAATTTTGGAAATTAAGGGGACCATGGAGGAAGCACAGGGCTGCAGAACAGCAGAAGGTATATTTCCATAGAATAGGGAAGCTGAAAAGCTGCAACAAGTATATTTCCATAGAATGAGGGAGCTGGGAACAGCAAAAGGTCTCTATTTACAAACTAAGGTGAAGAAGAAAGCTCAAAGGGAATAGGAAAACAATAAGGAAGGGGTGGGGAGGGAGAGAACTTCACTTGTCCCATGTGAGGTTCAACCTTTGAGCCCAGGAGTTACTATAGGAACCAGTCTAAGGGAATAATGACCAATCAGTGAGGATATCAAGGCACCAGGATCTGCAGCCTTTATAAGCCAGATGGAAAAAGAACTCAGTGGGACCCTTTCCCCCTCCCAAGATGGGAGTTCATTCTGTGGGACTCTTTCCCTCTCCCCATGTGGGAGTCTGTACTTGTTCTTCAATAAATTTCTACTTTTGCTATACAACCCTCTGTCCGTGGATTCATTCTTCAACTCTGGTGGACAAAGAATCCGGGTTCCAGTCCAAAAATCCCGTTTCAATATGGTAACTCTATTCTTAATTTTTTGAGGAATTTCCATACTGTTTTTCATAGTGCATGTACCAGTTCATGTTACCACCATCAGTGAATGACGGTTCCTTTTTCTCTACCACCTCTCCAACACGAATTACTTGTCGTGTTGATACAAGCCATTCCAGTAGGTGTGAGATTGTAGTTTTGATTTGCATGTCCCTAATAGCTAGTGAAGTTGAGCCATTTTTCATATACAGTACCTGTTGGTTATTTGTTGGTCTTCTTGGGAGAAGTACCTCTTTTAAGGAATACTCAGCCTCATAGTTCTTTAAGTTCTTAAATTTTGTACCTGAGCTGCCAAGATTGCCTCAACTAACTTCGGACCTTGACATTGATGTCAAGTGGAAGGAAAATTTCTTTTCAAGAAAAATGAGTAGTTCATGATGAAAAATAATAAAACATGCAAACCAACTATTCCCCCACAAGGAAGAATCAATGGAAAAAAACAATGGAAGACTCAGACTCCAAATGACACAGATATTGACATTATCAAACACAAAAACAAATTTAAAATTTAGTAAATTTAAAGAAATTTTAAAACTTGAAAAATATGAGCAGGGATCAAAATACTTTTAAAAGCAAATACACAGATTTGAAAGGAACAAAATTAGATTTTTCAGAAGTTTTTAAAATGATCATTTCAATTAGAATATGATGAATGCCTTGACCAATAGGTGATGCAGGCCACCCCTTTCTTTGCTCTTGAGAGTTTTAAACTTGAGCTGAGGGGTTCCAGTTTATTCTGACTGGCTTCTTAAAGGAAGTAAATTGAAAACAGTGCAGATATTATCACCTGTCATGGGAAATGAGAAGCAGAAGGATTTGTTTTATAGAAAGTCAGGAAAATAAAGCAGATGACAAAGGGGGAGAGAGAGAGATGAAAAAAAATTGCCTATCCTTCTGCTGATATTTTCCCATTTCTGCTAAATATCTGGGCTGCGTTTCTGTACTTATGATCTAGGTGACACACCTGCAGCCTTATAATTTTTAAAAATTACATCTGTTAAATTTTATTCACTTGTTTGTCTTGTTTAAGCTATTGCCACTGGGTTTCCATTACTTGAAAAATGTTGATTCGTATTTGTGAATCCAAATGAACACCAATCTCCACTTAGACAATCTTCCTTTAACCAACCATGCATACCTTAATTATTAAATTAAAATAATCTGAATGCTAGCTTGTACTCTCTGCTATGTAGAAAACTGAAAGAATAAAGTATATTCTCTGTCTTCCAAAAAAAATCATTAAGATATTTGGCGCACCATATGGAAGGTTGACTAGCAGAGCAAAGTCATTTTTTTGAGTTTCATATGAGAAGTACAAAAAATAAGTGCAAAAAAGTAAAAATAAAAAGGCTCTGGTTTTACATAAAAGTATTGTTTGCATCCATACTTAAACTTTTTTTTCCCCTGTGGCACAAGACAGAAAATTTTAAGTAAGTTATGAAGTTCAAATTTTCTGGAAGTACATTTAGAGTTTTTGGTTGAAGAGTATTACATGTTAACATAATTTGTTCTGTCTGATAAGCCAATCTTTAGACTAGAAAAAGGAGGTGGTGGTGGGGGCGTAAAAGCTGCTGTGCAGCCAAGCAGCCATCATTTTCAGAGAACCCCGGTGTGGCTTGGGACTTTTTAAAAAATGTTTGGAATTCCAAAATGCTTTTATTTCTTTTCTTTTTTTTTTCTTTCAGTGCCCAGTTTTAGTGTACAAATTTTAATTTTTTTTCCAATTACTTAATCTGTGATTGTAAGGAAAATTATCTTGCTTCTTTAGATTGGTAGCCAGAAATTAGACATATAAAACAAGTTATTACCTTTTCTTCATTCATTTGACTGTTTTCAGAAATATCAACTGTCTTACCTATCATGTGAATTGAGTTTTATTAAAGTAGACTCCTGCAGTGAAAGATTATCTACTTCAGAATATACCCAACCAATGAAATTGCATATTTTCTTAATAGATAAATCAATTTGATATTTTTAATAATATTCAGGTTACATACCTCAGTCAACTGTACATAAAAACACTTCAAACAACTGATAGTCACAAAATATAACAGCACTATACACAAACAAACACTCATGGTCAGATATGTATTTCTGATTTCTTCTAATCAATAATCTATAATTCTGCAATTGGGTCAGTTTACTGATCTAATATGCAGTGTCTGTGCTGTGGGACCTTGGCCTCATTTCCCTGCTTCTTCAAATAGCTAAATGTTTAGGTCATCCCTGTAGAGTCTAAAATAATGCCGTATAATTGTATGAAAATGAGATAACTTGAATTTTTTGAATTACGCAAGAGTGAGCTGGGGCTTGAGAGCCATTGAACAAGTACCATTACACCATAGGGATTCTGAGATGCGGGGATATCCAGCACTTGCATCTTATTTTTTAAAGTGAGGTCTTGGAGTAGAGGCTTAATAATAAGCAAAAAGCTCTGCAAAAGTTATAATACTTAACAATTTGTTTTGACAATGAACCAGCATATCTTCTAAAGTTCTACACAATGTATCACCTGGTGAGAAGATATTCATTGTGGAAGCCACCACTCTGCACCTTTGGACCCAGATAGTGGTGCCCAGGTGCTGGAAATTTTCAGTACATTTTCCCTAAACACCTCTTCCATGCCTGCTCTCCCTCCCCCTGATTCTGTACATTTGAGGAAGCCCTGGAATCAAGGCAGTATGAGTCTTCCAAATCCCTAGGCTCTCCTTAGATAGCAGAGTCTCCCCAAAGCTCAAGCAGACTTTGGAGTCTCTGGGTCTGGGTATGTGTGTGGGAGGGGGGGAGGGGGGAGGGAGAAGGGACAGGGGGTGTTGAGGGGGGCTGAAGTTTTGACATAGATCTGGCAAGCACACAACGAACCTTCAGAACTCTGTGATTCATCAATGATTGAGCTATGTTGGGAACAAAAAGATCAAATAGTTTTTGGTAAAATTTCCAAAATTTTAAGACCCATAATCCCTCAAACTGAGAAATAATGTGGACTCTCTAGGCTTCATTGTGATCTGTATCTATCTGCCCAGTGTTGGAACCTGCTGTCCCGGGCAAGGCGGGGGGCTGGGTGTGCAAGATGCTGTCCTCTTCCACGGATGCCAGTCCCCCCAGAGCCACAGTTAGCCCCTGCAGCTACAATGGCAGGAAAGCCACAGCCCTGGGTGACAGCTGCAGCAACATAAAATGTCTGATTGCACTCCCAGATGAACAGGACTTTCTTGTTCTTAATGACACCAGATGGCACATCCCACCCGGGACACGTAGGATGCTGGGTTTGTAAGTGAAACGGAATTTTGGGGCTGGAACACGCAGTGTTCCCCTGGACTGGAACCCTGATTCTTTGTCTGCCAGAGTGGAAGAATGAATCCACAGACAGAGGATAGTATAGCAAAGGTGGAGATTTATTAAAGAACAAGTACAGACTCCCACATGGGGAGGGGGAAAGAGTCCCACAGAATGGATTCCCAAGTAGGGGAAAGGAAAGGGCCTCCCTGTGTTCCTTTTTCTTATGGTTTACAAAGGCTGCAGATCCTGGTGCCCTGATATCCCCTCTGATTGGTCACTATTCCCTTAGACTGGTTACTATAGTAACTCCTAGGCTCAAATGTGGAACCTCACATGGGACATATGAGGTTCTTCCCCCCTCCTTCCTTATTGCTTTCTTATTCCCTTTGGGCTTTCTCCTTCTTCTGGACTAGGGACTTCCTTCTCTTTATTTTGTAAATATAGACCTTTTGCTGTTCCCAGCTCCCTCATTCTATGGAAATATACCTTCTGCTGCTCTGTAGCCCTGTGCTTCCTCCATGGTCCCCTTAATTTCCATAATTTATAAAATTTCCTAAACCTGTCCTATTTCACCTGTAAAATTCCTGTTTCACAAGCATGGTGACCTTATGAGGAAAACTGGGAGAAGAGAGGAGACTGAGAGTGTTTGGGAGAACCTGGAGGGCGCATTCATGGTGGACGAAAGGAAAGGTGGGTTTTCCAATTTGGAGATGAGATTCTAACCCAACTTTTCTATCTTCAGTTTTGGAGTTCTTTCAATTCTACCACAGGGTTCTTTATTAATATGAGTTTGGAAGCAATTAAAAGATGTATTAGTGCAACAGGATAGTGAACAACACTGACAAACACACATAGACAGGTGGGAATTATACATACATCTTCTTTAACAAAATTGAAAAATTATTAAGGTACAAATATTATAAAAAATATGAATTTTAAAACAGAAAATTCTTCATCGTGTCACAAAATTCTAGAACAGAGAGATTATTCATTAAAATATGTAGTTTTATTTTCTCTCTCTTTCCAACTGTTGGGCTCCTCATTCTACCCCAGAGCACTTTCTAGATTTTTTAAAAAGGGGGTCACCAAAAAACATGATTTCCAGCACTTGGGCACATGGGAATTTCAAAGCCTTCCTGAGGGTTAATCCACACTATACCAGATGGTTTTCTGATTAACTTTGCCTTTGAATTCCCCTTTATATCTATTTATGAATAAAAATACAGTGTAAATGATCATTGATTGTGAAAGTTCAGTGAGAAAGAAGTTACCCAACCACTCTCTCCACCACAGCACATGTGAGAAATGACAACCTCAGGTAGTCCTACACTTTCCATTTAGCAATGCTTGATACTACTTTAAAGATGTAAAATTGAATAATAAAATCATTATATTTTAAAGTGTCTGTTGGGTAAAAGGCCCAATAACACAACTTTTTGCTTTGTAATAACATTCATACTGTGGGTACTTGGTGAATGTATGTTGGGAGTGTGGACCCTTATCTCACAACCGTGCCATCTATTAACCCCACAAGAAACATTTTGTACGTGGGGAAAGCTCTGGGGCACGGTATCAGTAACAATGGAAACTTTAAAAAGCTACTTTCAGTGAATGGAGATTTTTTAAACGTCTCCATTGGTTCCTTTTTTTCCCAAACTCTAATTTAGAATATTGTGAAGAGGAAAAGGATAAAAGTCACATTTTAAACCACTATAGAAGGGAATAATCTTGACTTGGAATGTAATCTTCTGTCATAAGATGTTAAGAAAGCACACACATGGATGGTTTCATAATTACAGCATTCAGAGTCATAAATGCTAGACTGAAGATTGCAAAATCCACTTTCATTATAACTACTTGTTTTCAATCACTGATAACATTTGAAAAAAATTGTCCTTGGGACTAAAATTCTCACAATTTAACAAATAAAAAAGGTGTGATGAATTTACGGATCAAAACGGGAGTAAAGGAGTGGAAGAAGATAAAGGGTGAATGCTACTTTGTTAATAATAGTATTGCCACTGAATATGAACCCTACTCCCTATGGCTGTATCTGAAAACCTGCAGTGTAGGCTGCAGCCATTCAATGGCAGCATCAAGCCCATCATTTGAATAATTCATAGACCCAGTATGCTATTAAGAAGACAGGTGTAATTTTCTTCTGAATGATATGAATTGTTTGTTGTTTAAGCAATATAAATGTATCAGATAATTTTTAATCTTCCACTCCATTTTATAGTCATTTTAATGGTAAAAGTAAGATAATTATAAGCTTGAATAAATAATGCTCTAAACTTTTATAGCAATACATGTTGTCACTTGCGATATAACTTTTAATTTCAGTATTCTGTTCCTCTGACTTAATAAATGCAAAGGATGATTATTAGAATGTTACATACATTCTAAGGATCAGCATATGCATGAATGAAAAAAATGGCTTTAAGAGTCATTGGAAAATATTAAAATGCAAGGATGTAAAATCCTGAAGAAGGATGCACACAGGGTTTCCTTTGAGTTTATAAATCTTCCTTGCCATTTTTTGAATAATTTTTCAATCTTTCTAGAATACCTGAGTAAAAAAAGTATCAAAACGTATTCCAGCTATATTGAAAAGATGCAACAAAATCATAATATAGTCAATGCAACTTGAACTGAACTCCACTAATTTCAGGTAGAATTAGAAACATAATTAAAATTACTCATCTACACTTAAAATATGACCACCCCGGCAGGAGGACATTTAGGAAATACTAGTCTACATAATTTTTCTATAAATTAATCATTCTAGGAACAATGTTCATTTCTCCAACTATTTTTGAAATATTTGTTCTTTTCACACCTATTTTAAAGGGTAAACACAGATTTGTCCTCTGAATTTTACATTTTTTCTTTTCAATTGATATTAGAAGGCTGAAGATTAATATCTTCATCCACTTGGGCTGTGATAACAAAATACCATACTCTAGGTGGCTTATAAGTGACAGAAATGTATTTCTTATAGATCTGGAGAAAGGCTGAAAGTCCAGAATTAGGTGCCAGTGTAGTCAGGTTCTTGTGAAGGCTCCCTTAAAGTTCTAGATTGCAGAGTTCTTGCTGTGTCCTCACATAACATGTCCATCATGAGGGCTCCATCTCATGAGCTAATCACCTCCCAAAGGCCTCACCCCCTAATACCATCGCCTGGGACATTAGGCTTTTAACATATGAATACTGAGGAACAAAAATATTCAATCTGTAGCAACTAATGTGCATTTCTATAAAATTTAATATCTATGATAATATAATACTTAAAAGTCCTTTGTCATATTCAGGTGATTTTTTTTTTGTTTCATACTTCTTCTGTATCAAGAACTACAAGGTCATTGTAATCAAAACAGCCTGGTACTGGCATAAGGCCAGGCATATAGATCAATGAAACAGAACAGAGACCCCAGAAACCAAACCATGCTTTTATGGTCAATTAATATTTGACAAAGGAGGCAAGAACATACAATGGAGTAAAGACAGTCTATTCAATAAATGGTGTTGGGAAAATTGGACAGGTGCATACAAAAAATGAAACTAGATCACCAACAAGAATAAAGTAAAAATGAGTAAAAAACCATAAAAATCCCAGAAGAAAACATAAGCAATCAATTCTCAGACATCTCTCATAGCAATATTTTTGCTGATATGTCTCTGAGGGCAAGGGAAACTCAGGAAAAAAAATAAGCAAATGGGACTACATCAAACTAAAAAGCTTCTGCACAGCAAAATAAACCATCAACAAAATAAAATGAGAACCCACCGTATGGGAGAACATATTTGCCAATGATATATCTAATAAGGGCTTAATTTCCAAAATATATAAAGAACTTACACAACTTAACACCAGGAAGATAAACAATCCAATTAAAAAATGGGCAAAAGACCTGAATAGACACTTCTCCAAAGAGGACATACACATGGCCAAGAGACATATTGAAAAGAAATGTTTGGACTGGAACCCAGATTCTTTGTCTGCCAGAGTTGAAGAATGAATCTGTGGATGAAGGGTAGTATAGCAAAAGGTGGTGATTTATTGAAGAACAAGTACAGATTCCCACATGGGGAGAGGGCAAGAGTCCCACAGAATGGACTCCCACTGCCACCCACTTCCTGTTTCCATAATTTATAAAGGCTGTAGTTCCTGTGTCCTGATATCCCCCTGATTGGCCACTATCCCCTTTTTGATTTGGTCACTATAGCAACTCCTGGATTCAAAGGTCAAACACCACATGGAGCATGTGGTGCCCTCCTTCCTCATTGTTCTTTTCTTTCTGTGCTTTCTTTCTTCTTTTTTATTTTGTAAATATAGACCTTTTTGGCTACTTTCAGCTCCCTTGTCTTATGTAAATGCAACAGTTGCTGCTCCTTGCACCTGGCTTCCTTGTGTAAGGGAGATGTATCTGTTGCTGTTCCCTTGTCTTATGGAAATGTAACTGCGCCTGGCTTCCTTGTGTTAGGCGATGTACCTTCTCCTAATCAGTAGCACCATGTTTTTTTCCATGGACCCCAATTCTAAAAATTCCCTAAACTTGCCTATGTTCCCCTAAAATCCCTGTTTCAGTGTAAAAAAAAATGCTCAGCATCTGGAATCATCCAAGAAATGCAAATTAAAACTACAATGAGGTATCGCCTCACACCTGTCAGAATGGCTACTATGAATAAATTAACAAACAAGTGTTGGTGAAGCATATAGAAAAAAGGGAACCCGAGTGTACTCTTTGAAAGAATGCAGACTGGTACTCTAGAAGAGTGGTTGAAAGTCACTGTTCTAGGGTGATTCTTAGATGTATGGGACAAATATCACCTTCCTGGTCTCCTGTAGGTCCCGTTTCATCACATTTTCACTTATATAATTTTAATTTCCTGTTTTCAGTTCATATTAGCTCCTCATCCCTTAGTGCAGCGATGGCGAACCTATGACACGTGTGTCAGAGGTGACACGTGAACTC
This sequence comes from Myotis myotis, assembly GCF_014108235.1. Classification (NCBI taxonomy): domain Eukaryota; kingdom Metazoa; phylum Chordata; class Mammalia; order Chiroptera; family Vespertilionidae; genus Myotis; species Myotis myotis. The sequence continues at coordinate 50,793,035 of NW_023416379.1, forward strand.
ATTTTTTTGGTTGATTTTGCTTTGTTAAATGGCATTTAAATATATAAAATAAATATCAAAAATATGTCTTTGTTTTACTATGGTTGCAAATATAAAAAAAAATTCTATATGTGACACGGCACCAGAGTTAAGTTAGGGTTTTTCAAAATGCTGACACACTGAGCTCAAAAGGTTCGCCATCACTGCCTTAGTGTGTTGAGAAGGCTAACCCTTATTTCTGTAAAAAACTACTGTTTGAAATTCTCTGCTATTAGATGATCCCTTATTCTGTAAGTCAACTCTGTTATTTTTAGATGGCCCCTTATTCTGTAAATTAACTTTGCTTTCTAGCTGCTTGAATAATAGGGAAGATAAACTTGGCTGTCTGACCTTGTAGGCTAGTCATATGACGTAAGATCCAGAAAATCCCTTATTTAGGAGACAAAGGAGTGGAAAGATATAAATAGGGAAAGCTTCCTCCATGTTTTTGCCCAGAAATTTGGGAGACATCTCCCTCTGGGCCCGCTGGCGAATAAACGGTGTAACTCCGTTTCTCTGTGCATTGCTTGGTTTTTCTCTGGTCTTCTGTAAGCACCATTTCTTCCATAACTGTATAAATAGATAAGCAATTCTATTATTTCTATTAATTTCTGATTTTTAAAATCAAGCTCTTGATCTGAGTATCCTGCCATTTACTTTTTCAACAGATATTTGTCATATTTGCTCATACTCATGAATATCTAGTCATTCCAATGACATTCCTCATGATAAATTCATTAATGAAAAGTCAAAGTCAGTGAATATTTCTCACTCTTTTTTTTTTTAGTTAACCCACTGTAACTTTAACTACTCTTTACTATTTAAAATTCTTTTCTTCCTCTAAGTTTTCGAACCAGCCGTTTCTGACACCCTGTTTTCTTCTATGACTATAACTTCAAAGTTTATCTGCCCTTCTTATTATCCTCTCCTTATTTCTATACATCCAAAGCAGGTGTTTCTTAGGCTTCTGTACTTGACTCTCCTGACACACCACACTTTTGCTAAAAGTGACCTTCTAAAGTTTAGTGGTTTTTAATTTTCACTAATATTCTGTGACTATTGAACATATATCTTAAAACTAAGGTCTGAGCTCTAGGCTCGCAATTCCTATTGTCTTTTCAACTAAATAATCACAGACACTTTACACCCCGAGTGGAAAAACTTATTGAGATGAAACTGAACTCTTTTTATCCTCCCCTTCTCATAACTAGTATCAATATAGCAATATATGCTCTTCATTTTGAATCCTTTTCTTATCTGGGGTGATGGCACTAGAGACCTCCCAGTGAAAAGTATTCTTGAATATTTCACTTATATTCCCAACTTCAGAGTAAGTATTAAATATGTTCTTTTAATATCTATTACATTTCTCATTATTTGATAATAAATTGCCACTTCTTTATTTCAGCCTTTGCATCTCTCACTGTAACTATTGAAATGACTTCATATCTTATCTCTGTCTTTGAACCCTTTCCCCTAATTCATTCTCTGAATGACCAAGAGAGTTAAGATTATTTTCTTATTTTATTAAATGAAAAATCACTTTAATTAGGAAGGTGACTAAGGGTATAGTAAAAAGAAAATAAAAGAAGTTTCAAACAGTACAAAAGAACATAGAATGAAAAGCTTCAATTTCCCTCATGCTTACTCCAGCCCACACTTTAGGTGGAATATTTTTAAATAATTTTTAACAATTTCAATTTTATTATTCTTCTGATTATCATCATAAAGGTATGAAAAATTTCATATATCTGTGTATTGATTTATACAATTTAAGATATATATTATATATGTATATATTAGTTCTCTACTTTGATAAATGAAAAACTTACCATAATTACACTTCTTACCAATTTCCTTTTCTAATTCAACTCCTGATTTTTATATTATTTTTAATTCTTCTAAGTGATGTCTCTAAACATGTAAATAGTATGTTTTGCTTAATTTACTGATTCATTAATTTAGTTTGAGTTACATTAAGTTGGGAGTCTAGACTTAAAGTCCCATGTGTATGAATCATAAGGAAATTAGCATGTCTGAGTTTCTCTCTTATCTAGTTTTTCCTTGTATTTTTTCAGCTAGTCATAGAATATTTTTAACATTCTTAGAGTTCTTCATATTTGATTTCTTTTCTATGACTATCATTCATTATTTTATACTTTTTCTCTTGTTTCTTTCTAAAATAATAGCTAGTAAACAGCATGAAATACATTATCATATACACTACCTAAAATAGTATTGTGAAATAAAGAGAAGTAAATGTAATCCTATGACCCTAAAATTGTCCTACTTGAAAAGAATGTATAAACATCAGTTTCCAGTGTATTCTTTTAAACTCCTCCCCACTCAATCAAAATCCTGTCATCCTTATGTTGCATAATGTTAGAATCATGTACAGATTAGAGTTAATCTCAGAGTTTATGCTCCCTTTCTTCTTGTTATTAAAGTCTTCCAGGTTAATAATTATACTGTTTGTATGACTAAACATATTTTCTTCTTGAAGACATTTTTCATGGCCTCTTCTGACTTCCTGTTATAATTGATATCAAATGCATTCTATGTGTGTAGTGCAGTTGACTCACTGGCATTTCTTTTCATTGTACTTCAGAGTTATTTCTATTGTTTCGTGAATTTAGAGCAGGGGTCCTCAAACTTTTTAAACAGGGGGCCAGTTCATTGACCTCAGACTGTTGGAGGGCCAGACTATAGTTAAAAAAAACTATGAACAAATTCTTATGCACACTGCACATATCTTATTTTGAAGTAAAAAAACAAAACGGGAACAAATACAATATTTGTATTTGCATGTGGCCCATGGGCCGTAGTTTGAGGACCCCTGATTTAGAGTATTTAAAATATTTTGTTGCTGCTGGTGGTGTTTTGGCATAGTTATTTCTCAAGAGCATTCTCTGCAAAACATATATCTATGGATGTTTTCTTACATAAAATTATTTGATGTCACACTTGATTAATAACTTTCTGTCTTAGACCAGGATTTCCAGAAAACAGACCCTGAGGCAAGACTGAAGTGTAATTGCCATCCCAGGAAGTAGGAATTAGGCAAGGAAGAAGGAAAGCAAATCCATATGATCATAACTATCAGCAAAAGCTTTGCATGTGCATAAAATTGTGACTCAAAACAGATTGTTGGAAGAAAGAAGAGGGACAGTTTTATCTTTAGGGTCTTCCTCCTGGATCCTTTCCCCATTGTAGGTCTTTGCCTTGAAGAAATAGAACTCACCTGCACTTCTGGATTCCATCACCCAGTTCCTTAGGGAGCTGCAGAAGAATGCAGATCTTTTGCCTTTATTCAAGTCTGACAGTGATGGATAGGCTGAAACCCTGACATGCCTGGCTGATCTGTCTTGGGCTTAAATTACTGTGGGTGCCCATGTTGTATGCCACAGCCATGATGGCTACAAATGATTTAAAAAGAATCCACACAGTGGAAATAGAATTTTAGGTGGGGACTTTTCCTTTAAAAGTTTAATATTTTGTTTTATTGTCATCTCACAATTACACTTATCAGTGAAAACCTTGTGTCAACCTCATTTTGATACTCTGGAAGCTTTAGAATTTTTCAAATATCATGAGGTTGTATCTAGGCATGCATAGCATATTGGATTTTCTCCATCTGCATATCTGTGCCTTTTACTTGTTTAGGATATTTTTCTTCTCTTATTACCATGATCATTTCTCCTCCCATTTTCCTTGTTCTTTTCATTTAATATATCCTGTTAATATATTTTAGGTATTCTTATTTTAATTTAAATATCTCTTTATATTTGGGTCATATTCCATCTCATTATCATTTTAAAATGTACTAGCAATTATTTATTCTACTCTATTTTTGAGATTAATTTGGCATTAAACTCGTTTTATTAGTGGTGTTTTTTTTTTACAATTTTGCTAATTTCCCCAAAATCTTTCATTTTCTCTGAGTCATATGGTGTTTTATATTAGGTTGTTTTTATTGTATGAAAGTTATATTCTCTTAAGTAACTCTAAAGATACTAGAATTGTATTTTAATGTTTCTTCTGTTTCTTATATTATTTTTATTTCTTTTGGTTTGAGGTACTCTTTTTGTATAGTTGGTCTTCTCCTTCATGCTATTTTTTTTCTCAAAGAGTGAAATATTTGCAGTTAACACTTCATTTTATGTAAATATTTTAGGATTAATTTACGTGCCTAGTATATAAGGTCTGGGCTTTTTTGTTTGTTTGTTTGTTTGTTTGTGTCCCAGGTAGATCCTGGAAAAGGATCTGGGGTGTTTATCTAGGGCGTCTCTTGAGATAAACTTTAACCATGCTAGTGTGGGACATTCAAAACTAGTTGCTAGCGAAGAGGCTACTCTAAGCAAGCAGGACCAAGGGCAGGCCTAGGACCGAAAAGACCAGAAGCTTTAATTTTAATTTTAAGCATACGCAAAATAATTCACATAACTGCTGGAGGAATTACACCACATGAAACATGCAGTTGCAAACCACACAGTACTTCATTACCCACACAAGTTCCTGATGCTGCGGGTTCGGGCTTAAATGGGATCCCGGTGGTGCTGTCCTCTGGGGTCCAGCAGCTGGACTGGTCTGGTCCGGGTGCAAGGGGCCGACGTTCTCACCCAAGAGCTCGGTCGCTTCTGAATTGGGAGGTACTGGCCATTCTTTTGTCATCTGGCAGGAAGAGGAGCGTGGAGCGGCATTGCTTGCCAGACTGACAAGAGGATGTGCCTTGTGGCTGTCTCAACAGGCAGGTACTAGGCTGGTCAGGATCCACATTTTAAAGCCTGTATGCACCAGCAGCAGTGCAGGTGGCTAACAATGAATTACAACAATGCACATATGTTAATCTCAAACAAGGTGAGGGGCTACATGTGGTTATCTAGGGAGAGTACATCACTCCCTCAAATGGTGATCTTGACAAGTCACTCTGAATCCGTTACTGAAGTTCAAATCCTTATCTATGAGGGACACATGCTTCAGGGCAGTGGGGAATGTGTCCTTAATATCACGCTTTAAGTTTCAAGGAAAGTTACCTCAAACATTTTAAAACATTTCTTAGACATTTTCAAAGCATTTTTAAACATTTCTATATATCACTACAATAGTTGGTTTGTTTTTTAATTATCAGGTCTTTTGGCTTCCTTATTAAAAACACACACACACAACTCAGAAAAGCCCTTTCTTTTCCATGGGAGAGTTTACTTTGGATTCTCTGCAAATCGATGGTCTTACAGCCAGAAAGTTTTCCCTTTAGCAATCATGGTCAAGAATTAGCCAGCCATACTCAGATCACCCACAAATGCAAATTGGACAAAACTTTTATGTGGAGATGGAGTATTTAAGTATTATTATTTAGGGTGGTGGTACCTCATCTTTCTTACGGGTTTTATGGTAAAGGTTCAAGACAAGTGATAGTAGATGGCTTTAATTCAGACCAAATGCCCAATCAGGGGCTTTCCCCATGCTACCATTTAACTTATTTCACAGTCAGTTTTTAAAGGCTTTAGTTAGACAGCAGGCCCAGCTACTCTGTGAACAGCTAGTTCATTACACTGACAGTGCCTCTTCCCCACTGCCACCCTGGTTTCTCTGTACATATGAGCGCATCTGCTCTCTGCTCATCAGAAAGTAAATTTTATTCTGCTATTATCTTCTTTTCTTGTTTCAGTGTTGTTATGATTCCATTACTTTTGGTTTATACTTGGAGTACCATTAAGTGAGATTTTGGAAAGAAAGAAAGTCAATGTATCTGTTCAGTGTGCTATATTGAACTGGAAAAAGAGTTAGGCATCTTTTAAAAATTTACAAAACTGATTAGATTATTATTTCCCCCAAATTGGAGACCACACATATGGGTACTCTACACCTTATTTACTTTTCTGACCTCATTTCCTCCACACCTCACTAACGAGGTTCCCTATCACATGTGACTTTGGGAAGCTAGATAGATGATCTCATTCAACTCACTAGTGTTTTGGAACTCTGAGAATACTGGGACTCCAGAAAAACAATTAAACCAAAAGGTTTGTATAGCCTCTATTTATTTGTAACTCTGGATAAAAGTAGCTAAAAACAGGCCACAGAGGGCACAGGTAAATGTTGCATTGCTCAAGATCCCTTCCTTACAGTTGTTCAAGTATCTTGCATTTTAGGAAAATCCTTCTTAATATGAATTGCAAATATTTTTCACACTATCACCCCATTTAACTTTAGAGGAGAAATGTCCATGAAGACTCTAATTCAGTTATTCACTGTATGTATTGAAAATTTAGTCCAAGATACTTTTCAAGGCACATACTTTAAAAGAACTAATAATATACTCACTGAAAATATGGAGATAAGTATTATAATTTGACATTTGTTTTTGTAGAGCACAATTATCCTAAAGAGAGTCAACACAATTCTGAAATATGACATCTTGTTCTTCTTGGAAGCATTTGGGAGAGTTTTTAATCAGTTTTTTAAAATATATTTTTGACTAGTAATTGGTTCAGAATAACTAAAACGTGGTTGTTGAAATTAAGAGCTGGTTCATTGAAAAGATAAACAAAATTGGCAAACCTTTAGCTATACCTACTAAAAAAAAGAGGACTCAAATAAATAAAATCAGAAATAAAAGAGGTGACACTACAACTGATATCTCAGAAATATAAAGGATCTACTATATAAAGGAGATTACTATGAACAATTACACATCAACAAATTGGACAAACTAGTACATAAATTATTAGAATTGTACAATCTTCTAAGACTGAACCATGAAGACATAGAAAATCTGAATAGAGTGATCACTTGTAAAGAAACTGAATCAATAATCAATAACTTCCCAATAAACAAAAGTCCAGGACCAGATGGCTTCACTGGTGAATGCTACCAAACACTCAAAGGAAATTTAATATCAATTACTCTCAAACTCTTTCAAAAAAACATTCCAAAATAATATAATTTCAGAATAACATTGATATCAAAACCAGAAAAGAACACCACAAAAAAAGCGAAAATAATAGGCCAAATATACCTGATGAACATGGATGCAAAAATTCTCAACAAAATATTAGCAAACAGTTCAATAGCATATTAAAAGAATTGTGCACCATGATCAACTGGAATTTATTTCAGGGATATATAATGGTTCAACATACATCAGTCAACATGATATATCACGTTAAGAAAATGTATAAAAATTTTATGATCATCTCAATAGATGTGTGCAAAGCATTTGACAAAATTCAACACTTATTTAGGATAAAAACTCTTAACAAAGTGACTACTTAAGAAACATACCTCAACATAACAAAGACCGTATTTGACAAGCCCATAGCTAACATCATACTCAACAGTGAAAAGCTAAAAGCTTTTCCTCTAAGATCAGGAACAAGTTAATACTCACTTTCACCAACTTTATCCAACATAATTTTGAATTTCTGAGAAATAGAAATTAGCCAGGAAAAAGAAATAAAGAGGTATCCAAATTGGAAAGAAAATAGTAAAACTGTCACTATTTGTGGAAAACATAATTTCATATGTACAAAACCTAAAAAACTCAATAAAAAAAACCTGTTAAAACTAATAATAAATTCAATAATGTTGCAAGGTACAAAATCAATATACAAAAATCTGTTATGTTTCTGTCTCCTAACAAAAACTATCAGACAGAAAAATTTTAAAAACCATCCCATTTGGAATTGCATCAAAAATAATGAAGTACCTAAAAATAAATTGAACCAATGATGTGAGAGACCTGTTTAATGAAACCTCTAGAACTCTGATGAAAGAAACTGAAGATACAAATAAATAAATAAAAATTTGTGCTCATGCATGGATTGGAAGAATTAATATTGTTAAAACGTTTAATATGACACAAAGCAATCTGTATATTCAATGTAACCCTATCAAAATTCCAATGATATTTTTCACAGAAATAGAACAAACAATAATAAAATTTGTATGAAACCACAAAAGACCCTCAAACTTGAGAAAGAAAAACAGAGATGAAGCATCATACTCCCTGATTTCAAACTACATTATAAAGCTAACTAGAAGCTTGGTGAACGGATTTGTGCACCGGTGGGATTCCTCGGCCTGGCCTGCAGGGATAGGGCTGAACTGGCTCTCTGGCATCCCCCTTGGGGTCCCTGAGTGCGAGAGGGCACGCTGCAAAGTTGCTGTCGCTCGGCAACTCCTGTGTTGAGCGCCTGCCCCCTGGTGGTCAGTGTGCATCATAGCTACTGGCCAGTAAGCCACTTAACTTGTCTCTTAGGTTTTTATATATAGAGATAGTATTTAAAGCAATAGGGTATTAGCAAAAAGAAAAATAGATTAATGGAGCAGAATATAAAGCCAGAAATAAACTCACAAATTTATGGTCAGTTATTTTAAAACAAAGTAGGCAAGAATATACAATAAAGAAAGGACAGTCTCTGCAATAAATATGTTGGGAAAACTGAATAACTACATTCAAAAGAACGAAACTAGACTAATATTTCACATCATTCACAAAAATGTCAAAATGAATTAAAAACGTGAATTTATATATATAAAAGCCTAAGTGACCTTTACGGCAGAATGACTGGAACAGCCACTGACCACCAGGGGGCAGACGCTCAACGCAGGAGCTGCCCCCAGCCGGCAGGCCCCAATTGTGGATGGGGCCTGCCGGCCAACCGCCTGGTCTTTCCCCTCAGCCAGCAGGCCCTGATTGCCTGATTGGGGCCAGGCCCCCGGGCTGGGACAGAGAACCAGGGGTAGGTGGCAGCAGATGTGGCTCCTTTCCCAGGGGGGCCAAGGGCAGGCTCCCTCCTTGGGGCTGGTGGCCAACCTCCCAGGTCCCTCCCCACAGCACTCCCCCAAACTGGCAGGTCTCATTCAGCCCACCACCCACCCACTGTTGTGGCTGTAGGCCCTTCCCCCTGGCTGGCAGGCCCCAATCACCTGATCAGGGCCAGGCCACAGCCTAGGATGGAAAATTGGGGGTGGGTGGAGGTGGATGCAGGCATCGAGGAAAGGAGGAAGGGGGGAGGTGGGGAGGCAGGAAACCATGTGGTAGGACATACGGGCAGTGAGGGAAGGAGGTGGGGAGGCAGGGATGCTGGGAAGCAGGGAACCTCATGGGCCCTGATCACTGGCCAGGCCTAGGGACCCCACCCATGCACAAATTTTGTGCACTGGGCCTCTAGTGTAAGTTATAAAACTCCAAGAAGAAAATATAGGTGGAAAACTCATTGACCATGGACATGACAATGATATATTTTGGATCTGACTCTAAAAGCAAAGGTAAAAAGGCAAAGGTAAATTAGTGTGACTGCATCAAAAAACATCTGTACAGCAAAGGAAATCACCAACAAAATCAGAAGACAACTTACTGAATTGAAGAAATATTTGCAAATAATACATCTAATAAATGATTAATATGCAAAAATATATAAATAATTCTATATCAAAGCAAATTAATAAATGGCAGAGGATCTTAATGGACATTTTTTCAAAGAACAGTTACAGATGAGCCACAGGCACATGAAAAGATGCTCAACATCACTAATCATCAGGGAAATGCAAATCAAAACCACAGTGAGCTATCACTTCACACTTGTGAGGATGACTGTTATGAAAAAGACAAGAAATGATAAGTGCTGCTGCCTATGTGGATGGAGTAAAGAGAACACTTTTGCACTGCTGGTGGAAATGTAAACTGGTGCAGCCAGTGTGAAAAACAGTATAGAGCTTCCTCAAAAATTTAAAAATAGAACTACCTTATGATCCAACAATTTTACTTCTGGGTATTTATTCAAAGAAATACAAAACACTAACTTGGAAAAAATATGCTCCCCTATATTCATTGCAGCATTATTTGTAACAGTCAGGATGTGGAAACCACCTGTGTCCTTTGATAGATGAATAGATTTAGAAATTGTGATATAATGAAATACTACTCAGCCAGAAAAAGAAGGAAAACCTTGCCATTGCAACAACATGGATGGGCCTTGAGAGTATTATACTAAGTGAAATAAGTTAGGCAGGGAAAGACAAATACTATATATTTTTGCTTACATGTGGAATCTAAAAAGTAAAACAAACAAAATCCATAGATATGGAAAACAGAGGGAAAGGGTTTGGGAGGTGGATGAAATGGGTAAAAAGGTAAGAAGTACAAACTTCTAGTTATAAAATAAATGTCACAGGGATACAATGTATAGCATGGTGATGATAGCCACTAATATTGTATTGTATATTTGAAAGTCACTGAGTAAATCTCATCATAATTTCTTTTTCTTTACTTGTTGATGGATGATAACTAGATAGTGTGATGATCATTTCACAATATACAGGGTGGGACAAAAGTAAGTTTATAGTTGTGAGTACTTGAAACACAGAGTTTATTATTGTATTATTATTTATTAATTATTGTATTATTTTCCATGCAAATAAATGTAAAACTACTTTTGCCCTTTCCTGTTCAAATATAGAATCATTATATTGTACACCTGAAACTAATATAATGTTACTTGTCAATTATAGCTCAATAAAAAAAGAATGCTGTGATATTAAAAATAATAAAAATAAATATATTTTTGAAACTTTTGCATAGAGGTTATGCTGCCAAAACAAAAATTTTCAGACTAAGGTGTATGTATTATTAACAAAGATGTCTTTACTACCTTGAAATATTTCATGGAGAACATTACTTATTATAGAAGATATTTATTACAGTCTTGCTGGCAGGTATGTTTACCTAGCTTTTGATAGATTTACTCTTTTATGCTTTACAGTGCTCCTTGTTACATAGGTTTCTTTACTAATAAAAAAATTCATACATTTATATAAAGAATCTGAATGGTAAATACTGATGGACATTCATTTGATCTTCATTAGGTCTACAATAATTATGTTATGCTGTTATTGGTAAGCATCAAATATGAATGCATTTCAAATTATGTGTTGAATGATGCTGATTTGTCTATTTTAGACCATTAATGAACTGTTCTTTGATCATTTCCAGCCGAAAATTTGCTAGAAATAAAAGTGATAGGTATACTTCAGGAATACACAGATGGATTGAGGACTGTTGGGCTAAATGTGTATCCGACTTACACAGACCTGGAAGATTTAGCCGGGCTCTAAGAGGTAAAATTTAATGCAAGTCCTTATTTTTCACACTGACAGGACTACAGTGCTATTTTTATGTTTGAAGATATGAGTCTGAGAACAAACAGGGAAAGCTAAAAGCTATCCAACAAAAGGCTAGTACAGTATTTCAAAAATGAGATGAAAATAAACTATTGTTTTACACAAGAGAAAACTTACAAGGTACATATCAGCTGAAATTACTTATTCAATCAAGCAAGCAATTAAATATGCAGAGAATAATAAAATTAAAATTCCCAGATTTTTGTAGTCTGATATCATGGAGGTTTGTCTGTTGTGTGTGTGTTTGTAATGTGTTAAGTGAGGGAGCTGTCCCTGCTCCAATGCTATTGCTGGAGTTGGAAATGGCCTATTATTCCCTCCTGCAGCTGGAAGCAACTGGCCACATTAATTGTCCTCTCCTTCTCCTCTATTTTATGTATTTTCCTCTCTCATTGTTCTCCACGTTATATCAACACTAGAAGCCCAATGCATGAAATTGGTGCGAGAGTAGGCCTTCCTTCTCCCAGCTGCCAGCACCAGCTTCCCTCTGGGACCTGGGACCTGGGACCCGGGATTCTCTCCAGCACCAGGACCCAGGTTTCCCTCTGGCTGCCGGCACGCACCTAGGACCTGGGCTTCCCTTGCAGCCCTAGCTTCGTCCGAAGGTCCTCCTGAAGGATATCTGGTCTAATTAACATATTACGCTTTTATTATTATAGATATCCAAATTCCTCTCATCTTATATAGCTACTGACCCACCCCATTACCTACCAAAACTAAGACTCTAATTTCTCACTTAACCATTTACCCTTTCTCACTCTAACCCTGTCTACCAATACTCCCCTGACCTCTGACATGTGACATTCATCTATGATCTTCAGTCCTTCCTTTTTGGCCTTTTAGTGGCATGTGATGAAGTAGAGCACTCCAACGTTTTTGAATCTCATTGTACTCCTCCCTCCATCCATATATTTTTATCTTTACATTTGCTCTGTAACACCTGAAGGAAGAACATTTAGAAAAAGGGAACAGCCCAGCCACTTGCAGTTGCCCACAGATATATATGCCATTGCATACTTCTGTGCCTTTGCATATACCAATCCTTCCTTCTAGAAACCACCTGTGCCTTCTTTATACAATAACTTTTATTTCCTTTTTCAAAATTAAGTTATAGTATTTAAGCTTGGGAGCTTTCTGGCTTTTTGGTAGGATGATTTAAACGTCCCTATGCTGTGTTCTCAGAAAACCCATGACTTCCTCTTTCCCCAAAATACAATAAGATGCTCATCTATCCCTTTATTATATTGTGAGTTTCTGGAGGACAGGAGTCAAGCCTCAGTAACATGTATCTTCCAGTACAGTGCATGGCACAGAGTGGGCTCTGAAGTAAGTGAACTGGAAATTAGACTTTTACATTTCCTTGTTGTTCCTTCTCTTGTCACATATTTCTTAACATCAGTATTTAAAAAAAAGGAAAAAAGGCAGTTTCTAGTTAAGCTTCTCTGCAAATTTTTATTAAATAAACTGACTAGACCATGTCGTGCATCTCGCATTACAGTAGGCGTGCACATTTAACATGTCTATTTTCAATCAACACACTTTTCCTTTGTAACCTAGAAATTACCTTTTACAATCTTGTTTGCACAGATGTTCTTGCTTAAAATTAGTTTGATTTGTATATAAAACCACTGTAGCCAGGATGAATTTGCTTTGTTTGTTTGTTACCACTGGAGATAACAGACTTGGTAACAGAAGCTCAAGGAGGAGGAGAAACTCTGTGAAGACCTATTTCTGTGTTCCATGTGTCAATCTGCACTAAACCTCTATAGATGTGTGTGTGTGTGTGTCTGTGTGTGTGCCTGTGTGGTGTGTGTCTGTGTGTGTGCCTGTGTGTGTGTGCCTGTGTGTGTGTGTGTGTGTGTGTGTGTGTGTGTGTGTGTGTTTCCCTTGAGGAATTGATCATAGCAACCCAACTCCAGAATTCAGTTGAGAAAATCTAAACTCAGCAATTCTTTTATTGAAATACCAATACTCCATAGAGTCATAGGAAAATTAACCCAGTTTTACTTCACAGTGCTATTATTTTCACCCATATCCTATTGCCTATGCAAAGGGCTTCCTAGGGTGACAGAAGTCTCTAAAATACCAAAGCACAAAAATATACTTAGGTAATAAAATGCTATTACAGTAGACTACCTTGGCTCCAGTCTATTTTAACTGTCTTTAACTGTAAACATGTCACAGATATCCTCGAATTGCAAATACTGTGCTGTCTTTAATAAAACACAAGAGTCTAGAGTCTTATAGTTCATGGACGAAGAAGCAAAGCAATTTACAGATTCATTGACTTGAACCCCATACCTTTACACAGCAGATGAAAAAGAATAGTTAGAGGAAATTCATAAGCATTTTGGTTTTAGTATGATGACATAAAATTTCATAAATGTTATTTTGACTGTTTCCCTGATAGTAATTGTATACAAAGAAAATTGTTTTCATGAAGTAGTTTTTGTACATTATGGCTGCTAAGAATGTACTTCCACTTATCATATTTGGCCCAAACTACCTAATCTGCAGGCAAACCATTGGCCACTATTCTACTCATTCATCTTACTCTGAAATTTTGAGAAAAGCTTTTCACAGATCTTTCCCTGGTTGGACTTAGTGCCTGTGTTTTGTTGTTTCACAAGATTCTCAAACATTACTTTTTTTTTTTTTTTTACCTGTTTTTTCTTCCAGGATATCCTCAGTCTCCACCCTGTCCCATTCTTGTTCATCTGCCAAACATTAGGTTTGTAAATAAAATTAGTAATAAGAAACCATGATTCAAAACCTTGAGAAACTCTAGAAGCACATTCTTACATTTAAGTTGTTGACATAAATGGAAATTTTCCTTTTATTTTGGTTACAAAAAGCTCTTCTTTCCTTTCTTTTTCACCTTTCATATAATTTTCACATTTTATATTATTCAACTCTCTCCTCTCTTAACAAAAGATCCCTGGTTCTCTCTCAAGAATGCCCTCACCAGCCCATCACCAGCATTTCCCTCACTATTGAATATCCAATACCAAATGTGTTTACTGTTTGCTGTCCCTGGAATCTTAAAACTGTGTGTATATAGGGCTTTTATTGGTAATTCACAATCATAGATCTGATTGATTGCTTTATTAGGTGCCGGGGTCCAACCCCGGCAGGTCCAGGGGTCCCCAAAGGTGTGGACAGAGTCGGCGAAGAAGGAATGACACGGAGACAGCGTTCAGTTGATCAGCAGCCTAGCCAGGATCTCCAGCCAGGATCTCCAGCCAAGTTCTGGTCTGGATCTCCAGCGAAGTTCTGGCTAGGATCTCCAGCCAGGTTCTGTGTCCATGTTCTCTTGCTAGGTTCTCCAGGTTCTCCAGCCAGGTTCTGTAGCCATGTTCCCTCGCTAGGTTCTCCAGCCAGGTTCTGTCCAGGTTCTCCAGCCAGGTCAGTCACCAGGTTCTAGTCAGGTTCTCTTGCCAATTTCTGTAGTCAGGTTCAGTCCAGGATCTTTTGCCATGTTCTCTCCAGCGAAGTTCTTCTGTCTCTACGTTCTGTGTAGGTTCTGTCTTCTAAGTTCTGTGTTCTAAGTTCTGTGTTCTAAGTTCTCTGTTCTAAGTTCTGTGTCTTGCTGTCTTATTACATCTGTATTTATACCAGTTGATTCAATCCTATCAATCTCTATTACAAAGGTTAGGGCGTTTCTTATCTCCATTCCAGGGAGTAAAGATTATGTAGCTTAAGCATGATTGTTCCTAGTTAAAGTGATTAATTACCCACCTGGCACTAGTTAAGAGGTTTTATTCCCTCCCTAACTTCAGGGGAAAATCCCTACCTGGGGAAACAACCTTTCTCAGAGACCTTGGTTAAAACACATAGTGCCAAGAAGGTGAGCAAACATATTAAGAACAGTATGCCATATATGCCAGGTCCCTTGAAACAGCAAGCATGGACCGGCTCCCGGCAATTAGGGATTTTTAACAGCTTCAGTGAAGCACTTGAATAAGATGTTTCATCAAACAATACCATGTGACAACACGTACTGTTGTTTGTGATTGTAATTTTGGCTCTCGTTTTGGCATGTACTATTCACCCTGCTTTTATGTCTGGACGTATGTGCCCACACCTGCCTCTCTGCCATCCTAAGTAGCTTAAAGAAGCGGCTAGTCTTAGCCCAACCTGCAGTTAAGACCTATCGTCATCAACATGCCAGCACCTACATTAGACATTGGAAGGCACTGGTTCTTTCAATAAACTTAAATGACATTTAAAAATAATAAACTTCATTTCTAAAGGTACCTCACTGGTGCTTGTGAACAAACATCCAGCTATATCATTTAAATGCAATGTGCACTCATGGACAGGGACAACAGTGTGGTGGTGGCAATTGGGAGGGGGAGGAGGGAGGTTGAAAAGGGTATAAGGAGATAAATGGTGATGGGAAAAATAAACTAAAATAAAATGCAATGTATTAAGATTTCTCTTGATTCATTGTTTAATGAAATTATACTTAATACTCACTAGAGTACAGTTTCAGGTTTTAAACAGCTATTAGAAGGTATGTTTTACAACATTGCAGTTATAAAAACTCAAGAGCACATGCACCGGGAGATGAAGACAAATAATAAGCAGAAGCGCTCAGCCTGTTGAGGCTGCCTGGGCTTGACCAACCCCGAGAGTTCCTGTTGCCATGCCTGAAAGCAGGAAAACACCCAGGAGGAATTGAGCTTGAACTACGGGCTTCTCAGGTGAGGCCCCTGAGCAACTGGTGACAGCTTATCTGCAGCAGCACCATCCGTGTCTCCACAGAGCTGCCTTCTAATGAGACCGGGAGATGGCTGTGCTGGGAATTGAGACCAGCACCGGAGGACGCTTTCTCAGAGGCTGTTCCAATGTCATTTTCAGTCAGGGTTTTAGCCCACTTGATGATGAGCATGTTAGGAGGATTAGAACTCTGGAGCTGTTATAGACGTTGCCCAGGGGGATGGTGTGTGGGAAGGATCATGCAGCCATGGGAGGTATGCATCTGATGGCGCAGGTTAACAGTGACGATGATGAGGCATCAGGCAGTAACCCGGAGTTAATTTTTCTTCATAGGTAGAATCACATGCTGCACCTAAGCAGTGTTTAGAAAGACCTGGAGCACTAACTACGCATTCTTTGTGCATCTGGATAGCAAGTGCTTCTGTGGTTGATTCTATGAACACATGCAGAATAATAAAAAATAAATGCATATGTTGATTTTAAATTCACCCAGAAAGGAAAGCAAACCAGCCAAAAAAGAGACATTGATTAGTTAGAGGAGGAAACACAGATCACTGAATCACACTGAGTGGCAGTATATAGTCTTTTCACTTTTTAAAAGCTTAAAGTTAGGTGAGAAAGTAATTTGTCAGTAAACATCTTTAGAGCTAAAGTGGTTTGTAGCTGAGACTGCCAATAAAACTTTTCTAAATGGAGTTGTTTTATTTTTAACAAAATGATTGATTTCTGGGTTTACTTTTATAGTAATTAATCTGACCGGGCTTATCAGTTTAGGCAAGTCTCCCTGCTCTCAAAATTTAAGTATCTTGGATAATTTTTAAAGTCTTTTTAATCTGAAGTAAGATCTAAGGCTAAACAAACAAACAAAAATTGCAGATATTTCAATAAATGCTATTATAATGTCTGGTTTCATTTCCCTTGACAAATGTATTTTTTGTTAATCTGATTATAAGCGAATTCTGAGTGAAAACTTCTGCATAACTCAATTATCTAATTGTAACAATACCTGCTATTTATACAGAATTTTACACTTTTTGAAAAACAGACATTCCCATGCATTATCTCATTGCTAGTTCCTTATTTAAAACATGCCCTTATTTAAAACAAGACATGTATATTGGGCTTCTTTTTGTTCCAAGATCTTAGATCAGAGATGCCCAGGGCTGGCACTCACTGAGTGATTGCTGAATGAGTGAATGAAAGAGTTTATGTTTAGGGTAAAATTGTAAATGTTATGTGATATTTACAAAGTTTTTATTTGATATTTAAGGATTTTGAAATGTGGAGCTTTCTGTCAGTGAACGCATAATAGCTGGGTTAAACATTTTAGTTGACAAAGGACTTCCCTTCCTTGACCCTTCTTGGGGTTGGCATGGCTCAGCTCCAAAGGGCGATGGCATATGCTTGATCCAGATGAGTGAGCTTTCAAAAAGGCATGTGTTTCTTTCTTTTTCATGTGTAGATTCTGGCACAGAGACGATACACATTACATGTATTATTTAAATAATAGGTAAGATTGTCATATTCACAAAGAGATTAATGACCCAAATCATCATTACAATTTTTTTTTGTAACTTTGGGAGTAATTAATTTTCTATGGTGGGAAAACTGATGGATAAAATGAACAATTCAAGAGTGACAAATATCTAGCAATACGATAGATAAACAAACACTTTTTTTCTCAGAGGAAACATGTTTGGCTGGGGTGGAAGCCCATTGGCATTGATCAAATGAAGTTTTAGTGGAGACAGTGTTTCTACTATCCAAGACCCAGAGCACAAACATCGAGATGGTAACTGGTCACCTGTGAGGTCTACCTGAAAGTGAAAGGCTTGCAGTCAATGTGCTTATAAGAAATATGCTCTACTTCAGCCACACAAAAACAGAAATGCCTACAAACAAGTACCTTTCAATAATAACTTTAAACGTAAACGGACTAAATGCTCCAAACAAAAGACATCGAGTGGCTGAATGGATAAAAAAACATGACCCATACATCTGCTGTCTACAAGAAACCCACCTCATTAGAAGGGACTCACACAGACTGAAAGTGAAAGGATGGAAAAATATCTTTCAGGCAAATGGAAAGGAAAAGAAAGCTGGGGTAGCAATACTTATATCGGACAAAATAGACCTCAAAGTGAAGGCCATAACAAGAGATAAGGAAGGCCACTTCATAATACTAAAGGGATCAATACAACAAGAAGATATAACCCTGGTAAACATATATGCACCCAATGCAGGAGCACCCAAATTCATAAAAAAACTCCTGGAGGATATCAAAGGAGAGATCGACAACAATACAATCATTGTAGGGGACTTTAATACACCACTGACAGCACTGGATAAGTCTTCTAGACAAATAATCAGCAAAGATACAGCAATCCTAAATGACTCACTAGACCAGATGGACTTAATAGACATCTTCAGAACACTTCACCCGAAAGCCAGGGAATATACATTCTACTCAAATGCTCATAGGACATATTCAAAAATAGACCATATATTGGGTCACAAGCAAAGTATCCCCAAATTCAAGAAGACTGAAATCATAAAAAGCGTCTTCGCAGACCACGATGGCATAATATTAGAAATAAACTACAATAAAAACAACCCAAAATACTCAAACACCTGGAAGCTGAATAGCATGCTATTAAATATTGATTGGGTTACCAATGAAATCAAAGAAGAAATTCGAAACATCCTGGAAACTA
Organism: Myotis myotis; assembly: GCF_014108235.1. Lineage (NCBI taxonomy): Eukaryota > Metazoa > Chordata > Mammalia > Chiroptera > Vespertilionidae > Myotis > Myotis myotis. The sequence continues at coordinate 50,811,673 of NW_023416379.1, forward strand.
ATGACAATGAAAACACAACAATCCAAAACCTATGGGACACAATGAAAGCAGTCCTGAGAGGGAAGTTTATAAACTTGAGATAGGCTCTACAGGCCTATCTCAAAAAACAAGAAAAAATGGTAGTAAATCATCTAACTCTACAACTCAAAGAATTAGAAAGAGAGCAACAAGAAAACCCCAGAGTGAGCAGAAGGAAGGAGATAATAAAGATTAGAGCAGAAATAAATGACATAGAGACCAAAAAAACAATACAGAAAATCAATGAAACCAAGAGCTGGTTCTTTGAAAGGATAAACAAGATTGACAAACCTCTAGCCAGACTCACCAAGAAGCAAAGAGAGAGGACCCAAATAAACAAAATCAGAAACGATAGAGGCGAAATAACAACAGACCCCACAGAAATACAAATGATTGTTAAAAAATACTATGGACAGCTCTACTCCAACAAACTAGACAACCTGGAGGAAATGGACAAATTCCTAGAAAAATACAACATTCCAAAACTCAATCAGGAAGAATCTAAAAATCTCAACAGGCCAATAACTATGGAAGAAATTGAAGCAGTCATCAAAAAGCTTCCAGCAAACAAAAGCCCAGGACCAGACGGCTTCACAGGGGAGTTTTACCAAACATTCAAGGAAGAACTGAAACCTATCCTCCTCAGACTACTACAAAAAATTCAAGAGGAAGGAACACTTCCAAGCTCATTCTATGAAGCCAGCATCACCCTAATACCAAAACCAGGTAAAGACAACACAATGAAAGAGAATTACAGGCCAATATCCCTCATGAACATAGATGCCAAAATCCTCAACAAAATCTTAGCAAATCGGATCCAGCAGTACATCAGAAAGATCATACACCATGACCAAGTAGGATTTATCCCAGGGATGCAAGGATGGTACAATATCCGCAAATCAATAAACGTGATACATCACATAAACAAATTGAAAGAAAAAAACCACATGGTCATATCAATTGATGCAGAAAAAGCATTTGACAAAATTCAACACCCATTTTTGATAAAAGCTCTCAGCAAGGTGGGAGTAGAAGGATCATACCTCAACATAATAAAAGCCATATATGACAGGCCCACAGCCAACATCATACTCAATGGACAAAAACTAACACCATTCCCCCTAAGAACAGGAACAAGACAGGGATGCCCCCTCTCACCACTCCTCTTCAACATAGTACTGGAAGTGTTAGCCATTGCAATTCGGCAAGAAGAAGAAATAAAAGGCATCCAAATTGGAAAAGAGGAAGTAAAACTGTCCTTATTTGCAGACGACATGATATTATACATACAAAACCCTAGAGACTCCATCAAAAAGCTACTGGACTTAATACATGAATTTGGCAATGTAGCAGGATACAAAATTAACCCCAAGAAATCCGAGGCATTTCTATACACCAATAGTGAACTTTCAGAAAGAGAGATTATAAAAACAATCCCGTTTACCATCGCACCAAAAAAATTAAGCTACCTAGGAATAAACTTAACTAAAGAGGTAAAAGACCTCTACTCAGAAAACTACAGGACGTTGAAAAATGATATAGAGGAAGACATAAACAGATGGAAGAACATACCGTGTTCATGGATTGGTAGAATCAACATCATTAAAATGTCCATACTACCCAAAGCAATCTATAAATTCAATGCACTTCCCATTAAAATACCAATGGCATACTTCAGAGATCTAGAACGAACTCTCCAAAAATTCATCTGGAATAAAAAAAGACCCCGAATAGCTGCAGCAATCCTGAAAAAGACCAAAGTAGGTGGGATCTCAATACCAGATATCAAGATGTATTACAAAGCCACTGTTCTCAAAACTGCCTGGTACTGACACAAGAATAGGCATATAGATCAATGGAATAGAATAGAGAGCCCAGAAATCGGCCCGAACCAATATGCTCAATTAATATTTGACAAAGGAGGCAAGAACATACAATGGAGCCAAGATAGTCTCTTCAATAAATGGTGTTGGGAAAATTGGACAGATATATGCAAGAAAATGAAACTAGACCACCAACTTACACCATACACAAAAATAAACTCAAAATGGATAAAGGACTTAAATGTACGACAGGAAACCATAAAAATTCTAGAAGAATCCAAAGGCATCAAAATCTCAGACATATGCCGAAGCAATTTCTTCACTGATACAGCTCCTAGGGCACTTGAAACAAAAGAGAAAATGAACAAATGGGACTACATCAAAATAAAAAGCTTCTGCACAGCAAAAGAAACCATCAACAAAACAACGAGAAAACCCACTGTGTGGGAAAACATATTTGCCAATGTCATATCTGATAAGGGCCTAATCTCCAAAATTTATAGGGAACTCATACAACTTAACAAAAGGAAGATAAACAATCCAGTCAAAAAATGGGCAAAGGACCTAAATAGACACCTTTCAAAAGAGGACATTCAGAAAGCCAAGAGACATATGAAAACATGCTCAAAGTCACTAATCATCCAAGAGATGCAAATCAAAACAACAATGAGGTACCATCTCACACCTGTCAGACTGGCTATCATCAACAAATCAGCAAACGACAAGTGCTGGAGAGGATGTGGAGAAAAAGGAACACTTGTGCACTGCTGGTGGGAATGCAGACTGGTGCAGCCACTATGGAAGACAGTATGGAGTTTCCTTAAAAAACTGAAAATGGAACTCCCATTTGACCCTGTGATCCCACTTCTAGGAATATATCCCAAGAAACCAGAAACACCAATCAGAAAGGATATATGCACCCCTATGTTCATAGCAGCACAATTCACCATAGCTAAGATCTGGAAACAGCCTAAGTGCCCATCAGTAGATGAATGGATTAGAAAACTGTGGTACATCTACACGATGGAATACTATGCTGCTCTAAAAAGGAAGGAACTTTTACCATTTGCAACGTCATGGATGGAACTGGAGAGCATTATGCTAAGTGAAATAAGCCAGTCAATGAAGGAAAAATACCACATGATCTCACTCATTCATGGATAATAGAGACCATTATAAACTTTTGAACAATAATAGATACAGAGGCAGAGCTGCCTCAAACAGATTGTCAAACTGCAGCAGGAAGGCCGGGGAGGGTTGCGGGGCAGGAGGTAGGGGGGTAAGAGATCAACTAAAGGACTTGTATGCATGCATATAAGCATAACCAGTGGACATAAGACATTGGGGGATAGGGGAGGCTAGGGAACTGTCTAGGGCGGGGGGATAAAATGGACACATATGTAATACCCTTTGTAATACTTTAAGCAATAAAAATTAAAAAAAAAATGTCACTTCAAAAATTAAAGCAGAAATGTTTGTGTGCTATAGAATATACTTGGCATAAATATGCTAAAAAAAAAAAAAAAAAAAAAAAGAAATATGCTCTACTTCTATCTACTGACCTACACTTGATAAAGTGCCTTCACTCACATGATGTTTTTTAAACCTCAAAGCAGTTATGTGAGGGCTAGGGTAGTTATGCTGTGATTCCCGTCATATAGACCCCAATGAGAAAAAGTGACTTTGGAACTTCTCTACCCACACTCATTGCTTTGGCTTTTGTATATGCACTGCTGTTTTGCTTTGTTAGTTTTGGTTGAGTGTTTTCTTGCTAAGGGTAAAGGTTTGTGTCCAAGTAGTCTTTCTAAGATATAGAACATTGTCAAGGGCTTGGTGTGTTGACAGAAAAGTTATAATGGTCTTTCTGAAGAGGATTTAGTTTTTATTAAATGCCTATTATTTGCATAACCTGTAGAAGGACCACATCAACTGGCTTAAGTATTTATTCTAGAGTAGGTCCAACAGCTACATTTGCTTTCATTGCAATACACTCAATTAACAAAATGGATAATAGGAATAGACTCATACAAATACACCAAACTTATTTTTGACAAATGTGCAAAAATTCATGGGGGAATGAGGATAGTTGTTTCAATAAATAGTGATAAAACAATTGGACATCACTAGCTATAAAAATGAACTTCAACCTAAACCTCTACCTTCTATAAACATTAACTCTAAGTAGATCAGAGCTCTAAATGTAAAACTGTAAAACTTTTAGAAGATAACATTGGAGAAAGCCTTTATGACCTGATGCTAAGCAGAGGTTTGTTAGATATGACACCAGAAACATGAACTATAAAGGAAAAGGGATGGATAAATTGGATTTCAAAAAAAAAGTCTAACACTTCTGTCCTGAAAAGATTACAGTCAGAGGATAAAAGGTCAGCCACCAGATTCTTTAATCTCAACAATAAGGAGATACAACAGCGCCATTAGAAAAATGAGCAAATGATTGGAAGTTTACCACAGAAGATATACAGGTGGCGGACAAACATATGAAGAGATGTTCAGCATCGCTAGCCATTGGGAAAACGCAGGTTACAACCACAGGGAGAATATATGACACACATAGTAGAATGGCTGATATAAAAAGTACTTCTAATACAAAAGTGTGTTGACAAGCGTCTGGAGAAACTTGAGGATTTAAAATGTTGGAGTCAGGCCAGGGAGGGTAGGGGGGCAGAAGGGGGGGGGGTAAGAGATCAACCGAAGGACTTGTATGCATGCATGTAAGCATAACCAATGGACATAAGACACTGGGGGGTAGGGGAGGCCCGGGGATTGTCAAGGGCGGGGGGAAAAAAGGAAACATATGTAATACCCTTTGTAATACTGTAAGCAATAAAAAACAAACAAACAAACAAACAAAAAATAAAATGTTGGAGTCACTGTGGAAATTCTGGAAGTTCCTTGGAAAGTTAAACAGACATCTGCCATATGACCAGGCATTTGCACTCTTGGGTATGTGTCGTAGAGACGTGAACGTTTATATGTACACGAACCGCTGTATGTGAATGTTCTGAACAGTTTTATTTGTTGCAGCCCCCAAAATGAAACAGCCCAGGTGCCCTTCACTGAGTGAATGGTTAAACTAACGTCAGTCCTTTCATACCATAGAACATGACTAAGCAAAAAAAAAAAAAAAAAAAGAATGATGACTTATTGATAGATGCAACAATTTAGAATATTGCAAGAGCATTTATACTGGGAGAAAAAAAGCCAATATCAAAATGTCACATCCTCAAAATGTAAAATCATACAAATGGAGAACTTCTTAGTGGTTGACAGAGGTTAGGGAAAGAAAAGGAGGGTGTGACTATAAAAGTATAGCATATGGAAAATTTTTTTGTGGTAATGGAACCTTTTCATACTATCTTGATTGTGGTGATGGCTATTTAAATCTATACATGTGATAAAATGTCTTAGAATTATATGCCAAACTATTAAAAAATGAGTGCATGAAACAATTGATAAGTCTGAATAAGAACTGTTAGGCATATTAATTGTATTGTGCCAATACTGATTTCCTGATTTTGATAATGCACTATAGCTGGGTAGGAAGTCACCATTAGGAGAAGCATGGTGACAGGTTCATCTGATCTCTTCTGTGCTATTTCTGCCACTTCTTGTAAGTCTAAAATTATGTTTAAAGTTTTAAAATGAGAGAATTTCCCACTACTTTATGGACTTCAAGTCCAAGAAAAAAGACCAATAGATTAAAGTCTTGGATTAAAGCTTCAATTCTTCAAATCATAAAAAAAAATTTTACTTAAAAAGAAAGATCTTGGGACCAATGTGAAAGGAAGAAGAAATTAAATAGTAAAGTGAAATTTAAGTAGCACTTTAAATATTTTTTATTCATTCATTCATTTAAAAAACAAGAGGCAGAATAACATGAGGATGGGAATCTGGCTGCCGGGGTTTGAATACTGGCTCTGCCATATAATGGCGGTGTGAACTTTGGCAAAGTTTTGATCTTCTGTACTGCTGTGTTCTTGTCTGTAAAATAGGGAGATTAATAGAACCAAGCTGATAGTTTTATTATAACTATATGTATTAGTATATATTAGAAGGGTGTAAGGTATGAAATATTGTCTAAGCATCAACTATCACTACTATTATGGGTTCTTTTATTGAAAGTTTACTTTATTGAAGGTAATTTATTACAACACACGGAAGATAAAAAGATGATTTAGTCAACGTTCTGTGTCCTTGAGGACCATACAGTTTAGCAGACCAGGATAAAAACGGACAGCACAAGTGAAAAGCATGAAATCCTATATACATAAGAGACAATCAAATATGATATCCAAGAAAGGAAACCTAGCTCATCATGTTGGGGAAATTAGGGAGGATTTGTTTGAAGAGGGGACGTTGAACGGGGCTCGAAGACCCGAGCTGATTCCACACGCTGCCAGGAAAAGCATCTCGGACAGTAGGAAGCACTCGGCCAACAAGAGGAAGCAGAGTGCAGCCTCCAGAAACAGCCTCCAGCTGGGCTTGTGTACAGACTAGAAAGTAGTGAGACACTGATTAGCGACACCAAAAAGCATATTTAAAAGGAATAATGGCCACACTGAGCAGCAGAATAAAGAGGTGGGAAAGATTATCCTTTCACTGAGAGTGACTTCCGAAGCTGTAATAACACCACATCTTCCGAATTCTCTTCCTTAGCACAGCACAGATCCAGCTTCAGCGCGGTCATGCTGACCTCGGCCCTGGCAGAATGTCCATGTGAGGATACTAAGGCTTAGAGATACGCTGAGGTACTTCTCTTTCTTAATGACATCTTTGCTCTTCCTGGTGAATATGTGAGGGAGACAGCTAATACCATTTTTCTTGTCTGGATTTGTTCCACTTGCTCACCTTGAAAAAATTTGTCTAAATTATTGTAACTGGCAATTGTATTGCTCAGATGATTGGCAGGGAAAACATAACAGTGTTTGCAGGCCCTGGAAAGCAACCTTTGATTAGGGCTGTTAACACCTATCTATTGTTGTGGCATTGATTCAACCCCATTTAGCTTTGAAGGGGTTGGTGGCTGTGTAATCTTCACAGAATCCTGGCTTTGCATTTTGGACTGCAAACAGGGCAATTTCTAGAGGATGCCTCAGAGACAAGATTTGTTTTCTAAGACTGTTTTGAAATGTCTCTCTGGAGAAAAAAATGAAAAACATACCAAAAAAAATGATTCATTAGAAGGAGAGTAAAAGTTTAAGCCCTTGGATACTTAAGAGGCCATATAAGTAATGCTTTCATATTTTCAAATGAAAATCAGTGTTCACCTGTGACCAGCTTTGATAAAAATGAGAAGTTTATGCTGATACCAAATTTGTATATTGCACTGTAGGCAAAGGAATATTTTCATTATCTATATTCAAAGGACTGACTGAATGCCAGGGATACACTATGCACTATATCAAATGCAGAATTAGATGAAGTCCTACCCAGGACACCAATAATTTAGGTGCTATTTTCCTAAGCAATGTCCCAAGAGGAAAATAATGTCTTCCATCTGCTGCCCAGGATTCTGTCCTGTCTCCTTTCACTTCCTGTCTATGTATTCTCCTTGACACCACCCAAAACTCGACACTTTTCATATAAAACCGGAAACTGGAGAAAGTGATTTGTTTAAGCACCATTGTTAGTTTCCTTTATTTTGTATTTTTTAAAAGCAAAGGTTTTTCTGACGAAGTATTTTCTAGGCTTATGTCCCAACTGAATGACTATGTAAGGTGTCTTGACTAATCCATAGGGAAAAAATATATCAGGTAGTAAAAATCCATCATTTTCTCTCTATTGCCACCCTTTATTACATGTTCAACTTTTAATTTCTATGTTTTACCTTAATGGCTAAGAAATATTATCATTTATTCCACTTTGAAAACTGTTGTAAACCCTTTAATGGTGAATTAGAAAACATATGAGAACTACTTAAGATGATATGAAGTGCCTGTTTCTGAAAGTTCTTTATTCTTCTACTCCAAACCCTGTAATGGCTTGTTCTTTGAAAGTTTCCCAAATCTGACACAGGAAAAATAGTATAAATTTATATACTGTTGTAGCAAAGGACAGTCTTAGTAGCTATTTTATTGTTTTATTGATGGATGGATAGATTATTATCTATCGCACACACACACACACACACACACATATAGTGCTAAAATTTTTAAAACGTATTCAAGCTAGACTTTTGTATTTCCTATTATTGCCCAATATTGCTTTCTCTTGTCATGAGCCACTGGTAGAATCCGAGGACACAGAGCAACACACTCCCCTAACCAGATATTGAACTGTGAGTAAGTGATCAAAGGTTAAGGGAAACCTGGCCGCCTTTGATCTCCTTCATGAGCTATGGCAGGCTGGTATCTTTTGTCCACCTCCAAGGGTTCTAAAGCCTTGAGGGAATTTATATGGATTCAATGGAGGGAAAAGTTAAAGGAGGCAAAATTTTAAACTACTTTTTCAAGAACGAAACAGAAAAAATAAGATGATTATATAGTTCAACAAAACTGTATGAAAATAATCTGAAAATTAAAATAACCAGGGAGAACAAGGTAAACTTCTTTTAAGCCAAAGTGAATAGGAAGTTAACACATGCCCAAAAGTATTTTTCATTATATATATACCCTTTTACTCCCTTTTCTTAAATGAATAATGAAGAAATCTGATTTTGCCATCCATATATATAAGACCCTAATATGCAAATAGACCAAATGGCAGAACAATTGGCTGCTATGATGTGCACTGACCACCAGGGGGCACATGTGGGACATAGCGGGTGTCAGCAGCAGGTGGCAGAGTGAAGAACATGGCGGGCATTGGCTGCAGTGGGATGGTGGAGCAGGTAAGCAGGGTCACCAAACCAAGGCAGGGCGTCAGTCGCTGTCATTGGGGCGAGCCTCTGGTGGTTACTGAAAATTCTTTGCTTCTATGAATTGTGGTCCTGCTGTCCTGCTCACACCTGCAGTTGGCACCAGAGCAGCTGTTCACACCCTCTGACAGCGGCGGCCCAATCGCTCCACTGGTGAAAGTGGGACTGGTGCCGTCAGCTCATAGGAGCAGTGGTGGCGGGAGCCAGGCTTCGGGCAGACAGGACTAGGGGCTGTGGTGGGAGGAGCTGGGCAGGGGCACAGAGGATGGGCCAAGACCCACCCTTGTGCCCATGGTGGCCCACAGTTCCATTTAAGGTGCAAGAATTCGTGCACTGGGCCCCTAGTTTGTTTTATAATATGGACCACATTCCCCCAAAGTTGAAATTTAGCTCCTCTCACTTATTTTCCCCCAGTTAGGTTCATTCTAAAAGGAACAGTGTTTATTTATCTTTAGTTATTTCCTGCTCCTTTGCATCAAATCTTGATGATCCACCTTGATATATGAATCCACCAGTAGAATTTCTGTTTTCTTGCTCTTAAATCAAACTTTTCTTCCCTTCCTTGCCCTTCATGAATAACTGCAGGTCTGTGATACTGCTCTTCAGACATATCAATCAAATCTCAAAAAATTACAAACATCTCCAGTCAAATTCCTACCTGTATCCCCTGCAGATTTTACTTTGCCTCTTAGCTGTGGCTGTTAAATCTGTATCATCACAACTTCTGAAATATGTTATGTTCTTTATGCACTCTCAAATGTCCTCTTTAAGGTGTCTCTTTGAAAGTCCTTGCTTCCTTTCGCTTTTATCACCACTTTATTTCCAGGATAAATTCTTAATTAGAAAAAAAAACAACTACATTTGACAGGACAAATTAAAGAAGCTTGAATTTAGATCCCTGAATTGATTACAGTGGGGCAGCACTGAGGCACAGAACCAGGTGATTCCCACAGCCTTCCACCCCCCTGCTTCACTCTTCACATGACTCTTACCTGATGGAAATAGTCCTAAATTGGCACAGAAAGATGGAGCGCCATTCAGCACTATAAACCATTTACATGTGTGTGTACATATATGTATTATCCATAGACAAGACATAAATTCTAAAATTTATATAAAAATAATATATAGACACTGTATTCCTAACATTTGGGCTTTAAAAATACCTAATTTTGTATGTTTGCTTATTTTTTATCTAATGAAATAAATCGTTATAGACACAGAGATAGCTCCCAAGTTTCCTTTTCTTGCCTCACCTCCACATAACAGATCACCTGAAATTCCTCTATATACTTTTCACTGCATGTGCCCATATCAATATATAGCCAATAATAGATAGATTACATTTTTAAAATCTTCTTTGTGACCAGGCATTGTGAGAAAAGTTACAACACAACAAATTGGGAGAAGATATTTGCAATGTAATTAAACAACAGCAACAAAATCTCTCAAATAATAAAAAAATAATTACACAACCTTAGAACAAGAGAACTCATAGATGATGGCAGGCGTTGGGAGTTCTCAATGCTCCCCGCACAGGCTGTCGGGCCTTATTGACCCGATTGTGGGAGGGGCTGTTTGAAACCTCTACAAATGGAGATGCACAAGTGTCAGTGCTGGCACTTCACCATTCATGCCATCACCCTGCATTATCATTCCTGTTGTGAAGAAGAAAAAACTCAATTCTGATCAACAAAACTTTAAAGATTTCAAATTTAAAGGCAATTACTCTGTAAGGATCTTCTAGAATATACCAGTCTGGGATCTCTTAAATTTGCAAGAGACTCTGAGTTACTTAATTCCTGATGTTATTTGACTATTACTTTGTTTAACAAGTAGGTTTGTCCATTTTGTTTTGCAGTAAGATGGGTATAATGACATGATACCTGTTCACAAGAAGGACAAAAATGTACTTGAAATTCTGCAGGTGCTTTAACAGAAGAAGGCAGCATATATTTATTATTATATCCCTTATGTATAACTGGGAATTAATGATAATGGCATAAAATGTATTTATAATAATTATGAAATTAAAATCTTGTGTACAGAGGTAAGAAAATACTATACTGTATGGCAAAAAAATTTTTTAGATGTATGCACATATCTCTAAAAAGAGAAAAAGGGAAGACTGCTTTATGCTGTTTCTCTCTCTCTCTCATCCCCAGGGAATTCTTTAAATGAATAATGACAATTAAGAGAACATTGAAATATATTTCCCCCCCAAAAAAAATGGATACATATTTTTAAAAAATTTTTAAAAAAGGAAAGAAAGGCTAGTCAGTTGCAGAAAGTTTTCCCATGGTTGTGTTACTCATAGTATTTATCATTGGTTCATCTATACTTTTGATTAGTTATTGTTATGACTAACAATTAGCATAGTATTAGGTATTGTATTTTATAATATATTCATATGTGTTAGTTCATTTATTCCTAGAAACAGATGCCAAGGCATGTTAAGATACTTGGGGGTGGGGAAAGTGTCTAAGAAGGATACAGGGAGGGAAGTAGTAGGCATGGGCAGAAGGAGTTGCACATTATATCATCTGACTTGTAAAAAAGAAAGAGGATAGGAAAGGAAGAGTGCCACATAGCTTTAAAGATCTGTTGGCCCAGATAATGGGGAGAGCCCAAAGCAACACTAAAGAATATGGCCTTTGGCTCTTGACCCTGGGTAAATCTGAACAGAGAGCAGTGCGGGTATTGCTGAGAAGCAAACTACATTCAAGGACACCACATTCATGGGAGAAGAGTGGGTGAGTCACAGTGCTGTATCAAGAAGCGAGGCTGCTGTGGCAAGCTGACTCTAAAATATTCCCTAAAGATAATCTCTAGCTCCTAAAATTTATGACTTTATGTCATTGTCCCTGTGAACAGGACCTGTGACTTGCTTCTAGCTATGGAATAAAGCAACAGTGCTAGATATGACTTCTGTAATTAGGTTAGATATTCATCTTGCTAGCAGACTTTCTCTCTTACAGGTCTCAATAGAGTTGTCTTATTGAAAAGATCCATGTGGTAAGGAAATGAGGTAATCTCCCACCAACAACTAAGAATTCAAGCTATTGCCCTTGCCTGTGTTGCTCAGTGGTTAGATTGCTGGTCTACCCAAGAAAGGGTCTCAGGGTTCAATTTCCAGTCAAAGGTACATGCCTGGGTTGAAAGTTCAATCCCCCTGCCCCCAGTTGGGGCACGTGCTAGAGGTGCAACCAGTGTGTCTCTCTGACATGGATGTCTCTCTCTCATTCTCTCTCTCTCTCTCTCTCTCTCTCTCATCTCTCTCTCTCTCTCTCTCTCTCTCTCTCTCTCTCTCTCTCTCTCTCTCTCTCTCTCTCTCTCTCCCCTTCTACTCTCCCTAAAAATCAATAGAAAAAAAATATATTGCAGTGAGGATTAACAAAGAACAAAACAAAAAAAGAATTTAGGCTCTCAATCCAATAACACTGAAGGGACTGGAATTCTGCCAACCATCATATGAGCTTGGCAGTGGAACCTTCCCCAGCAAACCTTCAGATGAGATCCAGCCCAGGCTGACACCTCAATTGCATCTATGCCCAGATTTCCAATCCACAGAAAATTAGAAATAATAAATGTATATTATTTTAAGCCTTTACATTTCTGGTAATTTGTTACCCAGAAATAGAAAACTTATAAAATAGCCCAAAAATATAGGGGAAATATGTATAAGTTATATCAGGTAGATACATATTTTGGAACTGTATATAATTAACTTTTTAAATGAATTTTGAAATATTTGTGGTATCCTTTAAACTTTTTAAGTTTCTATTGATTATTATTTCATATTCATTTCAGTACTAAATCAATGACTAGTTCTTAGCTAGTAAGTAAAATCTGAATAAAGTGCCTGGTACATAATGAGTTCTCAGCAATGGTGGCTATCATTTCACCATGGGGAAAATACTCAAAATTAAGTTTACAACAAATTACTAGTAGTACACACTTCCTTTTCCTATAGTTTACCTTGATGTAATATAATGTCATTTCCTATCCCTTCATTGCCCTTATGTTCCACAACAAGTTGAATTTAACAGCATGGAAAATCTTAGATGTCATAGGAATCTCAGTGAGTATGAATTAAAAATTCTACTGATATAAATTATCCTTAGACAATAAAGTCACCTGTTTACAGAGTGGAATTAACCTAGTGATTATGTAGCAAATATTCAGAGAGACAGGACTTATGAGTTGTGTGTTAAATATTGCACTACCGTTTTTATTTCTGCAAATCCAAATTTGCCTCAATGTACTGAAGGCAACATGCTACCTCCAGTCCAGCATAGCTTCCTGCAATATAGAGAAATGAGTCAATCATAGGAGAATTTGGCATTCTTGCAGTGCAAATCCATTCTTTTATCTTGATAGCAGGTGTTAATGTAAATTCACTGCACACTTTTGGAAAAGGGGAAAAAGCTAAGGGTTTGGACTGTTTGCAAATTGCTTGTTATTGTACCTCTTTAAACCACTCTCTTTGACTGCATGAGGCTTTGATAGCTCATCCAGTTGCAATAGCAAGAGCGTAATGCTGCAGGCATGAGGCGAGTGGGGGCAGTGTGTTATTGACAGAATCTCCTGAATGATGATTTATTATGAACATCAATGGGAACAACACTTGTTCTTTCTGAAAAGCCTGTTTGTTCCTTTTGCCTCACCTGGGAGGGGCACACTGCCCAGGACTAAGACACTCTTTGAGCTGTGCCATTTAGCCTTCTCTACAACTGCAGCATTACTACACAGGTTAGAGATTTTTTCTGGTCTCTATTGTGATGACTTACCAATCATTTGGAATTGTGACATGCCCAGAAATCTCTAAAAGCAATACCATTTGGCAAGAAATAGATAAAATAAACAAGAAAGAATCTCCATGATAAAAGAAAAAAACAACAGTTTGTTTTGGTCTCATAGTTGGTTTCCCAAAAGAAATAGAAGATGCTTACAACAGATTGTATTGACACAAATTCTATGCTAGAAAACAAAGAATCTTATGTATCGTGTGAATTACAGGCTGGCTAAAAGACACAACTGATGATCACATATTAAATAGCATTGGACACACCACCTCCCTTGACTAGGGCCTGGGCATTTTTTACATCATATATATTTGCAAACATTTATTTTTCTCATCTTAAATCAGTTAGGTAAATGTTTCCCCAAAAATACTGTTTCTCTTGAGATGCACATCCTGGCCCTCATTTTTAAGTAAATTGAGGTATTATTCATTGGAATCTACACTGATAAAAGAGAAACATGCAAATTAGTGTCACTCTGCTACACCAACCAGCCAATCAGGATGCATATGCAAATTAACCCAACAAAGATGCCAGTTAATTTGCATATACAGGCGTGGAGCAAAGACTGAAGATGACTGAAGACTGAAGATGACTGAAGACTGAAGACGACTGACTGAAGACTGAAGAGGCTTGGCTTCTCTGCTGCAGCCGGAGAGGAGAAGCCAAGCCTTGCAGAGAAGCCAAGACTCACTGTGGCCACAGCGGAGAAGCCAAGCCTCGCTGCTGAGGCCGGACCAAAGGCTTGGATCCCAGGTGCCGGAGGAAAACCTGTGCCAGCAGCCAGGGGAAGGAAGGCCTATTCTTGCAAGAATCTTTGTGCATTGGGCCTCTAGTGTATATATACTATATATGTACTATATATATATATATATATATATATATATATATATATATATAAAGATATATCTTTATATCTTTATATATCTATATATCTTTATATATCTTCATTTGTATACATGTGTATGTATGTATATACTGTACATATATACACATGTACACATTAATAGACACACTACTGGTTTTTTTCTTTACTTTATATTTTTGCCAAAATAGAAAATTCTAAATCACATTAGAGTTCAAAAGAAATATCAGCAATAAGTCAATGTCTTCTTCAAGGAATGCTGATTATTCAGGTCTAACATTGACCAAGAATCATAGAACAATTTCTCATTCAAACTACTTACAGAATTTTGTCAGATGCTATTTTAAAAATATATTACATTTAAAAGAACCTAGACATTATTGAATGATAGTAGTGAAAGAATCTCTAAACCACTAGTTGGTTGAATTCAACTCTGTAAAGTATGTCTTTCTTATTTCTACAACATTTAGATGTGTCTTTTTAATGTATTCTATACAACCACATGATTGTATAGTCAAGCTTCAGATTATGTATCACTGAGACATGCAACTTTGGCAAGTCACTTATAATCATTTTTTTTTAAAGAAAGCAGTTTCTAATATTATCAACGTTCTTGTGAGTAACTTTCTGTCAATAACTAGTGTAATTCAATAAGAAAAATAACAGTCTTGTGCTTATTGCCCAACTATTAGGGCAATCATATGTATCTTGATATACATATAATGTCCAGTTTTTATCGACATTGAATGAAGATTTAGGGCAAATTGCTGACTAGCAAACTCTTCACTGTGAATCAAGCTATGTATGTATTGTTATTGAGGAGCAACCTCTGCTATTTTCAAAGTGATACCCTTCCTTTCCACATATGCAATTTATGTGCCATTAGTATATTTCCCAGTCTTCATTATGACATACAAATAACCTTAACCACACAAAATAACTTTTATCCTCATTCATGGCTTAAAACTCATGAAGGAAAGAAGAAATCATCAAGCACTTCCCCTGATGTGCACTATCCACTGGGCAAGGGATGATTCATAAATGCAAATCACTGCTTTCTCCCAAATGTAACATCAAATATCTTTTCATAGGTTGTAGTATTGTGGTTTCTTTTTTTTTCTCTTGGTGGTCAGGAGCTTTAGTGTTTCTTAAGGCTGGCCCACATTCCTTCATATTGAAGAGAGAATGTTCATCCTACTTCTTCCAAGTGTCACTGCATGTTTTGTACCAAAATGTCACAGCATGTGCAGAGCACGCCCTTTCTGACCAAATGACATTCCAAAGCGATGCCCACTCACAGCACCATCAAATCTGGGAGGTGCTCAGAAAGAGCAAAGTAAAACAAGACGACAGAACCAACCAAACAAACATTAAGCAGTGAACAGCTAAGTGGAATCATTCATTAAAAATATCTGTTCTCAGATTGTGTGCAAAACAAGACGTAGTTTAAAAAATACTGCAATTTCATTTTCCAGTATAATTCAATGAGGCAAAATGAAAGTTTTAAGGTGCAACTATATAAAAGATCTAAATAAATTTTGCTGTTTTGACCTTTCATATGTTCCTTTTACACAATTTCATTCTTCATGCTTTCTTCTATTTTAGCTTTAGGGGGATGTAACAGAACATAAACCATCAAACCACAAAATATGCAAACACTCCAGAAGTGCAGTTTCTGCAAAGCTTGATCTAGCCATCATCTTTCTCAAATTGAATTCTAAAGGTTAAAAAGAACTCAGTACTGAGACTTCGAAAGAAAGAGGAAAGATGTAACCTTAGGGAGCTTTGAGACTCCCCTTCTACTAGTATTATGTTCTTATAACCCAATTTTGTTATGCATTTACTGTTCTTTATCTTCAGGCTCTGGGAGTTCTGGCTTTTGAACAAAATAAGTTTATAATGACAAATAAAAACTAATGTGTTCACAGAGGGGTGTGTGTGTGTGTGTGTGTGTGTGTGTGTGTGTGTGTGTGTGTGTTTTCCATTTTCCCAAAGTTAGCCATGAGAAAGGGCCAAAGAATTGTCACCAGGGAATTTGGAATCTTTAGACTCACCTGTCTTTCACAAAAGCAACAACATACATCTCTATCTAAAGCCATTGCTGCCAAAATAAATTCACTCCAGGCAGTAGGTTTTTCAGTAGATAATAAACTGGATAAATTAGATGCCAGAGTCTCTACGTTAAGAAACCCAGATGGCAACACAGATCAAAACACTGAATGGCTAGAAGGCACGGTAACAAATACAAGCAGAGAAGGTCTCCGCCTGCTTTTCTTACAATATCATCAAAGACATAAGGGTCTTTGAACTTTGGAGGGAAAATGTAGACCAAAAAAGGAATTATTATAGTGGGTGCTATCTACCTTCCCCCCTCTTGATTGCACTGTTGTTTTCACAGAAACTGAGATCAGAGAGGTGCAAAATACTATACTTCAAACTGAAGTGTGAATACAGTAACACATCAGCGATTAAAGTCAAAATGAAAATCTGTCTAGTAAGCATAATCCTCACTCTCCACTTTAACCCAGTATTCAGATTTGTTTAGACATTTCCTTTCACTTTCTTTGCCTCCAATATTTTGGAGAAATGTTACTGAATAGTTAAAACCTCTCGACATCATGCAGCAGGAAAGAAGAATGCAGCAAATTACAAAATTCAAAAACCAAAATAAAAATACTACAGACTCAGAAGAATGCATCCACATAAATATCCACTAAGCTGTTGCCATCCTTCAGCATTATAAATAAACCATGTTGCTCTTATGGATTGAAAACAAAAGTGCTATTCCACTTATTGAATATTCCAATGGTCAGCTAATATTTGCACCATAATCCCCTTACTAGCTAAAAGGAAGCCAAATAACAGATTAATCTCACACAAAAACAATGGCTCTATTATCTTTGTTGTCTCTTGGATTGTGAAGCAGATCCCAGCAGATGTTTCCATTTCTGCACAGCGCAGACTTCGGCGTAAGCCATAGCATCAAGCGCTCTCTATTTGCCACGATGTTTTTCTTTTGACTCTTTGATTGGAATGATATTATTATTATGCTCACTTAGTGTGTACTGAGCACCCACAGGAGTGCATTGCACAGCTGCATAATGCAAAAAGACAGCCACAATGCTATACAGAGATTTGATTTTTTTTTAAATAACAAAACTCCCTTTACTCACATTAAATAGGTCATTACCTAAGAAATGCTTTATTTGTTTTAGTCCTGCATGGTTACCTATTTGACAAAATTAGATCAATTTTTAATGACTCCATTAAATTGCAATGTCTCCATTCAGAAAATGGACCAAAGAAAATCCATTCTTTAGGTAGTTAAAAAGCATGAAAATAAAACTTGGCAGAACGCTCAGTCATTTCTGTCTGATTGCAGACAGAAATAAGAAAGTCATGTAGTTAAAATCCAGATGTTATGATTTTTAAGAAAATGTTTTTCTTCCCAGGGTAGCAAATTTTAAAGGTATATATAAAATCACAGCAAAGGGCAAATATTGCTCTGAATGTTCTCAGAGAACCATGTGCCATATAAGCAACAAAGGCATATTGTACATCTGAGTTGACAGCGGGCCTTGGGAACAACCTAGGAACTACAAATTCAAGGACTTCTCCTTATATGCAGGCACTGTAAGTAAGGCTATTTATCAGAAACTGGAGCACTCAGATAACTATCATCTCAGCCATCATTAGTGAAATCAGCAACACTTGACTTTCAGGTACATTCTTAGACTGTAGAAGTTACTTATTCTCACGTTTGAAAATTTAAGACACACTGTCTTGTGTGTGCCTAGGCAGTGTGTATTGTGGAAACTGGCCTTAGACAACTTATACTAGTGGTGGGAAGGTAAACTTGACCAACATTTTCAGTCTGGAATTTTTAAAATATTTTAAATGACTCAGAAATATTCATATTATTTAACCCAGAGACCCAACTTTATTTATTCAGTATAGACTTTACTCGGTTATCTCAACAATTTTTCTAAACACTATGTTTGGCACTGAGCTAACTGCTAGATGTTCAGTGGGTAAAGATAAACATAACAATGTGAAAATATATTGTTTCTACTTTCACAGGCCTTATAGTCTAGTAAGAAAGGCAGAACTTAAATGAAAAATACAAGACACACAGAATTGCAAGCACTGATAGAACAATGGAGGAAACAGATAAGATATTATAAAAGCATAACATTATGACTAGGAAGTCAAGCTAATGTAAGGGACCCCCATCCCAAGGCAGGGTCTTCCCAGGCTCCATCTACAACTTCTTCCAATTAATGTGTCTAACTCCTTTCACTACAACTCTTCTTGAACCTCATTAAGATCAAGGGAGGGGGCTGGAGGACTGGGTGAAGAAGGTGAAGGGATTGAGAAGCACAGAGTGGTAGTTACAAAATAGTGATGGGAATGTAAAGTACAGCATAGGGCAGTGGTCAGCAAACTCATTAGTCAACAGAGCCAAATGTCAACAGTACAACAATTGAAATTTCTTTTGAGAGCCAAATTTTTTAAACTTAAACGATATAGGTAGGTACATTGTTATTAACTTAATTAGGGTACTCCTAAGGCTTAGGAAGAGCCACACTCAAGGGGCCAAAGAGCCGCATGTGGCTCACGAGCCACAGTTTGCCGACCACGGGAATATAGCCAATAATATTATAATAAATGTGCATTGTGCCAGGTGGGTATTGGAAATAGCAGGGGGATCGCTTTGTAAAGTATATGACTGTCTAACCACTATGCTTACACTTGAAACAAATACAAAATAATATTGAATGTAAACTGTAATTGAAAAAATTTTAATGTAAAAACATAAAAATAAAAAGATCAAGTTGATTGTATAGTCTCCTTTCTTCCAAATACATCAGCCCTTTTTATTATCTTTCCTAATTATCTCACTCATGCTTCATGATGTGTTGCTTCAATATGTCTTGGACCAATACCCTAACTCCCTGTCTTTCTGTCTTCTGGTTGCTCCCCTCTGACAAACTCCACACAGAACTCCTTGCCTGATGCTCAGCTCTGAATGAAGCTGGAGGAAGACCCCTGTAGATTGGAACCTCTGTGCATGTGATCACAAAACTCTAACGGACCCTTAAAAGTATCTGTTTGTCCTGCTTCATTTTAAATCTTCCCTCTCATCTCAAATCCTCCTCTACCTTTCTACCATTACACATTAAATTCATCTGCTCCTTCAAAAGAAAAAGAAATGAAACCATTATATTCAACCTTTTTCTTTCCAAACCTGCTCCTATACTGTATTTCTCACTACCTGTTGTATAAAAGAGAGTTTCTTCTTCCTATTTAAGGCTAATTCTCCTGCCATTTTCTCAGGAGTGAAGCGGTGAACTTTTTCCCTCTGGATATTTCACTTCTTTTCTCTCAAAGCCATTTTCCCCATCCCCATTAACAAACAAATTCCAACTTGACTACACATTTCCTTTGGTTATATCTCGCTAATCCACTCAGAGGTAATCTTTTGAAGCATTGTTTAGAATTGATGCTCTCCAATTCCATGCTTCTTATGTTTCAGATAATAGTCTCCTCTCTTGGCTTCCATGGCACTGTACATATTTTATTTTTCTCTCAACTCTCTGGTTGTGCATTTTCTGTCTCCTGTGGAAAATTTTTTCTGCCTAGCCATTTAACATTGGGGTTTCACAATACTCAATAGGGTCTTCTTCTCTTCTCTTCTCTTCTCTTCTCTTCTCTTCTCTTCTCTTCTCTTCTCTTCTCTTCTCTTCTCTTCTCACTCTATTCTTTGTCACAAGACAACCCTACTTATTGTCTCCTGTATACATATATTCTTAGATTTATATCACTCCTCTGACTTCTCTTTGCTTTTTATATAAAAGGCACTTCATATTCATATATAAAAATGTGAAACCTAACTCATGATCTTCTCGTCCTACTTCAAAATGTCTTGGGGCACCTTAATGATTCCTTTTGCACTGAATGTCACTCCTGCCCATTGACTTGCCCAAATAGAAAACCTAGGACTTATTTTGACTCATTTTGACTCCCCCTTCAGCTCCCTAAATTCAATCCATCACCAAGCTCTGTCTGTTTAACCTTTAAATTATCATTTATATCTGTCTACTTTTCTCCATCCCTGTCACTACCAACCTAGTCTAAAGCATCATTTCCATTTCAACTACCTCAGTAAATGGCCAGCTTTTCAAGTTTCAACTCCTCACAATCAGTTATCCATATTCAAGCAGTGTTGTATTTCTGAAATGTAATGTCCTTATTAAAAATCCTTCAAAGCATTCTCTGAGCTTTTTCACATGAACAAAATGCCTTGTTATAACCTGAATAGTTGTACATGAGTGAGTGACCTCTAACTACCTGCCTGGCTCCATCTTGCATCATGCTCCCATGCTCCTCCTTATGTTCTAGCCACCTGGCCTTGTTTTAGTTTCAGGTATGAGATATTTTTATCTGGCCATGAGCTGCTCTGAACGTGCTCTTCTGTCACACTATAATTTGGGTGATCTTTTGAGAGTGAAATGATCCTCTATTGAAAATTATACAGGGACAATAGGCATAAACAAGAATGACTATGTCAGTTCCAATAGAGCCATTAACATGATAACGATTAAGATACTCTAGTGAGTATAAAACAGATTCAACACTACCACCTCAGTGCCACTCACCTATATAACACTCCTGCATCATTCTGTATTTGGAATGGTCACATTCCCCATGATTCCTCACAAATCTCCAGTCCCCATGATTTCTTCATTATAGATTCTGGTGAAGCTAAGCTCAAGCATTTACTTCTTTTATGATACTGTATTTAATATAAATCAATTTTCTATTGTTCTACTTTATATTACAGTTAAAATATTTTATTGTTTTTATTTTAATTATGTGTGAGGTAGATTAGATTATCTATGAATTTAATTTCAAAAAAGCTAAAGAAGCTTTACAAAATATTCATTATATAAAAGAAGCATTTTGACTCATGAGATAAAACAGCCAGAGGATGTGAGTGTGGGAAAAGGTGAGATGAGAGAGAATCAGACAAGTTGTATAAAAATGAGGAAACTCCTCCCCAAGTGAGACCACACTGGGGGAGGGGAGAAGATCGATTACTAAGCTAAGTTTGGAGTGTTGACTCTTACATGGTGTGATGGTCAGTTTTATGCCTCAATTTGGCTAGGCTATAGTTTTCAGTTATTTAATTGAATTCTTATCTAGGTGTTTTGTGAAAAAATATTTTGTAGATGTAATTAACATGTACAATCTATTGACTTTTAGTGAAAGAGATTGTCCTGGGTAATCTGTGTGGACCTGATTTAATCAGAGTTGAAAGATGTTAAGAGCAGAGTTGAAGCTTCCTGAAGAAAAAGAAAATCCCCTTGTGTTGTGCAGCTCCTCTCCTGTCTGAGAACTTCCTTCCTAAAGTCATGTAAAATTTTGGACAATAAATCTCTTATTGTATATAGTCACAGATTCTATTTTTCTGATGGAACCTTGTCTAATAGAACAGGACATTTTAACTACAACAATAATATTATTTCCATTACTAAAAATAATTAGAAGAATATTTAATATCTGAGAGTAACTAGGAAATGTCAATGCCTGCCCAAATGCTCATCTCGGGTGGAGGGAGTTATTCCTTCTGAATAAAATTGAAAAGAAGAGAAGAAAAAAATAGAAAGTTGCATTCTGATCACAAGACTGCCATCAGATGTGTTCACCAGACAGGTTGCCTTCCTGCTGTCTTTTGGTTTAATCTTGCTCCCCTTTCATTTCTTGGCTTGCAAGAAAAAGCTGATAACTTTCAGAAATCAGAAAAAAAACCATTTTGTATGACCAGAAAGCAGTAATTCAGGAGACGGCACCAAGGCAAATTTGGAGCCTGAGAGGAAGGTGGGAGGAAGCCAGATTACACAGTACTTTGTTGGCAACAAGGAGGATTTTACATTTTATCCTAGGTGCTAATGGAAGTTATTGACACATTTTGAGAGAAGGGATAATATAATCTAAGGTTTAAAATCACGCTGGCTGTTATGTGGGGTGCAAAGGGGATTTGAAAGGACCAAGAGGAGAGGGAGCCTGGGAGACCTGACAGGAGGTGAGACACTAGAGAAGACAGTCTTTTAGGAGCATATCCCTAAAAACCAGTCATGAGCAGAACATTTCATTTACAAGGATGCTCTTCTTTTTTTTTTTTTTAATATATTTTATTGATTTTTTACAGAGAAGAAGGGAGAGGGATAGAGAGTTAGAAACATCAATGAGAGAGATCGATCAGCTGCCTCCTGCACGCCCCCCCCCTGGGGATGTGCCCGCAACCAGGGTACATGCCCTTGACCGGAATCGAACCCGGGACCCTTCAGTCTGCAGGCCGACGCTCTATCCACTGAGCCAAACCGGTTCGGCGACAAGGATGCTCTTCTTAAGAGTGTATATAGTAGGTATTGGCAGGGCCTCCAAAGCAAAGGTCCATTTGTTAAAACTATTTCTTCCTTAAATCATCAGACTTTCCCCCAAATTACCTATTACCTGGGCTGGAAATCTTCAGTTTGTTCCTGTAGATTCAGCTCCCTCTTCTCTCCCTGCTGTGCAGATATGTGACCCATAAAGTCTACATCACCTCAGAGGGCACCTCTGCCCCTGCCTTTCCAGTGATTGGGCCAATAGGGAGGGGGAACAGTGATATCTGGGAGAAGAAGTGGTGGGAGGAAAGTAAGATAGGCATTTTATTCTCCAGATTCTGTCTTGATATCTGCCTAAGGTGGCTCTTTATTGAAGACCAGAGTAACATCACAGTGACGTAGAGAGAAGAAACCCCATCCCTGGGCCAAGCACTCTAAAGGGCCCTGTTTCGCCTGTTGTCTATACTTGCTGCTCCCTAAAGAGCAAGACATCTGCAGGCCAACGGGACATGCCCACCCAGACCATATTCTTGGTACACAGATCCCCATCATTCTCTGGTAAAACA
The DNA here is from genome assembly GCF_014108235.1 of Myotis myotis. NCBI lineage: Eukaryota > Metazoa > Chordata > Mammalia > Chiroptera > Vespertilionidae > Myotis > Myotis myotis. The sequence continues at coordinate 50,835,014 of NW_023416379.1, forward strand.
GTTCTGAGTCCACTTTTAGGACGTGCATTGGTGGGCACAGCTCTTCGGGGGATGAGGATCAGGGTAGAAACAGAACTTGTCAATACAACTGGAGTGACCATATATGTGCATATGTTATCTTTCAATGTGAAAAAAGTCAGGAGTGTGAAGAGAGGGGGTGACTGTGGGCTAGGGGTGGCAGCTATTCCTCCCCCTGCTGTAGTGTATACGTATTTTTGTCAGGAGGCCTTCTTCATGCAGCTGACGCTCAACTCTTACCATTCCATCCCTTATGGGTCTTCCTGAACCCCACCCACACCTTTGTAAGTAACCCTTGCATTAAATGCTTCTCAATTAACCAGCATAGCATGGTCAGTGTAGTAACTGTTTCCTTCCAGGAAGCTGCCGGGTAAAAAGTATAGAGGCCGAAAGTTAAAAGCACACAATCATGCAACTTGATGGTAGAGCAGAAATTTGAATTTAGGCGCAAACTCTGTCTGAAATATCAGTGTGTTATAGACAATGTACCAAGTAGTTGTTTGAGAGAAGCACCCAGCTCTAGAACACTTGGCTCTCTTTAGCTAAGGTTGCACTATTTAGCCTGATGAAAGAAAGAGGCCTCAGTTTTCTCTCTAAGCACACATCCAGGCCATGCTCTTTTTGCTCTTTTACTTTATGGAATTGAATGTAGGATTCGCTGTTTCTGCCCTGAAGGGATGAGGCAGAGCTGCTAGTAACTCCCCAGGCTACTATAACAGTGTCTCCCTGCCTTTTCTCAGCTCCTTGCACATAACCTCCTGCCTTTAGAGAAGATTCTGTACCCTTGATGACTGGGAAAAGGAAGTCCACTTGCCTCCAAACTAGGACTTGGGAAGTCAGGAGACAACACCAGGGCTTGTTTTTTTGTTTTGTTTTTTTATTTGTTTTGCTTTTACTAAAATTTATGTGTATACACACAGAAATAAATGTTCAGAATATATGACAAAAATGCATAAGAATGGTTCTTGGGTAGCTCTAATATATATTACTCTTATTTTCTGTTGTATATTTTTTAAACATTTTCCTTATTTAAAAGTTATTTTATTTATAATAAGTATTTTTAAAAATACAAATGATTTTGCAACTCTTCAGTGAGTGTCCTAGAAATAGATATAGAGGTAAGTAACCCTAAGAAGAGACAGATCAAAAAACCAGAACATCCTCCAAAAGAGACAACTTGCTCCTGTTATTCTGACAGTGGAAAATGGTAAAATGTTACTAGAGATTTTAGCAACTCTAGTAAGGTCATGTGCCTACAATAACCATTTCAAGAGCATACAGTTAAGAAAAACATAGAAACTTGTTAAAGTATAATCAGGGTCATGGGGGTCAAGAGAGATCCCAAAGTATTTGTCATTGACTAATACATTACATTATACAAGTAGTTACTGAATGTCCATATAATGTACCAAATATTGTTGGTGATGCAGCAATGTCACAGCACTGAATACGTAAGTCAAGATTTCTGCTCTCTTAAAATATATATAATGGGGGAGGGATAAACAAGCAATGAGGAAAATGTCTAAGATAAGTTCATTTAGTGATATGTACTGTTAAGGCAAAATATTAAAATATAAAAGAATGTGAGAAGAAGCTGCTATCAATTTTATGGTCAGTAAATTCTTCTTACAGAAGTACAATATGGCTGAGCTCTGATTGACAAGAAGAGTATTTCTACTAGAAGGAACCATAAATTCCAAGTTCCTAAAGGAAAATAAATTTGTCTTTTTCCCAGGGATCAAAAAGACCAAAAGAATAGGAAACTCAGTTGAGAGGGAAACTCAGACTAACACATATATAACTTAGGAGTCCTCAGTATAGAATGTAGAAATCTCAAGTCTCTAGCAATACATCAAAGATTTGACAAAGGATAATTGCCAAAGTAATATGGAAGCTGGAGGTACCACCATGATGATGGAAAGACACTTGATTTGGGGTGGTGAACACACAATACAACATACAGATGATGTATTGTATGCCTGAAATCTATACAATTTTATTAACCAATGTCACCCCAATAAATTCAATAAGATTAAAAAAAGAAAAAAAGAGCATCTTTTATACATGATCTTCTTCAGGAGGAAGAGGAGCGATTCATACCCCAGTGATCCACAAAGGTGGCAGTGCGGGGCAAGAGTTGTATAGTATGTACTTACGTCTGCAGTGTGAAGATGGGACAGAGTTTAGTACTTCATCTTGGTTGCACAAGTTGTTTTATGGGATGTAATTGTTATCTACCAGTGTGGTTAATGGTCTGGATAAAAATATGACAGATGACAGATTTTGCAAGGGCACCAAATGGGTTACATGCAATAAAGTGAGCCAGACTGACTTATGGGTGTTACAGCCTCAGGAGTGGACTTATTTCCAGCAATGTGCTCAACTACCATGTGCAAATATGTGAAATGGATCAATTAACTATTTCATAAAGATTTTCCTTTTTATTCAGGGTTATGAATATTGCTACTCCTTTACAGATTTTCCCCAGAAGCTACATTTGAATTCAAGCAGGGTTATTTGAAGAGATGCGTAACTCCTTCACACTTACAGCTTCAGATAAAATGATAGAGGGGTAGTACAGCTTATCATTTTTTCACCATTTTGCCTCAATACTCTTTTATTTCCACTTTGTTACTGTAGGCAAGACTTGATCAATAGCTATAATAAAGGATATGAGTAGCTCAGGAAAATAAGGCAAGCTAATAGGAATAAGACTGATCATTTTTCATTTTCATAAGTCTTGAAATACATTTATGATGCTACTCCAGTGGTCCCAGGGGCACGAACAGTTTCTTTGCAATTGGTTCTGGATTAATGGACTGCCCTGCTTGCTAAGAAAATATTTATAAAAATACAGAGATTTTCATGCATTGATACATCATCTTTTTGATAGGCATATCTAAGATGGGTAATTTTTTATTTAAAGGCAGAAAAATGTTTAAAGGACTAATTATATCCTACATCATCACTTGATGACATAGTATCAACAGTCTGTTTTTAATGACAAGCAATTTATTGAAAAATATTTCCACTTGTGCCAGTTTAAAATTAGATCAAATTACTACTATAAGATTATTCTTTTTTCAAGATTAAAAAGGAGTAGTAAAAGGATTTTTGTAAAAGCAATCATACCTTATATGAAGGTATTAAACAAACCACATGAATTTTTTAAAAATATTATGTGTATTTCAGGAATCATTAGCTGTTCTGTGGGCCTAGAAAACCCATGATTAGGAATGACCATAAAGTTGTCTAAGTGATCACTTTTAGTCTCTCTTCCCTCGTCACTGAAGATTATGTGAAAGACCCCAAATAACTTGTTTATTCTTGGCTGAATGGAATCTGGACACTTGTGGTCTCATCTCAGGTCTGCCACCAGTTAATTGTATGATGTTGGGTATATTGCTTCATCTCTGTGACCCACAGTTAACTCATGTGTAAAACAAGATAGTTGGATCAGATGGCATTCAAGAGCCCTTTTCTTTTATGTTGTAGCACGATAAGGCTATTTTTTCCTTAAGAACTCGTATATAGTCTGAAGAGTATAGCTGCTAGCTTAAGGTAAAAACCTATTGTGCTGAGAAGTAAGGACAGCCATTGCAAAATATCATGGATTGGGTGGCTTAAAAATAGACATTTATGTCTCATGGTCCTGGAAGCTGGAAATCTAACATCTAGTTGACAGCAGAGTTGGTTTCTCCTGAGACCTCTCTCTTGGGCTTGCCAATGACCACCTCATATGCCTCTCAAACCGCATAAATTCCTCCTCTCTCTTCTTCTTCTTATGAAAACACCAGTCATTATTGGATTCCAGCTCCACCTTCGTGACCTCATTTATTTTAATTAGCTCTGTAAAGGCCCTATATCCAAACATAGTGTTAGGGCTCAATATACAAATTTGGGGGAGGGGGGGGAGGATGCAATTTTAAAAATTTATAGAAATATTTTAATAATAGTAAAAACTATAAGTACTAAGTGAAAATAATTTTAAGGCTGTATAAAATGAATCTGTGAAACCAAAAAAAGTTTTATACTTTCAAATTTATTTCTAGATACACATATATGTATGTATATATTTTTATTTATTATTGGGACCAAATTAAAATTTAACTTACTAATTTTTCACTCTAAGATTCTCAAGTATTGTTTTATTAAAGGACTCAGTATATGGTCATTAATTTTATAAGTTGAGATATTAAAATATAAAAAAATTAAACAGCCCTAGCTGGCTTGGCTCAGTGGATAGAGCATAGGCTTGCAGACTGAAGGGTGGTGGGTTTGATTCCAGTCAAGGGCATATGCCTGGGTTGCGGGCTCCATCCCCAGTAGGGGGCATTCAGGAGGCAGCCAGTCAGTGATTCTCTCTCATCATTGATGTTTCTATCTCTCCCTCTCCCTTCCTCTCTGAAATCAATAAAAATATTTAAAAAAAACACAAACAAATAAAAAATCCATAATGGATCATTCAGTCAACAATTAGTGCCGGGGTCCAACCCCAGCAGGTCCAGGGGTTCCCAAAGGCGTAGATGGAGTCAGCGAAGAAGGAAGGACACGGAGACAGTGTTCAGTTGATCAGCAGCCTAGCCAGGGTCTCCAGCCAGGATCTCCAGCCAAGTTCTGGTCTGGATCTCCAGAGAGGTTCTGCTGTTTATTGTCTTGTTACATCCGTATTTATACCAGTTGATTTTAATCCTGTCAATTTCTATTACAAAGGTTAGGGCGTTTCTTATCTCCATTCCAGGGAGTAAAGATTATGTAGCTTAAGCATGATTGTTTGTAGTTAAAGTGATTAACTACCTGCCTGGCACTTAGTTAAGGAGTTTCATCCCCTCCCTAACTTCAGGGAAAAATCCCTACCTGGGGAAACAACCTTTGTCGGAGAGGTGACCTTGGTTAAAACACACAGCGCTAAGGGGAGCAAACATATTAAGAACAGTATGCTATATCCGCCAGGTCCCTTAAAACATATGCTGTGCAGATGTTTCTTTCCTGCAGCGACTGTGTCAAGCAGCAAGGATGGACCAGCTTCCGGCAGATTAGCCTTTTATTTGCATACCAGATTATGGTACTGAATGACAACATTCTAGGGGTCAATCTTTCACTCTGTAGCAGTGCTATGTGCATGGGGCACTTCTGTACTTGTTTCTCCCTGGAAGATCTGGGCAGGGTTTCTCTGTTCTGCTTTCACCATCATCTCTGAGTTTGGGTTCCCCTGAGCTTGAATGCTTTGGGAGAGGCAGTCATTGTTGACTATGCACGCATCAGCTAGAGCACTTTTCACTGTTCCGCTGGGTCTGTGGCTTCAGGTCATGAGTGGGCATGGGGTGTCTTCATGGCTTCACAACAATGAGTCACACACAGTTGTAAACTCTCTCTTAGTTCAAAGAGGCTTAAAAGAAAAGCCTCAGCAGTGCTCTTAAGCCGCTTAAGGGAAAAAAACAGTTTACACACACTTGTGAGACCTGCTTGGGGATACAGGGACATTTTATTGTCTGCTGGACACAGTTATGTTTCTGGTTGGTCTACAGTGATATTGTGATAAAAGTCAAGTTGAATTCAGTGCTTTGGCTTTTAAAGAATAGCATAGTATCATGGTGTCCACATATATACAATGGCCAAGGAACTCATCTTTCTGATCAGGATGTGGGTCCCAGCCAGCAAAGCGTTGTTGGGAATACAAGAGGAGACAGAAAAGATAACTACTCCTAAAGTTCAGGCAAAAATCACAAAACCTTTTTATATTAAGCTATCTCTGGAAATTCTCTTAATCCTGGCAACCAAGGCTGGCTAATGAGTAATTACATTTCTAATTTCAAACCATTATTATCACTTACTCATTAACCATGACCCATATTATGTAAATTGCCCTTGAAATATATCCAATGAAAAATTTTAGAAATATGTAACATTGTCCACAGGTGTGACTGAATGTGCTAATTCACAGACTTGTATCTGAGTTGTGCCTAGTCAGTCTTGCACGAAAACCCTGTGGGTCACAAGGTAGTGGCTAGGACCACGGAGTCCCAATTTGGGTTCAATACAGGACAAGCTGGCTTGATGACTTGTATCCATGTGAGCTTAATCAGATGACTCAATCCCTTAGACTCAGTTTCCTGATCAGTAAAATGGAGATAGTAATACCTCCTACAGCCTAAGGTTTCTGTTGTGAGACTCCAATAAATGGGTACACATAAAGCTCTTAGCAGAGTGTCTGGTGCCAAGTAAAGATGCAATAAGTATTAGCTATCATTGTTTTGTTGTGTAACGAGTTGTTACTGTGTTCCACTTGAGAAAGCTGGATATGTATTCAAGAAATGACTAAAAAGTAAACATCCTATCTAATAATAGACAAACATGGTAATTAACAGTAACTTCGCTACCCTTCCCATGGCTAATCAGGGTGATATGCAAATTAACTGCCAACTAAGATGGCTGTTAACCGCCAACAAAGATGGCGGTTAATTTGCATACATAGGCACAATGATGGGAAGCGAAAGGGGAAGGATGGAAGAAGCCGCCTGCTGGTGTCAGAACCCAGGTGGCAGCCAAGAGCCGGAGAACTGGTCTGCCTTTGTGATTGGAGAAGCCAGCCGCCTTTGCCGGCCTTGGGCCAGTAATCAGAGAAGCCAGGTGGGGCAGGGAAGAGGGAATGTCCACCTCTTTCTTCCCCCGCCGGGCTTCTCAGATCACCAGTGATCAGAGAACACCCAGAGGTGGGGCCAGAGGCCAGGCTGCATCCCTGCCTGGTGACGTGATCCAGTCCCGGGGAAGCGCAGCCAGGCCCCAGAAGGAGACTGAGGGGCCTTCCAAGCAGAGAGTCTCCGTGGTCAGACTGCGCAGTGTTGGGACAGGAATAAAGATGGAGGTGACTCAGATGCCTGGCCAGTGAGTTAGACCAGCAAGCAGGGCCTTTCAGCAGGGACTCCGGGTGGGGGTGGGGCGAGGAAAGCAAGCTGGAAATATAGAACTACAACTCCCAGGAGGCTTAGCAGCTGGGGCCTGTGTGCCTGGCCATGAAATCAGATGGGGTGAGTCATTTTGCACTTTAAGAGGCTTGCAAGGATTGAAGTTCTGCCAGGAGCCAGGGAGAAATGGAGCTGGAGCAGAGAGAGGGGTCCATGGCAGCCGTGGGCTTTGAGGAGTTCTCAGCACCTCCCTGCTCAGAGCTGGTGCTGCCTCCGCTGTTTGGTGGTCACATCCTGGAGAGCAAGCTTGAGACTGAAGTGTCAGGGGGTCTGGGCAGCACCAGCCTCCAGGAGTGAGACAAAGAGGAGGAGGCAGCCCATGGCCAGATGCCGCGGTCCCAAGGGGAACCCAATCGCAGGAAGTACCAGGTGCTGGGTCGGCGCTGCAGGGAGATCAAGCAGGTGAAAGAGCGGATCCTGAACAGGGTCCATCAGACATAGAGGATAACACGGAGACTCCAGCAGGAGCGGAGGTTCCTCATGAGGGTGCTGGACTCCTACGGCGACGACTACTGGGCCAGCCAGTTCACCATCTTACTGGAGGACGAGGGCAGCCAGGATACAGACGCCCCCACCCCAGGCAATGCTGAGAATGAGCCTCCAGAGAAAGAGGGGCTGTCCCCGCCCAGGAGGACACCAGCACTTGCAGAAGCCAGCAGCCCAACCCCTGGTGAGGGGCCCAGCGGTTGGAAGAGGCAGCGAGTGCCACAGGAAGGGCGCCGGGCGGGAGTCCCGCTGACTCTGGAGCTGGCCCCCGTGCAGGTAAAGGTGGAGGAAGACTTTGGCTTCAAAGTGGTCGAGGCTCTGGACTCAAGTTGGGTTTCTTGGGGGCCAGACAAGCTGTTGCCCTACCCCACCCTAGCCAGCTCCCCCTTTGACTGACCCCCCAATAAATAGGCCCCATGCTCTCCTCAGCAAAAAAAAAAAAAAAAAAAAAATGCTTATAGAGGCATGCTTATAGGATCAAATAGTATAAATATAGATGTAACAGGACAATAAAAAGAGAACCTGGCTATGATGATCACCTGAACGCTGCCTCTGTGTCATTCCTTCTTCACCAACTCCGTCCACACCTTTGGGAACCTCTGGACCTACTGGGGCTGGACCCCAACATTCCTCTTATTATAAGGAGTCAGTGAGATGGGCTAAGGGTCCCACTGGAAATGCCTCAATTTAATGTAATCCCCTCTTTAAAGATCTTATCTCCATATACAGGTACATTCTGAGGTTCTGGGGATTAGGATTTTAACATACATTTTGTTGATTACCCAAATCAGCTCTTAACAACCAGCATGTTTCAGAAAGTAGATTCCTACAGGGTTATTTACCAAATATTCAGAAGTATTTTTAAAAGAGCTAAGCCCCTTGCCCACCGCGCGGGCCCCTCCCGGCGAAGAGCGAAGGCCTGGGTTCTGGGCGCCGGAGGAAAACTGGTGCCAGCAGCCAGGAGAAGGGGCCACCAAGGGGCCCCAGATTGCGAGAGGGCACAGGCCGGGCTGAGGGACCCACCTGAGTGCACAAATTTTTGTGCACCGGGCCTCTAGTATAATAATAAGGCCCAATATCATGTATAGGTGTAATTGCATGATGAAAGCTGTATATGGAAACAATATCAGCAAATAGAAACAGGGATTCTTGAAACCACAGGCTTTATAGATCATGTCTATATAAGTGCAAGTTCCCGAATTGACAGTCGCTTTCATATTAAAGTAATAAATCACCAGTTGATTTTAGAAAAATATTGCACTTGCTACCTTAGTAATAAATTTAAATTTATTATCATATATTATGCTTCATCTTTTTTGTTCAAAATCACTGAAACAAACTAACATCGAACAGTAATTACAACCGTATCTATGTTGAGAATCACCTTGAGTTGCTTAAATGAATTTAGGACATGCTCATGCTCATGCAGGTTGTGTCAAGGCATTCAAAATCAAGATAAAAATTCCAATTAGTAAAACGGTGTGCAGTAAAGAGAAACGTAGCTATATCATGATTCTAACTGCAAAGCCTTTATATTTATGGAAGGCTTCAGAGTTGTGGCAGACACTGTTGATCACCCTCACCCACTCACCCCCCCTTCTCTCTTGCTGCAAGTGCACTTTCTCTCTGCACACTGAAAAGGCTAGGCATTCATTTCAGCAGACTCTTGCAGCTAGGGCACAGGGATACGATCTCAGGAGAACTCACCCTCTGGTTTAAGGGAAAGGACTTTTTCCCTGATCTGGAGCAAATGTTTAGGAGAAAATTCACCTTCCATCTTGCCTTCAGATACTGTTCCCTCCGGAAGAGTAAATTGAAGACAGAGCAGCTGTCTTAGGATCGTAGGGTCAATCTAAGGGACTTCTCAAGGTAGCCAAACCAAAAGCTTCAGAACTAACCAACCTTGAATATATTTACCTTCAGAATGTTTATGTGAGATAATGAATCCACGTTGTTTAAATTTTGTTTGTTAGGTATTCTGATAGTTTCAATCAGTGTAAGAGTACTTAAGGAGTAGTTATGCTGATAATAACTTTCATAACCATATACAATTGTTATAAATTTGATAAGTTTAATTAAAATAATCAAAATCATATTGATTATTGAGAAATTCTTCCCTAGTCTTAAATCAATTCTACAAACTGGCAGTAGGCAGAAATTGAACAAAAAAGCTTACAATACAGCAAATTTAATGTTTTAATTTCATTCAATTGGGGAGGAAAGTGAAGAGAGAGAGAGAGAGAGAGAGAGAGAGAGAGAGAGAGAGAGAGAGAGAGAGAATCTAGAAAGATAGTTACCAAAATCTTAACACAGGTCACCATGGATGTCAATTAAAATGAATTTTATACTTTTTGAAAAAAATTATTGTGCATTTATCCTCACTTATATGTATTATTTAATCTTTGTATGAATATCTAAATAGAAATCAGCCATTTTCATTTTGGCAAAAAATTAAATAAAAGCAAGGATAATTTTGACCTTATCAAACTGTGATGAGGTTGGGAGAAAGTAAAGAAAGGGGTATTCATATACATGTATTGCAAAAGTGTAATTTTGCTAATTTTCTGGTGACTAATTTAATAATGTGTGTCAAAAACTGAAAAATAGGCCTCTTTACATAAAAATGCTACTCCTTGATGACTGCTACTCTTAACTTCGAGTGGCAAAAATGTAGACACCAGCTGTCTACTGTTAGATCAGCAGCAGTTCAACAATGCTCAGAAAATAGAATACTCTCAGTTACATACATAAGACATAGAGCAGCAATTCTCAATCTTTTTCATCTCATGGCACACATAAACTAATTACCTCAATTCTGTGGCCCAACAAAAAATGTATTTTTTTCAGATCTGACAAAAATAGGTATAATTTTGATTCATTCACATTGGATAGCTACTGTTGTGGATGGCTGTTGTTATTTTTTTTTATATATTTGACAATCTAAGGGAAAAGGGGACAGTGACCCTGACTAAAGAGTCAGGTATTGCATGTTTTAAAAATTCTTTGAGCACACCAGTGTGCCAAGGCACACTGATTGAAAATTGCTGACATAGAGAGATGTTCATGGCATATCTGAATTTCTAAGATGTTTGTATGCATGTTATTTTTTACAGTTTTTCTGTAAATGTGTGTGTGTGTGTGTGTGTAGGTATGTTGAAGCAAAGAAAAAAATCTAAAACAATATTCATCAGATTCTTAATGGTGTTTTTAATTAGCATAGAATATTGAATTAAATATTTAATAAGTATGATGGGAAGAGAGAACTTTCTCTTTTAACTTTTACATGCATTTATTATTATTTTTAACTTAAGGTGATATTGATGTGAAAAATTCGTGTAGTCATGTAGTTACAGAGGACACTTTATACAGCTGTGGTGGCCATTGCAAAAGACCAGACTACACTGGACTACTTGGTGAGTCATTATTGAAAAACATGACAGGCAGGGTTGTTTGGTTTTGCCCAGATGACGGTATGGATATCTAGCTTCCAAACAAGATGAGTCATTATCAAACAATTTTATTTTGCAATTTTAATAACTAAAATATTTCTTTTCTTAATAAACTGAGAAATTAACTGTGCCCTTTCATTCTCTGTTTCATTTTTCTATAGACTCTTAACTCAATACATTAGTTGAAGGAATCTAAGCACTTAACACCTCACTCTCTAAGCATGTAACTAAGTCCTATATAGTAGCTAAATTTTCTCAGTCTTCTTCTCATCTTTATTTTTTAACCTTGAATTTCCTCCCATGTGATATCAAATTAAGGTAATTCCATGAAAACCAAAAGAAAACAGATATTTGACGACAGTTGTGTGTTTTTTTCTTTAACTATGGACAACATTTTTCACTTTTTTTTCTTTTTTGCAGACTTGAATGTACCTTCTTGTGGGACTACCTAGGCCTGTGGTCGGCAAACTGTGGCTCGCTAGCCACATGCGTCTCTTTGGCCCCTTGAGTGTGGCTCTTCCACAAAATACCACGTGCAGGCGCACACGTACAGTGCAATTGAAACTTCGTGGCCCATGCGCAGAAGTCGGTATTTTGTGGGCCTAGGCCACAAGGGCTTTCTTTGTTGTTGTTGTTTTAGTTATCTCTGCAATTAATTCTTTTTATTTTCACTTTTTGAATGAATTAATTGCAATTGCATGGACATTGACTGTATTCTCTTCAGGTATACAGCCAGTTCCATGGGCCAAACAGTTCAGAGAATGTTTCTCCTCTTATTTAAGAGTAAACTCCCTGGGAAAAGAGTTCTAGCCTCTATTTTCTCCACCAGACCTTCAGGGAAGAGCAGAAGGTCAGTGGAATGAACAAAAAATAAATGAACATATGAAAATCTAGCATAACCAAGATTAGGTACCAAGACATCTAGTCTTACTTTGCAGAATTCAGAATATATGGATAACTATTTCTTCTAGCTGTTTCCATTGCTTAACTCACTGCTCTAAATTTTGTTTTCAGCTTTTGCAAGCAAGTCTATTTACTTATTAAGGAGTCCATATGTAGGTTTCATAATCCATATTTCCTAAAAGAACTCAGTATCTACCCCAGGCTTCAGTGAGCTGCTTCCCGTCACTGTCTTCAGGCTTCTAAACGTGTGATATTTAAAATCAAGTCAAATTGTTGAGGGAAGGCATTGACTTTTCTGTCAGTTGCCAATATTGACTTCACAGAAAAAATTGAAGTCCATTTGCAATTTAACCATTTTATTAAGTTATACATCTTGATTTTGCCAAAATGTTATAAAGGGATATTTCTCCAATTTTCATTAAACTCACAATCACTTTTAATTTGAAATTACAGCAAACAATTTTAAAAACTTGCCTTAGAAGAGTCTTTCATTTTTTCCCTTTTTAAACTTTGGAATAAAGACCTAGAAATGTGTCCGTTTCTGCATCAAATATTTATTAAGTTCTATAAAGGATCAGAGGAAGGTGTTGAGAGGAATAATTAGAAAATCTAATTTAGATCGTGTGACATGGGAGACAAAAGTTGATTATAATATTCTCATCCACAAAATAAGCAACTAGACAATATTCTCTTTAGGCAAATCCATGAAACTAGGGAGAAATTGAAGCATACACAAATGATTTCCTTTCCTGTCAAAATTATTGAAAGATCCATATGAACTAACTTGCCCTGCTTCACTGTGTTTGATAGCTTTGAAATGTCTTATTTTCTTTACCAGTTGCAAGAGCTAATGGAAGCATATACAATTGCAGTAACACTGTGGGGAAACACTGGTATGAGATTTATTTAAATCCTGTGTGAAAGCTTGGTGCTCATTAAAATGGAGGATTAATAACACTCTCCACTAAAGCCAGATATAAGGCAGGCAGATGAGCAGGTGTCTGAGCATAGCGCTTCAAACCCTCCTTCATCTTGACCTGTAATGATCCTCCCTGTGACTCAGGTCTTGGCTTAATTGAAGAAAGATTCCAAATCATACCAAATTGCTTAGTGAACTTTGCAACCTGGTTATATATCCAAGGGGAGCAGAAGGGTGTCATGAAACTCCAGTTTCTCACCTAACATTAAAAATAATGCAAGAAATAATAATATTGTGGTCCCTATGATGACAGAGGAAACGACCTTTTCTTCTTTAATTGAGCTGAATAAGAAATGTTGGCCTCAGCTTTCATCTACACTGGAAACTATTTGATTTCCTTTTTTCTTAATACCTGGATAGAAAATTTAATGAAGTAATTACTATTAGTTTCCAAAAGGGACAGTCTTAACTTTATGGAGATTCTAGGAGAACATTTAGATGTAACTTTAGCAAGAGGGATAGGGGTATCAATTTTAAAAATTTTCTTAGCAAAAAAGAGTCCACAACTTTTGATTTCTATTTCAAGGTCTTCCTGGCAAAATGTTATTTTATTTCAGGAATATGTATGTAATATACTGATGCTTTCCTACCTCCTTATTTATTTACTAGACGCCCAGTGCACAAAATTCCTTCCAGGGTAGGGTCCCTAGGCCAGTAATCAGGGCTGATCAGATTCCCCGCCTCCCCACCTTCCCGCCTCCTCCTTCTCTTGCTCCCTCAGCGCCCCCGCCCCTGCCACTGGTTGCCCGCTCTGTTCCACACTGCCCCCTGGTGGTCAACACACGTCATAGTGAGCGATGGAACTCCTGGTCTCCCGGTCAAACTCCCAAGGACTTTCTTGCTCCCCCCACCCCCACCCAAAAAACACCTTACATTATAATAAGGACTGAAGATTGAGAGCTGCATTTTAGAAATCTGGATCCACCTTTATTATAAACTTTGGTGATACCAGGAAGGCTGCTTCTATGTTTTACCAGTAGAACTATGTTAATGGTCTTGTCAATGAAAAAACAAAACAAAAAAACTTGGAGTTAAATAAATGAATTGTGCATGTAATCATACACAAAGACTGTTATAATGAAGAAGTTAATTCTATGAAATGAAGTTGTGGAATTAGGAAATTAAAAGATTCAATGGCTTTTGTTGCTAGAAAGATTTTAAGCATATTTAAGATGCCATCTTTAAATCTTTTCTTTAGATGAAGTTTTAAAATCAATAGAAAGGAAATAAGTTAGAAGAGATTTTGATCAATCAAGTATTTTAACTGTAAATTCTGCACTATAAAATTTAAACTGGTATCTGAAACATTCGAATTCTCTCTATATTTCAATCCATCCCCCCCATTCTCTTTTCACTTTTATTTTTTGCCTCTGACTGCAAGTATTAAAGGAGTGGTACTGTAGAGGATTAAGCTAGGTTAACCTAGGCAAGCTGTGGCAGTGGTAACCCTGAGTGACAGCTGAAGTCATTTTCCATGGCTGTCTACCCTCCCCTCCATATGCAACCTTTTCTCTCTGTCCCACTTCCTCTCTCCCTCCCACTCTATTACATTCCACAGCTCGCTGTTTCCTTTTATTCCACTCTCTCTTTCTCTTCCCTTTGCCTTTATCTTAGGCCTGATGGCAAGTCTCATAAAATATTGCCCAGCCCTGTCTCTAGTTCTAAAATATAAAAGTATCATTGACTACTTTTTTGCTTTATTAATTTCTTTTTTTCCTGCCATGCCTGAAATCCCCAGGATTATCTTTAAAATAATCCCACAGAAGTGTCATATCAAAACCACCAGATTATGTGCAATAATATTTTCTGCCTTAATTTAATCCTGAAATAACAAGAAGGAAGATATACTATTTTTTAGTAAAATCAGCTCTATGGAGGAGAGAATGTTGCTCTCTTTGGAAAGATTTGTTCTCATTATTTTCCTCAGACATTGAATTTGTTAGATGAGTTCTAACAGGGGAGTAATAGAAAATAATTTCCAAGTTTCAGGAAAGAGGTAATATGTTTGGAAAAGGAAGATTTACTTACATTTTATGGAAAAATGTATTTGGTGATGCAGACATAAACATAAAACAATGAGGCTTTCCCAAAAGAAAGACTGCACAACTAATGAAAAGTCATTAAAATAGCATCTTTGGGGTAGTACCAGGATCTTCAGGTATGAGGTCTGCCACCAGCCAATGGTATGACCTTCAGCAAGTTACATCCCTTCTAAGGATCTCAGTTTTCTCATCTTTCAAATAAAGTGCACGGGTTAAATGATTTCCCTTGTCCTGAACACGAGACCATGAATACTAAAACAATGATGTGGTTGGCAACATTTCCCAATTCAAGTTTCCAAGGGAGTTGGTTGTCCACACAGACTGAGGTTACAACGTTTCAATTTCATTGCATTCTTGAATTTTAATTCCAAGATAAAAAAAAAAAAATAGTACCAGTGTTCAGCTCCATTCATATAAGAAAGCACAGAGTTATGCTGATCCCTCTCTTCACCTGGGTAGCTATTGTTTAGTGAATTTCACACTGTGCCACATTGGAATCCTACCTGCCTTAACAGAGGTCAATTGGGAAATGTTTTAATGGTGCCCCTCTATTTTTATTGCCAGTCATAATCACCTTTTTATTTGAACAAAATCTTTGATGTTATTAGTGTCATCTGTGTCTCCCAGCACATGGTAATATAATTCAAGTCAACATAATAGGTAATGGAAATATGCTGTAAATGTTATGGTTATATGGAAGCGGCAGGCATTTTCTTGCCAAAATTTGGGCATAGTATTAAATGCTTTATCAACAGATCAAAATTCTGCGAGGTAGATATCATCATTGTCCCTATTTTAACATCAAAAGTTCAGGTATGGAGGCAGAGTTAGGACACAGGGCTCTCTGACTTCTAAGACTGCAATATTTTCCCTGCAACACACTTCTTGATAATATAAAATACAAATATTAATTTTATTTTCACATTGCTATTGTTAATAATTTGACTGGTGGGGAAGTTACATTTTTAGTTGAGCCCAGAGCTTACACTTTGTAAGTTTGTTTCTTTGCAATAAAAATTTTACTTGGGATCAGAATAGAACTAGAATTTCCCTTTTCTACCTATCTTTTAAATAACTAAAACATGTATTAATATACATGTTTTGAAGTAATTTTCAGTGAACGGGCATTTGTTTCAGACCCAGAGCCATTCAGATATCACATGCAAAGGATAATCAATTTGACAATTCTTTTCATTTCAGACTCCTCACTCACTAATGTGCCAAGTCCGCTCAACTGATTAAAATATGAGCTCTGTGAAAATAGCAGTGATTAAATCCTTCCTGTACGTTTACAGTATATAGAGAGGGCTGGGTTTTCCAGCTGAAATTGTGAGGCCCATTTAGTCTGCAGTGCTGACTAGTCATAATTTGTAAGTCATTTTATTTCGATTGTATGCCATAGTCTATAATCACCTTCCTTGTCTCTATACTAGAAAGCTTTGTGTTGGCAATAGGAAATATTTAATGAAAGGTATTTTGGGACCTGCATTTTTGAATATTGTGTGAAAGGCACCAAATGGCTTTCCCCAGTGGGTTGTCTTATATTTTAGAACAGTTTGATTCTATCAGATGGAGACTAAAAATGCACATGAACTTCTAATTTTAGTTGCATCATGAGGACTTATTGTGACATTTTCAATGAGGTTAAAGGCACAAAAATTCCCTATTGTTGCAGTTTTCAATTACTGGAAAAGCAGTTAGACTGTGCCCCACACCTTTCTAGTGCATGATCTGCCTCTAATCTCTTTTTATCCCCATATGCTATTTAACATGTAGGGCAAGTTTTGTGTGTGTTATAAGCTGAAATACAGATCACACTAATATTTTTAAAGGGATAAAAGCATAGTTGGATTCAGAAAAGAGAATTAGTTGTTGTATATATAAGTGGACCAGGCATTTGCCCTCAACCCACCCTTGCAAACCAGAGTTCACATTTCTAACCCATAGCACCAGGACCCTGTGTTAAGAACAATGTCCTTGAAGTCTCTCACTCTGCCAAATGCATGCTCTCTACTTTCTGTTGTGCTCTGAATCTACCAATATTATATCTTTAAAAATTAAGGTGCTTTTTTTTTCCTTCTATATAAACTGTTGATTGAGCACAGTGTTGCAACTTATTGATTTTTGGCCATTTGTTGTTGTTTCTAGTCAATTTTAATGATATACTATTGGTTGTGACAACACAATGAAGCACATTTTCTGATCTAGTACAACACAACTAATGCATCTAAATCAGGATTCTTCTTCGTCATTCCTATTCGGGTACATAATAACTCCTGTCATGGAGTCCACATGTCCCTCTCCCTAAGTGGAAGGACACTTATTTTTTAAGTACCTTTCTGGGCTGGCTTATCAGCGGGAAGAGACAACAAATACAAGCATACAATGATCACAAAATATATATCCAGCAGAAGTTTGCTTTGTTCTCATCTTTTCACATTTTTCTCTGCATACATAATTATGTCCTTTCTTTCCTCCCACACTTAAGCAATCTCTGTATCATATTTTGGATATTAGTTGAAGAAGGCTAAAATCACCTAGCTGAGGTATAATTTTCTTGTTACTACAGGAAAAGAACTTCCACTGCTTTAAAGCCATGAAACACTTGAAGACTTACTGTTTTTAGTAAAACCATTACAATATTAAATTCTTTACCATATTTGAAGTAACAAGAACATGGAGTGTTTTGACCATTTTCTTTATATTGTAATGGTTTTTGATGGCCTGAAACAATATGTGTGAAATTCTAAGAAAATCCTTGGTTGGTGTTTAACTTTTGAACTATGTAATTGTACTCCTATTATAAGACCCTTAGGCTGCTGAAAAAGTGAGCAAAGGCTGAGGGCCTAAGGCGGCGGTTCTCAACCTGTGGGCCGCAACCACTTTGGAGGTCAAACGACCCTTTCACAGGGTCGCCTAAGACCACACTGCATATCAAATATTTATATTACGATTCATAACAGTAGCAAAATTACAGTTATGAAGTAGCAACGAAAATAATTTTATGTTTGGGTCACAACATGAGGAACCATTTTAAAGAGCCAGAAGGTTGAGAACCACTGGCCTAAGGAGTCCACAGTCAAAGAGTAAATCAACCATGTAAACCTGATGACAAATAACCTGTCTCATAAGAGGAAGTGGTGACTCCTTCCTCTGAGGCAGAGAGCACTCCGCTTACATCAGTGGTTCTCAACCTTTCTAATGTCGCGACCCTTTAATACAGTTCCTCATGTTGTGGTGACCCCCTACCATAAAATTATTTTCGTTGCTACTTCATAACTGTAATTTTGCTACTGTGATGAATCGTAATGTAAATATCTGATATGCAGGATGTCTTTTCATTGTTACAAATTGAACATAATTAAAGCATAGTGATTAATCACAAAAACAATATGTAATTATATATGTGTTTTCGGATGGTCTTAGGTGACCCCTGTGAAAGGGTCGTTCAACTCCCAAAGGGATCACGACCCACAGGTTGAGAACCGCTGGCTTGCATCATCTGTTGGGGTCTGCTAAGGAAAGAGCTGCCCTCCCCTTACTCTCTTAGTTCATATGGAGCTGAGCGTATATCCTCTCCCCTTATCACTGTGCACTGATTACTTTCTGGTTGACCATGTGATGTGCACAACTTTCAGTTAGGGAATCTCCATGCCATTCCATCTCTTATACTTTTTGGGAACAAGATGTTGTAAAAGACAACATAAAATTAGCTTATGTGTATATTTTTAGCACAAACAAAAGTTAAAAATCTGCACATAATGATCACCTTGTAAGGTATACAAAGTATGTTTTACCTCAGAAACAAATATAATATTGTGTGTCGGCTATAATTTAAAAATAAATTTTTAAAAATTTTAAATATAATCCAGAAAAAAATCCATAAACATCTGAAAATGAAAACTCTGTAACTACCCTTGGCCATCACTACCAATAGAGCATGTGGAGACCAATATCAAAACATTATATATTTTTGAAATTAACTATACATATTTAATAACATAACTTAATCATAACCATGAATATTATAATTGATTTGTATAGATTCATGCGGTGCCTAAAGTGCTAGAACTCAGATAGGCAGGGACTGTTGGAAGGATAAGCACTTCAGCCTTAGAAAAGGCAGTTAGTCACTGTTACTAATGATGGGGATGAGATAAAAAAATGCAGGTATTGTGGAGAAAGGAAGAGTAGTTCAAAATAAGGCACTTTATGAAGAAAAAGGGAAAATTATTGAAGACCTCACTCAAAGTCATAGCTCTTCATATGTTGTGTACATGTCTTCTAAAAACAATATGAGGGTAGGGGGGACAGACAGTATTGAAAAAAACAAAACAGGCTGAGACATGGTGTGAGGAATTAGGTATGAATTTTAGCCTTTAATGCCTTCTCCTGCTATGGACCACTGTGAGCCTGACAGTGCAGTGTTAATCCCAAGGGGTACCGTCAGTTACTCAGTCACAGAAAAATTGGATCATCGATTGCCATTCTAGTAGTGAGAACCAACAGTGAGCACCTGCTTTCTCACCACTTGTAGCTGCTTTTTAAGTATTAAATGCATCTTGAATGCTATTTTTACTTGAAATAACTTATTGGATGTCTATTTTCTATCAAGACATTTCCCTCACTCATAATATATGCCATTTTATTACTTAATATTACAACACACACACACATACACACACACACGCACACACGCACACATACACACAAATAAAAATGGGTGATTCCATTGAATCCTATATAATGAAAGCCTAATATGCTAAGTGTCCGGTCATTCGGTCATCTGTTCAACCAATCAGAGAGTAATATGCTAATGATATACTAAGGCCGCTCAACTGCTCACTGTGATGTGCACTGACCATCAGGGCACAGGCGCTCCCACTGGTAGGTGAGCTTGTTGCTGGGGTCCAGCTGATTGGTACTGAGGGAGATGGGCTGGACATGCCCTGGAGCCCTCCTGCAGTCCCGCCCCAGCTGGCCAACCTCCTGCGTGCCCTCCCTCCCCAGCCCTGATCATGCACTGGTGGGGTCCTTCGGCCTGGCCTGCACCCTCTCGCAATCTGGGCCGAGGGGACCCTCCCCCTCCCCCGTGCACAAATTTTGTGCACCAGGCCTCTAGTATAAATATAAAAGGTTATTTTTCCATGAGATTGTATCTGTGGCATTATTCACTCAAAGAAACATTTGATGAAACATCTGCTAACTAGTTTAATCAGTGGGATGGGAGTTGGATTAGGATCTGATGGCTGTAAATGGCATTTTCTTTAGTATTTATTTCACCTGTTATTCATAAGTACTATCTCTTGCCATTGTGAGTAAAATCAGACAAGTTAACAGGTGATTAATCAAGTTTTAATCAGTGAAATAGCCTGGCAGATCTAATTCCTGGTGAGAAGTCAATAATAAAGCCTCCGGTATCTCAGGCCATGGAGCTACTATATTAACCACTGTGGTCAAATTCCTACTGATTATGGTGCTTAGACAGGAAAATATTGCACTGTCAGATCTTATTTTTTTTTTAAAGAGAGAAAATAGCCATGCAATACAACTTAGGAATACTTATCTTTACTTTGTGTCAAAAAGCCATACTATTAAACACCGTGATGGAAGTGCCACTTCTTTCAGCTTTCATCAGCAGTCCAAAATGTCAGGCAATGAGAATTTAATTGGACTAAAGTGACTATTTGACATGCAGAACTGAGCTATATGATCAAGACTCCACAGGTAGTGAACACTTGGTGGCTGGTGGGCGGAAGGAAATGTACATTCTAATAAGGGGTCAAGGGACTGGAGGAGATCTACTACGTAATTATGTAGCCGCAGGAGAGAATGGTGCCAGTCAAATAAGAGTATTACAATTCCGTCACTGAAGAACAGGGGCATAATCTACAATAAAATAAATATAAACCAAAGAGCTGAAGCCAAAGTTATCTAAAACGGTACTATTTTGTGACAGGCTTTTAAAACATTATCTTTTAGAACACACAGTGGACACTTTTTGTAATATTAATGTTGCATGGCAGGATGAATAACCATCTCATTGGCCAAACTAGTCATAGCAGGTTTTGTTCAAATAGTTGTTGGTAAGGACAACAACAACTTCAATAAAATTGATCACATGTAATAAAAAAGCAATATGTTTTATGGGATTCCAGATATAAACCTTTCAATGTTTTTGCACATTCTATAACAATAAATGCAGTTAGAGTTCATATATTTATTCTGATTGTGTGAATAAAGGAATGAGAACTTAAGATTAACTTGAATTTCCAATAAACTGAGCACTAGCCCACATGTCATATAGTCAAATGTTAGTGTATGCCACTGGACTAGTTGGTGCTGGGAATTCCTTTTGTAGAATGTGTGACTGCATTTGCTCACATCTGACTTGTATGCTATTATTTTTGAGGAAAGCTTTCCTTTGTAAACCTCAAAACTTCAATTTAGTAGCCTAATAATCAACCACATTAGTAATTATATTGTCTAAAATGTACAAATTAATTAGACTCTAGGTTTGTTTTTAAATTCAGAGATGCAAATCAAAACAACAATGAGGTACCATCTCACACCTGTCAGACTGGCTATCATCAACAAATCAGCAAACGACAAGTGCTGGAGAGGATGTGGAGAAAAAGGAACACTTGTGCACTGCTGGTGGGAATGCAGACTGGTGCAGCCACTATGGAAGACAGTATGGAGTTTCCTTAAAAAACTGAAAATGGAACTCCCATTTGACCCTGTGATCCCACTTCTAGGAATATATCCCAAGAAACCAGAAACACCAATCAGAAAGGATATATGCACCCCTATGTTCATAGCAGCACAATTCACCATAGCTAAGATCTGGAAACAGCCTAAGTGCCCATCAGTAGATGAATGGATTAGAAAACTGTGGTACATCTACACGATGGAATACTATGCTGCTTTAAAAAGGAAGGAACTCTTACCATTTGCAACGTCATGGATGGAACTGGAGAGCATTATGCTAAGTGAAATAAGCCAGTCAATGAAGGAAAAATACCACATGATCTCACTCATTCATGGATAATAGAGACCATTATAAACTGTTGAACAATAATAGATACAGAGGCAGAGCTGCCTCAAACAGATTGTCAAACTGCAGCGGGAAGGCCGGGGAGGGTTGGGGGGCAGGAGGTAGGGGGGTAAGAGATCAACTAAAGGACTTGTATGCATGCATATAAGCATAACCAATGGACATAAGACACTGGGGGATAGGGGAGGCTAGGGGACTGTCTAGGGCGTGGGGGTAAAATGGACTCATATGTAATACCCTTTGTAATACTTTAAGCAATAAATTAAAAAAAAATAAAGATATTTCCCAAAGGAAAAAAAAAATTCAGTTTTTCAAATGTCAGAGTATATTTTTAACGCAATTAACATCAATAGTCGTTCAACTTGGAAGCTAGCTCACATAAGTCTAATTAAGGAAATAAATTGCTTCATAAAGAAACACATTCTAGATATCCAAAGAGTATCATATACCATAACCTCTACATTTATCTGTGCCCCTATACACAACCCATTTAGGGATTTGAGTTGGAATACCAATGCTTTGTTTCTCCTGCTGAGTTCTTCACTGGGAGCAGGTGGATACAGAATCCAGCATTGGGAAAACGTAAACCCTTCAAAATGATAAAAACTTCCAAGCAGTTTTCCTCTACTAGCATGAGTGAAGAAGAATATGAGGTGGGAAAAGCTGAAGAGAGGATGGGGGTAGATTTCAGAAGAAAGGTGGTTAGGGTAGGAGGCAGGAGAATGTGGAGTGAATGAATTTTAAATTGTAACTGGTCCAGTAGTGTTCCTGGCCTAGGACAGATGTGGAAAGAAGTTGATTCTAGAAGAAAGAGAAGGGACATCTGAGGGGCTGGCAGGAGGAACTGGTTCTGGGATGATGAACTCCAAGGGCACCAGCTGAGAGGGAAAACAATAAAGTATGTTTATACAGATACAGTAAGCGTTTCCTTGAACTGTGATCACAAAGAGAGGAAAAAAGATGAGAAAGTCATAGTGGTGTGGCCTCACACAAACACACACATCTTGAGGGGTCTATCAAGGAGAACATCGGTTTCTGTAGCAATGACACATTGGAGCCTCAGTATCTGAAGGCTGTTTGCTTAGCACAGGCGTGAACAAGGATTAAGCCCCAGTGATAAGGGAGAGTCAGAGAAAGGGTAGTCCCAAGGTGGAATTAAACAATACCTGGGCATCTGCCTGGGCACCACTGACCAGGGAGAACTGACACATATTTTCTAAAACTTTATGGTCTTTTTAGAATGGATTTATAAACTTTTGTTCTTGTCTGTAAACTATATGATGCTATAGTTTGAGAAAAGTAATCTAGTATATAAAGATAAGATAAAGGCACATAAAACAATTAAAAAGTAATATTATCTTTTAAATATTTTTATTGATTTCAGAGAGAAAAGGAGAGGGGGACAGAAATATCAATGATAAGAGAGAATCATCGGCTTCCACCTGCACACCCTTCACTGGGACCAAGCCCAAAACCCAGGCATGCTCCCTGACCAGGAATCGAATGGTGACCTCCTCCTGGTTCATAGGTCAATGCTCAACCATTAAGACACACTGTCTGGGCAATACTATCTCATAGGCCTCATACTTAGAACAAAGACCATGGGAAAGTGTGTGTGTGTGTGTATGTGTGTGTGTGTGTTTACTCTAAAACTGTTGAGATTTCAATTTTAGGACCCAAGGAAACACTGGAGAAGCCAACAACACAGAAAATTATAACATTGTTTGATGTGGTTCTCAATGTATTTAGAGCTAATGTTTAAGACAATTATATTATAACTAGAGGCCTGGTGCATGAAATTTGTGCATGGGGTATCTGTGTCCCTCAGCCCAGCCTGGACCCTCTCCAATCTGGGACCCCTTGAGGGATATCCAACTGCCCATTTAGGCACAATTCCACCGGAATCAGACCTAAATGGGCAGTTGGACATCCCTCTCACAATCCAGGACTGCTGGCTCCCAAACACTCACCTGCCAGCCTGATCAATGCCTAACTGCTCTCCTGCTGGCCCAATTGCCCCCAACTTCCCTCTCCTACAAGCCCCCCTAACTGTCCTCCCCTGCAGGCCATCTTGTGGTAGCCATCTTGTGTCCACATGGGGGTGGCCATCTTGTATGTTGGAGTGATGGTCAATTTGCATATTATCTCTTTATTATATAAGATGGGGGAAAGTGGAAAAAAAAAGGAACAAAGAAGGTAAGTTTTCTAGTCATCACTCAACCTGGTAAATGATGGCACAACTAAATGGTGGTAAGTTATGCATATATAATGCAATGCCTAGAATGAACATTAAATAGCTCCACAAAGAAATAAACTAAGATAAAACTATAAATTGCAGCTAATTCCATAGGGAAATGTAATGGTTTGCTCTGCTGTTATATCTTTACCATAACTGCCCCATCTTCATTCCAGAGAGGAATCCTGTGTTACATCGCCTTCCTTCACCTGACACTTTTCCCTGTGAACTGGGCACTTCCCATGAGAAGTTGCAATGTTGCTGAAATGTTACAGGAAACAGGAGAGCTGGCTTGCAGAAGCATTGTTCTAATTTTTACAAATAGTTACTATTATTGTTACTTGAAATACTTATGTATTGTTTTGACATAAACAGAATCTGTGTCAACCTAGCTCTAAGAGGAGCTGAAACAAAAGGGATTTTTATGTCCAGATGGTCATTATGCCTCAAAAGTGTAAAGCAAGAGCCTTCTGATTTGAGTAAGTGCTTTGCTCACCCCATTTTAACATTTTTGTGAGGTATAATTGGTATGAAATCATGTATTGCATGATTTCATGTATATAACAATCTCACAGTGACAAAATGCACACATGAAATACACATCCACACTTGTCATCTGTCACATGTGATGAAACGGCTTAGAATTACACGCACATATTGTGCCAATGTAAATTTCTGATTTTGAAATGCACCATAGGATACACAGGTTGAAGGGCAAATGGGTCCTCTCTGTACTATTTTTGCAGCTTCCTGTGAATCTATAGTTATTTCCAAACAAAGGGACAAAAATGGCATTCACAGACACAAATGCTCACGTATTGCATGACTCCAGCTATATAAAGTTCTACAAAAGGCAAGTCTACAAACACAGAGAACAGATCAATGATTCTTCACCAGGGCTAGCAGAAGTAGAACAGTAGAAGAGACGGACTAGACATGGGTATGAGGAAACTTTGGGAGGCAATGAAAATGTTGTACAACTGAATTGAGGTGATGGCCACACAACTCCATAAATTTACTAAAACTCATTGAATCATACCATTTCAATGGGCATTTTTATGATACGTAAATTATACTCCACTAAAACTGTCAAAAATGCATCACCTTAGTGATCATGGAAAATAAGGTCATGTTGAACTTTTCTTAACTCTTCTGTTAGCACTGGGACTCATTTCCATTTGAATTGCAGAGTGTCCGTATAGGGGCAATGGGAAGAGAGCAACAGATTGTCTCTGCTTTAGGCCCCTAGAGGTCTTTTCCAGCACTGGTGTACACATGTCAAGGCAGCTGGCAAGGGAGGGAGCCTTGTGGGATGCACTGAAGGGAATCTGTTATCCCTATAGCTGCATTGTTGAAGAGTTATTATCTGTTCCTGTTGGGAGAGGAGAAGACACTGATATCAGCATCTGCTCTATACCTTTACAGTTTTCTGTCTGTGGATCTATGTTTCATACATATAGGAGGCTGTAAAATAGTTGTCATTGCAAAGTATGTGCTCATTCATTGTCAGCAAATGATGTGGTCATCTTTACAAAGCCCTAAGGAAAAAGATACATGTTCACACAAACAAGCAAAAACCTTCTAACCTTTATAATCATGGTTGACTCTCTCTGACTATTTAATATCAATATTCTGGTGCCCAGCATGAGAAAATAAGGCTAGTGCCTTAGTTGGAAGTCAAGAACTCTGTAGATTTTTAATTAATAATATATTATTTATGAAATGCAAAGTTAAAACAATTTCTTATGATTTTTATCTTCTTGTAGTCCACAAAACCATATCTTATCACAGAGGGTAAGAATATGAAACATTCAAGAATGTGTGAGCTGGGATAAACATTTGAAACATAAAGTTGGATTTAAAAGGTAATTTAAAAGGTGGTTTAAAAAAAAAAGAGCAAGAAAACAATGAAGCAAATGAAAAGTCAACTGACTGTGGTCTAAATGCTTGGGTCCCCTTCAAATTCTTAGTTGAAATCTTAACACCTGAAGATGATGGTATCAGGAGGTGGGGCCTTTGGGAGGTATTAAAGTCATAAGGGTGGAGTCCTCATGAATGGAATTAGTGCCCTCATGAAAGAGGCTTCAGAGAGAGCTCTAGCCTCCTCCACCAGGTGAGGGCACAGCAACAAGGGGCCAGCTATGACTCAGGGAGTGAGCACTCACTTGAATAAGACTGTGCTGATACCTTCATCCTGGACTTCCAGCCTTCAGAACTTTGAGAACTACATTTCTGTTGTTTGTAAGGTACCCCGTCTATGCTACTTGGTTACGGCAGTCCGGACAGATTAAGACACTGCCATCTTCTATAAACCATGTGTATAGATTTAAAAAGGGGGGGTGTCTTTGTCTACTTGGACTATTATAGCAAAAATATCATAGACTTGGTGGCTTAACAACAGAAATCTATTTTGTCACAGTTCTGGAGGCCAGAAGTCCAAGATAATGTTAGATAAAGTTACTAGCCAATTTGGTTTTTGGTGTGAAATCTTTTCATGGTTTGCAGATGGTTCTCTTCTTGCTGTGTCCTCATATGGCAGAGCAAGAGTGAGAGAGAGAGAGAGAGAGAGAGAGAGAGAGAGAGAGAGAGAGAGAGAGAGAGAGAGAGAACTCTGATGTTTCTTCTTTCTTCCTCTTTTTTTGGGGGTAATTCTCACCAGAGGCTATTTTTCTATTGATTTTTGTTTGTTTTTTAGAGATAGTGGAAGAGAGGAGAGAAAGAGAGAGAGAGAAACATCAATGTGAGAGAGAGACATCAATTGCTTGCCTCCTGCACATGCCCCAACCAGGATTGCGGATGGAGCTTAAAACTCAGGTACATGCCCTTGACTGGAATTAAACCCATGACCCTTCAGCCCACGGGGCGACACTATGCACTGAGCCAATGAGCTAGGGCTCTTCCTCTTCTCATAAGGGTAAAGGACCTGTAAGGTTAGGACCCTACCCTGAATGTGACCTCATTCAACCTTTATCACCTCTTCACAGGCCCTATCTCTAATACAGTCACATTTGGTTTATAGTTTCAATATATGAATTTTAGAGAGATACAATTCAGTTTATAACAGGGATGAGATAAAGATAGAGATAGAATATGTTAAATCTCTGCCATGGCTTAATACCTGAACTGAGCACATTCTTTTAGCAGTCTCAACAAAGCTGCAGAGTAGTTTTATGTTGTCTTACTTTATCTATTAAGAAACAATGATGGAGATATCAAATATGTTTATTGGGGTTGCACAGCTACTGTTAGAGTATTTGTATCCAGGTGTTTCTGGCCTAAAAGCTAGATTTCTTACTTTATTTCTTTTTGGGAAATCATAGGTAAATTAGTTATATATTCTAGTACATGATTATTTTATTTCACATACTTTTATCCTTTTTTAATACCTGAGATATTTTATTTCATGAAATTTTCCTATTAATGTGTTTCATACCTCCTCAGCTAACCTTCAAGTTCAACCATGGCCAAAGTGAACAATTCCCATACGTACTGACAGTCTTTCACCATTAGCTCCTGCACTTCTCTGCTTTTCTTTATTGGGGCTTTATCTAGCACCATGGAAATTGCCAAATTCAAGGGCAGGACAGCCTAGATGTACCATGGAATTAATACATTCAGGCACCACCACCAAATATAGAGTCATAAGAATCAGGGGAGGATAAAAATAGGTTTACGGTTGTTTGCATGGAAGGTAATACAATAAAGGATAAATAAAAATATAACAATAAACTCTGTGTTTCATGAACTCACAACTTTGAAACTACTTTAGCCCCACCCTGTATTGTCAGTGAGAAACAATTCTGAGAACAGTTCTACAAGACTGTTCAAAGGGTCCCCAGAAGGACTGAGCCCCATGTCCCACAGTAGGTAAGCCTTGATTATTCCTCCTCCCCACCTCCAGCTCATGCTTTCTAGATTCACCTCCCTGCTTTCAAGTCCTTATCTCAGCATCCGCTTTCAGGAGCCCAGACACAGTCCTTAGACTGGTGTCCACCATCAACACACCTCTGATCAGGACAGTTCTGTATTAATTCCTTTAACCTAACTAGCTACTCTTGGAAAAATACATCAATTTATTAATGACAATCAGTTTTTTAAAAAGCATCACATAGCAGTGTAGATTTAAAAACAATTAAAATAAAAAGTACATTATTTTAATCAGTGATAATATCTAAAGAAAAAAACATTTTCTTCTTTATCGTCATCATCATCATTAAAATATTAATGCACAATGTTTCTGCAACCTTTGTTTTTTTGAATGTCATTTCCAAGTTCATCTATGGCAAGTGAATTTATGGCCATCTGAATGATTATCATCCTATTTACATACATAAAGGGTATTATTAGTTTCCCATTGTTGTCATATGCATTCTCTCATTTGCACCTCATAGCTATGAGTTAAATAGGATAGATGTTATCATGATTTTATACATCAGGAGATAAAAGCTTTGGAGGAGCTAAGTCAAGCTCAGCTACCCTACTATGTTTTTTCATATAAACAAAAAGATAATGATTTATAATCTATGAACCTAATGTTGCACTTAGAGTTATCTTGTTTATTATAATTAACTCTTTTTTTAAATTGTATATGTACTTTTGGACTAATTGCTTACTTCCCGGTTACTATAACTCTAATTCATATTATAAATTCTTATGACCCAGAATACTAAAACAAACTCAATTTCTTCAATGTGGATCTCTTGCTTTCTTTAACATCAACATTGTTTTTTATTGTTGTTGTTGTGTTTAAATATATTTTTTTGTTGATTTCAGAGAGAAGGGAGAGGGAGAGAGAGAGATAGAAACATCATTGATGAGAAAGAATCATTGATTGGCTGCCTTCTGCACACCCCCTATTGGGGATCGAGCCCACAACCCAGGCATGTACCCTTGGCCGGAATCAAACCCTTCAGTTCACAGGCTGACGCTCTATCCACTGAGCCAAACTGGCTAGGGCAACATTAACATTGTTTTTAAGAGCAAGTACATTTTTTCTGAGATGGTCAATGTCATGTCTACTCAATTTATTTTGATATCCGATAGGAAATGAGTGAATATATGGTGACATTATTTGTATCTGTTGACTCCTGTCACTCATTCATCTAACTTGCCCATCTCTAAGCCCTGCATAACTTCAGACCAGGGATCTTGCCTACCCCTTTGCTTCAGACCTCCAACTGTTTCTGTACATGGCAGCTCCCATGTAAGGAAGCTGCTACTTGCATCAGACAACCATTGTTCCCAAGTACCACCAACACCTCCATCACTCCTGTAACAGTACCAACCTCTCCACAGCCCACCTGCTTCTCAACACATGGGAGTAGAACCTGCTGCCATGCCAGGGCTTGGCCTCTCCTAGTGAGGACAGTCATAGACTTCATGCTCTTTGAAAAGAGATTAGTGTAGTCCCAGGCTGTTTGGCAAAACTCGATTTTCCATCTGTCTTTCCACCTGCATTTGTCTCCTTTATTCTCATATCACTACCTCACTCACAACACTTCTGACACTAGATGTGTGGGGTTTCCCCCCACATACACACACCAAACATTTCTGAGACACCATCTGGGTGTCCTACAATTTGATTCGATTTTGACACTATCTACGTGGAGATTCTGTGGATTAAGGGCTCAGTCCCAGGAGACTGCTTCCCGTTCCCCTCCCATTTCAGATGCCAACAGCAAGCAGCAGGTCCGTTGGGCAGCCACAATTCATTGCCATATAGTGTGGGATGTTATGCTGAACTGAGGCAGCATGTTGCATGCAGTATATTCAGTCCAATTTGGCTACAAATTTGGAGGTTCCATGACCCTTTCCTTGAGTTTTATTGACTTGTTCAAGCAGCTCACAGAACTTAGGAAAACACTTACTGTTGGTTACCAGCTTATTAAAGGATATGGTCAAGGATACGGATGAACAGCCAGATGAAGGGTTTCATAGAGCTGGATCTGGGAGAGTCCCAATCACAAGTGCTTCTGTCCCCTCCTGGTATGTGGATGTGTTCACCAACCTAGAAACTCTCCAAACTCCTTACTTTAGGGATATTTTATGCAGATTTTATCACTTAGGAATGATCCATCATTAACTTCATTTCCAGTCCTACTCCAGTCTCAAGATGGGGGGCGGGGGGTTGGTGGTGCTGGGGGCTGAAAATCCCAAGCTTCTAATCATGGCTTAGTCCATTCGATGACAAGCCTTCGTCCAAGAGCCAGCCATGGGGATACTCAGAGTCAACACATTACATATATATTTCCTATTATCTCACAGGGACATACTTGTGCTCTTAATAAATGGTATTGTGGTCATGTTAATGTTATAAATAGGCAGACATTTTCAAAAAGAGGATTTATGGACCATATAAGATCGGTGTGCCACCGCAGGATTGGGACACAAGACCTTCCTGCATCAAACTTCTTTTCCTAATTCTGCTATTATAGTCTGATAAACGGAACGAGAGATGAAAATCCTTTTCTAAGAATCCATATTTTTATTAATTACACTGAATAGTGCAAACACATGAGTTAGATGATATCCCCAGGTTTGAGCCACTTCAATTGATAAAAATCCTTTCATGCCACTTAATATGTTTACTTTGCTTTTATTAAATTTTATTGATTTAGGCTAGAGATTGATATGATTATGTAATTTGAAAAGAAATTGCTTCAGAATATAACAAAAATACTTTATTTCATTAGGTAAATCATTATGGTGCCATCAACCTGCTTGACAGTGTCAATGACATTGATACTGCTGTTAATCAGTGAACCAGAGCAACCTCACATTTATGGTGGCACAGTACCTTTTTAAGTAAGACTTAGGTTTGAATAGTGTCATGTCCTCAAGTGGAAGAATTATTATTTAGTAAACTTTCAAGTGCAGAACAATGTCTCTATTTTACTTTTAAAAACTCTTAAGACTAATATTTCTTTCTTCGTCAGTTTGATTACTAAGCTTAATATCACATGTGTCTAACAAGAAAGAGTTCCTTATGCATTTCATTTCAAAAGGAACAAAGGCTGAAGACTTAGCCAGCATCAAAGTTTCATTCCTCCCTAATGTTACTTAGGCTGCCGGGTTTCACTGAGGAATTCGCTGAGGTGGAGATCTGATAAAACAATAATGAGGTTAAAACTAGACATTCAGACACCATAAAGCTTTAAGAGATGGTTAAGTGCTAAAAATGAAGTACCTCCATACTTTAGACAGAAAGAATGAAATAAAATGATGGCCTGAATTGTTAAATAATGAAAATATAATGTCAATAGATATTTTTCAATGAGTGCTAGTATTTTCCACAGAGCAAAGTTCTTGTTGAGGCAGACAAGAATGTTTGTCATTCAAATGTCTTTAGTTTAGTAAACGCATTATAAACTGTAAGTTTTGATAAAAGTTATCATCATGCCGGCTTTTACTATCATATCTGATACTTCATAGGGAATTGTAACTTCCTCTGTTTGGTTTTTATTCAGTTGATATATATTGGTTAACTTAATTTTATTTTTTGTTCCTCTGGTGCAAGTGCCATTCACATTCAAAAGATACTGAGATAGTGGATTCTTAAATTACTAAGAGTATTGCTTAATTCTTATGGGAACTTCAGAGGGAAAATATTGACTCATTTAATTTAAATTCCTATAAAAATACATCAGAGAAGCTATCTCAACAGTTTATTAGGCTATCAGTATAAAACTTTTTTTAAGCAAGTAAAACTCAAATCTTTCTAGGTACATCTACCTATCAAGAACTACCAAGCAAAAGAGAGACAGACTCATAGACAGAGAGCAGGCAGACAGCTCTGGTGTGTATGTGTGTATGGGAGGGTTTGGGTGTTAGGGGTGTGGGAGAAAGGATTGAGCAAAAAAGAAAAAAAGAGAGAGAACTCATGGACATGGACAATGGTGTGGTGATTGCAGGGAGGTAGTGGTGGAAGAGGCCATAGAGGGGATAAATGGAGATGAAAAAATTAAATTACATTTAAAAAAGAAAATTCTCTATAACTATTAATGATACAAAATTAACAATTAAAATATTTCTTCTCAGGTGAACAAATATCTCCATGCTTTGGTTTTTAAATATTATGGATTTTTTTTCCTAATTACAATGTATGTATCATTGTAGAAACTGTCAAATTGTCAAATTTTCAAAAGAAAAAGAAGAAGAGGAAGAAGAAAAAAGAAGAAGAAGAAGAAGAAGAAGAAGAAGAAGAAGAAGAAGAAGAAGGAAGATAAAAAGCCCCTGTAATCCCGCCATTGTTGCTCTGGCCAGGTGGCTCAGCTGGTTAGAACATTGTACCATATACCAAAAGTTGGAAGGTTTCAATTCCTGGTCAGGACACATAACTAGGTTTCAGGTTCCATTTCTCCATCAGAGCATGTATGGGAGGCAACCAATCTGTTTCTCTCTCTCTCACTCTTTCTCACTTCTTTCTCTAAAAATCAATAAGAATATATCATTGGGTGAGGATTAAAAAATACATTGTTGATATTTTTAATATATTTTTGAATACACATTTATACACACAAATACACACACATAGTTGAAATTATATATACCATTTCATTTATCAACATTTTGGAAACACTATGTAAGTAGTTTATAATATTCATTGCATTAAACTCATTGTGTTAATATGCTATAATTTATTCAAATATTCTGTAATTAAAATTACTTTTCCCTTCTGTTTTTTATACAATGCTGAGATGATCATCTTTGTACTTCAAATTTGGTCCACATTTCTAATATTTCAGAAGGGAAAATGTAATAGAATTCTCAGGACAAATAATGTACAATTACAACCCTCACAATCCATATTGCCAAAATATTTTTGTAATATTACTTTACCGGGACTCTGAAATCATGTGTATACTGAATTCTGCCAAATGTCACATTACAGCATGTTAAACCCAAGCTGTTTGGGGTTTTGAATTTCTCCATTATTCTTGCATGTTACAATGGAACTATTCCAAGTATGAGAAGGATAATTTACTACCATTAAAAACTGTGATAAAAGACCGTTTGCCCCATTTATATATACATAAACAATGATACATTTGATAATATTGGGCAGGAATACAGTGCTTTACTATTAATCTGTTTAGGTTGGCTTGTGTGGTGCAGTGGTTAAGCATTGACCTTTGAACCAGGAGGTTGAGTTTTACTTCCCCAGTCAGGGTACATACGCAGGTTGCAAGCATGATCCCCAGTGTGAGGCATGCAGGAGGCAGCTGATCAATGATTCTCTCTCTTCGTTGATGTTTCTATCTCTCTCTGAAAGCAATAAAAATATTTTAAAAATACTGTTCAGTTATATACTTTCAATTCAAAAGATAACTCATCTCTCTAAGATTTTAAAATCAACTCAAAATATTTCTGTTTACTAACCACAGCAGGAGAGCACCCTGGAAATGCACAATATCGGAGACAACACTCGATCTTAAAACTTTAGAGAATTGTCATATCTTTATTGTTTGACAATCAGGTTGAATAAGTTTAGGGTCATATGTCAATTTGAATCAAGGAATTCTACATAAAGCCAAAACCATTGCTGGAAACAATTAACTATAACATCTTCAGCTAAATTTTGCTGCCTCAGAAGTATCCTGTCAAATGATCCACAAATAGACAAGGGACTAGAAAGCATACCAAGATACCCTGACCATCTGTTGGTAGATTTTCAAACAGAGGTTGAAGCCAATAAGGCAGTTAATGTAACATCAAGGTCAGCATCTAAAATGTTATGCTACTATATTTTCAAAAACCATTATATGGGTTTAGACCCAAACACCCTTCCTGTGCTAAAATAAATAAAATAAAAATTAACTGCATTTTGCATATTATATTCAGTATCGAGTATGGAAAGAGATACAGTCTTCTCTACTAGGTAATGTATTTCAGTCTGTTACTGTTGTCTCCCCTAGAGCAAGCTTGCATCTTCTCTCTAACCTCCTACTTCCTTCATTCTGTCCTGCCCTGGGGTTATGGCTACAGAACAGAATACACTAAAATGTTGAGATCCTCTATTCAATACTACAACTTTACGGCAATGCTTGAACCCAAATTCCAGATTAGCTCTACAACAAACTCTATTGCTATTAAAGTAGGTAGGACAGGCCTGATTAAATACACATCCACTTTTTATAATTGAGGTATAATTGACATACACTATATTAGTTTCATATGTACATCATAATGTTTCAATATCTGTATATTTTGTGAAATGATCTCCATGATAAGTCTAGCTAGCCTTTGCCACCATACAATTGTTTTTATTTTTGTGATGAAAACGTTTAAGGTCTACTTTCTTGACAACTTTCAAATGTGCCGTACAGTATTATTAACTATAGTCACTGCACTGTATATTACATTCTGTGACTTACTTATGTTATAACTGGAAGTTGTACTTTTTGACCCCTTTATCCCTTAGCTTCATTTGGATCTTTATTCAAATTTCACCTTTTTGGTAAGACAGATGTGGCTACCCCATCTAAAACCATAGCCAGCTCCAACATTCTCTGTTCTCTTTCTATGCTTCATGCTTTCCTTCAGCATTTGCCACCGTCTAATATACCATGCATTTTCCTTGTGTATTGATTATTCATCCTTCCCTGAAGTATAAGCTCTATGAAGACAGATATTCCTATGTTTTTTGTTTTTTCACTGCTGTATCCTCAGGCTCTCGGACAGTGCATGGCACATTTTACAGGCTCAGTAAATACTTGCTTTGGAATCATTACAACTTAGAAATGCTATATTAACATTGCTATGTGCTGAGTGGCGTTCACATGCCTTAAAGAAGATTGTTTTTAAGATTTAATCTTGCAACATATTTCTTTTTTTCATTTCCAAGGCTACTATGCTATAAGACACGGGGCACACCCTGAAATATCTGGCTGAGAAGAAAAGATACTTAAAATTGTAATGTATGCTTTTGTACAATGACAAGGCCAGGGTTATTCTTAGGATATATTCTTCTAGTTGAACACTGACTGTAGGCTCTGACTTTTATTTCTTCCTACTGAATCAAAAGGGGAGAGAAGGAGAGTGTGTTGGAAAAATGCTATCTTCATCCTCCTCCTTTTTCTGAGAAGCTGCAAGGGCTCATGGCTAACATCCTGAGAATTTCCTAGAATACATTAGCCATTGTTACTACATATGTTTTAACTTGCCCGCCGTGAGCTATGTTCACTTGTGGACATTTTGTACAACAGGTTAAAAGCTCAGTGACTGAGGAGCTGCAAAAGCCATATATCCAGGACTAGTGGGACTTCACCACACCGCTCTTCCCTATCTGTCACTTTGCTCCCTTCTCTCTCCTAACCCAGTGGAGACCAAGTCCCGTCAATCCTGACTCTGAATCATGCTCCACTGCATCCCTTCCTATTGCATCCCTTCCCGTTGTCCCTCACCGCTTCTCTCTTCTGTCACCTGCATCATGTCTCATCTGAACTATTGTGACTGCTCTTCCAGGCCCCATGATGGTTTGACTTCTGATCCTTTTTATATTCCACCTGCTGAAAAATGGATTAAAAATTCAAACATCTGAAAAACCTAAAGAGCTGTTACCACACGGCTAAAACCCCTCCATTGCTCCCCGATGCCTTCAGGCTAAAAGTCTTCTCATAATTGGGCATCTGCCAAAGCCTGCAGACTCAACTTCTCTGACTCATGAGGCTTTACCATCCAGACATTCTTAACTGTTGAAGGATCCTTGAAAGTGCCATGCTGAACGTGGTGTGCCGAGAATCACCTCTTCAGCCAGCCCCTTGGCTACCAATTTCTTCTCATTATTCAAAACTCATTACCAGCCAGGTCACATCCACCAAGAAGCTTGCCTGATTAGTTTTTTGCCTTCTTCCTCCTCAGCCCTCTTTCCTCCATTCTGGCTGGAATAGAAGTTTTCTATGTATCCTACACTTACATTTTTAACACAGGATTTTTCACACTGTATTATAACTACATGGGTTCTCCATACTTCATTTCTTCTTTAAGTTGCAAAACCTTCAGGACTTAATGAACTGTTTATTCTCACAGTCCCTCTGCATTAAGCTTCCAATGTTGGTCCCAATGTGGCTGGTCCTCTTTGCCCACTATGACCATTATAGGTCTTAGTATGACCATTATCTTGGGTTGAGTAGCTTAGCATGTTTCCAGAATTTTTTTATCAGGAAGAAAGTTAATGCTTTTCAAGTAAAAACACAAAGGTTTTTCTCATTTATTTTATTATTTATTAATTGTATCTTGGTTGATTGTAAAAAGAGGAAAAAAAAATCAATTGGGCTAGTAAGTGTCTGAGAATCTATCTAGAATTTTGTGTAACTTTATAGAGAAGCAAATTGACTCCATATATTATCTCAGTGTGTAATTTATGTACCATAACTACACCATGTAACTAGAACCCTCATGCTTATTTATCTGATTTCCCAGTAGGCTAGGATTCTCTTGCCTCTATGGGGACTGCAGTGGTTCAGATACCACTTGTTTCCAGTCAACCACAGGGAAATACTTACTTTCTGCCTGTGGCAGGAACCCCTGTACACCAGACCCCTGACTCTGATTTTTCTTCTTCTTGCTACACAATGTGAAAAGCTGGGATGGAGCTGGAGTTGGCCTGTTTTTCTCTCACTCAAGCTGTGATTTACCCTCAGGAATCACTGCCTTCTTTTGTAGTTGGTGCTCATCACCAAAAATTTCAGTGGCTTTAATTGACTTTTCTGGCAAGCACTCTGACCAGGACCTTTTGAGATGATCCAGCCAGCAATCTCTTCTCTCTTGATAAGTTTGTTTTCTGAGAGTTATGAAGAGAGAGGGTCTTCAACTGTCCTTAAAGAGTTGAAGTATATTAGGTTGGATATGTTAAGTATTAAATGCATGGACATAATAAGCTACAAGAGTTCAAAGGCTACCGTTTTATATAGATAAGTTTGTGAAAGGTAACCAAAGTTAATCTTGCTGAGAATGATGGAAAGACACAGAGTTTAAATTAGATATAAATTTTTCATGAAAAAGTTGCAGTCATAATAGAAAAGATAGCATATTTAATAAATATTGATGGAAGGAGATCAAGAGATATACATCAACTTGTATTTTTAGCCACAGTATTGGGCCTTCTGGGCATAACACAAAAACAGTTGAACGGTACCTAATGTTTGAGAACCTGCTTTGGAGTGGGAGGGCCTGGGCTCAAATCCTAACTCTTCCTCTTTCTAGACTTAAGAAGTTACTTATTCTCTCTGTGCATCAAGTTGTTCATTTCTAATATGAGAATAACAATAGTGTGAATTAAAAGGCATACTACATGGCAAGTGGTATGTTAGCTATTAACTATTATTAGTGAACAATTATTAATTTTATTATTGTTATTATTACTACTATTAATCTTTCTCAGATATGCACCTAAAGCTTTTAGATACTCAGAAACATATTGCCCTCTAAACAGCAGTAGAGAATCTTACATACATCTCACAAATGAGAGCTTTCCTTTAAAAATCTGAAGAGCTGTGCTGGCTCCAGGGTCTGTTATTTATAGAACTCATTTGGAGAGGTCCAAATCTGTCCTACTTTATATTCTCCTAATTACATATGTTGTTAAGAAAAAAACCAACCCATGTTTCTTTGGTGTCATTTAATAAAATTAAACCAATCAATCAATAAATCTCATCTTCAGTTGTGAATTACTTTGCCAGCCAGCAGATTGCCATTGTGAGGTGAGTCCTGGGACTGGGATGCATACATGGTCCCTTTGGGTTACATCACCCCATACCTTAAGCTGTTTAACCCATAAAGCCCAGAACATGGAGAAATACTTTTATTAACCATACTTTTGATCAGAGAAAGAGAATAAAGGCTTTTCCTTTGTGAGTATGGTTTGAGCGTTTTTGAATTAGTATCTTATGAACACTGATAAAGCAATAATGCAAGGGCTCATAAGCTCATGTTATTTGGTCCCTTGTTTAGCTTGCAACTCTGAGCTATTTAGTTGCTATGGTGACAATAACGATAAAGGCTGATTGGAAGAAGATAGCATCTTATTTGGGATTTTTTTTTGAAAGGGGAGAACACATTCCGTATTGCCCTATTAGCAAAGATATTGGGTTACATCCATTTTGATTAGCAAGTCTCTCTTTTTTTTTCTTTTTTAGTACAGTACTTTATGACTAAACTCTTTAAGACCTGACATGGGATTTAGCAAGTTTAAGAGAACCTAATCTCCATCTAATGGTATTTTTCTGAAAGTAGTTGCTCAGTGTATGAATTATTATTAGAGAAGGAATACTAAATGTAATATCAAAGTGCCAATGTCAGAAGTTGTACCCAAGCAATGTACAATGTAGCTTTTCCATTGATAGAATTATTTAATTAGAGTATATTAACAGAAAACTATAAGAACTCCAGCAATAAGTAAATTATGAGGGCTTATTTCTTTTTAATTTTCTGATCCCAGCTGGAACAAGGTGTGATTGGAGAATGGTTTAATTGTTCATGGACATCTGTCTTTGGATTCAATTGAAAAATAATATCCTGAGTATAATATGACCTACAGAATTTTTGACATTTTTATATCTTTCACAATCAAGGCTTTGTCAAAAAGTCAGGTAGTGCAACTCCTAAAAACTTATGGATGCATTTAGAGTAGAAAGGAATAAAAACCTGGTAATATATCAATCTGCACAGCTGGAAAGCAGATGTTCTATTGAATGATCTCAGTACTTAGAGAAAGCTATTAAACATGTTAGTTAAATGAGAAATTCTTTATAATTTATTGTCCTCATATTTGACTTAACTTCTCTTTGAGTCTTTAAATTAACTCTGGAATTATTATTATTTCTATTATTATTGTTGTTGAAGCCAATTACCATGGAAGTTTGACTCCATGCAATACAGTACATGAGTGCTAAGAAATGCCCAAGGCTACTGTCAATCAAAGTAACTGGTGAGTTATAAGTTGTTTACTGTACTGGGAAATTAAGTGATGAATGCGTGCCAACCAGTAAAATGTGACATTTAATATTAGATATACCAGCTTTAAATAGGTTGTTCATTCATTTATCAGAGTGCCAAAACAGCTTTAATGGACCTACAACATTTGGCTCTTTAAAGCACCAGTGACTACAGTCCACTGCAAGTGGGAGGGGAGAACATGCTTCCATGAAGCCCATCTACATCTTCCTTTATGTTTACTGGTCAATCACATAAGCTTCTACTACTTCCTTTGATTCCACCAAATTATTTTGTTGAATCATCACTGGCTCATTATATTATTATTTAGTAAACCTAAAGGGGTTTTATTATCCTTTAAAAAATTAAAGACTACGTCTTGATAGCATTATCGGCTACTTTCGGTTCACATTGCATGACTTCTTAGTCTGTGATTTACTAACAGGATTTCTTTAAGGGTCATATCAGAGGGCAAAACTGCCCAAAAGTATGAGAAACACTTAATGAGTTGCCCAGAGAAGCTGGCAAGGAAAATTCCAATTCTGAAAGTACCACTTAGGCATAAGTACTGTGTCCCCCTCCAGAGGGAAAAAGATCCCTTTTCTCATTGTCTCTTATTAAAAACAAAAATTAAATGCTTGTGAATTGGT
The DNA here is from genome assembly GCF_014108235.1 of Myotis myotis. NCBI lineage: Eukaryota > Metazoa > Chordata > Mammalia > Chiroptera > Vespertilionidae > Myotis > Myotis myotis. The sequence goes on from NW_023416379.1 coordinate 50,874,730, forward strand.
GCTCCATGAGCCTAGCTATGTTATCTCCCAGAACACATAATTAGATAATTACATTTTAGACAAAAGAGTACTATAGTAATTCACAGCACAAATTCTAGCTAGGGAATAGAAATTGATACATGAAATATGTATCAATATAAACATAAATACATGCATATGTGCTCTATGCAGGCTGGAGCTATTATGGGCCATTAAAAACACTGAGCAAATAGCTCCTGGGGATTAAGCTCTAAGAGCTCTCTTTATAATTAGAAGGCAGCTAATCCCTGCTCACCTATTTGAGTGCTTAGCTTCCCCAATGTAACATAAAACTATTATTTCTTATTTGTGGTGCTGCCTGAGCATGCAAATATTGGCAAAAAAATGCCACCCTCCAAAGATTTTAGGATGCTTCCAGACTGAATAAACCTAGAGGTACAACATGGAGCTTGGATTATATAACTTTTCCAAAGGTTAACTGTAGGTTAAATTCACAAGCTCATTTATACCAGCTACCCTGCCATTTCCTATGATCGTCATGCCTCACTTAACTCCTTGCTTAAAATTATTTTCTCCCCCAAAGCTGCATTAATAGTTTCAGAGAATTGATTTCTAATTTTTCCCAACCTCTACCTGTAAATTCCCCACCTAGAGCCTACAGCCTGCAGAACATTTGCACCAGATTTGTCTGCTAAAATGTAATGGTCTGGTGTAACCCCCCACAAGGATGGCGTCTTCTGCTTCCTTTGACCAAGACCATTGATGATAATAAATGTTATAATTCTTTTGAGGGTGGAGCTGAGACATTCTTCAGTTTTTCTTTTCAAATATTTTATATATACATATATATACTGTTGGTATAAAGCATAAGTGATAAATACCACTAGCATTAAATAACAAGACCTCTCTTTTTCTATTAGATTTCAAAAAGATGCTTCTAAATATATATATATATATATATATATATATATATATATATATATATATATATATGAATCTGCTCAAAAAGAAAATTAAAGTTATTTTTGTAATTTTCTATTCAAGAAGAAAGTACATGAATATAAATGTAATAAAATTAATTGTATTTCCTATGAGTATAACTGTAATGGAATTGATTGTATTGCCCTTAAGCATATGGGTCAAATACTCTATTATGGTATAGGTTATACTAGGATTACAAATTCAATGAGAAACACTTTCTGCTTTTATAACCGGTCCTCTTCCTTAATCTTATCCTTTATTTCTAAGGAAGATGCTTATTTTTTAGTTAGTATTTTATCTTAGTCTAAAACAATATTTAAAGAGAAAAGCCCTTTAATCATTTCAAATCTATAAATAGATTACAAATACATATGTTCACATATATGCATATATATTCATATACATCCATATTGAAGTAGTGTCAATAAATGATCCTTCTGAATTTGCCTTAGAAAGCCACTTCAACAGTTATGGGATTGTGTGCCGATTCAATACCACTACAGACTCAGGCATCTTGTGCTTTAGGGGACTCACGTGTCACAAACCCACCGAAAATAAACATACCTCTGACTATAGACGTCCCTCTCACTAGCATCTAGCAGTCGGCATGGGCACACAGGGCATCTTGGAACCCCACACACCCTCTTGTTCGACTAACAGCCTTGTAGCTCCAGGGATACCTTGTTCCACCTCTTTGCCTCTATTTCTTCCAAACAAAAGGCATTCACATTTGAATAGATTAAAGAGTTGAGGCTTATATCCCTGCCCAATTTAGAGACGGACAGTTTTCAAAGGGCAGGTAATTCAGCTGCAGATGTGCTTAGGTAAGAAAAATTCAAATTAATTAACTTGTCAAACCCTTATCTCAGATAGTAGCAATGCAAGAGATTCTTGCATGACAAAATTGGTTTCCCAGTAGTGCTGAGTATCCATTTTCTTGCTTCTGTTCACATTCCAATTCACGGTTCCAGAACACTACAAACCAAGCTCATGATCCATGGAAGTGGAACAGCCTTTTGCAATGTTAGACAATTCTTATTATTCCTGAATGTGTGTGTATGTTGGTGTCAATTTTATATGCATGAAGTAGAACACCAATTTATGAAAACGCCACCTAGAGAGACACACCAGAACTGTAAGTGGTTTTATATGTATAAACATATAAAAGTTAATTAATTTTACAAAAATGTATTAAAGTTTTGCGTTTATTTATGTAATTTGTTATTTAATAATTATAAATTATATTTTGCACAGAAAAAATTGTTTTGTGATCACTGTGAGCCTTTTATCATTATTATTATTTTTTTAAAATATATTTTATTGATTTTTTTACAGAGAGGAAGCGAGAGGGATAGAGAGTTAGAAACATCGATGAGAGAGAAACATCGATCAGCTGCCTCTTGCACACCTCCTACTGGGGATGTGCTCGCAGCCAAGGTACATGCCCTTGACCGGAATCGAACCCGGGACCCTTCAGTCCGCAGGCCGACGCTCTATCCACTGAGCCAAACCAGTTAGGGCTATTATTATTATTATTATTATTATTATTATTATTATTATTATTTTGATTGAATTAATTAGAGTGACATTGGTCACAAAACCATACAGTTTTCAAGTACACAACTTAATAAAACATCATCTGCACATTGCATTGTGTGTCCAAGCAAAGCCTCCTTCTGTCCCCATTTGCCCTCCTTTATCTACCCACTACCCCCTTTCCCCTCTGGCTATCACCACACTGTTGTCTGTGTCTATGGTTTTTTTGCTTAATTCCTTCAACCTTTTTTTATCCAGTCCCCCAACCTCCATCCCCTCCGGCTGATAAATTTTGAATACAGATGCTCCTGGGCTTATGATGGGATTACGTTCCAATAAACTCATTGTAAGTTGAAAATATTGTAAGTCAAAATGCATTTAATGCATCTAACCTACTGAACATCATCACTAAGCCTCGCTTACCTTAAAGGAGCTCAGAGCACAGATGCTGGTAACACAGTACACCATGGAGTATTGGTTGTTTACTATTGTGATAGGGTGCCTAAATAGGAGCTGCCACTAGCATCATGAGAGAGAGTATGTACAGTTGCTAACCCAGGAAAAGATCAAAATTCAAAATTCAAACTTTGGATTCTGCTAAGTGCATGTCACTTTTCTACTATCCTAAAGTCAAAAAATCCTTAAGTCACACAGTTGCAAATCTGTGCTTAAGAGAAAATTTACTTTTGAGCAAATGAAAAAATAATTTAGATTTTTTATATTTACTTTAATGTACATCTTTACATTCTGATATTTACTTTAATTTACACTCTGGTAAATGAATATGAAGAAAATATAACTGAAAATCTAAGTTCAAAAGGAGTGAGCTTGTTTCTAATACATATGTATTGTTATTTATATTTATATAAATGCCATTTATATTTGTTAAATTACTGTGGTGCTGAAATTGAAATCCACTATGACTGTGACAGGTTTTACATATCTGACAATAAAATAAGATCTGAAATTCCATAATAATGTGCACTAATATGTTTTAATTTGTATCTTTGCATCTTTGCACAATACTCCAAACATTTCTCTAACAGTGACTTTGAGCATGCAGGAGCAATAGTCACCTCCCAGAAGCATGCCTGTGTGTTGAGCATAGTAGACCTTCTGGTAGTGCTTCTCAAAACAGGAGCCACTTCTAGAGGAAGAGTTTCATTTCAGAATATTTAGCAATCACTTTGTCACTTAAATCACAGTGGAAGCCTAGTATAATGGCTTTCTTAATAGTTTATATGGTTTACAAGCCAGTGTTAACAAATATCTTTATAAAATCTTCAATAAAGAATATGAGGCAAGGCCTTAAAAATTAAAGAATATATTTCTTTAAAGCAATTCAAAGTCTATTTGTCATCTACAGATTTTCAGAACATATTGAGTCAATGTAGTCTCATATCTAATGTATTTTATAACTGAAATGTTTTTCTATAATTCTAATTTTCAAAAACCTGTTTAGTGGAACATGTTACCATCTATTATTAGAGTATTATGTCCAAAAATGTAGACACCACCCAGCTGGCATGGCTCAGTGATTGAGCAATGACCTATGAACCAGGAGGTCACGGTTCGATTCCTAGTCAGAGCACATGCCCTGGTTGCAGGCTCATTCCCAGTGTGGGGTGCGCAGAAGGCAGTCAATCAATGATTCTCTCTCATCATTGATGTTTCTATCTTTCTCTCCCTCTTTGTTCCTCTTGATAGCAATAAAAATATATAAAAACAAAAACAAACAAAAAAAAAACACCAAGACTCATTTTACAAAACTTAGATGTTTCTGCCCATAGCTCATATAGATCACTAGAAACAATGCCATTGAAAAAACAAGACCCACCTCTTTTCTTTACAAGAATATTTATGGAAGTGTATCATGCCCAACTGGGATGATTTTAAAGATGTTTATAAATAACTTAGACATTAATGAAGCATGGAACATTGTATGTGCTTTTAAGTTTTTGGCCAGTTGGAAACATTGTCATTAACATTTGTTTCCTTGCTCTAAGGCCTAATAGTCTCAACATGTTCAATATAAAGCTGACATAGAAGGTGTGGAGAGGAGCCACGCGGGAGTGCAGAGGGAAAGCGAATGCTGAGCAAGCCATCCTAAGGAAAATGTAAATAATATAGTACTCAGATACTTTTTCCTACTAGCTAGTCATCTGTTTGCTAAATGAGTTTACAAATTGCCTTAGGCACCATTTAAATACCATTTTAGAATTATTATTTAACTTTATTGCCAAAACTAAAATATTTTTTTACAATTCCCAATGTTTATAAGAGGAAACAAAAAGACATGCACAGCAAATGTAATTGGCAAAGTTAATTAACCTATATTTTCTCCACTTCGGAGGTGAAGTTCAGCCCCAGTGAAGTCCGCTGACTTGGAGTAAATGTATTAGCATGCCTGTGCTGAAGCTTCAGAAAATTGCATGGAGATAACAGGATCAAGCAGAGAGCATTTATGGTCACAAAGGTCTAACAGCTAAAATAACAAGGAATGTTTTGAAAAGTTGTTGTCATGCCTAAGGATAAAATGCATCAAGCAAGTACTCTTTATTACAATTGAAGAAATATATTCATGTCTTGGCAAACCTTATATGAGAGTCAATACAGCTTAAAAAGCTATGTATAGACAAAAGTGTGAAGAGAAGCTTCCACCCATATTTTCTTACTTAATACTTAATAAAATGTTCACCCTCAAAGAGGACACATATTGCTAATGAAAAATTAATGCAAAGGCCAAATGGTGACCAGGAAGTCTGAAGAAGTGGTTTCTCTGAATAAGATGTTTTCATTCTAAAATCAAGAGTCCCAGGCATGCCAATTGCAGTTGACATCAGCATCATCATTTTTCATTTTTGAGTAAACTGACTTTGAAGTTATAATGCTCGTCATATATTTTCCAAAGAGAAAAACTAAGACCTTTCAACTAGTAAGATTTTATTTTAAAGGCAAAATCCTACCATTCAAATTGAATGTTGAATAACTTATAGGTAAAAATGTTCAAGCACTTATTTATGTTTAGTTGTTCTCTACAGAAGTGAACACATTGCTTATGTCATGGAGAAATATCACAGGAAGGATCCCACAGGTCTCTTGATTTCAGCTTTCTTATACAGAAATTTAGACTTCTATTTTTCTCTTGGTTAAAACTAATTTCCCTCAGAATCTAAATCATATATATTTTCCCAGCTAAAATACTGACTCACTTTATAATCCCCCCCCCTTATAATTTATATTTCAGCAGCGTGAGCAATTGGTGTGGAAACTGTTCTGTGCAGTTTCCTGCTGGGATGAGGTTCACGCTGAGACTGCTGAGCAGTGCACCAACCACTTACTTCATCCAGGACACCTTATTAGAAAAATTATAACCACAAATCAATGAAGAACTGCGAAAGCTACTAATGTTTTCTCCAAAGCAAGAAAATTTATCTTTGGTATGCAAGGGAGCTTTTTTAAAAGATGGAATTACTACAGTAATATGTTAAAGAATAAAAATACAAATAACATTTTAAGCCCTCTTGAAAAATAGCATATTCATGTAAAATTTCAAATGTTTTGGCTATAAATATGAAAAATGGGGTAATATATTATAGAGTGTAATCATTTAATAATTTTAAAAATATTTTTAAAAATTGTTTTTTTAGAGAGAGAGGAAGAAAGAGGGAGAGAGAAACATTGATGTGAGAGGGAATCATTGGCTGCTTCTTGCATGCTCCCAACCAGGAATCGAGGCTGAAACCTAGACATGTGCCCTGACTAGGAATGGAATTGGCAACATTTTGGTGCACAGGACATGCCCAACCAATTGAGCAACACCAGCCAGGACTGGTTTAAGAGGTACTCAAAATTATTCAGCATGCATTCTCTATGCAACAATTTATATACATACATATAAATTGTTTTATATATATATTTATATATATATATATATATATATATAGCAAAATATATATATATATATTTTTTTTAAAGAGAGAGTAAGGGAGTGGAATAGATAAACATTGATGTGAGAGGGGAACATCAATGGCTGCCTCCTGCTTACCCCCAATGGGATATAAAACCATAACCCAGGTGTGTGCCTTGACTATGAATCGAACCAGCATCCCTTTGGTGCATGGTGCATGGGAAAACACCCAACCAACTGAGCAACACCAGCCAGGGCAAAGCTATATTTTAACAATAGGAAAATTTGAAAATCACACCTTATTCAAATTTTCAAAGTTAGCATAACTAATAGTAGGGAAACTTGAAATTATGCAGTTCATAAATAATGCAATATACTGTATACACAATGATGTTTAATCTGAATTTAATTAAACCTTTAGACTTAACTTCTGGTTAACAAGAAATATCTGAGATGAAGAAACAAAACGCAATGAGGAAATAATCAGGCCAAGATCAAACATAGGACATTCTATAAAACCACTGGCTTAGACTCTTCAAAGACAATATAATGAAAAATAAGTAAAAGATAGTTGGGAAGAAAAATTAAAGAGACTTAAAAGACATGGTAATCAAATGCAATATGCAAACTCTTCAAGCTCAGGAAAAAAATACTATAAAAATATGTAGGCCAAATGGAAGATTTGTATATAATTTGGATAATAGATAACCTTAAGGAATTATTGTTAATTTTTAAAAATACGATAATGGCATTTTGGTTACATAGAAAATGTCTTTACTCATACGAGATGCATTCTGAAATACACAGGAGTATTATAGTTCTGCAGCATACACATGTGCATTTTGTGTGTGTGATTATGCATATGCAGTTTCTAAGATGTTAACTATTGATGAACCTAGATGGAGAATCTACAGGTATTGTTGAGCCAGTTTTTCAATTTTGCTTTGTGTTTAAAGATTTATAAATCATATTTAGAAACAAGTATCTTACATTTACATATATGTACAGTTCAACCTTGACCAACACAGAGGTCACGCCCCCTCGCTCCCCCATGGTCAGTAGTCCTCTGTATAAAATTGAAATAAATACTTTAAAAAAAAGAGCAACCCCTTTGCTGTGTTTACAACACATTCATTATAAGAAAGTAGGAAGCTTACTGCTTCATCAAGAAAAACAACCTGTGCCTGGCCAGTGTTGCTCAGTGTTTGGGTGTTGATCCATGAACCAAGAGGTCCCTGGTTTGATTCCAGGTCATGACACATGCTGGTTTGCAGGTTCAATCCCCAGTGTAGGGGGCATACCAGAGGCAGCAACCAATGGTTCCCTCTAATCAATATTTCTATCTCTCTATCCCTCTCCCTTCCTTTCTCTCTAAAATTGATACAAATATATATTTTTTTTAAAAAAAGAAAGAAAGAAAAACAACCTGTCTCACCACACAGGCTCTGAGTCAGGAGCAGTGGGGAAAGGTCCTAGTGCAGGGGTGGGCAAACTTTTTGTGAGTGCGTGCCAAAACCAGCAAAATCTCTGACTCAAAATTCTTCTGCGTGCCAACCCTAATTGTTTGAGAACATGTTACGCCTACTTGATATCTCTTAAGTTGTATGTATGTGAAGAAACTTGAAGAAATAATAAAATTCATTCGAGCGACAAAAACACAGTATATGATGATGAAAAATACATTTATTTTTTAATGTATACATGTACACTGATAGTCCGACAGAAAACTTTATGACTCCATTTGTGGGACTTTTGCTGCTGCATCACTGATGACAGAGATTTTACATCAGGTTTACATTTCGTGACCTTCAGAGATATGCACGAGCTACTACATACATCTGTCAGGCTACTCCTATTACGAGACTTAACAAAATTCATCACTGAGAACAAAGATTCACAGCATATGTGGATGAAACCAAAACACTGGTCGGATCTAGGAAGGCAGGGAGAGTTAGGGCAGAGGCATAGAAATTGCTCTTCCCCTCTCTCGTCAATCCATGTCTATGGTCTTTAAGATAACTTGTTATGTAAAATTATTTATTTATCTAAGATGCACCTACACTGAATTTATCTGAAAAATAAAAAAGTCGATATTAAGAAAAAAAATTGTAAATGGAAGATTATAAGAGAGGATTTCGCGTGCCAGCAAAAGTTACTAGTGTGCCATGTTTGGCACATGTGCCAGGGGTTGCCCACCCCTGTCCTAGTGTATCATGGAGTCATGTCAAACAATAGCCACATGAGCAAACCCTGAGATAGGTGGACCGTGCATGTGCAATTGGACAGTGAGTGAGCAGAGGTTCCTTTTAGCTTCTACAGCATATACATGGGTGACAAATGTGGCTGACTTACTTGGCCACCTCCCTAATAAGCATGACTCCCTTCCTTCTTGATAGCAGAAGTTTCGTTCTTCATTGAACCTCCATGTGTCTTTGAAGAGGATCATTTCCTCCCTAGACATACTGACTAAATTATGATTGATCAAAGCCAATCACTGATAATTCCTTTTATCAAAAACTGTTTTAGGCGTGGGCATGGGAAGTAATTCTAACCAATGATTCAGTAACAGATACCTTCTGAGAGAGTATTGGGAATAGTTTACCTTGTGGATAAAAATATATGCAGTGGATTTAACATTCCTATCTTTCCGCCTTTGATGTCACTATACCTGAAACTGAAACAGCCCACTGGTAATCATAAAAGGAGCCAACCATGGGACAAGCCCACATGCTAAGAGAGCAGAATAGAAAGATGGAAAGTCTGTGGTTTCTTGATGACATCATGAACTGTCCAATTAAACAAACCTGGAACTGCTCTACCTCCAGGCTCACATGATGTGAAATTATAAGTGTTTCTTATTTAAGCCAGCTGAGTCAAGGTTTATTGTTTGCTGATGAAAACATTCTAACAGATCCCACTCTAAGTGGAGAGGATGATGAACATTTTGCAACTCAAAAGTTTGTGTCTTAGAATTTGACATGGTGGGGTAATCAAACATGTAGAAACGAGGAAGTAGTTGGGACTAAGAACAAGACCCACCCATTCCTTCAAAAAAGAGCTCAGTGGATTGGTTAACCAGCAAGTCTGCATGTGGAGGTAGAGCAGAGAGAACACTTCTGGTCCATGTTTGAAGTCTGGCAAAGTTCAGCCCATGATTAGCACCAGGATGTCAAGGTGAGATAATAATACAATACTAGGAGTTAAGAAGCTCACACAGGTATGCTCCTGTCCAGGTACCACTGAGAGCAGGCAAAACCTCATCATCTGAGATGTCAGTTCGCAAGAAGCAAGGCCTCAGGACGGTCCTACAGTCTACCAGAGGGGACACTGCATTGAGACAGATGAAACTTCTGGGTTGGAACCAAGGCCTTTATATTCAGTCATCATGGATACAAAGGGATATGAGTTATGATTTGGGGGAGAGGGACAGGTTGTTGAGAATCTTAAGTCAGGAATAGGAGAGAGAACAGAAAATCATGAGTGTAATATGTGAAAGATAAGCTATAGCAAGTACCAAACACACTTTAAAGAAGAGGGATTAGGCTCAACACACCAGATGAGTGAGGAGACATCATGTACCTTGTTGTATTGGGAGATTAATTTTGTGGTGTCATGCTGTGCTGGGGATAAGACATATAGTAACCCTAAAAATGAGGCCAGAGGGATAGTAGGGCTTAGTTTGGTTGTATCTGAATGCATCACATTGGAAGGTGGCTGCCTGGGGGCGTGTGGAGACTGAATGAAAGATCCCATTCTTGGACTTGTGAGTCCATCTCTTGGAAGCAAAGGAAGCTACCTCTGTTGTTACAATAGGCAGAATCCTATGACTTCAAGCCTTGCAGATCCATCTCAGTACTGCCTGTGAGGTCTAGAGACTCAGGCCAATTGCTGCTCTAGGGGTCTCTGCAGTATCTCAAGTGCCATATTCTTTACTGGCAGCAACAGATATGTCTAGTTGACAATAAAGGGGATATCAGAAACAATGCAGTAGCCCAACAAACATCAGTGAGGTACTGAGTAGGTGATTCAACATGTCGCCTCAGAGGCTATGGGAAACATGGTGCTGATGGTCCCTGGAGGTCGCATCCTGTCCATATTTATGAAAACTCAGAGCCCGGTCAAGAAGACCAGGAGCTGTGGTGGCAAGACCTGTGCTAGGTGGTTAGTGGAGGTGCTGGGGAAATGCAGCTGAAGCTATGCCCTGTGCACTTCTCATCCTGCATTCCTAGCCAACTGCCTGGCACACAGCAGGCACTCAATAAATAATTGTTGGGTGGATGACTTAGTTAATTGAGGATGTTTAGTAGGCCATTATGATCTAAGGGTAATACTTCAGAGAAATATATGTTCTACCAGCTGACTAAACTTCCTTGGCCACTGAGTCTTCAACACTTTAAAATGGTTGTATTTCTTATTTTATAAAATTCAATAAATGCTAATGTGCTAGCAAGGGAATGTAAACAATGCAATGTGACTAAAAAGAAGCTGTGGCAGGTGGATGGGATGAAAGAGGGTCCAGGTGCATTTGCCTTGGTGCCATGGATGCTATGCTTTTCCAAATGCAACTGTCAGGTGATAAGGGAATGGGAACTATTTTTGACTCATTGTGTGTGTGTTTTTAATCTGTGAGAAGTATAGTTTCTCATCAATATTTTATGCTGTTCACTTTTTATATTTGCTTTTGTAATGCTTCCTTTAAAGATGCTTTGTTCCTTTTTACGTTGTGCCATTGTTTATGCTGAATTTGTTGTTATTTTTGCATTTACATTTCACAGAGAAATAATACTTAACAGCAGAAAATCCCAGAACTGCATCAGGATAAAAGAGGTGATTTATAAATACATAATAATCCTTTTTGATACTTTTTATCATTAGTCAAGCTGAGAGAACAAATTGGAATTTGAGCTTCTGGTGGGCTTTCTGAAGGGATCCTCAGATAAATGTAGCCAAAGATAAAAAATAATTCCAATTAAGAGATAATGGATATTATACACAATTACGGCTGTGGTCAAGTCAAAACACTTTGAAATTAGATGTCTTTGTGCCAGAAACCACAGTGCTAAGTAAAACAACCAACCGGAATTTATTTCTACTTTCTTTGCTCACATCTGCTCACATGCTCATTCCCTATTTTGTAGGAAGTTAAAATTCTGTTTAAAGTTTAAAAAAAAAACTGCAAAACTTTCCAATACTGCAATGTACAATACTGGAGTATAGTATTTAAACTAGTATAGTATTAAGATAATTTAAACTCTTCAGAATATAGCATCTGATTGTGCTTATGTTAATTTAATTTTGCTAACTTAGAGCTGCAAACCACAAGCTTCTTCATAGTACATAATATCTGACCTGATGCTGACTCTTCTGTGAATTTTCCATATGCAGTTTTCCTTAGCTAAACATCTCATCTGTGAGGAATTATGAGAAAATATGCAATAGAAGAAATGATAGGATCATGACTTGAAATTATATGACACTCACCAAATCATAGACCTAACTATATCCCAATTACATACATGTGTGGCAAAAAGAGAAGCACAAAATTAGAACAACAAAATAAGTAAAACAAGTGTACCATTAATTCTGGCAAAATCACTAGAATCTAATGATATGAATATGTCAGGTTACAGATCTTAAAATCATAATTCTCAAACTGTCTTTTACCCTAGCCAGTAGCTCGAGCTTTGGCCCTCTAACTGAAGGGTGCCAGGGTCAGTTCAGGGTGCATGCAGGAAGCAGCCAATTGATGTCTCTCTCTCACATTGATGTTTCTCTCTCTCTGTCTCTCACCCTCCCTTCTAAAAATCAATGGAAAAACATCCTCGGGTGAGGATTAACAAAACAAACTATCTTTCTCCCTTGCTAGCATATTAACCATCAGATGTTACACAGAATAAAGTGGGGCTCCTCTGATGTCATGGGAAGTTTGTTACTGTAGTGGACAGTGTCATCACAGGAGAAAAACAACCAAAGGCAGATGTATGCAGATGAAATACAGAGTTGGGGCTTATCCTGAATTATCCCTTCATGCCTGATCCAATTTAAAATCCCACAATCGTCTTAATCTTCAAGGCAATGTAATCCTTTGTCCCATGGACCTTCTTTATGTACCACATAAAAACTTACCCCAGAAGCACCCTGGCTGGTACCCGTAGTTTATCAAAAGTTGGCACTACAAAAACAAATCAGATCACTGGACTCATCTAATTGTGCTCTCTTAGGACTCTGATGGGTCAGGGAATTAGCAACTGCGGCGTCTCTCCAGAAACTGGCTGTGTGGAGATATGCCTATTCATTTAATTCTTTGTTTTTGTCCAGTCCCTGATTTCAAAACACATGGAATGGGAGGGAGGACTTGAAATTAGAACTGGCTATCAAGACACTCCCCAAATTGCGCTTGGGGGACATTTTGGGAAAGGGTACAATAGGGCCCCTAATGTTTATTGCTCCCACTGCAAAGGATACAATTAAGGCCCCTTAATGTTTATTGCGCCGGCTCTGAAAGAATGCCATTAAGTCAGAAACATCACCTGATGGCATCCTCATCAAGCCACACTCCGTGAGCACAGATGGGGCATTATGGAACACAAAGAGAGCGGGCTGCTCACCCAGCTGCATTTGGAGAACGGTGTCAGGAACCTTTTGTTTGTTCGGTTGGTTGGTTTTTGTTTTATTTTGTTTATTTTTAATTAAATTTACTGGGAATCTTTTAAAAATAAATCTAATAACTTGATAATGTGACAGCCCACCTCCCCCTCCACCACCATCCTGTAAACTCGGTGGCAACCTGAACAGAACTGCATCAATATTCATGAGTTGTGGTCTTAAAAAAAAAAAAAGAAAAAAAAGAAAAGAAAGGACGGAAGAAAAAAATACAATCACTGTATGCTCGGCTGTATTACTGTATCTAATGAGAATAAATTAAAACCCAGCTGAGACATGACCCTGAACCTTTGCTTCCTCTTAAATGTCAATTTGACTTTCCTTAGCACTGTGATCAACTGCATTCTAAGTGGAAGTTGACACTGGCTCAACTTTCTGCGAATGCAGGTAAAATGAAATGGGAACTGCCTGAAACTCAGTGCTGATGTAACCTGGTTCTGCACCATTACCTGTAATCTGTGTCTTCAGCTTTGTGTAGCTCCGATTTCATTTCTTTAATAGCATGGCTTTTGATAAGAATCTTACCTTCTCTCCCCCTCCCATTGCCAAGTTCCTTTGTGGTGTCATTGCTAACTTCTTTCACAACGCAACTTCATTTCTCTAAGGAAGTCCCATCAGTGGTCTTTAATAGCAGGTTAATGGGCTGTTAAATCTCAAATTTTCCAGAATGATTCTGTTACCAGAAGTAGTCTTCCTCCTGTTTCCAGGGTGGTCAATAAGAGGCTTGTTCCAAAGGCACTCAGTGCTTCACACAGTAAGGGGATTGTGCCCCAAATCAGACAAAACAAGAGGTACTTTCTATTCCCTTAGGATATCAACACCATTTTAGGAGAATGTTTGCCATGGGTCCTATTTGTTATTCCTACACAATCAATAAAGGCTGTGAAAAATATAGGATGCTTTGCCGGCTTTGTGCTTACAAATATTAGATGAAAGGGTTCCCAGACAGCAGATCATTCATACGCTGGTTTCAAACCTGTGTTGTCATATGCTCCATGACTTGTTTCATTATCTGCCACTGCTGCTTTATGTTGGCTATTTCTTTCTGAATCCCTCATAAACGAAAACCTAATGATATATAGCTCAGGTGAATTCATTTACCAAAAGAATAGCGTGCAAGATTATATATCAACCAAAATCCAGGTGCCTTGCTGCAGTATTTTTATAAAGTAAAATAGCCTGCTGGAGATTTTCATAATTTCTAATTGGATCAGTGCTATAGATAGTTAGAAACCTTGACAATGCACATATCAGATTTTCCCTAATGATTTTTTAAAATGGTAGGTAACTATTAAAACCACGGGAATTAGAATAGATGGCAAAGAATAAATGACACCATAAAGCACTTTCCAGGTGTATAGTTCTTGGATCTGATACTTTTCATGAATACTACTTTAGGCCAAAATAATTTATTACCCAGTTTTCATTGAATGTTTAAGATGTGACAGTTCTTAACATATAATCTTAAGGAATTTTAGTACAATTTCTATACAACATAATAATGTTTTTAATTGAATACTATAGATGTAGCATCAGTTATTATGAATGAAATAGATCCAGTCCAAAAAGATATTTTTTTTTTTACTGAGAAACTTAAAATATAGTAGGGGAAAATTTTATAAGTATACAAAAGACTAAAGTACAAAATATAAAGTTAAAAAAATTTTTTGAGACACCTTTTTTTATGTGTTGTTAATAAATGAGACATTAGTTAGGATCTTGCTAATAGAAAATAAGCAGAAAAGTATAATGGTACAAACATAAAAGAAAATAATTTCTTCTGCACAGGAAAGTGAAGATTAGGTGAAGATCCTGCATATGGAAATTCAGAGATACAACGTCTACATATAATGGATCCACCATCGCTTAGGGTCTCATTGTCATTGGATCTGTTTTCAGAAGGAGAACAGAAAGGTGCAGGAGACATACTTGTGTAGGGGAGAGGAAATAATTTTCCCTCTACCCTTCCTAGGTTCTTGGTTAGTCTAATAATTAAATGGATATACAACAAATTAACAGGAGAAAAACATTTAATTTCATACATATGAGAGCCCCATAAAAAGATGAGACTCAAAGCAGGCAATTGAGGTTTATAAAACTACCTGAGCTAAGGAAAAGGATAGGGACCTGGGATTGCCAAGGGGAGGGAGACGATTCACAGGAAAGTGAGGAGAGCAAATGTTTGGTAAAGAAATGTTTGCCCTGCCAGGCAGATCCATCTTGCAGGTGAAAAGGGTTTTCTCTGACAATAGCCCTCTTTCTGGTACAGGCAGGCCCCTTTCTAAATTCTTTCAGGCAATGAAGGGAAGGTAAAAATCCTTTCCTGAATCTTCTGGGGCTTGATTGCCTTTATCTCCACATGCCAAAGTGGCACCTTTGAGGTGGTATGTTCCTCCCCCTTCACCTGATTCTTAAAAGCCTTGGAACAGAAATAGCACAGATTGCTTCCATTCATATTCCTTTGGTTAGAACTCAATAGCAAGGACACACCTACATGTAAAAGGAGGCAGGGGATACATCCTAGTTGTGGCCTGAAAAGAGATGAAAATGAATTTTGGTGAAGAGCTAGCTAGTGCTTCTATTTTCAAATTGAAAAACTCTACTGGATCAACTTTTATAGTCCTTTGTTTTGTTTTGTTTTTCAAAAATACTTTTATGGCATATTGATAACAATTTTGAATTAAAATTCTCTTGGTGAATGATTTCATTAGCTAATCAAAATCTGAGATGTATAGTGAAGATAGTCCTGAATTTAATTTATTTTTTCTTTATTGATTAAGGTATTACATAGGTGTCCTTATCTTCCCATTGTCCTCCTACCCCCTGACTCATGCCCTCACCCCCCTGGTTTCTGTGTCCATTGGTTAGGCATATATGCATGCATACAAGTCCTTTTGTTGATCTCTCCCCCTTACCCCCCACCCTCCCCTATCTTCCCTCTGAAGTTTGACGGTCTGATCGATGCTTCTCTGTCTCTGGATCTGTTTTTATTCAACAGTTTAGGTTGTTCATTATATTCCACAAATGAGTGAGATCATGTGATATTTATCTTTCTCTGACTGGCTTATTTCACTTAGCATAATGCTCTCCAGTTCCATCTAGGCTGTTGCAAATGGTGAGAATTCCTTCTTTTTTTTACCGCAGCATAGTATTCCATTGGCAGATCTTTGAAGTAGTAATATGAGTTCTTTAAAAGTGGGAAGACAAGACAAACTCACAAAGAGTAGATCTGAATTTAAAATTAAGCCCTTATAATAGTACAAATAAAGTAAGATACATATTATATTAGAGATACTTGGGAAGTGAGTATTGGGTAACAAAGTAGATAGTGGGAAATACACAATGTCTGGCTTGGAATGGCAGAGAGTAAAATAGTGAGTCAGTACTAACCAGTTAGAAGGAACTAATATGACTGAGAGGGGCTCAGACTAGAGAGAGAGAAATTAAGATGGATATAATAAACTAGGAGAAAGTAAAAACATGAGAGTCAAATGCCTTCTAAGCCCACAATTCAGTGGTTAACAGATGGAAAATATAAAAAGAGAAGTCCACAGAAAAGCAATTGTAAGCAAGATTTTAGAAAAGAGGTCATTTTTATCAACGGAGTTGTGAGAAGAAGTTCTGCCAATGGGTGACTGAGTGGAGATAGAGATCACTGGAAAAGTGACAGTAAGAACTGGGGAGGGCAAGATGCTAAGAGGCATCAGTATAAACATAGAAGTTCTAATGGCGATGGAAAGACTAAAAGGTTGAAAAGGAATATAAGCTAAGAACATAGTTGTGAGACATGAAAGTATGTTAGGGTCAATGCCTTGCCACATTACTGAAAATAGAGTTTAGAAATAGAATTTAGAATCTTTAATAATGGATTTTAGGACTCATGTCATAACTGAATTTGAAATTAGACTGTTATAACAGTACGAATGAAGTTAAGATATATATTGTATAGACATATTTCTATTTGCTGAAGTTGTAAGTTAATTTAAAATATACTTTGGGAGTAATTGTTGTTAGATATTAGATACCATGCCTTAACTCATTTCTCTGAGAGTTCAAAAAATGAAATCTTATTAGTTTGATGGTATTACATTTAGATATATTACATTTAAAAGCAAAGATACAAAGGAAGAACAAAGTGTAAATTTATAAACAGTATTTTGTCTTTAAATCTACTGGCAAAGCATAAACTTAATATTCTTTTCTGAGTATAAAAATGTTTATTTAATGTAAATACTTACTGCCAAATGATTGTTAGTTATTTTTAGTTGTCTTTCAGATTAGAGATGAGTGAGAAACACAATAAATTATTTGCATAATTAATCTTTGTTTTAATTATATATATATACATATATATACATATATATATATATATACACACACATATATCTTTAATGATAGCACATGGAAGATTCAGGGGAGCTTTCCTGGGTAAGTGCACACTTTGATCAGAGTAGAACACTTGGTGGCAAGTGTTGGATGGTCTGGGTCTACCATAATCTGTAAGTATAATTTGTATAATGAGTATATTTTAATCAGTAACTAGGTAGATATACATAGGAGTAAAAATTAGAGTTCAAATCCATATAATAGAAGGAGAACAGAGGAACATTTTAATAAATATATTCTGGTATCTGCATGTAAGAAAATTACTAAAGATTACAGAGAAAGAAAAACGTGAGGGGAGGGAGAGAACAAAGAATGGTACTATATTTATAAGAAACAGGGTTTGTCTCATTTTAGAAAATATTGCACAAAAAATTATATGTGAAAACCTCACTAAGTTGGTTGGATAGTAATTTGATTTTCTAAAAGAAGTTCAATTTTAGAGTGTACAATAAGTATTTCATGGCATTTTGTACTCTGTAATAAATGTTAACTATAAGTAATTTATAAATCATACACACATCACTAAAAGTTGAATAGGCATTCACTAAATATGTATTGAATGAATGAATGATAGTTACAATAGATTTTACTTCAAGGAGGATAAATAAAATAGTATGAAGACTATGAAATCCATCTTACACATTATTAATAGTCATGTCCTTACTTACCCTTCAGAAAACATTTCACTAATCTTTCTATGGGGAAGCACAAATTAGATTTTAGTATTTTTACAGTAAAAATTGCTGTGGGAAAAAAAAAAGAACAAACATGAATTTCAGGAAATATCATGTCAGTTACTTAACAATAGAAGAAACTACCATATTCAATTGATGTGCAAAAACACAGGCTCAGGAATCTGAAAGCTGCCCATGGAATTCCACAGAGATGCATTGAAAAGTTGAATGCACTTTCTTTTTGTCCATGAAGTTGGGGAAGGACTGACTGAAAAACTGCTTAACAAAACAGCAGAGTTGGGTAGAAAGAAGAAAGCAATGTCACAAGTGGACAGGCAGTCCCAGGGCAATGCTTTGGTGTAGGGAAGTCAATAGAAGCTGTACCGGACAATGGCACTTCAATAACATGTTCATGATTCTTGGGAGACTATACAGGAATTCATTTTCTTTCTCATAAAAGAATATAATTTCATACATTTCATTCCTTTTTTATTGTCTCTGCTTACTTTTTTATGTCCAGCAGTAAGTTTATTTTTTTTTCTCCCTTATCTACATATTAAATGCAAATTGCTGGAAATGCCATTGCTGTCCCATTTCCTCAATGCTGCATACGGGGCCATTTTGTTCATCACTTATTCATTTCTGAGGTTCTCAGGAGGCACAGTACACAGACTTTCATATATCAGTTGTAAGATTTTGCTGCATTCAAACATTTACTAATGTTACATTTGGAAATGTGTATTTGTTAGCGGCTGGTAGTCCTTGGCGGTCTTATTACAAGTGTCATTAAAGCATCATAATATTTGGAGGAATAGCTCTGCTTCAAGATATTCAGGTTCATTAATGAACATTATCCATCTGACACATTTGGTAAACACCAGAGCTTCAGAGAACAGATCATTGGGGATAAAATCGGCCCTCTAGGCTCACTTGGAGAAGCTCATGAAGTCACTACTGTTCACCCTCATTAAGCTTGAGATGCAGAGAGAAAAAAAACAACAACACTGAAAACTGCCAATATTTGTATTTTAGAATTTAGAAAGTTTAATGATTTTGTTGTTGCTATTGTTGTTGTTGAGATTGGTGGATAAGAGAAAAAGAAAAGCTATGTGCAAGTTCTGTTTGTTTTTTTCTTGGAAAGTGTTCTATTTTAAAATTAAGTTCAGAGAAAATAAAAATAAGGTTGAAATGAAAAACAAAGAAACAACTATCTACCTAGTTCCTCAGTTTTGAAAAGAAAATGGAGCATCTTTAAGGGCACAAATATAGCCATTGCTTAGTATCTGCAGGAGATTGGGTCCAGGACCCATTTCAGATACCAAAATTTGAGGATGCTCAAGTGCCTTATATTCAAGGATGCAGTATTTGCATATAACCTATGTATCCTCCCATATAATTTAACTCATCTCTAGATTACTTTGTAATATCTAATACAATATAAATGCTTTGTAAATAGATATTATACTGTATTATTAATGAAATAATGACAAGATTAAAAAGTCTGCATATGTTCAGTACAAGTGTACCATCATAGGCCTAACTACATAGTATATGTCATCAACACTATGATTTTCTTAAAATATGTTTTTGATCCATGATTGATTGAATTTATAGGTATGGAAACTGCCTACAATACAGAATTACTGAAAAAAAGTCAAAAAAATATGAACACTATTTTCCTCCAAAGGTAACATTTAGTTAAAATGGTGGCCTATAAAGCAAAAGCCATGGGCAATTTTTACAATAGCCCATATACTATAACCCATAGAAATATTCAATAAAACTAAATTAAGGCAGATTTCTCAAAAGTAACATTATTCTAATTATATACACCTTTGGTCACTACAAGTAAAGTAGCTTTTTCAGCAAGCATTACATATATTTTACTTATGACCACAAAATTAAAGATTAAAATAGTTTTATAAGTAAAGGATATGGCACCATATCTTACAGTCTTTACTTGGGAATCAAAGGATTTTAATAAAGCCCAATCATTGAAAAAGATCTGTATATATAAAAGCCTAAGAGACTGAATGACCGAACGACCGAATGACTGGTCGACTGGTCACTATGACCCACACTGACCACCAGGGAGCAGATGCTCAACACAGGAGCTGCCCCTGGTGGTCAGTGTGCTCCCACAGCGGGAGTGCCGCTCAGCTGACCAACGGGCGCCAGACGCCGGACTCATTCATGGCTGGCTAGCGCAGCTGCGGTGGCGTGATGCTCTCCTGCCTCCGCAGCAGCACTACCAAGCAGCAGTGGCAGGCACAGCAGGGCTGGGATGAGCTGGAGTGGTGCAGCGCCCCACTTGGGCTTGGGCCCCTCCCCGGCCGCCTGGTGCTTGGTGCACTACTACATTTCTCAGGGGATGTCGGACTGCTGATATTGGCCCCATCCCTGGCAGTCGGACATCCCCTGAGGGGTCCCGGATTACAGGAGGTCACAGGCCAGGCTGAGGGACACCGCTGGTGCACGAATTCGTGCACCAGGCCTCTAGTTTTAATATTGTAACTACCCATATTTTATCATTTCAGAAATTTTATGTTGATTTATTAAACATTTGACAAAGACATTACAAATTTATCTTTAAAATCATAAAAAGTTATCTATTAAACATGTAGACTATGTGAAATTGCTCATTTTAAAGATATGTTGAGATTCAGCTTCTTGAATCCCCTGAAATCTCTGTATTTCAAGTGTGTCCACTGAGGCCATTCAGACATTTGGCCCAGACTGCAAAAATAAGAATCCATTTATATTTCTCAAAAAAATTTTTAACTATCCTGAAAATGGAAAAACAACATACTTACTGACAAAGAAGTTGGAATCAATTCTGTATGCAGTACTACAGCCAAAAAAGCTTTGATTCTCATTAGGGTCAATAATCTTCATTTGTCAAATATTTATATTCTTTCTTTTCTTATTGTCCATTTGGCATTTATAATAAAATCAAAATAATTGTAAATGGATACATATAATAGTTTAGTGTATTAACAAAAATAATGCTCATTATGGTAAGTTGATAGTTTTCCAAAACCTTAAAAGGAAGGTACAGTTGATCCTAATTTTTCATGGATTCCATATTTGTAAATTTGTCTACTTGCTGAAATTTATTTGCCCCCCCCCCCCCCCCGCAAACCAGTATTCATAAGGGTTTCAGTCATCTGCATTCATGGATAGAACAGACAAAAATTTAAGTTGCCCAATGTGCATGCATGTTTCCAGCTGAGGTTGAACAAGGCTTTGCCATGTTTCAGCTCTCAGACTACACACAAGTGTCTTTTCCAAGGTCTATTTAGTGCCAGTTTTTCACATTTTGTGCCTTATGTTGGTTATTTCACTGTTTAGTGCAGAAGTGCAATCTAGTGTTCCTAACTCCAAGAAGTTTGCAATATGCCTTATGAAGAAAATACTTATGTTAAATAAACTTCATTCAGGAATAAGTTATGGTGTTGTTGACTGGAAGTTTATTGGTATTGAATCAAAAATACATATTAAATAAGGCACCTTTAATCAGAAACACAGATAAAACAAGGTAATGTATTGATTAGTTGATGAAAAATTATGACCAGAGACTCACAAGAACTGAATCCTATATTTCCCTTAGAAGCAATGGTTTCATATTCACTAAATTAGTGTTCATGGCAATATATAAAATATAGCTACCATGAATGATAAGAATTGACCATTTGTATTTTTTATGTAAGTTCTCTTAGGGGAGACTGGAATTGTTAATATTATTGTTTTATTTATCAAATTACAAATTCAGTATTCATCACAACCCAAAATCCTTGTATGCTATGTTCTGGTGCATTTCTTATAAGAAACAAATACAATATATAAACATTCTCTCAACATTTTTGGGTTGCCTGAACATTCCAAAATGCTAATTAATGAGAACTATCATTTGACAGGAATAATTATCTTTCAAATGTTTTGATTGGCTTTTATTTAGGTTTTAGGTAAGTCACATTAAGATGTTATTGTCATATCATCTTGGCCTATTAAGAATTCTTCCATATTTTTATGTTAAACAGCATGAGATAAAATATTTTTTATATATAACTATACTGAACCTGACAGTGTACATATGTATATACATTTGTTTTATATTATTTGCAGAAACATTTATATATATATATATATATATATATATATATATATATATATATATATGGGGAAAGCCCGGGACTTGGTTGAAAAGTCTGTAAGGAGGATTCTCTGAAAGGTCGAAGGCCTCTAGGGGGACCTTGCCGAAGGCAGCAGACCCTGCCTTGACTTTTCCAAACAAGTCTGAGCCCACAAGTGTTTAGCTGGAATCTTTATGTTTATTCTTTAGATGTCCTTGCTTAAAAAACACTACAGACATATGTGTCTTCTCAAGGATGCTTACCCTCATGATTATATCTAATAGTTAATTTTAGTTCAAGCTGTTGTTACAATAAAAGCCTACGGATACAGGCAAATGGGACTGTCTGGTTCCTTTAGCCAGCAGTCCCTTAGCCCTCTCTTTCACAGAAACATGTGCCAGAGTAATCATTCATCTATCGCTCAGGGTCTGCTGGTCAGTTCCAGCATATATGCTTCAGTATATGACTATTTATATATATAGAACAATTATTTCAGATAAATTTGAAGATAATTATACATTTGTTATAGAAGTAATCTAAATAAAACACCTATTTCAATGCTGCTAATAAACAGAATTGAGTTAAAAATTGAATGAATGAAGAAATAACATGCTTATGGTATTGTATAATATCAGAAGTTTACAAGTACACCCAATTAAAATAACTTCATTTGCAAGATACAAATAAATTGTTTCAAGTCCCTGAGCCAAGTTGTAAGAGACTTTTTCAAAGTCTAGCCAGCATTTGGTTACGAACTGTCATGCACTTGGACGTGATATTGACATCAATAGTCAGAAAGGTAGATATAACATTAAATGTAAAATGAATATGTACATAACAATAAAACTGCATTTAATCTGAATATATTTTTTGCCCAGTGAGGGGCAAAAAAGGAAGGCCATGAGTTAGAACAGGTAGCAGAAAAAGTGGGGGCTGTGGCAAGTCTAGATCTTCCATGTGAGGCTCAGATTGAGGGGGCCGGCTTGGACCAGGGGCAGGTAGGGGGTGTTGGTGGTGGTGGTGATTTGAGCACAGAATTTTAACCTTGTCTAGCTGGAGATATTATGCCTGTATGCACTGTTTTCGTTTGAGAGGGACCTTTACTTATCTGAAACAGTCCTGCCTGGGATTCTTACTGTAATTTGTCATCCATAGTTGGCCACTCAGCAAGCAACAGAGCTTAGGAAGCAGCATTTGTTGTTCCAGAAAGGTTTCTGGGTAGTTACACTACCGTCAGAACTGTCATAAAAACCAAGAGCACTGATTTAAATTCTTCGGTGTGTTACTTAATTACCTTTTTAATTAGAATAAAATGTCTTTTCACCCTCTCCTATTTGAATACCGCCATCCCTGCTTTCGGGGCCAAGTTATAAATACATTGCAATGAATAGCTCTCCCTCCCTCCCCTTTCTTTCCCCACTGAGCCAGCTGTTCCTGTGTGTTCAACTGTCAGTATCAGAGCTGCAGAGACGCTCCGCGTGCTCCCTAATAACTCGGGGAATCAGTGCTGCTCATCTCTGAGGCTGACAGCTGAACACAGCTCAGGGGAACTGAATGTGCAAGAGGAGCAGAAAGAAGAGAGATTGATTCTTTGAGATGCAAGGATAAAATGCCTACGGAAATAGCCATGATCCTGCTGGGTGGGTGGTGAAGATGAGGGCCCACAAATGTCATAGTCAAAGTGGGAAAGGGGAACTAAACCTAAAATTTGAAAGTCTAAGGAAAAATAATTTACAAGAAACGCCTTATTTATTTTCATGGAAACATGTCATCTGGGTGGAGAGAATTAGAAGAAATAAATCTCTTTTGTCATCTGGGACAACTGAGCGGCATAGATGACTGAAGGTGAGGGCCATTTGCCAGAGAACTAGGTTTTCCTTTAGGAGAGAGATTGTCTGGCTGAGCTCATAGCAGACACTCAGCAGACACTCATAGAAACTCAGGTTTCTATGAGAGCTTCTGGAATTATAAAACATCCTAACAAGATGAATCCTGAGATACAATTTTTAAAATCATTTTTAATTGTGTAAAAATTCACATGACAGAAAATTTTCTGTCTTAAACATTTTTAAGTGTACAATTCAGTGTTATTAAGTACATTCACATTGTTGTTCAGCCATCATTACCTTTAACTCCAGAATTTTTTTCATCTTGCAAAATTAAAACTCTGAACCCATTAAACAATAATGCCCCATCGTTTCCTACACCCAGCTCCTGTTACCCACCATTCTACTTTTGTCACTATGAATTTGACTGACTACTCAGGTACCTCACATAACTGAAATCATACAGTATTTTTCTTTTGGTGACTGGTTTATTTCAATTAGCATAATATCCTTAAGGTTCATCCATGCTATAACATGTGTCAAAATCCCCCCCTCCCCCCCCCGCTTTGAAAGACTGAATTGATTATCTATCCATCCATGTGGACACTTGGGTTGTTTCCACCTTCAGGCTATTTTGAATAATGTTGCTATCAACATGGCTGGCCCAATTTATTTTTGAGATCCTGCTTTCATTTTTTTAAATATATACTCCAAAGTGGGATTATTGGATCATATGATAATTCTATTTTTAATGTTTTGAGGAACCCCCATACCGCTTTCCATAGTGTCTGTACCATTTTACATTTCATCAGTCATGCTAAAAAGTTCCCAAGATTCTTTACATTTCTGCCAATACTTGTTGTCTCCTGGTTTATTTGATAGTAACCAACCTAATGGGTGTGAGTTTCCTCAGATACAATTTGCTCTAGCTTCTTTATTGCAGATAAAAATGGTGAGCCAGAAAATTGTTTCTATCTGTGTAGCTAATAGCAATGCTGGAATAAGAACCCAGGTATCTTGGTCAACTTGAACTCAGGCCTCCAAAGTGGCCCAGGTTGTGTTTTGTTTTGTAAATGATAGTCAACAATGCCTGTACCAGACTATAATTGTCCCTTAATTTACTCTATCTGCACACACAGATATACTTTGAGACCATGGTTCTGGACTCCTGAAAAATATCTAGTCTAAACAGGAAAATTAAGGGCACATGAAACAAACTCAAGAGGAGCTACCATTTCAACACCAGCCAATCGACAATGTTCATAGTGCATTGTAAGTGCTGAGGGCCTGTGGAGTGATGAGGGTAGATGAGGGTAGAAAGTAGCAACAAACTCCTCTGGCATTTCTATATTGCTGCTAAAACTTCATAATATAGAGTTTACAATGTAGAAAAACATATGCTAATATTGGATGCTAAATTATAAGAAATCAAGTTAGTGAAAATGTATACAGCACTGTAAAAATATTGTTCTTAGTAATGTGTATCTGTAGGAAAAGATAATGTAGAGATACTAAAATGTTATCTTCAGGTTTTAAGAATCATTTGTTCCACCAAAATTAAGAAAATACCTACTGCAAGAGAGGAATTGAGGATATAGCCCAGAATAAGACAAATAAGGCTGTCTTGGATTGTCTTTCCCACTGGGAAATGAATTAACCATGTTTATGCAGTTCTGGGAAAAAAACATTCAAGGCAGAAAGAACAAGCCCCAAGTCCTAGAAAATGGTAAAAACTAGAACAGAGTGGTTCAATGAGGTGGGAACTTATTTCTCAAGACTTGATAAGAAGTTCAATTCGACTATAAGAGTGAAAAATGTTAGGCAACAGAGAGACATAGAGTAATTTCTTTTTCCCCCGTTTTCTCCCAAATATGTCAATATCACCTTCATTATAAGATAAAGAATATTTTTAAAATACAAAGAAAAATGATTTCTTCATTAATATGTGTTTACAATAAGGTTTAGAACAGGGTGGGGGTAAATTATTAAAAAGCCAGGTTACTACTGTACTTAAGGAATGCCATTATGGCCCTAACTTTAAAGTCATTACAGGTTCTCAGCACTTATGAAATTGCCCCTTGTAGTGAAGAGGAGGGAGATGAGATTGGATGACTCCTGAAGGGTTATCTAAGAAAGTGGCAGGAGTCAGTAATGTCACCGGATGCCGCTGTCTCTTAGGTTTACCTGGTCCTTACAGGTAAAACCAAGCACATTCCTCAGTCACAGAATGTGAATGCACCGGGTAATTTTTGGGTGGCATGAACTTTTGATCTAAGAAAATATTGTGTTTTCTACTCACCAAAGAAGGAACATTTTTGAGTCATGGAAATAATGAAAACAAAGAAAGCATAAATGTGTAATATAAGGGATAGCAATTCAAAGTCGTGGTATAAGCCAGCGGTTCTCAACCTGTGGGTTGCAACCCCTTTGGCGGTCCAACGACTCTTTAACAGGGGTTGCCAAAGATCATCCTGCATATCAGATATTTACATTACGATTCATAACAGTAGCAACATTACAGTTATGAAGTAGCAACGAAAATAATTTTATGGTTGGGTCACAACATGAGGAACTGTATTTAAAGGGCAGGCCCAAACTGTACAATGAATGCCCATGTACTAGTAACTGATGGCTGGGTGAACCCAAACAAAGACCCCAAGTTTGAATCTAAATTCTCCTTTGCTGTAACAGCACTCTCTGAGGCTCTAGAATTATACTTCTCTGACTCCTACACTCAATTATAAAGCCAATACATAATCATCTCTAAAACAAATCCTGTGAGACCAAGAGAGGGACAAGGCAATTGGGATTGTGCAGCAATTTCAACATAAAATTTTCTTTGATAAGTTCATTTTTTAAATTTTATGCATTTGATTATTTTGCTTGTGTGTTTCCTTACCATTTTGGAAAAGAAATAATTAATTAAGGAGTTAAAATGTAAGCAATAGGCATCAGAAAATTTGTCAACATTTCTGTCATCATAGATGCCATTGTATGTAGAGGCCAGTGGCGAGTGCCATTTGCCTCAATCATAAATCACTGAAATATTTCTTCTTTGAAAGGAAATAATAGAGTATTAAATCAATGCAAAGGTATGAAAATGAACTATGGCTCAAGCTGAGTTTGTGGGGTTGTTTGGAAGGATATTATGATATTGGATCCGTTTAAAATATATATGTGAATTCCCATATATTCTTAAAATCAGCCCTAATGCTGACATTCAGCAAAATATGAAAAGCTTATATCTGGATAAGTGAAAAAGTATGACTACCTTTTAAAAGATATGATCAGTCATTAAAAACTTAATTTTTAAATCAATTATGGGAATAAATAGAACTCTTTAAGTAATCAACAATTCATGATCAAAATGATTTTCCAACACCCTCTTTTCTCCTTATTCAAAGAAATTTCAAGTCTTATAAAGTCTGCATTTTTTTAAATGTCTGGTTCCATTACCTCTGCTTTATCTACCATACCGTTGCCTCATCAATGCATAAGTCAAATCTGTGAGAAATTATACACATCTGAATACACCATTTATCTTTTCAATGTCCTTCAACTTCTATTTCTTCCAAGAAAATAAAAAGAAAGAGAAAGAAATATTTAGCTTGGTATGTAGAATAAAACCTGCTATGACCTGGCTCCTGGCCTTCTCTCTAGTCTAGTCTCATCTTTT
Organism: Myotis myotis; assembly: GCF_014108235.1. Taxonomy (NCBI): domain Eukaryota; kingdom Metazoa; phylum Chordata; class Mammalia; order Chiroptera; family Vespertilionidae; genus Myotis; species Myotis myotis. The sequence continues at coordinate 50,902,494 of NW_023416379.1, forward strand.
GTCATTCTCCTCTCCTACACATACATACCAGGTATATGGGATTAATTAACAACTATTTTGTTGGGTACCTTCTATGAACTAGGCTGGTGGTGGTTCTTGCCTTCAAATGCATTACTCTATAGGACATAAGAAAGATATTAAGTAAATTATAGCATCATACTCTCAGAGAGCTACACAGCAAAAATAAATGACAATTTAACATATAGAAAATAGTCAGTGTGGGGGAGGAAAGCCTTTGAATACAAGGCCATAGAAGGTCTCATGAAATAAGTAATATTTGAGCCATTTGAAGCATGGAGATATATCATTTCCCTTAGGGGAACAGGAAAGCCAAGCCCCTAACAGAAGGAAAGAGGGGACTGGAGCAAGATGAACAAGGCGTCCCATGGTAGATGCCTGTAGAGACACAGGTAGTTGCCAGGTCATAAAAAAGCTTTTAGGCCGTGATGAAGAACTGGGATTTAACAGTAAGTGGGGATAAATTTGAGCAAGGAGTGACATGAAGTAAACTTTTCCAGATCTCACTGTAGCCACAGTATGGAGGACACTGTGGCTCCAGAATGGCAGCAGGGGCACCAGAGGCCTCTGGTGTGCTTTCCTACTCATGCAATACCAATACAAAGAATACTTGCAACCAAGAGACTTTGGTTTTAAGTTCAAAACTATTCTCTTATCAAGTAGATGATTGGGGGACTGAAAACTTGGAAGAGAGAGAAGAATCCAAGGAGTGCAGTTCTAGCAAGTCCCTGCAAAGGGGGTGTGGCACCTTGGGGCTGCCTGGAGGATAGCAGCCCGGGATGGCCTGTCCCATCTCAGCCAGGTCCACGGCTTTTGGCTTTCCATGTCATAAACCTCTCAGCCAGGAGCTTCTTCATGGGTCAGTGTAGAAATAACAATGGTAGTAGTAGATAAATCATAGTAGCCATAATTAACTAAATGCTGTCCATAGAGTATTTGTGATGGATACCTTATCATCTCATCTCAAATGTTCTAGCAACTCTGCAAGGTTCATAATTTTTCCTGTTTTAGAAATAATAAACTGAGAGGGTTTGAAATGTTGAATCTCATATGGCAGAGGCAGCACCCGAGCTTTGGTCTCGCCTGACTTTAAAGTTCACTTTCTTTTCATTACATGTGTCAAAGAGAAAAGTTTTTTTGTTTATTTTTTTTTTGGGGGGGGGGGGTGGTGGTGGTGGTTGTGGTATATGTTTTTAGAAGAGAAAATAATTAAATAACTTTTCCCGGCTCTTAACCTCTATAGCACTTTAAAGACAAAACTTCATCCGTAATGTCTAAGTCAGAAAAATAAACAAGTGAATACGGTTATGGAAAAATTACAGAAAAAAAATTAATAAGTAACTTGAAAAGAGAAAAAAAAAACATTCTTTCCTAACATTACATAAAAGGGAGATCAAAAAGTGGTTTGTCCTAATTGGGATCTCCCTGGTGGCAGCACCAGCTGGCAAGAAAACGCCTGTGAAGTAGGTGAGTGTCATGCTTCCCTCCCTAAAATTAGGCAGAGCCCTGTCAGTGTAGTTAGCAAGGCTGCCGCAGGGGCCTCCAGCATGACGTGAAGAAAGAAGACCGAACCCTGTACTGTGCGGAGCCAAAGGACAACTTACATTCTCAGAACTGGTCATGTCATTCCTGGTCCTGTGAGCAGTCCTGCCAAGGTGGGGACAAAGGCTGTGTGACCGGAGGAGAGGCGCTGGTGGCACCCATCACCTCTAATTTAGCCCCTACGGAGTGTGCAGCATAGCTCTGGTGCTGGAGAAGGAAGCCATGAAATGAGGGACCAGTCCCACAAACAGCGCATTGGCATTTGTAATGTATCCAATTCTATCCCTTGCTTTCACCTTTTATACTCCATTAGTGAAGAATCAGAGCAGGAGAGTCAAATATCAGAGCAGACATTTCTTCTGCTGAGTGCTGATGGCTGCCCTGGGAGAGGAGAAGCAGGAATGACATTAACACAGATAGAGGACTGGCGCCCAGGTGAATTTTTTGGGAGGGAAAGTTTTAATCAATTGAATGGGCATGGGCTTTGGAGTCAGATATAACTAGATTTTAACGTGGAGTTCCCAGCTATTCTGTGACCTTAGGCGAGTTGAGTTATGCTGAATCACAACATCAATGTTTACAAAATGAGAATAATAAGCAATTTATAATCTATATGAAAATGTGCTTACCAGATAGATGGTGCACAAGAAATATTTGTGTGTTTTCTCTTATTTGAATAATTTCTGGTAGCAAAAAGTGTTTAGCCATAAAAAACTATTTAAATACAGCATGCTGGAAAATAAAACACTAAGAAACTATGTGTCCTTCACTAATTTATTTAAAATCTTAGTTTCAACATCTTTCAGAGAAAATTATATCCCCTCAAAGTAATAACAAAACAAAAGATAAGAATAATTACGTGTCTCATAATCTTTATTCAGAGATCTTTACTCAAAGAGTTTGAGGAAAAATATGCTGAAAAACCCAGGTACCTGTACTTTGATTGCTATAATGTAGTTATATTCCTTTCTGGGCCTGATGAATAACAAATATAAACACTAACCATAAGAGATATTTGAAACATAGTGTTATTCCTTTGTAAGTTGCTTTTTTTCAAAAATTTAAGATGACTTTGATGTTTCTTTAAATTGCTTTTTTGTGAGAATTGTTTTTATATTGATACACACCCATCCAATTCTTAGCTTTTAGTACTAAAATGTGTTTTCTCTCTAAGATATAAATGATGTTCCAAGGCCAATCACTCTGTACAAATGTCACCATCCTCAAGATTGATTTAGCATTTCTCCACCTTGAACAGATTCTTGGATCTGTAATACTTGGAGGCACCAAACACATCAGATATACTAGTGTAATGCTTACAAAATCAATAAGTGGTGTTCTTGTGAGTCTTGTTATGTCTATTTTATTGATTGAGTTTTTATTATATCTGTAATTACAGTTCAAAAATACAATTTAATGATCTTAAAAAAGTATTAACTCTTAAATCTTTTAACCATAGGGCCTTGAATCGTTCTTCCTTTTTTTTCTATTATTCTATGGTTTAACTTATTCCACATCTAAACAAACAAACAAAAACCCTCACTAAGACAGCTCTGTCTGAGGGTCAGGGGCTGGAGTAGAGGCTCTTGGCTGTAATAGTCAGAGAAGGCCAGCTAAATGCATAGAGAACTACTGACAAGGGCTCCTTTAACTCAGAAGTAAACAATTTGTTGAGATTGATTCTCTCTGTACTCTCTAATGAGAATCATGCTTGTATATAATAAACCCTAAGTAGTTCATGGTGGTTTTGGTTGGTCTTTAGTTTCTTTTTACCAAAAAATGTGTGATACTTATCAGTGGCATGACTAGGTGAATGGCTGTGGTTCAATTTCACTCCTTTTCTGGTTTTTCCCTCTTCCTAGTTCTCCTACAAAAAAAAAGTAGATTACCAAGGATATATTTTCTGTGATCCAATGTCCTTATTATCACTTCATATGAATAATGGAATTCATTTAAAAATACCTCAGGGTAGGTCATATATGTGACAACTACTTTAGAAATGGCCAGCTGCCCTAATCATGATTTCACTTAAAGGGGGAGAAAATATCCTATATAATAGAAGTCTAATATGCAAATCAACTGAACAGTGGAGCGACAGGTGGAATAACTGGTCACTATGTCCCGCACTGACCACCCAGGGGCAGATGCTCAATGCGGGAGCTACCTCCTTTGGAAGCTGTGATCGTATTGATAATACCCTAGATCAGGGGTCCTCAAACTTTTTAAACAGGGGGCCAGTTCACTGTCCCTCAGACCGTTGGAGGGCCGGATTATAGTTTAAAAAAAAACTATGAACAAATTCCTATGCACACTGCACATATCTTATTTTGAAGTAAAAAAACAAAGTGGGAACAAATACAATATTTGTATTTGCATGTGGCCCGCGGGCCATAGTTTGAGGACCCCTGCCCTAGATCATTTCAAAAGAATAAGATATAATTAGGGGCTGCTCTTACACACACAGATCTTACAGAATCCTTTGGACAGGCAGCTTTGGACATTCTCTTCTCAGGGGAAGTAAATTTGGTGGAGCTGTACCTGAGTTCAATTTTTAATCCCCTCTCAATTACCATCAATGCAGCTGAATCAGGAGCTACACCAAAATTCCTGAGATAGCTTTTTAAAAATATAAAATAAAGAATCAAGTGTTATTGCAGACAGAGGTGAAAGAAACCTTGTTACAAGAGGGATAGAAGCCCTGGAGGGAGGGAGATGAGGGCATGAAATAATGAAACAAAAACTGGAAGTACCCAAAGCAGAATATGCACTTGTGATCCCTGTTTTTTCTTTTAATTGCTTAGGCCCACAAATATTTTATTGACTTCACATATATAGTAATGTTTAACAGATATATGATAAATAACCCAGGAGATTATCATAACACGGGAAAGGATCAGCCAGTTAATGCAATACGTTTGGGAGTAGCTCCTTTCTGAGCAATTAGAAAACTCCCTGAGGTGGTGGTTGGGGGGGGGGGGGCGCTAGAAGGAGTCAATGGGGGCATATGTAATACTTTCAACAATAAAGACTTAATTTTAAAAAAAAATTGCCCTGGCCGGTTTGGCTCAGTGGCTAGAGCTTCGATCTGTGGACTGAGGGGTCCCAGGTTCGATTCCGGTCAAGGGCATGTACCTTGGTTGCGGGCACATCCCCAGTAGGGGGTGTGCAGGAGGCAGCTGGTCGATATTTCTCTCTCATCAATGTTTCTGACTATCCCTCTCCCTTCCTCTCTGTAAAGAAATAAATGGAATATATTTAAAAAAAAATAAAAAGATTTAATAAAAAAAGAAAATTCCAACAATGTAGCCCAGGCAGCATGCAGCAGGAGGGTCTCTGCCCTGGCTTATTGCTTAAGCATGCTCCCAGCAACACTATATCAGCATTTAATAGCTCAAAACAATAAGGTACGTTTGTAAGACACAGACAGTATTCAGCAGTGCTTCTTACTACCAGTAGGTAGATCATTGCTGTGCTACAAGTTTTCAATAAGTCAGAGGCATTTTTACTAATTAAAATGGGAAAGTAAGTTTCAGAGCAGGTTGCTGCATTTAAGCAATTGCAAGAAAACCGCTTGCTTGAAAATAATAGTGCAATCTGATATTTATAAAATGCTATTGAAATTTAATAAGTAAAATGGAGTAAATAGAAATGCAGCCATTCATCTCTTATTTACCTTCATGCCTTAACTGAGACCCACAGTTCCAGCCATACAAAAAAAAAATCACCTATTTTTCTGAAAGCCCTAAGTGCTATTTTGAGGGGGTTTTTAATACAGTGCTAAGAACACCCATGGGAACATTATTAAAGTTGCCCAGAATGTGCATCTTGGTGCATTATTTCTAGTGCGATAGCTCTGCTCTGCAGAACACATTCTGGCTCAGGCAAGCACATCAGAACCACAGCAGACTTCCCCCTGTTGACCCTGCGTACCATTGGGCAGATCTAAATTGTGTCTACACAGCAAGGGCCTGAGTCTGTTAGACATTAAAACCAGCTTTGTCTGATTACAGATTTTGAGGGCACCTTAACAAACATAAAAACAACAACAATCACAATAAAGAATTTGGTCCATAAATTGACCAAACAAATAACTGTCATATTTGTGATGGTAAATGTAAAATTTGCATTTTGATTCTCAAATATTCTATCTCAATGTAGATGTGGCAACTGCATCGTGGTGAGTGCATTAAACACTGTGGGCATGGAGATGTAACAGATCAAGGTTCCAAGAGTTACATTAACATACAGAGATGCACAAAGTTGGTAAAGTTAGGAATTGCATGGAGTTAAGATTTTAGTGGATTTTTTAGGACTATGGTGTGCGCCACATGTAAGGTAGAGAGATCTGGTTACAACCTTGGGCAGACCACTTCATCACTGTATACCTCAGTTTTTTGGTATGTGAAATGGAATTTACACCTAAACCTGCCACATTGGCTGATGCTGGGATTTAAATGAGGTAATTATGTAACTAATTTAACATAGTGCCATGCTGATAATAAGTGCTCAATTAATGTTAGCTAAAAGGTATTTTAACTGATCATTAAAAAACAAAAAAACAAACAACAAAAAAAACACGGACTTTGGGTTTGAACTTCCCAATATGTAACAATTATTAAGGTCCTAGTGACAGTGCGAGATACAGAGAAAAGTGATGGTTAGTGTGTGTTCCTCTACAAGCTGGCCCCTTTAAGTTCCGTTTCATAGTTCTGTTCAAGAACAGAATAACGAGCCACAAACACAACCGCCCTTCAATAACATGAAGGTGAGCTGCACGCAGAAGGTGGGGAGAAGGACTACAAAGGTGCAGTGAGGCACAATGGGAGAGAACATGAAATAGCTGTTGATCACTGGAAAGTAGGAAGAGCAAACAGGCAGTGCTGGTGGGGGCCCGTCAGAGAAGAGGTGGCTCAGAGGAAGGGCAGCAGCTGAACTTCCCATGAGCCAGACTCGCTGAACTCCTAACAGAGGGCCCCTGGACAAGTCAATCAAAGGCTCTCCCCTTGTTCTCTGGCCTGGGGTACTGCTCAGGTCAGCTGGTCTTCTCTCTCCCGGTGGTTGGTATATACTAGTAGATCCAGACAACTTTTAGAGACAGCCTGGGAGAGTGAAATGAGCAGAAGCTGTGTGTTCTTTCTCACGGTTTCACCGCCTACCAGCTCCGTGACCTTGAGCAAGTCATTTGACCTCTGTAGTTTAGTAGCACGGTCCATAAAATGAGGTGATATTGCAACCCAGCCAGCAATCAATGCATGTTAGTGATCTTCTCCGATTTCCTTCCCATGCCCACATAATTTAACGTTTGGCTTATGGATTTGTATGTTTTTATTTTGGTGCAGGATCCGTGCGTAAAGCACCTGGGAACTACTGAAGTAAATCCATTGCCTCTCCGGCATGGGGACCCAGCAGATTTCCCTTCTCTGTAACAGTGGGAAATCATCACCACCCATCATCCCTCCGCAGTCATTTCAGCTGCAGTGGAAATCGTTCCCAGTCTTTATCTTGGGATTACTTTTGCTCTGGGGAGCTCTCTAAAGCTTCAAAATTATTGGTGTGTTTGACAAATCTTGCTTTCAACCCAGATCCCAGATGCAGACTTTTTTTTAAAAAAAAAAATTATTTTTTTAAATCCTTGGTGACCAAACTTCAAGTCTTTTAAAACCCCAAGGAAAGCCTGCTGTCATTGGCTTTGCCCTTATCCAAATCCGCATGTACTTCCCTGACCACAAATTAGGTCACGGATAAGTTTGGAGCTGCCAATCAGCCTTGGATTCATCAAGCATTTTAAACTGCTGGTGCTGCAGCACGGTAGCCAGTGTGAGTCCCAGATAACGGTATCATTTGCATAGTTACAATCAGTTAGTGATAGAATGCCTGAGAGGCTGCGGGGATGTGTGGCAAATGCAAAGTCACTTTCAGATTTGCATTCATTTCTTTGTTAAATGGGGAACAGAGGACCTGACTGAAAGGGGCCCCGCCTCCCGTTCAGCTTGTTTCTGCAGAGCCTGTGCCTATGGAGCATTTCAACTCTTTGGAAGTGCTTTGTTACCTTCCTATGAGCCATTCTTCTCAACAGTGTGTGACATACCTAGTAGGCATTATTATCCATAATTCAGTGAAAGGGAAGTAAATCAAAAACAGGTTGAATGACTTGTTCGACACCACAGGAAGTCACAGCGCAGGCAGAGGAAGAACCCACAGCTTTGGCCCCTTCTCCATCTGTTAAGCCCTACTAGACACGTTTCTCACCCACCCGTACCCAGTAATTAGCCAAAGTAACGGATGCCAAATAAGGACATTGCATTGATTTGTTTTCAGCATTTCCTCTCTTTTGAACTTACTCATTTGACTTGCAAAATATTGTAAAAATACACGTCCCCCAAAAATAAAAAATAAAAGGAGGGCCCGCTAGAGTTCATTTATTTTGAGGATGGCAAACACAAGGAGTTAATATTTCTAAATGTTCTGGCTGGTGCTGTGAGAGAGGCTGGTAAACCTGGAGAGAATTGTGTTCTACTTAAATGACAAGTACCAGCATCTGATTGATATTCTCTGCAAAGTTTTCCCCAGTTACACAGTTTTCCTTGGCACCTATGATTTATGGAATATCCTTGTATTAATTAGGCATATGCTAGTATTTCGGAGGGAGAGGTAATAAGACAATTCTTTAGCATTTCATTGCATAATATATACAATGTATTAAAACGACATGATTTTAGAAACTGGAGAAAAGGTTAAACACCTTCTTCAGGTACTACAGTGGGAAATGCTGTCATGAAGGGCTAGCAATCTTCTAAATAAAAAAAGAAAAAAGGACTCACTAACTTCTTTAGTAGAAAGAGAGAGAGAGAGAGGAAAAAAACACAGTTAAAAACCACAGCAATCCCTGACTCAGCAAACAAAAGCAGTTGATAAATGCACCTGCTACGCTGTCTGGAGCTGAGGTAGCCTTTTCAGGGTGGCCTTATCAAGTGAAGATCTTGTTGGAGAGTAATGAACGGGAGGAAAGACCCTGCTCCTCAATTGCTCATCATTAGAGCTCCATTCACAGCTGGAGGAGGAGCAGGGCCTGGGATAAATCAGCGCTTTGAACCTCCTGATAATTGGTGCTCAAATCTCAGAATCTGGGTATTATTCTTGACTAAAGTATCTGCCACATGGCTGGATTGCTCAATACATTAATATGTTGGAGACAAAGTGGTGCAGGCTTTCATCCTGGCAAAGGGGATTAGCAGAATCAGACTACACATGGGCCTGACTATGTCACACTGAGCAGGTTTTAGTACCTGAGTTTCTCACACGTGGAATGAGAATGACAGTCACGTCTGGGGAGGGTAAGGGAGAGCATACAAGAGTTTACTTTTAATTAAAGTGCCACATAAATGTAAAAGCAAACCTACATTTTGCAGAAATTTAACATGAATGAAACTTTTGTTGAATGCCCACTTGTATGTAAACTCTAGGCATGTTGCAAAGGATATTTCTAAACATCACAAGAACCCTGTAGAACAGGGGGTCAGAATGACCTGCTTAGGTAGCTAAAGAGGGGTATGGAGAGGTCTCTAACTCTGGGGTCTGAGGACATTGCTCCATTGGCCCTGTTTGAAGTCATAGGAAATGCTAAAATGAGCCTCTCTTTTTGTTATCTGCAAATAGGGTTTGCTCAGCCCTCAATCATTTTTTATTAACACAGCTACCTCCAATGATACAGAGTCTTCCTCACATTTGCTGTTTTTCTGCCAGACTCAAGTGTGGTAGATTCTTGGGCATCCTGAGCCATCCTACCACAGGTTGGCAGACACCTTGCACTCTGTCAACTACAGACCCTTCGCTCCCAGTGTAGTTTTGGGGAGGGAATACTTCTAAGGGCCTGGAGACATGGGCTTGATGTGCATTTAGTGTTTGTATCAGATAGTTCTAAATATTTTACTATTTTTAGGGTGATTCACTCAATTTTTTTGTGGCAGCCACATATGTGTAAAATCAGCTTGTCCTAGTATTTCTGAGGTGGTACAAAAGCATAAGTGTTAATGATTACTCAGCCTGGCTTAGTAAGAGGTTTGCTGGTGAGGTTCCATCCAAGGGGCTCAAATCACTTTCTAGGATGTGAGCAGTGGGGGTAGAATTATACCAGAGTGCTTACTTTGTCCATCATACATATATCTTTATCTAGTTGCTTAAAAGGAACTCCTTAAATTTATTTGTCCCCACCTGGTACACACTAACAATTAGGTTTTTGTTTTTTTTACTGATTTATCCAGGACATATACAATATATTTCCCCAAAATAGAAATCTAGACTGTACCCTAATAAGGTGATTTAAGAATGTAGGTTCTGTAGTCAGTTACCGAAATCCTTAGCTGTGAAGTTTGGGGAAATTTTTCATTGCTTTAAGTCTTCAGCTTCCTTCTGTGACCAACAAAATAAAAATTTAAAAAAGCCTACAGTGTAAGGTTGTTTTGAGTATTAAATATGAAAATGTATATAAAGAACAGAGTCCAGCTTCCAACACATACCAAACACTTAGCGTTGTCTTTATAAGTACATCTGTACACATGCATAGAAAGGACACACACAAGGCAAGCAGTGAGATGGGACAGGTTCTTTCTAGGTAATAAATTTACTCATTTACAGTAGATATTACCGTTCTCACCTTATTCATTAGGGAAAAGCATAGAGAGATTAAAATGGCTTCCCAACCTCATCTGACTAGTTATTGATCAAGTTGAAATCAATTCAGAATTGTAATCTCAGCTTGTCTCTACACATAAGCTCTTTGAATTGCCATGCTTGGGCTCTCACAACATAGCCCTTTCTCTGCTATAGGATAATTAGCATGAATAAACAGCAAAGAAGTTAAAAAAAAAAAGATTAATAAAAACTGCTTTTAACTTCAAACCGCTTCCTCTTTCCAGAATTGCTTGTAGCCGTTCATCCACTAATTATCCTGGACAAAGGATATGCAAGGCTACTTCTTTCCAACTGACTTTTATTCCAGGAAAGTTAGCATTCCCACAGCTCTAAGAGGGTAATGTTTTCAGGGGTGTCCCACCCTATGGGAATTGGTAATTGGAAAAAAAAAGAAAGAAAGAAATTATTGAAGACCCACAGGTATACTATCAAAAAAGAGAGAGAGAGAGAGAGGTCAATAATGGCAGAGGAGGTGAGGAGAAACTGGGATATGAGAAGGTGATATTTGGTTTTAACTGAGGAACTCTCCTATGATGCTTATATCTCTCCCTTTTAAACAATTGCATCATAATGTATCTCCACAAGTCTCCTACTTGGAGTTTGTTGACCTTCTTAGATGTTTATATTCATGTCTTTTATTAAATACTAGAGGCCCATTGCACGAAGATTCGTGCAATAGGCCTTCCTTCCCCTGGCTGCCAGCACCGGTTTTCCTCCGGCACCCGGGACCCAGGCCATTGGTCCAGCTGCAGCGGAGAAGCCAAGCCTCTTCAGTCTTCAGTCTTCGCACCATGCCTGTGTATGCAAATTAATCTGCCATCTTTGTTGGGTTAATTTGCATACTCATCCTGATTGGCTGGTGGGCATAGTGGAGTGATGACCAATTTACATATTTCTCTTTTATTAGTGTAGATGAGATCTTGGGGAGGCATTATCTCTTTAAATATCCTCTCTGCCCCTTTCTCTTGCTCTCCTTTTGGAACTCACTTAATGCATATGTTGGGTCACTTAATAGTGTCCCACCTTTAGGTTCTGTATCACTGGCAGATTTTATTGAAAAACTATAGGCCCAGTGCATAAAATTTGTGCATGGGATGGGGGGGTCCCTTACCCTGGCCTGTACCTTCTGACTCCTAACTGCCTCTGCCTGCCTGCCTGATCACCCCTAACTGCTTGCCTGCTTGCCTGATTGCCCCTAACCCCTCTGCCTGCCTGCCTGATCACCCCTAAATGCTTGCCTCCCTGCCTGCCTGATTACCCCTAACTACCTCTGCCTTGGCCCCCACATGCGAGACCCAGGCTTCCCTCCTCTGGCTGGCCGCAGGCACCTAGAATCTGGGTCAGCTTTGCCCGGGCCAGCTGCAGGCACCTGGGATCCTGGGTGGCTTTGCCCAGGCCAGCTGCAGGCACCCAGGACCAAGGGTGGCTTCCCCAGGGCCAGGCCCTGGCTTTGTCAGGAAGGACATCTGGAATGACATCCAGAAGACTCTGGTCTATCAGGTATAATTAGCATATTACCCTTTGATCAGTATAGATTGGTTGTAGGGCAGAAATCCAGTTCCTTTAAGATCATGCATGATGTAGAATTTCATTCAAGAAACCTTCCTTCCTTCAATTTTTCCTTCATTAAAATTTTTGAGCAAACAAATACTGAATATATATGGTATTGGCACCAATACTAGATTCTCAGATTCATACACATTTTCTGCAGCATGTCTTCATTTGGTGTTTCTCTGTCTTCATCTGTCCTCAATTCTAGAGCATCCCCATAGTCTGGCACCAGAGTAGGTAGCTATTGGAAAGGATGGCATAGTAGACAGCTCTCACTCTCTTTATTACCTACCTCTTGGGTTCTTCATACCTTATAAGGCAGAGGTCATGGGAGTCTTCTCCAGCTTCTTTTGCAGCTAAGTTATAGGCAAGTGACTTGAGGACAAGTAATACTAGGGATTAGGCCATCAGCAACTGGTGTCCATTTTGGTGGAATCAGAGTCACAGGGGGTGCTGTTTGGACCCAGAAATAATAGAGTATTTGTAGCACTAAAAGGTGAGGGATATTGGAAAAATTCCTGCTTCTCTAGTCCATGCCTTTTCCCTTTGTGAGATCCTAAATCATCCATTATTCTGTAATAAACTATTTTTCTACCTAAATTAACCAGATCTAGTTTTTGATTTCTTATGGTTAAGGGCTCAGCCTCAAGTTATAAAATCTATCTGTAAAACAAAACTCACTGTTCCCAGAGTAGAAAGCAGATAACCTGTGACCCAAGCTTGAAGAGGGCTTCAGAGGAAGCAATGTGAACTAATAGGAGCATTTTGATGGGTAGGCAGTGATTAAATGATAAGGACTTCTGGAGCAATTGATATTTCAAAATATAAGTAACCAGGCTGAAAACTTCAATAATAACAGCAGTAGCCATTATCCTCTAAAGTTGGTGATAATAACTGTGCTAATAACCTTAGCATCCTAGGTAATTCCAACATTCAGGAAAGTTTTAGAGATAGTGAGTTATTTATTTGATCATCACAAAAATTGAAAATATAATGACTGTTCCATTTCACAGTTAAAAGCACAGTTTCAGAGAAGTTACTACCTCAGAGACAAACAAGTGAGTGGCAAGTGCACATAGACTTATATGTACTTGTCTGAATCTGATCCCCAGACCCCATTATGTCAAGACTCACTGAAGGCTTGAGTTCAACCTCAGCTCTGACAACTACTACCCATATAACATTTAGCCTATTTAACATTTTGGACTTTAGTCTCCCCATTTGGAGAGTAGGGGATTCTAATATCTGCTTTGAAATTCTTTGGGAAATAATCTGAAATAAAATTCATAAAACTCAACACAGGTTTTTTCTTTCTCTCTTCCATTCTCTAGTCATCTGTGCAGTCTATGATCTCAAGAGAGAATCCATTAGTTCTTTACAAAACCAATCTCCCTCCCTCTTCTGTACACAGATAGACTACATATCGCAGTTTCTATTTCCTATAGACAGAAATCAATATCTTTTTCCCATGGTCATATTTGGGCTCTGGTTCCAACTACCTGCTAAGTTCTGATTGATATTTCCCTGGCCCAAGGGCACTGATCCCCTCTGCTCACTCCTCACCCAGTGCTGCTTGAATGCAGAAAAAAGTAGAGGCAAAACTGGAAAGAGCTCAGTCCCTGTATCCCTGTATATGACTGTGTGGAGTCACGGGTGGACTAAGCCACTATTTTGTTAATCTGTTGAGACATGCATTTCTATGACTCAGCAGCTAGTGACCTTAATTAATACAGAGAGGAAAATGCAAGCACACACAAATTTTGTAATTTTAAAAAATGTTGCTTTTTAAATTGTGGTTAAAGTTTCAATTTGATCAACAATGCATTTATTATGGTCATGAGTTATTGGCTCTCTCTTCAGCATGGCCAAAGCCAAGTATGGGTTTAGTCTTAAACCATGATGTGAGCACACCCCAACCTGAGACACAGGAAACTTGAGTAGCGAGAATCAGGGACATTATTATATCTGTAATGACCTAATACTTTACTTCCCAAGTGTTGGATCTTCTCCTCTTCTACTCCTGTCACATTAATGAGCCCTTGACTTCTTTCTCTCAGTTTCATCCAGAGTTGAAATATTTTTTTTCTTTACAATCCAAGCTTCTGAATTGATTCTCACTTTCTACTGTGGGACCTCTTTATCACAAACTTCCTAAGACCCCAGGCCTGTGACTAGCTTTACTGAAGATATTGGAACTAGCCTAATGGTCACCAAGGTGTATGGCATCCAGACAGAGTCTTCTAATATAATGTCAATTGAATACATATTCTGTAATTTTCTTATTTCTTCTTTATTCTAAATATGCCTTTCTCCAGTGTTCCAGGACCACCCCATTTGGGTCTGGGGCAATGGTTCCAACCACTTGCTGAGCACATAAATGCCTGAAGTCCCGAAAAGAGACACTCTGTACCTCTCTCCATAAGCATGAGACAGTGGAATAAGTTGCTTATTTGATTACCTGGCAAACAGAGGAAGGTGCTTTCTGGTCCCAACCTCTTCAAACTAGCAACCTAGGTCCCTAGTTCCCATATCTGCAGTTCTCTGCTCTAGACTTTTAGGGACTAAAGTCCTATCCTTGCACTTCAGTCTTTGAGGCTAAATTTTCTTCTATTTTCATTGATCTCCCAGATCACAAAGTCTCCTTTTTGCCTGCCTGATCAAATATAGAAACCTGGGATTAATTTCCTAGGCCCAGCTGTTAATTATAAGGATAGAAAATTAGAAGACTCCTGAAGCCAATAGTCTAATTGGGGGAAAAGATAAATATTCATACCTTCTGGAGATGCCTAGTGAAACGATGATGCTATAAAGTAGTTGACCAGATAGAACAAATGTTCTGGATTGGTCTAATAAGCAACAGGAAGCCATGGCAAGTAAGTTGTGGAGGAAATGAGGAATATGTGATACAATATCATTTATGTATGCTGAATAAAACTGACCCTGAGTGATTTATTTTCTAAAATATACTTCATTTCAGTAGATCGCATGCATATATAATATACACATTGAAGAAAATCTAAATTATCTGATCAGGATATTTCCCCACTGGCTGACACCACTCCCTATCACCTCATTTTTTTAAAAAATATATTTTTATCAATTTCAGAGAGGAAGGGAGAGGGGCAGAGAGAGAGAAACATCAATAATGAGAAAGAATCATTGATTGGCTACCTCCTGCATGCCCCACACTGGGGATTGAGCCTGCAACCTGAGAATCAAATAGTGACCTCTTGGTTCCTCTTGGAAGCTCAACCACTGAGCAGCACTGGTCGGGCACCTCCTTTTCACCCCTTAAAGGTATCTGAGGTTGATGTGCTGGGAGGTGGGAAATGAGACATTTTTCTTCAAACCTCGAGGCCATCAGACATACAAATTTCCCCGCCCTACCTCAATTTTTGTTTGATCTGTTACTGAAGTCACTCTCTCTGCTTGAGTTTTAAAATTCAGACAAATGAAACTCCAGTGAAACATCTCAAAGTTCAGACTCTGCCAATCAAGTATGCCCTGATTTCGCAGTTGTACATACCTGCATGGAACCCAATTCCGTAGACCCCTAGGAGTCTCTCTCAACACGCTCTTCATCACTCTTCATTCAGTGGACTCTTCCCTACCTCTGACCCTTAGGTTAATGGTCCACGTTCGATGACTCACTTCATATCGCACACAGACCCTGGGAACCAAAAGAAACCCCAGACTTCAGCTTGAACTGGTTTTAACCTCTGTTACTCAAACCATTCACAGTGACACCCCCTGCGACCTGCCCCTAATGATCTCAAACTACATACTCCTCTCTCTCCTGATGGGAGCTTCTGATTTTCACTTGTTTTAAAAATCTTCGGTTCTCTTGACATTGCTCTCTTTCTCATTCTACCCTCTACCTAAATCACTTACCTTCAGACATCAAATCCTTGGACCACCTTCAGCCATATAAAATTCAAATCACCATGGGGCTGTTGCTTCTTCTAAATAAATTCTAGCATAACCACCCTTTGCTCAACAATTTAACTAGAAATCAAAACCTTTTCCCTAATGTAAATGATTTTAGGGAGCCTTTGGTTGTATTAGCCTCATTTTATTTATTAAGTGTCGGAAGCCACAACACCCCAATACACTCAAATATTAAAAGTTAAATATCACTGCAGTTATGTAAGATTTGCAAGGGATAAATGTCATCTTTCTACTTAAGACTATCCAAATCTGACTCACATATGTTTGGAAAATCCTCAGAAGATAGGAGACATAACAGGAAACTAGGAGAACTCTGTAACTTTAGTGGTGGGAAAAAAGTACTTAAATGTTCTGATGTGGCAAACCACCCCAAAATAACCTTTTATGTCCCCACTCCCTGTAGAAATATGTCCTAAAGCTTGGTAGAGCTAGATAGGAATGGGCTCTGGATTAATTTTGACCTTCTGTGGCAATGCATTTTTAAGACCCAGAATTTATGTGTGCAGAATATTAAATGTCAAATGCAAATATGAAAATGGAGCTACACAGTTGCAGATAGTCCCTAATTGACACTAGCAGGCTATTCCCTTTAAATGTTAATGAAACTGTTGTAATTACTAAATGACCAAAACAGCGCAGAAGCCAGGGTTCACAGCTGTAAACCATTACTTGTAAATTACTGGCGCAGGCCCCCATTAGCAGATGGCACTGCCCATGGACGGAAACTTTCTCAAGATGCTTTTCTTCCAGGCCTGGGCTCAGGAGCAAATTAGATGAGCACATTCGAGAGGGCCAGCGTGTCTGTTTGGACATGTCGCTGGAGATAAGCACCTTTTTTGATCTTTTTCCCCCATTACATTCTTTGCAGAAAGTGCTGAATATCACAGAACACGAAGAAAAGAGGAGAAACTGACAGAGCTTATAAATGTTGCAAGAAGGTTCAGATACGCACATTTCTGCTGCTTTTTAAGGAGCATGTTTCCTACATCCTGAAGCAGATGGACATGCTGGGATGGAGGTAAATAATGAAGAGGGGGAAGGGTGTGTGTGTGTGTGTGTGTGTGTGTGTGTGTGTGTGTGTGTACGTTGAGACCTGCTAACAAGCCAGTGGCAGAAAAGCAATTAGAAGAAAAACAGGCATTTGAATGGGTTTAGTACCCTCAAGACAGAGAATATCTATAAAGCTGTGTAAGCAAAACTATGCAGTAGAAACAAGCTATGTCTTTATTAGAGAAGGCCCATGGCTCTCCACAGCTTTGTTCTGTAAATTCCATACCAGCTTTGCAAACTCTCTGAGGTTATTAACTGTAGTGGAGGTTTTTCAAAAGAGTTGGGTAAGTCCTGCGGTTGAGCCTTTCATTAATATGAAAGAAAGGTTAATTAAGACTTTTGCCAAGAATAGGAGGAGGGAGGAGTTTGTCTTACAATGTATACTTCAGACAAACTATCCTTAAAAAATGATATCTTCACCATGAACTACTCTGTCTAGAAAATGTTTAAGGATAGGTGTTTACAATCAAACCAGAGAGGCAATGCCTGCATTTTGAACAATTTGAACCACAAAGTAATATAGAAAGCAGTTGTTAAGATTTCAAAATGTGTCTTCATAGGAAAGGGCTGTTTTGTAACTGTTTCTATGTTTAGATAAAATACCAAATTAATCTACATAGTTTGACCTATGGTAGCAGAAGGCACAAAGCGTGGAGATGTAGGGTATGGGCCAGGATGTGGGTCAGAGTTGCTATGAAATCGTCAGTTATGAAAAACTGAGACATAATTTCTGAATTTTGTGAAGGTAATGCATAACACTTAGATTTCCAGGGAATTTATGTTTTATGTCTGAAACCTATGAGACCAGAATAATCAGAGTTAGAACTGACCCATAAAATCAGTAATGAATGATTAATGAGCTGATAGAGTCTTGAGCCTGGATCCTGGAGGCACAGCATTGGAAGAGCGTGATGAAAAGACTTCCTGAATTCAAAACCTGGTTTGGGCAATATTTTGAGTTATTTGATGTTGGCCTTCAGTTTCTCACCACTTAACGTATCTTCCTCAAAGGTCCTCACTCACTGGTGCCCTAGAAGCAACCCACCCCCGGGCCGCCTTCTGCTTGATTCTTTGCCTTTGCCCTTCCACCCAGGCCTGGTAAACTCGATCTTTAGTTTTTTTCTTTCTTTTCTTACTTTCCTTCCTTCATTCTTAGGTATTTTTAAGAAGAATGCAAGCAAGTGTGTAGGCAGTATAATCTAATTTCCACTGAGAGGTGGTCAGTCGATCTGTATCTTTCCAGAGGTGGAAAGCATTTGTGGAAGTGGATGATGATTCAGAGGGGTGGTTCAGCCTGTAGTCTCTGAAGTCAGACAGAACCGCATTCAAAAACCTGGCCCTGATGCTTACCTCCTGTGTGTCCTTAAGCCTGTTGCTCAACTTATCTGTGCCTCATTTCTTCATCTACATGTTGGCGTAATAATAGTATTTGCCCCATGTGATTAATTTGAATTACTTAATATACTCTCTGATAGAAATTAAAGTGTTTAATAAATGTAATTTAAATGATTTTTGAATTGACAATTTCAAACTTTAAATAGTTTTCTATAGTGAAAATAGGAGACTTAGTAATGGCAAAGAATATTTTCTATCTGGAACACTTATAAAAAGTAACTAATTTCCTGGTTTTGATAATATATTATAGTTATATAAATTGTTTCCCTTGGAGGAAGCTGGGTGACAAGTAAATGGAACTTCTTTGTACTATTTTTGCAATTTCTTGTGAATCCATTGCAAAATAACAAGTTAAAAAAAGTAATAAACCGAGTCTTGATTTTATTTCTGAGCCAAATTTACTGAACTATTTTTGATTTTCATAGTTGTTTTCCTCTCATATTTTTAAACTACAGGTTCTTGAAAGCCTTCAGATTTTTCATACAAGTCCCATGTCCATCACTATAAAGAATGGTTCAAAAAGAGTATTGTGTTGTGTGTGTATGTGCACACATGTGTATGTGTGTGTGTGTGTGTGTTATGTTGAGAGCAGTGATAGTTATAAATTTATCACTTTTGAGTGAAGGGATAACCATTTGTGGTTATTTCAATTGACCATTTGTACAGATATATGGGGGGAGGGAGAGTGCATTTTTGTATACTCTTTTAGAATCTGAAGGATTGTATCTTATGATATTTTAACAGTTAGCATACTCTAAACATGCAAGCGTGCTTAGCCATTTTAAGGCCATGAATGTTTCTGAGAATTTAGTAAAAGTGATGAACGCTTCCCAAGAAAGTGTGTTAAAATAAATTCAAGCTACATAATTATGTGCAATTTATTTTGATTGTGAGTCTTTATTGAGCCCCTATGTGCTAGAAGCAATAATAGAGGTAGGGGTTGCAGAGTGTAGGGCACATGAAAAGAAATAAGGTAAGCCTCGTCCCTCTCCAGTGAGAGATGGCACTATTAAGAGACATTATCATGCAACATGGCTATTCACTGGGAGTACAGTGCACTCTCTCACATAGGAGGAGCATCTAGTCCAGACTTGAAAAAATAAAAAATAAAAATCCCTGGAAAAGTGGCCTCTGAGTTAAACCAGAAGGAGAGGTAGGCATTAACCAGTTGATGAAAAGGGGTTTGATTTTAGCGTAGGAAACCGATCATTGGAGGGTGTGGTTACAAGAGCAATTGCAGAATTCTGAGACGCAAGGAAAAGCTAGAATATGACATGTCAGGAAGCTAGGAATAAGAGGTAACAATAGGAAGTGAGCAGGTGCCAGATCATGCAGGGCGTTGTAAGCCCTGTTAAGAAATCCTGACTCCTGAACACTGGAGAGTCTTGCAGGGTTTTCAGTAGAGTAAGAGCGGCATTATAGAAATAATATAAGCGTCCAAACACTGTGGTGAATGCACTAGAGAAGGCCAAAACTGGGATGTGGGAAAGCAGTAACGAGCCCATTGAAGCAACACAAGGGAGAGATGATAGTGTCCCATACTCTTGGCAGGGGACAGAAAGAGAAGTGATTGGTTTTATGAGATATTTATAAGCAGAACAGATATGATTTTATTTGGATGTGGGAAGTATAAGAGAGAAAAGTTTGAAGTTAATCTAAGATTTCTCTTCTAAGCCAGAGTTGCTGATGTGGCCCCTCATTCAGAGAGACATCAGAGGAGTAAGAAGGTTTTGAATAAGAAGAGATTAAGTTTGGGATTTGTTGAATTTTAACTTCTATGGACTATCCAAGCATTTAGATATGAAGCTCCAGGCTACGAAAAGAGATACTAGAATTGGTATTATTTGAAAATAATTGAAGCCACAGGAGTAGTTGAGATCACACAAAATAGTAATAGAACTTTAGTGAATTAGAGTGAAAGCTAAACCACTGTAACAAAAGGACCTTATAATACCCTGAGTTGGAGGAAAAAGAAATTTCATTTTCTCTTCCATAACAGCCCTAAAGACCAAGTTGATAGAATAGCTTAATTTAGGGAAATATATCTGGGTGATTCCAGAGGTGTTATTACCATGACTGAAACTGGAGTACTGCCACCTCTGAATTCCAGCCATTTGTACCAGTTGTCATACATAGACAGAAAGGAGAAAGAGTGGATCTATAGATGCATCATAGTTTACAGGTTTGGTGATGGAAGTTAAGGAAACTTCTCTGTAAGAGAGAAATCAAGACCATCTACTGAGAGCCAGGGGGATGGCAGGGTTATAAAGCAAACAAGTGAAGAAGTTTACATTGTCTTCATGGAGAACCGGAAATAACGTAATGGAGAAAGTGAGTGGGTCAGATTGTTGGTCATTCTGGAGCACCTAGCTAAGTTTGGAAACAATAACTTTATAACATTTGTACCAAACTATTTAATCACAAAAGAGCATGAAAGAAATCTTTCCCAAGATTTATATTTTCCTTGCTCTCATGTATTTTTAAGTATTATTCAAGGCTAATTATTGAAAAATTTAAGGCATCCAAACTTTATGATCCAAATGTTACAAACACGACAAATAAAATGTTCCCCAAAGGAAATCTCAGCCAGAATCTGACATTATTCGGCTTTTTAGAAATGGAATTGCCATTCATTTGAAATCATGCATGTTATCTTTGACATCTAATTTTGCTATTTCTTAGTGATTTGTGCAGGTGACTTCATGTGCTAAGGATTCCTTTACAACGACATATGAGTGGAATCAATGTTTTCACAAATGGCTCTTCCAGGTTCATGTACATTGTCAAGTGAAAACTGAATTCTTTAGGACTCCAGAATCTGTCACAGTGACGTTCTTTGTGTCAGCAAGATGATCATGAACCCAGGTTTCAATATTGAAGTTGTTTGAGCAGAAGTAACTTTGGGAAGGGCTCTGCAGGTTTTCTAGGGATCTGTAGATTTCTTCCCACAGAGAATTTGGCAATCCTCTGTCAGACTCAGCACAGACTACAAACATCATGATTCTAGCATTTATAAATTTGGGATAGTTGCCTGATTCTGATAACTGGTAATGGGGTGAGCAGCAGATTGTGGTTTGTTATGGTGGTGGTTTGAAGTATGGATGGGGGTTGTGTGTTTGGTTTGTTTTTAGCAGCATCTATAATTCTGCCAGAAACCAGTCCATCCTTGCTGCTTGACACAGTCACTGCAAGGAAGAAACATCTGCACAGCATATGTTTTAAGGGACCTGGCGTATATGGCATACTGTTCTTAATATGTTTGCTCCCCTTCTTAGCCCTATGTATTTTAACCAAGGTCACCTCTCCAGGAAAGGTTGTTTCCCCAAGTGGGGATTTTTTTCCCTGGAGTTAGGGATTAACAGGACTAAGGAAGAGAATAAATCAGTGAAACCCCCTAGTGTTACAGAAATACCATGTACTACTTATGAAGAACTTGGACTAAGACTGTTGGCAATAAATTTGGGACTTGTTGGACCCACATCCCCAGGGGTCTGCCCACCAGGGAAAGCACCAAAGCCTATACCCCTGGAGACTCATGGACACAGGGCAGTCCCAGGGAAGGCAAGCAGCGAGGCTGGGAAGACATAACCTTTACTGCATAGGATAATCTCCTTCAGTCACTTCCTTGTAGCTTATCAGTAGAGCAGTGACTTTGGAATAGCCCTTATAATGGAACACAGAGATTAACCTAGACAGGATTAAAGTCAACAGAACTAGATTAACAAATGTCCTAACCTTTGGAATAGAATGGATAGGATTAAAATCAACTGGTATAAATACAGATGTAACAGGACAATAAAGACCAAACCTGGTTAGAGAACCTGGCTAGAACCTGGCTAGGCTGCTGATCAACCGAACGCTGTCTCCGTGTCATTCCTTCTTTGCCAACTCCTTCCACACCTTTGGGAACCCCTGGACCTGCTGGGGCAGGACCCCAACATAATTCAAGGTTTTGTCTTGAATGAATTACATCATTCATTTTCAGAAAGTATTCTTCCCTTAGCCAGGATATGGACCAACTCCTCCTTAGCAAGTAGTCCGCCCCCTGAAAGAAAGAAAGAAAGAAAGAAAGAAAGAAAGAAAGAAAGAAAGAAAGAAAGAAAGAAAGAAAGAAAGAAAGAAAGAGAGAAAGAAAGAAAGGAAGGAAGAAAATTTCCCAAAGTGCAATCAAGCACTAAAAGTTTTCTTTTGGAACATGTAGTAAAGAAGTTTATTTTTTTCTTTCATCCCTTGGTAAAACATGAGATTTAAATCCTTGGCTCTGATAAAGTTGTTCTTTCCATGGCAGTGGGCGAAGCTTCTCTCAGAATCACTGGCAGAGTCTCTATGACTTTGCATGGCAGTATGGAAGGCAGTGAGTCATTAGGACACGTGGAGCGCGTTTCTTCAGAAACAGCCAAGCCAGATGTGCTGCCAAGCATCGCGGATGCTCCACCTGTGCAGGAACATCGAGATTTGTCTTCCGGTAGAAGCCTGCCCTGGCAAAAAAAGCTTTTGCACCATTTTGAAGACACTGACTTATTTCCAGGTCCCAAAATGGGCTCATAAAATGCAAGTCCTTATTTGATGGCAACAATGTGCCACAATAGGTAAACGGTAGGAGCTGGCTTCATTGAGAGACACCTATATTTTTGTTCAGTTGAAAGCAGCATGCCAACGACATAGCAGCCGATTTCTTTGAGATTTGTTTTAATGGTGGAAAACATACCAGTACTTCTAGAATGCATGATGTTTGTTGACAAAGATAATTTAAAGACATCTCAAAGACACAAAATAACTCAACATAGGTCCACAAAAGTTTTTCTAAAATTGTCACTTACATTGTTTGAGAATGAAATAAAAAAAATTATGTGATGTTCTAGTATATAACTTCTCTGCTGATAAATTCAAGTTCTTGTAAATATACAATCTTAAAATTTAATGCTTTTTCTCAAAGAATAGATTCATATCATCTGATATGTTTGCATGATGATCTGGTATAAAATTCTCCTTCCATTATGGCCAGACACAATGTAATATATATCACTAAAAAATATTCTAGAATTACAATATGACAAAGGTTAGCTCATTTATTTTTTAAAAAGTCATGACACATCTACGATGATCCAGGCACTGATCTGGGCATCAGGGATTAAGCAGTGAAGAGAACAAACCAAAACCCCAGCCATCATAGAGCGTACATAGTAAGGCATAACTAATATATGCTTCCTAAGTATGCATAGCAGCAGTCCGTGTCACTCAATAATTGCTTTGAGCAAAATAAAATATTAATAACATTTACAAAAGTAATGCTAAAATATTTTAAAATAACTTTTTAAATAATAGCAATGAGATCAAAGGAAAGAATCATCTCTGTTTTCTCTTAAATGTATTTGATCATCTTTGTAGCTGATTCCTAAATCCCTAAAACCACTACCTGGCTCTCTAGAGTCTCACAGACCTAGTTCACAAAGTTCAGGCACAAAAGAAAAATATTAATTGTTGATAAATAAACAGTATATATTCAAAGTGGAAAAGAAAAGCATCTTGTTTATTTGAAAGGATTGAAAGATAATATTTTCTGAGCCTTACCTCAGTAGCAAAATACTTATTTATAGCACATTGTATCATAGCTTCTTTTTAAGCTACTACACATTTTTAAGCTTTTGTGCATATGCAAACCTCCTGACAGTGAAATCTCTATGTTACTTTCCATAATATCAATTTAGTTATCATCTCAGTCAATTTTCACTGCCATAAAAAAAATACCTTATACTGGGTGGCTTATCAACAACAGAAATGTATTTGCTCACAGTTCTGGAGGCTGGAAATATGAAACTATAGTGCCAGCATGGCCAGATCTGATGAGAGTCCTCTTCTGGATTGCAGACTGCTGACTTCTGTGTCCACACATGATGGAAAAGAAGCAACTAACTCTCTGGCCTCTTATACTAGTAAGGGCACGAAATCCATTCATGAGGGCTCCACCCTTGTGACCTAATCACCTCCCAAAAGCTCAACCACCAAGTACCGTCCCATTGGGGATTAGATTTCAACATATGAATTTGGGGGCTGGTTGCACAAATATTTAGTCCATAACTTCTTCACTAAGTTATTTAACTTTGGAAAGGTTTATAACCCCCCTTAAGTTCCTTCAAGTGAACAGCTTTCCTTTGAAACTAAGCTGAGTTTTCCTCTCTATGTAATATTAACAATATGCATGAGTTAAACTGTTCTGTTTGCCTCCTTCAAACTATGGAAGCCCTTTCATTGTGCTGCCAAAAAAAAAAAAAAAGTGTAAGTCCAATTAAGCTACTAGGACAATGGTCTCCCATTAGAAAGTAGAAAGACAAAACAAATAGTTGTTTAAAAACATCTGTCGTTTTGTCTGCCTAGTGGGACAATTCACCGCATGTGCACTAGCCTCCCACCAATGCATTCTAGCAATTTACTTGCCCCAATACTAACTAAGTAGTTCCAAAGGAACCCTTCATTTATTTTTTACAGATTCTGATACCCTGTTCATGGCGATTATTGTTAATGGAGTCACTATCTGACTTAGGCAGGACCAATAAGAATCTTTCCTGGGGATTTATAAACTTAAGACAATATGGAAGAAGTTTTAGCTCATTTTTGGTTTCATATATTAGGGAACTTAAATGTTGAGGCTGCCAGTAACATTGTGTCTAGCACGTATGGGAGAATTCAACAGAAAGAGAAAAGATGAGTGAAGAGATCATATTTATCACTGAGTCCTTATCAACTCTGTCTTTACTTTGGTTATGTTTGCTAATAAATTACTCTTGTTTGATAGAGGTAGTTTGAAGTCCATTTATGCCTTGCAGAAAATTTGTTCTGATCATGTAATGTTCATTGATTATTGTAAGCTTGGAAATTTGATTAGTTACTTCATCAGTAACAGATTAATTTTGTCATTAAAATAGTTTATTTTAGCATTTACATGGCATTTTTATCTCTAACAGATGATAAATCTATTTTAGAAGGTTAAATTCTATTATCTTTTAAAATGTCATTTTATATTATATTTACTAGCACAAATAATAGTTAATGTCTTAATAAATTACATTGAATCAGAAAAAATAATGTTTAGACAAAACTTCTCAAAGAACGTTGATGGGTAAGAAAAGAAAATACAATATTTTAAATGTAAAGCTTGATTCTTAGCCTAAGTGTAAAACTGACATCATTTGGATCTAAATCATCTTTTACAATAGTTAAGTATTTTAATGGAATCTCTAGGGTTTGCACATCTATGAAGTTATAATTTTTTTAAATCACCATCATTAAAGAAATGTTGATCTTATAGATACATTTCACAACATGTACTATTCATCATCATTTTAAGACTCTATGCAAGCTGACAAACAATTTTTGTACATTATTCACAATATTATGAAATTCTAAGTTGTTACATATATTTTTCCTCCATGTAGAGTTGAGGAAAAGTAGTTACTTTCAAGCCTGCCCACAAAATTCCTTCTGGGAGCACATTCATACGGGAAGAATAAACAGTGGGTGTTTCTGGTAACCAAATGAGCTCCTTCGAGGAGGGTCTGTTAATCTGAGGTGAGGAGAGTGTCAGAGAAGCTGCTCTACATGGGGAATGAACAGCTATTGGGTAGTTGGAAGATGGGAAATAGTCTTACTAGCAAACTAGGATAAAATCGTAAGATGGTGTTGAGTGAATAGTTGAGGCTGGTGATCCTGCTTTACACAATGGCAACTCAGTTGCCTGTTTTTGTCTAGCACTGGTTCGTGGGGGAAGATGACTTAGCCTCTGAGAGGTTTGCCTGAGGTTTTTCCAGGGAGGAAAAACCATGGAAATAGGACCATTTCCATGGAATAAAAAATATAAAAAAGGTTGGAGTCAACGGGCTAAAGGTCTTAAAAAGGTTTGAAAACATTTTCCATGAGAGATACTTGAGAAAATAAAGAAAAAGCACTCATCCACTTAACAAATGGTTATTAAGCACTATTTACTTGCCAGGCAATCTTTCAGTTGCTAGAGAAATTACATTGTGTGTGTGTGTGTGTGTGTATGTAATGGTAGTGAACAATTGGGTTAACTAGGTCAAGGGGGGGAAAGGAGACATATGAAATACTCTTTGTAATACTGTAAGCAATAAAACAAAATTTTAAAAAGTAATGTGGTTCAAACACATAGTACAATGAAGAAATAAGGTGGGATGTTGGACTAAGAAAACTAAACACGGCATAGATTATGGTGATGAATGTCAAATCTCAGTTGAGTAAAGAAAAAAATAAGGGCCCGATAGAGAGAGAGTTAGTGAGAGATGATAATTTTTGTAATATCTTAATTATGTACAATATGTATGTGATTAAAAAATCACTGGCTTTGAAAAGACTAAGAATCTATGACAATTTTCAAAGGTCTTTGTGATTCACATTTTAAGACAGTAGACACATAACCTTCTCGTGTCATTTGCATTTTTTGTTTCTTGTTCCTGCCTTTACGTATTTTTTATTTTATTTATTTATTTATTTTTATATATTTTATTTTTATATATTTTATTGATTTTTTTTTTCAGAGAGGAAGGGAGAGAGATAGAGAGTCAGAAACATCAATGAGAGAGAAACATCGATCAGCCGCCTCCTGCACATCCTCCACTGGGGATGTGCCCGCAACCCAGGTACATGCCCTTGACCGGAATCGAACCTGGGACCTTTCAGTCCGCAGGCCGATGCTCTATCCACTGAGCCAAACCGGTTTTGGCACTTTATGTATTTTTTTTTTTATGTTTTTATTGATTTCAGAGAGGGAGAGGGAGAGAGAGATAGAAACAAAAATGATGAGAGAGCATCATTGATCGGCTGCCTCCTGCACACCCTCTATTGGGGATCGAGCCCATAACCTGGGCATGTACCCTTGACTGGAATCGAACCTTAAGTCTCCAGGCTGACATTCTATCCACTGAGCCAAACCATCTAGGGCTGTTCCTGCCTTCAAAAGATAAGAAACAAAGTGATAATAACTCTAACATTTAGGGAATTTTGTTTTTAATATTGTAAATTGTAAAAAAAAAAAAAAAAGATATTGCTTCATGTGATAAACTGCATATTCAAACTTGTCTGTTGATTTTTGAGATCCCTCTAGAAAACTGACATCACTCATGGAAATGGAAAAAAAAGAGGATTTTTTTTTAATTTCACAAATACTGTGGGGTTGAGGAAAGAGCACTCCTCAGCTTTCTTATTTTGAAAAAATTACTTCAGAACCCCAGCTGGTTTGGCATACCAGCCCTGGTCAGGGTCCGTGTGGGAGACAACCAATCAATTGTCTCTCTCACATCAATGTTTCTCTCTCTGTGTATATTTCCCTCTCTCACACTTTCTCTAAAAATCAATGGAAAAATATCGTCAGGTCAGTATTAACAAAAAAATAAAATAAATAAATAAAAGGTCACAATCTGCTGTAGTTAAGAACACAAGTTCT
Organism: Myotis myotis; assembly: GCF_014108235.1. Taxonomy (NCBI): domain Eukaryota; kingdom Metazoa; phylum Chordata; class Mammalia; order Chiroptera; family Vespertilionidae; genus Myotis; species Myotis myotis. The sequence goes on from NW_023416379.1 coordinate 50,930,143, forward strand.
GGAGTCAGTCTGCTTGAGCCTATATCTTGGCTTAGCTACCAAAGTGGAGTTTATTACCTTAGGTTAGATAGTTAAGAAATTGTTTATATTTCTTCTATATTAAATGTGGTTAAATATATAGAGTTCATAGTGCATAGGCTAATTTCATGCAATTATACTATATAATAAAAGCCTAATGCAAATTGACCGAACGGCAGAATGACTGTTGGGTGGGGTCTGGGGCTAGCAAACAGGCAGCATCAAGTTAGCCAAGGTGGGTGCCAGCAGGCAGAGGGAGGGGGCGGTAACCAGTGGCGGAGGGGTGATTGGGGGGCGGGGCCAGCTGGCACCAGTCCCCGATCAGCCCACTGGTCACCTTGGGGGGCGGGGCTGGATGCTCACTGGCTGGTGCTGTCCCCCAATTAGCTCGCCAGTCACCTCCTGCAGTGGGAGGCCAGACTGCGGCTTAGGTCCGCTCTCCATGGGGAGTGGGCCTAAGTCATCAGTTGGACATCCGTCGAGGGCTCCCAGACTGGGAGAGGGCATAACCAGGACTGAGGAACACGCCCCCCCCACCACCCAGTGCACAAATTTTTGTGCACTGGGCCTCTAGAATTTAATGAAATAAACCAAATGAACCACAGACTATAATGCCAAGCATATACTATGAGACAATACCTGTGGTTTTATTTTTCTTTATTGGATTTATTGCTCCTTAAAACTACACAAATTTCCTAACAGTAGTATCAAGGGTTTTCATAATTTAAAACATAGTTTTGAGAGGTTTGGCAAGGCATTTATATAATTTTCTTTTATTTGTCACTATTTTAAATTTAGTTAGACATCTCCATGAGAAAGTACATAGATGTATATGTATATACAAATATATACATGTGAAGAATATATACAAATATATTTTACATATATTTTGAATCTATAAGAAAGAGCTGTTATCTTACTGCATAATATATATTCTGTTCCCTAGTTAATAGGCAAATTATAAACATAAAATTTAAATTGAATTAGTAGTAGTTTTTATTGATTTTTAATCTTTTTTAGAAAGACATCATACACAGAACGTATCTGAGAAATGTATCTGTAGATGAGATTTAAAGCTTTTGTTGAAGCTCATGTAAAATCACAGCAATTGTTATTTAAAAGGTTTAACAGGTTAGAATTTAAAACAAATTGAGACATCATAAATCAATAAATGTATTGCTCTAGATACAGTCATAGTCCCTTTCCTAAAGGTTATTCAACCCTTTAAATGATATCATGAGTTCATGCCAAATTGAAATAGTTAAAAATTTTAGAATGCAGCCAGTGGCTTCTATCTTACTTAACTAACCTGGGGCTTGTAATGTTTTTGACCACTCTCTATTTAAATTCTTTCCTCTCTTAATAACTTTGCCTTTCTGTCTCCTACTCTTCCTTCTACTTTTCTGGGTATTTATTTACAGTTCATTTTTCATACTTTTTTTTAATGTATCCATGAAATGCTGAAGTTCTCTTGAGTTGTTCAGCAAACATGTATTGGCCAAATACATAGTACTAGTTGCTTTGGATACTAAAAATGGGTAACATGTACCTTGACCTACAATTTACATTTAATAAGCTAATGTAAAAAACATTTCTATAGAACTGTATTTTAAAGTTATGTTTAAAGGTTAGAAGTTGTACCTACAGAATGACATACCTTTAACAGCACTGGCTCTGGTGCTTGGAAAGAGCAATGGATTTTTCTAATGTTAAATCAATTTAGCACAAGTCTTACCGAATCTAACTTCAATACGCCTTTCAATTCCATCCCATTTTCACTGTTCACCCTGCTGTTGCTTTTGTTCATGCTGTCTTTATTTCTCATTTGCATTGTTTCCCAATACTTCTAGGCTAGACTTTCATCTACTATCTATCAAATTGACTCTTTACCTGAACAACTGCACCTGAGTTTTCCCTTTGTACCACAAACTTCACATGGCTTTGAACTTCTCATTTTCTCACCCTCATTTCCCTATGTTTACTCTTCCTTCTCATTAAATGCCCAATTTTAATAAATATTGATTATTACTGATCTCCCCAGCCTGAAACATGGGAGTCTTTGTCAGTCTGTCCCCTAAATGACTCTCAAATCTGTTTTTTGTTATCTATCTTCTCTTGCACTATTTATCTCCTGAATGGACTAATGAAATTGTTCAATCATAATTACCTATGCAGTTCATGTCCCTGCATCAATAATACACCATCTACATGTTCTCAGAGTGATCTTTGTAATAGTCAAATATGCTTGTACTCCCCCAGCATAAATTCTTTCCTCAGAAGATAAAGCCCAGTTCCTTAGCTCTGCGTCATCTATATCTCTAGTTTCTTATTGTGCCATCCTCTCACTTTCCTGTGTATTCTGACTCAGCAGTTTGTGGCTAACTAAATATGAAATGCATTCTTGTGCTTGAACACTCTTCTGATTAAAAAACCTTCCCACCTGTTTCTTCTAACTCTAACTTGTCTTTCCAGAAGCTTAAAAATAAGTAGTCCCTAATGGAATAAAATGTGATACAAAATGTGTTCCCTTTCATTTGAAGTTATTTTAGTAGTTGATGAAACATCAAGCTACCTAAAACCAATCATTGATTTCATCAACTGACAGTATATATTAAGCTCTCAATACACAGTTACATTAATAATAATTAACATCAAATCATTAATATTTACTGAGAAAACTTTGGTCTGAATCAGAATTCAGTTTTTAAACATTTAGTTCTAATTGATTGCAATCAGTAAATAGGATACTTGGTATTTGAGGGCAAAATAAACTGATTAAAAGAATACATACATATATATGATGAAAGTTGTAGCATAATCATATATGTATATGACTTCCATCTCCATCTGCCTGGGCAGATATAAGCAAACAAAATATTTTTTTAAATTTCAACATAGCCAGTAAACATCAATTATGTTAAAATTCCTAGAAATAGATTTTTTCTGGGCCAAAAAAGAGTTAAGATGATGAAAAAGAAAGTAAATTAACAAGGTAAATACTAATAAAATGAAGTGATCTGGCTCCTGCAATTATCCCAAGAGTTCACATATATGTATGAAATCAATTTAACTCAACAAGGAGGTACTAGCTACCAGCAACATAAAGTACAGGGGTTGGCAAAAGTAAGTCTATACTTGTGAGTACAGGAAACAGAGTTTATTCTTGTATTATTACTTTTAATTAATTATTGTATTATATATTATTATTATTAACCTATTTTTTCCACCCCTGAACATAAAATATTTGGAGACAGAACTTTGTAAATTTGGCAAGTAGAAAAGATTGTATATTTTCTAGGATAATTCCATTGGTTGTCCCATCTCAGAGTGTCTATTTATCCCCTATAGGAAAGAGGGTAGCCAGTCCACTTGCCTGTGCAAAGAATAGAATGAAGCTCAATGTATATTGAACATCAATCAAAGCATTACATTTTCTTTCTTAGAATTGTCACATTAATATGTTTAGTATTTGTGCTAGTGCAATTCTTATTATTTTCCTGACATTTTATAACATTACAACTGAATGTATACAATGACTATATTTCTGAGAAAGCAATGGGTAAATGGAACCACATTTTTACTTGGATTTCCACCATCACTTAAGTGATGCTTGATCTTGATTTCCAAAAGATTTTAGTTGGAAGTGACTCTACACATGTCATTCTGGTTCCCTATCAAATTGCTTTTAACTATGACTTTTATTATTAAAAAACTAATTATTTATACCCATCAGTTTATATGTCAATTAATCCATGGCATCACTATCAATACTTCAAACCATGCCAAAGTTTGGTAAGTTGTCATATATGTCCCACATATCTCTCAGCTTTTTCTCAGGGATCTTTCCCACAGAGAAGACAGTTGGCTTAGAGAGGAGGATATCTCAACAATTTAGTTTATTTCTTTTCTTTTTCCTTCTCAGAGCAGTGGGAATGGCATTTGGTTTCATTTCCTTCCAGTCAACAAGTCAACAAATATTTCCTGAATAATTATAATATGTGTGGAGCAAACACAGGCTCTGGGAATAAAACAGTGAACAAAATAGACAAAAGTCTCTGCTTTTATAAATCTTAAGATCCAAAAGCAAGAAGATTAAATAAGTTTAATCATCTCTCCTGACCTCTGAACAGTGACATCTTCCCTCCTAGAACCCAAGTTCTGGCCCAGGAAGCCATGAGGAAATGCAGGATGCAGATGTTTGGCCATGTAATTATAATGCCTTGGTATGTTTCTCACACTTGTCCAGACACCCCTAAAATAATTCTAAGTCACTTCTATTTTCTGTAACTATATGCAAATCTTGTTAAAAATAACAGGTCATGATCTGACTTCCCCACTTCAATTCATTCCTGTTAGCAAGGAAGTTTTATAAAATGCATGAAAATGTATATAGTGACACAAAAAATGCAAAGCTAAATATCTGCAGTAAAGAAATTCAAATAAATTTAACCACCATATTATTTTCCTCGCAGGAGACTTTAGCTAATATGAAATTTTATGAGGTATTACAGTACCCATAGAGTATGAAAAATAAATAAATGAATTCCTAAACCAGGTGGTATAAATTTGATGTTACCTTTAAACATGAAAAAGAAGACTGTGGTATATATACCCATTAGGATCTTGGATTTGTCTAACTGATGATCGCTAATGCCTTAGTTGAATGCAATTAAAAATTAATATATCTGGCAGTAAAAATATACCATTAAAGAAGGTATACCCATGGTATTTTTATAGACTTGCCAAACCGCTTAAAATCAGAATGTGGGACAGATGGTCACATGGTGAATTGTTCTTGCTCACTAATGCTTTCTGCTGCTTCACTGATATTTGATCTTCAGATGACTTCAGTTTCATTCATAATGCATGGCAAATGAAAGATTCCCAGTTGTCTATACAAAAGATAAAAAATCTTAATATATCAATGACACAAAGTCATATAAATTTTATAGACCTAAGCCAAATCAAAGTCTTCCTAAATTCTAAGTCCTTCACTGGGAAATTCTGAGTTATATTGAAGAGTGAAAATGATTTTTCTGAGAGTAAAATATGCTTGAATTCTTATTTTAATTTATTGAGTTATTTACTCATTTCATATTCAATAATGCTATTAATATAGTCATTTATTCAGTTATTTATTTAGTCATAACTTGAAGTGTATTAGTCTGTTCAGGCTTCCACAACAAAATACCACAAACTGGGTGGCTTAGACATTTATTTTTCACAGTTCTGAAGAGTATTAAGTCTCAGATCAAGTTTCTGACAGGTTTGGTCTCTGGTGAGAGCTCTGTGCCTGGCTTACAGGTGGCCTCCTGCTTGCTGAATCCTCACATGGCCTTTCTCTATGGTATGTGAAGAGAAAGAAACTGCTTGTGTCTCTTCCTTTTCTTAGAAGGACACCACCTCTCTTCTTATTTTTACTCGTTTAAACTTTATTTAACCTCATTTAAACTTTACTACCTCCTTAGAGACCCTATCTCCAAATGGCCACATTAGAGATTAGGGCCTTCACATCTGAACTCTAAGGTGATATCATTCAGTCCATAGCTCTAGGATACCCATTTCTCATCATTGTAAAATAAAATCACATTTCATGATAGATCATAAGATTTTCTATCTCTCATTGTAAAAGATTGTTAAAAGTTAAATATTATACCTGCTGAGTGACAAAAGAATTATTGATCCTGAATTGGCATAATTTTGATTCCAGCGATAAATATGGGAATCACTTATATAAGGTTCAAAGCCAAATGGCCAATATTGTGGCTACAAAGCAAAAGGATATGTTTTCTCATGTGGCCTAGGAAATCAAACTACTTTTATTATTATTAATCTTAAATTCAGATGCTATCTACACTGGATCTTTCATACCTGACACCAACAAATCAGTTATTTTATGACAAGTTTTATGCAAATGACAAGATTAAAAACAATTATATATGAGGGTTGCATTACTCTTGGCCACAGAGGATTGGATGAGAGTTGTGATTTGATCTAAGGACAGGCCAAATGCAGGCTTAGTTGGGTTAGTCAGGAGCCCATGAAGGGGCCATTAACAAATCTTTAAACTCTCACACATTATGGTCATAAACTAAACCAATTCTTTCCCTTAGAAATTTGAGGTGGACTTTCTGAAAGTCTGCCAATTAGTATGGGCAGCAGAAGATGAACATATGGAGAAGCAGTGAGTGGGTGAGTGGGGGGACCACGGAGAGCAGAGATCCAGCAATGCAGAGCCCTGAAGGGGGATCTCAGAAATGTCTGTAGAGAGGTATGCAATAAAGAATTTAACTTTGCCCAAAGAGAGGTCAGCCCTTACCGAATGCTCCTGCAAGGTAATTGCTAAGCCTTTGGAGCCTCATAAAAGTGTCTTTGTTTATCCAGAAGCCTTGGTCCATCCCAAATAGTCTAACCGTGTGGTTTATGGTGGCGAACCCTAGGTCACCGGGTATCAGCTAGACTTCCAGAGCAGGTGGAGACTGAGGTCAGCTGCATGATCAGTCAACCATGTCTACAGGATCAGACCCCAATAAAATCTCTGGACTCAAGGCTCATGTGAACTTCCCTGGTTAGCAGTAATGCCTATGTTGTCCACTTTGTTACTGGGAGAGTCAATGCTGTCCATGACTCTACAGGGAAAGGACAACTGGAAGCTCCCTGTTTGGAACTTTTCTGACATGCCCACCAGGCATCCTGAACAAGGTCTGGTGATATGTAGTTTTGGTTCTCCCTGTGAAACAAAGCTGCATAACCTTTTCCAGGTACCTGTGAGGCCCAGCCACGTGCATACCTCCCTTCTGTCTTTCCACAGATGTTCCCACAGTGAACTCTCCCCCTTAAATATAACTAAGGGAGTATATGAGAGCATAGCAAGCCTAGCACGGTAGCCAAAGAAGTAGTGCTTGTTTTTCAGATTTTTTGTTTTAGTTTCTTTAATTCACTCTTGCAAATATGCTGCAGTGAAATGCAAATATTTGTAGAGAGATTTGTTATGGTCTATGTGAGATGAGGACAAGAAACCTAATAGAAATAGTTGTAAACAGCAATAATAAAAACTTTGCCGTAGAAATTTTGTTTTTGTGGTTAGAGGAAGGTTATTCTTAGGTAGCTGGTAAGCTTTATGAGAGGGAAAAATGGCTTTTGGGGTATCTTTGTGTTTGCTCTGCTACTACTGTGGCTCTTACCAATGCTTTTGGGCACTTCCTTTACATTGATGCTCTCACGAAAAAATGTCTGTCCTCTGACTCATTTCTTTGGGACTCTGTTCCTTGCTCTCCAAGGAAATAAATTACTAATATGATAAATGCATTCTGAGTTATTTAGTGTTGTTGGCTTAATACATAACCACTCAGAGATAGCATTTCTATTTTGGGCAAGATCTTTTATAATGTCTGCCAAGTCAAAGCCTTTAGGTAATACATCAGGTGGACCAGTAGTGGGAATCTTTGGCTGCAGTGGCTTTGGGAAGCAATGGGAAAACTGTGTTCTATTCTGCCACTGGTGAACTGTGCTTCAAACAAAGGATTTAATCCTCTTCTATGTTCTTATCTGTAAAAAGAGAACACTGGTCAGACCATTTTAGACACAGGGAGACCCTACAAATTACTACCAACATTATCTCTATGTAAAGTAACTATATTTCCAGGAGACAGTGACAAATTAAGATGATCCCTATTGGCCCAGCATAATTATTTATTAATTATTTATTAATTGTCCCCCCTTTGTACTCATAAACTACCCAGTTTGCCCAGTTTGGATGATATCCAAGCATAGTTTGTGCCAAGTGTCTAGTTTATAGGAAACTCATGAATGTTGTCCTGATAACCCCTTAGCAGTGAGCCTAGGTAAGATTTACCTGCACAAGGATCTGTAGCTAAACCTCACCCCAGATTAAAAGTCAAACTCTCCAGTGCCTCATGTAGGCAATATCTTTTTTAAATTGTTACAATGACTGAGCCATTTTACCCAAAAGGTTTTGATATAAAAGTTCCATGTCAAAAAATAATTAGAGATCGTTTGTTAGAAAACCAATATTATATTTTTCTTTCATCTTTTATTCTTTTCCACCCCCTATCCTTCATCCCTGCCAATAGCATATATCAAAAGGGAGCAAAAGTTATCTAACTCTAATTATCTAGGTTTACATTTTCCTCAATTCACTGAAATCCTCCCTTTCCTAAAATCCCTTCCATTCAGGAGACTCCAGTGAGCATATTCATGCTTCAAACAAATCTGCTTTTGTTAATCATCAAAAGGTATTTTTCTTTAATAAGTGAAGCTCGGCAGGCCCTGCAGCTGTGCTGTTTATTTTATAGCAAGCACAAAGACAATTTATTCTTTTTAAATACTATAATTAGATTAGTGTTCTCTTTACTGAAGCATCTGTAGAAAAATGAGTGTGTTTTTTTGAATGAATGAACAGTCACATTTATTTTTATTAAATCTGAACTTGTCCTCTGAGATAGCTGAATTTAATTTTATGTTCTAATACAACATGCAATAGTCTCACATTTTTTCAGATAAAGCCATGTTCCCTTCTAAAAAGAGGTTGGACTGAATTGAATCTTCTGATTCCTATTTCATGAACTGAATTAAAATCTCCCTTGGGTGCAGGATTGTGTTTGTGTTGAAGGATGACTACATTAAGGTATGTATTTGCATACATAAACAAATATATCCGGATGGTTATCTATGACCTGTCATTGACATAGAGAATATCATAGAATATAATAACATTACACCTTTGTTATGAGTCTCTAGGTCTTTACTGAAAAGTTTTGAAAGTGCTGTTTATAAATCAAAATAGAAACATTTTTGAAATTTTGGAAACTGGTTTATCAACATCACATCCATAAAATGGTTCCTTAAGACTGTCTAGACAGCAATTAAATCACCCAGGGAATAAATCATCACCTCTTGACCGGCCACCTTTCCTTTTAACTTTAACATAGCCAATAGGGAAAATATTTTCCTTTCTCTGTGCCCTTTTAATCTTAGTCAGTGAAAGCAATTTAGTGTTGGTGTTATATCTTTTACTATAACAACAAAACCACAAACTGTGTAGCTTAAAACAACAATGTATTATTACCTTTCATAGTCTGTGGGTGGACTGGGTTCAGCTGGGTGGTCTTGCTTGGTGCTTCTCAAGCAGTTACAGAAAATGGTGGTTAGGGCTGGAGTTATTTGAAGTCTCAACTGGGCTAGACATTCAAGTGAACTTACCACTCATGCAATTGACTTTTCAGCTATGATGGTTCAAACAGCAGGAAATGGGCCATTTCTCTCTGTTCCTCCATCCCCCACCCTCCCTAGTCTCTGCCTTCCTTTTCTACATGAGGAATTCACTTGGCTACTTTGGGCTTTCTCACACTGTGTGAATCTCGGAGTGATTGGACATTTTACATGGGAACTAGCTTCTGCCCAGAGCAAGTGTTCCAAAAGCCCAAGGCAAAAGCTCCATAGCTTTTTATTACCTAACCTCCGAAGTCATGGAGCATGACTTCCACTGCTTTCTATTTGCTGCACAGGGCCCTTTCCGATTCAGTGGCAGAGGGAACTGCTGAGATAACATAGTACCAGAAGCATGTGTTCATGGAGATGGGATAAGGGGAGGGGCGGGGGAGGGAGGGTGGCATATTTGTATACAAACTATCACAAAACACACACACATGATTTAAAAATGAATTTAGTAATAATAAAGCATAAACGTCATTACCCTTCTCAAGCTTATATATTTGGCAAAATGTTTCTTTTGGAATCTTAATAAGAATACATTTATCATCTTAACATTGTGCCATTTATTTATTTTTCTTTTTTAAGTATAGTATTATAATTATCTGCTATTTTCTTTATAAAGTATTCTTTTATTCTAACAACATGAGTTAAAGAGGCATTTATGGGCTGGCCTAAGGCTATAATAGAGTCTCTGACAGAATTATTAGTCATCTTTGGGGACATAATTTATTTGAGTCATGAACAATTCTCATACTTAAACACCCAAGAAGTAATACAACTTGTTGCAATAATATTAAAATTTTTTGAGAAAACTTATTTATGATTATGTTAAAATCTAACAAAAGAACAAGTTCATTTATGAGTGATAGTGGTAAGTTCTAGTATTTAACTCTAATTTTTATCTATAACTGATAATATCCATGAAAAGAAAATAGATGTTAAATGATTTTCAGACCATATTTTGGATAATACAATGCCTAATTTCTATTCACTACATAATTTCTTATTCAGTCTCTAACTCTCTTCATATTTACAAGATTAGAGACCTACAGAAATGTATAGTTTATATATATATTTCAGAGAGGAGGGGAGAGGGAGAGAGAGATGGAAACATCAATGATGAGAGAGAATTATTGATCAGCTGCCTCCTGCATGCCCCCTACTCAGGATCAAGACCACAACCTGGGCATGTGCCCTTGACCAGAATCGAACCTGGGACCCTTCAGTCCGAAGGCTGACACTCTATCCATTGAGCCACACCAGTTAGGGCAATGTATAGTTTTTAATATAATTTTGCTATTGTGAAAAAGTATAGATTCCTATTGATTGAAAGTTATTATTTTGAGAAAAAGAAGGCGAAAGCTTTAGAAAACTACACAAATTATTCAGTAATGTCTTTCAAAGTAGCTTTATCTGTCATTTCTCTTCTAAAAAATTTTCTTCCTATTTAAGTCAATATACTTAAAATGCATGCAATCAACACATAATTGTAAATTTCTCCAAAGACTATTTGAGTTCTAAACACTAAAAAAATTCCATTTAAATAAAAGGTGAGCCCAGCCGATGTGGCTCAATGGTTGAACGTCTACCTATCTTTCCAGTAAGGTTCAGTATCCCTACAGGAAATATGCAATAATTATTTTTGAAGAAAGAAAAATATATTTTTCCTTATAGTTCTCCCTTGAGCTGGAGACCAGCTGAGTACTGCCTCTGTCTAGTTAATTATGCTTCAATAAAATACTAATCTAGTATTTAAAATAGCTGTAAAATAATAATCTAGTCTCTTTCATTAGACTATGAAATCATTATCTAATTAACTTGGCTGCTGACTGATACAATGCCTTGCAAATAGTAAGTACTAAATAAATTTTGAATAATCTTTGCACAAAATATGATATGATTATTTTGGAGAAAGGAAAAAATGTTTCTTTTAGCTATGCCCCAGCTGGAGACCAATTGAGTATTGTCTCTTTCCAATTAATTATGCTTCAATAAAATAACTATAAAATAATAATCTAGTCTATTTTGTTAGATTATAAAATAATTGTTTAATTAACTTAGATCCTGGGTGATACAATACATTGCAAATAGTAAGTACTAAATAAATGTTGAATAAATCATTATTCTTTAACTTTAAATAGTGCAGTCTTAGACATTTGAAAAATACTGATTGATGCCTGATATGTGACAAACACAGAGGTGACTATGTATGGTTGCTGCTATTATGGGGCCTACAATCTGATGGTGAAATCATTATAGTTTTAATTTGAATTTTTGTATAACTAGTAAGTTATTTTTCCACATTATTTCTTTTCTGAATTAACTATTCATGGATTTTGCTCATTTTTCTATTGTAATTTTTGTGTACTTTTCTAAATATCCAGTGAGAGCTCTTTTTTACATTATTAGCTGTTGGCCATATTTATTGCTAAGACTTGTACTATAGTTTAATGCTTGGGTTGATATACCAGCTAGCCATACCTTCCTAGGAAAGTTAATGGAGCTAAATCTCAATTGAGATTAAAATAAAACCTACCTTAAGAGATTATTGTGATAAACAAATTGGATTATTCATACAAACCTTTAAGTATAAGATCTTAAAGAGTAAGCACTCAGTACATAAACACTAGTTTTACTATTAATGTAATTATAGTACTTCTTGCCCAGATAGATCTTTCTCATACAAAGATCAATTAGAAATTAATCCATTAATCCAGTTTGTTTATAAGTTACACAGACTTTCTCAGTTTATAGCTCCCTTAGTGTCCAAGTAGTTTTTTCAGGGTACCTCTCTAGATCAAAAGAAATACCTACTACTAATGTCTATTAAGTTATTAAATCGGAACAATTTAGGAAGTATTTATGTCCTACTAACAACGTAGTTTTTGGGGAAAAGTACACGTAGATTAGATACATTTTTTACTTTATTCTTATATACTTGCAGTCACTAATGCATATGCTTACTGAGTACTGAACAACTTCTCAGATCTCAAAATCAGATTGAGCAGTACCACCTTCAGCTTCTGACACAAGTTCAATTGCATTTGCTTCTATCACAGCAATTACAGTGATAAAGATGGGATGTCAATGAAACAAATCTACCTTAACCTAATGAGGAAAATATGTACCTGGAGCTAGTAGTTTGTGCCAGGTCTAACAGATGTTGATATTGCTATATTTCCCTTGATTTAAAATATCCTATATTCCATGGTGCCCCTCTGAGTTAACCCTCTGAAGGGCCCTGAGGTGATTTACTGCAAAAGTTTGAAACCAGTGAGTTATATGTTTTTACATTAGCTTTTATTTTTATATATACACACATATATACATATATGCAATGACCTGAACAATTATACAATGTCTGAACTGAAAGCTAATAGGTTATAAACAATTGTATAGTGAAATGAGGCATGTATACATATGTGTATGTATATATATATATATACATACATATAATTATGTCACATATATATAAATTTATGTCATATATGTGTGTATATATAGATGTACATATATGTATATATATATATATATCTCAGCATCACTGCTCTCACACATATTTTAGAATAGCTTTTATAAATCCTTACTGATATATACAAATTCAACTTTTTCTTTTTCAAAGGTAAGGGTTATTTCTATCTCTCCTCTCAAAATAGACAAAAAGAGGCAAAGTACCTGGCATGTGAAATTATATAAGCATATGAGAGGAGAGGTACAGGCTTATGAATACATGAGAAAAGGTCACTGACTGGGTGAAACATCTGTGAGAATCCGACGTGGCACTGTAGCATTTCCAAAGCAAGTACAACAGATAGATCGAGAAAGCGTTCAAACACAAAAGTCAAAAAATAACTTAGGACTAAAAAAGGACTAAAATAAATCTTAGAGTGCATGCAAAAGCCTACTGGGGAAAATGAACAGCCTTTTCTTTGTGAAGCAACATTTATCAGTAATCCTCTGTGTTCAGTGCCAAATACAGTATCACAGCCCATTCTTCTGCTCCCAGAGTCCCCTTTCCACGCTTCCCTTCGCTGTGGGCAGTGAGGTGGCAGCGGAAGGCCAGAGCTGGGCCTACTCTGCAGGCGACGGCAGTAGTGCCCTCGGGACAGGTCCTAACTGCAGTCTAAGCAGGAGTCATGTTTTATGCAAAGGAAATGCCTGATGCTGCATTACGGAGCAAGGGTTATGGATTAGGCAACTTTAGCCAAAGGAGCTTAGGCATACAGGCACCATAATGAAAATACCAAGTCCATTGTTCTTTAGAACTTCATTTTTTTTATGTAGCAAGAAATGAAAGGAATGGCAGCCCAGGGAATCTTTCCCTTCATGAACCGGCACTGTGACCTGAGGCTGCTCCCTTGATCTCCGTGGCATTCAGTCTCTGGGTGACTGCAGCCAGTGACACTGTCCTGCGAGGTAATTTTCAGCAATTTCTAAAGGAGAGTAAAACACAATAGGTGGAGAAGGTATAATATATTACTATTTTCCTTTGTTTAGGGAATTACAGAAGTCTATCTTTTAATGAAGAATTTTGAAATCCAGGGTATCCCAAAAGTGTTAGTGTAGTTTTATACTTTAATAACTTCAAAAACTTTAATACAATGCATTTATTTTATTTACAGCATTTGGAAGTTCAATTGGGTATAATTCTTAAATTTTTTTGAATTTTTAATACTATTTTTTTTTTCATTTAAAATTTTTCCTTTAGTTGATGTTGGTTGTTTTCACTTAGAGAGACTAAAACCAAAAGTTAATATTAAAAATTTCACTAAGATTGTCAAAACCAGCAAGTGCTTATTAAATGTAAAGAACAGCTCTTTCAAGTGATCTCTGATATGTTTTAATATTCATGCGGCTGAAGTTACTTAAGCTGCACCTGTGCTTAAGACTTGTGGAACAAGGTGTTTAAAACCTAGGCAGGTTTTTTTTTAATATTCTACTAAAGGAGTCAAAACTTTGAAGCCTTTCTTGTAAAACCTCTTAATATATTTATAACATCTTTTGCAGCACCTTTAATACAAACTCTCAATTTTTGTGAATTCAGAAAATGTAGTTTTTGTGAGTGGCTTAAACTAAGCCAGGCCAATGGTGAAAGATTGACATTCATGCAGGTGGATGTTAGGGGAATGAGCTGCGGCATGAACGTCAGAGGTGGTTCTTGTGAGACATGAAGAGGAAGGAATGAGGCTGGTTAGCACAGGGTGGCTGGCCCATTTGGCCAGGCAAAATCACTGATAAACAAAAGATAAGAAAGAAATGCAGGGGAACTTGATGGTCCCCATGTCAGAAAAATGTGGTTTTGATGTTCATGTACTTTCCCTCTAATGTGACTTATATTTTTATTTATCTATTTTTAAATGTGTTTTTATTGATTTGAGAGAGAGAAAGGGAGAAGGACAGAGAAAGAGAGAGAAACACATCAATTGGCTGCCTCCTGCATGCCCCTCACTGGGGATTGAGCCCACAACCTGAGCATGTGCCTTGACTAGGAATCAGACTTGCAACCTCTCGGTGCATGGATAATGCTCAACCAACAAAGCCACAATGGCCAGGGCTCATTTATATTTTTAATTAAATTTCTCTACACTTATTTTCTCAGAAGAAAGCACAAATTATTTTTTTCTCATAGTGACACTTGAAGTGTTGAATGAATGTTTGAAAACAAAATTGGGACATCTGATACCCTGTGGAGATGATATCTCCTTCCATTTATATAGATAATAGATCAGACACACATACACACACACACACACACACACACACACACACACATTCAGACATCATTATTTTCTAGAAGTTAACTTTTACAGAGTTTAAAGTTTATATAAATATAATTTAAACCATGTCATATATAATTAATCAAAACAATTATACAATGTCTGAGACTGAAAGCTGATAGGTTATAAACAATTATATAGTGTTATGAAGAATTTTATAATAAACTAAACAACCAAATGTCAAAAAAAGATTATTTTTCTTCTCTGAAATATTTTACCTAAGCCTTTAATGATACATTTCCTGGAGGCTTATGGTTTATTTTTATTTGAAACATATTTAAATATTTTTACTTTATATATAAAACTACATTCTTTAAATCTCAACATGCATATGGGGATTTTAGAGAATGTGCTGGATTCAGAAGATGAGATTACTTTAAATTCTCCTATAGAATCAAAAATATATTATGCACAAGACAGTCAAACTTTTGATAAATGACCATACTAAATACAGTTTGACTGTCACTCCCATGTCCTATTCTCTATCACCCATCTGATATTGACATTTCCAGGGCAAATTCTCTGCTCAAAATACTCAGGGTTTCATTTATTTTTTTAAGGGAAAAGTGACATATTCCTGATTCTGTTTTGATGGGTAGCATTTAAAATCAACAGCCTGAAGATTTCTAGGTATATCCTTTCACAATGAACACACACATCAATTAGTAAAGTGCTGAAGCAAAGTAAATGATTGAAATGAGATTGTCATTCTCATTTCTTAAATAAGTCGGTCAGAAAATATTTATGAAGGATTATTCCGTGTCTAGAACTCTGCTAGCTACTATGAGGAAAAGAAAGTGCCGCAAGTCCAGCCAGTGAGGCTTAGTAGGTTGGGAGTCATCTCATGCACAGAGATCACTGGTTAGATTTCCAGCCAGGGCACATGCCTGGTTTGTGGGCTCGATTCCCAGTAGGGGGGTGCAGGAGGAATCTGATGGATGTTTCTCTCTCATTGGTGTGTCGATCTCTCTCTCCCTTTCCTTCCTCTCTCTATAAAGTCAAATAAAAAAAACAAAAAAAAAATTCTTTTAGGTGACGTAACATAAGGCTTCTATTGGATAGGAACTTAGGATCTTTGCAACAAATTGTTTTCAGCTAGTCAGCTCTGATGTGGTTACTATGACTGAAAGTACGTGAATTTAGATGTTGTCTGATTCCATCCAAAACAAGAAATAACATCAAAAAAACTTACAAAGTTTAGTTTCTGGGTAGGGTTTCATGTAAATCAGATAAATTTAGTTTTTTATCCTTAATTCTTAATGCAGTTCTTAGAAGGAGTGATTACCAAATACTTAGTGTTTCACAACTAAAATACTGACAGTTTTCCTTTTTAATATATATATTTTTAAATTATATGTGATACATATTTACGTTAAAAATATGTAAAAAGTACAGATTACCGAGAGAAAAATTACCTAGAGATTACCATTTTTTAAATTTGACTAATATTTGGTGTGTTACGGAGTTATATACCTGAAACCTATATGATTTTATTGACCAATGTCACCCCAATAAATTCATTTTTTTAAAAAAAATAATTAAAATAACATTTGACTAATACCTATCTACATTAATTTCTTAGGGCTGTCATAATAAAGTAACACAAGTTGGGTGGCTTATACAACAGAAATTTATTTTCTCAAAGTTTTCAGGCTAGACATCTCAGATGCAGGTGTCAGAGTTTGATTTATTCGAGGTTTCTCTCCTTGGCATGCACACAGCCCTCTTCTCTCTATATCTTCACATGACCTTCCCTCAGTACTGTGTGTGTCTAATCGCCTCTTACAAAAGCACCAGTCTAACCATTATGCTGTACACCTGAAACTAATACAAAATAATGCACTTTTAAATGTTTTTTCTTTATTTTTTACTTTTTAAAAAATTATTTTTATTGATTTCAGAGAGGAAAGAGGAGGGAGTGAGAGATAGAAACATTAATGATGAGAGAGAATCATCGCTTGGCTGGGGATCGAGCCTGCAACCCGGGCATGTGCCCTGACCAGGAATTGATCTTTGACTTCCGGTTTGTAGGTTGAACCTCAACCACTGAACTAAACCAGCCAGGCTTCGATTTTTCCCATCACCATTTATACCCTCTATATACCTTCATCCACCTCCACCCAATCCCTACACCCTGTAATCATCACACTATATTAAATATAAATTGTAATTGAAAAATAATTTTTTAATCACAAAATGGAAAAAAAACAACCACACCACTCATATTAGATTGGAACCCCCTCATATGGCCTCATTTTACCTAAATTCTCCCTTTAAAGGGCTTATCTCCAAATATTGTTGCATTCTGAGACATAAAGGGTTAACACTTCAACATTTATATTTGGGAGGACACAATTTAGTTAATAAAATAATCTATATAAGTTGATAGATAGAAGTGAAAATACACATCAATATCCTCCTCTCACTTAATATATGATTTTTATGTAAATATAATCTATTAAATATTTTCTTAATGGCTAAACATTATAAAATTGTTGTGTTTAACATAATGTACCTAACTAGTTTCCCACTATTAATTATTTGAGTTATTTCTAGTATTTTTTCTATTTAAATATTTCTTATCAACATTATTACATATATAAATGGACACAATTTCCTATTAACTTTCTTCTGATAAATGTCTAGTAGTGGATTCTCTTGGTCAAAGAGTATGATCACTTTTTTTCTCTTAGGGATTGTTGTACTTACTACAAAATTTGCATCAAATTTTACTTCAACAAGTATTAAATAAACCATGCCTGTTTGTCACTACCATGTAAGCTTGTTGTGTCTGTCATTCCTTTATTTTCTGATAAACCAATGACAATGCATTATATTTACATTTGTATTCATTAGAATTAATTTGACCCTGGAGAGTATGCACATTTTGTGTGAGTGTGTGCTTTATACTCATCTATCCCTTCCTCTTATGGATGCAGGCCTCATAGGACACCCCCCCACCCAACCCCTGCCATCACTGAATACAATTAAAACTCATTATTTTCGTCAATGAACCACTGAGCAGAATGTAAGTCACTTCAATTACTAGTAGGGAAAGTTCTGTAAAGTAAAATAACCCTAGTCACTTTCCTTGCATCATATGCCCTCTTGGAGACAGCTGTACATTTTGTCTCACTTATGACATTGCACTCTGAGCAGACACAGTGACCTAACAGAAAGCCAACCAGGCCTGTGGTTTAGTGACTGTTGTGTTCCCCCATATTTGCCAAATATTAATAGTAGTTCCTCTTTTTAGAGAGTAGTCTTTCTCTGTGGTTCTCTGCATCTAGGCATTTGAAATATTTCAACTATAATACTTTGATGCGCCATTGGTTACATACTTTGAGGCAGGGTTTGACATTATATGGTTTCAGGTTAATGTGGTAAATAAAGCAAAGTTTTAAATATTTTATTGTCAGTTCTCTTTTTCTGCCCTGCTCATTTTCCTGCATTCCTCCATTTATATTTTAAATGGATTTTTTTTTCCTTGGAGACCTGGAAAAAATGACCTAAAAATTATATCACAGATACTTGGTAAGTCTCTCAGTGGTAGTTTCTCGGAAATAAAATAAAAATAATAGATTTCCTTAGAGATACTGACACTTCAGTGCACGGGCTATTCTTAGTTTGTTTCTATTCCTTATTGAATTCGTCTAGGTGTTCTGTATGATCGATTTACGTGTTCCAGACTGCTGACACCATATGCCTTATGAAAGTCTTTTTTTCAAACTATTTTTCATAGATTCCGAATGTGATGAATTATACAGCACACTATACAAAGTACAAGATTGGGGGAAACACAAATGAGAGAGTGAGTGCAAGATGATCCCTTTGCTTTTGAAAAATTAAATTTACTTACCAAACTATCCAATTACCTTTTCAAAATCACCCATGCCCTCATCACCATCATTGTCATGCTCCACATTTATCACAGCTCAGCACTGCAGAATATTTCAAAATATATGTATGTTTCTGGCCAAGGTCTTTGAAGCAGTAAAATCTCCCTTAGAGCAAGGGGAGGGTTTTGAAAAAAAGCAGGTAAACATTTTCTGGAAGGATAATTTACTCCATCTGTCATTCCCTTATTCTTTATTTTTGCTTCTCTCTATCTCATTCTACTGCAGAACACATATCAATTCAAATTTCACTTTCTTACCTTCAAGTCCACATCGAGTTATCAATTGATAGATGTGGGATGCAGAGTGGTCCTCTGACCATAATGGCAACATAGGTGCTTATTTCTGCTGAAGATGAAGCAAGCATTCTTCAAACACTTGTTGAATGTGTCTTTCATTCAACAGAGATAATTTGTTTCAGTCACATAAGATGAACGACTATTTACTTCAAAGAAGTTATTATATTTGCTTAATTGTATCTGAGTGCTAAACACTATCCTATATAATAAGAGGGTAAAATGCAAATTGACCCTAACAGCAGAAAGACTGGGAATGACTGGTCACTATGACACACACTGACCACCAGGGGGCAGATGCTCAATGCAGGAGCTGCCCCCTAGTGGTCAGTGCGCTCCCACAGGGGGAGCTCTGCTCAGCCACAAGCCAGGCTGACGGCTGCCCGCATAGTGGTGGTGGAGGGAACCTCTCCCACCTCCTCAGCAGTGCTAAGGATGTCCTACTGCAGCTTAGGCCTGCTCCCCGCTGGCAAGTGGACATCCCCTGAGGGCTCCCAGACTACCAGAGGGATGTCTGACTGCACCCCCGGGGAGCAGGCCTAAGTCAGCAGGTGGACATCCCCCGAGGGGTCCCAGACTGTGAGAGGGCACAGGCCGGGCTGAGGGACCCCTCCGAGTGCACAAATTTTTGTGCACCAGGCCTCTAGTAAAGGATAAAGTTCCCTGAATTGGAATATTTTTCTCCAATGAGAATAGCTCATGGAAATAGGTCAGAAGAAATTTACAACCAGTTGGAAATGATACTTGTCCTCCAAACATCCAAAATTCCATATCCATTTAATCAAATTTGATCTTTAATCATGTGGGCTCCATAAGTAAAAGAAACACACGGTTAATTGCTCAACCCAAAGTGGGTCCTGATAAGCAAAATGACAACAATATCACATGCAAAAAATAAACAAAACTATTCTCTCTGGACTTTTGGATAGAGTCATTCTATTGCTACAGTGTTTGGGTTTTAATTAAAACACAGATCTAGCAAATCATCCTTAGTAAGAGTGGTACTGTTTCATTAGAATAAATTTCCAAGTAATAAGTAAATAAGTAAAAATTAAAATAAGACAAAAACAATTATTTTGACTTTAATTTTAGCTAAACAAACGAACAGGAAAAGCAATGCATGGCTAGAACTTGATAATATAAATTCATCACCCCCTAAAACTGCTTCCTTTTGGATTAAGAAGCTCTATCTCTGACTCCAAATGAATTGACAGCAAGATACCAAGTTTAAAATTCTCAAACTGTCAAGGGCTGTTTTACTAATTATCCAGATTCCAAGGCAATCATACAACCGTAATCATTCACCTCACGCCTGGAAACATAAGTCTTATTCTTTTGATGAATATTTATAAGACAGTGTAAAGCAGTCTACTTTCTTTTCCCTTCAGGCAAGACAATTTGGAGTTCATCAATATGTATTACCAAGGACTTTTATAAAAGGCACTTCAAAGAAAATTCATCAGGCATTCCTTTTGTCTTGATTTCTGTTAGACTGATACTTCCTTTTGACAAGTATCAATAAATTATCCTCTGATGGCTGGAAACTTGATGTCTTATTCAGAAACTTCCTCACACAGCAAAATCTGGGCTTTGAGTTTCAAGTGAAATTATTAAGATCCTGCATCTAATTTAAGGACAGACGGAAGATATGCAAATTAAAAATAATAAAACAAGCATATATATAGTCACCCTACAGCACACAGAATGGAGATGTGCCATAGTTGAACATTTTCTTGCTGTATACAATTTGCAGTTTTTCTATTTGCCATGCAAACATATTTAGAATTCCCTCACAGGTTTAAAAAAGAAATTGCAAGCCTCGGTTTATGGGTAAGTGGAAGAACCATACCAGATAAAATCAAATCAGTGGAGATATGGAGAGTGGAGAATGACAAGCTGTCTCTCTCCATAAGGCGGATTAGTTTTCTCTTTTGAATTTTACTGGTTACACTCACACTTCTGTAAGAGGAGGGTAAATAAATGCAATCTTGTCTAAAGTAAGAATGAAAAATATTATGGTTCTATTTAAAGAGCTTTGTAAAAAGATATAAAAATAGTTTTACTCGCATTCTTTGTAAAAACTTAGTTTTGTTTTATTATTATGGCAAAAAGTATTTGAAATACAGAAACACAATTAATATCTATTTCTATAAATAAACACATAAAATAACATCTTGACTAAAGAGTCTATATTATTTTATGGCTATGTTCACTCTTTACAAAGTTATTGTGCTAATTATAAAAATATTTCCACATTCTAAGAAATTATTTTGTTGTTATCTAGTACAATATAAAATAAAGTACCATATCTATTTTAAGCTCTATTTTTAAAAGGGTGGCACATGTACTTAGATATATACTTTGCAAACCAATTGTAATATTAATCCAACAGCCATTGTATACAAGTTCATATGCACTACCAAAACATATATCTTCTTTGTAAAAATATAATGCACAATGAATAGGTAATTTTGACTGTAGAGATTATTTTATAAAAATAAAGGGAAGAAAGAAGAAAATTATTACAAGCCGAATACTGTGGCATAGAGCATGCTATATTGTCTGAGTCCCTAAGAGCTGTGACGTGATGCTCAAATGTCATTGAATAAAATAGTATTATTTGAAAATAGCTTACTTTTAATATTATTTGTTAAGATTATTTGTTAAGAATGATAATGATAATGTTTTAATTCTGAGCTGTTTTACTAATTATCCAGATTCCAAGGCAATTTTCTAATTTTGCAACCCAAATATGCAATGAAAAATGTTGCTATGTTCCCAACATAATAGCTATTAATTCTAACATGTAAAAGAATTAGTGAGAGGGTACAAGATCGACTATTTCTGATCATATTCCTTATATACCCCTACACATTCATTTCAAATAAAATCTACCCCAGGCTCTATTTTAGTGATTGCTTGTTATACAACAAATCACTGGAACATGTAATTACTTAAAACAATAAACATTTATTTCTCATTATCTTTTATGTGTTAGCTAGATGGCCCTGGTTTAGGATCTCTCATAAAGTTGCCATGAAGGTATCGCCCAGGATTGCAGTCATTTGAAGGCTTGACCAAGGCTGGACAATCTGCTCCCAAGGTCACTCACATGGGTGTTGCCAGGTGCCCTGGATTCCTCATAGGCTGTTGCCCAGAGACCTGTTTTCCACCTCAGGGTCCTTTCTTTGCACAGGGCTGCTTGAGTGTCCTCATAACGAGGCAGGTGGCTTTTCCCAGGGAGTGAACCAAGAGAGAGCCCTCTTCTTGGAAGTCACAGAAGAGGTCACTTTCACTATATTCTACTCATTAGAATAGAGGTAAATCACTAAACCCAATCCACTCCTAAGGGGAGAGGAATTAGGCTTCACATTTAAAAAGAATTAATATTGCCCTAGCCGGTTTGGCTCAGTGAACAGAGCATCAGCCTGTGGATTGAAGAGTCTGGAGTTTGATTCCGGTCAAGGGCAGCTGCTTGGGTTGAGGGCTCAATCCCCAGTAAGGGGCTTGCAGGAGACAGCTGATCAATGATTCTCTCTCATCATTGTTTCTATCTCCCCCTCTCCCTTCTTCTCTGAAATCAATAAAAAATATATATTTTTTAAAAAATAAAAGGAAATAATATCAAAGATTTGTGGACATAGTTTAAAAGCTCCACAAGTGTGCTCATAGTATGGGGCTTTCACAATTGCAGGTCATGACAGTGTCCAAATGTCATGAAAACACTTAACAAATTCAAATCACATCCAGTAGGACTAATTGGATTGAGCCCCTCAAATTAGTCATAACACTATTTGAAAAATGAACAAGAACAATTAAATATTACATGCATTCATTATGTGATGTTTCCATTATATGATATTTTATTTTCATTTATTTATTAATGTGTTCATTTAAAAATATATGTGCAAGAATAAACATCACAATGCTCCTGCATTTTTTTATCAGTCTGAATAGAAAAATAAGTGTGAAATGCCCTTTATCATCCAGGAGGACATAATAAGAACTCATGAAAGTTTTGAGAGAGAAGGTGTTGAAGTAAACTGTTTTAAAAGTTTTGGTGTCATGCATACAAAATACTAAAAAAAGACTAAAGATGAAAGACCAATTAATAGGTAGTGAAATAACTCATATAACAGACAACAAGAACTAAAACTTATGGTGGTAGTCATGAAAAAGATAAAAAGGAAGTGGGCTTAAGAAATATAATGAAAAAAGACAGCAAAATTATCCCTTACTTAAGAAAGATTTTCACTCTATTTTATTTTTCTGATTGGTACTGAAGGAGAATTTAGATATTCATTTCACAGCCAGAGCCCCTTCTTTTGTGATAATAGAGGGAAAGCAGGCTTAATGCTAAATCTACGCTTGAGCATTCAGTTGGCTCGTGGCTTCTGGGGCAAATGCATAACCATACCAATGCTAATACAAGCAAGGGAGCATAAAAATAAGAGAAAGAGACAAACTATTATAATTAGAGCATTTATATTCTTTGTCATCTTATGTAGTTAAAATAAAATGTAATTTTTGGATAAACTTTTCTAGAGGGACAGATGATACCGAACCACCAGCCAGAATTTTTGTTGTTGGTGCTATGGCAGTAGCCATATTGTTATATGTTTTCCAACATATAGTAACCTCCCCTTATCCTCAGAGAATACTTCCAAGACCCCCCGCCCCATGGACGCCTAAAACTTCAGATAAAACCAAACACTATGTGTTTTTTTTTTCTTATATATACATACCTTCTCACTTAAAGGAAGCATTTCATGGCCCTTTTTTTTTTTTTTTGGCATATCCTAATAGCTAGCATCACTGCATCTGTGCTTTGGGTCTTTTATTAAGTAAAATATGGGTTACTTGAACATAAGCACTGAGATAACTCACCAATCAATCTGATAGCCAAGATGGCTACTAGGTGACTAACATTTGAGTAGTACATACAGTGTGAATATGCTAGGCAAAAGGATGGCTCACATTCTAGGCAGGATAGAGCAGGACTACATGAGATTTCATCACATTACTCAGAGCAGCATGCAATTTAAAACGCATGAATTGTTTATATCTGGAATTTTCTATTTAATATCACCAGACCACATTTGACCTCAGGTAACAAGTCACAGAAAGCAAAGCACAGATAAGGGCCCACTACGGTATTCTCTGATTCATTTTGGAATGAATTGAATGATAAGATGGAAATGCGTGTGTAGTGTAATGTGCAGAAGAATGGCTTTGGGGCTTGACACACAGACTCCTATCTGGACTCAATCACTACCTAGATTTGTGATCTTGGACATGCTCTTAAAATTTCTTTAAGTAAAACAATTTCTTTAAAGACAATTATTGAAATTCACTTGAAAACTAATGAGGATTAAATAAAATAATTTATGTAAATACTAAGGACAGTGCCTGACACTTAGTAAGCTTTAATAAATATTTATGACAAACCTTATCCTATTATTAGATAATATTATTAGGAGTGATTTGATAATATGGAACTGGCTGAATTGAAACAGGGAAGGGAGCTGTGATGACACTCCCCAAAGCAAGGACATTGGTTGTCCTGGTTAGGTGGCTATAAAACAGTCTTCTTCTAATTGTCTTTTGGCATTCACATTATGCATTCACTAAAATTGGAGCCATGTTAGCAAAAGACCAGGATATTTGAGGGCTTTGGTGTCCTGGACCCTTCACAAAATTGCTAAAAGACCCTCTCTCATTCTTGACAGAGTGGTCTCGTGGAATCACCTATATATATAAAGGCCTAAGCAACCATTGCAACGAACGGATGACCGAACAGGCTGCTTGGGGTGGTAGGCCTGCAGGGGGGTCAGTGAGGTGCGACCAAATGACCAAGCAGCAGGCTACATGGGGCAACCAGGCCCACAAGGGGGGCAGTTGAGGGTGACCAGGCCAGCAGGAGGAGACAGTGAGGGGTGACAAGGCTGGCAGAGGGGGGCAGTGAGGGGTGACCAGGCTGGCAGAGGTCAGGGCAGTTGGGGGCAACCAGGCTGGCAGGGGGGGAAGTAAGGGGTAACTAAGCTGGCGGGGGGGGCAGTTAGTGGCGACCAGGCCATCAGGGGTGGGGCAGTTGGGGGTGACCAGGCCAGAAGGGGGGGCATTTAGTGGCTATCAGGCAGGCAGGCAGGTGAGCAGTTAGGAACTAGGATTGGGCCTAAACTGGCAGTCAGGCATCCCCCATGGGGTCATGGATTGGAGAGGGTGCAGGCTGGGCTGAGGGGACCCTTCCATGCACGAATTTCATGCACCAGGCCTCTAGTACAGTATATTATTTGTCTATCTTCTTTAACTCAGTATGATAATGTGGTTGTGTACATTTCTATCTCTTTTATTTATATTGTTGAACATTATTCTATATGGATACACTACTGTTTATACATTAAGCTACTTAAGGGCTTCCCTGCCTCCCCCCCCCCCCCCCCACGTTTTGGATTATTACAAATATATAACTGTCGTGAGCATTTGTTTGGAAGTCTTTGTATGGATATATGCTTTCAGTTCTCTTGTGTTAAATATCTAGGAGTGGAATGTCTGAATCATGTAGTAAGTGTATGGGGTCATTTTTAAAGAAACTTTGCCAAACGGTTTTTCAAAGTTATTCTTTCATTTTAAATATCAAGCAAAAGAATATGAGAGTTTCACTTTCTCACCAGCACTTAGTATGATCAGTGCTTCTAATTTTATCCATTTTACTTTGTGTGTAGTGGTATCTCAGTCAGTTTGGACTGGGTGGATTAAACAACAAATATGTATTTCTCACAGTTTTGGAGGCTGGGAGGTCTCTAGACAAAATGCCAAACAATTTGGTTCCTGAAAAGGTTTCTCTTCCTGGTTTGCAGATGGCCAGATAACAGAGAGATCATATCTGTCTTATGTCTTCTAATCAGGGCACTATTCCCATCATGAGGTCTCTACCATCATGACCTAATTATTTTCCAAAAGTCTCACCTCCAAATACTGTCACCTGGGGGTTAGGAATTCAACATATAAAATTTGGGGAGATAAACATCAGTTCACTTCAAGTGATATCTCATTTTGATTGTAATTGGTCCCTTCCTTAATGACTAATGATGCTGTTTTTCAATTTTTATAAGTTATATAGAATGGGTATTATTGCTTTCTTACATGTTTGGTAAAATACATTAATATAGCCATCTAGATCTGGAGTTGTTATTGTTGGAAGCCTTTTAATTCAATGTCTTTAATTGATGAAAGATTTACTCAGGTTATTTGTTTATTGGTGAGAGAGCTTTGCTAGCATAGTCTTTCAAGGAATTTGTTCATTTCACCTAAGTTTGAATTATTGACAAATATTTGTTCAAAATATTCCATTATTAACATTTTAATATCTGTTATTCTGTCATGATATCATATTTCTTGTTTCTTATGTAATCTGTTTCTTCTTTGTTTCCCTGATCAATCAGGATAGTTCTCATTAATGTTTTTTACTTTCCCCAAGACCCAACTTTTGGTTTTATTGGTTTTATCTTTGTTGTTATTCTCTAACTTTAATTATTTTCACACTGATTTTATTATTTCCTCTTATCTATATTGCGTTAAATTTTCTCTTTTATAGACACCCTCCCTAGTTTCTTAAGGTAGAAACAGATGTCATTTATTTAAGACTTTCTTATTTTCTAACTAGAGGCCTGGTGCACGAAATTCGTGCACTGGGGTGGGGAGGGTGTCCCTCAGCCTAGCCTGCACCTTCTCCAATCTTGGACCCCTGGAGGGATGTCTGACTGCCAGTTTAGGCAGTCTGACATTCCTCTCACAATCCGGGTCTGCTGGCTCCCAACTGCTCACCTGCCTTCCAGCCTGATTACCCCTTAACCACTCCCCTACCAGCCTGATACCCCCCAACTGCCTTCCCCTGCAGTTCTGGTCACTCTCAATTGCCCTCCCCTGCCTGCATGGTTGCCCCTAACTGCCCTTCCATGCAGGCGTGGTCACCCCAAACTGCCCTCCCCTGCAGGCCTGGTCCCTCCCAACTGCCCTCCCCTGCTGACCTGATTGCCCACAACTGCCCTCCCTGCCAGCCATCTTGTGGCTGCCATCTTGTGACCACTTGGGGGTGGCCATCTTGTGTGAGGGTGTGATGGTCAATTTGCATATTACCTCTTTATTATATAGGATACAGTCATTTAAAGCTACAAATTTCTTTCAATGTACTGCTTTAGTGGCATCCAACAAAGACTGATGTACTGTGACTTTATTTTCATTCAGTTCAAAATCTTTTGATGTTACTTTTGATTTACTGTTTGATCTAAAGTTACTTGGAAGTATGTTATTTAGTTTCCAAATATTTGTGGATTACCCAGATATCTTTTTGTTATCAATTTCAAACTTGGTTCCATTCTGGTGTGAGAACATACTCTGTGTAACTTAAATCCTTTAAATTTATTGAAACTTGTTTTAGAGTTGATCTTGATAAATATTCTATGCAGTTTAAAATAAAATGTGCAGTGCAGTTTTTGTTTGAGGACAGATTATTCTAAAATTGTCAACCAAATTAATTTCATTGCTTGTGTTGTTCATGCCATTTAGATCCTTCCTGATTTTCTGTCTACTTGAGCTATTAATTATTGAGAGGAGAGTATTGAAATCTGTGACTTTAATCATGAAATTACCTCCTCCTTGTAGGTCTATCAATTTTCCCTTAATGTATTCTGAAACTCTCTTATTAGATGCAATCCTCTTATTTAGAATTGTCCTGCCTTCTTGACTCCTTTACAGTTATGGAAGCACAATACATATTATTTTCTTTGTAATCTACTTTGGCTGACATTAATATATCCACTCCCACTTTCTTTAGATTAGTGCTAGCATAGTGTAACATTTTTGATGCCTTTAGTTTTCACTTACTTACGTCTTTATATTTAAAGTAATTTCTTATAAGCAACAGATAGCTAGGTATTACTTTAAAGAAAAAAAGGGGGGCATCTATACTACATTCAACAATAAAAATAAATTTAAAAAATAAATAAATCCAACTAACAATCTGTGCCTCTTCTCTGGGATGTTCAGACCATTTAGTGTGATTGTTGATATTGTTAGGTGAAGGCAATCATTTTTCTGTTCATTCTTTATTCCTTTTTTTCCTGCCTGCAGCAGAAAATGCCCTTACAAATAAAATTTAATGGCCATAGAAAGGAAAAATACATGTAAAAAAACCTTGTATGTAAATGTAAAAAAGAAATATTGACTGACAAAGGAGTAGCCATTTATTCTTCACATCTAAAATTTTACTGAGAATGTACTAGGCTATGTGCACTACCTTCATGTTCATTCAAGTATGAGTTGGAAATTGGAGACACTCTCTTGTGAGCAGCTATTCATTGTTATTTCTCATTATCGAAAAGCCCCTCAGCAGACAAGAGCTCTTTTTCTTGCCCTTCATGGAGGATCTGAATACTCATTAGCTTTAATTTACCTGCTCCTGCTAAACTAAATGGCAGTGGTAAAGTCCTTTCCATCAAATCAGTATCCATTAAATAACCTTGGAAGTACATTAACATATATCCCTCCCCTTAGAATGTAAGAATCACATGCATAATAATGTATCATTTGCCTTTCTGAGACATTTATTCAGGACATGCAAATGTGTCTTAGAAGTCTGAGCAGCAATCATCTTGTGTTGAACCAAGATCAAGGATACTGTCATTTTTTTCTATTCGCCAAAAGCCTTAGATTTTAATTTTTCTTCCATTGAACTAAATGCTTCATCTTCAAAGGTAATGTAAGAGTCAAATTGTTGTACAAATCTACAGAATCTGCATGAGGAATTTCTAAAACTACTATTTCCCAGAGGACTTCATCAAGAGGCATTGTGTAGTGAACAAGGTGTGCTTACAATAAAGTAACAGGGCTTTTCACAATTAGATGATTTAATCACAGGGCAGTCTTTTGCTACTGTTTCCTTTTTGTTATTGACAATCTATAACTGAATACAAACAACTTTTGATTTCTCATTTTTGAAAGGGACAAAATTAACATGAATAGATTGTATCTGCAAATAAGTCTAGAGTACAATATTCTCTGGGCGTCATCTCTCCAGACAAACATTTCTCTAGAAATTTCTCATGAAAATAAAGATTTAATCTTTATGGTCTCATATTCTTCTGCTAATGTTCTGCTGGAGAGGATTATTTATTTATTTATTTTTTAAATATATTTTATTGATTTTTTACAGAGAGGAAGGGAGAGAGATAGAGAGCTAGAAACATCGATGAGAGAGAAACATCGATCAGCTGCCTCCTGCACATCTCCCACTGGGGATGTGCCCGCAACCCAGGTACATGCCCTTGACCGGAATCGAACCTGGGACCCTTCAGTCCGCAGGCTGACACTCTATCCACTGAGCCAAACCGGTTTCGGCAGGAGAGGATTATTTAAAGAAGTGGGGGAAACATACAGATATGGGAAACATAAACAGAGAGCAAGGAGTACATTAATAAAGAGAACTAACTTGGACCTTGTTGTTAACTATTCCAATGAATTTTAATTTTTCCTACTTCAGTCATATTGCTAACTTTTGTCTTGCCATCTTATCTAAGTATATCTTTAACAGTAATTTTGGCCAGTTGTAAGCTTCAATAGAAGCTTCATTGCCATTATTTCCAACTGATAACCAAATTTAATACTTTCCAAATAAATTCCTTACTCTCAAATAATAACTTAATTTTTGCTTCCCTAATAAAAAAGAAGCAATCAGAATATAATTCAATCATCTTCCCGTTAATAAACCTATCAATTTATTTCAGCTTATGTACATGTGTTGTTCTTCTTCCTCCACAAATGGATGAATACTCCTGTGGATGAAAGGGGCCACATGCTAACCTGACAAGCTCAGGGAAGGCCTGCATGGCAGTCTTGCAAACTCAAAGACCTAAAGTAACCACTAAGGATAGTCTGAAATTAAAACTTTAACTAAAAGCACTTATGGTGGGTAGGCATATCCTAGGCCAGGTATCTTCCCTGACAAGGTCAATCTTTACCTTAACTGGGCCTATTGTCTTTTTTCATCTAAGATAACATAGGTATGAAATGTCAGAGTAACTTGTAACTTAACTTCCCTTTTTCCGGGCCCCTCGGGACACAACCAAATGTGCGTGGGCACCAGGACAGAGACCATAAATTCTTTCATTTTCATTGTTGCCATGTTAATTGTTGACTGTTAACTATCCTGTACCCACCTAAGTAAAAGAATATGTGTCTATCATTTTACTTTTTATCCCAGAGGTTTCCCTGTTTTGCCTTTTCCCTCCTCCCTTATCTATCACCAATGGATTTCATGTAACTCACCTACATCCCCTCCTTTGATTGTACTGTATAAAACAAGGTGAAAAACCACCATTCTCCAGAGCATTATCTCAATCTGTTAAGATTCTGCTTCCTGGAAATTGTCACAGTTTGACTCAAATAAACTCACAAAAATTCTTTACAGGTTTGAGTGTTTTTATATTAATAGTCCCAACAACTAAGCCAACAAATAAGCCAACACCTCCACTTGTGGCTGACATCCCTTTATGGTGCACTCAAACACTTTGAAGTTGTATCATCAATTTATTTTTCTCCACAAGAAAATTGCCATTGCCAGCAAGCATGCTCTGCTACTAAGACAACAAACATAAAAACAAAAACAAACACTCCTTGGCCTTATTGAACTATATCTGCCATTTTTATCCTCTCATTTTAAAAAATGTTATCAAAAAAGAAAGATTTCTGTGTCCGCTACCTCCAATCCCTTAATTCCAATTCTTTTATAATCTTCTCCAACATATTATTCCCAACAACATAATGAAATTTTCTCATAGGATTCTTTAAATGGAATCATTATTTTCCAGTCCTTCCTGTTTTGGAGCTCTTGGAAATATTTAAAACAGAATATGCTCCCTGTTTTCGTGAATCACTGTCTTCACTTGTCCACTGGGACAATACATCCTCGTTTTCTCTACTACTACAAATAAGACTTTTATCAAGCTTCTTTTTGAGATCTTTCTTTCCAAACTCTAAATATGGATTCTGCTGACTTCAGCAGGTGCGTTTTGTGGTGGTTTTTGTTTGTTTGTTGTTTGTTTGTTTGTTTTCTAACTGCCTGACTGCATTCAGGACCCCTATATCTCTAGTCCCAAACCCTCCTCTCACCTTCACACTAATCTACCCAATAGTTCCACTTAAAAGTTTACAAATCATAAAAGGTACATCTGCACCAAAGGAGAAATATTCATCCCATCTTCTTAAAATTAGCTCTTGTTTCAGTGTTCACAGCTAGACCCATACGTTGAAGTCACTTTGACAACTCCCTTTCTCTCCATTCCATGTTAGCAAGTTCTTTAAACTCCGCCACATCCAAGATAGGAAAACTTTTCACCTCTTTACCACAAACATCCTAGGAGGTCATACCACCTTCTTCCTCACCTGGACTCCTCTGATAGATTGCCAACTGATCATCATTCATCTTCCTCCTCCTGTAAACTTTCTTTCAGGTAAGAACCAGAAAATTCTTTTGAAAATGTAGATCAGGTGATTATTTTCTGCTCAATACCTTTCAACAACCTCCCATTGCACTTGCAGTAAAGTCTCCTGTCTAAATTCCATGGTCTATAAGTCTCTTCTTTCTCTGATCTGTGTCTATCTTTCTAGAAGTATCTCCAGCCATGTTGGCCTTCTGGCCATTCTTTACCCATTTCAAGTTCATTTCAATTGCTATTCTGAATACCTGAAAAAATTGTCTGCCAAAATTTGAATGTTTCCTTAATTTTTTAAAATTAAGTCTCGGGTTAATCATCACCTCCTCGGAGAGACCTTTCCTTAACATTCTGTCTAAAAGAGCTTACTTCTGCCCTTAGACATGCTTTTTAAAATGCATAAAATTACATAAACTTAAGTAATATATAGATGACCACTCTCTTCTTCCTAATATTCTCACTCCCATTGCATTAAAATCCCATACAATCTTCTGGTTCTGCTTTATACATACGAGTACTTCTTTCTTAGTCTCCAATGCTACTTTTTACTCTTATTCAACTAATCTCTTAATTTCAGCATTATCAGGACTCTTTATTTGGCTCCTTTATCTTTCACTCAACAAAACTATCCCTGTTACTCTCATTCATTACCTTTATTTAAATTACCATTAATCTCTACTTTCATCTATATCTTTGTCTTAGTCAAGACCTGTATGTAGAAATTCACCTCCATCCATTAAATTAATTTTGTCAATTTGGACAAGTACCTTAAACTCAATAAATTTCAAACAGCTCATAATCTTACCTTTTTCTTTTCTCATTTTTCTAAACTTAATTCTGTTCTATTTTTCTTACCTTCATTTATGCCATGACCAAGTTTCCATTTACCCAAACCACAAAACTAGAAGTCATTCTTCATTTCTCCTTTTCCACACCTGTCAGAGTCAATCAGTTAACACTTTCAAAACTTTCCACTGCTCCCAATTCTACTTTGAATATATAAATTCAAGTTTCTGTCATTTCTTGCCTCTCAATGATAACAGTATATTTTTATGTATATTTGTTCATTGCCCACCCAGCAGCCATTCCTCCTTCCCTTCTCTGTTTTTTTTTTTTTTTTTTTTAAACATTCATAATTTCCTTTGGAAACCAAGCCTCCTCCATTGTGTAACCTCCCAGTATGGTTAGGGTCAACGTGACTACCAGCTCTAGGCATTGGCTTTGATGGACAAAAAACAGTATGCATGATCACTTCCTTCATGCTGCCAAGTCAAAGTTGGGTTACGAAAACTGAAACTCAGAATCGTTTAATCATTATAGAAAAAACACCTTCTCCTCAAATGTGTAAAAAGTAAGTATGTAATCCCAGTTACTAAGGGCAGCCATCCTGTACCTTAAGAGAAGCCAGCCTGTGGAAAAGTCAGCTCAAGAAGGAAGTCAATGAGGACTCAGAGAGAAATGGAGCCCTGACTGAACCCATACCAAAATCCCACTGTCTATGAGATAATTAACCATCCTTAAGCTATAAATGAACTTAGGTTAAATTTTGTGTTACTTACAACCAAAAATTCCCTAATTCAGTCTGATTGACCTCACATATTATACAGTTACCACAGGACCACATGATTGATCTTATCCTCTGATCAACAAAATCTAATTTTGTCACAGCTAAAAATTCCTCAATGGATTCAGAATAAAATGCAAACTTTCTAGCACTGCACACCCTACACTATAAACTTACTGGATTTCTTCCAGCTCTCTAGACATGCCACAGTTGTCATAGTGTAGCACTTTGATCAATGCTGTTTATTTCAAAATTCTTTTCCTCCTTGGATGCCTATCTTTGAGCCTCATCCTAAATTCCACTGCCTCAGTGAAATTTTCTCCAACCCTTGAATAAAATTGCCAACTGTCTGCTTTGCATTTTCCTGTCAGATTTCTGATATGACTGAATTTATACTTTTTGAATTCCACTCTTGTCCATATCTCTCCAGATATAGTCGTCATTATTGGCTTTCTTATCTTTCTACTTAATTAGACCACAAGTGGTCTGTCTTATTCATCTTTAGGGTCCTACAATATTTGTCACAAGATCAATTATTGTTTCTTGAATGAAACAAACAGACAAGGATCCTAACCCCAGTCAAATTTACATTCTAGAAGCGATATGCACACAAATACATCAAACCAAGGTAAAAGTGCTAGGGGCCATGGGAATGGTACAGAGGAATTGCCTCACAAGAGGTGATGTCTTTCCCACTGAGATAAATTAATGAAAGACCTTTCAGATAAAAATAATGAAACCCAGAAAGGACTTTTTCTACCATTATCCTCTATATAACATTTCTCTATATGCGACAACTTTGAAGTGAAGGACCACAAAGAGAGGTAAAATGCACTGCTAATGATGTGATCTCCTTTGACATGGAGGATACCTCCCTGATCTCTCTCACCATAGCAGCAGTTTCCTCAATTAGAAAGTTTTCAGTTTGACCAGTTTAATTAATTATATGCCAAGAAAATGATCTCTATTGTCTACATTTGTCTATTAGAACTTAAAACTAGTGAAGAAATGCTTTAAGTGCCTAATGTCCTAGTGTTGTTGTTTAAATATGGTATTGTTATAAATACCTTCTCTTTTTTTTTTTTTAGCTAACTTCTATTTGGATTCCTGACTTTAACTGTATATGTTTAAATTTGTTTCACACGCATGTAATAGCTTTAAATATCAGTTTTTTGTCATATTTTCCACAACTGATGAAATCAGCAAATGTAGGCAATAAAATTGTGTAGGAAAATGAACTGAACTTATTCATGTATTTATATTACACTTTAATAGTCTACATATCATCTTTAAAATTGTTTTTAATATTTACATTGTTTATGCATATATATATATGGCTGAAAAACTGTAAACCTGAAAAATAAGATACAGTTTTTTGAATAAGGGAATTTTGCTGTGTAGTGGTTTGGTAATGCTGAGACACTGGGGAAAATCCCCCGTTCAGTGGTGCTCAGATTCACACTTCCCTCTGTCATGCGGTGAGTGGCCTGCGCCTGGCACACTAAGCTGCGATGTGAAACATGTGGGAATAGTGCCTGATACAGCCTCCCTTCAAGGTGTTTTTTTCCATCACCACCACCATCACTTCCCTCCCCTGACAACCCTCCTCATCACTTTATTCTCCACAGTCTATCTTAGAAGGTAACCATTCCTACATTTTCAGTTTTCTTATTTGAAATACACATCAAAAGTGTATATTCCAAGAGTTTATGTTCTATAACTCTAGACATAAAAATGTCTATGTTCTAAAAGCTGAACATGTCCACATTGA
Organism: Myotis myotis; assembly: GCF_014108235.1. NCBI lineage: Eukaryota > Metazoa > Chordata > Mammalia > Chiroptera > Vespertilionidae > Myotis > Myotis myotis. Next base: position 50,965,190 of record NW_023416379.1, read on the forward strand.
ATTTTAATATTAAAGAAATAGAATTTCTCTCATACTCTTGATTTACAGCAATTAAGGAGCATATGAATTTGAAGACTTCTTTGGAAAAACACAAATATTCCACTTCACCATTATTTTCATTATTTAATGCAGAAATTGAACCAATTTTTGTATAGCTAAAGTGGAGATTATCTAAATTTCATTACTTGTTTCATATATTTTCCTACACATTTTTTGGAAATTTGCAGATGAAGGCACACGGCTGGGACTGTCCTGAGACAGGTATGAGCTGTGTGGTCAGAGACATATTTGTTTGATTCCTAACTCTCTCTCTCTCTCTCTCTCTCTCTCTCTCTCTCTCTCTCTCTCTCTCTCTCTCACACACACACACACACACACACACACACACACACAGTGAGCAATAGGGCAATCACATCATTTCTCTGATCAACAACAACGTCTCCAAATAAAACATGGCAGTGATCATCTGTATTTTTTTAATTCTGTTATCCAGGGAACACTTAAAAAGTATATAAAAATTCCTAGTCCCACACCAGATTTGCAGTAAGTACTTTATGAATGTTTCTTTTTCCCATATTTATTTTCCTTTTTACACATTTTAAGCCACTGAGAGACTCAACAAGCTTCTGAAAACTGCTTGCAAATGCAGAGAATTAGTTCTAGGAACTTAGTGAGTTCTTTGTCACACATTTTATCTATCCTCAAGTCCCAATGTAAATTATAGTATACATACATTTCCATTTAAGAGCATGATGAGGGAAATATAATGAATAGGTAAAAGTAAAATGTCTTTTCAATCTCTCTCCCTAAATTTCCTTTTGAATTCTTTTTGCACAAAATGCTGATTTAAAAAATACACACACACAAATTGTTGCCCTCTGCTCTACGTTCTTATTTTAATCAAGTCTAAATACCTTCCTCGAGAAATACTGTAAAGTGTCTAGAGATATTGGCTTTTTTGCATTTGGTTAGACCTTTTACAAATAATTTATAATTTAAAACACTCTCCTGCTTAAATCTAAAACGGAGATGTGAGAAGAAAAAATAATTTTTACTAAAGGACTTAGAGATTTGGGGAAATTGTTTAAAAATTATAATGATTTCTTTCTTGTAAATCATTGAAAAAAAATTGATATGCTAGTCAAATGAGCAGAGATGATTTTGGATTTTATACAGCCCTTTCCACTTTTATAGCAGAATCTTGGTTGCCAACTTAATAGCCAACTGCCCAGAATACTGAGTTTATTCCTATATTAGCTCATTCTGCTTTTCAGCTGACAGCAACCCAGGTAGTAAATCTTAGTTTAAGTCAATCCATTGATATTGTTGATGACAGGTGTAGGAATGAGTGTTACCCAATTCTGAATCATGAGAAATTAGAGAGAGTCTGTTGGTAGAGGAGGGAACAAAACAACAAAAAAAGATTTTTGTTCAAAAAAAAAGATACACAAAGAATGAAACTAGAGGGAATGACATCATTGAGATGTCAATATTGGTTGGTCTGAACTTTGGTCCCCCTCACAAGGAGACCAATATTGACTGTCCACAGACATGACACCATTAAGAAACTCCTAGAATGTGAGGGTGAGGCTGAGCAATCTTCTGGACCGCAGAGACTGAGAAGGACCACATTAGAAGGGTATGAAGAGTGGCTACATTATGATAGATTGCCCATCCTCCAGGTTGGCACATTCCTACATGGAGAGAGCACCCTGGGGCCTATGGTTTCTCCAGTGGGAAAATGAACATCCAGCTCCTCCGTCATTGAAAAATGTTTTCCACTTAGGTCTTGCCTCACAGAGATCACTGGGATTTGACCACTGTGGATCATACTGAGACAAAGAAGTAGGACAGAGCTTATAAAAACTGGCACTCAGATCTTGTCAGATTGCATGTTTTCTTGCAGCAGCCCCTGAACATAGATCCTCGCCAGAGGTTCTACCAATCTGTTGAGCTGAGCTGGTAGTCTCTTCTAGCCAGAGAACTCAGTTGTCAGTTCTGCTTGGCCAGGGTTCCCAGCCAACAAGCTGTACTGGCCATGAAGCACATTCTATTGCCCAGCCTGCACAATGAAGAAAATCTGACATCTTGTCCAAATGCTGAGTAGATCCTCCAACTTTCTGTCTGACCAGGAAGCCTAGGAACAGAACCTGGGAAGCTTCAGAGTGTATCCTACAGTGACACTTGCAATGGTGCCTGAGCAGAGATTTTAGCCAGTAGCAATGTCCACCCACAGAGCCAAGCTGGTGGCTACATCTGACCTGAGAACTCAGTGGCCAGTGTACCTAATTGAGGTCCCTAAGCAATGAGATTCACTGACCATAAAGCTAGTTTTATGGGCCTACCCAGGCAATGAAGCAAATTCACAGCCCTATACAAGTGCTATGTAGAGCCTCTAGTCTTACTGACCAGGAATTGCAGACCCATCCTACAGGCATGGTTGGGCAGGGAACACCTGAGTTGGTGGGACCCTCACGTCTCAGCAGTACTGCTGACCTGTTAAGTGTAGCCTCTGGCCCTGCAAAACCAAGGAGCCTGAATGGTGATCCTGGACAACCTTACAACCCAGCCCGTGCTTTTACTTACTTGCAGAGCCCAACCTACATTTTTGACAGATTGCTGAATGCAGCCTGAGGCCTTGTTGGCCAAGTAGCACAGCCAGCAGTTCTGCCCAATTGCAAAGTATAGACTTTTGCCCCTGCCAACAAAGGAGCTTTGACAATGACCACACAGAAACACAGAGCATTCTTATCCTTACTCAACTGTAAAATACAGCTAGAGGCCCTGTCCAACTAAAGAGCCCAGCCAGCGACCTCACCACCAGGCAACAGAGCACAGCCTGCAGCTCTGTCCTTAGTCTTTGTCCTCACCTAATCACAGAGCAAAGATAGAGGCCTGGTCCAACTGCAAAGTTCTGCCTGCTGCCCTGCCAGAACACCAAGCGAGTCAAGCCAGCAGCACCATCTAACCTGGAAACACAGCTAGCATTGTACTCAACAGTGAAATGTTGAGAGATTTTTCCTTTAAGATCAGGACCAAGACAAGGGTACACACTCCTATTCTACAGGACCACTTCTATTCTACAGGAAGTCCTAGCCAGGGCACTTAGAAAAGAAAGAACAATAAAAGGCATCTCAATCAGGAAGAAAGAAGTACAACTGTCTCTATTTGCAGATAATATGATTTTATATATAGACAATTCTAAAGACTCAACCAAAAAGCTGTTAGAATTAATAAAAAAAATTCAGTAAACCTACAGGACACAAAATGAACATACAAAAATCAGTATTGTTTCTTTGTATTAACAATAACATTATCTGAAAAAGAAATAAAGCAATACCATTTAAAATAGCATCAAAAGAATAAAATACTTAGGAATAAATTTAACCAAGGAGAAGAAAGATCTGTACACTGGACACTCTACAAAATTGATGAAAGAAATTAAAGACAACTAAGTGAAAATATATGCATTTTATGTGGGAGAATTAACCTTGTTAAATGTCCATACTAGTCAAAGCCATCTATAGATTCAATGGAAACCCTGTCTATATTCCAATAGCATTTTTATAGAAATAGAACAAGATAATTCTAAAATTTATATGGAACTATAAAAGACCCTAAATAGCCAAAGCAATACTAAGAAAAAATAATAAAGTTGGAGATACTAGATGTTCTTATTTCAAACTATATTACAAAGGCATAGAAATCAAAACATTATGATACTGGTATAAAAACAGACACATACCACCGGAACAGAATTTAGAGCCCAGATATAAAGTCATGCATATATAATCAGCTAATCTTTGACAAAGGAGCCAAGAATACTCAATGAAGAAAAGACATTCCCTTCAATAAATGGTGTTGGGAAAACTGGTTATTCAGATACAAAAGTGTACTCATTCCTCACACTATTTTTTCCATAAACATTAACTTGAAATAAGTTAAAGACTTAAGTGTAAAACCTGAAATCATAGAACTCCTGAAAGAAAAAAATAGGTAACAAGTAACTTGACATTGATCTTGGCCATTCAATTATGAATATGGCACCAAAATCACAAGCAACAAGAGCAAAAATAAGGACTGCGACAAACTAAAAGTGATCCACAAAACAAAAAGGCAACCTACAAATGGGAAAAAAATATTAGCAAACCATGTATCTTGTGAGGGGTTAATATCCACAATATACAAGGAACTCATACAACTTAATAGTAAATAAAAATAATCCAATTTAAAAATGGGCAAAGGACCTGAATAGACATTGTGATTCCCAAAGAACCTATTTAAATGACCAACAGGCACATGCAAAGATGCTCAGCATCTCTAATCTGCAGGGAAGGGCAAATCAGAACTACAATGAGCTGTCACTTAACACCTTTAGAAGTGTTGTTGAGAATGTAGGGAAAAGAGAACCCTTGTGCCCTGCTGGTGGGGATGTAAATTGGCAGAGACACTATGGAAAATACAAAGGAGGTTCCTTAAAATATTAAAAACAGAAATATTATATGATCCAGTAATTCCACTTCTGGGTATGTATTTGCAGAAATGGCATCATGATCTGGAAGAGATATTTGCACTCTCATGTTGATTGCAGTGTTAGGTACAATAACAAGTATATGGAAATCACACACACACACACACACACACACACACACACACACACACACACACACACGACTATTACTCGGCCATTAAAAAGGAAGAAAATGCTGCTATTTGCAACAACACGGATGGAACTGGAAGGCATATGCTACATTAAAGAAGTCAGGCAGATAAAGGAATCACTGAATAATCTTCTAAATGGAATCTTTAAAAACAAAGCTCATAGAAACAAAGAGCAGGTTGGTGGTTCCCGGGGTGGAGGAGTTTAGGAGGAGGAGGTGGTCAAAGGGTATAAACCTTCAGTTATAGAGATGAATAATTTCTGAGAATAGAACATACATCAGGGTTATTACAATGAACAATACTCTATTGTATATTTGCAAATTGCTGGGAGAGTAGATTTTCAAAACTCACACCACACCAAAAAATATCGTAACTGTGTGAGGTGATAGATGTGTTAACTACCCTTATTGTAGTAATCATTTCACAATACATACATATATCAAACTATTACACTGTACACCTTAAATTTACACAAAGTTATGTATAATTTATATCTCAGTAAAGCAGGCAAAAAATTTTAATGAATTTACCACCTTCTGTCTTTCAATTGTTTGGGAATTATTATCTGAAACCATGGTAGGTGGGTTACTAACAACTACAAGGAGCCAAGCCTGAGAACAACTATCAAGAGACTGAGAATTGCAGGGTTAAAAGATAGGGAAAGCCTTCTTCATTGATACAGTACAACTATAGCATTAACTAACCTGGGAAACTCAAATGAGGACTTGTTTGTATGTATATATATATATATATATATATATATATATATATATATATATATGCTAATTAAGGCTGCTACCTGAAGTTGAAATCATCCCAACTGATACAAGTGCTGAGAATTATATAAAATATGTACGGTCATCTTTAAAAGGAATTTGGAAAGGCTGTATGTCCTATGGCCTGCATTTGTACAGGACTGACAGTGAGCTCTGGGAACTCAGCAAATGGGGAAGTCTTATGTAATAGCCAATTACTGAATGAAATCCCAGGCTATTAATTACATGCCAGAGAGGACAACCACTTACTGATTGATTACACTCTAGGCTGAAAACTGTTCTCACCTTTTTCCCTTTGAGACTCTGCTACCATATTATTATTACTGCAGCCGCATCTTCGTTGTTCCTTACACAAATATTTCATGATACCATCATCATTTTTAATCATTCTGTGGTTATGGGAACATGCTAAATAATTTCCAAGGCCAAAGAGGAATGTGTTGTTTCCATTAGCCTTTTCTTGCTCAGTGTTTAGTCAAGATAGTTAACGCTGGACTATCGTGCTATTTACAAGAACTGCAAAATGCATTTATTGTGCACAAAATAAACCATTAGCAAGCTACTGATCAATATGAGGTTACTGAGTGAGAAAATTAAAATGCATATGGTAATAAGTCAAGATCTCTCTCAATTTACATTTACTGACAGAACAGGAGGGATTGGAGAGGTAAAACACAGTGATAGTAATGGCTCTCCTTGTAAGAAACTGTGCACCTGACAGAAAATAGAGGTAGCAGTGATTTTTCATGGAGTTGATAGACTCTGCAAAGCTGTCAAATGTTAACTAGCTTACCTTCTGCTCTTTGCAAAAAGGTTAATGGATACAGCACATTTTCCAATGTGACTCTAAAAAACAAAAGAATTACAAATAGTATGTGGTGGTATTTGTTTTACTTCTATTTTAGCCTACCCTATGTAAAATCCGGAGATTGAATGCCACATCAAAGTTTTCAGCTATCAAAAAAATTGTTAGTGACCACATATGTGTGGGTAGGGTGGTACAGAGTTGTAATGGAGGGTTTAAAATGAGTATCTAGCAGCATGGCTCAGTGGTTGAGTGTTGACCTATGAACCAGGAGGTCACGATTCCCAGTCAGGGCACATCCCCAGGTTGTGGGCTCGATCCCCAGTGAGGGGCATGCAGGAAGCAACCAATCAATGATTCTCTCTCATCATTGATGTTTCTATTTCTCTCTCTCTCTCTCTCTCTCTCTCTCTCTCTCTCTCTCTCTCTCTCTCTCCCTTCCTCTTTGAAATCAATAAAAGTAAATATTTTAAAATGAATATCTGGTTGTTAAATTGTGATATTTGTAATGAACCTTTATTCATTTGAACATGAAACCTTTAGCCATAACCTTTTGTAGAAACATGGTCTGTATTAAAAATATTTTATAACTATCTATATATATAATAGAGAAATATGCTAATTAACCAGGATGCAGTAAGGAGTTTACTGGACAGGAAGAGGTTGCACATGCAGTGTCGGTGGTGGAGCGTCAGGGGCCTCTGCGTGCCTGTGCTGGGGGAGGGCCTGGTCAGCAGTCCCCAAGGCTGTTTCAAGGGCCAGAGAGGGAAGCAGGGCCAAACCTGCAGCGGCCGCAGCTGCTGCAGGGCCTGGGGAGCCAGGCAGGGCCAGACTGGTGACTCCAGGGTGAGCAGCGCAGATTGACAGCAGACAGCAGGGCCTACTTGGCCATCTCCACGGTGACCCATGAGCAGGCAAGCATGCCTGCAGACAGCACCCAGCAGGGCCTGCTTGCCCATCGCTGTGATGTGGAGCAGGCAGGCCACACAGAGAGCAGAGAACCATGGGGAGTGGGCCTAAGCCGTCAGTAGGACAACCCCTGAGGGCTCCCAGATTGGAGAGGGTGCAGGTTGGGCTGAGCCCCCCAACCCCAGCCCACATGCATGAATTCGTGCACCGGGCCTCTAGTGTATTATAAAATCGTACCCTTTGCACCAGAGTATGGCTAACTTATATGTACAGATTAAAATAACAAAGTTAAGGAGCAGCTTCTAGTCATTCCTGGTAAGAAAGAAAACATCAACAATCCTCCTGTTATTTAGCCACATGGAAGTGAATAAGGCATTATATTTCAGACTGTCCATTCCGTTGATGTTTTTCATGGTTTACCAGGTGTATATAATGTATATGGATTTCTAACCATGATAGGTTTAGTTTTGCATGTTTTGGATATTTTATTCATGGAATCATACTGTTTATACTCTTGTGGGCCTTGCTTTATTCACTCAACATCCTGCTTTGGAGATTTATTCTGATGGATGTTCCATTCCGTTATCCTGTCTCTAGGTATTTGTTGCTACAATTCACTGCTGCTTTAAACATTCTTGCACACTTGTTTTCCAGTGCACTTGGGAGTTTCCTATGGGTGCATACCTACTGATGAAATACTGGATTGCAATAATTGTGTGAATCCATACCGGTGATGACAAAAAATAAACGTTTCTGAGCTGTTATTTTCAATATTTTAAAATTGGTATATGTGAAATGGTCCATGGTCCATATTGTAATTTATATATATAGATAGATAGATAGATAGATAGATAGATAGATAGATAGATAGATAGATATAGATATAGATATAGATATAGATATAGATATAGATATAGATATAGATACACACACACATATATATATATACACACACACATATATATATACACACATACATATATATACTAGAGGCCCGGTGCACAAATTTGTGCCTGGGTGGGATCCCTCTGGATGGCCTGCAGGGATTGGGCTGAAACCTGCAGTTCAACACCACCTGCAACTCCTACAACCTCTCCTGCTCCTCTCGGCCCCACTGTGCCTGCCACAGGGTCGCGCCCAATCAGTCCCAATTGGCGCTCGCCAACCATGAGCCCTGCATCTGGTGCCCTCCCAAGGGGAGTGGCCTGCAGGATCGGGCTGAAACTGGCTCTCCAACATTCCCCAAGGGGTCTCAGATTGCAAGAGGGTGTAGTCCAAGCATAGGCCAGGCTGAGGGACCCCACCAGTGCACTATCGGGCTGGGGAGGGACCGCAGGAGGACTCCAGGTCATGTCTGGCCCATCTTGCTCAATTGGCCAGACCCCAGGAGCAAGCTAACCTACTGCTCAGAGCATCTGCCCCCTGGTGGTCAGTGCATGTCATAGCGAATGGTCGACCAGTTAACTATCTGCCCTCTGGTGGTCAGTGCATGTCATAGTGAGCAGTTGAGCAGCCTTAGCTATTATTAGCATAATACGCTTTGATTGGTTGTTCAGTTGTTCTGCCGTTTGGTCTATTTGCATATTACCCTTCTATTATATAGAATAAATTATATATATACATACAGAGAGGAAAGGAGAGGGAGAGAGAGAGAGAGAAACATCCATGATGAGAGAGAACCATGGATCGAATGTCTCTTGCACACTCCCACTGGGGATCAAGCCCGCAACCTGGGCACATGCCCTTCACTGGAATTGAACCCCAGATTCTTCAGTCCACAGCCCTACCTCTATTCACTGAGACAAGCCAGTTGGCCCATATTGTAATTTTTACTTGCATTAAACACTAACTAATGAGATAAGCACATGTTTCACAAGTATATTTGCCATTTTTGTTTCGGTTGGGGTTATTTTCCTATTGGAACTTCTTTGGGCTTTGTATTATTTGGGGGTAGTTCTTTAAATATTTTGGACACTAACACATTGTTGGTTGATAGTGGGAAATGACCACTCTGTGACCATGACTTGTGTTTTCACTATTTTTATGGTGCACCTTGATAAACAGATATTCTAATTTTAATGCACTCAGACATAACAAATTTTCCTCTATGTTTTATGCATTTTGTACTTTGAATGAAATAATTTTCTACCTTAGTTTTATTATGGTTTGTTTTGTTTTTAATTATTTCATATGTTGTCTTAAAAATTGATTTTTAATATACCTAAAATTATTTGCATATGTTTATTGACAAACAATTCCTATCTACTATTTCCTAAATGATATTCCTTTTCCTCACTAAACTCCTATGCCACACTTGCTACAGATCAAGTTTCCATATTTATATGTGTCTATCTGAGTTTACTTTTCTGTTCTAATGGTCTCTTTTTCTATCTGTGTCTCAATAGTATTCTAATTTAAATATTGTTTTTTTTTTATAATATGTCATCTGAGAGGATAATATCTCCCAATATTTCTCTTTTTCTTTGGAAAAGTGTCAAATATTCTTAATCCTTTCCTTTTTTTGTATAGATTTATTTTATTTTTCAAATCTTTATTATAGAGTATAACAGATGTTCTCTTCCCCCCACCCCCTCCCCACTGCTCCCCTCTACTCAGTTCCAGCCCCACCCCAGGTCTTCACCACCCTATTATTTGTGCCCATAGGTAATGCATATATACATATAAGTTCTTTGTTTAATCTTTTACCGCCCTCTCCCCCCCTTTCCTCTGAGATTCATCAGTCTGTTCCATGTTTCCATTCCTCTGGTTCTATTTTATTCATCAATTTATTTTGTTCATTAGATCTCTTGTTTATTTTGATTTTTTAGATTCAATTGTTGATAGATATGACTTATCGTCATTTTATTGTTCATATTTTTTATCTCTTCTTCTTCTTCTCCCTCCTCCTCCTCCTCCTCCTCCTCCTCCTCCTCCTCCTCCTCCTCCTCCTCCTCCTCCTCCTCCTCCTCTTCCCCTTCTTCTTCTTCTTCTTCTTCTTCTTCTTCTTCTTCTTCTTCTTCTTCTTCTTCTTCTTCTTCTTCTTCTTCTTCTTCTTTCTTCTTTTTCTAATACCCTTCAACATTTCATGTATTACTGGTATACTGGTTTGGTGGTGATGAACTCCTTTACCTTTTTCTTCTATGTGAAGCTCTTTATCTGACCTTCAATTCCAAATGATAGTTTTGCTAGATAGAGCAATTTTAGTTATAGATCTTTGCTATTTTAAAAAAATATATAGCAAGTTTTCACATTTCATGAGAACTTCTATGCAGTTGTGTTAGGATTTAAGTTGAATTTGAGGAGACTGCGGTCTTTCCAATATTGAGTCTTCCTATCTCTGAGTTCGATCTCTCTCTCTCTCTCTCCCCTCATCCTTTTAATCTTCAATTTCTTTTATTAAATTTCATAATAGTAAAAATATAATTTCTGAAATTGTTACTTTTATTTCTACTTCTAATTTTTTTGATTATCTATATATATATAAAACCTTAATATGCAAATAGACCAAACAGCAGAACAACCAAGCAACTGCACAACCCATCGCTTTGACGTGCACTGACCACCAAGGGGTGCACACAGAACATGGCAGGTGTCGGCTGCAGCGGGATGGTGGAGCAGGTGAGCAGGGGCACCAGACCAAAGCGGGAGGCACCAGATGCTGTCATCAGAGCAAGCTACTGGTGATTACTGAAAATTCTTTGCTCCCACGTGCCTTGGTCCCTCCCGCACTCATGCCTTCTGCTGGCGCCGGCCCCACTCATACCTGCTGCTGGCACCTGGCACCAACCCCAATCATTTGGCATTATCAGTGGGTGTGAGCAGGGGCAGCAGGCCCCAATGAACCCTTAGGGCTTCTCTACCTCTCCCTGCTCCTGAAGAGCAATTGGGGCTGGCAGCCGCTTCTCGCACCCACTGATGGTGCCAACTCCACTCATACCTGCAGCCGGCACTGGAGCCGCTGCTCGCACCCCCTGATGGTGCCTGGTGCCAGTCCTGATTGCTCAGTGCTGTCAGCAGGTACAAGCAGTGGCTGCCAGCCCCAATCACCCCTGAGGGCTTCTCCACCTCCCCCTACTCCTAAGGGGTGATTGGGGCAGCAGCCTCAGCTCACACCCACTGATGGTGCCAGCCTTGCTCACACCCGCTGCTAGCACCAGCCCCAATCACTCTGTGCCATCAGCAGGTGTGAGAAGGGCCAGTGCTGTCAGCGCGTGGGAGTGGCAGCAGCTGGAGTGGGGCTGCCAGGAGAGAGGGGACTGGGGGCTGCAGTGGGAGGGCCTGGGTGAGGGTGCAGAGGATGGGCCGAGACCCACACCTGTGCCCACCACAGCCTCACAGTCCACAATTCCTTTCAAGGTGTACAAATGCATGCACTGGGCCCCTATTGTAAGTATAAATATGTGATATAAATATTTTTGGTATTTATTGTGAAAATAAAGTAATGCACTTAATTTTTGTTGACATTTTTGACAAACTTATTACATTGTCTCATTATTTCTAATAGTTTTAGACTGTAGACCAGAGGTTGGCAATCTTTTTTCTGTAAAGGTCCAGATAGTAAACATTTTAGCCTCTGAGAGCCATATGGTCTCTAGCAATTATTCAACTGTGCCATTGTAGCATGAAAACAGCCATAGACAATACCTAAATGAATAAGCATGGCATGGCTGTGTTCCAGTAAAACCTCATTTAAAAAACAGGTGGCCAGCTAGTTTTGGCCTTTGGGCAATTGCTTGCTGATCACTGTCCTAGGATATTATATCAACTGCCAAAACAAGTTTTGTTTCTTTTTTTAATCCTTATCTGTGTGTGTGCGCGTGTGTGTGTGTGTGTGTGTGTGTGTGTGTGTGTGTGTGTGATTTTTATTATTTTCTAACTTTTCTGACCACAAAGTCCAGAATTATCTTTGGAAGTGCTGATCGTGTCAATGCTGATGTATGATATTTGCGTAAGTCTGCATAGATTCATCAAATTATGGAAGTTTCCCTCTATTAATAGTCTATGAGCAGTTTTATCATTATTTTCCCTATATCTGTTGAGATGCTTGAATGATTTTTTTTTCTCTTTTAATTTGATAATGGTCTGAATTACATTAATAATCCTATATAATAAAAGGGTAATATGCTAATTGACCTTCACACTGTCGCAAAGATGGCAACACCCATATCCAATAAGGAGGGAGTATGCTAATTGATTGCCCTGCCCTCAAAGATGGTGGCACCGCCAAAACTGGTTTGGCTCAGTGGATAGAGCCTCGGCCTGAGGACTGAGAGGTCCTGGGTTCGATTCCGGTCAAGGGCATGTACCTGGGTTGCGGGCACATCCCCGGTGGGGGATGTGCAAGAGGCAGCTGATTGATGTTTCTCTCTCATCAATGTTTCTAACTCTCTCTATCTCTCTCCCTTCCTCTCTGTGAAAAATCAATAAAATATATATATAAAAAAAAAAAGATGGTGGCACCCACAGTCACAAATGGTGGCGCCCAGTCCCCTCAGCCCTCTGGAGTTCCCCCGTCCCCTCAGACCCCCAGCTGCCCAGGGCCGGCCAGAGGCTCAGGCAAGCCTCGGATGGCCAGTCACTATGAGGTGCACTGACCACCTCTTGGTCCCTTTCCCAGCTCAGCAAGCTCTGATTGCCCAATGGCAAACAGGGAACTGGGGTGGGGGGCAGGGCCAGGGAGCGGGCAGAATGGCCGACCTCTTGGTCCCTCCCCCCAGCTGGCAGGCTTCAATCGCCTGATGGTGAATTGGGAACTTGGGTTGGGTGGTGGCGGGGGGCAGGGCCGGCTGCCGGCAGCTAGGGAATATGGCCCTGATCATAGGCCAAGCCTAGGGACCGCTCCCATGCACGAATTCATGCGCTGTGCCTCTAGTTTTGTAATAAAGATGTTGTAATATTGTACCAGCATCACATCTCTTGTACACTTATGCATAATGGCATTTTCTTTTTAAAATATTATTTGGTTTGTTTTCTATTTTTTTTAAAGAATTTTGGCATCTATTTTTATGAGTGAAATTGACCTGCTTGTTTTCTTTCTCATACTGGGTTTGTCTGATTTGGAATGGAGACTAAAATAGCAACATTAATAGAGTGGTTACCATTCTCTCCTTTTTGATTCTCTTCAAGTTCTTGTATACTAATTAATTCTTCCTTGGACTTTCAGTTGATTTCTACCTTAAAACTAGTTGTGTCTATTATAATCTCTGTGGGAAAATTTTTAACCATTGATTCAACTATTTTTTAAACAAATACAGCATTATTCATCTTTTTCATTCTTTATTCAGTTTTGATAATTAGTATTTTTCTAGAAATGTATTTTGATGAAGCTTTCAAATTCATTTGCATGATTTTATTCATAGCATCATAACACTGTATCTTTTTTAAATTTCTGCAACATGTGTAGTTATTAACTTGTTTCCATTTTTAATATTATTTGATATTATATCACAATTGTTTCCACTTTGAAATTTGATATTATATTGATTATTTTAATAATATTTGCCGAAACCGGTTTGGCTCAGTGGATGGAGCGTCGGCCTGCGGACTGAGGGGTCCCAGGTTCGATTCCGGTCAAGGGCATGTACCTGGGTTGCGGGCACATCCCCAGTGGGAGATGTGCAGGAGGCGGCTGATCGATGTTTCTCTCCCATCGATGTTTCTAACTCTCTATCTCTCTCCCTTCCTCTCTGTAAAAAAATCAGTAAAATATATTTAAAATAATAATAATAATAATATTTAATATTATATCAATCTTGTCAAAGCATTTTATTAATCCTCTCGAAGAATGATGGTGTACCTTCATTAATCCTCAGTATTATTTTTTTCTATTTCATTAATTTATCTTATTTTTATTACTCTGCTTCATTAGTATTTATTGTTTTTCTTGTTCTGACATCTTAAATTGAACTTTTAGCTTAAAAATATTTAGTGTCTTTTTTTTCCAATTTAAGCATTTAAAGCTACAAGTTTCCTCTGCCCTTTTAGCTATATCCTATATTTTTTATATTTTATTTTAATTATTATGTTTTTATCATTACTTTTTTCTAATTCATATTATAGTTCATTATTTGATAAATTAGTCACTTAGAATATGTTTTTAAGTTCCCACTTAAATGTACATTTAATGTACATTTTTCTATTAGTTTACTATCACAATTCTCAATTACTTTGTTTATAAGTTTCTTGTTTCTTATAATTACAGCTTTCTACAACTTAAGGCTTCATCTGCATCTTTTGAAACTAGGATTTTTAAGTCAATGCTGAATATTTGTTTTTAAGAGAATAGTCCATTTACATGAACCTAATTGCTGACATATTTTGTATTTTTGAGAAAATATATTGACTCAATTATAGAAAATTTCTATAATTTTCTTCTTTTTGTTGATTTTTCTCTTCAATTTTTCTCCTCTGCAAACCTTAAATACTTTAATTCTAATATTTTATGGTCATCTTTGAAATTTAATAGATCATGTAACTTACCAAAGTTCTTACCATATCTTTACCCCACTAGTAAAAAATAAATGTCCCTATTGTGATCTTTCCCAAATTTTACCCTTTCCAATGTTTTACTTCTATCGCTTTTTATTGTAACATCAGTTATGGTTTTATAAGGTCAATGTTTATTTAGATTTATATGTTCCTTCTTTTATCGCACACTGTCTTCCTGTTTTTCTCTCCCTGAAATTCTTGGGAGGTCCTTTAGCAAAAAATGTGGGGTTGCAAATTCTCTCAATTTTGTGAATTTTTTTAAAATCTCTATTTCATCCTTTTGCTTGACATTTTTGCCAGGTATATGATTCAAGTGTTTTTTCTCAAGAGGTTGACAGTATTATTCCATTCCTTTCTGATTCGTTATCATTGTCAAGAAATTAACTTTCAGTCTAATTGTCATTCCCTAGTCAGGGATTGTCTTTTCATTTGGCTACTTTAACATAGTTTATTCTTACATGTTCTTAAGTTTCACTACAATATTTGTAAGTATAGATTTCCTTATAATAGAATTCCCTTCCATTCTGAGAAATTATATTTATTGCATTTTCAAGTAGTGAGTAGTACTCCATTCCCACAACCCTCCCCTCTAAATCTCTTTTTCAGGAGGTCTTATTAGATGAATGCTGGAGCTGTCCACTTTAATGGCTCTGACTCTTAATCTCCCCTCAATGTTTTGCATCTCATTTTTCTTCATGACAATAATCGTCAATCTTTAGATCTATCTTCTCATTCATCCAACATGTTTGACAGCTTAATATTCGACTTGGCTTTATTCCAACCACACAGAAAGTGTAAATATTGGCCTCAAACCCACATGAGTGCCTGATTAGGAAATGAATTCTCAGGGAAGGCTTCTTTCCTTTCATCTAGTATCAATGTCCAGAGCAATATTGACAAGTATCTTTATTAAAAAATATATTGTTGATATTTTTAATATTTTAAAGAATTCTTTCTAAAAGGTAGGGTTATTTCCCTAGACCCTACTTTCATTAAATGTGTCTCCTTTTAGAGTTCCTAACTTTGTGAAAACTCTAGGCTTTGTCTTATGTCCCTTGATCACAGAACTCTTTACAGGCAATGATGTGGACCATATGACATAGGCAGAAGCCTTGGCATGCACAGATCCCAGAGCTTGTGTATTAGCACACATGATTTTTTAGTAACTTCGGGTCCCTAATAATATTACTCATTTTTCTAATCAATTCAATTAAGTGCTTTTTCTAAACTGATATTTTAAGATGTTATAATTATTTTAGTACATAGTACTTTGAAAGCAAAAATCAGACAATAATTATTTTATGAGCTCACAAGTAAATACCAGATTTTTAAATCTTCTATAGATAAAATTTTAGTCTTACCTAATCACATAAATTTATTACATAATAACTAATTCAATGTCTGTCTTTATGCCATACTGTTTTAATAACTGTATGGTAATTATGTAATCTTCTACATATAAGATTATGTCATCTACAAATAGATCATTTTCTTTTTTCCTGTCAGGTATGGATGTCTTTTATTTATTTTACTTACCTAATTGCCTTGGCTAGGACTTCCAGTACTATGTTAATAGAAATGGTAAAAGTGGGCATCTTTGTCTTATTTCTGATTTTAGAGGAAAAGCTTAATACTTCACCATTGAATATGATGTTAGCTATGGGCTTTTCATATATGGCCTTTACTATGTTAGGAAAAGTTCTTCCTATATACATTTGTTAAGAACTCTTTTTTTGTTTGTTTTATCATGAAAGAGTGTTGGATTTTGTCAATGATTTTTCTACATCTATTGAGATTAGTATGTGGCTATAGTCTTCATTCTGTTAATGTGATATGTCACATTAATTGATTTGTGTATGCCCAACCATCCTTGCATCCCAAGGATGATTCCCACTTGGTCATGGTGTACGATGTGCTACTAATGTGCTGTTGAATTCAGCAATGGAACAGAATGAAGCTAAGGATTAAATCCATACATATATGGTCCACTGGTCTTCAACAAGTGTGCCAAGGATATACAATGGGGAAAAGATAGTCTCTTCAACAAATGGTGTTGGGAAAACTGGATATCCACATGCAATAAAATAAAATAAAATTCAACTACTATATCATACACAAAAAAATAACTCAAAATGGATTAAAAACTTAAATGTAAGACCTGAAACTACAAAACTCTTAGAAGAAAACAAGGGAAAAAAATCTTCTTGACTTTAGTCTTGATGGTGATTTCTTGAATATGATACCAAATTTACGTGCAACAAATTAAAAATATATAAGTGGGACTACATAACACTAAAAATTTCTGCACAGAAAAGAAAACAACAGAATGAAAAATCAACCTACAAAATGGAATAAAATATTTGCAAATCATATATTTGCTAAATATTTAAGAAATTATTATAATCCAATAGCAAAAAAAATAATAGATAAAAATGGGCAAAGGTTCTCCAAAGGAGACATACAAGGATGTCAACATGTATATGCAAAGATGCCAAAAATCACTAGCTATTAGGAAAATACAAATAAAAACCACAAGGTATCATCTCACACCAGTTAAGAGGGCTAGCTATCGTAAGAAATAAAAGGAAGATGTGTTGTGAAAATGTATAGAAATTGGAGAACTTATACATTATTTATGGGAATATAAAATACGCAGCTGCTATAAAAAAGAGTATGAAAATTCTTTTTAAAAAAATAGAACTACCATATGACCCAGAAATACCACTTCTGGGTATATACCTAAAAGAATTGAAGTAAGAGCTATCTTCAATCCAATGTTCATTACAACACTATTCATAGTAGATAAGATATAGAAACAATGTAAGTATTTGTTGATGGATGAATGGATGGATAAAAACATGTGGTATTTACATGCAAAGGAATATTATTCATCCTTAAAAACAATCATTCCATTTGCAATAATATGAAGCAATCTAGAGAATATAATGTTAACTGAAATGAGCCATTCACAGAAAGACAAATACTACATGATTCCACTTAATATGAGTAACTACAATAGTCGAACTCATAGAAACAGAGAATAGAACTCTTAGAAACAGTGGTTACCAGGGACTGAGTAACAAGGGAAATAATAAATTTTTCAATTGGTATACAGTTTCAGCTATACAAGATGGATTAATTGAAGAGATCAGCTGTACTGCATAGCATTTATAGTCAATAATACTATAATGTGCTCTTAAAAGTTTGTTAAGAGAGTAGACCTCATGTTAAGTGGTATTAACATACACACTTACACAGGAACAAAAAAAAACAAAACACCTTTGGAATTCCAGAATATGTCTGTTACCTTGATTGTGGTGATGGTTACACAGGTATATGTATATACCTAAATTTATTAAAATATATACATTAAATTAATGCAGTTTAGTGTATCAATTATATTTCAATGAAGCTATTGAAAAGAGAAAGCTAAACTAGACTCCACACTATCATTTCTCTCAATTCTGTAAGTATTCTAAGAGGTCAGTCATCATAAACATTCTGAGAACAGTCCTATATTTGCTCAGGAGTGCATCTCTGGCACGTAGAACAGTGCCTGTCATATAAGACATTCTCAAGAAAATGTTCCTGAATGAATGAATTTTGGATGATATCTACACTAATAAAAGAGAAAGATGCAAATTGGCCATATCTTATCAATGCCCACCAGCCAATCAGGAGTGAGTATGCAAATTAACCCAACAAAGATGGCGGGTTAAATTGCATACACAGGTGCCGAGTGGCCAGGGGCGGGGCAGGACGCAGGTGTTCCTCACCGCCCCAGGCACTCTGGGCCTCTGGGCAGCATGGTAAGGTGCAAAGGTGGCTCTGGCTGGAGCGAAGGTGGTGCCGGCAGCCTGGGTAAGGAAGGCCCATTCTTGCACGAATCTTTGTGCATCAGGCCTCTAATATATTAATAAATACACAATGCATTTTCAAGCTGTCTTCCCAAAATACCACTTCTTCCATTTCTTTCTAATATTTATCTAGCTTATTTTCACCTTTTCAATTCCACTGTTGTCCTATTTGGTACTAATCTGAAGGAATGACATACATAACTTTTGTTCCATCATTGTCTAAAAATAATGTAAATTCATAGAAATCCTTTTCAATTATTGTTATTTCCTTTACCGGCTTTATTGACCCTGAAATTACTTTAACTGAATAAGTCTTTTTTAGCTGTTATATATTATTTTAGTTATCTGTCTTCTCTAATATTTCAAAAAATGCTCCATATGCATTTAATCTTGCTTAGTTCGTAGATGATATTCAATTTTTACCTTTCACATCATTTTTACTGCATTGATACAGTAAGTTATACTGAAATACTAAAATTCTGTAAGTCTTATGTTTTATTACTAATGTCTTAAATGACATTGAGAAAAAAATGTCTTCTAATATTCCATCAAAATCCCCAACTATAAGTATCCATTAAAGATGAGTATTCAAATTTGAAAATCTTTGATTAAGCATGAGCATGAAAATATATTAAATGATTCAAATTATTATTGTTTAAGGAGTATGTATGCCTTTTTCTTCAGCGGCTTTAGTAAAATTAGCACCTAGCTAACAGAACACATATATTTATTCCATAGAGAGTATGTAGGACTATTGAGAATTCCAAATTTTATATTATATTTAACTTTACACAATGCCTACAAATTCAATGTAGAAACATATTTAAAATCCTGCCCTGATCTTTTTCAGTGAAAACACATTTGTATGTAAATTATACTGTACAGTGTACACCTGAAAGTATATTGCTTTGCATTTTTCCTAAGCCCTAGCCAAATAGTTAAAGGACATCTGAAGGATGTTTGATTTGAAAACACTTTTGAATAAGAATGTAAAATATATTTAAAAACAATTTCTTCATTCCTGCCATAAGATTGGTATGTGATATAGAATTGGTTCAATATTCAAAAGGCACTGTTTTCACTGACCTTATTAGTGTACAAAGTGGCCAATGGCATAATTTATTCTACATGCGCAAGGCAAAGTGGAATGTATATATTGGTACCAACAGTTTGCATTTTCTTAGGTCAGTAATGGAAAGACAAGAAGTAAAAGGGAGTATAGAAGACTGGAATGGTCACTCTCCTTAGAAATACTAGGTACGTGATTTCAATATTTTCCCTTCTATCCACTAGGGTTTTAATTACTTCTCAAACTTGGTTTCCTTACTCATAGATGTATAAAAAATATTTAAAATTGATAAAAGTATATTAAAGAGTATAATCTCACCTTTTAAGGTGAACTTTTCAATCAAATATTCATTTAAATTAAATTCAGGGGCAAGTCCTCTATCTCTAGATTAAATCTGGTAGAGATGTGGCTAAATTTACTTGCGTTATTCATTCTAATCTCTAGGGATTAGAGGAAGAGAGAAATGCTGAAATACCTCAAGTTCTCCTTGTTTCCTTAAATAAAACTTCCCACACCTATAAAAATGTGAAGATCTAACCACATGGAGAGCACCTGCTAATCTATATCTGAATTATGTTAGTACTGATATTATGTTTAAAAATCAATATTTAGCATATATTCCAGTTACATTTTCTTATGTAGCTTTTAAAAGATTTTTAAATAATTGAGCAAATAAATTTATAGTTATGGATATCACTGTATATTAACTTAGCTACATGCTGTCTGTCAATTTTTATTTGGTATAACAACAAACAACTGAACAAACAAGAAATAAATATATTGTAAGATATTATTATTCTCTCAACTATAAACAGGAGGAAATAGGCACTTTTAATTATTTACTTTGCTGGAAATAGTCCTTAAGAACATAAAACCATCAAGCATTTCTGTACTGCCTTCAATAGCCATGGTCTTGTTACATTTCTAAAGACCTCTATGAAGTTAATGGTGATTTTGTATTTTCAAAAAATATATATTTGAAGTGATAAAATAAAAATTATATTAATAGCCTGGAAGACACCAATTTAGATAGTGGCCATAAAATGTGTGGTCCATTATGAGCTCACATACATTCCTTTGCAACCAGAGTATGTGGTACACATAACACCAGGCAAATACATCAAAAGAAAGAATGGCCACAATATACAGAAATTCTTTTTTTTTTAATTGAAGGTATATATTTCATCTGCAATTCATGCTTGCTCTTATTGTGTACTACTTTAAAGCTTTTCCTCAGAATTATGGTGTAAAGGCAGCCCATAAAAATAACTAGCTGGAATTGTTACATATCACATTTTCTGGACACAATAAGTAGCATCGTTATAGACAAGATGAAAATTGATATGGAGTGTTTCCCAGTAAAAAATATAGTCTTTAATTCTTCAAGGACTCAAAAATCTTAAGGTAATATGAATGTAATTCCTATAAGAATAGCTCTCTGATGTTATGCTTGTGGCAAGAAAGAGAAAAAAAAATCTTTTTTTTCTAGTTTAAATGGGAAAAAAAACTTGGAATAGAGAACTTTTTACTTTAAAAAAAATCTAAATGTTATCTCCATCTAGGTATCTACAATTATTATGGTTTAAAATATATGAAGTGTAATGAGATAATGTGCAGTCAATAGATGTAATTCACCTTAAGGGCATCTATCAAAGTAAGACATTAAATAAGAGATGTAAAACATCCCTGTACATCACATTTAATTTCACTACCCACCGGACCCTTCGCCTTTTGTTTCCTTTGCACAGTCTCTATGGTAATAGTTTATTTGCCTTTTCCAATTAGGATGTATGTTTCTTGAGAAAAAAAAATTTCATTCAAATTGGTCTCTTTGTTCCTAGGTCCATACTTCAAATAAACTGTGTTCCTAATACGATTTTTTAATAATGAATAAATAAGGAAGGGAGATGGAGGAAAAGTAAGACAGAGAAAAAAAGTACAAACAATGATGAAAACCTCTCTCCAGGGAGATATACTTAAAACATTCCAACCTAATGTTCTTCGTAAATTAACATTTCCACACATGCATCTAGCAAATAGTGCAAAAAGAGAGAGGGGGCTCTCGATGACGAAAGTTTAAATCAAATGGGTATGAAAAACCTAAACACAAATTTTGTTCAAAACAGAGGATTGTTATTGGCTTTTGTAAAAATTGTTATTGGATGTTTTCTTTTCTGGATTGTTCTACTTTCTAGCTACAGAATTCTTAGGCAAATGACATAACCTCTGTGACTCAGAGTCCCTGCAGGCAAAACAAAGGTAAAAATACTAGTCTTTCCCATTTAAAAAGTCATAAAAAATCAAATGAGTTATGTGAAATAAAGTGATGGTCATGTTCCATTAAAAATATTTGACAAGTTATTGCCTATACATCTGACTGTTTATATTCATAAGATTTCATTTACAGATTATCTAAACGCAAATAATATATTTTTGATTGTTAAATGTGATAAGCTTGATTAAGCAATTTCTGCCTCATTAAATTATTTCATTTTAAATTCATCAGACATGTTAATTTCGTGATTTATTATGGTGCAAAATCCATTACAAGAGTTTCAAAGGATGGAGTTACAGAACAAAGAGCAAGCATTTGGGTTGCTCACAAAGCCACACCTGAGAGGGGTTGAAAAATTCCTTCGACATCACATGAAATAGTTTTAAATCACAGAAGATTTTCTATAATTCAATAGCAAAATCAAAAGCTCAAAGAGAGTTGGCAGAAGAGAGAATGAGGTAAAAATGTGATTATGAAAGGCAAGCTAACAAATAGTTCATCTATCAAATGGCACACCTGTGCAATCGCTGCCATTTACATGTGCATGATTGTAATATGATATTCAAGAAAGAGAAGAATTTGCATGGAGGAATTTTTAAACGTGAGTATACTAGATCTTAGTTTATATTCATTGGCAGATTTTTTAATGAGCAGTGACATGACTGAGCTATTCAGAAATTTTTTTAAAAAAAAAGGAATAAAAAGAATGAAGAAAGAGAAGAACCAAGGGAGGAAGGCAGGGGAAAAAGGGGGGAGGGAGGAGGGGGAAAGAAGAAAGAAAAACAAAGTGAGGCTCCCTAAAGGAGATAGATAGATATATATATATATCTTACTTTTTAGTAAGCAGGCTTGTCAGGAAATTCTATTTGTATTTTAAAGCTCCCATTGCATATGTACATACACATATGTACAGAGTAAAGAAAGAAGAGTGTTTAATGTACTGTCAGTGTCAGACTGCATTTACTTAAAAGTTTACTTAAAAGTATGAAATGTGGCGAAGTTATGCTCTATTAACTGCCTGCAAAGTGAAGAGGGAAATTTGGACCAGCATCTAGTCTGCAGCCTCTTAAAATAAGTTGTTACTTGCCCGTTATAATCAGGACATCAGGGAAGAGAACGGTTTCTTTGGAGTGAAGGTACTTTAGAATTCCTGGTGTCAAGTGGAAGGCCACAGGTCTCAGGAGTCAGGTTCTTGTCCCTTACAGAAGTTTCAGTTCATGCACATGACATGCTTACATGCTCTTGAATGCAGCCTATTATAATGACCACAAAGAAGAGATCAGTGGAAAGAATTTCTTGCAGAAATAGGCATTACCCCTAGAGCCAGTTTTAGGCTGGAAGTGATAGAAAGATAACATAGAAAGTTTGTGACCTTTATTCTTCATCTCCCTACAACTTGATGGCTTATATTTGAATATAAATCATTTTGGCTGAAATACAGATTTAAAAAAAAAACACAACAAACTTTGGTGAGGTGTGGGGAGATGGAGGGAGTTTACTGTGGAACAGAACTCTGATTACACAGAGGATGTCAGCTCTTTCTTCAGAACAAAATTTAGTTTGAATTATTTGCTCTTAGAGCCTGCTATGTATACCTATTCACCCTCTGAACTCATCAATTAATTCCATATTTTGGAATCAATAAGAAAAGTACCATTAATATTGGATCCAAAAGTTAGCTAATTATTTTTATGTTATTACATTTATGCATTTTTATCTTACTCTCATATGAACATTTTAAAGTAACTTACCATATGTACCCCACAAAACAACATTCTATCTCAGTAGCATCCCAAAAAATAACTCAGGAATTTCTACTCTGTTTATTATTTTACAATCCTTTGCATCTATTTCTATAGCTATTAATTAACCTGCTTAACTAATATTCATACTTTACCCCTAACTCAGCTCTCAGTGACCTTGGCTCAGACAATTACTGGAAATACACACAAAGCAAAAAAAAATTAAATTAAAATAATGAGAATCATAACCTCTCCAATCAAACCTAATTCATGGAATAGTGGAATTCATTTCGCAGCAGACCATACACACAACAGACTAAATCATAATAGACATTCACAAGGTTAGAACTTTCAGGACTCCCATTATCTGATCTCATCAACCCTATAACAACTGAGGAGATTAGAGACCCTAGGGAAAAAAAAACCTGATTGTTGTAGTCTGTACAATATGCAAAGGGCAGAGTCAGCTGACTCAAGTATCCCAACTTCTTGCCTGTCAAGATAGGTCACCTGCTGCTTGGAGAGGAAGTCTTCTGTGGAGGTTATGAGTGCTGATGCTTAGGGGACTGGCAGGAAAGAGTTTGAGAAGAAAGTATAAGATGGGGAACCTGAAAGAACACTGGAAGCTAGACCAGAAGCAGCTGGGTATAATACTAAACACAACAGTCATTGAAATGATTATCTTGAGCAAATCACTTCATATCTTGGAGTACTAAGCTCAATTAATATTTGACAAAGGAGGCAAGAGCATACAATGGAGTCAAAAGAGTCTCTTTAATAAATGGTGCTGGGAAATTTGGACAGATACCTGCAAATAAAATGAAACTAGATCACCAACTTACACCATACACAAAAACAAAACAAAAAATGTCTAAAGGACTTGAATGTAAGATGGGAAACCATAAAAAATCCTACAAGACTCCATAGGCAGCAAAATAGCAGACATATGTTGCAGCAATATCTTTACAGACACAGCTCCTAGGGCAATGGAGACTAAGGAGAAAATAAACAAATAGGACTACATCAAAATAAAAAGCTTCTGCACAGCAAAAGAAACCATCAACAAAACAACAAGAAAGCCCACTGCATGGGAGAACATATTTGCCAATGCTATTTCTGATAAAGGCTTAACCTCCAAAATTTATAGGGAACTCATACAATTTAACAAAAGGAAGATAAATGATCCAATCAAAAAATGGTCAAAGGATGTAAATAGACACTTTTCCAAAGAGGACATACAGAAGGCCAAGAGACATATGAAAACATGCTCAAAGTCACTAATCGTCTGCTAGATGCAAATCAAAACAACAATAAGATACCATCTCACACCTGTCAGAATGGTTATCATCAACAAACAATAAGTGCTGGCGAGGATGTGGAGAAGGAACCCTTGTGCACTGCTGGTGTGAACGCAGACTGGTGCAGCCACTGTAGAGAACAGTATGGAGTTTCCTCAAAAAGTTAAAAATGGAACTCCCATTTGAACCAGTAATCCCACTCCTAGGACCATATCCCAAGAAACCAGAAACACCAATCAGAAAGGATATATGCACCCCTATGTTCATAGCAGCACAATTTTTTTTTTTAATATATTTTATTGATTTTCTACAGAGAGGAAGGGAGAGGGACAGAGAGTTAGAAACATCGATGAGAGAGAAACATCGACCAGCCGCCTCCTGCACACCTCCCACTGGGGATGTGCCCGCAACCGAGGTACGTGCCCTTGACCGGAATCGAACCTGGGACCTTTCAGTCCGCAGGCAGATGCTCTATCCACTGAGCCAAACCGGTTTGGCCATAGCAGCACAATTTACAATAGCTAAGATTTGGAAACAGCCTAAGTGCCCATCAGCATATGAGTGGATTAAAAAACTTTGGTACATCTACACAATGGAATACTATGCTGCTATAAAAAAGAAGGAACTTTTAACATTTGCAACAACATGGATGAAACTGGAGAACACTATGCTAAGCAAAATAAGCTGGTTGGAGAAAGACAAATATCACAAGATCTCACTCATATGTGGGATATAATGATCAACATATTTTGATGAATAAGAATAGATCGATCTAGAGACAAATGGTAGGGGAGGGGAGGTTAGAGAGCAACCAAAGGACTTGTACGCATGCATATTAGCATAACCAATGGACACAGACACTGGTGCGGTGGGGGCTTGCCCGGGGTGGGAATGGCTGGGGGGAGGGTCAATTGGGAAAAAGGAGACATATGTAAAACTTTAGACAATAAAAGAAAAAAAAATTGAATAAGCTAGAAACAGATAACATATGTGGGTCACTTATTTTGTCAAATTTTTTATTTAACAGATAAACTTAAACCTGAAGAGTCTGGGTGGTCCCTAAGATTACAGAGTTAATTGGGGAACTGAGATGTAAGTAATTTTGCAAAATTATGATGGTAATTTCTACTTTGTCTAAGCCTTAAAGTTGTTTGAATAAACAAATAATGTAATTATATAGAAAATATCATTGAGAAACTGGTTCTGATCCCATTTTGCCTGAGACAGAGGAGTTTTTCTGGACATAGTACTACTACAGTGAAAATAATAAAGCGAATATACAGAAATAGAAACTCAAAGGTGAAATATTCAAATATTTAAAGACCATACTTCTCTGAGACATAAAACTAAAAATTCAAGCATGGCAAAACAGGGCATGTTGGTTTGAATATGCATTTAATCTCGTGACCATGAGGTTTTCTTTTATTACAATTTATATCAGAGTAAATGAATTTGTGGCATGGCTCAAGAGATATGAATTCTAGTCCCAAATCCACTACTAACAAGGAGAATGACATTAAGTCAATCAAATTTTTTGTGAGTTTTATTTGCTTCCTCTATAATGCGATCCATGGACTGAAAGCTCTCCAAACTCCATTTCAGTTCAGAAACTCTTACGGTTTGGGCATTGCAAGGTACAGATCTGGGTACATGGCTCTTATTTACATTTGCATCCCACCTGAGAGAGATGCCATCCTCAGACATCAAGTGAGATTGGTGAGGTCAGTGACAAGAGTAGCTGATATTCTTCAGAGAATGTGAAATCTAACTGCGTAGATATTGTTTTCAATTCCAGGACTTACTGGCCAGAGAATCTTGGGTGGTGTAAGCTTTTAAAGTCTAAGATTTCTCATTTGAGATGATGTCTAATTTTGATGATTGAATGAGACAGTGTGGCAATGTCAGGCACATGGTAAGAAGTCCATAGTTTTTTTTCTTGCGTGCTTTCTTTTTGACATAATAAGTAGTTTATAGCTAAAAGATTAAAATAGAATAACTTACAAAATAGTAAATTTCTGTTCTCTAATCATAATGAATATTTAACCCCAACCCCAACACAGAGGCCACCTGTTTGTAATCATCCTGACCTGTCTTTCTAACCCCAAGACTAATCTCTTTATAATTACATTTAAAAACAAAGTGAAATAAAGAATACAAATATGGAAACTATAGCACCACTAAATTTACCTTTTGAATTTCTATGAATACTTATTCCTAATGATTCCCTTGCAATTTCAGTAATTAGTATAAATGATTTAAATTAAGCACTTTTGGCTCAATGACAATAGCTACAGCTACTATGGTTATTTATTGTATGAATTGCTGCAAAGCACTTCTTTTTTTCTCCCCAAAGTAATGTTAATTTGTTCTGGAAGCAGCAAAAGAAAGCAGTTGTCCTATCATATCAGCCACTCTGTTGGCAAAGAATCACTTTAAGTCCTTGTTGAATTTACCAGGTATATGGAATACATTAGAAGATTCTGTTCTTGAGTGGCTCAGTTTACTCATTCTCTATATTTATGCATCAATTAATATGCATATGTATCTTCAATATAATTATACAAGGCATATGCATCACATACACATGCATATCACTGACAAAGTAATGTTTAAAAAATCAGTTACTATGTTTATAGGTGTTGATTTCATTCAAAGCACGTTGGCATTGTTAACACTTAGTATACTGTCCTAATTTGAAGAATTATTCTCAAAAAGGGCTGAAAATATTCCAATTTGCAATACCAAGTAGGTTCAAAAGAAAAGAAGGTTATCATTTTCTTTTTAATGAGTGGTGCAGCTGACCCTTCATTCAAGGTCGGACTATGTAAATATTAAAGTGACTCATGAGGCATGAATATTCACTTGACACATAGATATACACACATCAATCTTTGTTTTCATATAAGTTACTGGTATGGCAGAGATGCCTCATTAAATAGAATTTTTGTGTTTGAAATCTGTTACTAATTTATCAAAGCACCTGTCTGCATTTGCAATACATATGGCATTCGATCCAGAATGCCACCTGGGTATCTGCTTTCTCTATAGGCTTTGACACTTTGAAATACATACCCAGGGTCTGTCCCTCTTGAAATTAGGTTTCTAACTTGAAAACGGTGTTATTCATGTCCAAAAGGCCTTCCTGCAGAGTTGAGGACTCATGGGCAGGGAATGAGCACTAACTCTTGTTCCTGCCTCGCTGCTACCTGGTTCCAGCCTCTGTCTTCTGTGGCCTGAATTGCTGCAAGAGTGCTGATGGGTCTGTCCAATGCTAGCCTTGCCTCTTTCAAATATGTTTTCCACATTCAGTCAAAGCTGACCATGTCCGTCTCTTGCCTCAAACTATTTAAAAGTCCTCAGGATAAAGTTCAAAATTATTAACATGACTGAGGAGTCCCTGGTGCTCTGTGCTGTTGCTTCTCTGCCTTGTGATCTCTGCTCCAGCTACATCAAGACGCTCTCAGTGCCAGAATGTGGTCTGTGTATTCTTGCCTCTCTCAGTGCCAGAATGTGGTCTGTGTATTATTGCCTCCAGCTCTATGCATATTCTATGCCTTCCACTCAAACTGTTAGCTCTCCTCTCTCAACCTCCCCTTAGGCAACTTTTCTCCAGAGCTCATGATTTGTCCCTATGTGATGCCATAGATCAGCTACTCAGATGTGAGATTTGCCATACTGCATCATAATTGCTGGCTTATTTCTTTGTGTCACCCATAGATTTCCTTAGAAACTCTTTGAGTGTGAGGATTACACATAATCAGCTGTTTATCTCTAGCAGAATACCTGGCACTTAATAGATGTTAATAAATATTGATAATGAATAAATACAATAAATTAGGGTTAGTTGTGCCACAAGTCATGTGCTTATGAGATGTATTTATTCATTTAATTTCAAACAAGAATGTAATTCAAAAGCTGGAAATATGCTCTACTCAATAAATGAGTAATATAAAAATTTAAATCACTCTATGTTGAAATATATAAATTTTTATCCTCTTTATGAATATTTTTAATTTATTTTAATTTGAAATCCTGTTACTCAATTTTACCAACAGGAAAATATTCTTTTCTTCTCTCTATGTAAGGAAAGCAAGTATGAAAAAATTAGCCTTATTCTTAGTCTTTGTTGATCACTCCCTATATAACTCATTTGACTACCCTACATAAATCACTTTACTTACCGTTATGGTTACCTACTGCTGCACCATAAATTACCCCAATTCAAGGGGAATGATAATCATTATGATCATCCTCATGGTTCTGGACATTGACACAGCTCAGCTAGTTGGTTGTTGCTCACCATCTGTCCTGTGGCTTTAGTCAGATGATGAGACAAGTTATT
Source organism: Myotis myotis (assembly GCF_014108235.1). Classification (NCBI taxonomy): domain Eukaryota; kingdom Metazoa; phylum Chordata; class Mammalia; order Chiroptera; family Vespertilionidae; genus Myotis; species Myotis myotis. The sequence goes on from NW_023416379.1 coordinate 50,994,413, forward strand.
TTAATGGCTTTCTCATTTCAGTGTCTGGTGATGGATGCTGGCCATCACCTGGGACTTCAGTGGGAACTAACAGTCAAATACCTGCATGTGGCTGCTCCACATGGACTGGGCTTCCTCACAGCATGGCGGCTCGGTTCCCATGCAGTCAGGAACCCAGCAGAAGCTGCATGTCTTTTCTAACCTAGTCTCACAAGTCATGCTATTTCATTTCCCCTACATTTTATCTTTTGGACATTTACAAGGCCATACATGTTTTAAAGGGAAGAGAAATGGATTCTACCTCTTGATGGGAGGAATGTCCAAAAACTTGTGGGTGTGTTTTAACTCCAACAAATTCATCTAACCACTTGTTTCCAAACATTCGTCTAAATGGCATACTCCTTCTTCATTTGTCCATCCCACGGCAATTCGGCTTCCTCTATTTTCAGTATGCCTCTGTGTTTTGCTTTATGTCTATGAGATGAGCTCAGTCTGTTGAGGAGTGTGTACACGAGCACTTACAATCACATGTCCATGTGGAGATGAGTATGCTTGTGCTGTATCTGAGAGTATGGCACCTGTGTAGTCACAGGTGTGATAACATGCAGATATCCCATTATGAACTCTTAATTGTCACCACAAACTTCCCTTTTCTTTTCCCTATTAAATCTACTGCTGTGCATAGAAAAGTTTTAAAATGTTTCTTTCTAATGAAAACATTTTCATAGGTGCGGCTTAACTTTTTCTGAATCAAAAGTAGTAGATTCTCTTTTAAAATATTCTGTTTGGGGTGATTAAAAGAGTTTTGAAAGTAGATAGCGGTGATGGTTGCACAACATTGCCAATGCAATTGATGCCACTGAACTCTACACTTAAAATTGTTTTAAATAGCAAATTTAAAAGAGAGAGGGGGAGGCAGAGAGACACACAGAGAAAGAGAAACAATAATTTTAAAAATTAGTAATATTATATACCAAAACCATTAAATTATACAGTTCAAATGGGTGAATTTTATGGTATGTGAATTATATCTCCACAAAGCCATTAAAGATGTTCAAGGGACAGACAGAAATACTTCCCTTTTCTTCCCACAATCCTAGAGTAAGGTGTTTAGAGTCATAGTACATTTAACATAAAAAAAAACAGGATTATATATTGTGCAACCAATAGATCTCTAAACAGTGATATGAGGCCTACCGGTTATATAATGTGTACTTTATCAGCTTGTTACTTCAAGGTTCATGCCAACTCTTAGTCTCTGGACATTTTTCCAGGTTTCTTGTGTTTTTGTTTGTCTTGTGGACAATTATCAGAGGCTCTTCATGCTTAAAAACTAGTGGCATTGTATCTATGCTCATACTAAGTGAGCATCATATATACACATATAGGACCATCCCTAAACTGACAAGAAACCTAATTCAGGCAGTGACTAATTATAGGTGACCTTATACAGAAATTCTTTTCAATTTTATATATAACCCTTCCCTCTGTTTTATTTATAATGACTCCCATCATTAAAATTCTTGGCTCATGAGTGAAAATGTGGGAGTGGAATCAGCATATGGAGAAATATATGTGGAACCAAAAGAAAAAATATAAAAACATCTGGGTGTGGAATTTGGTGTTATGTTTTGTTTTCATTTCAGGCTGGGTCAAAGAATAAAAAAAAAAAAAATAGTTCTATCCACCCTCCTACCTTCAGCAAGACTCATTCCAAATGAGCTCTGCCTATAGATCACACAATCACATTTCATAGTATCCTGTTCCGATCCTACTCTAGTCCATCCCAGCCCATCCTCTCCCCTCCCATCAGGGTCATCTGTCCTTAGTCTTTCCTTCAGCTAGACCTCTGCTTGTCAGTGGTTAGGGGAAATGCAATTGCTTTGACTAATCTAAACAGGCCTCTTCTGCTCCTATGCATATCTGTTAAGGCCACAATGTGTGAGACCCAAGTTTCAGAATCTAAATTGCACTATTATGAATAACATACAGCCCTAATTTGGGTCTCAAGAAAGTAAACAACTGAACCACAGCATATCATAGACTGAGTGTCTTACATGTAACGGAAATGTCTTTCTCACAGTGTGCCGGCACCAGTCCAAAGTCAAAGTGCCAGCAGATTCAGTGTCTGCTTAGGACCTGCTTCCTGGTTCAGAGTCTATCCTTTTTTAAAGTCATGGAGAAGGAAAGGGAGCTCTCTGTGGCCGTTTCTCTAAGGACACCAAGCCCACTCATGAGGACTCCACTCTTAGCCTAATCACATCCCAAAGGTCTGCCCTCAGAATACCATCACATTGGGGATTAGGTTTCAACATATGAATTTTTGTGGACATGTTTAGTTTATCCTAATAGTTAAGTGGGGGCTCCAAAAAAGCAGGCAGACTTTCTCAAAGTCTCAGTGATGTCATTACTAATAACCTGATGTCAGGGAACCTCAGAGCTGAGATAAATATCAGGTTTCTTATCATCAAAGTCGCAGTCAATAAGTATACCTTCAAATACATTCATACAGGTGATAATGATACCACTAATTTTCAATAGTATACTATATAGCAGGGGTCCTCAAACTTTTTAAACAGGGGGCCAGTTCACTGTCCCTCAGACCGTTGGAGGGCCGGACTATAGTTTAAAAATAAAACTATGAACAAATTCCTATGCACACTGCACATATCTTATTTTGAAGTAAAAATACAAAATGGGAACAAGTACAATATTTGTATTTGCATGTGGCCGGCGGGCCGTAGTTTTGAGGACACCTGCTATATAGCCTCTCAACCTGTATATTCTGCATTCACATATAAGGTAACAGAGCATTTTCCTTTCAGAACAACTGTATTTTACTGGCCTTTTTTTTGTAACTGAAAGGCATAAGAATGAATTCCAAAAATCTTCACTGATAGAAGAAACAAAACTACCAGAAATTCCACAAAATAAAACTCTCAGTGAAATGTAAAGGAAAACATTGTGAAGCCACTTGTCATAGGCCTACTTCTCAACCTCATCAGGCCTACTTCTTCTTTAATTACAAATATTTGACATTCTCTTCACTATCCTGAAATTAAATTCACAGATAATATAATCTACCAGTGCATATAATTTCAAAGAATCAATATAATGTTATGACAAGTAAAAGAGAAATAAGTGGAGCCCTTGCTGGTTTGGCTCAGTGGCTAGAGCATCTAGTCTCAGACTGATGGGTCACAGGTTCTATTCCAGTCAAAGGCACATACCTGGGTTGCAGGCTAAATCCTAGCCCCGGTTGGTCACGTGTGAGAGACAAACAGTCGATGTGTCTCTCCCATGTTGATGTTTTTCTCTCTATTTCCCTCCCCCTCCTTTTCATCTCTCTGAAAATCAAAGGGAATATATATATATATATATATATATATATATATATATATATATATTTGGGTGATGATTAACGCCCCCCCAAAAAAAAAGAAAGAAAGAAGTGGGAGGTAATTTTTCAAAAAGTGATGTAAAGTTTACATATAAATACTTGAGCACAATTACACTAGAATGATGCAAAATGAAGTGGTTATATATTTACACCCACTGGAAATACCCTAAATTAAAGTGCCACAAAGGCTTACCAATTTAGATGTGTTTTATTGGCTACACAAATTCCACTATGACAAGTATTGGTAAGGTGATTTTCTGTTGTATGTTAAACAATCATTTTAAAGTTCTAAACAAAATAAAGTGCAATCTTCCCTAGAGTTAAATAATATTTGCATTTCAGGTAATTCAGTATATACTATGATTATGCAAGAAAAATCATTTTGTGTGTATATGTATAAAAGAGTTACGTTCTTAACTCAGAAAATTTGAGTGGGTTTGTGACTCCCAAAAATATCTGATGGGATATATTAAAAGCCTTCAAAAATCAAAACAATTTTTGATGTGAAATGTTTCCTGTGCAATGATAAGAAGCTAGCAACCCAGGTAACTCTTCTTCAATGGTTGTCTTTCCTCCAAACTTGTGACAAGCAAACATTTCTTCGTTAAACTTCCAAAACATACTTTGGACTGAGGTAGTACCACCCATCATGAGAACCATGTTCTAGGTTTTCCAGAGGGGTTAGTGCTCCTATACTTGAAGCCGTGCCCTGCCGCGCCCCGCCCTGGGCTCTCAGAGGGCAGGGATTCTGCACTCTGCTGATGGGCAGTGGTCTTACTCTTGGGTTTGGGTTCTCCACAGCACGATCATATGCACCTGTTACTTGGTTCATCTGGTATTTACTGAAGGTGAGTCAGTAGCCCTTCAGTGAATTTTTATAAACACTATATTAAATAATTGAACCTAGCATCCTGGTGACCAATACTGGCCAGAGGTTTCTGCTCAGACACACACAACTCCAGGAATAGTACCCTCAACCTATTTCATTTTTCTGAAGTCAACCCGGAAGGGACTTGGATGCTCCAAACAAAATGTCACAATAACTTATTATATTTGGTTTGTCCCAGGTATTTATTCCCTCCCTAACCAACATCTAAAAATAAAAAGTTGATGTAGCCTGCCCAGGGTAGCTCAATCGTTGAGTTGACCTATGAACCAGAAGGTCATGGTTCCATTCCTGGTCAGGATATACGCCTGGGTTGTGGGCTTGATCCCCAGTAGGAGGCATGCAGGAGACAGCCAATCCATGATTCTTTCTCATCATTAATGTTTTTATCTCTCTCCCCCTCTCCCTTTCTCTCTGAAATCAATTATATATATATATATATTGGCTAGTCTAATTCTAATTTACCTAAGTCTAAGGGGTGAGGCCACAACATTAGTAACAAAGAAACAGAATTTCCGGAGGATGAGGCCCAGAAATCAGGATTTTAAAAAGATTCCCAGGTGATTCTAATGTGCAGCCAAGGTTGAGAACCACTGGTCAAAGGCAACATTCCCCTTGGAAGAAAACCCTGGTCATAATGATTTAAGAAGAGGAGAGGAACAGTGAACCACCTACAACTGCTCTTAAGACTATCAGGAGGCATATTCAAGACAATATGATTTACCAGACTCTTTCTAGAATAGCTGTTTGGTCACAAAACTTTTGCTGTGTATTTTAGGTGAAATAATTTTTTGCAACTATGACAGGAAATAAACAACACATTATTCTTTGAACTATCATTTTCCCCTGTGTTCCTTTTCTTCTGCTTTGGGAAGAAATTGCTACTCCCCCCCTTCACCACCAACCCTGCGCGCACACACACACACACACACACACACACACACACACACACACACTCGCATATATACCTTTGTGGGTAACAATAAATACAGACAAGTCAAAAAAAAAAAAAAACATGTCACACCACACACTGCCTTTGCTCTGTGACTTGAGTATGTAAACATTTGTCGGTTTGTACTTTCTGCCTGCTGACATGAGCAAGTATATTTCTTAATCTATTTCACACCATTATTGCCCAAAGAGAGAGATCACTCAGCTCCTCCTCAATTTTCCTAGAGAGGCCTATGCTTTTCTAGATGGAGCTTAGAAAGAAAAGCAGCAGGAAAGCCAAGTTCAGTTAATGAAAACACAGCCCGGAGCTCAGAGCTTCACACATTGGTGGGGCTCCTGCAGCTCTGCCTCTCCTGCTATCCAGGGGTATGACACCTCCCCACCAAGGCTGTAGCTCAAGTTCACCACATTAACAAATGAGACATTCTCATTACCTGCATGCCACTCAACTGAGATACCAGGGGATGCAAAATAAAAGGATTTCAGTCTCCTTTTCTTAAAAAGAGAAAGCTAGAGCAATCCATTCAGGAAATTAATCCTTCCTAAACTGCTTGCCGCCCCCCCCCCCCCCCCCCGCCGGAAGTATAGAAATGATGATAGCAACAATAATTAAAATCATTACTTATAAAAGACCTAGTATGTGCCACATACAATAAGTTATTTATATATGTTAATTTTATTTCTTACCTCAACTCTGAATGTCAGGTACAATTGAACAAGAAGACTATTTTGGATAGACAGGGTCTTCACTGCCTACAAATGACATCCTACTTTTAACAAATAAGAATTTTAGTATACCTGGACAGCAATCTTAGCCTGATATGACCTGCTAGCATATTTTAAATTTTGTGTATGAGTTTTAGAGCCACAGTCCACTTATGCTCAATTGCTTTGAATGAATTGAATGTAAAAATCTTGATATAACGTCTCAACATTTTGATTTAGATGATTAGATAATCCATTGGAGGAAAATTCTTGGGAGATATCTATTTACATCATCTAAATAGAATACTAAACAATATAATAACTGTTTCATTTCTTTTTAAAAAAATCCACTTTACTGGACTTTTAATTGTGAAGAATAATGTGGTGGCTTAGCCTAAGAATTTCACTTGCAAATATTTTCTTTTGAAATTAAAGTTCCCTTCAGTATGATATTTAAAGTGTTTTTATCTATGCTTTTTAAATATATTTTACCCTTTTGAAATTGTAATGATAATAAATATAAAAATGCAGCTTACATTACAAAAAAATTTTGAAACTGAAATCATGGGTATAATATCAATGACACTAATAACATAGAAACCATAATAAAGGAATGAAAACTATAAGGAGAGCTGAATTAAAAATGTATTTTCTAGTCTCATTTATCATTCAAATATTTGAGCGTAAGGTATTTTATAATTTTGATGTGTCATATCTATTAGAGTTGTCATTTAAGCAATCTGTAGCTGATATGTGTGAACCATGAATTCTTTCTCTTACTAAAAAGTTTTGTAAACTTTAAGCTAAGTCTAAAAGCATTGCAGAAATAATACTTCTTTAGATTGCATTTTCCAGAGTTCAAAGTAGGGAATGTTTTTCCTTTAGAAGCATTTCCCAGGTAATTATGGTAGAGGGATTTTGCCCATCAGTTTTGCCCTAGTTCATATAGCACAGATGGAGGGATGGGGAATAAGAAATCTCCCGTTAAAGTTTCCATCTCAGTGCTATCATTTGTTATAGCAATTTCTGAAATTTATTAGAGCCTAAGTAACTGATTATATGGACAGGGTCTTTAATGCTGAAAAGTGTATTACTAATTTGAAATCAAATTACTAGTTTGTATTACTAGTTTGTCTTATCCTGGAAACCTTAAGAGCCAGAGACTTACTAGAAGTCTTGTGTGCAAGTAGCTTCATGATATACCAGGCAGCAGGACAGGGGGAGTGGAGAGGAAGCAAAACATAGGAAGGGAAAGCCAGTCAGGAACTCATATCACATTGACCACTGCAACAGGTCACTCATGCATACCCTCATCTGAACCTTCTGAGAGCCTTAAGAAATGCAATTGACACAGGAGACAAAAAAGGAACCATCACTAGGGGCTTCGGTCCCCATTGATCAAGATGCCGTCATGGACATCAGCACCCTCATACTTCCCAGTAGTTTATGTGTAAATACCCATTGTTTTTGTTTGCTTGTTTGTTGTTTGTTTTTCTGGACCGCACAAGCCTACAGTGATATCCTCTCAGGTTGCACCTATAAGAGCCTGGTTGGACCCTGTACATAACTAATCTCCACTCCAATGGTTGAAGTTGGAGCTAAGAGGATTTGAAGTGAAAAGAAGAGTCCAAAACTGTTTTTAAATGACTCGATTTCTTTCCTATCTTTAACCAGGAGCCTACTGAATCAAAAATATCAATTGCAAAAAAAGATGACAATGTTCTAACATTTGTGTCATAGTAATTGCATCATTAGTGTATAAAGATGTGGCAGTCAATCCCAATTGGGTCTAAAGGTAGATTATCGGTATCATACGACTCATATAATAACACTAGAGGCCCAGTGCAAGAAATTCATGCATGAGGGGTGCCCTCAGCCCAGCCTGCACCCTCTCCAATCTGGGACCCCTCGAGGGATGTCTGACTGTCAGTTTAGGCCTGATCCCAGACCCTGTGGGATCGGTCCTAAACCGGCAGTCAGACATCCCTCTCATAATCCGGGACCACTGGCTCCTAACTGCTCACCTGCCTGCCTGCCTGATCACCCCTAACTGCCCCCCCCTGATGTCCAGGTCATCCCCAACTGCCCCTCCTGCCAGCCTGGCCACCCCTCATTGCCCCAAACTGCTGGCCTGGTCACCCCAAATTGCCCCCACCTGCCAGCTTGGTCTCCCCACACAGGCTGCTGCTCAGTCCTTTGGTTGCCTCTCACTAATCCCCTTGCTGGCCTGGTCTCCCCATGCAGCCAGCTGTTCAGTCATTTGGTTGTCCCTCACTAACCCCCCTGCCAGCCTGGTCACCCCACGCAGCCTGTTTGGTCATCCATTCGGTTGTTTCGGTTGCAACGGTCGCTTAGGCTTTTATATAGATAGATAATTGGATATGATATAAAAGAGAAGCCTGTGCACTAAAGCATGATAGCTGAAACATAGCACAATGCCCTCAGAGTAATATCTCTTCTACATATTTCATACTTTACATACATTATTTAGCTTATATTTTGTTTAAAATAAAAAGTCAATTAAATCCAGTTTTATTATTAAGTAACTTTTTTTCTCCTCTGGTTTGTTGTTGTTGCTGTTTTCAATTAAGTGAAAGAGCAAGAGAGAAAAAAGGAAACTGTGCAGATGAAGGGGCAGAGAGAGAATTTGCAAGTTTTTGCTTCGGATTTCTGTTCTTGAAAAAAGTGTTAACTATGAAACAGCCCCATGAAACACGTTGCAGTCCATTCAGTTTCTTTTGGAAAATAGTAGTTGGATTGAAATGAACACTTTAGAAGAAATTTCATTTCTTGGCATTTAAAATCAATATTTTTCTCACTGTCATGAATATTTTTTGGAGAAGCCTTGGCAGTTATTTTGTTCATTGTAATTGTGGCTCTACTGTAGGTGAAGATGGAACACCTTTCTCTCGTTATTAAGAGCTTAGTAGCCCTGAGCTAAAGGCTGTGATTCTTCATGTCACCACCGAGGTGGCAAATAAGAATTCTCATCTGGTTTCTAGTAACCTCATTTGTCAAGAAGACTGTATTCCAAGTGTATATAGATTTAAGGCAAACAAAAACCAGATAGCCAAATGCCTCTTTGGTCATAAATTGCATTCATCAATTAGAGAAAAGTAAAACTAATGGGATATTAATTTTGTAGACTACTAGCCTATTTAAATTTTATTTTAAAAAGATGTGTGAAGTTCATTTAATTTTAAAATTGGTTCTCCATTAGTAATAGTTTCAATGTGCTTCTAACGTAAAAAAAAAAAAAGGACCTATATGAGCCACATCCCAAACTAGAGAGATATTAAATTCCCTAAACTTCACTGTGAATGTGAAAGTAAAAATATGTTAGCAGAATGTTCTGCATGGCAGTTTAAAAAGATGGTTTTTTTTTAAGTAAAATCTTTGAAATTATTCTCAAGTCTTTTTTATGCTTTCAATGTTAGCCTGAATTGATCAAGAGTTATAAAAAAGTGATGCTCTGAGAAACTTTAAACCTGTCTCAATCTTGAAATGACAAGCCTTTCAAGTCAAATGACTAAAAGCCGCAGAGGGGCAGAAGTATATGTACGCACTGGTCCCTCAGTGCCTCAAATAAACTTAAGGCTTCTTACTAATGCAGCCCAGTATTACTGACTTGTGTAGATTCATAAACCCTTTCTGAGTTTAGATCATTTTTAGTTTTTCCCTTTATCTTGCCTACCACCTGAAAAATGCTGAGTTTCAGTTTCACATTTAATGTTTGATACAATTAAAAATTCAGCAAAAGCATGCAAGAGCTGGTAATGATGCAGTAAAGCAAGTTAACATAGGTTATCATGACAACTCTCACTTCATGTCCTCCTTTCATTTCCATTCATTGAGATAGTAGATGCTACTCTTTTGAAGATCATAAATATTCATAGACAAGCCATCATAAACATCATGGTTATGTCATTTCAACCTACAGAGGTTTCATATTTTCTTCAGAACCTATCAGGTTTACCTTAACTTTCTATTTATATCCAATTGATTTTTCCAATTCCTCATCAACATTTTAAAATTTTTTCATCAACCAGTTAATCTAAATCAGTGGTTCTCAACCTGTGGGTCGCGACCTCTTTGGGGGTCGAACGACCCTTTCACATGGTTCCCTAAGACCATTGGAAAACACATATATAATTACTTATTGTTTTTGTGATTAATCACTATGCTTTAATTATGTTCAATTTGTAACAATGAAAATACATCCTGCATATCAGATATTTACATTATGATTCATAACAGTAGCAAAATTACAGTTATGAAGTAGCAACGAAAATAATTTTATGGTTGGGGGTCACCACGACATGAGGAACTGTATTAAAGGGTCGTGGCATTAGGAAGGTTGAGAACCACTTATCTAAATGATTCTTCAAAACTGAGTAGAGTTGCATGACAATATACAATGGGAAAACCAGTGGGAAAAACTAATCAAAATGTTATAATTTCTCTAGTATATCTTTCACTATCTGTCATAAACATCATGTTTTATTGCTCACATATCTGATGAAATTTTCAATTTTTTTCTCTAATACCATTTTTGAATAGATAAAAATCTTTACTACTAATAAAAGCTTATATTATTTTTCAACTATTATTATTACATTTATATAGAATACAAAGTCTAGAACCAAGAAAACTAGAATTTATAGCTCAATATCTATTGTGAATTGCAAAACATATTTAAATCTAATTTTAAACCTAGATTTGAATTTTGCTGTCATGGAAAGTATTTCTCTGGTCCATTCTCAAACTTCAGTAGAAAAGCACCTGGACATTGCTTCTGGGTGAGGCCCAAGAACCACCATTACTAGCCACCTGTAGACTTAAATAACATTTGAAAGAATTATTTTGATTATATTTATATTGCACTTATCTCCTTTGAATAATTTTTCTTTCTTCCAGTTTTACTGAGGAATAATTGACAATTGTTTATATTTAAATTGTAGAACGTGATGATTTACTATACATACAGATTTTGAAATGATTACTAAGATGAAGTTAATTAACTCATCCATCACCTCACAGAGTTAACTCTTGTGTAGTAAGAATGCTTAAGATCTACTCTCAGCCAATTTCAAGTATGCAGTACCATCCTATCTAATAAAAGAAAACATGGTAATTAGCCGTACGTCTGCTACCCTTCCCATTGGCTAATCAGGGCAATATGCAAATTAACTGCCAGCCAAGATGATGGCCAGCAGCCAGGCAGCTTGAAGCGAGCATGAGGCTTGCTTGCTTCAGTGACGGAGGACTCCAACGTTCCCCGCCTGCCGCTGCCGGCCTCCTAGCTTGAAGTTTGAATCATTGTTACAAATATAGAAGCTAAACAAAACCCCAGAAACCTGTTTTCAGCCCGCCGGGATCTCAGAGCTGGAGTTGAAACAGTGTTTCGATTATAGAACCCAAACAAACCATTACCTGCTTTCAGCAGCAGAGGCCTAAGAGCTGGAGCCAAGCCTCAGACCTATAGCTGGCCCAGAATAAAAAAAAAAAGAATGAAAAAGAAAAAAAGGAGCGGTTGGGAGCTTCAGTCACCCGCCAGCCTGAAAACAGCCCTCAGCACCTCACCCAGACTGGCCAGGCACCACAGTGGGGACCCCCACCCTGAAGGATGTGTGACCAGCTGCAAACAGCCATCATCCCCTCATCCAGGCTGGCCAGGCACCCCAGTGGGGACCTCCACCCTGATCCAGGGCACCCTTCAGGGCAAACCAGCGATCCCCCACCCGTGCACCAGGCCTCTATCCTATATAGTATAAAGGTAATATGCCTCCCAGCACTGGGATCAGCGGAGCCGCGAGGCCTCCCTGCACCGGGATCAGCGTGACAGGGGACAGTGCCCAAACCCCCTGATCGCCCTGCAGCTCTGTGTGTGACAGGGAGCGGGGCCACAACCTCCCAACAGCCCTGCTCTGTTCTTGACAGGGGAAGGCACCACAACCCCCTGATCAGCCCTGCTCTGTGCCTGATGGGGGGAGCTCCCCAACCCCCTGATCACCCTGCGGCTCTGTGTATGACAGGCTGTGGTGCCCCTGCTCTGTGTGTGATGGGGTAGAGCCATAACTTCCCCATCGGCCCTGCCCTGAGTGTAACAGTGGCAGTGCCCCAATCCCCTGATTGGCCCTGCTCTGTGGGTGACAGGGGGCGGTGTGCCAACTCCCCTATTGGCCCCACTCTGTGAGTGACAGGGGGGAGCTTCTCAACCCCCTGATCAGCTCTGCTCTGTGAGTGACAGGGGAGCACCCAACCCCCTGATGGGCCCTGCTCTGTGCGTGACAGGGTACGGAGCCCCAACCTCCTGATCCGCCCTGCTCTGTGCATGACAGGGGGTGGCGCCCCAACTCCCCAATCGGCCTTGCTCTGAGCCCGACCAGGGGCTGCACCTAGGGATTGGGCCTGCCCTCTGCCACCTGGGAGCAGGCCTAAGCCAGCAGGTTGTTATCTCCCGAGGGGTCCCAGACTGGGAGAGGGCACAGGCCTGGCTGAGGGACCTCCCCTCTCCCCTGAGTGCACAAATTTTTGTGCACCGGGCCTCTAGTCTAATCTAATAAAAGACAAATAGGGTAATTAACCGTACCTCCAACACACTTCCCATTCGCTAATCAGGGTGATATGCAAATTAACTGCCAACCAAGATGGCCGTTAACCATCAACGGAGATGGCGGTTAATTTGCATATGTAGGCAAAGCAATGGAGCGAACCGGCTGGCCCGGGACAGGAGCAGAGAGTGAAGGCAGGGGAGACGAGCAAAGAGGGGGGTCCACGCACTGCAGGGCCGGGGTCTTCTTAGCTAAGTGTCCCGCCCGCAACGCCCCCCCCAGAAGCCTCAGCAGCGTGTCTTGCCTTGAGGCCCGGGAAACGCCCATCAGCAGGTCTGAGCTGCAAAGCAAAGCCCACTCCAAGAAGCCCCAGCAGCAGGTCTTGCCTTGAGGCCCAGAACCCCCCATCAGCAGGTCTGGGCTGCAAGGCAAGGCCCACTCCCAGAAGCCCCAGCAGCGGGTCTTGCCTTGAGGCCTGGGAATTGCCCATCAGTGGGTCCAGGCTGCCAGGCAAGCTCCACCCCCAGAAGCCCCGGCTACTTTAAAAGTAGAAGGATCTCCTTTTGAACCGATCTGTTTAGATTCAGGATTAGTAAAACAGTATGGAACTAATGAAATACAGTGATAGGAATTAGGAAGTGAGACACTGATGGTTCTGGGCATGTGAAGGGTGAGGGACAGAAGGGTACACAAGGTCTTCCCTTCAGTTCTGCTGGAGAGATGAGCTCTGAGGGCCGGAGCTGCTCCATGCCCAGAGGAGGTGGGTGTGGTCAGTGGCTCTGTTTCAGAACTTCTTGCCAAGCAGAGACCTTACCCTACCCACAGGAACCTTTTTACTTCAGAAAACAGAAACAGCCAGTTCCCAATGGGCATGGGAAAACCAGTGTCCCCTCCTGTGCACTGGCGTCTTGATGGGGTGATGGGGGAGGTGGGCAAGGGGAGCAGTGCAGAGTTGTTAGGCAGCTGGAGTGGGAGTGGAAAGGCCATGAAATGTCCACAGTCCTGGCTGTGCCCACAGCCTGGGCTGCTCCTCCAGGCCCTGGCTGAGGGATTAGGGCTGATTCTCTCAGGAAGGGACTATTCCATGGGTGAAAGATTTACAGGCTCAGGGTGGGCCATGTGTTAGTTTGGGGCAAATCCCTCAGCATTCCTGCTGCCAAGCCCTCAAAGGAATGAGGCAGAGGCACCCCTCACCCACAAGACCCCTTCGTGGACATTTTAGCATCTACCTGATTTTTAATCCGTTCAGGGAGACTTTCTATCCTGCAGTCCCATCCCACCCCACTGTTGCTGCTTGTCTGCTAGCTGGGTTGAACATCAAGGGAAGGGGGGTTAATATTTACTGAAAGACTACTGATCCTACCGGGAAACCAACCTATTTACTGTACTGTTGTAAATATCATACCCTTTATATCCTGTATATTGGCTTCTTTTAAATAAATTGAAATATCTTAGAAAAAAAGAAGAAAAAATAAAGGCAAGGCAGGGCGGGACCCAGAAGACCCAGAAGCCAACTGATATGGTAGTAACTCTATCAGTAAGCACTCTGAAAGTCAGTGGCATAAATGCACCAATTAATCAAAAACAAAACCCACTTTAAATATAAAGACACATATAGATTAAAAGTAAATGAATTAAGCTGCAGCCTGTTTTGCTCAGTGGATAGAGCATTAGCCAGTGGACTGAAGGGTCCCAGGTTCGATTCCGCTCAAGTTGCATGTACCTCAGTTGCTGGCTTGACAAAGCATATGCAGGAGGCAACCAATCAATGTGTCTCTCCCTTTCCCTTCACTCTCTCTAAAATTCAATGGAAAAATACTCTTGGGTGAAGATTAACAAAAACAAAGTAAATGGAATAAGTAACATTAAAGAGATCATAAGAAAAATATATTCCAAATTCTGTTAGCTGTATAATGTTTATGTTTAAATTATTAACACCTAAGAAATTGGGTGAAGGGTACATATAATATGCTGTAATATTTTATAGCTTTTTAGATGTATGAGATTATTTCAAATTAAAAATTAATAGAATATTAATTGAAATGTATCTGCATTACATGAAAAATCTCCTAATTGCTTTTAGCATAATTTATTAAATTGTGCTAAAATTTACAAGGGTTCAATTAAAAAAATATCTTAATTCTAAATGATATAATAGAAAATATATAATAGTGCAGTTATAAGCACTTATCTGAAAATACAGATTTAAAGAAGTGAATTTAAAGAAGGGATTAGACAAAGAAAATATATGCACAACCCATGGACACAGACAACAGTATGGTGCTGGCCAGAGAGAAGTGGGGGGCAAGAGCTGGGTAGAGGGGGCAAAAGGGGGGAAATAGGGACATCCTCTACCCTATCTAATAAAAGAGAAACATGGTAATTGGCATACGACCGCTACCCTTCCCATTGGCTAATCAGGGCGATATGCAAATTAACTGCCAGCCAAGATGGCGGCCGGCAGCCAGGCAGCTTAAACTGAACATGAGGCTTGCTTGCTTCAGTGACGGAGGATTGCAACGTTCCCGGCCTGCCTTGCCGGCCACTGAGCTTGCAGTTTAAGAAACATTGTAACAAATATAGAAGCTAAACAAAACCCCAGAAACCAGCTTTCAGCGAGCTAGGATCTCAGAGCTGGAGTTGATACAGAGTTTTGATTATAGAACCCAAACAAACCAGATACCTACTTTCAGCAGCTGAGGCCTCAGAGCTGGAGCCAAGCCTCAGAGCTAAAGCTGGCCCAGAATAAAAAAAAAAGAAAAAGAAAAAAAGGAGCGGTTGGGAGCTTTAGTCCCAGCCTGAAAACAGCCCTCAGCCCCTCATCCAGACTGACCAGGCACCCCAGTGGGGACCCCCACCCTGAAGGGTGTGTGACCAGCTGCAAACAGCCATCTTCCCTTCATCCAGGCTGGCCAGGCACCCCAGTGTGAACCCCCACCCTGATCCAGGACACCCTTCAGGGCAAACCAGCCAGCCCCCATCCATGCACCAGGCCTCTATTCTATATAGTAAAAGGGTAATATGCCTCCCAGCACTGGGATCAGCATGACAGGGGGCAGCGCCCAAACCCCCTGATCACCCTGTGGCTCTGTGTGTGACAGGGGATGGGGCCACAACCTCCCTATCAGCCCTGCTCTGTTCGTGACAGGGGAAGGCGCCCCAACCTCCTGATTGGCCCTGCTCTGTGTGTGACAGGGTAGAGCCATAACCTCCCCATTGGCCCTGCCCTGAGTGTGACAGTGGTAGCGCCCCAACCCCCTGATCGGCCCTGCTCTGTGTGTGACAGGGGGCGGTGCGCCAACTCCCCTATTGGCCCTACTCTCTGAGTGACAGGGGGGAGCTCCTCAGCCCCGTGATGGGCCCTGCTCTGTGCGTGACAGGGGGGAGCTCCCCAACCCCCTGATGTTCCCTGCTCTGTGAGTGACAGGGGTCAGAGCCCCAACCCCCTGATTGGCCCTGCTCTGTTCGTGACAGGGGGTGGCACTGCAACCTCCCCATCGACCCTGCTTTGAGTGTGACAGGGGGCGGTGCCCCAACCCCCCAATCGGCCCTACCCTGAGCGTGACTGAGGGTGGCATAACAACCTCCCAATCTGCCCTGCTCTGTGCATGACAGGGGGCGGAGCCCCAACTCCCCAATTGGCCCTGCTCTGAGCCTGACCAGGGGCTGCACCTAGGGATTGGGCCTGCCCTCTGCCACCTGGGAGCAGGCCTAAGCCAGCAGGTCGTTATCTCCCGAGGGGTCCCAGACTGCGAGAGGACACAGGCCAGGCTGAGGGCCCCCCCTTTCCCCCCCCGAGTGCACAAATTTTTGTGCACCGGGCCTCTAGTAATAATAATAAAAGGCTAATATGCACAGTACTAAACAGCAGAATGACCACTTGCTATTATGTGCACTGGCCACCAGGGGGCAGATGCTCAATACGGGAGCTGCCCACTGGTGGTCAGTGCACTTCCATATGGGGAGTGCCACTCAGCCAGAAGCTGGTTCATGGCTGGCCAGCGCAGAGGTGGTGGCAGGAGCCTCTCCCACCTCCGTGGCAGCACTAAGAATGTCCAACTAATGGTTTAGACCTGATCCCTTGGGGGCCTAAGCTTTAGTCGGACATCCCCCGAGGGCTCCCTGGCTGCCAAAAGGATGTCTGACTTCAAACTTAGTCCTGATCCCCCGGGGAGTGGACCTAAGTCAACAGGTGGACATCCCCCAAGGGGTCCTGGACTGCAAATGGGCACAGGCCAGGCTGAGGGACCCCCCCTCCCCGCCCCGAGTGCACAAATTTTTGTGCACCAGGCCTCTAGTATAATTACAATAACCATGTACAGCATGAACGTCCCTCATTCCATCAGGAAGCCTCAACTCCCAACTTTTCATTGCTGCTGGTCCCTAATAACTATCATTCTGCTCTGTTTCTATAAGTTTTTTGTGTTTTTTTTTTACATTGTCTATATACAGTATACCAAATTTTCTTCATTCATTCATTCATTCATTCATTTATTCCTCAATGGAAACTTAAGTTGTTTTCATATGTTAGTTATTATAAATGATGTTGCAATAAACATGGAAGTGCAGCTATCTCTTTCAGATATGGATCCTAATATCCCTTTTATTAATCTATATAATAAAAGCCTAAGTGACCATTACAGCAGAATGACCAGAATGACAAATTGCTATGACATGCACTGACCACCAGGGGGAAGATGTTCAACACGGGAGCTGTGCCCTGGTAGTCAGTGCACCCCCACAGGGGGAGTGGTCACTCAGCTAAAAGCCGGGCTCATGGCTAGCCAGTGCAGCTGTGGTGGCAGGAGCCTCTCCCGCCCCTGCAGAAGTGCTAAGGAGCAGCAAGCCAAGCAGTAAAGAGCGAGCATGCAGGTGGTAAGGAGTGAGGGATCCCAGATTGTGAGAGGGACGTCCAACTACCAGCTTAGGCCCAATCCCTTTGTAAAAATTCATCAAGCTGTAAATGAATGATTTGTGCATTTAACAATATCTTTTAAATATAACTTTGAAAAATACTTAACCTATTCCCTCTTGCCTTCTACTCTTGGAATTCATGCTGGCACTTCCCATTAACCAAACCAGAATCAATGCAGTTGGTAGAAGTCCAGCCTGCTGAGCCAGGATTACCTCTGAAGTGGCCAAAAGAGAATAAACAGCTCAGGGGTGGTTCTAATATGCACCCTTGAGCCTTGTTTAGAACAATAAAAAGCTGAGGGAGTTGGGGGGTGGGGAGGAACAGGGAAAAACTAACTACCCATGGTGAAGCAAATCAATAAATTCCAACTGAAATAAGCATTGGATGGTATGTTATATACCACTGCAAATTAGAGCTGTATGAATCAGGAAAAACTCATAAAAAATAATAAACACAGGATCTTCACAGAGAAAATAAAATGTGACTTAAATTTTAGTAAATTTTGAAATAATATGACTTGTTTATTGTTTGGCAGTGCATTTATGCAGTAGCATAAAATTTTCAAATAGAGACTAGGTATCTGGGGACGTGTGGAGTGTGACAATAGAGGGCTTTAACTGTATTTGTAATGCATTATGCCTTAACCTACCTGAAAGGTACATAGATGTCCATTGAATCACTCCTTACAACTTTGTGAATATCTAAAATAGTTCATAATAAGAAACAGAATATATCACCACCAACACCAATAACCTTGGAATAATTCTGGACTCATGGCCTATCCATTCTCTATGGCATTACTCTAAGTGGAAACAAAACAGTTTAACCTATCGCATATAAAAATAATTCTCCTGACCCTGTCAATCAAGGAATACTAAGCAGGCCTCATTGATAAGGCACATCTTTTTTATTTTTTTTTTTATTTTTTTTATTTTTTTTTATTTCAGAGAGGAAGGGAGAGAGCATGAGAGATAGAAACATCAGTGATCAGAGAGAATCACTGACGGGCTGCCTCTTGCATGCCTTACACTGGGGATCCAGCCCACAACCAGGGCATGTGTCCTGATCCCTGAACTAGAATGGAACCATGACTTCCTGGTTCAAAGGTCAATGCTCAACCACTGAGCCACGCCTGCCAGGCCTTAAGGCACATTTTTTAGCAGTTCCCAGTTTTAAATGCTTGTTTTGTGAGCAACAGCTGTGGAAGTTACTTGGGGATAGCAGGGCAGTGTGTGGCTTTAGAACAGAGCAGAGCTGACTGGTCCACACAGAGATTTAGTCCTCAACTTTGATCTCATTAGCCTAATTCTCTCTTAAACTGAAACTGAACTCTCTTTAGTAAATGTGAATATCCTGCATGACATTTTCCATTGTGTGACGTTTATATTTATGTAGATATTAAAGATGTCTACCATCAAATGACTATTGTGATTTATTGCCCTTGAAAATTATGTAACCTATCTACTTTTCTTTTGAAGAGAATGGTTAGGTCTGCTTCTTTTCTAATTATTTAGAGTTTTTAAATCTACTTCCTTAGTTCATATTCTTATCCTTGAAATAATACCTAATAGAGCTGTCCTTTACTTGGCAAGCATAACAAAGGCTATGTGTTGTGTAGTCCCGGAGGCTTTCTGATGAGTGCTGCATAAGTTGAGGTCCATTTAACAAATATGATCTCATGCACTGTCAGCATATGTGTACTCACTATAATTAAAATGCAATAACAAGAATGCATGGCAAATGGGTTTTAAACCTCTACCGACATATGAAATAACTTCTCCTTTCCAGGGTCAATTGAACCACATTTCTCACTTATTTTGCCCTTTGTCTCCATATAGACCTATATACTAAGGGGAAAAAATTCCCTATCTCATTACAGAGCAACACTATAATAATTTAATTGCATTGCTCAAGCTAAGTACTTTTAAATACTACTATTTCTATGGCAATCCCCCTTTCATTTATTATAATGGAGAATATCTGCAGCCTTTTTATTCAAACTGCATCCATATTATCAAGTGCAAGCTAATTATGGCTAAACCAATCATAGCATGACAATTTTGAATTAACATTCTTAAATAATGAGAATTTCAAAAATGCTGCCACATTTTTTTCTCAACATGGAAAGAATCAGTTCAGTGTCTCATGATCATAAAATCTAAAGATAAAAATTAGAAGAATTCAGAATCTAGAAAAAAAGAAAGATTCAGGTTCAAAATATTTGGTCTCCAAATTTTAAAAATATAGCTGGGTTTTTGATATTTTTCTTCGATTAAGGTTGGCATTTGTTCAGCTAAAGCATTTGGATATAAGCATATTTTCTCCCCTCCTGTGCTGTTTACATGGCGTGTACAAATAGTTTCTCTTCCACAGACACTTACTGCAGCCAATCATTCCACTGAACATTGAATTTATTTAGATAACACTCTTCTTTTTAATAGTGGAAAGCACATTGACTTACATACATATATTTTTCTATACATTTTTTATTAAAATATTTGATATACTGGTAGACAGCTTAGGTTTAAATGACAAAAAAATCATTTTCCTTTTGCTTCTTTGAGAATTAACAAGACAGTTAAAAATGTTGTTGTTATTAGACACTACATATTATTTAGTTACACACGAGACTTTTTTAGAAAGAAAGAGAGGGAGGAAGGAAGGAAGGAAGGAAGGAAGGAAGGAAGGAAGGAAGGAAGGAAGGAAGGAAGGAAGGAAGGAAGGGAGGGAGGGAGGGAGGAAAGAAATTAATACATTCGACCTAATTGAGATCAACACATTAGATATCATTAATAGTTTTATAAGAATAGTTTTAAGAAAAAGGATAAATAGCTCTTCTTCACCCTCTTTCCTGCTCTCCGGCGGCCGCAGCATGAAGGTCGAGCTGTGCAGCTTCAGTGGGTACAAGATCTACCCCGGACACGGGCGGCGCTATGCCAGGAACGACGGGAAGGTTTTCCAGTTTCTTAATGCAAAAAGGGAGTCGGCATTCCTGTCCAAGAGGAACCCTCAGCAGATAAACTGGACCGTGCTCTACAGGAGGAAGCACAAAAAGGGACAGTCGGAAGAAATCCAAAAGAAAAGAACCCGCCGTACAGTCAAATTCCAGAGGGCCATCACTGGTGCATCTCTTGCTGATATAATGGCCAAGAGGAACCAGAAGCCTGAAGTTAGGAAAGCTCAGCGAGAACAAGCTATCAGGGCTGCCAAGGAAGCAAAAAAGGCTAAGCAAGCATCCAAAAAGACAGCAATGGCTGCTGCTAAGGCTCCCACAAAGGCAGCACCTAAGCAAAAGATTGTGAAGCCTGTGAAGGTTTCTGCTCCCCGTGTTGGTGGAAAACGCTAAGTTGGCAGATGAGATTCTTAAATAAAGACCTGACTATAACTAAAAAAAAAAAAAAAAAAAAAAAAAAAAATAGGATAAATAAAATTATATTTACTTATTCTTTTTCCATGTCAATTATTTATTCTACATCAGCTGCTACTATATTTTACATTAAGAATTTTAAAGAGTCTGGTATTTTTTTATACCTAGTAGGAATACAATAAGCGGTTGATGAATTAAATTAAAAGGTAATGAAGTTTTAAAAGTTTTTAAGTTTATTAGAAAAGAAATGATTAGGAACAGGAAACAGCTTCACCAACTTGCTAAGCTTTTGTCATATAATTATTTCTTTTTGCTTTATAACTTAAGTTCTTAGAAAGTAAAATAAGTTATTTAATTGGAAATGTTAATGAAGACAGTGAAGTAAAATGAAGTTAATTGACAATATTTCATGTGATTTTGTCATTTGTCATGCACTCCTATTTAATTGTGTCTTTTGCTATTTACCAATGAAATTCAGGTGGCTTTATTTTAAGGTTATAGGGTGCAGGTAAGGTGTCTTATTTGTTTATGTAAGCACCACACTGGCCAGTATTACATCCTGTATATAGTAGTAGTATCTTATTGTAAATCATTCACACATTTCTCCCATGTTCAAGCCACCATGCTAAAGGCTGAAAAAAAACATATATATATATACATATATTTAATGAGACATGGTCTTTCTTTTCTACAAAGAATTTACAATAAACTAGAGGTCCAATGCATGAAAATCCATGCATTTGGGAGGGTGGGGAGGTCCCTCAGCTCCACCTGCACCCTCTCACAGTCCGGGACCCCTTGCAGGATGTCCAAACTGATGGCTTAGGCCCACTCCCTGAGGGATTGGGCCTCAGCTGGCAGTGAGACATCCCTCTGGCAGCCTTGGAGCCTTTGGGAAATGTCCTACTAATGGCTTAGGCCCATGGTTGGCAAACTGGGGCAGGCGAGCCACATGCGGCTCTTTAGTCCCTTGAGTGTGGCTCTTCCTAAGCCTTAGGAGTACCCTAATTAAGTTAATAACAATGTACCTTCCTATATAATTTAAGCTTAAAAAATTTGGCTCTCAAAAGAAATTTCAATCATTGTACTGTTGATATTTGGCTCTGTTGACTAATGAGTTTGCCGACCACTGGCTTAGGCCCATGAGCCAGCTTCTGGCTGAGTGGCGCTCCCCCTGTGGAAGCACACTGACCACCAGGGGACATCTCCTACATTAAGCGTCTGCCCCCTGGTGGTCAGTGTGTGTCACAGTAACCAGTCCTTCTGCCCTTAGGGTCAATTTGCATATTATCCTTTTATTATATAAGATTAATACAAACAAATTTCTAGTAAGTGATATGCTCTAACAATATTTTGAACTATGTCATTTGGGACCACTAAGATGTAACTAATTAAGGCAGGGTATGGGAGGCTTAAAGAGTAGAGCATATATGAGCTAGATCTTGAGGAACAAGTAGGAAGGAGGAATATAATACAAATGATGACATTTCCCAAAGTTTAGTCATTGTGAAACACATCTGAGACCAATGTTAATACCTATTTTAATAGCTATTTCATATTTTTCTACATTTTTCTCAGGTTTTTTTTTATATATTAAATAAATATGCCTCCACGTATGAAAAACCAGTATCATCTGACACAAAGAGCAGGTGAAGTTAAAAAAAAAATAGTTATGTTCAAAACAGACAAAATTGTCATATTTTACTTTGTTGCTGTTGTTACCAAAGAAACTGAGCAGTTGGGTTCAATCCAGGTCTTTATTCATTCCTAAAAAAGGAATTTATCATGGTACATTAGAGAAATTAGATACTTGTTTGAAGAGATAACAAAAGGATCCTATAATCTGACTTGTGTCCACACAAAATTCATATGATAAAAAATTCAAGGTGATGATATTTGGAGATGGAGCCTGTGGAAGACAATTAGGTTTAGGTCCTGAGGGTAAGGACCTCATGACGGGATTCGTGTTTTTATGGAAAGGGGCACAAGAGAGCTTGCTCTTCTCTGCCATGTGAGGACACAGCAAGAAGGCAGCCCCCTGAAGCCAGGAAGAGATCTCACCAGCAATGGACCATACTGGCATCTTGATCTTGGACTTTCAGCCAAAACTGTAAGAAAGTAAACTTTGGTTGTTTAAGCCACGCAGACTATGATATTTTGTAATGACAGCGCAAGCAGACAAAAATAGATGCCAAGAATATAAAAAAGAAAAACTGTTCTAAGTTGTGATACAATTTTATGTAATGTAATGTCTTTGCACATAACTATCTATCTGCCGTGTCTAGCCTAGGATATGTATATTGGTGTCCCCCCCCCCCCCCCAAACCCCCGCCCCCTGGAAACTCTATAACAAAAAGGCTCCTGAACACAGATACAGAGATGTGAACCAACATCCCCTGGTCAGGGAAGAGGAAGAGGAAGAGGTCTAATGTTACAACAAGCAGCTTTTTATGGCTTGAATGTAAAGTATATGTTGGGGGATATAATGATACTTGGAGGATTTTTCCTGGCCTAAATTATTTGGTATACACAACTCTGTCACTTGTCTGTGGCTGCATAACAAATCACCACAAAATTAGCAACTTAAAATAACACACATTTATTATCACAGTGTCTGTGGGTCAAGAGTCTGGGAACAACATAACTGAGCCCTCTGCTCAGTCTTCCAAGGCTGTAACCAAGTTGTCAGCGAGGCAGCATTTTCATCTGGAGGCTAGGCTGGGAAAGAATCCCCTTCTAAACTTACTCAGGTTCTTGACAGGATTTGTGTCCTTATGGCTATAGGACTAAGAGTCCCAGCTTCTTGGTGGACATCAGGAAGCTAGCCTCACCCCTAGAGGCCTTGCACATGTCTGGAGGCCATTGCAATTCCCAAAGCCACTATCACTCTTGGCCATGTGGCCTTTCTCAACATAGCTGCCTACTTCGGCCAGCAAGGAGGAGAGTCCTGGAACAACACTGCATGGCAATCCTGTGGGAACTGAGAAGGTGACATTTGGACTCCTCTGGAATGGGCAGGTGAGAAAGGGAAGCAATCAAAGATAACCCTGAGCCAATCAGCACTTATCTGTGGACTTGAAAAGAAAGCTTACACCTTAAAAAGTGCAAGAATGAGTTTGAGTTGTGGCTAGGAAAAGGACATGATGGAATTTTGGAAGAAGTGTAATTTAGGATTAGGAAAGGGGAACAAAGTATTAACCCATTTCAAATACAGGGTGGAGCAAAAGTAAGTTATAGTTGTGAGGATGTGAAACACAGAGTTCATTCTTGCATTATTATATATTAATTATTGCATTATTTTCCATATGAACAACTGTAAACCTACTTTTGCTCCACCTTGTATCTTCTATTTTAAAAGACACAATGATAGCCCGGCTGGTGTGGCTCAGTGGTTGAGCATCAGCCTATGAACCAGGAGATTATGGTTTGATTTCCAGTCAGGGCATGTGCCCAGGTTGAGGGCTCAATCCCCAGTAGAGGGTGAGCAGGAGGCAGCCAGTCAATGATTCCTTATCACCACTGATGTTTTTTATCTATCTCTCCCTCTCCTTACCTCTCTGAAATCAATAAAAATGTACATTAAAAAATAAAACAAAAGACACAATGATAGTCATGATATATTAATAAGAATCTGAATAAATGAAAAAAAGAGTTGGTAAAATAATACTGGTATTTGGTATCTCAAAGAGAAGGAAAAAAGATTTTGTAATATTGAAGATCTTTATTTCCTTTTTAATAAAATAGGGTTCCTATTCAGACCATAGGCAAAGATAAATTGGTGATCAGAAATTAAGCAATGAAAGCATTTCACAAATGTGAACAGAAATTTATTAAATCATGACATTTATCTGCTCACTACTTCGATAACATAGATCTATTCTATTTTTAATCCTGAATAATTTAAAAAATTACTCTACATTAAATATTTAACCTATTCAAAATTATTCTGTCCTAAATATATCAATTAAATGCATACATTATATGCAAGATCACTTTTATTAAACCAAATTAAATATTGAACTAAATTTAATAATTAAACTGGATTTCATATTAGATCAATTTAACACACAGTGTAAAAAGTTCAGTTTGTGCAAGAAAGAAAGGGTAACAGAAATAAATCTTAGATAGGTTTAAAGAAAGAAATGACTATAAATTTAGTTTGTAAAATATCTAACATGAACTTTTTAGGATAATATTGACATGGCATATTTACATGTGTATATCACTGAACAGATGCACCTAATGATAAACATTTTCTTTTTCATTAAAGTGGAGCCTTATTCTGGAGATATATATCAAAATATTTATAACTTCTGAGAATTCTCAGGCACCTTCATAGCAGATAGTTTCCTTCATAAAATTCAGTCAAATAGACTTGAAAAACCCATATTACCTCTTTAGCCCTTAATGAAAGCTACCATGTTCATAACAAAGGATGAGTAGGGACTATGCCTGGGCAGTTTACTCGCCTCATTTACTCTCCAAGTTTATTCAGTCACTGAAAAATATATTCATTGAGCACTACACTGCTCAGGGCACTGTTCTAGGAGCTGAGGATATAGAAGTGAATAAAACAGAAAAAAAAAAAAAAAGCCCCTGCTTCTATGCAGATTCATTCTAGTGGGGACAAGAGGAAAGAATCCAGCAAATGAACACAGCAGGTGCCAGCAGGATGAAGAAAAGCAAAGCCAGCTGGGAGGACAGAGACTCACAGGGAAGGGGTGATACTTTATTTGAGCATAATGAGAAGAGGGCTTGTTCCTGGACTGGAAGAGGCGTTGTTAATGCTGATGGCTAGAGGTGAGTGCCTTCTTTTCATACTTTTTACCACAGATTTCAGGATGGTTGCAAACTGTCCCAAAGGGGAATGAATATTAACTCTGAACATCCAGTAAGTTTTAAATATTACGGACATCCAAAAGGGTCTCAGAATCCTACAGTCTCATGCAACTGTTAACTTAGAAGTATTTACACACCCATGAAATTCAAAGTGTGATGGTGTATACAGAATATTTAAATCAAGGCTAGACTGCAATCACTGATACCTGGGATAGTGCTATCGTCTATTTAACTTGTAAATGACAACCTGCCATCCACAACTTTCCTCAAATGCAACAGTCCTATGTTTTGCCTTCGTGAGGGGAAACATACAATGTGACTAGAACTTCTTGGGTAGCTGAAAAACTTTCAGAGCCTTGGGGCCCTCACCTTCTGAACATTCATGCTCCCTTGGCCTGCACTCTGCAGAAGTGAACCACGTAGGAAATCACACTGAATTTGTACTAACTGCAAATCATCAGTGGAAAGCTTGTTTGGGGCTAAAACTCTAAAATAAAGCTGAATTTATAAAATCAATTTCAGACATTTTTCTGAATTTCACTCTTGGGCTCTCTCGTTACTTTGGTTCTAGTGCCTTGATTTCATTATATAGCAATTACCTGGTTTTATAATCTTCATTTCCAAAAACTTTAGAAATTATGAAAGGTATCAAGCCAACACAATTTAGCTTAAGTAATAGGAAATTTGGGCGGCTCAGTATTTTACACATATCCTGTTTTCTACTTCCTGTCGCAACTCTGCAACCACAGACTGCCTCTCTCTGTCTCATGGAATAAGTAGGCCAGTGAAAGCTAAAACTTTCTCAGTCAAGAGCTTTCGTCTGTGAAACTCGCTTCCCCAGGAGATGCCTCCTTCCCATTGCCATGACATTTTATCTAGCAAAACGATTCTATAACAGCTCTTCGGGAGCTGTGTTTGTTTGTCTCTAACTAAAATAGTGAGAAACCAAATTTGTTCCAGGCAAATAAAAACCACTTGCCTTTTCAACTGACTATTATCATTGTAAGTTTATTAAGGTTTCTGAACAGAGTGTTGTTCTTTTCTGGGTCCCCTATAATTCAAAAGTGAGTCTGGCTTGCCGCAGGTACCCTCAAAATGAATTCAACTGAACTGCACCAAAATACCCAGAAGCCCATACTACCTCTATCTTTTTGTTTGTGTTAATCTTCACCAAGGATGTTTTTTTTTTCCATTGATTTTTGTAGAGGCTAGAAGGGAGGGTGGGGTGAGAGAGAGATAAACATTGATGTGAGAGAGAGACATAAATCGGTTGCCTTCAGCACAAGTCCCGACCTGGTCTGGGACCCGGCCTGCAACCTAGGTGCATGCTCTTGACCTTGAAAGGAAAGTTGTATCAGACCCATGATTTCCCTTGAAAATGGGTAAGTGGATTTTGGAAGGAATATCAAGTAGATAGAAACAGAATACTGATTCAATAATTAGACACTTAAAATCATTTACGAAGCTGACTTTTTAAAAGCAGACTTATACTAGTAATTGAATTTTCTGCCTGCACCCACATGCTGTTGTTTATGTGAAGTTTCTACATTCCTTTGCATTATGCTTGATAGCTGGTAAGTCCTAAGGCAATGTCCTATAAAGATGTCATTGTATCTTTAAGTTCCTGAAAGTGTTTTTCACATAACAAAGTCATATTTACGCTACTGCCACCAAAGTGGTGGAAATGAAGAACATATACTAGTAAAACATTTCTAGCAGCAAAATTCTTCTTCCTTTAGTGGTATTGAATCATTGCTGTCAATTCTTGATGACCTCCCTTAACTTAAGTAGGTTTATACATCCATAACCTTTGCCATGACTTCATAATTCTCTCACTAGACGTGGAGTATATTTCTCTTTCCCACTGATGTTGGAATTGAATGACATACTTGGTCAATGGAACAGCAGAGAAAGAAGAACATGCTAGTTCCAGAAAAGGCCATGGATGACAATGAATACTTTTGCTTATTTTTATTCACTCCAGCAATTCACTGCACTGAGGATAAATCTCGGGTCGCTGCTGGTCCATAAAGGATAGAAAAGTATATGGAGCAGACTTAACCCAACTTCAGCATGGACACAAGATGACCAGCCTCCCAAAGCAGGCATGCCTGTGCTGACCCTGGGGACTTGGACCAAGAAAAATGAATTTGTGATAAATCAGTGAGTTTGGGATTTTATTAAGCAGAATTATTGCAGCAATAACTAATACAAATACTGTTCCACATTAGGAGAGAGAAAAAAAAACAGGAATATTTCTCAGACGAAATAGCTCATTTAGTGATACAATAATACTAAGGTAGCCAATCATTTTCATAATGAAAACTATGGCATTTTGGGGGGGAGGGTTCCAATAAATGATCTCTATGAATAGACCCAAATAAAAGAGACAAAGGTAAATTTGACTGAAATACTCATCTCAATATAAAGTAAAGGCATAGGTTATAGATTTATTTATAAACAAACATGTGAGGCTAATTGTTTCTCATTCTCCAGCATCTATAATTATAATTTATTAGGTCCTTGGAAAATGTAAATTAAGACAGAAATGTTTGGCTGGAAGAATCTTTGAAAATTTTGTTTGCTTTAATTGCACGATTAATGCCAAGGAATTAAATAATGCTCCATCCAACCTAAAAATTTTGCTTTCTCAAAACTGTGTAACCTCCAAAATTATAACAACTTTTCACATCTCCTCCTATCATTTGATTCTTTTCTCCACAGGCAGCCTTGGCATGACTGAAAGGAGTAAACCTGGGGAAGATTATCAGGAAAACACAAATGTTCACCTCTTCTAGGGAGGCACTGGTTGGACTTTCGTAACTTTTATACTGAGTTTCTGAGACAAATAGATCTTTTTTTCTGAAAGAATTAGTAATATTTGTTCCAAAAAAACATATAGGCATGTCCCTGGGTTCTGTGAAACGGTGTTCTACTCTTTTTTTAAAAAATATTTTTTATTGATTTCTTTTTAGAGAGGAAGGGAGAGGGATAGAGAGTTAGAAACATCGATGAGAGAGAAACATCGATCAGCTGCCTCCTACACGCCCCCTACTGGAAATGTGCCCGCAACCCAGGTACATGCCCTTGACCAGAATCGAACCTGGGACCCTTCAGTCCGCAGGCCGACGCTCTATCCACTGAGCCAAACCAGTTAGGGCCAGTGTTGTACTCTTAAAATAAGTGCCCCCTTTTGCTTACAAACACTGTAAGTAGTTTTGAATTGTATTCCTGCTCCTTGAAACTAATGGATACATTAGTGTCAGGAGTGGGGGTTAAAATGGATAAGCCCTAACATTTGAAAGTGGCTAAAGTAAGATTAGCTAGGCAGCATCTAACCAAGGCCAATCATCCTTATGAGAGAGAATGTATTAAACTATCTTTTTCCATTTCTCAGACGATTTAGCGTGCTCTAGAAGATGTAGCAGAAAAACGGCAGAATAGTAGAGTATATTTGTATTTTCTCTAGAAATTATATCAAAGCTAGTTCTCATAAAAATTGAAATGGCATAGGAGAAGAACTGTGTATACTTCTTAACAAAAACCTGTTCTGACATAGTCTAAGATCTAAACGCTGATAAGGTTAAATGATATTTCAATAATAAAAAACCTCCTGGAACCTAGCAATCTTAAATTGTATTGTACCCTAAAGCCAGAGCACCAGTTGTGAGGCTGTTCAGGCAAATTACCTAAAATGCACAACCCAAAGTGACAAAGTCACACTAGTAAGGACACTGCTCAGAGGCAGAGTAAGAAAATCCACTATGGCCAGGCAGGCGTTGCTCAGTGGTTGAACGTTGACCCATGAACCAGGAGGTAGGAGTTCCATTCCAGGTCAGGGTACATGCCCGGGTTTCAGGCTCTATCCCCAGTTGGGCCTGCAGGAGGCAGCCAATCAATGATTCTTTTCTCTCATCATTGATGTTTCTATCTCTCTCTTCCTCTTCCTTCCTTTCTGAAATCAATAAAAATGTGTGTGTTTTTTTAAAAAAGAAAGAGAACCCACTCTGTCTACACCAGCTGATGGTTTTCTACCTATGCTCTGAAGAGGGCACCATTAACCAGAGAGAAAATTTGATATGGGGAACTCACAGGCCTGGTTATAGAATTAGAAGTCATTCAGATATTGTGGAATCTTGACCACAGGCTTGAAGAAATGATTCCACTTCCTAATCAAGACCCTCTCCCCCCAAAACAAAACTGAGGGTCAGCCAATAGCTTAAAAATACACCTCATGTTCACTAAATATGAGTGGTGATGGATTGAAAAACAAGCCATTGTTCATGCACCATCATTCCCACTAACTGTAAATGTGCCACATCGACAGCACGAGAAATCCTAACTCAAAACCTTCTCAGGACTGACCTCCAAAAACATTGAAAAAAGAGAACCCTCCCAGCAGACAGAATTGGAGCAGCCAGCTTGACTGATCCAGCTGCCACCAATCTTAGTTCAGTAACAGGCAAAGCTCTGTTGATAGGCTCTGCAGCACTTTCCCATGCCCAGGAGGCCAGCTGAAGGGAAGGCTGCCCCTAGGCTTGTAGACAGCTCCTAGGCTTAAGAGATGAAGAAAGGTCCTAGAGGGCACGTCATCTATCCAGGAACTCAGAGTCTTCATGAGGAGTCTGTTCCATTCCAATGCAGTGTTTCCCCAAAACTCCAAATGCTAAACTTTAACCAAATTACAAACGCTCCAAGAGATATATTATTAGAGTTTTATATGTAAAACAAACCAGATCTAACTTTTTCCTGAATAATATTATAACATTTTAATTTTTTCACATTATTCATCATCGTTTACCACAGCTTTGTTCATTGATCCTCCCCATATCTCTATCTCTTATTTATAATTCTTGATTTACATCAATGTACATTATGTGGCCCTTTTAAATTTTACACGTTTGGTGCATCTGTTAAGTGTTGCAAATTTTATTTAGTCTTTTGATTACATGATAGAAATGGAATATCACAAGCAATCTGTAGCTTATACATCAAGTATTCGAAGTCAAGCAACATTTCTCTGTGGAAACATCTCACAGCCTAATTGATGAAGGTTAGCAATTTTCCTGGGTGTGAGGTTGCTGCCAAGACGAAGGGCAATGAACAAGAGGAGTGGTATTATTGACGAGTGAGGGCAGTACTGGTGAGCTTGGATGGGACATTTTATCTTTTATACATATCTGAGAATGAACTTTTGATATGGAAATACTTGTTTTCTTTAGCCTCAGAGGACAGATAACTATTTCCTATCAAACTTTTAATGCTCTTTTTGTCAGTGTTTGTGATACACATCAAAACATTCAATAGGGGTGGGGGTGGGGGGAACGGGAGCATCTATAATACTTTCAACAATAAAGATGAATTTTTTTTAAAAAAGTAAATGGGAAAATATCATTTAAAAACCCACCATTTTATTTCACTGTATGGCAATGAGAGTTGAAATCCATTTTTGAAGCAGTAAGAAATTAGTCCTGGACTAGGATTGTGTCCAGGAAATGGAGAGTGAACCCCATCGTTTGAAATTGCTGTGCTGGAAGAGTGTTTGTGGCATGTACGTGAGGGAGGTATCCAAGTCTAGGAGCAACAAAACCTGAGGTCCTGATACTGACAAAGACGCAGCTGCGATGATCCTGGAAGGGAAGTGAGCTTGCTGATGGCTCCTTAGGTTGCAGAAGAACATCCCAGGGAAAGAGTCAAAAAGAATGCACGAAATGCAGGGCTTTATAAAGATTAACTATGTGTGATAGAGAATTGAGCTATTTCCCAAAAGGTAAAATTATCATAGAAATATTATCAAAGGACAAAGTATCATAAAGGACTATGTGATACAGGAAAGGGCAGAGGATCTACAACAGCGGTTCTCAACCTGTGGGTCGCGACCCCCTTTGGGGGTGGAACGACCCTTTCACAGGGGTCGCCTAAGATCATCGGAAAACTCATATAAATTACATATTGTTTTGTGATTAATCACTATGCTTTAATTATGTTCAATTTGTAACAATGAAAATACATCCTGCATATCAGATATTTACGTTACCATTCATAACAGTAGCAACATTACAGTTATGAAGTAGCAACGAAAATAATTTTATGGTTGGGGGTCACCACAACATGAGGAACTGTACTAAAGGGTCACGGCATTAGGAAGGTTGAGAAGCACTGCTCTACGGGATAACCTATGGGAGTCCCATTGGAAAAGTCAATCAGTGGGCAGCCAAAAGGAGAGATGGCAATAGAGAGCAGGGTGAGATGAATTACACAGCTGAAAAAAGGCGTGCTCCTCCCACAGGGGAGGCAAGCAGGGTTGGTCTATTTTTATAGATAAAGAATCCTAGTGAGGCCTAAGATCCAAGTTATCCCACTCATGTACTTATCCTAGAAGTAAAATACTAAAAATTCTTAAGCCAAATCTCTCATGATGTTTTCTTCTGTTTCCTCTTTCAGATATATGTAGTTTTAAGGAAATACACACACCCTGAGCCAAGGGCGGTGGGGGCAAAGTGACTGCACCTTGTGTAATCCTTGCTGATTACAGAACAATGGGGCCATTTCTGTGTGCCACAGAATTACAATGATTCTAGTAGGAGATTTCATGGTCTCACAAGAACTTAATAGTAATCAGAGGTTTTCCTTCTCCTGTTAAAAAGGAAAAAGTAGGGGGCTAAGAGATCAGGGGAAATCTTTCACCTGAGTGTTAAAGGGGACCAGTTTCCCATTAGCAGGCTAGTCCTGCTGGACCAGTTCATTAACCATGAATTCTTTGTTCTTTCCCAGAATGTTTTGCAGCCCTGATGAGCTTGGCTTTGAGCTCCTCCCTGGAGGAGGGAAAACTAAGTGTTGGGAACACAGCAGGCTAAGCCTGTGTGTTCTAAGGAGAGTGTACAGTTGCTAATAAAGTGTTTGGATTTTTCTTTTCTTCTTTTCAGGTGCACAAAGCTCTGGGGACCCTGATGTGCTGCTTGAATATTTTGATCTCTGTCAAAATCTATTCAGTTTCTGTGCATCTAAAAATAGGTCTTCAAGAGAATGTATTACTTGATATATATTCCAAGAATGTAGAAGGAAAAAGAGGGATATTAGAAGTAAGTGGATCTGCAATGACCATATGCCAAAAAGATACAGAATCACAGGGTCTAAAGTAATTGAATAAGATGTCAAGAGCCCTACCTCCCCTCTAATTCACAGTCACCAGCTCAGAAGGGAGCCTTTTCTTGAACACAGAATGATAAAGGAGGTCCCACCTCCCAAGACAGCTCTTTTATTTTTGGCCATTTTAAACGATTTTATCATCTAACCACTGATCTCAATTCTGCTATCTAGGGCCCAAAACACAAGTTTAATTTCTCAGCCATATTAATTTATCAAATTTTAGACAACACTTATCTTGTCAACTTTTGTCATTCTAAATATCCAATTCTTTTGGCATTTCTCATGTGAAATACTGTGTTACATGGTTTCAAGTGTTAGGAACTTTGTGCTAGCATATTAGTTAGGATCTTTGAGTTGCAAGTGACTGAAATTCAATTGAAATTAGTTAGGCAAAGAGGAAAATGTATTATACAAGCAGTGGGTGTTTCACAAAACCCAACAATTTTGAATCAGTTATCCTCTGGACATTCTTTTGGCAGTAAAGATAATAAAATGTAATGAAAATAGCCTCAGTAATTTCTGACCAGTTCAAAGTAAAGTTTACTTACTATCTCCTCACTTCTAACCCATGTATGTCTACAAATGCAACAGCTTGCAACCCTGGCAGTACAGATGTAGAGGGTGATTTATCTGTAGAGTCATTCTCTCACTGCCCAAGTATACCACTGGCATTAGTGCATAGGCACTGGGGATGCTAATTCTCTGGCCAAACAGAGACCGTTCTGTATGATGAAAAATTATCCTGCACCAAACCCTAACAGCAGGCCCGTGGAAAAAGACTGTTAACGTAGTCAAAGCTTTAGGAAGCCACATCACAATTTTACATAACATTTCACTAAGTCAAATCTCTTTATCTTATAAATTGTGCAGTTGAATTTTTGAACTGAAGCACAAGCTTCATATTTATTTTAACTTAATTCACTCTTGTTATTGTTCATCATAACAGCACTCCAAGCTGTTATTTATTAATATTATTTTTTTAAAAAATCTTGAATAAGTCATAAGAGAGGCTATATCATGGGCTCTAAATCAAACAGACATATGTTTAAGCACTGAGTCTACCACCTTTAAGATGAATGACCAAAGAAAAGTTAACCTCTCAAATTATGCCTCTGCCAAGTGAGGATCTAATGATTAGTTCATCATTTGGTTGTGAAAATAAAATGAGACAGCCTAGGATAAAATTGTTCAATGCATGGTGGTACTTTTATTGGTAGTAACTATTATGACTTAATTTACAAGTCTGATGAATATGCCCTATATCGACTCACCACATTACTGATACAAATGTGATCATATAACTATACCCTGTCCACTGGAGGCCTCCATTTAGAACAATCTTATTCCATGAATCACCATCCCCAGAAGACTTGCTTAACATAATAGGCTGCAGTTATGTGGTCAATTAGTTTTAGCATCTTAGGTCATAAGTTGTCCGTTGTATGCATTTCTGAAGCTTTAGTTCCAGCTAAATGATACCCTGCCATTTCTGGTCTTCAGAATTGACTAGGAAAGAAGCAAAATCTGTTTTATGGATTCACTCTTTTTCCAGGATTCACTATTTTCCCAATGAAGAGCTAATTGAAAGAGTGAAGTTTAAAAAAACATTCTGTTCCAGCATGTACTTTAAAGAATTCACAGAAATTTTGAAATTTAGGCATAATTATAAACTCTTCAAATACAGTCTTCAAATGCAATCATTTATATTCCCACACCAAAGTTTATTGGCTAGGCAATTATCTGTGGATCCAAATAAATGACTAAATTCACCCAGGCCCCAAGGCAACATAGATCATTGCTAGAGAACATGTTTCTACTTTAGATTAGAATCTAAATGAAAGAGACATATGTTAAATATGGTTTTTGATAAAGAAAGAGACCTATCTATGCTGCTCGGGTTTAAGGAAAGATGAAATGAAGAAAACATTTAAAGATATGAGTTTACCTCTTTGTCTTAACTTGGCATCTTTGAAGAATGAGAGAGTTTAATTTGGAAAAGTCATATGAACAGTAGGCTGATGGCAGCTTTCCTTAACCCACCATGGGTAGAAATGCTGGGCCTGCAGCAATTACATCTTTTAGGAATGGTCTCATTTAGGTTATCCATTTCCCAGGTTCTGGGAACATAGTATTAAAGCAGTGTTTCATATAAACACAGCTCATTAAATGAGTTTAGGGGTGTACAGGATTACAAAATCCAAAGAATCACAGTTGCATGCAGGTTAGAAGAAAATTAAAGATTTCAGGTCTTAAAATATAAAAAGCATATGCTCTACCTCTAACCCACATCAATTTATCCTTTCTGATATGTATATTATTTTTTCCATGTAGAAAAATGTGTGGAATGATAGAGTAGTAGAGCTAAAAGGGATTTTTTAAAAGTTAACTTAGCTGTAGTTCACTTTGTCAGATCCATATTCAACTAATAATTATTGAGGGTCTATTGAGGGCTTATTTCTAAGTATATTTGTTTCATTTAATTCTCCCCACAAATTTATAATACAGATTGTTTGAATCTTAATTTAATGGATAAAATAGAAAAAAAAAAAGCAAAACTGTTCAGATCATAAAAGGAAAGTACCTTACCCAGGATCACACAATAATATTTTATATTCATATGCTAAATGATATTAATTATGTATATGTACACATATATTTTATACATGTACATATATAAAATATTTTCATGTGATGCTTTAAAATCTAACTTTCAAATGTTATATATGTATATTCTAAAATTCTATCTGTGTATTTTCTCAGCAAATATTGATGTTAACATTATTTGAAACAGTAAATATAGTAGTAACTGAATGCACATAGTGTTTTAAAGTTTTCAAAGTATTTTCACATGTATTGTCATAATAAATGCCAATAGAATTATATTAGTAATGATAATTATTTTTCCTGTCAGGAATTTTGCTAGACACTTGGGGATGTATAAGTTAATCAAAGCAACATTTATTTTCACATTTTGCAGATGAAGAAACTAAGAATCTAAGACCTAAAATAAATCGCCCAAGATGACAAATAAGCAGCAGGTCTAGCCAGGGCTCATATCCAAATCTTCTGTCTCCAAAGCACATGTGCACTGAATGTATGTGTGAAAAGCAAGTTAACATGGTGTGGAATTTATATACTTGATGGTTAAGAAGACATCTATTATACAGGAAGCCAAGTGCACTGCACTCATTGTCTGCACTGAGCCATTCTCACAGGCAGGTTATTTGAACAAAGATTGTAGAGGGACATTCTAACATCAAGGAAAAAAAAATGAAATAACGTTTAGAAAAATACTGGACCTGTCCTGGCATGCAAACCGACCAGGGACAAAGTAGTTGAGCAGACTTGCCCTCTGAAATCTGGCTATGGTCTGCTTGAAACTGCATATGTGTGTGTGTGTTTTTAAAAAATATTTTTATTGATTTCAAAGAGTAAGGGAAAGGGATAGATACATTAATGATGAGAGAGAATCATTGATTAGCTGCCTCCTGCATGCCATCCACTGGGGATTGAGTCCACATCCCTGGCATGTGCCCTGATCAGAAATCAAATTGTGACCTCCTGGTTCATAGGTCAATGCTCAACCACTGAGCCACACCAGCTGGGTTGATGGCAAATTCAGGACAGAAGACAGAGTAACTGCAAGTGTGTTTTGTTTTGTTTTTTCTAATAACCTTTCCTCTGTTCTAGGACTCCTGACTTCTGTGCTACTGGTAGGGTTTTATATTTTACAGAGTGAGCTCATTTTAAAAATACTGTTGTGCAGGCAATTAAGATTAAAGTCAACTCCCCCTTCACACTCCCTAGTAATATGCTTCTGTAGCCAAAAGATAAGAACTTGAGAAATGGCTCACTGGGACAGGCCAATGGCCCTGGAGTCTGGAACTCTGTTTCCGACAGTGATGGCAGAGGGTTTTATAGAGGACCGCATGGCTGCTCTCCATGACATTAGCCTGAGGAAGCAGGAGATGTATATTAAGAACACCTGATGACCTTTACTAATCTGTTATGGGTCTGGCATCTAAGGATTTATCTAAATCCTTTGTGAACTTCTACATTTTTTTGGCCTCTATCTAATGAAGCTGAAGCCTTTGGTGTGTTAGGTAGCCTTGGACTGGGAGTCAAACATCCTGTGTTTCAATCCAAACTCTTCCACCTTCTAGTTGAAGAAAACTGGCAAGTCCTTTTACTTCTCACTGCCTCTGTTTTGTTATCTGTTTAAAAGACAACATTAACTATCCTGCCCATATAATCAAATTCCAAACAATTATTCTAAGGAACAGTGAGAAAATTCACATGAAAACGAAACGATCCCAATGGAATAGTAGCACTCTAATGACCTTACAGAATCCGGAGCCTCATCCTCAGAGGCTAGCTACTGACTGCTTGGAAAAGATTATTGTCATCTAAAATTTGGAGTTATCACTCTTTAAAATGATCAGGAACACAAAATAAGAGCCGCGTGGTGTTTATTCTTGGAAAAGACAATTGTTAACTTATCTCACCCAGGGAGATACCCTTTCATCCTTGTCTTTAGTTCCTAAAATAAAAAAAAAAATTGTTCAAAAACAATTATTAAATATTTACTATGTCCACAGGCTGCTCTTTTGATAACAAGCAAATTTTATATTATTTTATAAACCCATATACACTGTTGTTTTTTAAAATAGAAGTCAATGTGTTTTTTAAAATATTCAATAATGGCTTCTTCCCTCGCATATTTATTCACCCCTCCAAAAATTCCAATATTTGGAATAATAACTGCTCCTTCCAGAAAGCATTTTGGTTTTCTACAATGTAGAAATAAGTGCTTTACTGTAAAAAAAAAATAAATCTGAGGAAGGAACAAATCAGTTTGTTTGAAAGAAGAAATAAAGAAGTAAAAGTACCCCCTCAAAGAGGAATAAATGATTTGATCAATTTCCAAAAGATTCACAATAACTGAAGTCATTAAACAGATATTCAGAAGTTCAAATCTATTGAAGCAGACAGTGTGTTTTTTGTCTTCTTCAAAACAGTTCCCAATTTGTAATTTTCTACCAGGTGTCCACACTTTACCATTTCTGACATGTACTGACCTTTCCATATTAATATGGTCCTTCCTAGATTTACAATTTTGCTAATCCAGCTGTCAGGAGAATGTTGTTGTAAGATGTGAGGATGGGAGAGGTCAGCAGTTTCAGTAACATCCTTTTTAGTAAGATCATGAATTTATAAAGATGGCACAGAACTAAAGCCAACACTCTGATAATTTAAATTGGGGTATGTGATAGGAGACAGTGGGAGACTGCAGATTAATGTAGCTCAAAGAGCAGATTTAGGGAAGAGGGAAAATTAACAAATTCCTGGAAAAATACAGGCTGTTCGCTGTTGAAGAGACAAGCTAGTCCAGTGGTCGGCAAACTCATTAGTCAACAGAGCCAAATATCAACAGTACAATGATTGAAATTTCTTTTTAGAGCCAAACTTTTTAAACTTAAACTATATAGGTAGGTACATTGTTATTAACTTAATTAGGGTACTCCTAAGGCTTAGGAAGAGCCACACTCAAGGGGCCAAAGAGCCGCATGTGGCTCGCGAGCCGCAGTTTGCCGACCACGGACTAGTCCATAATGAAAGAATAATCCTAGAAATTCCCTTTATCATTACCAAAGCCATTACTCTTTTAAAAATCAGTATAGTATTTTGCCCATATGATTTACTCCATAATTCCACTTTGCTAATGATTATTCTCCTCTCATTGAGACATTTACAAAGTAAACTAAGGAAGATAACAGAGAAATTCCTTTGAAGCCTGCACAGTACTGAATGTGTTTTAAATTCCATTCTATTAAGCCATCCTGTGTGATGGGTCAACACACAATATCTGAGACAATTAGATTCAGAACATGCTAACTGCTTTTTCTCATCTTGTAATCATTAGCCAAGCAACATTTAGAGTCATCATGTTGTCACTTTTGTTTTTTCACTCATTTTAAGACCAAGTCACAAGAATAACCGTATTTGTTTTTAATTGTTCTGCCCAGTCTCTAAAATATCAGTAATTGTTTTACATTTGAATCAAATTATTAACAAACATATGGTTATAACAGAGAAATCACTCCAGCTGGCTAAGCCCTAAGATAACTCAGAATAATTTTATCATTTGCAAATCATTGTCACTTGAGTGTTTTCTTAGCACAGTTTAATGATGACTCAACTCAATCCAGAGGACCATGCACTTCCTGGGCAAAGAAGAAATTGAGAGCTCTCAGGACAAACGGGGCGAGCTTTGTTATTCATGTAGATAAATCCTGCACAACAAACATCTGCTAATAAATGTGCTTCCAGTCGCCATGATAGCTTTTCCTTTCATCATTCAAACCTGGCATGAAATTTATGTCAACTGAGAATTCATGTTATTTACTCATTGCTAACTATTACAATCCCATTAAAATTCTAGCCTCTAATACCCTCTGGAAAATTAGAAATGTTTATAAAAATAAATGCACAAATAATGCAGAGAGACATTTTGCCTTTTCCCCTAGCAGCTCTTTGACAGATGGTCACCTTGAAATTATGCTACGTTAATTCAGCTGAATTTTAAAAAACGATCTTGATCCAGAAGGTAATCAAGAGTTCTTGGGAGCCACCTCTGCATTTTTCCAAGCAATCTTGTCTGCAGCTTAAATGTGTTCATACAGTTCTTAAGTGACATATAAAGCAATTTTTCACTTCAACTATTTAGATCAGTCATGGCATTATAATTAAATGTCATGGAATGGCAAATAATTATCTTACTTAAATGGTTAGTATAGAAAAAATCCATCAACAATCAGTCCTGAATCTATAAACATGGTATTTATGGCTCTATTGATATAATTAAACTTAGAAGCAGGTTTTATTTGTGGGGCCCCACCTGTCACTGATGAATCAAGTTTGAGAACTGGTATCAGACTGGAGGGCACACAGTCCACATGACTTCAACTCCACTTCAACTTAACCCTACTCAGGTAAGTACTCATAGCATCTACTTGCCAAAGAATATCAGTGTCAACTTCTTCCATGTGAGTGACCTCGTATATTTATGATTAATAACAGCCTCCTTGCCACAGCCCGACTTTCTTTTCCAAGACACATCAATTGGTTGCCTCCCACATGCGCCCTGACCAGGGCCAGGGATTGAGCCTGCCACTGAGGTATGTGCCCTTGACAGAATCAAACCTGGGACCCTTCAGTCTGTGGGCCAATGCTCTATCCGCGGAACCAAACCAGCTAGGACTTGTTCACCTTTTTTCAAGGGATAAAAGACTAACCTAAACTCATAGCTCACCCCTGGCAGTTAAAAAAAAAAAAAGGCACAGTTCCTGTCTTTCAGAATGTTCCTTAATTCTGCAAGGGCCCACTGAAAAACCCAGTAACTGTGATGCAGTGTGGTACCACACTGCAAATCCCTCCAGAGCATCTTTCCCCCTTCATTATACTGAGGACCATTGTCATCCAATTCTGCTCAGAGAGATTGCTTTAATCCCCAAGAGAACACACTTCCAGGAAGAAATAAGGAGTTTGAGAGCAAGTCCCTAAAGTTTCAATGATAACCATTTCTGCTCTGACAAGGCCTAGGGCCCTTCTGCAAACTTGATGCTCAGGTCATGCCAGGGGCATCCAATGTAAATGCAGGGCAGGTATGTCATGTAGACAAAAAGGAATACAATACAAACTACTCATATCAGTTTATTCCTCTGACCTGATGCTGCTGTATCCATTGGGACAAAGAAAACAGATAAAAGAACCTAAATAAAAATATGAATCACAACAGAAGACCATTTTTTTCTTCGTAATTCCTGTTGAAGAGTTTGTATCAATCCACAGGGAAGGAAGGATTGTAAGTTAAAACCTGAACCACACTCTTAAAAATATGTCCAAAGTATGTGTTAAAGATATATTTAAAAAAGCAAGACTCTTGGGTATAAGAGTAAAACAATGCTGTTTTTCTCTCAAGGGCTCTTTAAAATGCATTTAGTTGGAAATTTTTTCTTGCCCGTGGTTGAAAACTCCCTTGGTCCTATAACTTTTTTGATCAATTTTAGACAACAAAAATTTCTATGGTGTAATCACCATTCCATCTCAATACAGTTATCAAAAATATCTAATCATAAAATTAATCAAAATTCCAAACTTAGCTTGAAGTCCAATCTTTTTCTGTACTCTATCTGGACCTGTATCGAGCAGTGGGTCAGTGGAGAGGGCTTTGATTCTTCTCTCTCTTCCCGTCTTATGCTTCAGGCCCTCCCCTCATCTTAGTCATCAGGGTGTCTTATCACATCCCATCAGGCATGAATGAGAAGGGAAGAAATGTGAAAGCAGAAAAGTTCTTACTTGATGGGTATTTTTATTAAGTTGACTTTGTGCTCCCCAGACCTGCTCTGTATTTAAAGCTGACTGCCTCTCTGGTGGGTGGTTTCATGTTTTTTTCAGAAAAGATCTGTTACTTGAAGTTCCTTTGATACAGTTAAGGCAGGCTCTTCAGTTTGGTCTATTAGAACTCTGTAGAATTTTCTGTTTGCTCATGTTTCTTTGCTTCTATGAGCTGCCCACCAGGACAGGACTAAGAAAACTCAACAGGCATAAAAGTACTGGGATAAGCACACAACTCTTCAGATACAATTACCAAACAATTTTATTTTGTTTTATAGTCATCTATTTTCCATTCACTCTTTCATTTGAGTTTCAGCCTCAGTGTTTTGAGTTTAAATTATTCTTTTTAAAATCACATTAAGCATTTTAAATGGGGTTGCATTGTATATATGAACTTATTTGAGAATTCCTATCTTTACTATATATTTATTGTGCCTGAATATGAATAAGAACTATCTCCTCTTTTTCTAGATCTTCAGTTAGGTCCTGCAGTAAAGTCATATTTCCAAGTTCTTTAAAAAAAAAATTATTAGATTTATTCTTATGTGTTTAATTGTTTTTGTTGCTATTACAAATGAATATTTATTAAAATTCCATTTTTAACTTATTGGGTATAGACAAATCATTGACTTCTTATATACTGGTTTGTTTCCAGCAAAGTTAAACTTTATTAATTCAAATGGTTGCTATAGATTCTCTTAAATTTTCTGTCTGAACAATCAAACCCTCTGTGCATAAGGAGGGCTTTATTTCTTCCTTCCCAATCGATTTAGTTGTTATTTCTTTTCCTGATCTTACTGTATCCAGATGGTAAGTGTAGAGTAGAGCAATGACATTATCAGCCTTTCTTGTTCCTCTATGTTGTGGATATTTGCTTTCCCCCCACCCCTGCTAGCACCCTTCCTGTTAGAAATCTAAGGGGGAGGCAAAGACCACCCTTAAAAAATGAAAGCTAACAATGTGATACGTTTACTTCTCCAGCACTAGAGCAAAGTGCTAGTCTAGGTTCCTCAAACAGATGTACCTTGTGCTGACTTTAATGTGTCAGCTAATAACAAGCAGCAGTGAGGCTGTGGGCACTCTTTCCGTGGCCATGGCAGAGGTAACAACAGCAGCAAAATCAAGTGTGCAATGGAGACGTGGCAATGGAGCAGGTAGCAA
This sequence comes from Myotis myotis, assembly GCF_014108235.1. Classification (NCBI taxonomy): domain Eukaryota; kingdom Metazoa; phylum Chordata; class Mammalia; order Chiroptera; family Vespertilionidae; genus Myotis; species Myotis myotis. The sequence continues at coordinate 51,036,716 of NW_023416379.1, forward strand.
AGGCTTGACTGTAACACTGAGTTCCTGGGGCACAAACGGAAGCTGTGCAAACTAGAAACATTTGTCACTTAGCCATGACATCAATGGCTCCTCACAGACCGGAAGCGCAGTGTGGTAGTGGGCACTGTTCTTCGTGGCTTGGCTCAGAGCCTGGGTCTCAAGATAACCCAAGGATTTTAAGTTTCTAATAACATTATTAAAAACTTATTTTTTGTTTAGATTTCTTAATAGCTTTCTTTAAAGGGACATTCTTTTGTTGAATAACAATTAGTACATACACATATAGCAGAGATTAAACTGTATGGGTTCTATGATCATTTCACATTGAATCCGATTTCACTAATGTTTAACAAAGCACAGGTCTAATCCTAATTCACAGCAATCACACATTTTATATATGCAGAAGCATGTAAACAAATTAGTGCATGTGAAAAAAACAAAGAAATTAGTGCATGTGGACTTTTAGCCCAGAGCATCCAGTTGGGTAATGTAAGTGCTCATCCCAAATACAAAAGAAATAGAGTAAGTTATCAGGGATTCACTTCATTGGGATTCACACAACACACAGAGAGACTTGAAAAAATTAGGAAACATTCACAGATGACTTCCTCGGAGCAGATGTATCACTTACATAATTCTTTTACCTACCACGAAGCATCACAGACATTAGCCCATAAATTTGAGCAACTGTTCCCATGGCCTTTCTACTCCTAACAAACCATACTTAACTAGAGGAACTATAGTAGTCCTGTTCAGAGTTCAGAGCATTTTAACGTTATAACAGTCAAACATCTTCACTAGCAGGAAATCACACATTTTGTAATGTATAACCTCTCCTTTATGTGACAAAATTCCTTAAGGAAAAATTACATTTTAAGGTTTATTCCCACATATCTTAAAAAATACTAACTGGGGCATTTGAAATGAAACCGTTTATCTTCTCCTTTATTTATAACCAGTGCTATTTTTGTAAAAGGTGATCTATTTTCCAGTGTTTAAAATTAGTAATGCAATTTTTAGATTTTCTTTCATCCCTTTCCTTTTTTCTTCTCTATTTTCTCCTCAACATGAAATTATTTCTATGCAGAGACCATGGCTTTAGGCATCAAACAATGGCTGAGAATTTAGAGACTTAAAAACTCCAGACTCACTGTTGTGGCTGTGAGATTGTTCTGAGGTTACTTAGCATCTGTGGGACTCAGTTTCTATGTTTAATTTGGTATTATATTTTTTTCTTGCTTATTTTACCAAAATACGGTGAGGGCTAAATAGGGTTAAAGGTTTTGGTAAATACATTTGCTGCATAAATCAAAACATAATATTTTGAAATAGTTATTATAGCACATCAACTTATCATTGACAAGCTAATAAATCATTTAGCACATTAGTAAAAAACAACAACAACAACAAAAAAACAACCTACTAATTATGCTAAGTGAACAGAGTACTGATATAATCCTGTACTTTATTCCTGGTAACTCACTTAGCATGGAGAGTCTCTCTTTTTTACCACTCATTGCTTTGCCAGCATTTTCTTTAATCTTATCAGATCTCTTTGATTTAATTGAGAAGTCACTTTAGAAGAGCGTCATTTTTCTTGCATCTCTTCAACAAAGTAATATAATTAAGATTATGCAAAACAGAGAAGATTCCCAGAGTGCCAGGCAAGTGTGAAGGCCTGTGAAATCCCAAAATTAGGAATTGCTGTAGTCAACATAAATAATTGACATTTAGATGGCCTAATTAAAACAAATTATATCTCTGTGGGGAAAAGTTATTTCAAACACAGGATATTCTTGAAAAATAATATATAAGATATCTGAGATAGATGTGCTTTATATTTTTTACAAAAATCGTGCAAAATTGAGATTTATTCTTGACAAAATAATATTCAATAAGTGAAAAAAATGAAAATATAAAATATATTATAAACAGAATCTTCTTGAATACTATTAAAGGCAAACTTACATAGCAATTAAGTGGGACAACTCTAGAGACAGATAAGACAGTTTTAAGCCATGTCTGTGCAATTTCCTTAATCTCCTTGCCTCAGTTTCATTGTCAATCAAAGGGGAATCTTATGGGCCTGTCATAAAAATTAAATGATTTAATATATATAAAGTGTCTTGAAGAGTGCCTAAAATAGAGTAAGAATTTGATAAATCTCCAATTTATGATAATTTTCTTTTTAAAAACAAAATGTTTTTATTGGTTTGAGAGAGAGAGGAAAAGAGGGGTGAGAGAGAGACAGAAACATCAATGTGAGAGCATAAAACCTCTCTGATGCCTCCCACATGCAACCTAACTGGGGGTAGAACCCGCAACCTGGGCATGTGCCCTGACCAGGAATTGAACCAGTGACCTTTCAGTGCAGGGGACGACATTCAACCAACTGAGCCACACTTGCCAGGGCTTTTTTTCTTTTTAACATACACAAGCATTTTAATGATAAAAGGAAAATTGGAAGCAGTATAAAAAAACAAAATGGACAACTTAATATGTTTTCACTTCATTTACTTTCAAAATTTCTTAAGAAAAAATTTTTTTTTTCACATAGAAATTACATTCCTTTATTATTATTATTATTATTATTATTATTATTATTATTATTATCTTGGAACAAGTCAAATAGAAACAGGTGGCTGAACACAATGACTTAGAGGTCAGGCCTTCCCCCACTGTGGCCCTCCTGTGGCCCTCCAGGTTCAAGGCCTTCAGCTTCACCTCTAGGCTGTGCTGACCAAGCTCTAATCTGATGTCACTAAATCCCAGGTTCCCCATGGCCCAGAACTGCCAGCCACAAATTCTCCAGCATCTGCCCCCTTTCTCCTCTGCAGCTGGTGCCCATGTGCCTGCTCTGCTGATTCACCAAGCTGAATGGCCCTCTATTATCCTAGACCAGTGATGGTGAGCCTTTTGAGCTCGGCGTGTCAGCATTTTGAAAAACCCTAACTTAACTCTGGTGCCGTGTCACATATAGACATCTCTTGATATTTGCAGCCATAGTAAAAAAAAGACTTATATTTTTGATATTTATTTTATATATTTAAATGCCATTTAACAAAGAAAAATCAACCAAAAAAATGAGTCGGAGGTGACACGCGTGTCATAGGTTCGCCATCACAGTCCTAGACGCTGAGCACCAAGTGCTCGCTCTAATCCACCATCTGAACACCTGGGGCCTCCCCTGTAATTGACATGCTGAAAACCTGGGACCTCCCCACTAATCCACCACCCTGATCACCTGAGGTCTCCCCTCTATTCCACCAAGTAGAACATCTGGGGCCCTCCTTTAATCACCATATTAAACATCTTGATCCCCACCTTGTAATCCACCAAGATGAACATCTGGGGCCCCGCTGTAATCCACCACACTGAACACCTGGGTCCTACCTTATAATCCACCATCCTGATCACCTGGGCCTCCCCTGTAATCCACCACCCTGATCACCTGTGCCTTCCCCTCTAATACATCATGCTGAACACCTGGGGCCTCCCCTGTAATCACCATGCTGAACATCTGGGGTCCCCCTGTTATCCTCCACACTGAACATCTGGGACCACCCCTCTAATTTACCACCCTGATGACCTGGGGCCTCTTCTATACTCCACCAAGCTGAACACCTGGGCCCCCCTATAATCCATCATCCTGAACACCTGGGGCCTCCCCTGTAATCACCATGATGAACACCTGGGGCATCCTCTTTAATCCACTAGGCTGACCACCTGGGGCCTCCCTTGTAATCCAACATCCTGAATACCTGGGACCTCCCTGAATCCACCAGGCCGAACACCTGGACCTCCTCTGTAACCCACCATCCTGACCACCATGGGCCCACCTCTAATCCACCAGGCTGAACACCTGGGACCTCCCCTGTAATCCACCTGGCTGAAAACCTGGGAATTCCTTTTTAATCCACCAAACTGAGCACCTGGGGCCTCCCGTCTAATTTCAGAAATTACATTCTTATTCCAGAAGGACTTTATTAGCTCTTCTTCTCACGAAGCAATAATTTTTTTATTTAAACTTCTTCAAACATTCAGAAATGTGCTTTCATTTTGGAAATGTGACAGTTAATCTCTAATGCTCTATCAGCTTTGAATTTTGCTCATTGTGTTCAACTACTTTAATAAAGAAATGGAATTATAGATGTTGACACTACAGGGTAAAAAGCACCTTCAAATTCTCTTTATAAGAAATGTGGGCACTTACATTAATGGGAAAATATCTACAATATCTCCTGATGAGTAGATTTTTTAAAGCAAAGAACCTGCTGATAAAATTTTGTTAAAATTTTTTCAAAATCCTATTTCAAATGTCCATACCAAAAGCACTTCTGTGTGATAGATCTACAAACTAATAAATTAAAATAACTGTTGAAACCTTATCTGTGAGGTATTTTTAAAATATTTCTTTGGTTGAGAGCAGAAGTTGTTTTTTGTTTTTATTTTTGGTGAAAATGTACTGAAATCAACTACTCTAATTGCAAAATGTAAGCTTCAAAGCAGACCATCCTCAACAAAGTAACAAATATCTACAGCATGATTAAGAACAACATTGTGAACTCACACTGTGTGAACTCAAAATCCAGTGCAGGTTGTTAGCTATGTAACCTTGGAAGAGTTATGTAATGTCTCTGTGCCTTAGTTTCCCCATTTGCAAAATGGGGAGCATAGTTGTATTTACAGAATGGAATTGTAGGGATTAATGAGATGACACATGTGAAACATCATGGCCATAAGAAGTGCAAAAAATGTTTCTTTTTAAACCCATCTACCTTAAGTACTTGTTAATACAAGATTATCAAAAGTGATTGAATACCTAGTACAAGTGAATAACAAATATGGTATCTTCAGGTTATGCTTAAAGGTTCAAGTTTTCCAAAACTTCCTTTCTTACTGGAGTGTGTTTTTTTGTTTGTTTGTTTTGTTTTAAAAGTGAAGGAGAAATGGGTGGGGGCATAAAGATGGGGAGTTTGGGTTTCCTGAAAGCCAGGACCACTGTCTAATCAGAGCAGACAGTTTTGCTATTAATCCCTTGGCCATTATGGAATGACTCCCCCTACAAGAATGTTGCTTTACTTTTTAAAATAGTAATAGTTACCATTTTATTAGGAACTATTAAATACCAAGCACTTCTAAGCGCTATAAACATTACTTCAAATTCTTTCAACAATCTTCTATAATGGTGAAGAAAACTCATAAGAAGTCAGATGTAAAAAGAAAACGTCATTTAGTTTTGGTAATTAATTGGGAGAACTCCCTACACTTGGCTATCATAAAAAAAGAAAAGAAAAAAAAAAAACCCCTAACTAAATGCTCAATTTAAATGTAAAGCAATCTGATCACGTGAACATCAGCTCTAGGTCCTGGTCTCTAGTTGGGGTAAATGACTCAGCCTTTCAGAGAGCCTCTCTCTCCTCCTGTCTTTTCTCAAAAATGTGGTACCAGAGGAGAGTGTGGGTGACTTGACCTTGCCCTTCTGAAGGGTGGGAGAATGCCCTGACCTTGTGCTAGTCTCGGGGTCGACACTAGCAATTGTCGACTGCATTCTGGGGCGATGCTTCCTGTCTATGTGCTGACTTCCGAGGCTTAATCTGTGACTAGTGTATTTGCAATCTTTTTATTTTGACCTAGGCAATGCCCCTGGAATAAAATAACATGAACTTCCTTCAGCTCTCCTGATTGCAGTCAATAGACATTCACTTGCCCCCCAACTCCCTGTGGTCACACTGTGGGATCTATAGCAAGACCCTGGCTTTCTCATCAGCATGCACCCCACATACAATCTGAGAGGCTGAGGAAGGCCAACCAGATCCTCTTTCAGCTTGATCACAACATTTCACTCTTTTAATTAGGGTTTCCTGCGATGTTACCTGCTCCTTCTAGAATTCCAAAGTTAAGATGGGGAGAGAAATCTTTTCATGCTAGACATAACTCTCAATTCATCTAACACATGTCCTCTTCAAGCCCAAAGAAAGGAAATTAAGACTACACTTGCTTTATCCTTTCACGCTCTCTCACTATATCTTTTTCCTCCTTTCCATAATCCTTCAGGACTTCGAACTTCTATTTTACCTTTTCCATGTCATATGCTCCTAATATCAGAGAACCAAACCTTATGGCTTCGTTATTAAAAGCAGAAAAGCCATTTTCTCTACACTTTGGCAGAACTCTTTGACCTAGGTCAACTCCAGATTTCGTTAATGGAATAAGAGGGAAGAAGGGGGAAGGAATTGCTAAAGGAATACAGCCAATCTTACCACTCCACAAACCTGTACCTCAAGCATATTGTTTTGCTTAGGAATAAAATACCAGTCGCTCCTGGTTAATGTTGAGTAGCTGCAATCAACTATGATCCAAAAGGTAAAATTAATTTCTGACACAAAGTTATCCCCTTTACATTTATAACATATGTTATTAATCCCAGAAAACTGAGGCACAAAGGAACTAATAATTTATACAGGTCAGGTTTCCACTTTTCCTAACTGCATTTGATGGCTCATTTACTTCATTAATAAAAAGTTGACACCTTGGCTGAACGTGTACTCTCTTCCCTTTCCAAAAACCTGCATACCACAACCTTTGCACAACACATTGGCCTATAAAACTTGACCAACATTTCTCCAAATGATATGGTGAACTCTCTTTTATAGTGTTCTATAAAACATGTAACGTAAAATGTAATCTTTGAAAAATCATTACCTATATAACATTTCCATTGTCCACGAGGTTTGTTTTTTTTTTTTTTGAAAGTACAAGGAGATGCTCAAATTAAAATTGTACCTAATTCTATAATGTCTAAGAACAAAAAGTTACCCTAAGGAATATAGAAAATAACTCTTTAAATTAACTGTTGCAGTTCAAATTAACTCAGCCAACAAATATTTATTGAAAACCCATTTTGTCCCAGGCATATTTTAGGCACTGGGATTAGTGATCTGAACAAAACAAATTTCCTCAGGGAAGAAAACCAACATATACTCCCAAAAGACTCCACCCCACAAAAGAAATGGAAGGAGATGGATAATAAACAGATTAACAAATAAATATGTGATATGTTAAGTGGTGGTAAAAGCTATGAGGAAAAATAAACAGGATAAGATCAATATGGTAGGGTGTCTGTTTTATATACAATGTCCATGAAAGCCTTCTATAAGGTGACTTTTAAGCAAAGGCATGAAGATATGGACAAAAAAGAGGGGTTTCTGTAATAAAACTGGCAATTCCAGTGACAGAAATGAACCTCACGGGGAGATCTGATACTCATAAATTCCTAACTGGGCGGTCATGGTGAGTAGTCAAGCCCCAGGCCTATAACTTCTTAAGTGAAAGATTTTTAAGCAAGCCATGTCCATTTGTCTTGAGCATCTAGGTTAACACACCTTTGAAATGCCAGAGTAATTATCTTTTTCAGACCCCTTGAAATTACCCTCAAGGGACACATAATCTTATTAACCATTCTTTAATCCAATCCCCACCTTGCTTTCTTCTACCTTCATGTAATGTTCCTTGCCATCCTTTTATTTCCAAATGCATAAAAGAAACTCCAAACTCATTCTCCAGGGCATCTGAGATCTTGCTTCCTGGCAAGTCCTCAATTTGACTCAAACTCATAAAAATTCTTTATAAGTTTAAATGTATCTTATTTGGATAAAGGGAATGGGATGTAAGGAACACAGATTTCTGGGTAAAATCTACTTGGAGCACAGAGAACAAGGATGCATGCTTGAATAAGTAGTGTTCCAGAAAGAACAGATGCACCTATGGCTGGGACAAGGGATGCCTGGGGGAGGGCAGTGGCAGATGAAGGGCAAAAGCCTAAGAAGCAGATAATGGAAGGCTTTAGAGACTCCATTTCTTGTTATGTGAAAAGTACAATGTCACTGGAAGATTTTGGGAAGAGTATCATCAACTGACCTCTGCTTCTAGGTGGAGACAAGACTATGGGGAACAGCAGTGAAATCAGGAAGAGCTATTCCTGATAAAGCCCAGATAAAGATGACGTGGGTTTAAATCAGGATAACAAGGTGAGTTTTATTCTGGTTTGGACTACTGCATAAGAAGACACTCCACACTTAGAGCCTAAGACAATAACTATTTAATTGTGTTCATGTATTTGGGGCATCAGGAATTTGGGGAGGGGACAGCTGAATGGCTTGCCTCAACTCCATGATGTCTGTTACCAAACATTTTACGGATATACATTTTTAAAATTAATTTGAGAGAGAAAGAAAGAGAGAAACAGCAATGTGAGAGAGATACATCGATAGGTTGCCTTCCATATGTACCCTGACCGGGTATCGAGCTGAACCAGCAACCTAACTTTGTGCCCTACAGGGAATGAAACCCACAACATTTCAGTGCATGGGACGATGCTCTAACCAACTGAGCCACACCAGCCAGGGCTTGATATACATTTTTAAATATAGCATTTACTTATTTTCTCTTTACAAAATAATTTTTATTCAGTGCAGCATAGGTATTAAGATCTCAGGCTCTCAACTCTGTCAAAGGTTGGTATCACTCCGGGATCACTTCCTATCTATCCAATCTAGGATAAAGTCTTCTGTGTCCTCTGAGCATCAGTTTTCTTATCTGTAAATTGGCAACAATAGTAATAATAATGAAAGTGTTTGAAAAGATTAAATTTGACAGTGCATGTATAGTTATATATAAAATGTTTGATGCATTTTAGCTCTTATTATGTCCTGTTTGATTTTGGAGATTTGGAACATTTGGCAAATTGAAGAAAATAAAAATAACCAGCAAGGATAGGTCCCAGAACAATGTCTTGTGACTCTATTAATATATTAGCATTGCTTTAATGTGAACAAAGTTACTATATTTTATTTTCTTTATAAGTTGCAGAGTCATTTAGTTAATAGAGAGCTTTTTGCAATCACGTCTGTGCACATGTCAGTTATCTGCCCCCTACCCCCCAAACACACACACACACACACACACACACAAGCATATAAGGTAAGGGTCAAGAAAGAAAGAAATTTGCCACAGCCAGAGAGGCTTTGCCTTGCTCCAAAAGAATAGTAAAAATATATTTAAAACGAATGGAGATTAAATGTAAACATAGCCTAGGCTAAATAAAATACAAAAATGAATTCTTCTCAAGGTGCTATTCCTTCAAATAAGAGGATTTGAAATTCGATCAAATGCCAATGCAAAGGCACATAATGCTTGAGTGACACTAATTAGTTGAAAATTGAGCCCAGGAGCAAGTGAAGCTCATCCACTGAAAATGTACATAAGGCTTCCTGTCAAGGAGAGCCACAGAGAAATATCTGGGCAGCTTCCTCCTCTTGTTTGCATTCTGGTTCCTATTAACATTTTTCTGAAAAAGAATTTCATGCAAATACAAGCCTTCAACTTAATAGCAAACTGACAATAAAAGTGAGCACTTTCTTTTGTGAACAAATGCCTTTTAAAAAGCATCTGAACCATCCACGTATTTAAGAGACTATGATTTTAACTAGATTATGTGTTAAGATGTCAACTAAAAAGGAGGATTTTAAATAGCCCCTTATAGTCTTAATTCCAGAGAACGCGATAGTTACTAACTTAACACCACTATTTGACAAATACAAAATTCACATTTATTAAGTTTTTACTAATTTTTTTATTGGCTGTATGTGTTTTCACCATTTCTCCCGTTTATGTAATTTGAGATGACATTTTAGTCTGATTTTCATCCCCCCCCCCCACCAAAAAAATGAATATTATGAATCTAACCAGATGGCCAATCTAACTGCCTTGACAACATAAGACTCATACTTTTTAAATAAATTCATCTTGGCTACTCAAATTTAAGAATGCATAAGCAGTTTCAATGCTTTTGGATATGATACTATTTTCTACACTAACCATGTATATGCTTTGAAAGTTCACAATAAATTATACTACTATTGCTGCTTTCTTACAGTTGGTATGATCTAAGACTTAACAAATCCATCCTTTTTGAGCTTCAGAAATCCTTCACAGACAAATCAGAAAAGAGTCAGTATAGCCGGAAAGAAACCTGGCAATCCAAAGATCTAATACCTTTTTGACTATTAACTTATCATCTGACCTTCTGCTGGTTCCTTGCCCTCACATAACCACCTTTCTGAAGTCTGTAAAAATGGAAATGACAACATTTTGGTTACTGCCCAAAGGGATTAGGTAGAAAAAAAAACTGGATCGGGGGCTATAAAATACCTTGGAGGCCATAAAATGCTACATAAATGCTTGATAGTAAAACAGTTACAGGACCCGATGGTTTAATATAAAACTACTTTCTCTGCTAAACAAAGTACAGGCAGAAGCACCTAAGATCAAATAGGAAAATATGCAAAGCTCCTGGTCATAATTAAAAGGGTTTGCTTGTTTAAATGAATTTTATGGACTGATGGGTAGGTGTCTGCACAAGCTGTGTGATCAAATGTCCGTACCAATTCGGTTATCACGTGGTACTCTAAAAAGACAGTCCAATCAAGCGGGCTGAAGTCAGAAACTGAAGGCATGTCGTTACACAGTCCCGTGGGTGCGTTCCTCTTTAAATGAGTTGGTGTGTTTGTGTTTTGTCTAATAGCACTGTTTCACACTAAACAACTACAAATAGAGGAAATGTTTTTGACATATTTTTTGCCCACTATTTTGAATATGTTCATTATGCCATTTTCCCTTTGAAATTGTAATTTCATTTACTTAAAACGAACATGAATTATTTCAAGAAATCTTCCCCAAAATTATTATCTTAATTAGGAGTTTAATCACAAATAGACATTGCCAAACATAATTTATGTAATGTTCAGAAGTATCTTAATCATCTTCAAGTTTTTCTTTGTTGTTCCTTAGGAAAAAAATAAGACTAGAGAATAGAGCTCACCACATTTCACACAAGAGCTTTGGTCTTGGTCTCAAAATCACTTGCTAACTTACTACTTTTTTAAAAACGATATGACAGCCTTTCTCAAAGATGGCAGTGTAGGAAAATCCTGAACTCATTTCCTCCCAGGGACACAGAAAATCTACAACTACATGTGGAATAATTCCTCCTTAAAGGGGCCTGAAGATTGGATGATGAGAGCCTCCATAACAAAGGATAAAAGGCTAGCATCGAGATGGAAAGGAGAGACAGAGACTTCGTCTCACCAGGGGGGAAAAATGGGCCCCAACAATGATGATCCCTCGTACACTGTTGGGGGAATATAAGTGGTGCAGCCACCATGGAAAACCATGAAGATGCCTCAAAAAATTAAGAATAGAATTACCATTTAACCCAGGTACCTCACTTCTGAGTATACAAAAAACACTAATTATAGAAACTCCTGTGTTCACTGCAATGTTATTCACTAGAGCAGTGATGGCGAACCTTTTGAGCTCGGCGTGTCAGCATTTTGAAAAACCCTAACTTAACTCTGGTGCCGTGTCACATATAGAAATTTTTTGATATTTGCAACCATAGTAAAAAAAGATGTATATTGTTGACATTTATTTTATATATTTAAATGCCATTTAACAAAGAAAAATCAACCAAAAAAAATGAGTTCGCGTGTCACCTCTGACACACGTGTCATAGGTCCGCCATCACTGCACTAGAGCCAACCCAAATGTCCACTGATGGATAAATGGATAAAGATGATGTGGTATATGCATACAAAGGAATATTACTCAGCCATAAGAAGAAGCAAATCTTGTCATTTGTGACAACATGGATGGACCTCGAGGGTATTACGCTAAGTGAAATAAGTAAGCCAGAGAAAAACAAATAGCATATGATTTCACTGCTATGTGGACTCTAAAAGAAGAAAAGCAGACAAACAGAACAAAATAAAAATAAACTCATATATACGGGGAACAGATTAGTGGTTATGAGAGGGGAGGGAGGTTGGAAGGTTCACTGCCTTAGAAAAAACGGTCGAGTGGCTCTCAGCACTTGGCACGGCTCTGCAGGATAGAGAGAAGGTGCACAGTCTTAAGACATCTCCTGTGGGAGGGAGAGAATTGGAGCTTGCGTCAAATACAAGCATGTCAAACTCAAAGGCTAATATGGGCCAAATAAACAAGGTTTATTTTGATAGAGACATGCTCAATACAAAGGGCTGAAATAAATGAGTAATCGTTAACATAAAATAATAGAACATTTTAATAAAAATTAATATTTTACCTGAACATTAACTTACCAGACACAGAATAATTGTGCAAATTAATAAGCGTAGCGCATATAAACCTATTTTTCTTGTTATCCGAAAGCGAAATATTTCCTGTTGCGCACACCAAACAAGTCAGTACAAGACTAATGATGTGGCCATTGGCTGCTAAAATACTCGCTGCTATTATTAGTGGAGAGAAGTGGTGCGCCTGCACGTAAGGTGTGTAAGGGAAATGAATGCAACATGATTAATCAGTCATTAGCAAACATTGTAGTTCGTTATTAATAATTATGTATAACAGGATATTGTAAAAATTAAGTTATGAAATTTTTATTAAAACGTTTCTTACATACCTTTATTTTGACTGGGCCGCAAAAATACTCGTTCTGGGCTGCCTGGGGCCCGCGGGTTGCAAGTTTGACATGCTTGATCTAATACCTCAGCATTTCAGGTCACTGATTTGGGGAAATATAACAGGAAGATTTCAGCTCCTGGTGTGACTCTGCAGACCTGAGAGAAGACATGCCATCCTAAATTCTCTCCCTGCTCCCCGCATACACCCAAGATAGAGTGAGAGGAGTGGAGTAGGCACATTCATAGAAGAGGTTTGAAAAATCTCCAAAACCACTAGCCAGCCTGGAGAGCAGTGTGTGTGCTGTTAAGAAGGAGCATGAACTTGTCAAGATGGTTGAAGTTGAGCCATGGGGAAATTGTCACAGAAGAATGACACAGTTTGATTTCCATTTTAAGTAAGTCACAGTAGCAGGGAAGAAGATCTTATTGAAGAAGATGAAACAAAAATTTGAGAAACAGCTTAGAGGATCCTGGGATAAAATATTAAAGCAATGAGAATCTGAACTTTGGAATTGAATTTAGAAGGGTCAGGTCTTGAAACATGTTGAGAAGATTAAAAAATTAGAACCTGGTGATGTGATTGGAGAGGATGTGGGAGGATTCTGTTTAGAATCAAGTTTCTGGTTTGCTTAAGTAAGTAGGTTGAGGCATTATCAACCAAAAAGTAAGTTGTAAAAAAAACACAGAAAATTGTTTTATTATGAACCTATTGTTTAGTTTGAGAAATATGGAGTTGAGATGCCAGATACCAGAGGAAAAATACACAACAGATGGTTGAATATATGAGAACGAATGCAGCAGAGAAATTAGGACTAAAGGCAAAGTGGGTGTCATTAGCAATAATGTATTAATTAAAACTTTAAGAATTCATGGGATTGCCCATGGCAAGCATAGAGATTATCAAGAAAGAGTTTAATGATGAAATATATGACATCTATGATTTATTTTAGTCTTCCATTGTCCAGGAGGCTAAGATCTCTCTATACACTGTTACCTTCCTCCCCACTCCATGCAGTTCTTCTCTTTGCTTTGGTTTGAGAGTATCAAAGAACAGCTACTGAAGAATGTAATAAGGGAAAGTCTCAATTTCCTTCTAAATTGTGTGTCACCATGCCTCATCCTCTTCTCTTTCCTTCTCTTTTCCAGTCTGAAGTTTCAGAAAAAGTGCCATGAAACTGTATATACTAATCACTTATGTTGGGCAGCCTTTGAGTCTATTTGTCAGTGGAGGAAGTGGAGATAGGAAGGAGAAAAATACAGACAAAAATATACAAATACTTTCTGTGCACATCATCTTGGGGGAAAATGCATAGAAATGATTTACTTGTTCATTCAATTTCTGATTTATTAAACAAATGTGCATTGAGAATGTACCTTATGCTAAGTGCTCTACACAGCTTAAAGGATGCTGGCATTAAGAGAGTAAAGCAATAAGGATCTGAACTGTGGAAATGAACTTAGAGAGAAGGGTGAGTGAGGTTTTAAATATATTTAGAAGAATACAGAAAAAAAAAGAAACCTGATTCTGGCCCTTGAGAAAATTACTATTTAGAAGGGAGTCATTTGTATTAGGTTGTTCTAAATACTTCAAATTTGAAAGATAAGAATATCTGAGGACTTTGGTAACAGAAAACCCAGAAGAGAAAGTTATGCTTTCAAAAAATTTCGTCTATGTTTCTACTGATTATAAAATATAAAATATGTCAAGATAATTCACTCACTGCACATGAAAGAACTTGCTGTTTAAGTTGCATCAATGTCAAGCATTATTGGCTGGTAGAGTAGGTGAGGTAATTTTCAAACCTGTTCCTAGTTCCAATCCAGTAACCCATAGTTAGGTCCCCTATTGATAAGATACTCAGTCCATTTCCAAGCAGTTAAATATTTTTCTTCACATTGAATGAAAAGTATACATTTTTTTGTTTCTGTTGTTTTGAATCAAATAATTTATATTTTATAATTAGTACATATATATATACATTATATATATATATATATATATATATATATATATATCCAAGCTTCAACTCTTTTATTCATGACTACTTATCCTATATTAGTGCTTTCAGTGTCTGCCTTTAAACAAAAGCATCTCTTTTCTGTCTGTCCTCTATCATCTCTTAAAAAGAAACCAGTTTAAATTCTCCTGGTATTCAATTTCACATAACTCACTATAAACTGTGTTCTGTGTATGATATTTAAACTCAGAATATTCAACTGAACTTTTAATAAATCCCTTTTACTAGTCACTAAAAAATAATCACAAGCTTCAGAAATGTCTGCATAGTCATTTACATATTATTTAATCTTTGTTTTCAATATTCTGGGATTTTCTACCCTTTCATCCTATGTCCTTCTCCTTTCAGCTATTCATGAATTTTTATCATCTGGAGATAAAGCTATTTTTTCCGATTTGCTCTTTCTTATATTCACAAGTTTGCCAGATTCTAGAACTCCATGATAATGCACCAAATATTCAAGCTGAGCATACTTCTGTAGTTCAGCAAAATTAAACATCTGCCAATTTCTAGATAGTTGAAAATCCATTGTTTTTCAGGTGATTGGGGGAGAGCATGCTCAAGTGAAATATTTTATTGGAAAGCAACCATAATGACATGTCAATGTGCAATAATTCTATGTGTAATTCTACATGACAGATGTTCATTCAGAGTATAAATGTGCTCTTTCTTTGTCCAAAACATCATTGAAGAAAATATAAAATACTGTCAACTCTAGTACTTGCAATAATATGAACACAAACAAAAAACCCCACAAAATTTAAAAAGAAGCATAATTTTCAACTGCCATTGTGGAGATTGTCCATCTGAGCTCTAGATGCTGAAAATCAATATCCATATTAAAAGAATACTGTAAACAGTGGCTAAATGTCAACTCTTAAATCTTTTCTTTTTTGGGTGTCTTTCTGTTGTTGTTGTAAATTGATCACTGTAAAAGCCGATGATTCATTGCCATTGTGAGGACTTTTTTTTATCTGTACAATCAACAGTAATGATGTGTTGTAAATAATACAGTTGAAAATTGATTTGGTGTAAATTCCTAGCACGATATTTTTTCCTCATGTCCCAGGATTATAACAGATTGAACTGTAGTACAGATTATACTGCTTTTCTGAAAATTCTCATCAAGGATGGAGACAATTTGGCCTCACCATGTTTATCGTTATAAATCAGCACAAAACACAACCCTTCCCCCTTTCTATGGGAACTATAGTATTAGCATTTTCTAAATGTGACTATCTTTCAATGTATTATATCAGATGAAATTGGTCCCTTAGAAAGGGGTACCTAGCTGTATAAAGCTCCAAAATTGAAGTACATGCTGGACTTATGACTGAAGTTTTTGTGGAAGGACACCTCTTAAAGACTAGTTTCAAAAAAGTGTAAAGACTTTTTAAAGTGTCAGGAAATCTGACTTTTAGTCTCAGCTTTTTGAGTGTGTGACATTGGATATGTCAAATCTTTTCTGAATATCTTTTTCTTTTTAATTTGATTGAATGACACAGGCCAAGTAGATCTCAAACTTGGCTGGACATTAAAATTACTTGGAAAGATTTTTAAAAATATAGATGCCTCCAATCTTCCCCAAACAAGCTAAATCAGAATTTCTGAAGGTTGGGCTGAAGCATTAGTATTCGCTTCAGCTCCCCATGTGATTGTAATATGCATCCAACAATCACTTCCAACTCTAAAATGCTCTGACATTTTATAAAACTTGCCATTTGAGAACCTCAGCATGTGTTTCAAATGAGTTCTGGAGAGAGAATTTCCAATGTTAGGTGTTGATGTTTGTTCTATCAGTTGCATTCATAATGTAGGCTGCCAAGAGGGAAAAAAAAAAAAAGAAAAAAACACCAAGAAAAAAAAATTAACAGGAAAGGTAGGCAGGCCATGCAAAGGAGAGCTCCATTACAGAAGAGCTGTCTCCAGGAGACCAAAGTCATGCTCTTTAACATTCTAAGTGATTGGTTTGTGCACTGAACCAAATCTGAGCAGTTCCAATGTTTGAAAATGTAATGACTTAAATAGAAATACTAATATACCCTTCAAGGTCATGAAACAGTGCCTTGACCTCAGCAAACATGTAACTTCTGTGAGCTGATGTAGGGCAATTTGACGGACTCCTAATAACCTTAAGATGCATCCTGCTCTTTCCTCTGCATTAAAATATGTTAATATCAGCTTTGGAATCAAATGAATTCATTTTTTAAAATCTTTCTTTTTTAAACTTCCATTTTATTTGCAGAATTACCAAGAAGTTGCTCATAATTACCATATTTTCTAACTGAATAAAATTAAACAAAGGGCTGAGGTACGAAAAGGTCATCAAAACAGGAGACTATAAAAGAAATCTGAGAATACCTATACATTTCTAATGATAGCCTAAGATTTAATTTAAAATGAGTCCTGAAAATGTGTCATGGTTAAGAAATGAGTTCCAATCTTTAAGCAACACATTTAAAGAATTTACCATATAGGCTATCTCAAACTGATTTAGTGTCTGGGTGCAGGGGAGAGGGGGTAGGACAACCTACTAAGAATTTGCTCATCTAGAATTCTTTTATCTTAGAAAGATAGGCTGTTGAATATCAATATATGATGTGCTACATGGAATGTGGTTAATATTACACCTAACACACAAAGCCTAGAATGGGTTATAGATCTACAAAGAAGACATAGATCAGAACTAGCAAAGTTAACAATAATTCATTGCCCAGCAACTGCTGCTGAGTTATTGCCATACCTACCATTTCAGAACCAACACCTCCTCCCCCCCCATTTATTTATTTATTTATTTTTTTAGTGTTTTGTTTTTTTTTAGTTTTATTGCTTAAAGTATTAAAAAGGGTATTACGTATGTCTCCTTTTTTCCCCCACCCTTGACAATCCCCAGCCTCCCCTACCCCACAGTGTCTTATGTCCATTGGTTATGCTTATATGCATGTATATAAGTCCTTCAGTTGATCTCTTACCCCCCCCCTTCTACCCTCCTACCCTTCCCGGCCTTCCCACTGCAGTTTGACAAACACCTCCTTTTTAAAAACATTTTTTTGTAGATCCCTCTTAACTTCCAAATGGCACAATGCATTTCCTACTATAATTTTAAAATAAGCAATAACATAACCTACTTATATAAAAACCCTGGGTAGTGTAACATCACGACCGGTCTGGCGACCAAGCGGAAGGAAGTCAGTCCTGCAGGGGTTGTCTTGGAAATGGCTGCACCCTCCCTCAGCTGTTTCCTGGAGCTGTTTCAGGTGAGGGCTGGGTTTGAGGCAGGAACCCACCCTCAGAGCATAGAGGCATATCTTTATAAAGTGTGCCGTGCCAGCACGGCCAAGGGTGAACCTGATGGGGGCGGCTGAAAGGCTTAGAAAATACAGACAAGAGAATGAAAGCCAGGTCTCAGCGGGATGCTGCTTCTCTGAGAGACAGACACCATGCCCACAGCCGTGTCTTTATTTGATAGCAGATGCCATGAGGCAAAGTAAGGGCATGACCAAGATGTTTACAACATTCTCCTATGTTTCAATCCTACTCAACTATCTGCACCTGAACTCTATCAAGCCTACATCACTCAGGCACATGGGGCCACGTGTTCGGACCATAGGTTCAAGCTTAAACTATAGCTGTTGGCTATAATTGTGCTGGGAGGGCCCTGCACTCCAAGCTGGGACTTGCACGTGGCAATGAGAGGACTATACCCTCTCATCAGTCCAAGGCTTGAACCTGTCCAAAACACTGTAGCAGCTCCCCACAATAAAGTTTTAATCTACTTATATAAAAACCCTGGGTGTAACATCACTGCCAGAAGCGCGTCCAACCAGAAGGCAGTCAGTCCTGCAGTGGTCATCTTGGAAACGGCTGTGCCCTCCCCCAGGTGTTTCCTGGAGGGTGAGGTTCAGGAAGGAACCCAACCTCAGGGCAAGTTTTCAGGCAGGAACCCATCCTCGGAGCGGAGCATGGAAGTGAAATGATTTGTAATGGATCTATTATTGAAGCTAACTATGGAAATACTATATCTATAGATCAGTGGTTCTCAACCTTGGCTGCACATTAGAATCACCTGGGAATCTTTTTAAAATCCTAATTTCTGGGCCTGATCCTCCAGAAATTCTGTTTCTTTGTTACTAATGTTGTGTCCCAACCCCATAACAAAGAAACAATTTCTGGAGAATGAGGCCCAGAAATCAGGATTTTAAAAATATTCCCAGGTAATTCTAATGTGCAGCTAAGGTTGAGAACCACTGCTATAGATAATATTAAAAATATATCTAAACGTGCAATTCTTTGTCCAAAAAATGAGCATGTTCAAAAATTAAATGAAGAAAATTTGGATATACGCAATGGAGATTTTCACACATATTTGAGTGATAATTGCATTGATTCCACAGATGATGCTGAAAAGGAAAATTTTCCCATCGAATTTCTTAATAGTATTACTCCTTTGGGAATGTCGGGTCATAAATTAAAATTGAAAGTGGGTGCAATCATCACGCTATTGAGAAATCTCAATAGTAAATGGGGTCTTTGTAATGGTATCAGATTTATTATCAAAAGATTACGACCTAACATTATCGAAGCTGAAGTATTAACAGGATCTGCAGAGGAAGAGGTTGTTCTGATTCCAAGAATTAATTTGTCCCTATCTGACACTGGCCTCCTATTTAAATTGATTAGATGACGGTTTCCTGAGATGCCAGCATCTGTGATTACTATTGATAAATCACAAGGACAAACTCTAGACAAAGTAGGCGTATTCTTAAATGAACCCATTTTTGCACATAGTTAGTTATATGTTGCTTTCGCTCGAGTTTGAAGAGTATGTGATGTTATAGTTAAAGTTCTAAGTACTTCATCACAAGGGAAATAAGTAAAGCACTCTGAAAGTATTTTCACTCTTAATGTGGTGTACAGGGAGATCTTACCTAATAATAGGCAAACATGCAAATTGACCATACCTTCGCTATGCCACAAGCCACACCCACCAGCCAATCAGAGTGACTATATGCAAATTAACCCAACCAAGATGGCGGCTGGCAGCCACGGAGCTGAAGCAAGCAGGAGGCTTGGTTGCCCCGGTGATGGAAGAAGCCAAGCTTCCCAGCCGGCTGCTGCCTCCTCTCAAGGCAGCAAAGTTTCAATTATAGAAGGTAAATAAACCCCAGATACCTGCTTCCAGTCGCCATGGCCACAGAGCTGGAGCAAATAAAAAAAAAAAAAAAAAAAAAAGGAAAAGGCTGGGAGCTTCGGTTGCCGGGGGGCTTGGCCAGTCTGAAAACAGCCATCAGCCCCTCGTCCAGGCTGACCAGGCAACCCAGTGGGGACCCCACCCTGAAGGGGGTTTGGGAAGCCTGAAAACAGCCCTCAGCCCCGCACCCAGGCTGGCCAGGAACCCCAGTGGGGGCCCCTACCCTAAAGGGGCTGTGGCCAGCCTGAAAACAGACATCAGCCCCTCACCCAGGCTGGCCAGGCACCCCAGCGGGACCCCCACCCTGATCCAGGACACCCTTCAGGGCAAACCAGTCAGCCCCTACCCGTGCACCAGGCCTCTATTCTATATAATAAAAGGGTAATATGCAAATTGACCCTAACAGAAGAACTACTGGGAATGACTGGTCACTATGCTCAGTGCAGGAGCTGCCCCCTGGTGGTAAGTGAAATCCCACAGGGGGAGCTCTGCTCAGCCACAAACCAGGCTGATGGCTGCCAGCACAATGGTGGTTGCGGGAGCCTCTCCTGCCTCCTCAGCGCACTAAGGATGTCCGACTGCAGCTTAGGTCTTCTTCCCGCTGGCAAGTGGACATCCCCCGAGGGCTGCCAGGCTGCCAGAGGGATGTCTGACTGCCAGCTTGGGCCTGATCTCCCAGGGAGTGGGCCTAAGCCAGCAGGTGGACATCCTCCGAGGGGTCCCAAACTGCAAGAGGGCATAGGCTGGGCTGAGGGATCCCCCGAGTGCACAAATTTTTGTGCACTGGGCCTCTACTATTAGAATAAGTTTAATCACTTTATCAGTCATTGTTTGCATCACTGTTGTTTTTATATCATGTTTTTGTTGTTTTCATATCATGTTTTTGTCATTTTTATATCATGCCTTTGTTATTGTTATATCCTTTTGTCACTGTTTATTTATTAATAAATGCATATATTATTTTCATATACATTTTACTAATTTCCTTTCATCTCTCACACTTCTATTGTAGAGAAAGGGCAAATAGCAATATTAAAATATCTCCACTAATTAATTCTCTTTTTAAAAAAAATATATTTTATTGATCTTTTACAGAGAGGAAGGGAGAGGGATAGAGAGTTACCCTCAATTGATGAGAGAGAACCATCGATCAACTGCCTCCTGCACACTCCCCACTGGGGATGTGCCCGCAACCAAGGTACATGCCCTTGACTGGAATCAAACCTGAGACCTTTGAGTCTGCATGCCAATGCTCTATCCACTGAGCCAAACTGGTTAGGGCAATTAATTCCCTTTTAATGTGCATGAGTTTTGTGCACCAGGCTACTAGTTTATAATAATGGAATAAACATGTTAAAGTGCACTCATGACTACAGTACATTTTTACAGTTTACTTAATTATGAGTAAGTTGGGATCATAGAAGAGCATGATGACAAGTCATTTTGTATAAGCAGGTCAAGAAAAATGGAAGAGCAAATGAAAGATGCACTATAAACTAGTGACAGATCAGTTGTATTCATATAACATAACAGATCAATGGGGGAAAATCCTTAAAGGAAGGATAGGTGGCATGCCAAGGTCTATCAGTATTTGAAAAAAGAATAGGTGGAAGAATACTACTATTCTTGTGAATAAGGTAGGCTATTTATAAATGTGCTTTCAAAATAATCCCCTGTTACAGCATGGAAGAGCGTGCCAATGAAGTACCCCTAGAGACATACTTTTTATCATGGAGTCAACAAATGTTCAGGATGCATTCAGTCTCTGTATTAAAAATTCTTGAAGACAGTGTTCTTCCTTAAGCAAAGAGTAATTGAAGATGGACTGGAAATATAAACGATAATGAAAGAGACTGTATTGAAATTATGAGGTAACCCCCTCTGAGAAAAATTTCAGGTTTTAAAGAAAATGCTATGAGTAATCTAATAAGTGCAATATATAATTTTAATGGCAGATTTCTTAACCTTGTGTTAAAAATATTCTTAAATATAGGTGGCTTTAAAATAATTTTAATTTTAAACTTAATTTCATAATATTTGGTCTTAGTATTTTTAAAAAACTCCTTAGGTCCCATGTCTTACATTATAGAAAATAGTTTTGCTGTTTGTGTTAAAATTGTGTTACTAATCTGAAATCTCTTCTAATTCATGTATTGTTAAAAAGAAAGAAAACCTATTGGTAATTTAACTTATTTTCAAAGATGTGGGTATGAAAATCTAAAATGGAGCCAAATCTTTTTATAATTAGACTATTTAAATTTTGATTTGGTCTGAAAGTTGTGTTTTAGCTCAATTAGTTCCTTTTGCATATCTTGGCTAACATGTTCCACAATCATTTCAAATGAATTAATCACCCAATTTGGTATTATATATTTTATTCAGATCTTTAAATCTTGCCATAATACCTTATTTATTAATAAAAATAAGAGAAATCTATTCCCAAATAACATCTTTAACATTTAAAGTATTACAAAAAGAGACATTTTGAAAATTCTCTGTAGCAAAATCATTTTAAGTGTGACTTACATTCACAGTAGAAGTTTGTTGATGAGTCTCATGATTATTTACTTTATTTTAAAGAAACTGACTTGGTGCCCTAACCGGTTTGGCTCAATGGATAGAGCGTCAGCCTGCAGACTCAAGGGTGCCAGGTTCGATTCCAGTCAAGGGCATGTACCTTGGTTGCAGGCACATCCCCAGTAGGGAGTGTGCAGGAGGCGGCTAATCGATGTTTCTCTCTCATCGATGTTTCTAACTCTCTATCCCTCTCCCTTCCTCTCTGTAAAAAAATCAATAAAATATGTGTTTTTTTTTAAAAAAAGAAGGAAACTGACTTGGTTCTCTTGCAGCTTGAGGTGACCAAGTAGTATATATACATGAAAAACGTGCCATAGCTACTCACAATATGCTGTTTATATTTTCATTGGTAGAGTTTTACAAATAAAATGGTATTTAGTAGTGAGCAGAGTGTGTTTTCAACTATATTTTCTGAAAATCATCTTACTTTTGTGTCTAGGATAACCTGTTCAAACTCTTATTGTGGTGTATTCTGTATGAAATAATCAGTCACTGAATGGTTTATTATGAATTTTGTTATTAACACTGCTAAAAACATTCATTGATTTGTGGAGCTTTCCAAAAAATTCTTGGGGCCTACATGTAGTTCATGAATAATGCAGTGAATTGCTAAAACACCTGGCGCAATTTTTTAAGTTAGCAATAAACCGACATTGCCAACAACCCATAGCTGGCACTCCCATCTGTAGCAGAAGCATTGACCCCAAAACAGAGAGTATCTTTTTCTATGAAATTATATTTAGGGGTTTCAAACGTGGTCAACCTCTTTATATTTATCACTGGTAATTTAAAAAATAACATTTTCTCTATGATGTTTTTATTCCAAATGCAGGCAGTAAAGTCTCATTATCCAAAGGAAGTTTTATCCATTTGTAATGAAATTTCATTTTAGCTAGAGTTCATTTCACAGGTAATTTTTGCTATCTTTTTCTATCTGATTATTCTTTAAACAGTAACTTGTCTCAATGGAAGAGAAAAATTATTCCATTTTGATTTCCTTGGTCAACACACTAAAACATCTTGTGTAAATTATTTTTAGTAATTATTATTACAATTACCATAAAATTAATTTTTTCTCAATACTGTGGAACTTACCAGTTGTGATCATGTAAGCACATGTATGAAGCAAGCAAAAAAGTATAATTTTATTAGAAGAACTTTTAAATCATTCCTATTAAAATCTAATGGCCTAGACATTGTTAAACAAAATGGCACTCTATATAGACATCTTATTTGAAGCACACCACTCTCTAAACACTACCTCATATGTCTAGGTTACTTCTCCAGTATTCTAAACTTGAAGGGGAAAAAAATCTTCAAGTCGGAACTTCAAATTCCTTGACTCTCCTCTTTTTTACCTTTACAAAAATGTATGTCCTGCCAGTGTGGCTCAGAGGTTGAGTGCTGACCCATGAACCACGAGATTGAGGTTCGACTCCAGGTTAGAGCACGTGCTCGGGTTGCGGGCTTGATCCCCAGTAGGGAGTGTGTAGGAGGCAGCTGATGCATGATTCTTCTCATCATTGATGTTCTATCGCTCTCCTCCCTTCCTCTCTCTGAAATCAATAAAAATGTATTTTTGCAATGTATTTTTCACTTACAATTGACATAAGATATTGCGTTAATATCAGGTATGACAACATGTTTGGGAGGTATTGTGCTGAGTGGAATAACTCAGAGAAAGACAAACACCACATGATTTCACTTATATGTGGAATCAAAAACACAAAATAAATAAACAAAACAGAAAAAAAAACCTCATTCATGATAGCACCTATTATTTAGTTTCAGCTTATCGTTTGTCTTCACTAGAGATATGTCAGCTTCCTGAAAGTGGGGGCTTTGTATGTTTTTTATGCACCTCATCCCCAGAAACTAGACCAGCACTCTCCAATGAAAATGTAATGAGAGGCACATGTGCCATTTCAAATTTTTTAGTGACCACGTGAAAAAAAAGAAGTAAAAGAGGTTGGTAAAATGGATTTTAATAACGTTTTCAATTTAACTCAATATATTCAAGCTATTATCATTTCATTATGTAATATTTTTTAACAAGTAGTATGATATTATTCTACATGTTTAAACTTTCTGAAATCTGGTATATATTTTTACTTTTATACATATCTCAAATCAGATAAATGCTCAATAGCTACATGTAGTTATTGGCTACCATTTTGGATAAATCCAACTCATTGTTAGTGCTCCATCAGTGTTAGACATTGCTATTTTAACTCAAGCAGTCTAAGCAGGTAGGCCGAATGAAGTTGAAGGAAAGCCCTGTGGTGAAACTGAAACTACCAATTCCACAGCTTTATCAGTTTAAGACAAGCCTTGCTACTTTCTTTACTTCTTTATTACCTTGTCCCTGAAGGTTTTAAAGCATGTTTCCCCAACTTTATCTCAATGTTCTTGAATGCTTTACTATTTCTCTACTTTTCTTGATCTTATTGCTCTGAACACTTTTAAGTAAAGAGTAAAGCATTCAAGAGCACTGAGATAAGGGCAGTAGATAAACAAGAAACAACAACAACACAAAATTCCTCAAGTTCATTCTCATCCTGCTTTCTCTGTTGTAGTATTTTTTTCTCAGCATTCCAGTTAGTAGTTTTGGCCTGATGTTTAAAAAAAAAAAAAAATCAATACCTGGTCTTCTCCCCTTCTCCTGTTCATTGTAGGATTCTTGTGATCTGAAACCCTGTCATGAATCTCTATAGTCACAGCAGCAACTAACTCAGGTTTTCTCTGTCTCCAGGCAATTGCGCCTGCAGTTCCTTTTGCCTGAAAAGCTTCCCTCTTCACTTTCCATCTAGCTTTATCTTTCAGATGTCAGATTAAATAACACCTCCTCAGAGAGATCTAAATTAGACCATCCTCCCTGTTATACATGCTCAGAGCACTCACGTTCCTTCACAGCACGTGCCATGATTGGAAATACATAATCATTTGGGTAATTATATTTGAAGCAGAGAACACGCTGCATCCTCAGTATATAGTATAGTTACTGACACCAAGCAGATGCTCAGATATATTGAGTAAGGAATATAGTACACGAATAAATGCAGTTTTGAATACATGAAATGGGAAAATTTAGAACTAGAAAACACTAATGCCCAATTCCTTCATTTGAGATGGCAATCTTATGGGGATATTGGAAAATTCCGAATGAAGGAAGGAAAGAATGAATGGTGAATAGGGCATGTGTCTGTCCATATGAGGACATGCATACATAAACACACCAATACTACACACAGGTAACTGCATTTAACTGATTTGGCTGCTTCTTTGTACTTGAAAAGTTTATTAACTTTTTTGAGTGAGCATAGTAAAAGTGGGGGAAATGCCATAGGGCAGGGTGCAGGGCACCATCAGAACACCTGACCAGATGGCCGGGGAATCTGGCCATGCCTCATTATTAAGCAATTGTATAACCTTCAGGCACTCTGGACCTTAATTAAGTTCTTCTTTTGTGTGAAATGGCTTAACTGGGTTTGATCTCTATGATACCTTGTTTTATCAATTCTAAGATGTCTTCCCCCCCACCCTATATTTTAAACTCTCTGAAACTGAGACGCATCTTACAACCAATGGCTCTTTACATCCCTGTCAAATGTGGTAGTGAGTGACATAAACAAAATTAAAATCTTCCCAGGATACTTTCTGGGAGGATCAAGAAAGCATTAATACTGGAACATTAAAATTTATTGTTATAAAGAGATCTTGAGCCACAGAATTTTGTGATTCTAAGCTATTTCTTTTATACCCATATCCTAACGTTTTAAATTTCTAAAACTAAGCATTTATAGACTAGTGTTTGTTGTGTGAATTTTTTACTTGATCCCTGTTAATCACTTTGTAAGTCAAAATACCCAGGGTGTTTAGGTTCATGACTGCCATAGAAATCTTTACAGTATGTTTTCAAATCTGGCTAACTAAAATGCCACTCAACATATTCACCTAAAGACATTCTTTTCCAGTTGAGGAAATAGTCTTCAACCTAGAATTCTTCAAATAAGAAGTTTCATTTCTCCACTCAGCATGAACAGAATACACACTGTGAAAAACCTAGAAATGAATGGTTTGTCACTGTTCATATCCTTTCACACCATGATATATTTTTACTTTTTATGAATCTGGCACCATGTATTTATTCAAACCATCATGATATATCTTGAAAAATAAATAAACACTATACTTATTGCCTCTGTACTCCCCTTCACCCCCAAAGCATTTGGGAAAGGCTTCCATTGCTCTATCATTTATTTTTTAATTATTTTGTGTTTCCACATTCTGAACATAGTTTCAATTAATTATACTAGGAAATTCTCTAGGGAAAAAAAAAAAGGTGGATGTACACATTCACCCAGACACACAATTTTATACACAGAGCCAACATCTGGACACACCTATATATGCCCCCCCACCCCACCCCCACACACACAAGTACAAAGACTTTCTTCATTGGGTATTTTGATTGCTCTGTCTTTAATAGTTAATGTTTTTCTATAAGCTATATTGAATTCCCCTTCTTGGGTTAAAAATAGCACAGCTTTTAATCTCCCTCTTCATTCCAGGCTTCAGTTTGTTTTTAAATATATTGATTTAATGCCAAATCTTCACTTAAACCTGCTTTTTGTTAATTTTTGTTATGCAACTACTATTATTTAAGCCGAGGTGTTTTCACTTAATGCCAACCGAAGGCAGCATGAGCTGTCTAGATAGTGCATTAGGGAGAACGGCTGATGGATTACAAATCTCTGCATTTCACCAACAGAAATGAATTTGAATCCATCAATTTTATTCCCTTATGCCAAATTTAGGAAGTTCCGTTTATGCAGATCTGTCAAAATATTACATTAAACACCTAGATGAACGAGTTAAATTAATTTAATTTTGTGGTTTGCCTTGATTGGGTTAGGCTAGTTCTATGCACAAAGCAAAACCTCCCAGGGAAATTGAGCCTAGTCAGGGAAGAGATCATTGCAGTGGCAGCCATGCTCAGCCGAATGGTCAGACAAAGTGTTAGAAATCAGTGACAAGGGAAGGGAGGTGCCCAGACTTTCCTTGTCACACCCATGCCTGTCTTTTACTTAACACCTATCTGATGTCCCTGAAAGAAAGTAACCACAGCAGTGAATAAAATTAAGATGAAAAAAGGCCACTGCGCTTGCAATGCAGAGCAGATCAGTCAGGGCAACCAAAATGAAAGAGAAAACGGAACAATGATCCTGCTGTGTGGTTATATAGCACCTTTCATGGAAACAATGTGAGAATTCTCTATTTTTGCAGGCCAGCTCCCTAGAGGGCTTTGAAAGCAATTCAGGAGGGAAATAAAAGGATTGCAGAACAGATTTCAGGCTTGAATGATAAAATGGACATTCTGCAAGACAGATTTTACTGAATTGGTAAATGGATGATTGAGGCTGTCACACATAAATAAATTGAGAAGGAGTAAAATCAAAGAGAAAGCAGAAAATTTTGAAAGGATATAAAAGTACAAAGAAAATCCAATGACCTTAAAAAAAGGTCAGAAAACCACCCCCTGTATTCAGAGATAGTCAAGAGAATTCAAAACCCGGAAACACAGGGGGTTCCCAGCAAGTATGATCAGTACTAAAATATGAGATTCATAGATTTTGAAAACAGTATAGTGTTAGCACAGCAAGGCTGGCAAGGGTTAAGCAGTTATCAGATCATGGAATATGCAGGAAGTTGATTTAAGCAATCATCACCCTAAACTCTAGCCTTCTTTTTTTCCCTTTCTTTATGGAAGGATGGGCCTGTGAAACATCACTGTGAGGTGGCTCACCACACAGAATCTGGGCTTCTGCTGGAGTTTTCCCAGGGTCCTACAGGTTATGCCTCACTTGGGCTACACCATTCCCTAAGGCAGCGGTTCTCAACCTGTGGGTTGCGACTCCTTTGGGGGTAGAATGACCCTTTCACAGGGGTCGCCTAAGACCATCCGAAAACACATATTGAATATATAATTACATATTGTTTTTGTGATCAATCACTATGCTTTAATTATGTTCAATTTGTAACAATGAAAATACATCCTGCATATCAGATATTTACATTACGATTCATAACAGTAGCAAAATTACAGTTATGAAGTAGCAACGAAAATAATTTTATGGTTGGGGATCACCACAACATGAGGAACTGTATTAAAGGGTCGCGGCATTAGGAAGGTTGAGAACCACTGCAAGGAGCAATGGAGAGTTGCTACGTTGGCCAGCTCCACGGTCACAAGTGAGACCCTGGAGGATGGAGAATTATCTATGCCAAATGACCCTAAAAAGGGGAGGGCGTTCCACTGGAGATTGTCCATCCAACTTACTCTCCAACCACTGGAGGCACTAGTAGGTCTTGCTTAGGGCATTCTTATCTCAAGGAAACTTGGGAAGGAAGAGGAGTTGGAGGAAGCTGCACGCGCTGTCCAAAGCAGCTGCTTTCATGGGCAAGGAGAGGTGCCTCTCCTATGCGTCTCCATGTGACCCAGGTCTTGGGCTGCCTTCTTCCTAGAAGAGGCGGCCACTTCTCTCCTGCACCCAAGGAGACTCCGGAGAGGCCTTCTTGCCGGGTGAGACAGCCTTCCTGGGAGGCACACAGAGGCCCTTTCTCTGCTGGTGAAAACACCAGTGAGGAGCAAATGCAATAGTATCAGGAAGTAAATTCAAAATAAACGTTCAGGACCCTCAGAACATCAGTTTCTTCCAATATTCTGCAAATTAGAAGATCAATGGATAAAAAAGCGCCATATTACATTTGCAGACATTAGTCGTTAAGGATTATTCTGTTTCACCTTAAGGCTGAGCCTGATTTTCACACTGAGGGAAGAACCACAAATAAATTTCTAGACAAGGTTTCTATTTAGTTCTATCTGGTGCAAAGTAATGATTTGTTAGTGCGAGTGATATCTTATCCTTTCCTTACATAGGTATTCTATGAGCGTTATGTGGAACCGGATTTCTTTCTGTGATAGGAAGGTAGTACCTTGTACAATAATAAATGTGTATCCATGTGTTTGGGCATACACGTGTGTACATGTGAGTGTTTACAGACACAAAGGTTGTCACTCTGCAATTGAAATATACTGGTACTCAAGAATAACAAAATGATGATAATGCAGTGAACCATCTAAAACAAAATTTTAGAATTGGGTAAAACGGAGAATATATAGCTTAAGTAAAAAAAACATGATACTTAGAAAAATAAAGCAGAATATAGTGGGAAAACACTGAGCATAGCTTAAAACAGATGTACTTCAAATCTTAATTCTACCAGTGACCTTGGTTAGGATTCCTAGTTTCTCTAGCTCTGTCTTCATCTCTGAAATGAAGATATCAATACTCACCAGTCTATGCTAATTGAATGATTAAAAATTATGTAACTATAGTGCCTTCACATAGAAGGCATTCAATAATGTATAGCTACTGTTGAGACACAGCACAATCCTATGTACTAGTAATAAAACACTACTATGCAAATCGACCAAACAGCAGAACTACCAGTGGAAGGACTAGTCACTATGACACACACTGACCACCAGGGGGCAGACGCTCAAGGCAGGAGCTGCCCCCTGGTGGTCAGTGCACTCCCACAGGGGGATGCAGCTCAGCCAGAGGCCGGGCTCACACTGGCGGCAGGAGCCTCTCCCACCTCCGAGGCAGTGCTAAGGAGCAGGCTTCTGGCTGAGTGGCGCTTCCACACCAAGCCCAGCAGTGGTATGGGAGCCTCTCCTGCCTCTGCTGCAAGTGAGCAGTAAAGAGCAAGGGGTCCCAGACTGCACGAGCCCAGGACTGCCCTCTGGGGATTGGGCCTAAGCCAGCAGGCAGACATCCCCTGAGGGGTCCCGGACTGTGAGAGGGTGCAGGCCCGGCTGAGGGGACACCCCCCAAGTGCAGGAATTTCATGTAGAATAAAGACTAGAGGGTTTCAAAAGAAACTGATTTGAAGTCCAGTTTGATATTGACTAGCTGGATAATTTTGGGAAAAATACTTAACAGCTATGACCCTCTGTTGCCCCACATGTCAAATGGGCATGATAATAATTATTTTATAGAACTGTTGTAAGTAATGAACATGATGAAAAAAGAAAAGAGCTTACCTGGAATATAGTAGTCACTAAAAGAATGTTAATTGCCTTGGTTAATATTCAGATTTACTTTTGCATAGGTTTGTTTTACCACAATAAAAAATTGAAAGCGTTTCTAATCAGATACCCAGAGAGCCTTCCTATTATTATTATTCCAAAAATAACTGTGGCATGCAATCAGAATATTCAATTACACAGAAAGTAGATTTTGTGAATAGCAGCTTCCAGCCTACTCAGGGAACTTTTGTTACCTCCAAGTCACTCTTTTCCCTTTCTGCTTCCTTGCTTGTTCCCCTCCCTCCAAAGCTGATAAAGCATCTGCTATGTTTAAGGTATGAGCTAGAAGCTGGCATTGAAGGGGAGGGAAAAACCACTGTCCCTGCAAATTCACATGTGCTTCCCTTAAGGTAAGACCTTCCACCAACAGTGTTTCCTATTCCCTGCTTCATAAAGCCTCTATTTTGCTGGCTTTCTGCCAACAATTCTGTTACTCCTCTTTCATTCATTTATTGCATTCCATTGTCCTGGCCTGACATTGTGCTAAGCCAAGCACTGATGCCAAAAGGGAAAGGGTCAGGGAAGAAGGATTCATACCCAAAGCTCTTTGACTCCTTTCCCTTGAGAATCTCCCATCAGCCTGGCCAGGATAGGACAAAATTCTACCAGCAGGTGCAACTGTAGTTCACAGCCCTGCGTGAATGTGACATCTCACTCTGTCATTCAGAATGCTTCTCTGCTCTCTGCTTCTCTTGGATTTTAGTTTGCCTGCCTCCGGGACGCAGAGGCTTTCATAGAATTGATGCGAACCCCTGGGAAATTTATTTGTCCTCTGATATCATCCATGCTAATGCTCTCCTCCATTAGCTCAGATAATCAAGAGTTGACTGTACATAGAACTGTGGGGGATTTAAAAAACACTTATCATCTAATGAGAGTGGAAAAATACTGAAGGAATTTTAAAAACACAGAAAGAAAGCCACATATATTCATAAATGAATGTATAATGCCCTAGAAAAACACAAGAATTAAAGGGGTTATGCTATGGAATAACTAGAATAAATGCCACTATGACCAGGGCAGTGTCCCAGTGCCACTAGGGCAGTGGTCGGCAAACCATGGCTCGCGAGCCACATGCGGCTCTTTGGCCCCTTGAGTGTGGCTCTTCCACAAAATACCACAAAATGCGGGCGCTCACTTACAGTGCGATTGAAGGTTTGTGGCCCATGCACAGAAGTCGGTTTTCAGCCTGGGCGAGTCTATTTTGAAGAAGTGGTGTTAGAAGAAGTGGGGTTATGTTTGCTGAGGTCGACCTCTCAGATTGAGGACGTTTTTAGCAAAGGCCAGCTTAGGAGTACCCTAATTAAGTTAATAACAATGTACCTACCTATATAGTTTAAGTTTAAAAAATTTGGCTCTCAAAAGAAATTTCAATCGTTGTACTGTTGATATTTGGCTCTGTTGACTAATGAGTTTGCCGACCACTGCACAAGGGGATAACAACCTATAATATGAAAGTGGGTTGGGGTTTAGGAGACAGGTTCTATGGCCTATGGGGAAAGAAAGTATCTGTCATTCTAATTGATTTGGATCACTCTGAAATTAGTTTCTTACTTAAAAAGATGATTTTAGACTATAACTTATCTTGAGTCCACATAAAAATCAAGGTGCAAGCAGGGCCAGTTGTCAATATTAGTAGTAGCCAGACCATTGTATACTATGGGCAGTTAACAACATGTGTACATGGACCCACATCATGTTGGTAGTGTGGGTCCCTGGAAATGCCAGATTTGCCTCCACTCTTCTTGGTGCTTAAACCTCATCAACATTGCTTACTAGTTGAGTGGAAGATATCACAGGCTCACCGATATCGTAAAAGAGACAGGATTTGGTAAGTTCTAATTTCCCATTTAATATCTGTTATTTTCTACATAACAGGATAGGACATTGGAGTCATTCATTGCAAATTAAAATAATGGTGCCCCATTACAGCAGTGGTTAATATGACTACAGAATTAGTATGTTGTCCAGATTTCAGATAAATTTTTGTGATAGTGACTTCATAAATACTATTTATCCTTCCAGTTCACATTCACTGGGAAATGTGTAAAGCACACCTACATAACACTTTTGAATATTGCCCCAAAGGTATATATATATGCCTACTTTCAAAAAGTCACGCACCAAAACTTAGTGGAAGTATACTTCATGTCTGATGAGCAGGCCTATCACTTCAACAATGACCTCCTAATTACTGGAATAACAGGGAGGCAATAAAAGCATATATATATGGTCGTGAATAATTTACAACAAAATCAGGCACTGGTGGTTAAATGGTAGAATCCTTGCCTATCATTTGCCACAAAATCAAAGCACCACTAACAACTGTTAAAATCTGGTGATTAACCAAACAGAAAAAAATATTTAGATAAAGCTAGAGAAAAAGGAGCTGACCTTAGATGAGACAGTTGACCTGCAAAAAGGAGGCATGAAATTATTAGGATTCTCTGGATAGATGAAAGTACCTATCTGTACAGTCTATCAGAGTCCTCATATCAGAACACGGAAAAGAAAATTAATTTCCAGAAGAAATTAATTTCACAGTCATGTCTCCTCTAAGATGGTTTAGGCAAATCCTTTCGTAATTCAACCTTATTAGGCAAAATGTGGCATCGGTGTAAGAGGAGTAGGGTGATCCATCTGGATTCTCAGAGGGAGTTCATTGTATTTTTACATACACAGAAAGATGTCCTCCTTATATTAGAGAAAAAGAATAAAGAATTTATTCTGTGCCCTTGTTCCTGAATAAATTTGAAGTGTTGGGAAAAGTCAAAGGCTCCAACCCAGAAAAGAAATGTATTTAAGTAACATAGTCTACCATGTAAATACTGGTCTGAGACTAAGATGGCAAAGTATGTGGAGATAATTACAGAGGATTTGGCAAATACAGAATGAGTGTGAAAGAGAGCAAAGAGATATATGCCTCATGTGTTTACAAGCTTGCTACAAACATCACCCCAGGAGACCAGACACTTGTGATGAGAGGAAATTTTGTGTTGGTCATCTTGGCAGTGATCCTCTGACAGTGATCTTGGTTGTATAATCATCAGCAGGAGACTTATAATGACCTCCACAGCTGACTGGCCATCTATGAGAACGTGTCCACTGAAGGAAGGCTGAGAACAAATGAGCAACTGCTTTGGTGGGAAGTGGGAAAGAACTTCAGTGTAAGCAGCTGAGGAATGTAAAATGCATTAGCACATACACTTTAAAAGCCTCAAGAGCTGAACAGGATATACCCACAAGATTCTTTTCTTGGGATATTTTTAACTAAATCTGGATTTTTTTTAGTCTTTTAAAGGAAACTGGTATGGAGTTGCATGATAATTAATGGCACTTTTTATGTTCACATTATTATAAATGCTTCATAACTTTTAAAATTAAACTTGGATTTTGAGATAACTGCTGAGTCACATGCAGCTATAAGAAATGATGTAGAGATATTTGTGCATACTGTACCAAGTTTCCCTCAATGGTAACATCTTGCAAAATTGTAGTAAAGTACCAAAACCAAGATATTGGCATTGATACAGTCAATAACATTTCCATAACTAAAAGGATTCCTCACCCCTTTATAACCACCTTCCCTCTGCTGTCCTTGGCCCTAGCTACCATTAATTTGTTCTCCATTTCTAGGATTTCATCCTTCCAAGAATCCTATCTAATAAAAGAGAAACATGCAATTTGACCGTACCTTCGCTATGCCCACAAGCTACACCCACCAGCCAATCAGAGCGACTATGCAAATTAACCCAACCAAGATGGCGGTGGCAGCACAGAGCTGGAGCGAGCAGGAGGCTTGCCCCAGTGATAGAGGAAGCCAAGCTTCCCGCCAGCCCTGGCCGGCTGTCACCTCTGCTCAAGGCTACAAAGTTTCAATTATAGAAGACAAATAAATCCCAGATACCTGCTTCCAGCCAGCCTGGCCTCTGCTCACAGAGGTGCTAAAAAAAAAAGAAAAAAGGAGAGGCTGGGAGCTTGGGTTGCTGGGGGGCTTGGCCAGCCTGCAAACAGCCCCTCCCCTAGGCTGGCCAGGCACCCCAGCAGGGACCCCCACCCTGAAGGGGGTGTAGCCAGCCTGCAAACAGCCATCAGCCCCTCACCCAGGCTGGCCAGGCACCCCAGCGGGACCGCCACCCTGATCCAAGACACCCTTCAGGGCAAGCCAGCCAGCCCCCACCTGTGCACCAGGCCTCTATCTATAATAATAAAAGCGTAATATGCTAATTAGACCAGACAGCTGAACGACCTTCCACACATCATTCCAGACATCCTTCAGGACAAAGCCATGGTAGTGAGGGCCAAGGCAGAGGTGGTTAGGGGTGATCAGGCAGGCAGGCGAATGGTTAGTGGTGATCAGGCAGGCAGGCAGAGTGGTTAGGGGAGATCAGGCAGGCAGATAAGCGGTTCGGAGCCAGCAGTCCCGGGTTGTGATTGGGATGTCTGACTGCCAGTTTAGGCCCAATCCTGACCTAAACCAGCCGTCAGATAACCCCCGAGGGGTCCCAGATTGCAAGAGGGGGCAGGCTGGGCTGAGGGACCTCCCCCATGCACGAATTTTGTGCACTGGGCCTCTAGTCCTATATAATAAAGGGTAATATGCAAATTGACCCTAACAGCAGAATTACTGGGAATGACTGGTCACTATGACACACACTGACCACCAGGGGCAGACGCTCAATGCAGGAGCTGCCCCCAGGTGGTCAGTGCACTCCCACAGGGGGAGCTCTGCTCAGCCACAAACCAGGCTGATGGCTGCCAGCACAGCAGTGCTGGCAGGAGCCTCTCCCGCCTCCTCAACAGCGCTAAGGATGTCTGACTGCAGCTTAGGCCTGCTCCCCACTGGCAAGTGGACATCCCCCAAGGACTCCGGGGCTACTAGAGGGATGTCTGACTGCCAGCTTAGGCCCAATCTCCCAGGGAGCGGGCCTACGCCAGCAGGAGGACATCCCCCAAGGGGTCCCATACTGCAAGAGGGCACAGGCTGGGCTGAAGGACTCTCCCCCCCCCCCCCCCCCGCCCCGAGTGCACAAATTTTTGTGCATGGGGCCTCTAGTATTATATAAATATGAGTATATAGTTTATAATCTTTTGAGACTGGCTTTTTTCACTCAGCATAATTCTCTGGAAATTTATCCAGGTTGTTGCATGTATAAATATTTGTTTGTTTGTTTTTTATATCCGGTAGTATTCCATGGTATGGAAGTGCCTCAATTGGTTTAATTCTTTAGGCATCCATCCAATCATTGAAAAGCATCCAGATTGTTTCCATTTTTGGCTATCACAAATAATGCTTCTATGAACATCTGTGTATGTGTTTTGTGTGTTCATACAATTTTATTTCTCTGGAATAAATCCCCAAGTGATAAAATGCTAAGTAATATGTCATTGCATATTAAGTTTTATAAAAAAACTTCCAATCTGTTTTCAGACTAACTATACCATACATTCCCACCAGCAATAATGACTGGTACAATTTTTATATGCTTATCAGTGTTTTTTATTTTAGGCATTATGATAGGTATTATATTTTAATATTTAATTATGGTTTAAATTTGCTTTCTTTAATGATTAGTAATCTTAAACTTATTTTCATGCATTAGTTTCCATCTGTATATTCATTTTGGGGAAATGTCTCTTCATGCCTTTCTGCCCATTTTTTAATTGGATCGTTTCTATACTATTGAGCATTGAGAAGTCTTTAAATATTCTAGATACCAGTGCTTTGTCCAATATGTAGTTTGCAAATATTTTCTTCTTGTATTTAGCTTGTCTTTCCATCCTTTCATCAGGGTATTACACAGAACAAACATTTTAAAATGTGATGCTGTCCAATTTATCAGTTTTTCATATAACATATCGGGCTTTTGTTTTCAAGTTTAAGAATTCCTTATTTAGTCTTCAAAGCCTTATTTAGATTTCAAAGAATTGCAACTTTTTACTTTCAACTTACCTGTGTACCTGTGTCATTGTGTTTAAAGTGTTTTGTAGGTGACATAACACCTGGATTTTTTTTTCTACTCTGCCAAGCTCTGTTTTATATGATGTAGATTATTTACATTTATGGTAATTATTATATGATAAGTTAAAGGCTGGCATTTTATTTGCTTTGTATATACTGGCTCTGTTTCCCAAACCTCTGTTCTCTTTTCTTGCTTTGTCATGGGTTATTATTAGTATTTCATCTTGACATTTATAGTATAATTGAATTTTAAATTTTCTTAATGGTTGCTTTAGGTTTTAAAATGTACATACATAGCATCATAGGTCTACTGTAATTGATACTTTACCAAATTTGGTGATGAACAGAAAACTTTCTTTTAAGTCCCTTTAACCTCCATCTTTTAAAACATAATTGTCTTAAATACTTTATCAATATACATTGGCTAGCAGAGTAGTTGGTGTGAATATATTTTGCTTAAACCATCAAATATGATTTAGGAAACATGATATATATATATATAAATTTATGCTTTGACCAGGAATTTTTTTCTATTTAATGAAAAGTTCAAGATATAGGATTTCAATTTCTCAACATATATTCAAAGAATCATGAATGTAAATGTTCTCATTTAGTATATCTAATCATCTTGAGAAATATCCATTGTGTGTCAGTCTATATTTAATTAATATCTTATCAAATGCTATGTGTCCAGGGGCAAAGCCTCAAAATATATTAATAAAAAAATTTAACTGAAAGGAAAAATGGGCAAATTTACAATTATAGTTGAAAATTTCAACACCTCTTTCTCTGAGTAATTGATAGAACAAGTAAATCAATGAGGATATAAAAAACCTAACAGATACTTTCCACAAACTTGACCTCATTGATAGAACATAGCAGAATATACATGTTTTTCAAGTACATATAAAACATTCACCAACATAGACTACATTCTGGGTCATCAAAAAAACCTTAACACTTTAAAAAGACTAGAAATACACAAAATAAACATTCACAAAGACATTAAACTAGGAATCAAAATCAAAATATATCTAGAAATATATCCAAATATTTATAAATTTAAAGATACACATTGAAATAACTCATAGGTCAAAGAAATCCTCAGGGGAAATTAAAAAGTGTTTTTGAACTGAATTAAAATGAAAATACAACCTACCAAAATGTGTGGGATATATAGCTAGCATCATGCTTAGAGGGAGTTTATAGCATTAAATACTTATTTTTAAAAATTAGTAAATTTAAATATCAGTAATCTTATCTCTCAGCTTCAGAAAGAAGAAAGGAAAGAAAAAAATTACACATAAAGCAAGAAGAAAAGAAGACATGAATAAAATGAAAAGAAACATAAAAATAGAGAGGAGCAATAAAAACAAAACTGGTTCTACAAAAATGAAAATAGAATTGATATCTATGCCCATAGAATCAACAACTTAAATGAACCAACAAATTCTTTAAAAGGTGCAAACTAACAAACTCACTCACTCAAGAAAGAAAAAAAACCCTTAATATCCCTTTTTCTGTAAAAGAATTAAATTAATAATTAAATATATTTTACCCAAGAAAACTCTAAACCCAGATGTTACTACAGATTATTCTAGCAAATATTTGGGGAAGACATACACTAGATCTATACAAACTCTTCTGGAAAATTGAAGAAGAGGAACCACTTCCCAGCTCTTTTTATTTTGGTTTTAATAACGGAACCAAAGAACGACATGACAATAAAAAGACTACAAATTAATATTCCCTATG
Source organism: Myotis myotis (assembly GCF_014108235.1). NCBI lineage: Eukaryota > Metazoa > Chordata > Mammalia > Chiroptera > Vespertilionidae > Myotis > Myotis myotis. Next base: position 51,074,877 of record NW_023416379.1, read on the forward strand.
AACATAGAGGCAAAAATCCTGAACAAAATATTAGCAAAGCAAATCCAGCAATATATAGGTATAGTAATAGGTGACAACCCAATGGGGTTCATTTCAAGAATGCAAGCCTGGTCCAGAATTAATAAATCAATGAAAATAAGTCACTATATTAGCAGGGGTATGGATCTGCCATTCTGAAACTAATTTTCTGCATATTAGGTTTGAAGAAATAAGTATATTATAGGTAATGGGTCAAGCTTCTTAAAAGCAGAGAAAAACTTACAATTAAAGAATATAGGAAAGTGAGAGTGAACTTGTGTTGCATTGGAATCAGAGGAACTCTTGGCTTCACACCATATATGCCAACACACAGATATAGAAATAACTTAAGATGTGTATGTGTGTATGGCTGTGATACTAGATATAAATAATGTCAAGTTCTATCCACTGTGAGGCCTAAATGCATTGACATTTTCATAGCAGTGAACACATCTAGCAACCAGATCTTGATTACTAAATACCATCCTTTAATTAAAAGGAACAGAGCTCTATGGGAAAATATTTCCAGAGCTGAGGCAATAAAATGCAAGCAGAGCCTAGAGTGTCTCATGGTAGCATAAAGTAAGGAAGTACTCAAATTGAAAGATCATAAAAACCATCCTGAAAGAGCTCCTGTTGGCTGAAGCTGGAAAATTTTGAAAAATAAAGTTAACAAAGAATAACATGAGATTATAACCTATAGAATAAAATAAATGCCCCCTTTAATATGATATACTTTAAGAATGCATCACTTCTTTAGCATTCTTGCCCAAAACAAAGCATACCTTTAATCTAATTATGAGAAAAGGTGAGACAAGCACAAACTAAAGGGCATTCTACAAAATAACTATTCAAAAGCATCACCATCGCAAAAGTCAGGAAAGACCAAAGCACTTTCACTAATTGGAAAAGAAAAAGAAGACATGGTAGTGAATGCAATGTGGTACCCTAGATTGGATCCTGGAATAGAAGAAGTACATCAGTGGTAAACATGAAATTTAAATCCACAGCTTAGTGATGAGTATTGTACCAAAGTTAATTTCTTAGTTTTGAGAATTATACTAAGGTTATTCAAGATGTTGGGAAGTGGGGTCAAATATATGTAGTAACTCTATGAATTAATTTTGCAACTCTTTTGCAAGCCTAAAATTATTTCAAAATTAGAGATTTAAAAGTTTTATATTAAATGCTGATTATAATATCAGCATCATGCTGTTATTATTCTTTGTAACATTTTATCTGACACATTTTATTGACCCTTAGGATAGTACAAAATGTTCCCATCCCTTGGGATAGTATAATATTTTGAAAGCGGTTGCTGTAAGTAGTATGATAATGATGATAATGCCATGTGAGAGAATTAATGAGTTCATTCTTCTTTAAGAGGTGAACATTTAAAGTAAAAAAATATAATTTTCCTACTTATCTGCTATTCTCCCATCTCATAGAATGTAAAAGACCTTGACAATTGCCCCCGGGGGAGGGGGGGATCTAATTTTTCTTATATTCTATAGAATCATATGTGATACAAACTAGAATAAAATGTAAAGGACAGGGCCAGGGTCACAGAAGCAGTGAGCTGCAGTGTTATTGTTTACTGAGGACCCCAGTCCAGGGCTTTTTGGACCATCCTTTGTTGTATCCCACAGAGTAAGTTTATACAGCATGTTAAGGGTTTCAGTTGGATTGCTTTAATGCAAGTAATAAACTGTGTAATTCATTTTAAGTTTAGTAATTGAAGACAAGGGAAATGCTCCTTCAGTGAAACATCCTTGCCGGATTTCTCAGATGGTTTTGCCAACACCAGTTTCACTGAGAACATCACGCTGGTGGAAGCTGCAAGCTGAACAGATGAAGCACTTTCCACCTGAGTAATTACCTCCCAGAGCCATAAACCCTCTGTATCCAACACATGACCAACCCTTACCATTGAAATATAAATCACTTTCCCTCTTTTGAGCTCTTCTAAAAGAGAATCGTTGGCCTGACAACTGCAGGAGGCAGGGGGTGGGCGAAGTAGGAATAGAGAAGAATGCTGGCCTGGGAAGACGCATCTCCTGCCCTGAAAATGAGCTCGGCTTTGAGGAGCATGTTGGGGACTGAAGTAAGAGGTGGGGATGGGACTAGGAATTCAAGAAACAAACCAACAGCAGCTCTCCATCCCTTCCTCTCTTTGGCTTTGCCATATTCACTCTCAAAAATGAGTTTTCTAGCCCTAGTCGGCTATAGTGCAGGACAGAAAACTAAGAGTCACCATGGATTTTTTTTTTCTCTTCCAAAACATTTTCAGTACAAATAACTTCAGGACACAAACATTAAATTAACAGTTTTTTATCCTCTGCTGCCACCAAGATCCCCCCAATTGTACAGAAACCAGGACTGGAAAGTACTTCCTGGTGGACCTCTGGGGCAACCTGAACTTCTGAAAAACAATTGCTACAAAAGACAAGTTTCTTTCATATGATCTGTGCTTGATCTCATAAACAATGGGTCTCTACCAGGGGCTTGGCAAAGGGTCAGGAAATGTGTCTAATTTAAGGGAAAATATGGAAACAAAGAAAAATCTCATGATACCTTGAAACAACTGCTACAAATTTCTGATGACCAAAATATGGTTTATGTTACAACAAATAATCTTTGTTTTAAATGTCTAATTCCCACCAGCTTTCAGACAAAGGCAGGCAGCCATTTGCAATAAAACCACACCCTTGCATTTTGCAGACACTAGGAAAGAAGTCCTGTGACAGTAAGACACATATAGATGTCAAAAAGCCAGGTTTTCACTCATGCTGTCCACCAAGGTTTTCAAAACCAGCTTTTGAAAATCTAGTCTGTGACTTCTCCAACCTGACTTTCAGGGTGTATTTCAATGCTCCATCTACCTTTCTTATTTATCCCAGGTAATTTTTCTTTTGAGATAAGAAAAAACCAGTTACTTATATTGATGCTGCTTAAAGAGTACCACTGAGTTATTTTCTTTCAAAAAATCTCTCCCTTACCTAAAAAATATTCCTCTGGCTTTTTAACCTTTATTCAAGGATCCTTTTTTCTCTCCTGGGATCGCTGTGAATATTAAAACCTGTGTTTTCTTCTGTGGAAATAGGCTAAGAAAATATTTTCTTTTATTTGAAAGGTTGTCTTAAACCAACATGGTCAAAGAAGTTTAGCCAAAAAGGTCTGAATGTATTCTCCTTCCGTTTTTAGGACTGTTAGCTTAAACAATTCCTTTATCGCTAGTCAATTCAATTGCACCTTCATTTGGTGTCACTCAGGAAGCTGCAGTCATTAAACACAGACTCTCCAGGATCAGGTTTCCGGGGGAAAATGTGTGTGCCAGCAGTCTGAATCGACATAGTGATGCCACGCTTACCTTAGTAAAGGAATACACACGGAATCAATGTGGTCTGTCATGCAAAACATTTATACATATAAAATATGAGATACACCGTCACAAATTGGAAGCATGCCAAGCTCCTGAAATAATACCTTACCCATCTTTGTATTGACTGCTCAAAATAATAGAATACAGGCAGTATAATTCATAAAGTGGAACAATTTTAAGACCAACCAGAAGATACAAAGTTATTTCAGTTTAGAGTGAAGCAAAACCTGCCCCATACTCAAAAACCACAATGTTAAATGTAAATGTGCACTGCTATTCCTTTCAAGAGCCACAGAAATGATTGTTCCCCCGTCTTTCATAGGACTCCTCTCTCAATTTCATCGTGAAGTCCAACTCCTCAAAAGAACCTAGGCTTCCCTTAGGTGTCACTCCGAAGCACAATTTATTGCACTTCTAAACTGGGAAATCGCAATTCTTTAGCCATATGGCTTTTAGTAACTGAAATGAGATCCCAGGAGTGAAATTCCTTATATTCAAGATCAGTTTCCTTCTCAAACTTAAGGTATAATAAGAGTTGAACTTAAAGTGATGGAAGTAAATGCAATTGCGAGAAAGTGACTTTTATTTAAGTACTGAGAAATTCCCTATAAAATAAAATCTCACAGGCATCCCTAAATTCAAAATAGAAATTTCTGGTTTTCAGAGTTCACCCATCTATTTACAGGGTAGGAAAAAAGTAGGTGTACAGTTGTTGGTCTGGGAAATAATACAATAATTAAGAAATAATAGTACAAGAATAAACGGTTTCACATATAACTGTAAACCTGCTTTTGCCCCATCCTGTACACCTAAGTGAAAAATGTTGCTATGATAAAAGATGCAAATGCTTGTTAGTTTAATTTGTCATCATATGTCACTGTTTTGTAAGCACCACCTGTTTTTTATTTTTATTTTGAAGTAAGTTGTGGAGGGACTATTGGAAATGTGGCTAAGTTTGAAAAGATGCTGCCACTTAGTTTTGTTTCTTAGGGTGCTTTTCTATTTCATAGATATCCTTACTCATATTCAAATAACTCATTTTAAAGAAGGAAAAAAGTAATTTATTCACCTTTAACGTTTGATCTAAAAAAACTTTTACAGGGTGGATAAAGATTACTACATTTAATAAGTTTTCCCTTAGGTGTCAATTATTTTAAATCCAGATTTCACTTATTTTTATAAGAATGTGGTAGTTATTTAGACCATGAATACCTTTAAAGAGATCAAAGGCCTTTAGAAGACTAATGTATAAAGTAGAAATAAACTTTTCTTTTTCAATGGTTCTAAAAAGATCCTTTTCAAGTCAAAGGCAGCAGAGCCCACTACTGGCATAGCTGCTGAAACTTGTCTCTAGTCAAATAATTGGATGTTGCTTGGAGCTAAACTTTTACTGGATAAAAACAAAATCTAAGAACATAACAAATTTTCAGTGAGCATTTAATTTCAATAAGGTATTGTGATCTGTTAAAATATCAGCATTAGATGGCCCCATTGCATATGGCATTGTGTGAGTTTTATATTAAATTTATTGGGGTGACATTGGTCAACATGATCATTGCACTGTGTGCCCACCACCCAAAGTCAAATCTTCTCCTGTCACCATATATTAGGAACCCCTTCTCCCCTCAACCCCTTCCCTCTGGCAACCACCACACTGCTGTTTGTGTTCATGAGTTCCAGTGTTGTAGGCCACATGAGTGAAACCATATGGTTCTTAGCTTTTTCTGACTGACTTAGCATAATATTCTCAAGGTCACTCCATGTTGTTGCAAATGGCAGTGTTTCATTCTTTCTTAAGGCTGAGTAGTATTCCATTGTGTATATGTACCACATCTTTCTCCAACCTTCTATTGCAGGACACTTTGGTTGTTTCCATGTCTTGGCCACCGTGAATGATGCTGCAATGAACATAGGGGTGCATATATCTTTGCAAACACATGATCTGAGATTTTGGGGTATACACCTAGGAAAGGGATTGCTGGGTGGTATAGTAGCTCTATTTCTAATTTTTTTAGGAATCTCCAGACTGCTTTCCATAGTGGCTGTACCAGTCTACATTCCCAAGAAGACATATGAAAAGCAATAGTATATAAATAGATGTTCAACCTCACTAGTAATTAGGGAAATGCAAATCAAAACTACAATGAGGTACCATCTTATACCTGTTAGAATGGCCATGATCAACAAGACAAGCAATAACAAGTGTTGGAGAGGTTGTGGAAAAAAGGGAACCCTCATTCACTGCTGGTGGGACTGTAGCCTGGCATATGGCATTTTGAAGACATGCTTTTGGGAAACTGTAAATACGGACAACTGAGGACCAGTGTGACATAAGTCAACTAAGTTTCAGGAATAGAGCAAAGGAGGTAACTCTAAATGAAGATTTAGGAACTACATGATCCTCTCCTAATTCCACAACTATGTTTTACCAATGGAGTTATCATCATGAATTTAGTAAAAAAATATTTACTATTTGTTATTATTCCAAAGAAAGACTGGAAGTGGAATTTTTTGTACCATTGGCTTTAAATAGAGGGTGCCTTTGGGTCCTGTGGTGTCTGTAAAAAGTACCACAAATTAGGTCCCTTAAAACCACAGACATTTATTTTCTTATAGGTCTAAAAGCCTGAAGTCTGAAATAAGTATTGCTGGGCCAAGATCAAGGTGTTAGCAGGACCATGCCCCCTCCTTGCCTCTTTCAGCTTCTGGTGGCTGCTGGCATTCCTCAGATTGTGGCTGCATCACTCCAATCTCTGCCTCTGTGGTCACAATGCCTTCCCTCTACTGTCTACACTAAAATCCCCCTATACCCCTTGCTTACAAGATACATGTAATTGCATTTAGGAGCAGCTCATATAATCCATAATATCTCCATATCAAGGTATTGAAATTAGTCACATCTACAAAAACCCTTTTCTCCAAATAGGTAACACTCACAGGTTCCAGGGGTTGATATGTGAATAACTTTTGGGGGCTATTTTCAGCCTACCACAGAGAAATAATATATACCTCCTAAAAATTCATAGTTATGAGCTTATCTCCATCTGATTTAGGGTTCTAAAAAATATCTGAGGCAGGGCTTAATTTAGAATTATCATAAGGTGGCAAGTTTAGATACTTGCTATAAGTAAATGCAAATTCTTTCTGGGGAATACACCCTTATGCCCAGACCCACAATAGAAAAAACAAACAAACAAACAAAAAAAACTGAAAGAAAATAGTTTCTCTAAGAAGAGAAAAAACCCTTATCACAAGAAAAAATAATGTGTGACTATGAATGATAACAGATGGTATCTAGACTTATGGTGGTGATAATTTTACAAATATCAAGCTATTATGTTGTACACCTGAAGATAATATCATGTTGTATGTCAATTATACCTCAATAAACAAACAAATAAATAAAATTCCCTTAAATAAGCATTGATAGACATGAACATAGAAAATCCGAAATGTAATAATTTGCAAAGAAGCAGACAGAAAGCTGAAAACAGGAAAGAGTTCACTGAAATCAGGAAAAAAAAAATAAATTGATGATTAAATTACATGATGGCTAAAGAAAATGAGAGTTGGTTAAAAAATACAATAAAGGGGCCTTGTGGAGGTTAATGAAAAGGCTCAGACTTAACAGGGAGAATGTGATAGATATAGATGATATGCAGAGAAGATGTAGTAAATGTATAATTGGAGTCCATGAAGGGAAGAAAAAAAAATCCCATAGGAAATGAGTAATAATTACAACTATAATCTAAGATAGCTCATTAGAAGTAAATGAAAGTCTACACGTAGTTATTTAAAATGTTGACTCTATACCTAGAAAACTGACCCTGAATATTTAACTACCAGTATAAATATCCTATCTAATAAAAGAGAAACATGGTAATTAGCATACAACAGCAACCCTTCCCATTGGCTAATCAGCGAGATATGCAAATTAACTGCCAGCCAACATGGTGGCCGGCAGCCAGGCAGCTTGAAACTAACATGAGGCTTGCTTGCTTCAGGGACGGAGGACTCCAACATTCCCCGCCTGCCTTGCCGGCCTCTGAGCTTGCAGTTTAAGAAACATTGTAACGAATATAGAAGCTAAACAAAACCCCAGAAACCTGCTTTCAGAGAGCCGGGATCTCAGAGCTGGAGTTATACATTGTTTCGATTATAGAACCCAAACAAACCAGATACCTGCTTTCAGGAGTGGAGGCCTCAGAGCTGGAGCCTCAGAGCTAAAGCTGGCCCAGAATAAAAAAAAAAAGAAAAAAAGGAGCGGTTGGGAGCTTCTGTCACCCGCCAGCCTGAAAACAGCCCTCAGCCCCTCACCCAGACTGGACAGGCACCCAAGTGGGGACCCCCACCCTGAAGGGTGTGTGACCAGCTGCAAACAGTCATCATCCCCTCACCTAGGCTGGCTAGGCACCCCAGTGGGGACCCCCACCCTGATCCAGGACACCCTTCAGGGCAAACCAGCCAGCCCCACCCATACACCAGGCCTCTATCCTATATAGTAAAAGGGTAATATGCCTCCCAGCACCAGGATCAGCGGAGCCCGAGAGGCCTCCCAGCACCGGGATCAGCGTGACAGGGAGGAGCTCCCAAACCCCCTGATCGCCCTGCGGCTCTGTGTGTGACAGGGGGTGGGGCCACAACCTCCCTATCTGCCCTGCTCTTTTCCTGACAGGGGAAGGCGCCCCAATCTCCTGATCAGCCCTGCTCTGTGCCTGATACGGGGGAGCTCCCCAACCCCCTGATCGCCCTGCGGCTCTGTGTGTGACAGGGAGCAGCACCCCAACTCCCTGATTGGCCCTGCTCTGTGCGTGACAGGGGGTGGCACCACAACCTCCCCATCGACCCTGCCTTCAGTATGACAGGGGGTGGTGCCCCAACCCCCCAATTGGCCCTACCCTGAGCGTGACTGAGGGTGGCATCGCAATCTCCCAATCCGCCCTGCTCTGTGCTTGACAGGGGGTGGAGCCCCAACTCCCCAATCAGCCCTGCCCTGAGCCCGACCAGGGGCTGCACCTAGGGATTGGGCCTGCACTCTGCCACCTGGGAGCAGGCCTGAGCCAGCAGGGCGTTATCTCCCGAGAGGGGCACAGGCCGGGCTGAGGGACCCACCTTTCCCCGCCGAATGCACAAATTTTTGTGCACCGGGCCTCTAGTATAAAATAAGTGGATAATAAACATTGAAATGGGGGAATTAAAAAACTAAGAGAATGCTGTGCCCTAATCTATGGTAATTAATATGGAAATCTCAAGGAGATGGAGCATTTCAAGGGAAATCATATTGTACCAAAATTGAACAGAAAACAGATAGATGTATTAAAAAGATCTGCTTACTATAACAAGAAAAGGTTATAATATAACTGCATTACAAAAAAAAATTAAAAAACACCAGGCCCAGATTATTTCACAAGGAAATTCTGACAAGCTTTCAAATATCAGAAAACACTAATGCTTATTGAAGTTCTCCAAAATATAAGAAAGAATCACATGTAGCATCGATAGTTAACCTGATAAAGATATCATAAACATGACATAATTGCAGGTCAGTTTTGTTAGTGAATATCAATGCATAAATTCTAAATAAAGTGTTAAAAATTAGAATGTAATAGCATTTTAAAAATATGCTTCATGGTCAAGTGGAATTTACTCCAAGGATGCAAGAATGTTTCAATATTAGAAAATTCATAAATGTAATTTACAATATTAGTAGATATAAACAGGAAATGATATAATTATTTCCATAGATGCTGAATAGGTCTTTAACAAAATTCAACATATATTTCTAAATTATGTATACTTTGTTAACACCATAGAATATCTATTTTTTCAGTTTACACTGCTGGTGGGAATGCAGACTGGTACAGCCACTATGGAAGACAGCATGGAGTTTCCTCAAAAAACTGAAAATGGAACTCCCATTTGACCCTGTGATCCCACTTCTAGGAATATATCCCAAGAAACCAGAAATACAAATCAGAAAGGATATATGCACCCCTATGTTCATAGCAGCACAATTCACCATAGCTAAGATCTGGAAACAGCCTAAGTGCCCATCAGTAGATGAATGGATTAGAAAACTGTGGTACATCTACACGCTGGAATACTATGCTGCTGTAAAAAGGAAGGAACTCTTACCATTTGCAACAGCATAGATGGAACTGGAGAGCATTATGCTAAGTGAAATAAGCCAGTCAATGAAGGAAAAATACCACATGATCTCACTCATTCATGGATAATAGAGACCATTATAAACTTTTGAACAATAATAGATACAGAGGCAGAGCTGCCTCAAACAGATTGTCAAACTGCAGCGGGAAGGCCGGGAAGGGTTGGGGGGCAGGAGGTAGGGGGGTAAGAGATCAACCAAAGGACTTGTATGCATGCATATAAGCATAACCAATGGACATAAGACACTGGGGGATAGGGGAGGCTAGGGGACTGTCAAGGGCGGGGGGGAAAAAAGGACACATATGTAATACCTTTTGTAATACTTTAAACAATAAAAAAAATAAAATAAAAAAATAAAGTAGCAAGGAATATAAAAAAAAAATAAAATAAAAAAAATAAATTATGTATACTTTGTTAACACCATAGAATATCTATTTTTTCAGTTTAAAAACTATCATATTACTTAATGAATAAAGTTTATTGGCATCCCACTAAAGCCTTTTTTAAAAGCAAATATTCCCACATGTTCATTACTTAACACTAGTGTCCCGGTGCATGGATTTGTGCACATTGAAAGGAAATTAATTAGAAGATGGCCGGTGGTGCTGGACTGGACGAGAGGGGCTGACACGCCCTGGAGCCAACCTCCCACCATCCCTCCCAGGCCGGCCAGCTGCACCTGGGGCAGCGCTGTGGCTCAAAGGTCATCTGCGGAGTGAGCAGGGTCCCTCCAGAAGGTGGGGTCCTTTGGCCTGGCCTGAGGGGATCAGGCTGAAACTGACTCTCTGACATCCCCTGAGGGATCTGGATTGTGAGATGGTGGTTCTCGGGTGATGCACCCGGGAATGGGGCTCCCTCCTCTCTGGTTCAGGGGTGCGTCACCCAAGAACTGCAGTTGCCAAGTCACCACAGCTCAGCAGCTCCTGTATTGAGTGTCTGCCCCCTGGTGGTCAGTGTGCATCATAGCTACAGGTTGGATGGTTGGACGGTTGCTTAGCCTTTTATATATATAGATTGTTTTAAAGGCAGGTATTGTGTCTGTGATTTATCTTTTTTTTTTTTTTTTTTAATATATTTCATTGACCTTCCACAGAGAGGAAGGGAGAGAGACAGAGAGTCAGAAACATCGATGAGAAAGAAACATCAATCAGCCGCCTCCTGCGCATCCCCCACTGGGGATGCGCCCGCAACCAAGGCACACGCCCCCGACCAGAATCGAACCTGCGACCCTTCAGTCCACAGGCCGACGCTCCATCCACTGAGCCAAACCGGTTTCGGCTGTGATTTATCTTTTGATTCACTGAATTTAACAGCAAATCACTGAGTACATAGAGTAGACTTAATATATACTTATTAAAGTAACAATGTGCATAATAAGTCAATGTGGTTCTGGGAGAAATGTTTTAATGGACCTTCAACAGAAGTTAGCAGCTTGGTTTCAAGAGTCACAATATATAACTGGTGGCTTCACCAGGCTCTCTAATCTTAGACACATTATTTCACAGATTCTGTTTCTCAAATTCCTCAATTTCAGAAAACTTTTATAGTACTTTTTATAGTAACTGCAGAGTACTTATTATATGCTAGGCACTGAGCCAGGTGATATGGATAATAAGATTAAAATGACCCAGTCCTTGTTCTCAAGAATGTTTCTCACTAAAGGAAGACAAAGACAAGTAAACTGAAAATTGCAATAGATTCATGACAGATGTTTTCTTAGGATTGAGCACCCCGTGTTGTGGTTGCAGAGAGGGTGCAGACTTAACAACCAGAAGAGACAGGAGTACAAATTGAATCTTAATAGATCAGGAGGAGTTAGGCAATCTGACAAGAAAGTTACACAAAAAGGGACACTGCATATTCAAAGACTGGAAGGCTTGTTAGTGCCAGTGTGACCTGTTTGTCGAGCAGTAAGTAGTTTTGTGAGGCTGGAAGGTGAGATGCACATGGAGGAAGAGTAGAGGCTGCCCCAGTTCCCAAGTCTTAGACTGGTGTTGGCTTCACACGAAGAAAGAGATAGTAGCTCTCATGTCCCCCAGTTGAATCATAATACAGCATTAGCATGAGTATAAAACCTCACCCACTACCTAACGAGGTTGGCAGGAGACCAGACTAACTTGGGTTGCTAGGAAACATCCAAATTCTGCTTCTTTCCCCTGGCAGGAAGCCAGCCAACCAGTTACCATACTGGGTTGAAGAAGGGATAGTTTCTAAGAACCACAGGGTACACCAGATTACAGGGCAGACTAAAGAAAGAGAGAAGAAAAGAAAATCCAAAAATACTTAGAGAATAAAAGGGGAGCTTGGATCAGGAAGTTTCTAAATGATAGGGAAGAGAAACAGTAACTTGTTCCTAGTTCATGGAAATTGTGGCAGGAGAGTAAACCAAGGGTCTGGAGCAACTGCCTAGAGCTGGAACCTTTGTTGACAATGGGGATGTTTCAACTACGGTGTTTAATGGGTGGGGTATAAAAGGTCTCATAGAACGGATGTAAACCACTGATTTATCTGGATGATTCAAAGAAGACAGGAGGACAAAGGGAGAAGAGCTAAAGGTAGAAATCACCTACGAAGCTATAATCCTCCAAATGCACGTCGTCAACAGTTTTACCAATATTTTGCTTCATTTTGGTCAGACAGTGCTGAAAAGACAAATATCTCTGGATGATATGTGGACTCTATGGGAATGACATAATTGCCACAGAAAGTCATATGTATCTTTTGTTAACTCTCATAACAATAAGAGAAAAAAAATGCAAGTTAGTGAAAGCTAGTATGCTGCCCTTCAGTAGCTGACAAAACATTCAAGGAATGTCAAGGCCATGTCAGTGCCAAAGGAGTAATAGCTGGGCCTTGGTACTCAATATCTTGATGCATTACTTTAAAGCAATGGTTATCCTATTAGGACACATGATCATTTTCCTAAGTACAGCGAGCACAGTATAAACATATGAAATAACAGGATAAAATCCAAACATGGAAACAATCCAAAACACATCAGCATCCCTGAAATAGAGTATAGGGTATTAAAATCCTACTATGAAATTCTACTAAGGGCTGCAACATGCTTTCATTACGGAGCTAATGATATAACCATTGGCCTTTTTACATAGAAATGCAGACAGAGTCCTATTCCATGGAATGTAGAATTCCCAGACATTTTCTTCAATATGTTTTCTTCAAACACAGATTGTGAGACTATTGAAGCACATGTGCTATGTTATTCTTGTGTATTTTGGATATCATGAAGAAACAGAGTAACTAATTTACATAGTAACATTTTTTTGTGTGCAACTCACTGAACCATGATTTTACACAGATCACTATATGTCTAACTCAATATCTCAAAACCATGAGGTTAGAGCAAGAAAATTGTGTGTTGGGGGTTCCCTACCCAAGGTTCAACAGTTAGTGCTGGGAGCTGGTCCATACTTGCTCTTTCAAGGGACCTGGCATATATGGCATACTGTTCTTGATATGTTTGCTCACCTTCTTGGCACTATGTGTTTTAACCAAGGTCTCTGAGAAAGGTTGTTTCCCCAGGTAGGGATTTTCCCCTGAAGTTAGGGAGGGAATAAAACCTCTTAACTAGTGCCAGGTGGGTAATTAATCACTTTAACTACGAACAATCATGCTTAAGCTACATAATCTTTACTCCCTGGAATGGAGATAAAAAACGCCCTAACCTTTGTAATAGAGATTGATAGGATTGAATCAACTGGTATAAATACAGATGTAATAAGACAGCAAGACACAGAACTTAGTATACGGAACCAAGAGAGACAGAACCTAGGCACAGAACCTACACAGAACGTTCTCTAGAGACAGAAGAACTTCGCTGGAGAGAACATGGCAAAAGATCCTGGACAGAAACTGGCCTCAGAACCTAGAGACAGAACCTAGGGAGAGAACATGGCAAAAGATCCTGGACTGAACCTGACTACAGAAATTGACAAAAGAACCTGACTAGAACCTGGTTACTGAACCTGGCTGGAGAACCTGGACAGAACCTGGCTGGAGAACCTAGCAAGACAACATGGACACAGAACCTGGCTGGAGATCCTAACCAGAACTTCTCTGGAGATCCTGACCAGAACTTGGCTAGAGATCCTGGCTAGGCTGCTGATCAACTGAACACTGCCTCCGAGTCTTTCCTTCTTCCCCGACTCCGTCCACACCTTTGGGGACCCCTGGACCTGCTGGGGCTGGACCCCAGCAAGTCAGCAAGTGGTAAAGATTTGACTCCAATTTAGTATTCCTTTGATTTATATAATGTCAGAGAGGTAGAAAACACATACTTGTAGTATAAAAATTAAACCAATATACTAGACTGTATACTTTGAGCTTTATTTGTGACATTAAAATATGATATAAAGACAATTTGTTTGCAAAAGACATTAATTTTTTATTAGAATGACACTTGAGTAGGAAAATTATATTAATAAAATGAAGAAATTAAGAATAATAGATTTTCATTACAGATCTAAAGTATTGACTTTATTGTTTCACAATAACCGTAGAAATATCAGGTCTTTTTTATGAGGAAGAATACTGCAACTAACGAACTGTCCTCTGAGGACACATTTCATGTGCAGATTTCTAAAGAAACTTGAATTTTCTTTCAGATTTCAGGTGTCTCAGAACCAAAAGATAGGGTAACAGTCTTCTTACTCTATAGTAAATTTACTTACTGAATAAAGTAAATTTTTGCTTTGAGTTTCATATCATCCTATATAATAAAGAGGGAATATGAAAATTGACTGTCACTCCGCCACAAAGATGGCAGCGCCTACAGCAGAGGACGGGGGGGGGGGGGGGGGGGGGGAGGTCCCATAACACAAGATGGCTGCACCCACAGTGGAGGCCAAAATCCCATAACGAGCCTTAATGAGCAATCACCAGGGACCTCAGGCCATGCCCCCCGGCCCTGGCACCGGGCCATGGGACCTCAGGCAGCTCCTCCTGCCCAGCAGGGCTGGACAGGGGACCTCAAGGTGTGCCCCCCACCTGATACAGCTTGACGGGGACCTCAGGCTACACCCCCCCACACACACCCGGCACTGGAACAGGGGACCTGAGGCTGTGACCCTTACTGGTGGGGCTTGACAAGGTTGGGACAGGCCAGGTCTGGAACTAGCTCAATGGGGTTGGGGCCAGCCAGGTATGGGTTTTGCACGATTTTGAGGCACATGTCGATGGGCCGGGACTTGACTCTGGGTCCCGTGGTGAGCCCCAGACTCTGACAGGAGGAAGATGATTTTTATATACATTTTACTAATTTTCTTTCATCTCTGACACTTCTATTATAGAGAAAGGGAAAATAGCAATATTAAACTATTTCCTCTAATTAATCCCTTTTAAAGTGCACAAATTCCATGGACTGGGCCACTAGTGTGATTATAATACTCCTTTTCTCCTCTCTCACATCTACTTTGTTATCATCTACTAATACAGTGTTCTCCCTTGTTTCTTAATCTTCTCAATAATTCTTGCCATCTTTCTCAGTGACTTCAACACCCATGTAGATTAACCATCTAATATCTATGTCTTTCAGTTCCTTGACATCATCTCCATCGAGATCATCTTTTCTGTCACAAGTACACATTGCCTTGGGAAACAAACAACTTTGTCATCATCTGAAATTTAAACCACCATTGAAACTTTGACTAACATAAAGCAACTCCCTCTCCAATAAGTACCTCTAATCTTTTTAACTCTCTAGTACAGATCTTCAGCTTTTATAAATCCCCAATACATGACTGCTCAATATCATACTGACATCAGCTTCTTGGCTTCTCTCTCCATTTTTCAGTTTAGATTCCACAATTCATTGTTTATATGCATACCTTTGCATAAAGCCTTATGTCCTGGGACATTTTTCTCTTTGATTTTACATACCATGGACAAACTCAACCATTTATTTATACCTGTACCCTTGGACCTGAACAGTGTTAGCACAAACCATCCAGTAAAATTGATTGGTTTTCCTTGAAATTTATGATGAGAAATTTCAAATACATATTTAACATGACCTGACAAATGTTTATGTATTTGTGAAGTACATCTGTCTTTCTACTCTCAAATAGTATCATTCCATAACCTCGTCTAAAACCTTTACAACCTCTCTTCTCAGTTTTCACTCTTACTCTTCTTCACACTATCAGCACAAAAAATCTTCATAAAAACCTATTTTCCACATTTTTCCTACATTTTTTAAACAAAAAATATTATGTTTACTATTTGTCAGACACAAAAGTTTCCTTTTTCTTAAGGCCTGGATCTCATCACTGCTTATTTTCTCAGGAACCTTGCTCTGACAATGGGCCTTTGATTGGACCCTGCCTGTCTCTCCAGTTCTACTTCATGTCTCCCTTGATTACAATTTTTCAGCATCACTTTACTTTTTCTCAGCACCTCTAAAAGACTAACTCTTTCCTAACTCAAGGAATTTGGATCTGTTAACTTTAAAAACATTTTTTTAAAATCTTTATTGTTGAAAGTATTATAGATGCCCCTTTTTCCCGCCCATTGACCCCTTCTAATCTGCACCCGCAACTGAGTTTTTAGGATTCGTTCATTGTCAATGCCCTGTGCTCAGAGAGGTCTGCTCTGACTATAAAATGTAGGTTTACCTCAATCCTATGAGCTACCTCAGCATGCTATTTCCTTTATAATACATATCATACCTGAATATATTCATTTGTTGTTAAGTTACTTCATTTTTTACTATGCTTTCCATTCCATTCGTGAGTTCTATAAGGACATGAACTAATACCGTGTTATTCATTACTGTTTCTCCTACTCCCTGGACCACTGCTTGCCACCTGGTTTGTAGTAAATGAGCATTATGCTACATGGGTGAATGAATGAATTCATCGTTGCTAAGTGTTTCTTTTTCTTTTTTTAATTTTGTTTTATTGCTTAAAGCAGTGGTTCTCAACCTTGGCTGCACATTAGAATCACCGGGGAATCTTTTTAAAATCCTGATTTATGGGCCTCATCCTCCGGAAATCTGTTACTTTGTTACTAATATTGTGGCCCCACCACATAACAAAGAAACAGAATTTCCGGAGGATGAGGCCCAGAAATCAGGATTTTAAAAAGATTCCCCGGTGATTCTAATGTGCAGCCAAGGTTGAGAACCACTGGCTTAAAAGTATTACAAAGAGTATTACATATATCTCCTTTTTTTCCCCCGCTTTGACCTTCCCCTGGCCTCCCCTATCCCCCAGTGTCTTGTGTCCATTGGTTATGCTTATATGTATGTATACAAGTCCTCCAGTTGATCTCTTAGCCCCCACCCCACCACCAACCCTCCCCGACCTTCCTGCTGTAGTTTGATAGTCTGTTTGATGCTGCTCTGCCTCTGTATCTATTTTTGCTCATCAGTTTATAATGATCTTTATTATCCATAAATGAGTGACATCATGTGGTATTTTTCCTTCATTGACTGGCTTATTTCACTTAGCATAATGCTCTCCAGTTCCATCCATGCTGTTGCAAATGGTAAGAATTCCTTCTTTTTTACAGCAGCATAGTATCCCATTGTGTAGATGTACCACAGTTTTCTAATCCACTCATCTGCTGATGGGCACTTAGGCTGTTGTTGCTAAGTTTTTCACTTCTATAACCAAGCATCAGTTTTGTCAGAGGTAACACTGAATATGGTAACAGTTACCCCTCTGTCATATTTAGGAATCCTCAGGAAAATTTTGTGCTTCATAACATTAGGCTCAAACAGGTTAGAATTCATGTTCCTAGGAGTAGAGATCATTCCACCTGGGGCAGAGTAAATTTTACATATATTGAGACTCTAACTATAATCTTTTCACTTTGACTTCTCACACTAGTGGAGCAAAAAGCAAGAGAGGAATTACTTGCTATACCTTGTGGAATAATTTGACCCTGGTTATACTCACAAAATAAGCAGGAATGCCTGTGTCTGGAACCCCAGAGCTTCTCTGAGTCCTTGTCCAATGATAGCTGCCAAGGATAATTGCAGCAAGCACACCTTAAAAAACAAACAAACAAAAGTTCATATACACAGGGATGAAATTCTAGGTCACTCACCAGGAAGTAATACAGGACAGACAATGAGCTAGACTATGATAAGGGAGATCTAAAACTGGTTGGCCCAGGAGTGAGATAAAGTAATAATAGCCTACAGACCAACTGTAGTAGCAAGAACTGTAGCTTGTTTCATTTACATTTCTGTCTTTAGTCTAGGTAGGAGATCATAACTATCCACCAGCTGCAGGGGATTCTGTGGCTAATTGGACTTATAACTCTTCTTTTGAAGAAAAAATAAAGACATTTTGTTCTCATAAAGAATGAAGGCTCCATATTGTATTGTAGACATAATGGGGTGACATGAATTGATCTGAATAGGTTAAGTAGTGGATTAGATAGGGCATATGTATCTCCTCAAATCCTTTTGGTCTCCTCTATGCTCTGTACCCTAAGCTACTTATACTTCAGTCATCTTTGGGGCCCTAATAACTTCATATAGACTATAAATTGTGCCTGAGGACAATCAGCCTGCACTTGGGATTGAATGACTCTTCCTACCACTTCCAGGCTGGAATGCCGAGCCATGTTTTAAGGCATGGTACCTGGCCTCCCTAAAGGTTGCCAAAGTTCCAAGGCTGATGTCAACTGGAAAAGTGATGGAGTTAACTCCTCATATGGAAAATAAGACCAATGTGAGACAGTAGATGGAACTCATCAGCAGATATATGATATGACCCCCTCTCTTTCTTATGCTAATAGACTATTTTAAGGCAATCTTTTCAAAACCACCTTCTTGGCAATGTCCGTTGTAGCCTAAAGGATTTACATACCAAGCAGCTGGTAGCTTTTTCTGCAACTCATCATGATAATGTATTATATTGTATTTATTTACCTAAGCCTTGCTTCAGGTCTTTTTTTCTCCAAAGGGAATCTAGGCTTACACTTACTTAATAAATGTTAAGTCCTGCAAAATTCCAAAAGTTCTGTGATTTTAAATAGTTTTATTTATGAATACTTGTACATTTAATTTTAAAAATGCATGATATTTTAATGGAGATTGCATTGAATCTATAGATTGCTTTTGGTAGTATGGACATTTTAATGATGTTGATTCTACCAATCCGTTAACATGGTATATTCTTCCATCTGTTTATGTCTTCCTCTATCTCTTTTTTCAGCGTCCTGTAATTTTCTGAGTACAAATCCTTTACCTCCTTGGTTAAATTTATTCCTAAGTACCTTAATTTTTGTGTTGCAATAATAAATGGTATTGTTTTTGTTTTTTTTTAGTTTCTTTTTCTGTGAGTTCATTATTTGTCTATAAAAAAGCCCTAGATTTCTGGGTATTAATTATGTATCCTGCTACATTACCAAACTCATTTATTAAGTCTAATCATTTTTTGATGGAGTTTTTAGGGTTTTCTAAGTACAATATCATGTCATCTGTAAATAATGACAATTGTACTTCTTCTTTTCCAATTTGGATGCCTTTTATTTCTTCTTCTTGTCTGATCGCTATGGCTAGCACTTTCAGTACTATGTCAAACAAGAGTGGTGAAAGTGGGCAGCCCTGTCTCTCTGTTCTTAGGGGAAATGGTTTTAGTTTTTGCCCATTGAGTATGATGTTAGCTGTAGGTTTGTCATATAAGGCTTTTATTATGTTGTATTATGATCCCTCTATTCACACTTTGCTGAGAGTTTTTATCAAGAGAGGTTTTTGGATTTTGTCAAATGCCTTTTCTGCATCAATTGATATGATTATGTGATTTTTGTCTCTCTATTTATGTGATGTATCACGTTTATTGATTTGTGGATATGGTACCATCCTTGCATCCCTGGAATAAATCCCACTTGGTCATGGTGTATGATTTTTCTAATGTAATGCTGGATCCAATTTGCTAGGATTTCGTTGAGGATTTTAGCATCTATGTTTGTCAGGAATATTAGCCTGTAATTCTCTTTCTTTGTAGTGTCATTATCTGGTTTTGGGATTAAAGTAATATTGGCTTCATAGAAAGAGCATGGAAGTGTGCCTCCCTCTTGAATTTTTTGGAATAGTCTGAGGAGGATATGTTTTAGTTCTTTGAATGTTTGGTAAAACTCCCCTATGAAGCCAGTTAGTCCTGGGCTTTTGTTTTCTGGAAGTTTTTTGATAACTGATTCAATTTCTCCCTTAGTTATCAGCCTGTTGAGATTTTTTTGATTCTTCGTGATTAAATTTTGGAAAGTCATATTTTTCTAGGAGTATGTCCATTTCCTTTAGGTTGTTTAGTTTGTTGGAATAGAGTTGTTCATGTTTTTTTTTTTTTTTTTTTTTTTTTTTTTTTTTTTTTTTTTTTACAGTCTTCTGTATTTCTTTAGGGTCTGTTGTTATTTCACCTCTTTCATTTCTGACTTTGTTTATTTGGGTCCTCTCTCTTTGCTTGTTGGTGAGCCTGACTAGAGGTTCATCAATCTTGTTCATCCTTTCAAAAACCAGCTCTTGGTTTCATTGATCTTTTTTATTGTTTTTTTTTGGTCTCTATGTCATTTATTTTTGCTCTGATCTTATTTTGCTTACAATAATATTAATATATTAAGTTATTTTAAAAAGGCTCTTTACGAACTTGGGACAGTTTCATTTTATACTGTATCTGTGGTTTATGTGTGTTTTTTAACCTCATCTCTCCTCTGAATAAGTAGCAAACTTTATTCTGATACTCAATAGCTATCTTTTACATTTGCTATATAATGGTTTTATCATGATTATTAACTGCCGGGAGCCGGTCCATGCTTGCTGTTTCAAGGGACCTGGCATATATGGCATACTGTTCTTAATATGTTTGCTCACCTTCTTGGCACTATGTGTTTTAACCAAGGTCTCTGAGAAAGGTTGTTTCCCCAGGTAGGGATTTTCCCCTGAAGTTAGGGAGGGAATAAAACCTCTTAACTAAGTGCCAGGTGGGTAATTAATCACTTTAACTATGAACAATCATGCTTAAGCTACATAATCTTTACTCCCTGGAATGGAGATAAGAAACGCCCTAACCTTTGTAATAGAGATTGATAGGATTGAATCAACTGGTATAAATACAGATGTAATAAGACAGCAAGACTCAGAACTTAGAATACAGAGCTTAGAACACAGAACTAAGAAGACAGAACCTACACAGGAAGAAGAAGACAGAACCAGGAGGCACAGAACCTACACAGAACGTTCTCTAGAGACAGAAGAACTTCGCTGGAGAGAACATGGCAAAAGATCCTGGACAGAAACTGGCCTCAGAACCTAGAGACAGAACCTAGCGAGAGAACATGGCAAAAGATCCTGGACTGAACCTGACTACGGAAATTGGCAAGAGAACCTGACTAGAACCTGGTTACTGAACCTGGCTGGAGAACCTGGACAGAACCTGGCTGGAGAACCTAGCAAGGGAACATGGCTACAGAACCTGACTGGAGAACCTGGAGAACCTAGTAAGAGAACATGGACACAGAACCTGGCTGGAGATCCTAAGCAGAACTTCGCTGGAGATCCAGACCAGAACTTGGCTGGAGATCCTGGCTAGAGATCCTGGCTAGGCTGCTGATCAACTGAACGCTGTCTCTGTGTCATTCCTTCTTCGCCGACTCCGTCTACACCTTTGGGGACCCCTGGACCCGCTGGGGTTGGACCCCGGCAATTAACAAGATTAATAAATTTGTTATTAAAATAAAATTATCATTATGAAAATATCCATATATTACCATAGAGCTATGTGCATATATATGTACATATATATGTATACATACATGTATATGTATATATAAATAGCAAAAATATTTCCTCAGCATATTGTATCACTCATGAGGACTTACTAAAATAGACACCAACATACACTAATAATGGACAACTCTTAATTTCAATTCTTGAAAAGTTCAGAATTACTAAGGAAGACAGATACACAACATAACAGGAATTGATAAAACTTATAGTAGAGGAATGTGCCATGGGCTAAGCGAACAGAAGAGAAGGTCCAATTAACACTGGCTAGCAAGATTGTCAAGAAAAAAGGTAACATTTGGAATATGTCCTAGATGTTTAGGAAGAAGTCTCTAGAAGGAAAAAAAGAAAAGACCATTCTCTGCAGAAAAACAAAATTTACATAACAAATACTTACTGACACATACAATGTTTCAGTCATTGATTTATGCTTTGGAAATAGCGTGGTAAACAAACCATGCAAAATCTAAAGTTTTCATTCCAGTGAGGGACAGATACTGAACAAACACAGGAAAAAAATGAGTTATAAGTGTAAAAAGGACATGATAGAAAGTTACCGGAGGACTACTCTAATGTGGGTGGTCAGGGACAGGTGTATTGAAGAAGTATCGTCTATGACAAGCAGCACTGAGCCATCAGGGGAAGGAATGAGGGGGAAACTTTCATAGCTAGACAATAATATGTGTGTGATAGGAGAAATTACAGCAGATCAGTTAGATGGATAGGTAGGGACTTTTATGATGAACTTAATTAAAGGATATTGAACATTTTATGGATATAATAAGGGAAGGGACCAGAGATTCATTAGTTGCAGTCTAAAGTCTGCAATCAGGTGAAAAGAACCTCGAAGCAGAGAGACAATGAAGAAGAGGATGCAATTGCCCATCCAATTGAAAGAAGATTAATACCTGAGACGAGACAGTGGCAGGGGTTACATTAACATGGAAAGGCATTTCTTAAGAGAGATGAAGACGATAGGTATTTTAAGACTTATCAAGGGAAAAGTGAAAGATTTAAAGGTAAAAATGTTGAAGGGATTATTGATGACAACTAGGTTGATAGTAGTTTGGTTATTTCCTGTGAGTGATGATGCAGTTCACCAAGAAAAGGAGTTCAAGTTCAAAAATAGTATTTGTGTGTTTTCACTGAAGGGTGGGTAAGTAAAGAACAGAAAGGTACTTTAGTTTGAGGCATGTAGATTTTGCTGTGCTCGCAAAATACCCTAGGCAGCATCTGATTAGAAATACAAATCTGAATTTTAATAGACAAAGTAGAAGATTCAAATTTAATTATAATGAGGAGAAAAAAAACATACAGTGTTTTTAATTGTTAGGATTTATGTGAATAAACTCAACACTTAATCAGCAATCTCAAAATCTTCCAGACATAAATCAGAAATTTCTGTTGTACATAGTGCCATCATTCTAAGGTGAGAATGCTCTGAAGAAATCACCGCATCTAAATCTGCAAGGAAATCTTACTCCATGATATAGAAAATTCTCCAGTCAGCTGACATTCTTTTGAAGTTGGGAATAATAGATCTAGTAAATAGGCTTTCAACTTGGAAATTCTCAACCTGCTTTAATTCTGTTAACCTGCAAAGTGAATGTCATGGGTCCTTAGATTCCAAATTTAAATCCTAATTTGTTTTCTGTATTGTACCATACATGTTTGGGTATCAGCAAACAGTAGATTTACTTCCCTGTGTCACAAATACAGAAGACATAATGGAATATTTATTTTTGAGACAGAAGGAGAAAAAGTAAGTTCCTTTACTATAGAGAAAAATTGTGCCAGTATGTAGTTCACTATACAGTGAGTGACCCATTTTCTGATCTTCAAAAATCAAAAAGTTATCAAAAATATATCATTGAATGTAAAAACAAAAATCACTGCATGACATAATAGAAAAATCACTTAGCTTGGGGTCAGAATATCACATCCAAGTTCCAGCACTACCATTTATTAACTGTGAGAATTTAGGCAAGAAATGTTATCTCTCCAGCGGTTCTCAACCTGTGGGTCGTGAACAATGAAAATACATCCTGCATATCAGATATTCACATTACAATTCATAGAAGTAGCAAAATTACAGTTATGAAGTAGCAACAAAAATAATGGTTGGGGGTCACCACAACATTAGGAACTGTATTTAACGGCCGCGGCATTAGGAAGGTTGAGAACAACTAACTCTACTCTTTATCTGAAAAAATACGAATAATAGATAATTTGTGAGTTTGTCATGGTAATCAAATGAAAATCCATATAAAAAAATGCATAAACCACATAGCTTTTATACCATGTAAATTTCAGTTAGGAATAGATATTTTAACAGAGTATCAATTAAGCAGATGAATCACAGAAAAACCTGACTGAAATTAAGACCTAAGTATGACTTGATAGCCATGGAGGATTAGGTCTGTGGCTAAATGAAATTTTATTTCTACCCAAAACTGTAATTCAATAGCCCTAGAAATAGCAGAAAACTAAAAGTACTTATTTCTTATAGTCTTTCCATTTAGAAGGGGTGCTGGGTAAAGAGGACTGTGAAGGAAAAGAGGATTAAGAAGTCAATCATTACCCTAATTATAATTGAGTTAGGTAAACTCAATTCAAATGTCTTAAGTATTCATTAGTTAAATGACAAACATAAACTGTGACTCCTTGCTTGAGGGTAAGGTGAAACTCTAAAAGTAGTGGCTTGAAATCCAGAACAAGCCACATTCTGAAACCCCAGACATGCTGAGGCTCATAAGCTACTATTGACTGATAAGGAAAACCAGGTAATTGAATATAGAAGGAATGCTTATATTCTATATATTCTAATATATATTCTATATATTCTAATATATATTCTAATATATTCTAATATATATTCTATATATTCTAATATATATTCTATATATTCTATATATATTCTATATATATATACATTCTAATATATATTCTATATATTCTATATATTCTAATATTTGAGTACAAATACTAGATTGTGTAATGTCTTGAAAATAATCTATAATAATAAAAGGGTAATATGCTAATTAGACTGGAGGTCATTCCAGACGTCCTTCCAGATGGGGACTGAGGAAATCCTGGGTCTTGGGTGCCTGCTGGCAGCTGGAGGGAAGTTAGCCCTGGTCCCAGGTGCCAAAGGGAAGCCGGTGCCAGCAGCCAGAGGAAGGAAGGCCTACTCTTGCACGAATTTCATTCATCAGGCCTCTAGGGTATATTAATATTATCTTGTTTTAAAATACATTTACCACTAACTTGATGCAATGTTAAAGTTATTTTAAAGAATTAAAAATATCTGTTCTTGGTGAAAGAGCAGCACTGATTACAAAATTAAAAACTAAAAAGGAAATTGTAAACCTTTTAATCTAAGTCAGAAGTTTTCAAATCTAGCTGCCCATTAGAATAGCCTGGGGAGCTTTGTGAAGCTACCACTTTATGAGCTTCATCCCTGAAGCTTCTGATTTAATATGTGTGGGCAAGACCTGGCCAACAGCCGTTTTAAAAGCTCCACAGCTAATTCTAATATGAAACTGACGGTAAACATCTCTGATCTCGACGTAAGATGTATGGACTTTCCATAGATCCCAGAGCTTGAACACATTTAGACCCTTTAAGCATTCCACCAGAAGTCACTGAATAGACAGAGTGAATTGTGATAAATAGTATTTTCATCTAAAGAGAGATAAATTCATACCATGTCCTAATGGCTCTGTATTTTTTCTCTAGTTTCTCTATATACTGCCTAAAACAGGAAGATGTAATACCCTCCCCTATTCTGTTGACCTGACCAAATATCACCATGAAACAATAGCTCTACAGTAGCTTGGTCAAAACCATCAAAATGATTGCCTCTCAATAAAAAATCAGCTCTGGAAGTTAGCTCATTATTTTCATTTGGAAGTAGAGTGTGAAGAATATTTACCCTAGGAGACCAATGAGAATGCAACCTTCCTTAAAGGTATTAGGTTTTTCAGAAGTCAAGTTAAAGTTTTTATGGCAGTAGTGAACAATTGATTTGCTATCTTCCTTATATTTTTTCCAGAACTCTTGGTCCTTCTATTAAATGCTTTTCAAAACACAGCACACAACTAACAGTATGTTATATAAATACTGTGCTGTTGGTTTTGTCTTTAGGCTGTTTTACATCATCCATTCATGCGGACAATCTATAGCCTGCCAAGGTGAATATAAATCTAGTTCTTCATCCTTTGTAACACATGTGCACAGCTATTACCTAAAAACACTGTACTTTTAGCAAGGCCCACTCCATATGACGTGCTAAACTGCAATATAACTCCTGCCAAGAGCAGAGCTAACATACTGATTTTTACAGCATTACTTAAATTCTAATTTACTAACCACTTACTAATTTAGATTATAAGGTCTACCTTTATAACAAAATAGTTTATGAAAAAGATAAATAACTGGTCTGGTTCTTAGAAGGTTTTAAATTATGCCATCATGTCATAATGTTTGCTTATAAGTCAATAAAATATAAGCATATATATTATTTTAAATGAAATATATAGCATACTCAATAATATATGGCATATGAAATATTTAAGGCCAAGTTATTACTAAATTTCATAATATTAAAACCAGCACTATCCCACACAACTTTTTGCAATGATGGGAATAATTAAGATGTTATTTTCTGTATGAACCAATATAGTAGCCCCTTGACATGTAGCTATGTGCTACCATATTGAACCTGGGAAGTTATGTTAAACTACCACTTTATGAGCTCCCCATAAAGTTAACATTTGATATGTGGCTAATACAACTGAGAAATTTAATTTTTTAGATTTATTTAATTTTAATTTACTTTATTTTAAATAGCTAGATTTGGACAACTAAGATTTAGACAAATGTTGAGTTTTTCATAGTAAATATTATGAATACTGTTATTGCTTAAATCAGCAGTTCTCAGCCTGTGGGTCGTGACCCTTTTGGCGGTGGAACGACCTTTTCACAGGGGTTGCCTAAGACCGTCCTGCATATCAGATATTTACATTATGATTCATAACAGTAGCAACATTACAGTTATGAAGTAGCAACGAAAATAATTTTATGGTTGGGTCACAACATGAGGAACTATATTTAAAGGGCCAGAAGGTTGAGAACCACTGGCTTAAATTATGCATCCAATACACAGCTGAATATGTCAACAACTATAAAATGACAATATATACTATTAGGATTTTTAACCAAATATATATTAAAATGTAGGTTATGTAATGATATGAAAACTTGACAACTATATGTGTTGTATATACTATTTTATTTAAAATCTGGTATCTTAAATTCTTGAATTTTGTGGCTTAAAAGTTTAGATTCTTTTTATAATTTTCAGGGTTTTTCTTCTAAACTATGACTTATGAAGGAAAAATTCAGCATGATAATTCCAGTGCATTTCCTCAAATAATCAATTAAGGGATTTGTAAATAATCTTTATTCCTAATTTGTATAAACAATAACTATATTTTCTTTTTTTTTCTTTTTTTTTTTAATATATTTTATTGAGTTTTTACAGAGAGGAAAGGAGAGAGATAGAGAGTTAGAAACATCGATGAGAGAGAAACATCGACCAGCTGCCTCCTGCACACTCCCCACTGGGGATGTGCCCGCAACCAAGGTACATGCCCTTGACCGGAATCGAACCTGGGACCTTTCAGTCCACAGGCCGACGCTCTATCCACTGAGCCAAACCGGTTTCAGCTATATTTTCTTATTTTAATATCTTGTTTTTCTTTTAAATACTAAAGACTTCCTAATGTGCTATAAAATAATTTTGATGAAATATATAACATGTTGATACAGTAAAGAAAATAATAAAAGGAATGTTCAGAATTTGTATCATTTTTACATTCCTAGTTAACTTATATTTCAAGAACAGTCCTTAACAAATGGTTCACTATTGATATTAATTCTTTCATTTAGAACTAACAATAAAAATGATTTAAAACTATTATGCAATGTCCAAAATCATCACTCTGGTTAGAAATGTTTGGATGAGCCTTAAACTGATTGATTGAGAGATAAATTATGCATCTACTATTTGGTATTGACTCAGAGACACCTCATATGGTACCAATTCAAAATCAGCTTTTTAAATCATCCTTGTCTTTGTTTCTTGTTAAAAATAGAAGTCTCAAAAGCAGAATTTTTAATGAGTCAATTCCTAGGAGCATCTTTAAAGACCTCTAGATATTCGCTATCCACTGATTAGGAAATGCTGAGACCTCGTGGTGATGATTCACTTGATTTCTTTCCCAAGTCCCTTTAGACATGCTCTGCACAAAAGCTTCATCACCAGATGCTGCAGAGAAATGTACTAAGTCCTAGAGGTCTTCCTTCTTATGGAGACATGCACAGCTCAGGAAGACACATTCATGGCAGCTTTCCAGAAAATCAAAAGTACATTTTGGATCAAATCACATTTCCTAACATTTTTGTGTTATTTTTATTGACTTTGTAGTTGAAAGAGACCTGAGGTTTCATTTATTTTAACAGATAAATTACTCATGGAACAATTCCAAGATTTATCACACTCTTGAAACAAGTGTAAAGAAATAAACAAAACAAAAATCACCATTGCAAATTGCATTGATGCTATATATGAAACCATTCATATACTTCGTGAGACATGGAATATTTAACAAGGAAGCTTTGAAGTGATGGTTATTGGGAAGATTACAGAACACTCAGATTTGGAGAGATTAAGTATCTTGAAAACAGTCGCACAATAGTTGGAATGGTCAGGATTCAAAACCAGATAGTGTGGGTTTAGAGTCTGTATAATTGAACTCACTATAATACTTTATAATACAAAAGCTGATTCTTGAAAATGAATGATTAAATATGCAAAACGCATAGCCCTGATTAATGGGGAATAAAGAAAAGCAAAAATATACAGTACATGATTGAGAATGAAAAGAGACAATTACAGATATGACTGAGACAAAGAATTATAAAAGACTGTTTTCTGAACTTTGGAGTCAACAATTTGAAAAATGAAGAAAATAATTTATTTAATATCAAAAGACCAAAATTAATCCAAGAAGATGTAGACTAATTTAAAAAGCCAATTACTCTAGAAGTTGACAAAGTAATTAAGATCTACTATTAAAAAAGATAATTGGGCCAGAGAGTTTCAGAATTGAGTACTAGCTTTTAAAAAACAGATATTTTAAATATAAAATGTTCAGATTATTTTTAAATGAGGAATATTATTTAAACTATTGTCAATCAGATAATACAGAAAACATTCTAGTACATTGTTGAAGCCATCCCTACCATAAAATGTGATTACAAATATAGACAACAAATAATAAACTGGATGTTCCTTCACAAAGCTCATGGGGCTGGAATGATGCCCCTTATAATGAACATCAAAAGTCAATTTGCAAGATGAATGAAAATCTATTTATGAAAATAAAATCTTGAACATGTGGTTGAATTAGTACCGACCATTAAAGAGATAGTTAATTTGCTTTAAAAAGAACTTTCACAGAAAAATATTTCAAAATATTTTTCTTTTATTTCTCCTTTTATATTATATGTAGATAATTATATCTATTATTACATCTATTTTTAAAATATATGTTTGTAGGCAGGCCATGTTATCTATCTTTAAGAATAATAAAGGGTTTATTAAAGTATTTTTATAAAAAATAGATATTATATCTAACATCCTATCTAATAATAGACAAACAGGGTAATTGACCGTACCTTCGCTATGCCTCCCATTGGCTAATCAGCATGATATGCAAATTAACCGCCACAAAGATGGCAGTTAATTTGCATACGGCGCAAAAACGGCAGAGCGAAGACTGAAGGTGGCTTCAGCTGGAGCAGCAAAGGCTTAGAAGGCAGCTCTGGCCGGAGCAGTGAGGGCTTTGAAGGCGGCTCCGGCCGGAGCCAAGGCCTGGGTCCCGGGTGTTGGAGGAAAACCAGTGCCAGCAGCCAGGGGAAGGGAAGGCCTATTGCATGAATCTTTTCATGCAACAGGCCTCTAGTCCTATATAATAAAGACCTAATATGCAAACGGTTGTCACACCCTCATGCCTTCATGCTGTAACAGCTCAGATACTCAACACTGAGGAGAGAGGAATGGGGACCAGCCAGGCACAAATGAGCTCTTGAGAGAGGAATGGGGACCAGGCAGTGGCCCAAAAGAGGGAAAAGCTGCTCTCCCCACAGTCTCAGGCTCCAGCGGCTGCGCCTGTGCCTGCAGCCCAGGAGAGGGACAAGTCGCTTGCCCCGGGGTCCCGGTGCCTACCCCTGCAGCCTGGGTGAAGCCGCCCACCCACGGTACCCTGTGGCTGCAGCCAAGCCGGGTGAAGCAGGCCTGCCTCCTGAATGCCTGCAGCTGACCAGAGGGAGGGAAGCCCAGGTCCCAGGTGCCTTCGACCAGCCAGAAGAGGAAATATTGGGTTCCAGGTGCAGGGCAAGGCAGAGGCAGTTAGGGCACTCAGGCAGGCAGGCAGAGGTGGTTAGGGGAGATCAGGCAGGCAGGCAGGCGAGTGGTTAGGAGCCAGCGGTCCCAGATTGTGAGAGGCAGTCAGACATCCCTCGAGGGGTCCCAGATTGGAGAGAGTGCAGGCCGGGCTGAGGGACTCCCCCCGCCAATCCTGTGCATGAATTTCATGCACTGGGCCTCTAGAGATTTATATAATCAGGAAAAAAAAGGTAAAGCCATTTTATTGAGAAAAAAAGAAAATAATTTAGGTGCACTGAATAATTGACTATAGATAGAAGAGCTTTGTTTTATAATCATTTGATCTTTCCCTTGTGGTGCAAAGGGTGGTTTTAACATAGGAAGGCTAATTTAAAGTCCCTGGTAAATTCTGAATCATGCCTGTGATAAATGTAGCCAATTTTTATTTCCTTTTCCTACCTCCAAACAGTCCCTCATTAAAAGTCTTCCACAAGCTAGGTATTTTCTCTTTGCTTTATATTCTCCAAAATAATTTACTCTATAATGTAAAAAACTTTAAAAATTAGTAAGGGTATTAGAAATAATCTAGCCTACCTAATATGAGGAAGAGACCCAATACTTAATGTCTTTCTTAAAAATATACAACTTTCAAGGAGCACAGCCATGATTCAAACTCAGAAATTCTATTTTCAGATCTGCTGCTCTTTCCACTCCACTGGATTTTCTCTTCTTATGATAACAAGCAAAGAAAAAAAAAATCAAAATACAATGTAAATGGCAAATATAAAATAAAGTTAATATCTCTATACTGGTGTGTGTATGTGTGTGCATGTGCTTAAGAAAAACTTTCCCCATAAAAATTACAGACATTCAAAGGAGCAAAGAAGCAGGTCTTGCTGTGCAGGCACTTAATTAATTTTTTCCTCTAATGCTACATGGAATTTCTCTTTCTTTCCTGTTTCTTGGTAATATGTTGATTTATTTTGACAGTGGCTTCCTGTTCCATTTTGTCTTTCATTTCAACTATTAACACTTGTCATAAAAACTGAATGAACAGATTTTCTAGACCTATTCTACATCTAATCCTCGTCTTTCAGGGAAATAAAATTCAATGCATTTTTCCTCTAATACCTAAGAAAAACTCAGTTATGTATAATTTTATTTAAATTTTAGTATGGCTACTATTTACTGGAAACCACATAAAATCCAGGAAGAATCTTTGAATGTAACTTAATTATCAGCAGTAATTACACATGGAAAAAAAACCTTCCAGTTTATTTTGAGAGGTAGCTCAGTACTGCACATGCTGATTACACACATTGTCTTTGCTAACATGAACAATCTACCTCCCCATTTTACATCATTTTACCTTCAATTTAGAGTTACCAAGGTATTTTCTGTTTCTATACTATCTCCATTTAAATATTACTTTTGGAACATACATTTCAACAAATAAAAATTTGTAACTTTACATAAATTACTAGCATAAAATTATGGGATCTTAAAAATGCTTTTCAAATAGATCTAAGGACTGATATATTATCACTGTACTAGAGGCCTGGTGCACAAATTCGTGCACAAGTGGGGTCCCTTGGCCTGGCCTGTGGAGTCAGATCAATACCGGCTCTCCAACATGCCCCGAGGGGTCCCAGATGGCCAGACCCCAGCAGCAAGCTAACCTACCAGTTGGAGCATCTGCCCGTGGTGATCAGTGCATGTCATAGCAAGTGGTTGAGCAGTCTTAGCATATCATTAGCATATTACTCTTTGATTGGTTGAACAGATGACCGGAAGACCAGACACTTAGCATACTAGGCTTTTATTATATAGGATTCCTCCTGTCTCACTCCTCTGAACCCCGATATGGGGATGATATAATGTAATTTAATGGTTACTATTGTAACTTGTATACAAAAAATGCACAGGCAGTATTATCCCTAACATTTGAGTACTTCATATTTATATTTCATAAATTATTTTGCAAAGAATAATAAAAACAAAATGCCAATGAAACTTTGGAACTGGGGATATATGTGTCTGTAAATTCTTCTCATAGATAAAACCCTTAAGATTTCACAAATAA
This sequence comes from Myotis myotis, assembly GCF_014108235.1. NCBI lineage: Eukaryota > Metazoa > Chordata > Mammalia > Chiroptera > Vespertilionidae > Myotis > Myotis myotis. The sequence goes on from NW_023416379.1 coordinate 51,106,732, forward strand.
CCTCCAGTGAATAGTCAACTCCCAATGAACTGTTTTTCCTTATTTGGGGAAGGTGAAAAAAAGTATGCTCTTGTTGGTACACATACATATGGCTTTTAGGCTAGTCACAATTGTTTCATAGATACAAGATGCAAGTACTTTTGTTAGTATTATATACATGCTTTTTGAAAGCTCCTATGTTAACTGTGCCCTAACTCTAGAGCAATTTTCACACTGGTTTAAGTTCTCAAGTTGGCAGTTTATAGGCACTAGAGTAATTATAATAGCTCTTTGACACCAATAAAAAAGAAATTCATTACTACACTGAGAAAATTTTAACAAACACACAAAACAAGAGGCATGTAAAGATTTAAGTAGAGATTTATGTGGCACTTCTTTAATTTGGGGAAATTTTTCCCACTGTTCATGTAAACATATTATTTTAAGATATACATATTCAAAAACATGAATCTAAGTATATGCTACACCCAGATAAAATTAATAAAAGCATGAACTTCAGACCATTCTTTTCCCAAATTAGGAGATCTGGGAGAAACTGTGGTTAAGCCAATTAAGTAATAGGTCAAGTTTCTGGGATAAGTGTTCTTATAATGATTCCCATTGAGTTTGCTCTAAATTCTGGCACATGTAATTTGCAAATTACTCTCCCAGTCACATAGTAATCTCAGGCACACAGTCAAAATATCTGTTTCAAAAACAATGTAGACTTTGCATTTCTCACTCTCTCTTCACAGGGTAATTTCCTCCTCATATTTTGTTTCAGTCACATTGGGAAGAACAGAAACTACAATAGGAAAATAAATTTTTCTTTTTTAAAATAAAAAAGGTTATTTTCACACACCAAATCTGAGATGGAGATGTGCATCTGAGATTTTTATCTGGGAGTAGTGCTCTTGGTTACAAACCTTGTGAGGGGTGAGGGTTGAGCCACAGAACAAGGTGGGCTGAGATGGAGCCTCAAAGGGAGACTCAGCAAATTTTGTGCCTTGCTCTGGAGCTGTGATGACTCTGAGGTGAAGCCATAAATTGAGTCAATGAGATCCTGAATTGTGTCTCTCCCTGGGTCCTGTCATTGAATGAAGCATCCCTCACCGCCCCTCCCCATGAGACGGTACAAGCTTGTGTGAAGCAGCTCTGTTTGGTCAAGGGAGAAACACATATACATGTATGTGTCTGTATATATGTGTGTATAATGAAATAGCATAATATATCACAGATAATGATAAGAATAAAAATAATACCTGTGATGTCAAAAGAAGCAGACAATGAGTTTTAATTCAGCATAACACACCTAGAATATGTTAATATCTACTGCAATCAGAACAAACTATTTTAGAAAAAAATAATTTGCCATATCATAAATCATATGCAAATTATTAAGTAATTATAAACTATTACACATAAATTTAGATTAAAATGAAAAGAGATAAATCAAGGAATTTAGAGCCACATCTTATTTCTCCTTAGGAAGAGTTGTTTAGAGAGTGTGGGCAATTTAAAACATAAACATTATATGGCCCCGAGTTTCATAAACATCATGCTGGAATGCACTTGGATCTCTTCCTGGAGTCCCTTCTCTGTTATCAGACCAGAAACACCTGACTTTAACCTCCTTTTCATCTTTCTTTGCCCATTCTAACTGTTGGATTTTGGTAGTTTCCAGACTACTGAATGCCAGTTTTTGATTTGCTAACTATCAGGAAGCTGGTGTCAGAAAAGGAGCAAAAAAGAAAATGTAATTTCCTTAAGAAGAAAATGATAACATAAATGGAGCCTGCCCTTTCTGACAAGGAAAGAATAATTGTCTTACTTTTTGAAAACACAAAGCCTATTATTGTTAGTATGGGTTGTCATATAACCTTTGGAATGAGGTGTAATATAAATGCATTTCAATAATAAATGACTATTGTTACTATGGTTACAATATGTTTCTCTGATGAGAAATGATGTCCTAAATCAATTCTAATGAAATAGCTCAAGGCTTGATGACACCACAAGCTACAGAATTCATTAAGACTCCTTCCTCTCCTCCTTCTTCCTTACCTTGAGCACTGTAGGCATCTGTTGCTAAATTCTGTGGACTATTAATCAGCAATATAGCTTATTACTACTCCTTTATTTTCAGCCTCACTGCTACCTATTTAGTTGAATTTTTATCATTTCTTACTTGGCCTTTGTAGTGGTCTTCTAATGGACTCTGTCTCTCATTTTCTCCACTAAAGTAGCCCTCATATACCTTAGAAATCAGACACCAGAAGCCTTTTACTCTTTTTTTTTTTTCAAAATCCAATACATAGCATTTATAAAATGAAGTATAAAAGTATTTAACATAGAATTCAAAGCATTTCCTCTGCTCTGTGAATCCAATTGATACCATGTTCTTCATTCTTCTATGTTCACTCTTGTCACACACTATCCTGATCATACCAGGAAAATCAGTGCATCTATGACATTTTGTATGTGATCCCAAAGCTGAATATGTCTTTCTTTATCTATGTGTCTTTGATCCTATTCAAGGTTCAATTTAATACCTAATTTTCATTAGTTCTAACTTATGGTGAAGAGCATTTCACTATTGACTACCCATAATTTGTTTACTTTTCACTTGATTTGAATTTCTTTTTATGTCTTATAATATAGACAAGAGGCCCGGTGCACAAAAATTTGTGCACTGGCAGGGGGTGGGGTGTCCCTCAGCCCCACTTGTGCCCTCTCACAGTCTGAGACCCCTTGGGAGATAACGATCTGCTGGCTTAGGCCCGCTCCCGGGTGGCAGAGGGCAGGACCAATCCCTAGGGGCAGCCCCTGGTCAGGCTCAGAGCAGGGCCGACTGGGGAGTTGGGGCGCCACCCCCTGCCATCCACAGAGCAGGGCGGATCAGGAGGTTGCGATGCCACCCCCAGTCACTCTCAAGGTAGGGCCAATTGGGGGGTTGGGGCTCGGCCCCCTGCAGGGTCGATGGGGAGGTTGCGGCGCCACCCCCTGTCATGCACAGAGCAGGGCCGATAAGGGGGTTGGGCTCCATACCCTGTCACACACAGAGCAGGGCCGATCAGGGGATTGGGGAGCTCCCCCTGTCACACACAGAGCAGGGCAGGTCAGGGGTTTGGGGAGCTCCTCCCTATCAGGCACAGAGCAGGGCCGATTAAGGGGTTGGGGTGCCTTCCGCTGTCACGAACAGAACAGGGCAGATAGGGAGGTTGTGGCCCCGCCCTTTGTCACACACAGAGCCACAGGGCAATCAGGGCGTTTGGGTGCTGCCTCCAGTCACACTGCTTCAGGGGCCAGGAGGCCTTGCTGCTCAGCTGATCCCAGTGCTGGGAGGCCTTGCGGCTCCGCTTAACACCGGGGCAGTGAGGCCTTGCTGCTCAGCTGATCCCTGTGCCAGGAGGCCTCGCGGCTCCGCTGATCCCGGTGCTGGGAGTCATATTACCCTTTACTATATAGGATAGAGGCCTGGTGCAGGGGTGGGGGCTGGCTGGTTTGCCCTGAACGGTGTCCTGGATCAGGGTGGGGGTCCCGCTTGGGTGTCTGGCCAGCCTGAATGAGGAGCTGATGGCTGTTTGCAGCTGGTCACACCCCCTTCAGGGTGGGGGTCCCCACTGGAGTGCCTGGCCAGTCTGGGTGAGGGGCTGAGGGCCATTTTCAGGCTGGTGGGTGACTGAAGCTCCCAACCTCTCCTTTTTTTTCTTTTTTCTTTTTTTATTCTGGGATTTATTTACCTTCTATGGCTGTCACTGGAACTGAGAGCCGGCTTTAGCTCTGAGGCTTGGCTCCAGCTCTGAGACCTCGGCTGCTGAAAGCAGGGATCTGGGTTTGTTTGGCTTCTATAATTGAAACACTGTTGCAACTCCAGCTCGGCCAACTGCCTGAAAGCATGGGGTTTGTTTAGCACAGGGGTGGGCAAACTTTTTGACTCAAGGGCCACAATGGGTTCTTAAACTGGACCGGAGGGCCGGAACAAAAGCATGGATGGAGTGTTTGTGTGAACTAATATAAATTCAAAGTAAACATCATTACATAAAAGGGTACGGTCTTTTTTTTTTTTAGTTTTATTCATTTTAAACGGGCCGGATCTGGCCCGGGGGCCATAGTTTGCCCACGGCTGGTTTAGCTTCTATAATTGCAACATTGTTTCTTAGATTTCAAGCTCAGAGCCCAGCAGCGGCAGGCAGGGAACCTTGGCTTCCTCCGTCACTGGAGCAAGCAAGCCTCCTGTTCGCTTCAGCTGCCTGGCTGCCGGCTGCCATCTTGGTTGGCAGTTAATTTGCATATCGCCCTGATTAGCCAATGGGAAGCATGTCAGAGGTATGGTTAATTACTATGTTTGTCTATTATTATATAGGATTATATCTGCTTTAGAATAATTATTGTTTGTTCTAGTATTTTTGTTCTTCTTTCTCTTAGAATCTAGTATTTTATCTTATATGTAAGGTGCAGTATATCAAAGTGGTAAAGTACCTAGGCTGTGGAATCATATCAACCTGGGTTCAAATCCTGAATCTCATATTTAGTAGCATCTTAAACAAATTATTTAACTTCTTTAATTATAAATGTGATCCTAATGAAACGGTATGTTTATAGTGCCTATATTAGAGAATTCTTCTGAGGGTTTATTCAATAAATATTTAATAAGACACTCTTTGGTCCAAGCATTAACTGGGGTATATACAGTGAAGATAAAAACTAGCTATGCCTACCTCCAAAAATTATTATAAAGATTGAGTGATATGATGTATATGATAAGTACTTTATACTTACACTAGAGGCCCAGTGCACTGGGGCGGGGGGGGGGGGGGGGGCGCGGCTGTCCCTCAGCCCAGCCTGAACCCTCTCCAATCTGGGACCCCTTGGGGGATGTCCAACTGCCAGTAAGGCCCGATCTCCAGCCTAACTGGCAGTCGGACATTCCTCTCACAATCTGGGACTGCTGGCTCCCAACTGCTTACTTTCCTGCCTGCCTGATTGCCCCTAACTGCTTCTGCCTCCCAGCCTGATCACCCCATAACTACTCCCCTGCCAGCCTGATTGATGCCTAACTGCCCCCCTGCTGGCTCCATTGCCACCAACTGCCCTCCCCTGCTGGCCCAGTCACCCTTAACTGCCCTCCCCTGCTGGCCTGGTCACCCCCAACTGCCCTCCCCTGCAGGCCTGGTTGCCCCTAACTGCCCTCCCCTGCTGGCCTGGTCACCCCCAACTGCCCTTTCCTGCTGGCCAGGTCGCCCCTAACTGCCCTCCCCTGCTGGTCATCTTGTGGCTGTGGGAGCAGCTATCTTTGAGGGCAGGCAGTCAATTAGCATATTCCCTCCTTATTGGCTGTGGGCGCCACCATCTTTGCGATGGCCTGAGGGTCAATTAGCATATTCCCTCTTTATTAGATAGGATTGTATATGCTAAAAATGATTAGTAAGTAACTATGTAAGCATTTATTGAAAAACTACTAAATACAGGATCTGTGGTTTCTCTAGAGAGAAAAGCATGGCTCTTAAACTTCAGAGCTTAAAGCATAACAGGAGAGCAAACTAATAAGCAAGCAACATGGTGCAGAGAGATGGGAATTCATGTAGTGAGTATTATGAGAACACAGGGTTGGGGTGAATCCAGTACCAGTGGAGGGGAGGATATTAAAAGAAGACACTTTTGTCAGCTCTTTGTGGTCTTGTAGGGTTTTTCCAGATGATAAAACGAGAGTACATTCTAGGCAGAAGAGGAGCCTGTGCAGAGGTAGGAGGCATGAGAGACCAGAGGGAAAAAATAAAGATCTACGTGTAATTGGCTAAAACTAGAAAATATGGCCAACGGCAGGAAGGCACATCGGAACCAAGTCATAATGAACTCTGAATGTCATGCCAAGAAGTTTGTACATGATCTTGAAATTAATAAGGAAGATTTTAATTGGGTTAGTAATATGAATGGATTTGCGTTATGGAAGGATCATTCACTCTAATTGTGGGGTGGAGAATAAACTGAGGAGAAAAGCTAAAGGCACAAAGAGAAATTGAGGGATGTTACAGTAATTCAGGCAAGATGACTATACCTGAAAGGCTTCCAATAAATGTTTGCTGTGTAAATCAGCAATTTTAATAATTTACACCCTTTAAATCCAAAAGCAGAATCTGTTATTATTTTATTACTATTTAGAATTAACCCACACTACAGTTGTCTATTTGTAAACATTTAAGATGTATCCACTTAGGGCCAGCCATCACTCAAATAGGTAGAATTTGCATGGCAATGTGAATAGGTAGAATTATAAAATATAGTCCTAGCCTTCCAGGAACCTATTATTTAGACACCAATCTAACACAAAGATATAATAAATAAATATTAAATAATAAATAGATAAATATACACATAATAAATAAATATAATAGATTTTAAAATACCAAGTGGACTTTGAAATACCTAGTGAGTGATAAAGAGTTTGCCATGGACTAGGCTGGTCAGGGAGCTTCATGTGGCCTGATCATGAGGAAATTTGGCTAAGTAAATTTAACTAAAAAAACTTAAAATGCAAACATTAGCATATTGCTTCTTTTTTTTTAGACCCCCCCCCCCCCCAGCATATTGCTTCTTAATGATTAAAACTGAGAGGACTTAGTCAGATAGACCATGTAATATTTTAAGATGAGACTATATTAAGTAACTGCTGCTACCTTTGGCATTTTTAAAGCATAGTTGGGTATTTCCTAATCAATCATCTTAGTCACTTCAAAATACCAATTAGCCTTTGCAAACATTAATAATACAGGCAATAAAAAACAAACAATAGTATGATCAAAAACAGCTGCTATTCTCCTGTCATACCAAAAGATGTGAGCAATGTTTCTACACAAGGGCCCCGCAGGGGAATTGTGATGAAGTTTCTGCTGCAGACCCACGCCATGTATCTTCTATCTAAAGCTGCTTAAAGGCATTTATAGGCAGTAAGGACCGTAATGGCGTTGCTGATGTCCCCTGTGTGGAGCGTCCTGAGATAACAGGCAGGTCACCTTGTGCAAGCCTGCCATCGCACTTGGGGATAATCCCCCCAAAGCTCAGGATAAGCTCCCCGGGACCCTTCAGTGCTCTGCTCTTAGGATCTTCAAGAGTTTTAGGAACCAGGCTGCACAGACACTTAATCGAAATGCACTCCAGTGTTTCACACAAATGGGATCATTGCCATCAACAAAGACAGAAATATGATTTTCCCGAGTCCACCTGGAATGGCCACTTATGCCCTCCACACTGCCTGCTCAGAGGTTTTGATTTCCATCTGCTTGATCTTCTCTCACTCTTTCCCCTCCTGCTCACCCCACCCCCCATCTTGCTCCTGGGCCAGTAGGAACAGAGCATTGAGAGAAGGTATGTCTGATTCTTTAGCAGTACATTCAACTGATAATGTTGAAAAAAATCCATTGTACATGAACATCTTCTGAAATATTTTTCTTTATATTCATCTGCCATAGAAATGCATATTGCTTATTTTGAGCCATTCATATAAGTTCAAAGACTAAACTCTCAAATGACTATAACTATCTGATCCTGAAGTATCTCAAGTACCTGTATATAATTTCTTGTGTGTTTGGATGGGCGAGGAATTTAGGCACATACTTGTAGAAAAGGCAACGTTTCAGATGCATCTACCTGGACTTACAGCAAACTTAAGCCAAAGCAGCTGATATGCTGGCTCAGGGAAAATGAACTTTCTCGAGCCAGCACAGTGGTGTCCAGAGTGAGATCACTTAACTATAAGTTCATACAATTTTGGAAATTTCTCGACAAGGATGGACAGGAAAGGGTTGAGCAGCTACTCTTGAGCAGGATGTGCCTGCTCCTGGATACAAGCCCAGGAGAATGATCCAGAGTAGGTCTTGTTTCCACAGCCACGGCAGCCTTCCAGCCTCTCTCCCTTCCCCAGCTGCCAACGGGCCCCCCACTCTTCCATGCGCACAGCAGTTCTTTCAGAGATTGGATAATTACACCCCAAACTTAATTTCATTTCTTACTGGCTCACAGCCAGACCGCATGTCCCAGTTTCACATGGACTTTGGCATGGACATGAGCCTAAGTTCTAGGTAATGAAATAAGAACACAAATATCGTCAATGCCTGGCCCTTACAAAGCTCCCATCTATGACCCTCATATCCACCCCCGCCCCACCCCACCCCCTCCCCTGCCCCACCAGCTGCTTCATCCAAACAAGCATTCTGACCTTGAGAGCCAAGTGCTGAAAATAACACAAGACAGACGAAGCCTGCGTCCCTGAGTGTCTGGGTTTTAGTGTTTGTTGGGGTAATTCTACCTTAGTGTGGTTCTCCCTCTGAGAATACGGCTCTTATACTAGGAATGGTTCTTACCTCTAAGATTTGGCCTTGAACTTCAACGGAATCCCTGAGTCCTCAGTGAAGTCTTCTCCCCAGCTGCACCAGAACGCCAAAACCCACTTCACACCCTGTGGTCGCTCTGTTCAGATCTCATCCCGGTAGGAGCTTCTCTCCTCTCAGGCCTAGGAAGTCCCTCCTGCTCTGGTGTAGTCCAGCCCTTGGACAAATCCTATAGTGAGCTAGTATATAGTTCCCCAGGGAACATAGACACCTACCTCCACCCCTGGTCACTGAAAGCTCTCTCTTCATACAAATTTCTTAAGTCATGCAAATTTCTGTCACCCCCAGCAGCCCTGAATTACAATATCTACACTTAACACCTCAGTAAAGTTGCCACTCTGCTTGGACTCCACCTCACTGCACCAAAATTACTCACCAAATGCTCTGAATATTACTGAAGCAAGCAAACCTACAGTAGTCTCTACTTCTGTGTCAGTAAAAGTAATTCATGTGTGTGGTTCTAATGCTTTATTTATTTTATTTTGTATGAAAGGTATGCTTTTGTAATTGTATGTGCATCTATTTTGCTGGCGTGTTATGAGAATCACTTGAGAGTGTTTATAATTCAGGAAAAACAGTAGTTGCTTTAAAATACCTGTTTTAGACATGGAGAAAGCATGGCATAAACAATATATTCAATTGGAAATTAAAAAAAAAAAAGCAGTGATTGGTTAAAGATGCTGCTCATAAAGGCAGTATCGTTTCCCTTTGTGATTTTACCTTAGAGGAATGGGAAAGAAAAGAGACATTTCTGATCAGAAAGGAATACAGAAAAGTCCATAAATAAAATCTTAAAAAAGTTGATTATAGAAAACCATGATAGTGGCCATTCTGATTTAAAAACAACAAGTCATGATTATTGATACAAATATGTTTTTGCTAAAAAAATATATTAATAATGTCTCTCAGGCACATTATCACAACGAATGTGTGTCACCTGCATAATGAAAATTTGTGTGTGTTTTTAAAGAAAGGCATGGAGTCATATATTGATACCAGAAAGCCTTTATAACGAAGACCCCAAAAAATAACCAAGATGTAAAAACATAGTAGATTAGAGCCCTTGAACAAAATTTTATAAAATTTCTGCTGCTGTTTAAAGTATACTAGTAAGCAGTGGTTAGATATGTAAAAAGCTACTTTGACATTATAGTCAGCAACCAGGATCTCTGGCATACCTTGGGTAAAAAAAAAATGTTAAATGTATTATGTGATAATTTGTAGAAAAACTGTATTGAACATAAATTATATAAATTAACAAACAATGAAAATTAAGTTGAGATTGTTAAAATTATAATTTTTGTTATTATTTGTCTGCTCTTCATTCTTACAGTAACCAAGGTTAATTAACTGATAATTTTTCATAGAACCTTTATTCTTATGTTTCAGAAATTGAACAAGATATTGGAACTGAAAAGAGGCAGATGAGCAAAGCTTGCATTTTAGGTGTCTTAAAGATTAGTTTAAGAAAACTCAGCTAAATTGTATACTTTTGATGTCTCAGCTTTTAAGTCAACCCAGACTCTGAGTTCTGCTCTAAATGCAAGGACATCGGTTACCTCCATTTCAAAGCTCTTCATTTCTCAGGGTGAGGTGTTCAATTTTTGAAATATTCCAATTCCCTCATGATCAAATGGTTTTTGAAAAAGAACAGAAGCTTCTGAAACATTGTCATAATAAAAAAGGAAAAATAACTACAAAAGAATAGATTCTTGCTTAACCAAAACTAAAAGGCAAAAGGACATATTCCTAATATTCCATCCAAGGACAAAAACCAACAGAAAACCTTTCGGCATGGGCAAAACACTGCAAATAAAAGAAGTGTCCCAAGCTTGTGTGTCTAAAAGAGGTAATAGTTATTTAAACTTTTTAATATAGCTAACCAGATATAAAGAAATAGAACCACTTAGCAATGGTAATTGGGTCGAGAAAGTATGAAATGTTAAAAGACTATCGTTATTCTTGTATGTTAATATGAAAATGAAATAATGAATTTCACTTAAAACTGAAAAATTTACATTAAAAAAACAGTGCTACCATAGTGGTATGTGTGTGTACATATACACAAATCACATACACACACACACACACACACACACACACACACACACAGGCGCTTAACTAAATAGCAAAGATCAGTCAGTTCATAACCTTTGTGTTCAGCTGTCCCTCATTCATTTAGCAAATGTTTGGCCTTCTATAAACCAGGAACCATGTAAGGCACTGAGGATGCCATGATGAATGCAACATACATGATCCCTCACTTATGATTCCTAGTAACCTACAATAAATTTTCAGGTAATTAAATTGGAGAGTAAGTGACCCCCACCCCCAAAGTGAGAGTTTCCGTGGGTAGAAAAGGAAGGCACAGATGGAAGCACCCACAGGATCAGTCACAGCAAGTCCAGTCATTCCTGAGCCGGAGTCTAAGTGTATGTTCCACACAAGCTGCATAAAGAAAGCAGTGATTGCTGATGGCATCAAATTTTTCTTGTCAGAGTGTTGTAACTTTTCATCTTTATATTGAATTATAGTACAAATGACAGTATAATTTAATTAATTGCATTTTTAAAACCATTTATAAATAAGTGGTTTAAAAACACCCAATATTCCACACGGACATATATTCAGGAATCATTAAGAAGGCTATTTTTATTAATTTTTTAAAAAATATTAATATTATAGTGGCAAAGAACTGTAGTGTCACATTCTATGGACCAAATGCACAGTGTGATTATTGGACCAAGAACACATAGCAAAATCTCATCTTTTGAATATTGAAACACAAGTTTCAGACTTGTTGGCAGAAATGCCCCAGGAAATAAGGGGGCAGTTAAGCATCTGCATAAGTGGCCTGAAGCTCTCTCTACAGAGAACACCCACCCCCATTCCCATCCCTTTCTTTCCCCAGGCTACACTCTCTTTTTCTCTCTCAGAATATCTCTCTCTTTCTTTTCCACTACAGAAGCGGTTCTCAACATGGGGGTGGAACGGCCCTTTCACAGGGGTCGCCTAAGACCATCAGAAAACACATATATAATTACATATTGTTTTTGTGATTAATCACTATGCTTTAATTATGTTCAATTTGTAACAATGAAATTGGGGGTCACCACAACATGAGGAACTGTATTAAAGGGTGGTGGCATTAGGAAGGTTGAGAACCACTGCACTACAGACTCATCCTGAGCCCCTTTATAGTAATAGCAGTGAAGAGATCCTAAAATACAGTGGCTTTCCTAATAATAATAATAATAATAATAATAATAATAATAAAGGATTGCTATAAAAGGTGTACCCTTGCTTGCTGGCATTTTACCATCAGGCAAAAACCTCTAGAGTGCCAAACAAAGGAAATATTTTGCAGTTCCTTTAATAGACATACCATAAAAGCATGTCCAATAGTTTTAATTAAGAGATACATTCTCAATAAATTTACTTTTTATTTTTATTATCAAAATCTCTTTACTATTTTGCTTTGATTAAGTATATATTACTATTAATGGGTTATAATAATATAAACAAGAGCTTTAAAAAACACTTAGAATTAATGGTTGCAGGGACTTAATAGAAAAAAAATTTTAATCCACTTTTTTTGGGGGCATAGAAAAATGATAGCTAATCCATAAAGCATAAAATGATATCACTTTAGCATAAAAGCCTGTGAAGAAATTTGAAATTGATATATAAGTTCAAGGAGAAAAATAAAAGTTATAAAAATTTCAATTATTTCAGAAGAACTTGTTCATATATTATTAAAATGCATAGCAGAAGATATTAAATCACTGTGGTATTTGTATTACATTTGTTGCACTTAAAATAATGCAGCAGTTTTATTTTAAAATCTCAATATTTAGTGCATGCTGACAATCATACCCTTTAAAATGATCTAAACTTGAAATGAAAAATTTTTTGGATTTAACTTTAAAATATGCAAGGAGTAAAATAATTTTCAATATTCTCTTAGGTTCTATTTTACTCATTATTAGTTTATTTATCCAATCAACATATCCAGTCAACAAAGAATTAGTAAATACCAGTAACTGGGATAAATGTGAGCTTTTAGGAGTTTGGGATTTTCTAGAGCTAAAATAAAGAGTTCTTAAAATGGAAGTGTTCATAGTCTAGTAAGAAAAATAGCAAGTAATTAGATGGTATTAGCACATTATAGTATTGTGATGAAGGTATATGCAAGCTACTATGGAAGAATAGAAAGGACACCAAACTCCGGCTATTGTGAGTGAGCAGTCAGAAACAACATCTGGATTTCACAGGTTGCATGAAGATCCATTTGCTAAATATTAAAATACTAGTGGCTGGTGCGCAACATTCGTGCATGGGGGTGAGGCGGTGTCCCTCAGCCCAGCCTGTACCCTCTCCAATCTGGGACCCCTCTGGGGATCCCATAGGGATAGGGCCTAAACCGGCAGTCGGACATCCCTCTCACAATCAAGGACTGCTGGCTCCTAACCGCTCACCTGCCTGACTGCCCCTAACCACTCATCCTGCCAGCCAGCTGATCCCCAACTGCCCCCCCACCATCCTTCTCACCCCCAACTGCCCCACCTTGCTGGCCTGATCACCCCCAACTGCCCCCTGCAAGCCTGCTCACCCCCAACTTCCCCCCTGCTCACCTGCTCACCCAATACTTCCCCCCACCCCTGCTGGCCTGCTTGGCCCCAACTGCCCCCCTGCCAGCATGCTTTTCCTAAACTGCCCCTCCCGTTGGCCTGATCACACCCAACTTCCCCCCACTGCTGACCTGCTCACCCCCTACTGTCCCCATGCCACCCTGCTTGGCCCCAAATGACACCCCCCCCTGCTGGCCTGCTCACCCCCAACTGCCCCTCCTGCCAGCCTGATTGCCCCAAACTGACCCCCACCCCCACCGGCCTGCTTGCCCCAACTTGCCACCCTACTGTCCTGCTCGCCTCCAACTTCCCCCACTGCCAGCTGATCACCCCCAACTGCCCTCCTCTCCTGGCTTGATCCCCCTAGCCCAGCTGTGGGAAAACTACAGCCCGCGGGCCAGATCCGGCCCGTTTAAAATGAATAAAACTAAAAAAAAAAAAAGACCGTACCCTTTTATGTAATGATGTTTACTTTGAATTTATATTAGTTCACACAAACACTCCATCCATGCTTTTGTTCCGGCCCTCCGGTCCAGTTTAAGAACCCATTGTGGCCCTCGAGTCAAAAAGTTTGCCCACCCCTGCCCTAGCCCCATTCCTTTGTTGCTGGGGCAACCCAGGAAGCCAAGCCTTCCCACCTGCTATCCAGCTGGCTCCTTGGCTCAGACCAGTGCCGCCATCTTTGTAGCATCAATTTGCATATTCCCTCCTTATTGGCTGTGGTTGCTGCCATCTTTATCATGAAGTAATGGTTAATTTGCACATTATTCTTTTATTAGAAACTAGAGGCCCAATGCACGAAATTCACGCAAGGGGCTTGGCCTTCGCAGCCACGGTGGCTTGTCCTGGCCCTCACAGCTGAGGCTTCATCCAGAAGGTCATTTGGAAGGATTTCCATAATGTCGTTCGGCTGTCCGGTCTAATTAGTATATTACGCTTTTATTATTATAGACTAAAGGGCCGGTGCACAAAAATTTGTGCACTGGGGGGGGGGGGGGTTCCTCAGCCCAGCCTGTGCCCTCTCGCAATCTGGGACCCCTCAGGGGATGACCACTTGCTGGCTTAGGCCTGCTCCCCGGGGGATTGGGCCTAAGATGGCAATCAGACATCCCTCTGGCAGCCTGGCAGCCCTCCAGGGATGTCCACTTGCCAGCAGGGAACAGACCTAAGCTGCAGTCGGACATCCTTAGCACTACTGAGGAGGCAGGAGAGGCTCCCACCACCACCGCTGTACTGGCAGCCATCAGCCTGGCTTGTGGCTGAGCAGAGCTCCCCCCTGTGGGAGCGCACTGACCACCAGAGTGCAGCTCCTGCATTGAGCGTCTGCCCCCTGGTGGTCAGTGTGTGTCATAGTGACCAGTCATTCCCAGTCTTTTTGCTGTTAGGGTCAGTTTGCATATTACCCTTTTACTATATAGAATAGAGGCCTGGTGCACGAGTGGGGGCCGGCTGGTTTGCCCTGAAGGGTGTCCCAGATCAGGGTGGGGGTCCTGCTGGGGTGCCTGGCCAGTCTGGGTGAGGGGCTGAGGGCCGTTTTCAGGCTGGCGGGGGACTGAAGCTCCCAGCCTCTCCTTTTTTTCTTTTGGGGTTAATTTACCTTCCAGAGCTGTCACTGGAGCTGAGAGCTGGATCCAGCTTTGAAGCCTGGCTCCAGCTCTGAGGCTGTAGCTGGCTGAAAGCAGGTATCTGGGGTTTGTTTAGCTCCTATAATTGAAATATTGTTGCTGTCCTGCTCGCTCCAGCTCTGAGGCTGCAGCCGGCTGAAAGCAGGTTTCTGGGGTTTGTTTAGCTTCAATTGAAACATTGTTGCTTTTGGAGCTGTTGCTTCAGAGTCTCAGAGCTGGGCCACAGCAGGCGGGGAACCTTGACTTCCTCCATCACTGGAGCAAGCAAGCCTCATTTTCACTTCAGCTGCATGGCTGCCGGCCGCCATCTTGGTTGGCAGTTATTTTGCATATCGCCCTAATTAGCCAATTGGACGCATAGTGGAGTTACAGTTAATTACCCTATTTGTCTATCATTAGATAGGAGGATTGTTAAAAGTTAGCCGGGTGAAGCACGTGTATGTGTATATGTGTTGCAAGACCGATAATGAAAACTGATTCAGTTAGAAAAATTAAGTTGGAGATGAATGTATGTCACCATAATAATCTGAAATATTCACTTGTGGATGTTCATCAATTCTTCTCTGAGCCCTGTCCCAGAAGTATCGCCCCCATAAAACATGAAGACTTGGTCACCCTAAAAGTAATTGTTACACTGAAGCCAGAGAACAAATGCACCCACTTCTCAGCTCCCACCTCAATTAATTGTGTTAAGAGTGTAAAACCGTATGTTTGAAAGAAGACACCATCACATTGAAAGAGTTCTTTTCCAGCCCACACATCAAGAACAGAAATATCTCCCAACCTGGGTGGAGAGCATGTTTGAAGAGGAAGAGGGGAGTTGGATGTATGGTAGGGTCCTCACTCTGAGATAACTTGGGACTTTATGGGTTTATTTATTAGTTTTCATGTTGTTCATTTAGCATCATCTGAATGCAGGGAGAAGTATGTCTACTTCACTGATGCAGTCCTTGACACAGTGGCACAGTGAAGAGGTTCAGAGAGGGTGGTGGGGAGAAGTTCCAAGATGAGCCCTACCAAAGTGTCTAACTCCTCCCGGATGAAGTGGGCAGGAGTACTGAACTTCTCAATGACCCCCAGACTGATGAAGTTAGTGGAAAGAAAGACTCTCTGGGACATGCTAAAGGCACTGCCCAGTAGATCATGGAGTACATGTTTTGCTGCAGGAATCTAAAGAGATTTGACCACCAGTTTCAGGAACCCAAGATAGGAGTGACATTGAGAAGCCAGCCTGGAACCATTCAGATTTGAACTCACACAGGATGCATGCTCATCCTCCTGCCCCAGATTATCCCATTGAGGGAGGTGGTCGGGGGAGAAGACATAGGAAACATCTTAATTATTGTATTTCAAATCTAAATTGACTAAAAAATGGATGACTTGAACAGAACAACCTAAAAAAATGGATGATTTGAACAGAACAACAGTCTAGATTAAGGTGTCTGTCATAGCTTTCTGAAGTTAGAAAATCAAATTGAGTAATTGAAATAAAGAAAGCTACATTTTTGCACATCAGAGCCTGAGACTTGGCTATTTATAGCTGCCACAGATGAAAGACCTTGTATGGCAGACTAAGGAGTTTGGGTTTTGTCCTGCAGGCATTAGGAAGCAATTGAAGAATTTTAAATAGAATACGAGAAAAGCAGACCTGAATTTTATAAAACTCATTTTAGCAGCAGTGTGAAGAATGGATGGGTGAGTTAGGGGATGGAGATGTAGAAAAGCAGAGGAAGGGAGCCCAGCAAAGAGCCTTAGCCCTAAACATGGAAAGAAATAAGAGAGCACAGACATGAATAAGCTGTGACAGTGGAGATGGAAAGGAAAGGATTGATTTTGGAGTGTTTAACTGACTGATGTCTCCTGCCAGCTCTGACCATTCAACCTCAGTAGTTGGTCAGGGGGGCCATATTCTGACCACAATGCCACCAGTAAGCCACTCCTGTTTAAACTAGTTTACTGCTCCTGCACTGGCCCTGGCAGCTTCGAGATTCATGCTCATTTGCCAACGCGCTTTGTTTTATTTTATTTCTACTTCTTAAAAGGTGACAAGTTACCACCTATACGCACTTTACACCATTTTACAAGTAATTGCATTGCATTACATCTATTGACCATATACCATAGCTACAGTCCAACTATAAAGTATTTTCAAATTAAAACTATATAATTTAAAACACTATTTAGTGACTGAGCATATCCTTCTATCCCAAAAGCTAATCTGCTGTTTCTATAAAAGCTTCAGGCAGAACAGTCAATGAGTTAAATATAGTCTCAGAGAACACAACTGTTTGGTTCAAATCCCAACTTTAAAACTTGTTAGGCCCATAATCTTTAGCAAGTTAATTTATCTCTCCATACCTCTGGCTTATCATCTGTAAGGTGGGGAGGATACTAGCACCCACTGAGCACAGGGCGGAGAACAAAGAAAGCACACAGAAAGTCTGAACAATTGATTGTGGGGCAAATTTGACATTTATTAAATGTGTTTAAATTTTTAAGTTTCATTTAGCACTAAGAAGTTTCCTCACCAAAATCTGTCTTCTGCTAATGTATATTCAAACAAGCAACCTTCATATGAAAAAAATCTATGGATACAAAAAAGCGAACAGCCACACAATTCACACATTTTTCATTAGTCTTCCCTTTGTTTTGGTCACATACATACAGATAGGTTTCCCTCTTGACACTAACTCTAACACACTTTATGGAAGGGCAGGGTGGAAGCTGTCCTCTGTATTTTATGAGTTCAGATGTAAGCATTCAATTTACAACAATAATAAAGGCAGATAAGAAATAATCCAAATGGAAAGAAGACTTTTGCCAGTTGGGTTATTTCTGCTGAGCAGAATGTTTATTTTTTTCATAGAACAAATTAGAAGTTTTCCAGATGGTTTATCTAAAGTATTTTTCTCTCCCCCAGGCAGAGGATAAATTAGAAGTGTTATAAAAAGGTCATTCCCACATCTCCAAGAAGCACATTTTCATAATTAAAAGAACTAAAGTTTAACCACGTGTGAAGTGATCCCTGTTCAACATATGAGTTACACTTGTATATATTACAGGTAATTATTTAATTCAAGGTTTGTAAAAAATATCTTAAAGCAAATAATCACCTTTTGTGGGCTTTTCTTTGTTAAAAACACCACTCTTCATCATAACATCATAACACTGGCAGAAGAAATGCCTTACACTAATTTGCCAACAGCAACAAATACAGAGTTTTATGCAGCTGAACAGCTAAAAACATCTAGGTGGGCACAAGATTTGTTGTATAACAACACATTGTCAGGGTGTTATTGGAGAGGAAAGGGGTTTTGTCTCTGGGACAGTATCTTCTGATTAGGTAAACAATTTATTTCTGACTCAGTCCTCCAGAGATGGGGAAGAGGGAAGAATTTAATATTGAGTTTTGCAGGAGAGATTTTATCACTTGTCAAATTAAGATAGCTACCTTTGTGCGATGGAAAATGAATCAGAGAACAAAGCTTGTGACTCCAGCAGAAATTTCATCTAGATTCTAGGACAGTTTGCAGATTGCCCTTCAGTCTGCAAGTGCACAGGACAGGGTCTCCGGACGTCAGAGGAGGACAGCTCTCCACCTGCCAGTCAAGCAGAAGGGAACCCGTGCTTACAAACCTGCTGTGAGTTTTTGTCCTGGCCATGAACATGTTATAAATTCTGTTCCTGATCATGCAGCTCAGCAAAAGGAGCAGGAAAGTATAGTAGACCCCTTATCTGTAGGGGATACATTTCAAGAACCCCAGTGGATGCCCAAAATATGGAGAGTACTGAACCCTATATGCAGTTTTTTTTTATACATACATACCAATGATAAAGTTTAGGCACAGTAAGAGAATAACAACAGTAACTCGTAGAATAATTATAATAATACTAGAGGCCCAATGCACAAAATTCATGCAAGAATAGGCCTTCCTTCCCCGCCGGCTGCCAGCACTGGCTTCCCTCTGGCACCCGGGACCCAGGCTGGCTTCCCTCCGGCCCCGGCTTTGTCCGGAAGGACATCCAGAATGACGTCCGGAAGGAAGTCCGGTCTAATTAGCATATTAGCCTTTTATTATTATAGGTGCTCTCATAAAGCTATGTGCACACAGTCACTCGTGTCAAGGGATCGCTTGCTGAAGTCTTTGTATGGGCCCAATGCTTTCTCACACATCACCTTGCCTTCAGTTGGGACCCATTTTCAGTTCATGTCCTCCACCCTCAAATTCAATGCCTTTACCATCTTAACTAAGCACTTAGCATGCACTTTAGCTGTAACTTTTGCATTTTCAGGCGCGACAGCAAAACTAGCATGATTTCTTTTTCCTTATTCACAATTTCAGGTATACAAGATTTGTTCTCACTGTAGATCTTAACAACCTTAACATATGAATTTTTTTCTTACCTCATTAGGTTTAAAACTTTCAAGAAAAGAAAGCACTTTGCTTCTCTTTGACATATCAGAATTTCCAGCATCACTACTCTTGTGGTTTGGGGCCATTGTTAAGTAAAATAAGGGTTATCTGAGCACTGATACCACAACATTGTTTTGATAACCAGACAGTGACTAAGTGACTATTCACTTAGCATATTCAATGCGGATATGTTGAACAAAGGGATGATTCCTGTCCAATAGCGAAGACCTGGAGAGGTGGGTAGGGGCTTGGAGAAGGGGTGGGTGGGGGAGGAAATGGGAGATATCAGTAATATCATCAACAATAAAACATGCATTTTTTAAAAAAAATCAATGAAAAAATATTCTCAAGTGAGGATCAAAAAAGTTATGAATTGTTTTTTTCTGAAATATTCCATTGAATATTTTCAGATTGCAGTTGATTATAAGTGACAAACTGTGGAAAGTGAAACCACAGAAAAGAAGACTAATATATCACCCAGTAATTATGCAGGCAAAACAGGATGATGCCAATATATAAGGATTCCTTTTTTATTGATAACCATGAGGCAGTTGAAATTTTAAATTAAGAGATATTGTAGAGGCACCTATTGCCACAACTTTGCTCTTCCATGGTTGTTTGAGAGGGTCACATGCACTAGAGGTAAATCTCATTTTTGGATAGTGAATTTACTTATGGTTGGGGACCTTCCTTATTATGGAAGATGATTTAGGGTCATCTCAGCATTTTTAAGTCTCAAATTCAGGAGAGTGAAGACATAGTAGCATCATCTATGATTTCTAATAACTGTGGAACTTGCTCAGTTTCTAATGTTTAGTAACTTATGTTTCTAATATAAGTTACTATCAATGCGCCAATTCATTAAAATGAGAGATAAGCAGCATTATTTGGTCTACAATTAGGAAGGACCAATCTGTTTCTCATTATTAAAAGTTTCTCCTCCCTTCCTTCTATGACTACATGTGGCAATTTATTGGAAACCTTTTATGATTTTTGTTCTGTTAAAAAGTAGACAATGTTATAGTTCTAATGTTATCATTAAGTTATCATTTATATATAAAATTATAATTATATTTTTCATTTATATCATCTATCAATGTAGTTTAATCCTTTAGCTTTCTTATTTACTTTAGTTAGTTTATTTATTTTCTTTAATATTTAGGAATTTCCTATTTATTTATCTCCTTCAGTATTTAGTTGTTTTTTTAAAAATATATTTTATTGATTTTTTTAAATTTTGTTTTATTGCTTAAAGTATTGCAAAGAGTATAACATATGTCTCCTTTTTTCCCCCTTGACATTCCCCCAGCCTCCCCTACCCCCCAGTGTCTTGTGTCCATTGGTTATGCTTGCATGCATACAAGTCCTTCAGTTGATCTCTTCCACCCCACCCCGCAAACCCTCCCCGGGCTTCCCGCTGTAGTTTGACAGTCTGTTCAATGCTGCTCTACCTCTGTATTTAGTTTGTGTTTGTTTGTTTTTTTTAATTTTCTTTAAAGCATTTTAGTTTCATGCATTATTTTATTAGATTATTTCTTAACTTTATAGTTTTGATTCTTTCAGGAATGTTTTTAATTTTTGATCGTATTTTACGCTTTCTGTTCTTAGTTTAGAGAAGCAATCTTAATTTGTAAATTTACCTTGGATTTAACAATTTTGTTGTACTTTCTTATTCTAATTGCTGACTATTCATCTAATGAATCTTCTGTGTAGATAGTTTGCATCTGTAAGTAATAATCATTTTGTCTCTTTTAAAGCTATTATTTTTTTCCTCACCTTTGGCCAGTATTAAATTCAGTAACAGCTGTTCTAGTCAATAGCATTCTGGTGTGTCAAGATTTTACCCACTCAAATAAGTTTGCAGTGCAGAGGAGAGCTAGAAGTAAAAGAACTCCCACCAAAATAGCTTGTCAGGATAACAGGCTGTCCTGACAGAATACCTAAATTCCAGGGTCAGAGATGGAGGAATGTATTATCTATAACAATAGCAGTAGCTAGAGTATTTACATACTCACAGTAGCTCCCCAAGCCCCAAATTCCATAGGGTGTCATAAGTGACAGGTGGAGTCTTCATACCCAATAGACCCTTTGCTTGGTAGTGTGCTACTTTCATCACAAGCAGATAGGAAGACTGCACTTCTTCTGAAGGCAGATGCCATGCATTCACTGCAGAACTGTGTGATGTATTCCTGGAAGGCATTATCTCACTTTTTTGAATTTGAGGCTGCAACATTCCTCACAAATAGCCCAAGTGAAAACACAGTCAGGGCCTTGTAATTTTGGTACACTCTGCAAGATGGCAAGGCATACAGGGGAGCGCATGGTAGTTCCCACATTGTGTTCTTGTTGGTTTCCAATAGAATGACAAAAAGTGAAATTTGCTGCTAAGTATTATGGTAAGTTTTTTGTTAGATAGGATCTATAATTTCAGGATATTTTCTCCAATTTTTGAAGTGGTTTATTTTAAAGAGATATTGATAAGTTCTTCTCCCTTTTTTTAATATGTGTAATTCAGCTGTTGTTTTTGTTCTCTGTTGCACTTTCTGGTTCCATTTTTATTTTCTTCTTGTTTCTTTGGACTTATTCTGTTGCCTTTTCTCTAGTGTCATTCTGAATACTTACCTCATTTGTTTTTACTTATTCTTCACTATGTATTTAAATCTTTAAATTTATCCCTAAGACTATTTTTGTTGTGCCTCACAAATACTAAAAAAACAATGTTGTCATGGGTATTCAAGCTTAATTATTTCTTTGTTTTCTTTATGAATTTCTCTGACCAAAATATTGACAGTTTTTAGTTTCTTGGCATAAAGACTGTTTTATTTTTGTCACTTTTATGTTGTTACTTTTAAATATATATATATATATATATATATATATATATATATATATATATATATAATATTTCAGAGAGGAATGGAGAGGGAGAGAGAGATAGAAACATCAACGGTGAGAGAGAATCACTGATTGGTGGCCCCCTGCATACCCCTCACTGGGGATCGAGCCTGCAACCCAGGCACGTGTCCTGACTGGGAATCAAACTGTGACCTCCTGGTTTATAGGTCGATGCTCAACCACTGAGCCATGCCAGCTGGGTGATAATTGAATCTTAAAAAACAGAATAAATGAACAAGCAGAACAGCAACAGAAAGATAATGTTTTGTGTTTGCCAGATGGGAGGGGGGTTAGGGAGGTGGGTGGAAAAGGAGATTTAATTATGACATACAATTGATTGTTATAAAATAGTCATAGGCATGTAAAGTACACCATAGGAAATATAGTCAATAATAGTCTAAAAACTATGTATGGTGTCAGATGGATATGAGATGATCACTTAGTAAGTTATATAATGTCAAATCACTAGGGTGTACAAGTGAAATTAATATAATAATTTCAGCTGTAATTGGAAATTTAAAAAAAATGATTTTAAAAAAGAGTTGTCCAGTACCATAGATATCACACAGAGTTTCTAATAGTCCAAAACAACATTCCATTTATAAAACCTTCTATTCATTTCCAAGGACTATATCTTCCTCCAGTGTAGTTATACTATAAGAGAATCTTTCAAGTGCTCTTATGTCTTCTATATACTTGTTCTGATGACTTTCAACAATAGTGGCAATTTGTAATATAGCGGCCTCTCCAACACCCTGAAAAATCAAAGCATACAAAAACTATTTCTCCTGATGCAGGTTAGGATCAAATAAAAGAAAAAAGGTGTCCAACATAGGAAGACTACTTCTTACCTTATGAACTTTTGGTAGAAAAAATGTTTCTGAGGTTTATTTCTATGTCTGTTTTGCTGTATAAAAACACATGAGAAAATGCACATCTCAGTATTTTATGGCACATTTATTTGAAGACATAAAAATGAATTTTTTATCAGATTATGAATGAACCATTTATCAGAAATTTACTTTTTAAAATTGATTAGAGAGAGAGAGAGAGAGAGAGAGAGAGAGAGAGAGAGATGTGAGAGAGAAATATTGATCCATTGCTTCCGCTTCCTGTACACACCCTGACTGGATATCGAACCCACAACCTAGGTATGTGCCCTGACCAGAAGTGAAACCCACAACCTTTTGGTGCATGAAATTTCACTCCAACCAACTGAGCCTCCCAGCCAGGACTACTTTAAAATCTACTGTAATCAAATATATGATTTCTGTACTATCTGAGTGATATCTTCATTCTCCCATACAGAATACTTAAATAACTGTATAAACTTAGAACATGCTCAAGTCATAAATAGTAAATATATTTTCTAAAGATAAGATCAGTTTTTATGTTATCAATGGAATTTCAATAGCATATTAAATTCCTGAGATTTCAATCATCTTATGGACCTAAGTTCCTATTGCTTCCAATGAATATGTTCTTGCTAGAATTCTGAAGACCTACAAACCATAACCATGAAACTTATTTACCAATTATTCACTTGTCAAGCAACTGAATACCTACCATATTATATGCCATCTAATAAAAAGCTTCATGGTGCCTACCTGTCCACAGAAAGCTCACACTCTAGTAGAGGTACAAGGCATTTCACGTAATGGTATGAATTCATTCATTAGTATAGAAGGGCAATTCATTGATAACAACCAATTCTTTCATTTCAAATTTAATAATTCCCTTCTGGCTGGTAACCCATTCCCCACTTTTCTATTACCACATGGGAGCAACTTGGTCTATTCTCTCCCACAGCCTCAGAGAGTGCAGGTGCAGAGAAAGGGTTTAGAGTCAAAATAAGTTGATCAAGGATCACCAAAAGTCAAATTCATGCGTGGCTGGTATGGTTCACTGGTTGAACATCATCCCATGAACCAAGAAATTACCAGTTTGATTCACTGTAAAGACACATGCACGGGTTTCGGGCTCATTCCCGGTGGGCATACAGGAGACAGCCAATTGATGTCTCTCTCTCATAGATGTTTCTATCTCTCTATCCTCTCTTCCTCTTAAAATCAATAAAGACATATTAAAAAATTGATTAAAAATGCCTTATCAAATGCTTGCCATCAATCATGGCCCTGGAAACAAATAATGCTGATGTAAGGGTCATGTTTGTATTTCAGTTTGTGTTTTTTTGTTTGTCTGTTTTTTGTTCCACGGCCTGAAAAGTGAAGTGAATTCTCTAAAGGACCAAGAGAGTTGTAACTAACTGGGATGTCTGAGAAGGAGCTATGAACACCTAACATCCCAACAAAGAATTAATTTTTGTTAATAGGAGGTTGTGGCAGGTGATAAAACCACCATCTATGTTTGGAGACTCATAAGACAAAAGAGCTGATTTGGGCCTGCTTCCCATCTGGAACACGGGAAGGTAAAGGTTACACTTTCTCAGAAATTCTCCACATCACCATAGTCAGGAAATGAGAGTAACAGCAAAGACACTGCATGACATGCCACGGGTAGAGAGACCCTGAGGCAGCACTCAGTGTCTCCTGCTGCACAGAATGACTTTGGAAAACAGCCAGAATGTATGCGCCTTCAAGAGGGAACGAAAGCCGAGAGCGAAAGAGTGTGTGTCTACAGACCCGAAGGTGTCTTGGGGGACCGACAAGAGGATTCACAAAGGAATAAGTCATGAACCAGAGTCTGGAATAAAATGGAAATGTAGACACTCAGGGGATATATATAAATACAAATGCAAATAATTGGGGACCAGATTCTGTAGCCCCTTTTCCTCAGCCCCAATACCCCCATGCCATAGTCTTACATTAAATACCTAGAAATGTAGGTGTCACAGTGGAGATAAAAAGGAAAAAAAATCCCTGAATAAATGAGTTTAAATCTGAAATATACTAATATATTACTGGGAAACTAATAACTGAGAAACTAGAATATACTAACTCTTCTTTCTCAAAGGATAAATGGGGTACAGGGCTTAACATAGAAGCAAAATTGATTTATAGAAATAGAACTTTTCTGAACCTCTCACGTTTGTGGATATTTAGAGAATAAAATGAGAAGAACTTTTCGAAATGCTTAATATAATGTCTCCTGTCAAAAATTGTTAAGGTTCCAAAATTTTACCTTCCTTCCAAGTTAGCTTGCTACAGATAAGTGCATGCTGGCAGAAGGCATAAGACTCCTAGGTCAGCCCTAACCAGTTTGGCTCAGTGGATAGAGCGTCAGCCTGTGGACTCAAGGGTCCCAGGTTCGATTCCCATCAAGGGCATGTACCTTGATTGTGGGCACATCCCCAGTGGGGAGTGTGCAGGAGGCAGCTGATCGATGTTTCTCTCTCATCTATGTTTCTAACTCTCTATACCTCTCCCTTCCTCTCTGTAAAAAAAATCAATGAAATATATATTTTTTTTAAAAAGACTCCTAGGTCAGTGATGAAAGACCATTTATTACAACACTAACAGTGGCCAAATATCAGCATTTTTGGTGGCATCTCCCTGAACCCCAATTCCCACAGGCAAAAATAGTAGGGCCAAATGACACAAGCAGTGGGGTGCACCATAAGAGAGCAACTCTCTGAATTTAGGAAACCTGAATCTTTTATAATGAGCAGTAAATATGCCTGCCTTGTGCTCTGAAGAAAGATTCTTCAGGGCTGTTCACTATTAATCATCATGAAAAAGTTTATTTTTCTACTATGCTGACTTTTGTTCTGATATAATGTTTTAATGTATACATGAACTGAGTTTTCCCCATTTCTTCTGCAACTGATTTATCTGCTATATAGGTTTTGCAATCTACTTTCATCCAATGTACATCTCCTTTTGGTCTTTTATCAATGTAGTTAGTATGCATTTTAAAGTGCTCCTTGGCAAAGCCCATGTGGGAAATGCTGATTTAGCATGCCTAGAATGCAGTTGCGTTCTCAGCAAAATCCATGCACTGTAATGTTAAGCGAACAAACAATTGACAAATAATAATAGATAAATGTGTCCTTTTCCTTCCCTCTCCTTGCTTTCTAATCAGCCTTGCATACACACTTTCTAAGCAATACCTTCAAAACACAGTATTGATGCAAATGCATCTTAAGTGGGTTTCCGAGGAACTAGTACCAGTTATTCTAACTAAATATAATTTAACTCACCTCCCCGTTAACCAAGTATTTTATAATACCCACTTAGAATACTTCAGGATATATGTGGACTGTAATTTCACTCATTCATTATTTTAACCAAGATGCCCTAAAAAATAGCAATTCATTTGAATGGCCTAAACATTTATAAAATCCTCCTTTCTATTCATCAACATCAAGTTTATTCTGTACTGTACTATGCTATACTATACTATACTTTACTATGCTCACATGCATACACATACACAGTGGATATTAATATTTTTGTGCCCATATTCCTTGTAGCTAGCACTTTTCACATTTATCAGGTCTGCCTGTATTACCTTTTCCATATTAAAACAATCCTTTCTCAAAACCATTAAAAAGGGAATTTCAACAGAACCATCTCAATCCTAAATGGTTCAGAATCGCTTTCCTTAGGAAAACTTTTCTCTTTTCAACCTTAGGTTATATTACTATTTTGTTCCTTAGGCATATGTATTTGTGTATGTGCGTTTGCGTCCATGATATAGAATACCCTATGATTCTGAAAGGATTAGAAATGCATTCAGATGTCAGCTTCCAATTTTCACCATAGATTTTTTAATATTGTTATATAAGCAAACAAACAAACAAAAAACTAAAGTCACTTAAAAATGCTATTTACTCCCAAGTGTAACAAGATAACAAAGACTGCAACAATGTTCACATGATTATTTCTACCATAATAAAGAACCACAGCGTCATGACAAACTTTTCTTTTCTTTTTTTTAATGAATTTTTTTAATGTATTTTATTGATTTTTTACAGAGAGGAAGGGAGACAGATAGAGAGTTAGAAACATCGATGAGAGAGAAACATCGATCAGCTGCCTCCTGCACATCTCCCACTGGGGATGTGCCCGCAACCGAGGTACATGCCCTTGACCGGAATCGAACCTGGGACCTTTCAGTCCACAGGCTGACGCTCTATCCACTGAGCCAAACCGGTTTCAGCATGACAAACTTTTCTGATCAACAAAATGTTTGACTCTGTAAATAGATCCTAGCTCTATAGATAGTTACAGATATTTTTGTAATAAGGCTTCCCTGCATTTCTACCAGGAAAATTAAAATGCAGTCTGATTTACTATGTAGCAATTTCAAAATGGTGTAACTCTAAGAGATCATTTCTTTAGCAAGTTTTTAATCAATCCAATTGAAATTGATAACTTACTTAATGATGAAAAAGAGTGAGGTACTAAAAACATCCTGATTTTCTCTTTAAATAAATATCAATAATTGAGTTCTTGGTATGTACCAGATACATATATCATTTAACCCTCACAACATATAAATAAAACAATTGTAGGAGAGGTAGGTTCTATTATTATTTCCACGTGGGAAATACTGAGGAGTACATAAGAGAAAGAAATATTTAAAATTAGAGGCCCAATGCACGAAATTCGTGCACTGGAAGGGAGTCCCTCAGCCTGGCCTGTGCCCCTTCGCAGCCTGGACCCCTCAGGGGATGTACACCTGCTGGGGATTGGGCCTAAGCTGGTAGTTGGACATTTCTCTCTCAGTCCGGGATCTCTAGCTCCTCACTGCCTGCCTGCTCACTGCTCCTTATGGCTCGGCTCACTGCACCTGCCCCCTGGTGGGGAGGGACCACAGGAGGGCTCGAGGGCGTGTCTGGCCCATCTTGCTCAGTCCCAATTGGCTGGACAACAGCAGCAAGTTAACCTACCGGTCAGAGCATCTGCCCCCTCGTGGTCAGTGCACATCATAGCGAATGGTCAACCAGTCGACTGTCTGCCCCCTGGTGGTCAGTGTGCTTCATAACTAGTGGTTGAGGAGCCTTAGCATATCATTAGCATATTACTCTTTGATTGGTTGAACAGATGACCCAACACTTAGCATACAGTGGGGCCTTGACTTATGAGTGTCCTGACTAATGAGTTTTTTGAGATACCAGCTGTCTCTCAGCCAATTTTTTACATTGAGTTGATAGGATAATTTGAGTTAACGAGATCTTTAACGAGCTCCTTAACGAGCTTGGTCTCAGAACGAATTAAACTCGTAAGTCAAGGCCCCATTGTATTAGGCTTTTATTATATAGGATAGAGGCAGTGACATGCCAATGGGAGGTATCCAGGGGGCTGTAGAGGAGTGTTGACCCCAGAACAGTGGATAATTTATGCAATATACATCCTATCTCATAAAAGAGAAACATGGTAATTGGCGTAAGACCGCTACCCTTCCCATTGGCTAATCAGGGCAATATGCAAATTAACTGCCACCCAAGATGGCGGCCGGCAGCCAGGCAGCTTGAAACTAACATGAGGCTTGCTTGCTTCAGTGAAGGAGGACTCCAACGTTCCCCACCTGCCGCTGCAGGCCTCTGAGCTGCAACTCTAAGCAACTATGTAACAAATATAGAAGCTAAGCAAAACCCCAGAAACCTGCTTTAGTCCGCCGGGCTTCAGCCAGCAGGATCGCAACATTGTAAGCAAAGGCCAGAAACCTCTTTTCAGCAGCGGAGGCCTAAGAGCTGGAGCCAAGCCTCAAAGCTAAAGCTGGCCCAGAATAAAAAAGAAAAAAAAAGAAAAAAGGAGTGGTTGGGAGCTTCAGTCACCCCCAGCCTGAAAACAGCGCTCAACCCCTCACCCAGACTGGCCAGGCACCCCAGTGCAGACTCCCACCATGAAGGGTGTGTGACCAGCTGCAAACAGCCATCAATCCCTCACCCAGGCTGGCCAGGCACCCCAGTGGGGACCCCCACCCTGAAGGATGTGTGACCAGCTGCAAACAGCCATCATCCCCTCATCCAGGGTGGCCAGGCACCCCAGTGGGGACCCCCACCCTGATCCAGGACACCCTTCAGGGCAAACCAGCCGGCCCCCACACGTGCACCAGGCCTCTACCTATATAGTAAAAGGGTAATATGCCTCCCAGCACAGGGATCAGCGGAGCCGAGAGGCCTCCTGGCACCGGGATCAGCGTGACAGGGGGCAGCACCCAAACCCCCTGATCACACTGCAGCTCTGTGTGTGACAGAGGACGGGGCCACAACCTCCCTATCCACCCTGCTCTGTTCGTGACAGGGGAAGGCGCCCCAACCCCCTGATCAGCCTTGCTCTGTGCCTAATAAGGGGGAGCTCCCCAACCCCCTGATTGGCCCTGCTTTGTGTGTGACAGGGTGCGGCGACCCAACCCCCCCCCCCCCCCGCCACGGGCCCTGCTCTGTGTGTGATGGGGTAGAGCCATAACCTCCCCATCGGCCCTGCCCTGAGTGTGAGAGTGGCGGCGCTCCAACCCCATGATCGACCCTGCTCTGCGGGTGATAGAGGGCGGCACCCCAACCCCCTGATGGGCCCTGCTCTGTGCATGACAGGGGGCAGCGCCCCAACCCCCTGATTGGCCCTGCTCTGTGCGTGACGGGGGGTGGCACCACAACCTCCCCATCGACCCTGCCTTCAGTGAGACAGGGGACGGTGCCCCAACCCCCCAATCGGCCCTACCCTGAGCGAGACTGAGGGTGGCATCACATCCTCCCGATCGCCCTGCTCTGTGCATGACAGGGGGCGGCGCCCCAACTCCCCAATCGACCCTGCTCTGAGCCCGACCAGGGACTGCACCTAGGGATTGGGCCTGCCCTCTGCTACCCGGGAGCAGGTCTAAGCCAGCAGGTCGTTATCTCCTGAGGGATCCCAGACTGTGAGAGGGCACAGGCTGGGCTGAGGGACCCCCCCTTCCCCCCGAGTGCACAAATTTTTGTGCACCGGGCCTCTAGTCCTATATAATAAAAGCCTAATGTGCTAAGTGTCCAGTCGTCCAATCAGCCATTCAACCAAAGTGTAATATGCTAATGATATGCTAAGGCCACTCAACCGCTCGCTATGATGTGCACTGACCACCAGGGGGCAGACAGTTGATTGGTCAACCAGTTTCTATGATGTGCACTGACCACCAGGGGGCAGATGCTCCAACTGGTAAGTTAGCTTGCTGTGGGGGTCCAGCCAGTCGGGATTGAGCAAGTTGGGCTGAACACACCCTGGAGCCCTCCCCCAGTCCCGCCCCGGCTGGCCAACCTCTGTATCCCTCCCTGGCCTTGATCATGCATTGGTTGGGTCCCTTGGCCTGGCCTGTGCCCTCTCCCAATCTGGGCTGAGGGACCTCCCCCTCTCCCGGCCCCAGGTCCACAAATTTCATGCACCGGGCCTCTAGTATAAATATAAAATGAGGGGTGCATTGTATATAGAAATGGTAGTAGATGATAGATAGATGATAGATAGTTAGACTGCATTGTATATATATAATTTGAAAATAATACAATTAAAAGCCAATTTATTTTTTTTTCAGTTTTTATTTATTTTTTTTTTTGCCAGATTATTTTTTGTTTGTTTTTTTAAAATCTTTATTGTTCAGGTTATTACAGTTGTTCCTCTCCCCCCCCCCCCCGCCCCATAGCTCCCCTCCACCCGGTTCCCACCTGCCCTTCCGCCCTCACTGCCCCCTCCCGCCACTGTCCTTATCCATAGGTGCACGATTTTTGTCCAGTCTCTTCCCACATCCCCCACACCCCTTATCCCCCCAAGAATAGTCAGTCCACTCCCTTTCTATTCCCCTGATTCTATTATAATCACCAGTTTATTCTGTTCATCAGATTATTTATTGACTTGATTTTTAGATTCACTTGTTGATAGATGTGTATTTGTTGTTCATAATTTGTATCATTACCTTTTTCTTCTTCTTCCTCTTCTTGAAGGATGCCTTTCAGCATTTCATATAATACTGATTTGGTGGTGATGAACTCCTTTAACTTCTCCTTATCTGTGAAGCTCTTTATCTGACCTTCAATTCTCAATGATAGCTTTGCTGGATAAAGTAATCTTGGTTGTAGATTCTTGGCATTCATCACTTTGAATATTTCTTGCCACTCCCTTCTGGCCTGCAAAGTTTCTGTTGAGAAATCAGCTGACAGTCGTATGGATACTCCCTTGTAGGTAACTGACTGTCTTTCTCTTGCTGCTTTTAGGATTCTCTCTTTGTCTTTTGTTCTTGGCATTTTAATTATGATGTGTCTTGGTGTAGTCCTCTTTGGATTCCTTTTGTTTGGGGTTCTCTGCGCTTCCTGGACTTGTAAGTCTATTTCTTTCACCAGGTAGGGGAAGTTTTCTGTCATTATTTCTTCAAATAGGTTTTCAATATCTTGCTCTCTCTCTTCTTCTGGCACCCCTATAATTCAGATGTTGGTACGCTTGAAGCTGTCCCAGAGGCTCCTTACACTATCTTCGTATTTTCGGATTCTTTTTTCATTTTGCTTTTCCGGTTGGGTGTTTTTTGCTTCTTCGTATTTCAAATCGTTGACTTGATTCTTGCAGTCCTCTAATCTGCAGTTGGAACTCTGCATAATATCCTTTATTTCAGTCAGTGTATGCTTAATTTCTAGTTGGTCCTTTTTCATAACCTCGAGTGTCTGACTAGATTTCTTGAGGGTCTCACTACATTTATCAGTGGTCTCACCAGTCTTTTTGAGGGTCTTACTAAATTTATCTGTGGTTTCTAGAAAGTTCTTGAAAAACCTTAAAAGTGTGGTTTTGAACTCTATATCCAGTCGTTTGCTTTCCTCCATTTCTGTCATTTGTGTCCTGTTTCTTTGTCTCCGCATTTTTTTATGCTTTGCTATGTCGATAGAGTGGCTTTCTGTGCTAGGTGTCCTATAAGGCCCAGTGGCTCAGCTTCCCCAATTACCTGAGGTGGACACTCTTGGTGCACCCCTTTGTGGGCTTTGTGCACAGTCTTGTTGCAGTTAAGCCTTGATTGTTGTAGGTATCACTGGGAGGAATTGACCTCTAGGCCAATTGGCTGTGAGAGTCAGCTGTGTCTACAGTGGGAGAACTTCTGTACCGAAGACACCCTTATGAGGCAAGACTTGCTTCAGTGGGGCTTTGGTGCTCACTGAGTCTGCCCCCTGGGTGTGTCTCTTATGGATCTGAGGAGTTGTAATTGGATGGTCCCACCCTGACCACTGGGTACACTGGCTCTTGGATCTAAGGAGGAGCTAATTTAGCCTCTGCCTGAGGCTACCCAGCAGGAGCTATGAGGAGATCTGCAGATTCCCCTTTCTTGTTTGGGGTTTGGAGGTGCCCAAATGAGGCCCAGCTGTGAAGCAATGCAAGCTGCTGTGGGGCCTTGGGCCTTCTCTTGGAAGTTCTGGGTCTGTCTGGACCACCTGCAGTTAGTTAGGTAATTTTCAGATTGCAAAGGGCCAGGGCATTCATATGCAAAAGCCTCTGCTGCAGCTTGGGTAGGGCAGGGTCTCAGGGAATCAACAGGGTGGAGCAAGCAGCTATGGCTGATCCTCAGCCCTGCCCTAAGGGGCCCTGTGTCTCAGTGTCCTGGTAATCATTGCAAGCACCTTTGTGAGAAAGCCACCTTTGCGTTCTGAGTTCTGCCTGCTGCCAGACAGTCCAGTTTCTCCCCATATGAGTCTAGGTCCCCAGAGACTCACCTGGAACTGGAGCTCAGAGCAGTCGGGGGCTGTGACTCCCTCCCAATTCAAAAAGACAGCTGCGTCCTCAGTTGCCAGCCCTTGCAGTGTGCGCCTCCAAACCTCTGCACTTCTGCACCTCCTCTGAGTCTCAGTGTGCTTTTCTCTTTCCTTCTAGTTGGAGAATTTCAAGTCAGCCAGCCATCCTGTGGTTCTGGATGATGTCTGTTTTGTCTTTTAGTTGTATTTTTTAATTTGTTGTGGGAGGCAGCAATTTCCAGTGTTTATCTATGCCGCCATCTTGGTTTCTCCGCCAATTTACTTTATATTATGAACATGCACTAATGGTGAACAAATATTCTTCCTTGAAAATAATATTGTTTTAAAAGCTCAAGCCCCAATAAATTGTTACAATAATAGTTGATGTTTAAATTAGCTTAGTATTATCACTTACTCTTTAATAAATATTGAATTCTACATGGTCCTTTTAAAGTTGAAAATACTAACCATGTTTGGATATGTAATAAACCCATGAGAATCATTATACCAGGAATAAAAATTATATATTACACCATGCTGATAGCCATTCACAGCAGGTGAGTTGTTGGTCTTTCTCTAAAAGCATTCTACTCTTTTCCTAGGAAACTAAGACCATAATTATCTTTCTTTCCAAGTTCATATTACATACGTACATACATACATACATACATACATACATAAGGCAGGGTTGGGAACTGGATGGAGGTTTGAGAGAACTTGGTATTATTTTACTATAGGATTTTTGACTTCCCATTCCACTTTGTGACTTTTACCATACCTATTCATACTGATCATTCTTCTGTCTTCTCTCTTTAATTTTCTATGTCACTGAAGATGAGGAGTTGGATCACTGAGCAGCCGTGCACACTGGTCAATCTATGGCCTGGAACCAATTTCCTATTGTTTTATTCAGTTACTATATGCACATTTTGCACCTGCAGCTGGTGTCGGAGCCACTGCTCCCACCCAATATCAGAGCCCAGCGCTGGTCCCAATCGCTCGGCGCCACCAGCAGGTACAAGCAGCAGCTGCCAGTCTGATCACCCCTCAGGGCTTCTCTACCTCCCCCTGGTCCTGAGGGCTGATCGGGGCACCAGCTGCCACTCACACCCTCTGACAATGCCAACCCCACTCACACCCACTGCTGGTGCCGGCCCCAATAGATCCGCACCAGGGGCCAGTTGGGGGCATGGAGGTTGGGCCAGGACCTGCCCCTGTGCCCACTGTAGCCTTGTGGCCCACAGTTCCTTTCAAGGTGCACAAATTTGTGCACTGAGCCCCTAGTATAGTTAATAGTGTGATATCCCCATGGATGACAAGAAAACCACATGGTAGATGAGCCTCAAGACATGGCTATGACCAATGTTCTTTGACAGAGATTCATGGACCAATTCCAGTGGAAATATTAAAGCTTCCTGAAGCTTTGGCTCTACACATGGAAAGAAGTAACCACCAGCAAAGAAGTAAAGGTTGTGGGCCATATTTCCAACTTTGCTCTCACTCAAACACTAATAGACTACACTCCCCATCAATAGCAGCATCTTCACACATGAAAGATAAATACAAGTGTGCTTGGTATACCCCAGCCAATAATCAAGCAGAAAACAATGCCCAGGTAGGGGAAATTGATTAAAATAGAATTTTATATAGGAGCATAATTCATGCTTACTTAAAGTATAAGCTTTAAAAAAAAATCTTGTGCCTAAATATTAATGTCATTGTATGAAAATGTTGCCAGAGCGTATACTCTTTGTTCTGAATGAATTTCATAATGCTGTCTGAAATCTGAGCACATTATTTAAAAATTTAGCATATCGACTCATGTTAGTGACTACTGGTAACTGTTATTCAAACTGACAAACAGGTGGAAATAAAAGATAATTTGACAACATTCAAATCAAGAAACTATGTTTCTTTAGTCCTACATCAATTTTTAATAAATTAAAGTAAACACACCAACAAATACACCCCACACTTTGTCATAATATCATTAATTCATTTTCTTAGTCTGGTAAATGTTTATCACCACAATTTGGCTATAACCCTGAATTAATCTAGATCTTTCTTTATAGGCCCTGCACCAGTAATTTTCAAATGATAGGCCACAGGGCTATTGTAATGGGTCTGCCAATCTGTATATTTACATCAAATACAGTCTTTGGAAAAACATGTTTCCCTTATACTTTTTTTTTATTTTTGTAATTAGTAAAGTAAATATTTTCTTTCAATTATTTAATTAATACTAATGTATTCACAATCATTAAGTGGTAGAAATGCAATTATTTATCAACTGAGTACTTTTGTATTATTTAAAAATACAAAATGTTAAAAACCGCTATCTATTCTGGAAGGACTGAATTTCTGTTTTTATGTTCCTTGCATTTATGTAAAAAAAAAAAATGTCAGCTAACCATGGGATATTTCTTCTCATTCCACAATTGTTCACTGTGGCATTCACAGCTGTCCAAATCTACCTTGGAATTCATATTTCCCTTCAAGATCAAAGTTTAGTGTACCTAGCTGTGGGCTTTGTTGATCCATTCTTCTTGAACTTCTTTTGGGCCCATAATTACATGCCCAATATAGAGAAAACTGTCAAAAAAGAAATAGATTTCAATTTCAAGCTTCAGAGGAGTTCTGATAATAAAAAATGTGGTGAAAGTGATGAAAAATACCTTGGCGGATGCTCCCTTGTTTTCAGGGACAATATACTACGTAGTGGCTCTACGAACGGATACCTGTCAATTCTGAGTTTTGGCTATTGTGAGGGGAAGTTGTCATTTTTAAAAAAGGGAAAACTCTTTTTGATGTAGAAAAATATCCAGCCATGCTACTTGCTATGCAAAAACAGTGGGATTGCTTTCTGCATGCCAGAAGCAGGGCAAAGGTACAACACACCCACTGCTGGGGCCCATTAGCATCTTTTGTCATAATACATGGCAAATGGACCAGTAACTACCCACTGCCAATTACAGTGATGATGAGCCAACCTAAAATAGGCAGGTGAGCAGACTAAGTGCCCCTGTGGTTTGCCAATTACCTAAATTATCTGCGGTAGTTTTAGTGCACAGCTACCATGAATACAAATATAAAACACTCTAGTATTCAGGAGAGTTAGGCGCTGCTTGGTGTCAAAAAGCAGAGAGAAAATAAGCAGGCTTTCCAGAAGCTTAGTCCTAGCAATTGTGATACCCAGTGTCACCCAGATGAAATACCATCCTGCATTTTGTTTGACAATTCTGTCTCCTCTAGGGAAGGCTCCTGAAATGAGGAAGCATCAGCTCTGTGCTCAATGTCACCAATCAATTGCACAAATCGTTCTCCATGATTCTAAGCAAATGGACATTGGAACAATCCACGGCACTGGAGGAAGAGCTGGTATCAGAAGACCTCAATTAAATGAAACCACTTTTACCAGAAAAAAAATATTATGTATAGTAGATCTGGGGAAAGAACCAGAAAGAAACGGCAAACAAGAGAATTGCAATTCCTGCCATTCCCTCAAAGGCTAAAGAAAGGTTTTTTAAAAATCAACAATGTCCTTTGTTGCAAATCATAAAGGCTGAGCAATGGCCTTGTGAAAAGACTTTGACTTTGACTTCATCCTAGAACGCCTACTTTGGTAGCGTTACTCTATCAGGGGAAACCACTTTCATTTTCCCATTGTTCTCACATTGGAAATTACTAGGAATAATGAGAGAGCTCAACACTATTTTAAAGGCAATGCAACATTTTCCGATTTTAAAAAAAAATGATGCTAAGTTATATGTTTAACATCTCCCCATCTTTCAGAAAAGTACATGCATACTTGCTTCCGAATGTGGTGTTGGGTGTGAGTACATGAGCGGATGCCGTTGTGTTCGTGTTCACTTAGACTTCCCAATAGGGTAGCAGAGAGTGAATTACTTCAAAAGAAGGGTGCGTGCTTGGAGGATAATATGCACAGTGGCTGTGTTTAAGGTTAATAGCAGCAGCCAGGAATCTGAGTTATACTGCTCCAGCACTGAACTAATATGTGATCTTTGACAAGTCACTTAATCTCTCATCATTCTTAACTGTAACGATAGTTTATCTAAATTATAATAGCAGATAATAATACCTTGCTTGGAGTAGTGTGGTAAGACTTGATTAATTGTCATGTGTGAAGCACTGTAAGGTCTTTGGATAAAATGTATTACTAAAGCACACAGCATTAATATTATTCATCCATTAACAATGTTTTCTTGTGTAATGGTCCAATATACTATCAGTTTAAGACACATAGGGGAACACTGTCAAGATATAGTAATAGAATGATAAGCATTTTCACTGCTCCTTGCATACATTCATGTTTTACAAACTAGTCTATTGTACAGAATATTCAATATAGTTACTAAGTTCCACACTGACTGCTTTATTATGCTAATTGATAATCTACTGTGCTCTGAAGATTTTTAAAAAAATGAAATTAAACTGAAAAATCAAAGGGTAACAACTTTATAATGCCTCTTTAATTTAGTGAAAAACAATTAAAGTCACACAGTGATAGAATTGAGTGTGAATACTAGGCTGACTATAATTGACAAAGTCAATGTTAGAGCCAAGCTGAGTAAAAGCAAAGGAAAATGCCAATACAGTGCAGTGCCATGGGATACCTGTGTCGTCTCACAAACATGAACTCTAAGAAGTCCATCATAGATGTCACAGAAGAGAATGTTCTGAAGAATGTTTATGTCACTGGAAAATGTTTTTTGAATCAGGTAGAAATGCACACATTGAAAAGTAACATAAAATTTATTATTTTCTTTATTAAGAAGTAAAACATGCTGAGAAAGAATTAGACCTACTAAGCTTATCTGAGTTACTTCCTATGGTAAACACATAGGATTCAAGCCTTTCTGCTTTAATATAAGACACAAAAGATGCATAGGCATGCACATACTCATGCTCACACACACACACACACACACACACACACAAAATCTATGAATAAATAATTTAAATGTCCAATCGAATTAATAACTCCAGTGAGCTTCCCTTATGTAACCAACAGGAATGGGCCTTTTTGCTGGGAGCCGGTCCATCCTTGCTGTTTCAAGGGACCTGGCATATATAGCATACTGTTCTTAATATGTTTGTTCCCCTTAGTGCTGTGTGTTTTAACCAAGGTCACCTCTCCGAGAAAGGTTGTTTCCCCAGGTAGGGATTTTTCCCTGAGTCAGGGAGGGGATGAAACTCCTTAACTAAGTGCCAGGCGGGTAGTTAAACACTTTAACTACAAACAATCATGCTTAAGCTACATAATCTTTACTCCCTGGAATGGAGATAAGAAACGCCCTAACCTTTGTAATAGAAATTGACAGGATTAAAATCAACTGGTATAAATATGGATGTAACAAGACAATAAACAGCAGAACCTCTCTGGAGATCCAGACCAGAACTTGGCTGGAGATCCTGGCTGGAGATCCTGGCTAGGCTGCTGATCAACTGAACGCTGTCTCCGTGTCCTTCCTTCTTCGCCGACTCCATCTACACCTTTGGGAACCCCTGGACCTGCTGGGGTTAGACCCCGGCACCTTTTCTGTGACATAATTCCACAATTGCCATTCTTTACATGATTACAGCCTAAATGAAAAAATGACTATACTTAGGTACTGCCGAGGGGATGGTAAATTGGTACAAAGCCTTAGGTCAGATCTTAAAAATACATATAAAATCCCCCTTCTAGGAATTTAGCATCTTTATGGCTGTATTCTCATTCTCATATTTTTTCAGCAGAAAGCATGGAAGGGCAGAAAAAATTTATGAAGGGCAAAATATTTCTGAATAGTAATGTTCTAACTTTTAAATTAATGCTAATATTATATGTCACTCTATGACATATGCTTAGTTGTAGAAATCAGAAAACTCTCAAATCTTTGAGATAAAATTGACAATGATGGTATGTCTGTTGCTCCTACATCAGTCTATAACTCTCAGTGATACCACAAGCAAAGATACAAATATACAAGTAGAAAGTGTGAAAAAAAATAGCAGGTAGTAAATGAACAGGGGACAGTAACAGAAAACAAATAATTGGGAATATATCTTATTTTGATAGAATGTCTTCTTTGAGGAATAAGCTCGTTTGTGAGACAGGGGTAACTGAAAGTTTATTTGAGAACTTTTTACTACGAATGTATATATTTGCTCTTAATTAGCTTATTTATTATAGCACTGTGAATTTTAAGAGTGCATATCATGTTTTAGCAGGACTATACCAGCTCTCTCTATATGATGGGATAATGGATGCTTTTTTAATACACTGTTTTTCTTATTTGAGTTTTATAATATTTAAATTACTTTTATGATTAGAAAAAGAAAAACACTATTAACATTTTTGGCAGAGTATATGAAACTGTTACATCCTGAAACATTGACGATTGTTCCAAAAATTCCAAATTTTCTCTCATCACTGATAAAATCTTACTCAATATGTAGAATTTATATGATTTAAATACAAAAATAATATTTATATTGATGAACACTAGAGTCCCAGATGCACCTACCATGTTTCATACTTCTGAACAATACAGCTATAGCTTTCATGAGAAGCATGAAGAAATAATTTTAAAGCAATACTTAGTGTTTCCTAAATGTATCCGATGGAAATTGTTTCACTTCAAAGTGAAATTTTAAGGAGGCTGCTCCAAACTACAGACAATAAAACATTCTGGATTCAGGACGACACTTTTGTAAAGTGGCTATCTATCTTCTGAACCTGGGTGCCAGAAATAGCATAAAAAGCATGGATAATGTAAAATTCCTCCTCCACACCTAAACAAATGAGTGTTCATCACGCCTGCCAAGGATATCAAAGGGAAAATGAATTTCTTCTCTTCTCATAATATTTCTAGAAGGGAACCATCATTAGCAGCAGAAATAATGCAAAAGAGTGAGACAATAGCAGTCAAGATTTATGTGCTTGCCTGTTTATATAGGCCTCTGCTCAGTTGGATTTCTTCCAAGCCACCCACCTCTATTAAAGGTAGTCATATTCGCCACAGTCACCCATTTGCTACAAACTACCTAACCAAAAATGCCCCCCACTAATTCTCTACAAATATGTAAATGTAGTGGCCGATGCACCGAATATTTTTCAAAAAAATTTTTTTAATCTCTCATATTTTCTTTGTAAATTTATATTACAAATGCCTGCTAAAGAAAGAAAGAAAAAAATATGCCCCTCTACATGGCATTGTATATTTGGTTAAACCAATACTGGGCCCTTGGCATTTCTTTGAAATTACTTTCTTGGTTACATGAACTAGGATATAGTCTTGTCAGCATTGTTATACAGATTAAATGAGAATGCATATAACTTTCTGGGAATATAGTATAGCTCCATAAAATATGTTACTACATAAAATGTTAAAGCAGCATTATAGTAATGTACAATATTCTTGTCTTCAATCATAGTAATGCCTGCTTTTAACAAAGTCTTGTAACTTCCCAAGAATTTATTTCATTCTCTGTTATTTTGATACTGGTTGTAACATTGTTGGCATTTTGTACTAGAAGTTGGTGAAGAAACAGTGTCATTTTAGTAGACAGTGAAGCGCATTTTTAAGATCAAAGCATTAGAATTACTCACCTGGACTCATTTCTGGCTTCACCACTTGCTATCTGTGACCACAGGCAAATTGAGTGAACTCTACTTATCAATTTTCCCAGTAAGATTCTCATAGGAGCATCACAACAATTAAGAGAAGTAATCCATGTAACACAGTAACTAATATATACTAAATTTTCATATTGTAGTTATTAGAATTTATCTCCAAAGTAATGATTTTTCCAAAAAAGAACACTGCCATCTTGCATATTTCAGGGAAACTGCTACTAAAAAGACAAATAACAGTCAAATTTTTGTAACTATATACTGTATATAGAAATATAATTTGTTTTGCTTCATTGCTATATTTCCATTTATTTAGGATATTGTTTATTGTTAAGATTACCACAAAGAAAAGCAATTGAATTATTAGGCTTCTGGATAAATACATTTAAAATTCTGCCTCCACACATCTGATAATGTTGGGTTCATTGAAAACATTAGTTAAATTTCATTTTTGACATAAGTGATGATAAAGAACTCTTTTTTATTCATACTATTAATTTTAGTTTTTAAAAAATCTTTATTGTTAAAAGTATTACATATGTCCCCCCTTCTCCCCCATTGACCCTTTCTAGCCCACCCTCCTGTCCTCCACCCCAGGAATTCACCACCCTATTGTCTGTATCTATGGGTTATGCATATATGCATACAAATTTTTTGGTTGGTCTCTTCCCACCCATCCACGCCCCCCCCTGCCTTTGCCTAAATCTTTTACTTTTCAGTAATTATTTTAGAATCTTCTAGAAGTTGAGGCATAAAACATATAATCTACACTAATAAGAGAGAAAGATGCAAATTGACCTTACCTTCATGAAGCCCACCAGCCAATCAAGAGTGAGTATGCAAATTAACCCAACAAAGATGGTGGGTTGACTTGCATATGCAGGTGCCGAGCGGCAGGGGGGTCAGGATGCTTGTGTTGTCACCATGGCGATGCCGCAGGAGTTCTGCACCGCCCCAGCTGCTCCAGGCCTCTGGGCAGTATAGGAAGGCAGAAAGGCGGCTCTGGGAAGCATGGGAAGGTCCATTTTTGCACGAATCTTCATGCATCAGGCCTCTAGTCTATTAATAAACAAAAGTACTGATTTATTTTCCATTCCTTAAATAATACACCAAATATTTACATTTAAAAATAATTTTTAAAAATTATCTTTCTGGTATCACAGAAAGATATTTACTCTTTGCCTCCAGTTCCTGGACTCCTGGCACAGAGTTCCCAAAACCTATGGGATTTCCTGAGTGGTAAGAGTGATAAAGTTTCTTTTTTCGTAATGAGGAGATTCTTTGTGGGTCCAAGAGAACTTCAGAATGGGTGCTAGAAGCCAGAAAGATCAAGTGTTGCTTACAAACTTGAAACTTTCTGCTGTACCTCACAACCTCCAGGTTGGGGAGAAGGGTTGGAGACTGAGTTCATCAATGTTATGGACTGAATGTTTGTGCCTTCCCTCCCTCACTCTCGCCTTCAAATTCAAATGTTGAAATCCCCAATGTGATGGTACTGGGAGGTGGGGCCTTTGGGAGGTAATTAAGTCATGAGGCTAAAACCCTCAAAGATGGGATTAGTGCCTTTATAACAAGAGACACTAGAAAGCTTGCTTCCTCTCTTTTACTGTCCACCATGTGAGGACATAACAAGAAGATGTCCATCTGCAAACCAGGAAGCAGGCTCTCACCAGATACTAGATCTGCTCACAGCCTTCCAGAACTACGTAAATCAATATTTGTTGCTTCAGCTGCCCAGTCTACAGTAATTTCATACAGCAGCCCAAACTAAGGCAATCATCAATGACCAATATCATTAATCATGCCTACATAATGTTTGGATTCAGGGAGCTTCTGGGTTGGTGAACATATCCCTGGGCTGGGGGAGTGGCAAACACTTAGAGTCTCCTGCACCTGGGACCCTTCTAGACCTAGTCTATGTACCTCTTCATCTGGTTATCCATCTGTATTCTTTATAATAAACGTGTAGCTGCAAGTTGACTATTTCCCTGAGCTTTGAGCCATTCTGGCAAATTATTAAATCTGAAAGAGGAGTAGGACTATAGGAATCCCAACCTTGAAGCCAAGTCAAACAGAAGTATGAGAACCTGGGAAACTGGTCTTTTGGGACTGAGCCCTTAAGCCTATGGAGTCAGAAACTAACTGGTTACTTAGACTCAGAATTTAATTAAATTGTAAGACAACCAGTTGGTGCTAGAATTAGTTGGTGTCAAGAGGACAAAATAATGTTTCACAAGATCTTGATTTAATGGCCCATAAATTAGTCCAATTACTTCTCTTAGTTCTGAAGAAATTGTTTTTCCCCCTTTTTTCCTTAAAAACATTTCCATTTCAATAGAAAATAACAGAAATTTTGTTGATATTAAAATTATTTACATTTGTATAGTTTGGAACTGTTTTCAAAAAGTCTTTCAGAACCATAAGAGTGTAAAATCCCTTAAATCGGGTGTCTTTAAACAAACATGTTAAAATGTAACCTTTTAACCTGAAATAATATGTCTCTAAATAGTATCTGTCTTTTATTCCACTGAGCAGTCAATATCTTTATTACATTTTAATTAGTTTTAAAATTTTACTTTTTCCTGAAACATTAATATTTTTAACATCAGCTCAACAATGTGATTATATGTGTTGAATTTTGTATGTGTATATATACCTAATTTTTTATACATGCCTACAAAGGAAAGCAGAATTAAACTTTAAAGTTTTATATACATAAATTCAGAGGGAAAACTTTTTTTTATTACATGCTATCATTATGACTCTTACATGATAGCATCAGATGCCTATAGCTACAAAATAATAAGGACAATAAAAGGTTTATTCAACTGCATATTTCTTGATTTATTTGTAGCAGTTGTGGAAGCAAGTTTCTATTTTCCAGGAATAGTAACAATGTTGCAAACAGCTATTTTCTGGTATAGTTAAATTAGAAATGCCTGAAGAAAAATGTCCAGATTAAAAGTAAAAACTAAAACCAGAAGGTAAGCAAAGCAAAGCAAGGAAGCAAACAAAGAAATAAATAAATAGGAAAAATAGCTTATGTTAATTTAGGGGCTTTACCCAAGCAAATGCCTTAAGAATGGAATTTATAGATTTTTTAAAAACTTCCTCTTAAAAATATTGCAGCTTAGATTTCCTGTGAAGATTGGGGTGTAAGTAAACATGGTACTCAAATACTCCCATAACCATATC
This sequence comes from Myotis myotis, assembly GCF_014108235.1. NCBI lineage: Eukaryota > Metazoa > Chordata > Mammalia > Chiroptera > Vespertilionidae > Myotis > Myotis myotis. The sequence continues at coordinate 51,150,134 of NW_023416379.1, forward strand.
AAAATTACAGTTAAACTACAGAACAACCATCATTCAGGACTGCCTGAAATCAAGCTGAATGAAAAACCAACAACTAGGGAATTAAAGAAGAAACCACATCCAGACTGGTAGGCGAGACAAAGATGGGGGATGACCTGGCCCCAAATCTGCCGGAAGCCGGTCCATCCTTGCTGCTTGACACAGTCGCTGCAGGAAAGAAACATCTGCACAGCATATGTTTCAAGGGACCTGGCGTATATAGCATACTGTTCTTAATATGTTTGCTCCCCTTAGCGCTGTGTGTTTTAACCAAGGTCACCTCTCCAAGAAAGGTTGTTTCCCCAGGTAGGAATTTTTCCCTGAAGTCAGGGAGGGGATGCCTCTCCTAGAAAGGTTGTTTCCCCAGGTAGGAATTTTTCCCTGAAGTCAGGGAGGGGATGAAACTCCTTAACTAAGTGCCAGGCGGGTAGTTAATCACTACAAACAGTCATGCTTAAGCTACATAATCTTTACTCCCTGGAATGGAGATAAGAAACGCCCTAACCTTTGTAATAGAAATTGACAGGATTAAAATCAACTGGTATAAATACGGATGTAACAAAACAATAAACAGCAGAACCTCTCTGGAGATCCAGACTAGAACTTGGCTGGAGATCCTGGCTGGAGATCCTGGCTAGGCTGCTGATCAACTGAACACTGTCTCTGTGTCTTTCCTTCTTCGCCGACTCTGTCTACACCTTTGGGGACCCCTGGACCTGCTGGGGTTGGACCCCGGCACAAATCCACCTATGAGAGATAAAAATCAGAAGGGATCTCTTGGCCTCAGAGGTCCCCCCTGAGGAGTGGGGAGTCCCTGCCCTATACCAGGCCTCCAAGTCCAGGGTTCCAGAGCCAGGAAGAGAAGTCCCCATAACTTCTGTCTGTAAAAACCAGCGGGGATTGTGGCTGAGTAAGAAGGAGTGCTACTTGAGTCCCATTTAAAGAGTCCATCCAGACATACTTGGATTCACTCTCTCTGAGCTCCACTGCTGGGGCAGCAACTTGAAAGTACCCAGGGCCACATGGGGAGGAACTGAATTGTCTGACCTCAGAATGAAAGCTGGGGGGCAGCTTTCTGTCAAAAAACGTGTGTAGAGGTTATTGTTCCTTTTCTCAGAGCTTCCCCTCCTACTCTCCTACCTCACCCCTCCACCACCTGCCACTACCAACAGAACTAACAGTCAGGTGCCATATCTGAGTCTCCATCAACCTGGCTCACATTGATAGCCTTGCCCTGGTTATCCCTGAGACCCTGCCTTACCCAACTTGTGGGCCCACCCAAGCCTTTTCAAGATGTTTCCCCATACAACTGGCCTCTCTTGCTTCATACTTCAGACTTCCTTAAAATCTCTCAAACAAGCAGCATCTGGCCTCTGCATACTTTGTACTCTCTTGCAAAAGAGGCCTCCATAAGACTGTCAGCTGATTTCTTGCTGGGGTCCAACCCCAGCAGGTCCAGGGGTCCCCAAAGGTGTAGACGGAGTTGGCGAAGAAGGAATGACATGGAGGCAGCGTTCAGTTGATCAGCAGCCTACCCAGGATCTCCAGCCAGGATCTCCAGCCAGGATCTCCAGCCAAGTTCTGGTCTGGATCTCCAGAGAGGTTCTGCTTCAGATCTCCAGCCAGGTTCTGTGTCCATGTTCTCTTGCTAGGTTCTCCAGGTTCTCCAGCCAGGTTCTGTAGCCATGTTCCCTCGCTAGGTTCTCCAGCCAGGTTCTGTCCAGGTTCTCCAGCCAGGTTCAGTCACCAGGTTCTAGTCAGGTTCTCTTGCCAATTTCTGTAGTCAGGTTCAGTCCAAGATCTTTTGCCATGTTCTCTCGCTAGGTTCTGTCTCTAGGTTCTGAGGCCAGTTTCTGTCCAGGATCTTTTGCCATGTTCTCTCCAGTGAAGTTCTTCTGTCTCTAGAGAACGTTCTGTGTAGGTTCTGTGCCTCCTGGTTCTGTCTTCTCAGTTCTGTGTTCTAAGTTCTGATTTCTAAGTTCTGTGTCTTGCTGTCTTGTTGTATCTGTATTTATACCAGTTGATTCAATCCTATCAATCTCTATTACAAAGGTTAGGGCGTTTCTTATCTTCATTCCAGGGAGTAAAGATTATGTAGCTTAAGCACGACTGTTCGTAGTTAAAGTGGTTAATTACCCGCCTGGCACTAAGTTAAGAGGTTTTATTCCCTCCCTAACTTCAGGGGAAAATCCCTACCTGGGGAAACAACCTTTCTCAGAGAGGAGACCTTGGTTAAAACACATAGTGCCAAGAAGGTGAGCAAACATATTAAGAACAATATGCCATATATGCCAGGTCCCTTGAAACAGCAAGGATGGACCGGCTCCCGGCAATTTCTTAACAGAAACTTTTCAGGCCAGAAGGGATTGGCAAAAAATATTAAAGTTATAGAAAGCAAGTACGTACAACCAAGATTACCCAGCAAAGCTTTCATCTAGAATTGAAGGACAGATACAGACCTTCCTACACAAGAAAGAGCTAACTGAGTTCATCATAACCAAACCAGAATTATATGATTGGGAAGTTCTTGGATAGTAGTCAGGTGGCCTGGATTCCAGCCTAAGTTAACTCTTTAATGGTAAGTACCACTCCTTATATTTGTATCTAGCTCAGTGTCTACTATGTAGTAGATATTTATTAAGTGTTCGTTGACAAGTAGAATCTAGTTTATCTGAATTTGGAGCTAACTCATTGAAGCATGTAAGCACTCCTTTATTACCTCTTTCTATTGAGCTTCACCCCTTAGTAATGAAGATCATTCTCCTTAATTTAGGAAAAACAAAAAAATTAACAGGTCAGCCAATCAATATAATTTTAACTGCTTTCTCTATGCCATTGGTTGTGAAGAGTTGAGAAGCTGTATCTTTCTATATTTTATATGAAAGCCACCCAGAATTTGAGCTGCTAATATCCTTTTAGATTCTGAATGAAAAAGTGATAGGTGAATTAAAGTTAAACTTAAAATCCAAATACTTTACAAAAAATTTAATTAAATTTGGCTGTGTAGTACACCTTCACATTTTCCAGCACCTCCAAGAATAATATTGGAAAATATCTCTTCCTCAGTGTAATAAAATCTGCAAGCATTCAGGACTTATTAAATTTATTAAAGTAAAACGCCTGAGTACAGTTCAAAGTGAAGATGAGAACTTAACATAAACACATGATATGCTAAATATTATATATTTAAAATATAATACTCTATATAGATTTTCCTACTAGCACAGAGGAACTCCCAAAATTGATTTAAAATGTGTTAGACAATGCGTTAAGCAGCAGAGAGACAATGATGAAGACTCAACATTGGGTCTTTAACTGAAACTAGCAAATGAGGAAATGTGAACAAAATTTATATAAATGTTGTGTAAAAACTGTGACAGTTGAAGTGACATATACACATGCACAAAAAAAGTAAAAATTCTGGGCAGGAGTATTGTAGGCAAATATGAGAGCTGAAGAAAATGTCAAAGTGGGTTTTTAGAGGAAAGTGAAGCTGGCTGAGTAGAGACAGGAGAGAAGGCATTCCAGACTAAGGAAAAAGCAGGAAGAAATAATCTATGATGAGTCCGAGGATTTAATGTGGCTAAATCACTGGGTGAGAGTGATTTTGAAAGGAGATTATAAGTGTAGATTAAAGGCACAGTGTGAAGTCTATGTAATCCACACTAAGGATTTTGAATTATTTTTTATCTTGTAAGCAGCAAGAATTCATAGCATGTTTTAAGCAGTGAACGGACAAATAAGTAAAATATAGCATGTTTTTGAAAAAAATCATCCTAAAGCTTATTTCAAGCATTCCCTTCAGGAAGGGAACTAAATTAATGTAGTAATTAAAGGAAGTATTGTGGCCCAGCCAGCGTGGCTCAGTGGTTGATCATCGACCTATGAACCAGAGGGTCATGGTTTGATTCCTGGTCAGGGCACATGCCTGGGCTGTGGGCTCAACCCCTAGTAGGGCGCATTCAGGATGCAGCCGATCAATGATTCTCTCTCTCGTCATTGATGTTCTTTCTCCCTCTCTCTTCCTCTCTGAAATAAATAACAGTATATATATATTTTTTAAAGTGAGTATTGTGTTTTCTAGTTTTCTTTCCAACCTAGATAACTTAAGAAAAAGTTACGAAATTTTATTTTATATAGAGCACAGTGAGGAGATAGGATTTGAGGATGAAGTAAACTTTGATTCAAAGTTTGTAGTAATCATGACATTTAAGGGGGGAAAAGACTCTTAAAAGTCAGTTGCCAAGTGGCAGATTTCTGGTTTTAATAGCGTAGCCCTGGGTGGGAGGAGGCTGTCTGAGAGGAAGGGATGGGGAGAAGCTGAGCTTTGACCACTTCTTGGAGGAGAGCACCTTCCACTGGGAGTGTTAGAGCCGTCAGCAATTTCAGAAGGGATGAGAAAGAGCAACGACTATTCAATCCACTGAAATTTGACTTGAGGTCCACAAATTGTTACACTGTTCTCTACACCTAAAAACTCAGGAACTGGTACAATTATTCTGGATCCATCCCTAAGAGGCAGTGTGTGTGCGTGCGTGTGTGTGTGTGTGTGTGTGTGTGTGTGTGTGTGTGAGAGAGAGAGAGAGAGAGAGAGAGAGAGAGAGAGAGAGAGAGAGAGAGGATAATGATAATTTACCACAATAAATCTAACATATAGATTTAAAAGACAAAACCCATCTATTTTATTTAATAGTGACTTATTAAAGACATGGTGAGACCAGTGAAGTAGGAGACCCTGCCATCAAGGGCGTATGGGTCTAGCAGAGGTGACAGACAGGCAGGAGAAATAGAACGTTCTAAGTCTAACAGTTAACGAAGGCTTACTCTGTTGCTTGGATTTCACATTCCTTTATTAATGGCTGAGGCCCACACCCTCAGCTGCATGTGGTCAGGGATTTGTCCTGTCACCACCATATTCCAGTGCCTGGAAGAGTTCCTGAATCATAGTATGCCCTCAGTAAATGTTTATCTTAATTGATTAATACATTATGAAATACGAATTAGGATAACAATTTCAAAGATAATGAAACTGATGCTAAAAAAAGGTTAAATGACTTGCTACGTGTATGTAGCTAGTAAGTGCCAGAGTTAGGGCTCCAAGGCTAAGAACACTTGTATAAGATTTCCTATTTCAGCCATGCATTTGCCTTTCAAATATCATTCCCATATAAACACTTTTGAAACTGATATGCAGAAAAAACAGGTGTGGTCTTAACTTAGTATGGGTCAATTTGTACAGCTGAAATAGGGAAAAACTTTAATTGTCATTCAATCCACCTAAAATGGCAATGCCCTTAAACATAGGGGCTATTAGTAATACAAATATGAGGTCTCCACTATTGTGAAAAGCCTGCTTAACTAAACAATAGGCCTCCAGAGGCAAGCCTGCTTCCAGAACTCTTTCTGGCTTGGCTATTCTCCATTTTCATATAAACGGCCAGGCCTGCCAACCCCTGAAGGGCTAAACATCTATAGCTTGTGACAAAGGTTCTGCAAAAAAGAAACACTATGTACTGTGTATTCAAACTCTCCCGCTTTTCACATGTTCGGATCACTACATGTTAAGAAATATTTGAGAATCTAAATGGCCTTTTAAAACTGGCCTGGACTAGGTCTGGAAGATACAAACCTATTTATTTTCACTGGAAGTCCATAGAGAAAGATATATTGGTGTGGTAGACTCAACCCTTCAAGTTGAACATGATGAAAAGTTTATTTCCTTGAAATGAAACTTTTCTAGGGCTCAAAGACATTTGGTCAGCATTTCTGAAAATCTATAAGAAACCAGGTAAATTTATGCTCTATAAAAGTCTCATATTATAAAATGAGTTATAAATTAAACCAAAAATACCAATCACATGTTGTCATCTCCCTTTCTCCTGTTCTCTCATTTATTTGTTTTACTAATATCCCCTAGTTTTTTAATGGTATTCAGAAGATTTGTATAATATATCTTTCTATGATAAACATTGATTTTTAAGAAATAAAAATCAAGTTAAATAAATGATACACGCGATAACATTTTTCTTGTTTACAATGTTAAGTCAGAGAGATACATTGTTCCTAATATTGATTTAAATGGGAATGAAAAATGTCACAGTTTTCATATTGGTCTCTGACTCTTATTTCCAGAATTAAGAATCTAAGGCCAATCCAAAAAATTAAGTAAAACTTAATGAAGAATACACACAAAAGATACTTAGGATTATAATTAATTTCATAGTAAACAATTTATTTATAAACTATTACTAATAATAATGAAATCTATTATTAGTAATACTTATTTTAGTTGTTATGAGACCATTTAGTGAGTTGATGGGTATTATAAATGTAGCTATTCTCAAGCCCTGGGGCCAGACACTTTTTCTCTAAAGGGACAAATAATATATATTTTAGGTTTTTGAGGGCCACATATGGTATATTGTGGTATATTCTTCTTTTCCATTTTTTAAAAACTATTTTAAAAAATCATTTTTAGATCATGATCTGGATCTGGTCAGTATCCTATAATTTGTCAACCTCTACTCTCCTGTTCTAGCCTTGTCCCTACAAGGCAAAGCTCTAAAGCCTTTGCTGATACCTTAACTTGTATATGTGGAAGAGGAAATGTTTGCTCAGAGATGAGAAAAATAAAACTTTCCCAATTTAATTGCTTTTATTTTTCTTTTCAGTTGCACACACAAAGCCTTGTGCATTCCCAGGTGTAGACAATTCCAGGGCCTGCTGTGTGCCAGCAAAGGGGCTTCGGGCTTCCCAAACACAACCTTACAGAGCATGAAATCTGAGTCAGATAAAGACTCAGTTCTAATTATGCATGCAAATGAAAGGTCCAGTTTCATAGTGAACTCTGTGTATGCGAATGACACAAAATTCTGGTGGCCTGAATCTGTCCTTTCATTTGGCAAATAGCCAGTAAGTGTTCAGATATCTCAGGCATTCTGCAAAGTTGAATGAAGATCAAACCTGAAAGGTTCCTACCCATGTATCCCTTGAAGCAGAAAGAGATAGAAATAAACATGTGTTCAATGGGGAAAATAAACAGATGTGATGGTGAGTAACAATGTCTGGGGCAGGGGGTGTCAATTGGTTTTTTGTTGTTGTTGTTGTGGTTTTTTAATACAAAGTTTATAGGTTGATTATGGAACTCAAAAATAGAATATTTTCCAGGCACACCTAATTCAACTCAATAATATTCACCAAAATTGAGGTTCCATATATGAATAAAAAAGAAATATATTCATTGCTTTCATTGTGGGGTGCAGAGCATAAATAGGACAGTCAGGAAAGAGTGCTGATTTGCTTATAATACTAAATAGTACATGAAAAAGTATCAGCCTCTAATGGGACAATTATCAAGAAGAAGTAACAACTGCCATAGAACTTTAATAACTCTTTTTAGTACTCAGGTAATCTTCATAATTTTCACAGAAAGAACTTGTCAGCTTACCCCAGTTGTCAGCAAAAGTGTAATATCCAAGAGATAATATGTCCTATTGAGGAAAATTCCCCAGTTTTACCAAGGGTATTACTAGTATACGCACTTACCAATGCATTAGAAATAGGTAAAAACAGGTCTTTAAAATAAATACAGAATTTTTTATATCTTTAATTTCACATCCTGTGCTTTTCACATTCTTGTTAATCTATAAAATAGAATATCCTGTAGTAGATCTCTTCCTCATTATTTCAAATTAGCCAGCTTCCCTAGTGTTATATTTCATTTCCTTACCATTAAGTACATTCAGATCATGCTACTTACTAAAACTGACATTCATTCTAAATTGATTCATTTTTCTTTTCATGTCACTATTTTAAATTTATTCTAAAAATAATCTTAATTAATCAAAATAACAAAGTACAGCGCACAATTTTTGCCATAAATGCTGCCTTGGGTACTTTATTGAATTCTTGAGGTACTGAGTTTATAAAATTAAAGACTTGAAATCCTCAAAATCTAATGAAATTGGAGAGGCTATCACTTCCATTTTTTAGTAAATAATAATTAAATTTTACTTAGGTAAATTTTAGGTTTCACATGAGACACTAATTTTCTTATGCACTCCAAAGTCAATAAAAAAATCCCCTTAAGAATTTTAATGTTTCCTAAAGCAGTAAAATATAGTGCTTGAATGACAAGCTTTATGTTTTTGCAAAAAAGATAGTGACTTAGTTTATAGTTCCTTTTATGTAAATCCATTTTGTATTCAAAAGTAATGTAATCTGTAATTAAAATGCCTGAAACAAGAAAACACCATGAAAAGTGTTGGGAAGCATCAGCCCCCTAAAAATCATTACAGACATAAAGCCAACAAACTTGTGTTAACTTGTATAAAGGCCAAACATTTATTTTTATTTAAAAAAAAATGAAAGAGAGAAAGAAAGAACATTTTAACATTGTGTAAAGCAAACTAGAGGAGTGGAATTTGACATTCTGGACTCTCATTTCAACTCTGACACTTGTGTGACCTCAGGCCAGATAGTGGATCTTTTGGTGTCAGTTTCTGCTCCATCTGCTCACTTTAAAGGGTAATTGTGAGGAAATGGATGAAAATTTCCTGCAACATACGAAGAGTGCAAAAAGTCAATTGATAACTGACAGTAATGTTGTATATTTCCAAACAAATGCTAATAAAATCTCAGATTTTCCCCAGATGATAAGGGGCAATCAATAGCTTGATGGTTCAAATCAAAACAACCATTTCCATCAAAACAGCATTAACCATTTATAGCCCCCCATTCTTCCTAAGCCTTTAAATAGCTTTCCCTATGTGTTGTGATATAATAGTCACACCTTAAAAATAACAAAAACAAAAAGCACTAGTATTCCTAAATCTCAAGAATCAAACTTGGAAAGTATGAAAGAAGTGAAACACAATAACCATAACAGTTCACTACACTGAAGTATCTCCAAATGTTCATGTGATTAATATATAATTTCAGAGTAGTATTTGCTATGTGGCATGTTGGAAAATGTGGTAAGCTGGTCATTGTAGAAACAATGGTTATGTTCTTCATAGAGCCATATAAATTCATCCATAAATAAAATAACTCTTATGGGCTAGTATGAAAGATTTCAGACATTCAAGGCAATGATAAGGATATATATCTATATGGTGTCCCCAAAAATGTATACACACTTTAACAGCTGATAACTCAATTTTCAATCCTTTGAAATAATGGGTGAAGCCAGACTAAACTTTGAACAAATAAAAATTTATCCTAAAGTGCCATTAGACTTTTTATAATGAGGATATATAAAAGACAAAATTTATGGTACAAAACTGGCAATAGTCAATGAACTGAAGGCACACAAATACTGAACAAAATGATTCTTGATGTTTGTGATCCCCTTGCTTTGCATTATCAGCAGTGCCTGGACCAGAATGATCCTCAGTTTGAAAATAAGCACTGACAAAAAAATTATTCATTTCTGTAGATTCTTTTAAATTTTTGAAAATGAATTGTATGTTAATAAACACTGACTTTACATTTTTAGGACATGCTGTGCATGTGTGTGTGTGTGTGTGTGTGTGTGTGTGTGTGTGTGTGTGTATACAGTGTGTCTCTCTCAGATATATATATATATATATATATATCATACCACAGGGAAAAACATTTTTGGTGTATAGTCATCACCAACCTGGTATAAAAAATAGCATGAAAGTTTCAATAAATAATTTTAAACACAAATATTAGACAGCAATATTGAATTGTTATGTCCCATGTCCTAGCAAACAGGTTGTCTGATTTTACCCAGAGGGTGTTACATGTCTGGGATTCTATGTCTATTTAGAATATATCAAAGTCTACACCTACCAGGCACACTTAGGTCTTTAAATAAGTAAGCAGTCTGTAAATGCCCCCTGTAATGTTTTTTGATCTGAGAAAACCATAAAGATAATACTTTCCAGTAGACAAGGATACAGAGGCATTCCAGAAACATGCATTGTTGTATATATAATCTACAGCTCAAAAATCAAATGTCTTTTGAAAGAGAGCATCTGTGCTGTTATCTTCTACAAAGAGTAACAATGGTCTATTTGAATTTGTTTTGTTTCTCCACTTCCTTCTAACCTTGTCTACCAATTTTCTGTCCACAAAATATATACCTAGCATATCTGGAGGCATGAACTTTATGGCAGATCAGAGATATTTCTAATTCTAAGCACCCAAGCCACATATTTTAGTGCTTTATTTTTCCTTTTATTCTTTACCCATATATTTTTGAGATTTTTTTTTTGCACAGATTCAAGCAAATACAATCATGGCATCTTTATTGTGCAAATGTTCATTTAATTTATTAAGCAGTGCATTCTCTTGAAAAAGTACTGATTTCCTCAAATATTAGGTTAATATGTGTTGCAATATTTGGTGTGTCCTCTGCTGTGCACCAATTCTCCCAGGGATAGTGAAGTCTTTTGTAGGATTGGTTGAGAAAAAATGCCCATGGAAGCAATTTGTAATCTATGAAATGCTCTGTCTGCCCAGTGCCACACAGCAAGAGGGAACACAATAGGTAACTTAATGATCAGAGAGAAAGTAATGATGTTAAATCCAAGTTATGCTTAATCTTTAACATTCAGTTTGTGTGAGCACAGGCCTGCAGGGAACAGATGTTGGAACATGACCAAAGATGGATCATTTTGCAGAAAGGTCTTAATGCTAGGGAAGAAAAGACATCATCTATGCAGTCAGATACACAGGGATGCCACTGCATGCTCTGCCAACGACTACCTACTTATTAGACACATTACTCTACATAGCCACCTTGCACTTTAGTTTCATCACCTATAAAGTAGGGATAATTATTCTTACTACATAGCATTCTTGGAAAGATTAACCTTCATATATGTGTAAAAGTCCTAGCAAGTAAAACTTTTGGTACATTACTGTCTTTTCATAAGTGTTAGCATCATTTATTCCTCCTTCCTCTTCATTATTTAAATTAAACTCAGCAATTATTTACTGAGAACCTTGTATGGTTACATAGTAAGCATTAAGGGATGCTGCCTTCAAGCATTTAAAAAGCTAGTGAGGGAGATAAACACACAGTCCATTCAACCAAATACACAAATAAAAAAGGACACTCAGCCAACAGCTATTTTTGTTTGTTTGTTTGTTAATGGTGTCATTATCATCCTCCTATTCCCTTTCTTCCACAAACTGAACTCTGACTGACCATCAATCATTAGACCCCATTAGATCTACCTCCTTAGTATCTTTTGCATCTATTTTATTCTTTGCATTCCCCTTCTGGTCACTATTTCATTCTTCTACTGGCCACTGACCTAATTTCGGTTCCTATTGATTTAACTACTGCGAGAGTTTCTTAACAGGTTTTCATGCCTCCAAACTTTCTAATTCATTCTTTTGCATTACTAGCTTGATTATTATCATTAAAAAAAACTTTTATTTCCTTTCCCTATCTCCTAAAACCTTTGAGTTGCCCATGATAAACAAAGCCCATTTGTTTAAATCGCCCCTTCCTGCAAACCTAGCTTCTACTAACTGGCCAGCCCTTTCTAGGTCATAAAGAAAATAAATGTTCCTTATGCTTGACTTGCATCCTTTTGCCTTTCCTGCATTTCTCAAGTTGGAACTAACTTCAATGATTTATCTTTTTCTCATCGCAGAATATCTTCTTGTCCAATCTGACCCAAACTTTGTGATCCTGATCTGCGTTGTTGGCATGAATTCTTCCTTATTCTCATACCTATATTATGACCTCTTTAAACATAAACTCTTATAGAAATCTGTATGCCTGTGCCTACATATCTCCTCCACTGGAATGTGAGATCCTGAAGGCAGGGTGGGTACCCAGTGTGGATATCCTCAGGCCTTCGGATAATGCTTTGCTATTTTGGGGAGGCTTAAGAAGAGAGACTTTCAGATGCAACTGGGTTCAGCTTCACTTGGGCAAATCTGTTCTCACTGACTTATCTTGCATTTTTTCTCTCATCTACTTAGATATTACCTTTTAAAACTTTTTAATATAGTTACCTAACTCTTGACTAGTGATATTCAATTCCACGCTCTCTTTTATTTTAGATAGGTTAACAGTTTCCTGCTCAGTGGAGTATATAATCATCTTCCTATTTAACTATAGAGCAGTGGTTCTCAACCTTCCTAATGCCTAGACCCTTTAATACAGTTCCTCATGTTGTGGTGACCCCCAATTTCATTGTTACAAATTGAACATAATTCTTTAATTATGATTAAAGAATTATGATTATGATTAAAGAATAGTGATTAATCACAAAAACAATATGTAATTATATATGTGTTTTCCGATGGTATTTGGTGACCCCTGTGAAAGGGTCATTCGACCCCCAAAGGGGTCGCGACCCACAAGTTGAGAACCGCTGCTATAGAGGAACCACATGATGTCATTTGCCAAATTCAGCCTTTATGAAATCCCAAACTTACAGTTGAAATGTCACAAACCGATTGAATTAATTGACCACAGATCAGAATACACCAGAAGTACACAAGATGAAGATAATATCACCAGTTGGGACTCACAAAAACAATCACCTACAACTTGAGTATTTCTTGTATCTATTGATGCCTAACAAACTACCCCAAAACTTAGCAGTGGCTTAAAACAATAACAACAATTATTTTGCTCACAAATTTGGGATTTTTTTTCTCACAGATTCTACTTCACTTAGCATAACCTGGGTTGGTTAAAGACTGGGGGCTGGAAACAAATGAAGACTGCTCCACTGGCACTTTACCTGGGGCTGTGTTCAGTGCACCTATAGATGGCTTTTCCATTTGGCTTTCACAGAACGTGGTGGCTGAGTCCTAAGGGCAGGCATCGTAAAAGGAAGAAAAGGAAACAGTATTGCCTTTTATGATAGCTTAGAAGTTACATAGTGTAATTTCTGCTGTAGTAACAGATTCAGGGCAAAATGTACACAGATACCACCTCTCGGTGGAAGGAGATCAATATCATATTGTGAAAGACATGCAGACGGGATATATTGGTACACAATGTTTGGAAAACAATCTTCTACACTGAGTTTAAAGATGACATCTGCAGGCATAGTTCTCCTGTCTTCTGGTAATGCTCCCCATTGCATATTATTAAATGTAGGTTTTTATGATAATGGTGGGGAGGAGACTAGGGTTATTGAAGGTATTGCCCCACAGAGTAGAGTTTACTAGTACTGCCTGGAGTTTCGATTAAGACATTTCATAGCTAACTACAGATATTTTCAAGCTCTAGGACACTTGCTTAAAGATTCAGATTCCTGGAAGCCAGAGATTTAAAATGAGTAGGCCTGACTTAATGAAAAGGTATGTGGCAAACATCCTCAGTGCTTCTGGGGTATTTGATTTAGGATCCACACTTTGAAAAACACTGGTGTGTGATTTCAGCACATCCCATAGGATTAAAAAAAAGACTCGGACATTTGTGTATTTCCAGTACCCAACTAGTGTTTCGGAAGGGTAGAGTTGGGAGGGGAATGGTCCTGTTCAGTGACAAGCAGTGTAACAAGCTGTGCTGATGCTTTCTTTTCTCAGCCTTACTGTCTTGGTCTTTAGAAGCAAGTTACCAATAATACTTGCCACATGAGACGTGGGATGTGGGAAATAATAACTATTGGTTAGGGGTAATCTCTGTACATATTTTTCATTTTAAATTTCGACCCACATCCGTGCACATTTTCATAAAAGAAAGCTGAAGTTTAGAAAGAGGAACCCTGCATACAATTAGAAAAGAAGGTAGAGGCAGAGCCAGGATTCAATGCTCCTCTGACTCCCAAGACATTGTCTCTTTGTCCACTGTACCTCAATGCTCAGCATCAGTAGCATTGGAGGTTTGACCAATTACTCTTTGAAATGCTTTGCAAGATAAAACACTCCTCTCTCTGAAAAGGATTGGCACCACTTTTAGGTAACCCTGCTCCCACAACTGAAGATGAATCAAGTTGACCTGCTGTCTGGGCAAGTATATAAGTTTCTCTCTTAAACTTTCTCAATTCAGGAACCACTTTTCCTTCTTAACTGTACGTTTTTCACTTTGGCACACAACATAGGCTATCTGTACTGCAGGGATCCATGAGAATTCAGCCACGAGTTAACTGCCACCCAACACAGACCAAAGGCTCTCGCAAGACATATGATGTTGGAGGCAGCATAATGGGCATGTTAACCGTCCTTTCTCCTAGTCTCCAGGCACTGTCCTCACTATCAAGTTTAATCATCAGACAGTGGAATACCTGGCCATTTCCTCTTATTCCCTGCAGAAAGGCCTTCACCAAGTACAATTTAATGTTATGTTCTCCGCTTGTACAGGAATCAATACCAGAACTGTCCATTTGAACAGCATTTCTGTTTCTTGCAGACATGGTCTCGTATGTTATTCAGAACCACTTATATCAGGAACCACATGAAAAATTTCTCCAAAAATTTGATCCCAGGAAAAAGTTTGTTTCTACAGAGGAATGTGTTTATTTTCTTCCATCAGAAAAGAAAATGTGTAAACCAATGCATTTATCTTGTTGCTTTTCCTGCTAGAAAAATACTTAGAGCCATTTTGAGAGCCCAGCTATAGTAATTCACTCATCCTAGGGGCCTGTGGACATCTACTTAGTCTTTTTGCTCCTTTTAAAATTTTTGATCATTTCATATTTATATTTGTAGCTTTCTTGGTAGTAAAATTATGGATAGGTTAAAGAGTAGATTATTTAAAAAATGCAGGGTACAAGAAATAAGTATTAAATAATTTTAAACAATATCTTCCAAGACTTAATGAATTCTCACCCAGTATTTTGTAAATTTTCTTTCAAGAAAAGTTGCAGTAACAGGATTTTTTTTTATTAGTTCTACCGTGCAGGTATTAGAAACTCAGGGAGTCTTTTTTATTGAAAATTACCCCTTTCAGCTCTTATCCACACATTAGGAAAATCATGTCATTGTCAAGTGTTGCTGCCAATCATTTGTCAGTTACCAAAATGATGGGAAATAGTGTAGTCATGTCATACTGGACCACTTTTAACCTCCTATTTCTGTAGCTTCAATCATTCTGGCTTTAAAATAAGGATTACACTTCTCTTTAAATGTCTACAAGAAGATTCTGAGTAACAATGCGTGAAATAGTGTCCAAACCTAGATTTTCATAATGTATTGATACAGGACTAGTACTGCTTTACAGACTGTTAACCTAAACAAATATCCTCTTAGGTAAGTACGAGAGCATGAAATTTAGGAGATAACGTGAAAACTAGAAAATGTAAAAAATTAGGCTGAAATTTATGTGTATAAGTTAAAACTACAAGTGACTCTGTTCATAGCCTCTCCAAAATTTGTGACAGTGTTGTTGCAATTAATGATTTGGCCACTTAGTCAGGAATTTCTTTTGTAACCAAGCCTTCATTTTAGTGGCTCAGGATCCTAAAATAATACAAATGTTTAGAAAGGTTATAATCTTCCCACCTGAATCACTTGAAAGTACTTTACTGTTTATATCCTATAAACATTTTCACATAATTTGACTGGATTAAAGATAATAAAGAATTGTTTTCAGATTATAAAGCCAAAGAAAAGTAAAAATGTGAAAGCACCTTTATGAAGAGGTTTTTACCTTTACTGGCTCATTTTCTTTACAAGGACAAAGAACTCTAATTTTCTGGGGTTTTTATTCTGACACACACACACACACACACACACACACACACACACACACACAAATATTTTCAGAGAGGAATCCTTTCTCTGATCATAGTGCTGAAATAAAAATGTAGTCCAGGGTCTCTCCCACAGATATGGATGTGGCCCTGTGGAGAATCACACTGTGACTTCTAAACTAAGAACGTCACTGTGCTTCTGAGATTCTTTGCGAGAAAAAGGTAAATTGTTTGCCTGATGCTTCCAATTGCTTCATCGAGTTTTATAACAAAACACTTTATATAAACAGCCCTGAAATGAATACATGCAACACATATATATATATATATATATATATATATATATATATATATATATATATATTAGGTCTTTGGATTTTATCATTTTTAAATAGCTGCATGAATAGTGTGTGGAGTTGGAACATTTTTTCATGTTCTCATCTCCAAAAATATGAGGTGCATTATGTACAGATGGATGAGGGCTGTTCATTAATAACAGACAGTTATTACCACTCACAGAATGAAAAATGTTCATTTGTAGCAGATTATCATTCACTGAAAATGAATTCAGATCAGTAAAGGTGGTATTTAAAGAAAGTACCACCTTTCTTCCTTCCTGGTTGTATACCACATCCATGCAACACAGAATAAATGACATAGCAGAAGTTTATTTAAAATTAACCAGTCACTCTCTCCAAAAAGATGTTGAAGATGATCTGATTTCTGAGGTACTCATTAGACTCTACAGAAATGTTTGAGTAAGTGGTAAATGAATAGCATTATATATGCCCTCGTTACTTAAGGGGAACATCACACCTTAAATTGCTTTTTAAAGAGACTATCCTCATTTCAGCGAAATAAGTCAGTCAGAGAAAGGTAAATATCACATGATCTCACTCATTTGTGGATTATAATGAACAACATAAACTGATGAACAAAAACAGATCCAGAGACAGAGAAGCATCGATCAGACCATCAAACCTCAGGGGGAAGGCAGGGAGGGTGAGAGGAAGGGGAAGAGATCAACCAAAGGACTTGTATGCATGCATGTAAGCATAACCAATGGACACAGACACAAGGGGGCTGAGGGCATGAGTCAGGGAGTGGGGGAGGGGGCAATGGGAGAATAAGGACACATATGTAATACTTTAATCAATAAAGAAAGAAAATAAATAAATAAACCTTAAAAAAGAGAGAGAGAGACTATCCTGCAATATACCCAACCTTGCCTTACTTTGTTTACAAAAATTAAAATCTGTATTAAGGAGACAATAGAAGTATATGCTGTAAGGATTTCATGTAATATTTTCTTTCAAATATAAAAATAATGTTTTTAAAAGTTCATTTTTAACTTATCTCATTTTTAATGATAATAGAATGAAACTTTCCTTTTTTAGAAACTTAAAAAATGAACTACTGAAATGTATGGGAGCCTACATCTTTTTTAAAAAATATATGCCCTTTTCAGTTTTATAGCATGTCCTATGCTACAGACAGTCATACATCGCTGTCTCATTTCAGTCTGGGAAGCAGAACATAAATCATGTTCATGTGTCCCTTAGATGTGTGAGATCAGGTGTCCAATGTCACCCTTCTCATCTTTTCCTTTCTACTGTGACACCGGTGACAACTATAACAACACTTTATATTCATTTCTCTTTATTTCTTCACTGACTGAGCCGTAGATTAGGTAAAGTAATTCTTAGATTTAATGAGATATATTTCTTTTCCAGCTCCCAGCTCATGTAGTTTCATGCACAAAATGGCCCCGGTGAACATTTCCTAACTTTTAGAAATTTGCACCCTCACTCACAAGCATAGCTCTTGGAATGTAAAGATAGGTGTAAACAAACCCAGGTGCCTCTTCCTGTCTGTAAACTTGATGGAATGTATGATGGGAAAGGGGGAGCTTTTTGAATCAGTGTTTGATTGGCTTAGGCTATAAAATATAAAGATGTATTTTCTTTCCAGAATAATCAAGCCAGAAAATATAATTACCAATTATAGACTTCTCAAAGCAAAGTTTCCTTCGGTGGTAAAACTTGACTGCAAATTGAAATTACAAAACATTATAAAACGCACAAACATGAGGAGTAGAAAGAGGCCACAGAGGCCTTTGCTGGTGAGGGCGAACAGTTAAGGAGCTCTCATCCTCGGCTTGGAATGAAGAAAGTGCTTTTACGTGGACATCTCGTTTAATGCTAATAAGAAGTGTATGAGGAAAGTATTATTGTTATCCCCATTTTATGGACTATCAAAGTAAAGCTTAGAGAAGTTAAGACACTTGCCCGGGGTCACACAGCCACCATACGAAATGCTTGGACCGGTACCCAGAGAGCTGGGCTCCAGAGCGCAGGTCCTGTCACTCTTCTTGACAGGCGCTCTAATGTAACCCTGGATTTTCATTGAAGCTGACAGGGAAGTAACAGACCCAGGAGCCGTGTAGCATGCAGGGGCACACCAGATCTGAAATCAAGGCCAGCTTGGCACTCAAAAAATTACTTCTCAACGAAGGAGCCAGGACAGTTGTCATTCCTTATGTGAGGCAAAAAGAAGTGTCCCTGAAGCAGGAGTTTGTGTTTAGTGTGCCATTTGGATTACCCCTCTCCCCTCACTCTCCATTCTCTCCCCACCCCACCCCATTTGCTTTGTGTCCAACCTCATAAAATACTCCTGAGTGTATTACACTGGCCAAGCACACAACTGCCATGCTGGCCTGGTGCGTGCAAATTGCCTCTCAGTGGGTGGCTATTATATTTATATTGGTTTAAACTGTTTCCATTGCCAATCCATTATGCTGGAATTCCCCCTTGCTGAGGGCAGCTGTGTTATTCTTTTCTTTGACTGAAGCCCAAGAACTATCTTTCCAACTCCTTGGGAACCAGCCCTTTAAGAGTAAACATCTTGATTCAAATGGGGCCCCTTCTTATCCCACTGCCACTTGCTAAATCAGGAACATTCCCCTCTGGCCCCAACCAGTTCACATTGTTCATTTTTTTAAAGAAGATAGAAATTGGAGTGGAGCAAGAAAGTGATGGGATGCCTATTTATGCAGCAAGTCAAAAATGTCCGGGAATAACACTTGTATCAGTAACTCTTCCTTAGAAGGAAAACAATCCAAGCATAACCAAGACAGGGAGTCCAGATGGCCCTGGGTATGTCCATACAAACACCCTCTGAGTAAAATGCAAGTGTGAGTGCCACTTTCTGAACAGAATCTTCTAGCAAAGATTTGTGTCTGTCAGTACTGAGCACACATTTCTTAAATGAAAGTTCCTTGGTTCCGTTTAAAGTTCAAAACTGGTGACTGAAAGTCAACCACTAATTGAACATCAGTAATATGCATTTCTAAGTATAACTGAACATCAGTAATATGTATTTTTATTTCTATGGTAATATGACAGAATTAGGAAGCAAGTTTACAAATTTTAAAAAAATATTTTTATTGATTTCCGAGAGAGGAACGGAGATGAAGATAGAGAGATAGAAGCATTAATGAAGAGAGAAAGAATCATAGATCAGCCTCCTCCTGCATGCCCCCCACTGGGGATAGAGCCCCAAACCTGGGCAGGTGCCTGACAGACAATGGGACCGTGACCTCCTGGTTCATTAGTCACTGAGCAACACAGGCCAGGCACAAGTTTACAAATTTAATTGTTTTCTTGCATGCTAAGTTTAAACTGATGACTGCCGATAATCTTACCCAATTTATCCTGGAAACATAGATCTTTGGTCCTAGGGGAAATATTGGAGAAAATGTGTATATATTAAAGCTATTGATACATGTGCAAAGGCAACCCAAAAAACTTTACTAATAGTGCATCAGTTTCATCACTCCTCATTAAGAATTCACACTTACCAGCGGTAGTTGTAAGAATAAATACAATTAAAAATCATAATTCTTCCCATCAAAAATGGACAAAGAGATTGCTGTCCCTCCTTTTCCTTAGAGCATTTACTTTAGAAAACTTAAGGTTGTAAGTACTTTCTCCTTACTTGGAAATATATATATATATATACAGTATACCCTTTTGAAAACTAGGTAGGCTTTTTGTCATCTTTAAGATCCAGGAATGCTTTTCCCTGGGACTCAGGAACCATCACTAAGAAATGTGAACATCAAACATGAAGGATAAAGCGCCTCCTCTCTCTCCCAGCCTCTGTGGGAGGGTAGGAGCCTGACTTCAGTGGGCACCTTGCTTCAAGTTGCAAAACTACCTCCTGACATAAAGGCATGAAGTTTGTTTCTTGCTCCGGATAAAGCCAATTAGCTAACACAGACAGTCATTCCAATACCAGTTTAATTTAGGATGAACTATGTGTGACCAAAGAATGATGCTGTCAAGTCTTCCTACTTGAGGACTAGTTACTAGTATTTATCTTGAAAACATATAGAATGGGATGTGTCTGCCTGCCTGTAAAAGAGTGTGAGATTTCTCTCTGTCTTTGCAATCTCTTAGTGATTTCCTGTGATTGGCATTACATTCTGGTTTAATGCTTATTCAAAGTAAAAGTAAATTTAAAATAAGTAATAAAGGTGAGTAAATTTTTTCTCTACTAAGTTTGTGGATAAGATTTCTGGATTAGGAGAAGATTTTGTTTTTAATTATACTTCCCCAACATCATCAAGTTTTGAAAGGAGAAGGAATCTATATGGACTTTGGAGGCCATGTGTAATGGAGCAGGCTTTTGTCTCCATCTAATACACCAAGGTGCACTGCACAAACCAACCTCTGCTTCGGTCAAGACCCGGTCAGACGTGAAGTGCTTGTTCTACTTCTGCATGTATGTGTCGTGTACTTGGTTTCATTAAATTGACATCACCACCATGTCATAGTAAAGTCTCTAAAGCAAAAAAGGAAAATTAAGCTTTTGACATGTTCATGAGAAAAACAGATAAATGTAAAGTTGACAATCATTTCAAGGACATTTTAAGGAGACCAAAATAATTTGTTACACATATGAAGTTTCTATTTGATATTTGAGAAAGGTAATTTATTTGGACTCAATTTTAGTTCTTGTATTTAAAATGTATGCCAGTCATTCTCAAAATTTAATAAGCATGAGGATCACCTGGGAAGCTTGTTTTAATGTAGTTTCACAGGATCCACCCCTGAGATGTTGGTTCCGTGGATATGGGGTGGGCCCCTGAAATCTCCATCTTTCAGAGCACTTCAAGTGATCCCAATGCTGATCCAGGGTCTCTAAATTAAAGAAACTGGTACATGCAATGAATACATGACATTCCAAATTCCAGCCTAAATGGGAACTACAACAAATCTAGTCTCCCTTTTACAAAAATAAGATTATATAGTAAATTTTTATTCTTTTATTCAAGGATTATTTAGTTTTGCACTATGTTTTCTGCATAACCAGAAAAGAAAGAATACTTATAATTATGGGGAAAACATAACATAAAAATGGTTAGATGGATGTAATTTCAATATAGCTAAAAATAAATAAAACCTGGAGTTATATATGGAAGCATTATATTAATTTGCAATATAAGAAGCCAGAGACTAAGGAAGGCAAATTCATTAAAATAAGAATAAATAAAGAATAATTTTTCCTTAAAAGTCCATACCAGAAGTCTCATAGCACAGTAGAAACTTTATCTAATCATGTTGGAAGAGAGAATTCGGCATTTGAAATATCAAACGATAAGCCTTCAATGAGTGGAGACAGAGCCACAACCACCCTTGGAGAGGCACGCGGGGTATCTGGATAGTGCACGAACTTCAGAATTTCTGGGAGACAAATTTAACGGGAATTACCTCGGAAATTTTTCCTTAGGGGCGCAAAATTTAAACTTATGCCACTGTGGAAAGATTAGCACTGTTGAAATTGAACTCCCTTGGTGAGAGTTGTAGCAGAACAGTATCTCCTGCTAAACCTGCTGTCGGATTCCAGCTAACCCAATCTCAATTTCTTTGCTTTTTAAAGCCCCCTGAAGCTTTATAAAATGCTGCTGATATACTTTCTCTTATGACACAGATCAGTACTGTCACATAGAAAAGTATTCCTGACTCTATCTCCATATTTCCAATATCAGCATTGCCCTCTTATAATATTTCACATCAGTCAAATCTTCAGTCATAGAATTCAGATGCTGCTGCACTTTTCAACCTTCCAAATGACAGGTCATCTTCCAACACACAACAAAAACAAAATCCAGCACAATATAGTGTGTTGTAGATCTGGATTCTTATTTTTTTCTTTCTCATCCCTTTCCTTCTCTTTATTCACTTTTATGTCTTTGTTCCTCATCTGCTCCCTTTTTCCTGTGTTAATATTTTATGTATTCTATTTTATACCTTTGTACAACCATTCAACTTTTTTAAAAAGTTTATGTACTGAGCACATTAATGTATTTTATTGTATTTTTTTGCTGGCTTCTTTTTTCTTAACCTGTTTCCTACATTAATGTATTCTAATTATGCAAGAATTTCTTTTATACCTTATGCTTTACACTCCAGCTTTCTTTCTGTCCTTGATTCCTTATATTTTTACTAATTTTAACATATTACTAATTTACTCTATTATAAATTGTGACCCTCCAATTTTATATGTAGACTAGAGGCCCATTGCATGGATTCATGCACCTGTGGGATCCCTTGGCATGGCCTGCGGAGATCGGGCCAAAACTGGCAGTCCAATGCCGCCTGCTGCTCCTGCTCATCTTGGCCTCACCGCACCTGCCACCATACCTGCCACTGCTGCCGAGTAGTAGGCTCACTGCCATGCCACTCTGCTGTGGTCTCCAGGCTGTCGTGGCCAGCTGTGAGCCCTGCATCTGGTGCCCATCGGTCAGCTGAGCAATACTCCTGCTGTGGGAGTGCACTGACCACCAGGGGGCAGCTCCTGGGTTGAGCCTATACCCCTGGTGGTCAGTGTGTGTCAGGGCAACTGGTTGACTAGTTGAACAGTGTAAAAGTTGCTTAGGCTTTTATGTATAAAAATCGTGCACCTATGGATGAGGACAGTGGGGGGGGGGGGGGTGAGGGTGGAGGGTGGGGGGGGAACTGGGTGGAGGGGAGCTATGGGGGGAAAAAAGAGGAACAACTATAATAATCTGAACAATAAAGATTTAATTTAAAAAAAAAAGTCCTAACCCTCAGTAACTCAGAATGTGACTATACTTGGAGATAAGACCCTTAAAGAAATAATTAAAGTAAAATGGGATAATCTGGGTGGGACCTAATCCAATATAATTGGTGTCCTATAAGATGAGGAGATTAGGACACAGACCATATAGGCTGACAAACAACCATGTGAGGACACAGCCAGAAAGTCCATCTACAAGCCAAGGGGAGAGACTTCAGGAGATTCCAAACTTACCAGCACCCTGATCTTAAATTTCTAGATTCCAGAACTGTGAGAAAATAAATTTCTGCTGTTTAAGCCACCTGGACTGTAGTAGTTTATGATGGCAGCCTAATATACTCTCTGTTTCCATCTTTATCTTTTTATCTTTCTTTGTATTTCATTAGAGCTCATCCTTGTGTTTGGAATATTCAGATCAGTAGGCATGCCCTGGCTATACCTCACTTTTATTCCTCCTATTTATTCACATATGTTCCTCTCTACTGATCAACACATGAAGTATTAAAAATATTCAAAAGCGCTTATTTTTTTCAATGATTGTCCTGTGAGGCTTTCAACTCTCTGTAGTGTAACTTTTTAAAAATATATATTTTTATTGATTTCAGAGAGGAAGGGAGAGGGAGAGAGAGATAGAAACATCAATGATGAGAGAGAATCATTGATCACCTGCCTCCTGCATGCCCCGCACTGGGGATCAAGCTCGCAACCTGGGCATGTGCCCTGACTGGGAGTCAAACCATGACCTCCTGGTTCATAGGTCGATGCTCAACCACTGAGCCATGCCGGTTAGGCTCTCTGTAGTGTAGATTTATCATCTGTAAAATGGGGATAATAAAAGTATTAATCTCATATAGGGCCATTGCAAAAATTTCATTTATTAATCCATAAAATGCCAAGAACAGTGTCTGTTACATAATAAACCAAAGTAAATATTGGGTGGTATTATTATTGTTGCTTTTTTTAAAATATATTTTATTGGTTTTTTACAGAGAGGAAGGGAGAGGGATAGAGAGTTAGAAACATCAATGAGAGAGGAACATCGATCAGCTGCCTCCTGCACACCCCCTACTGGGGATATGCCCACAACCAAGGTACATGCCCTTGGCTGGAATCGAACCTGGGACCCTTTAGTCTGCAGGCTGACGCTCTATCCACTGAGCCAAACCGGTTAGGGCTATTGTTGCTTTTTTGTTGAATAAGTACCCATTGAATGCTTATCCTGTGCCAAAAGTTACCTTAATGAAGCTCCCGACCAAGTGGGAAAAATGACATAATATACAAACTAACCAATACATAAATAAATACTATCAGATTTGATAATTGCTATGCAATTAAGCCTTTTTTTTCTATTTTTAATTGAATTTATTGGAGTGACATTGGTTAAAAAAATTATATAGGATTCAGACATACAATTATACAATACATCATCTGTGATGTGATACATAGTGATGGGTGGCTCTTTTAAATTGGGTGGTCTTTATGAAAATGATCCTAGTTCTGAAAAAAAAAAAAGACAGAGCCAGCCATGCAAGAACCAGGTGGCTTAAGGAGAGACATAGAGGGATGATTAGTACAAAGACCCTAAGGTGGGCATGGTTTGCTGATTTTAGGGAGCTAAAGAGAAATCTCATGTGCTAGGGGTAGCTGGATCCCAGGGTGCATCTTATCTTCATTCTCTCCCTTTGGTCTATTGTGCTCTGAAAAGGACATTTCAAGGAAAATTCTACTTGGTCCAGCTTGGGCTTCAAGTTCATTACCGACACAGTCACCACCTGAGTCACACATCTATCCCTGTATCCAGGGGAATGACAGCTCCAGCTGATATCACAAGGTTTAAAGGAGTTTCCCAGAAGAAGGAAGGTGCCAAAATGAAGCAATACATTTCCTCTATAGTTGAAAAGGAAGTTCCTACTGGGAAGCAAGTGTGTAGGCATATGGGCTTAGTTTGTCCCTTGGACTGCAAAGAGGAACTCAGTGGGGGGAATGGGAGCTTGGGAGACTGTCTGGCTGTGGGCAGGGGTGAAGGGGATCATAGAAGGGAGGTGGGGAGGGTCTGGCCAGCCCATTCTTTCATCTCAGTTTGAGCAGGTTTAATGCAACTTTGTGATGTTATCATAAGTAATTTTCATTCTTACATCTAGATTTTGCAAAGTTCCTTCATAAATAGGTGTTATTATTTTATTGGCAGCTCGGATACTTGGGACTTTCTCAAACATAACTACTGTGCATTTTCTGGCTATTCTTCTCACCCCTCCACCACAGGATATGAATGTTGGGCAGGTGGTCAGGGCTGGTAAACTGCTGAGCCGCTATGCCACACACTGCCCAGTGACTGGGGCTTCCCTGGGGTGAGGTGAGTGTCAGTACCTGTGTGCCTTACAGAAGCTGCTGTAAACTTACAGGTGCCTCTGAGTGCTATCAGGTACCAAAATATAAACTGCATTCTCGTTATTTCAGTCCTAGGACTTTACCATGAGAAGACACTGGACAAAGTGGAAGGATATTGTTTATAGTAAGAAATAATTTGGAACAAAAAAAAGGAAAGGGACATTGGAGTAGGGAGTCTGTTTAATGTGTTGTCTACCATGAAAGAAAGGTAATCCATTTATGTTTTCAGTAAGTATTTATTCCCTACCTCTGGAAGAGATACCTACTGAAGTATTTTCCCATAAAACAAAAACTCCTCTACTCTAAGGTCTGTCTCCCCCAGTCCACAGAGATAGGTTGCCTACAGTTATGATTCATTCATTCATTCAACAAAAATATATTGTATGACTTTGAGAGTTGCCGGTGATAGATACGACAAGAAACCACAGCTCTGCTATTTTACTACTAAGCACAGTGCTCCTAAAAACATTTTAAGATAAGCCTTGGTAGACCACATGTAGGCCCTAAAGCATGCATACCTAGGAGTCTAATTGCTGGGCATAGAGTATGCCAATGTTCAACTTCAGTGTATACCAGAGCAGTGCTGTCAGATAGAAATATGATGCAAGCCAGGAATATAACTTTACAATTTTTGTAGTTACATTAACAAAGTAAAAAGTCACAGGTAAAAATAATTTTAATAGAGAATCATCGGAGAGAAACTAAGATGGCGGCATAGGTAAACACCGGGAAATTGTCGCCTCACACAACAATTGAAAATTACCGCAAAGGACTGAGCAAACATCATCCAGAACAACAGGAAGGCTGGCTGAGTGTAAATTCTACAACTAGAAGGAAAGAAAAGCACGCTGAGAGCCAGAGGCGCTGCGGAGGTGAAGTGCAGAGGTATGGCGGCTCGCGCGCCTGAGGAAAGGGGGTGGCACCTGAGGATGCGGCTGTCTTTTTGAATCACAAGCTCCTGACTGCTCTGAACTCCGGTTCCGGGAAGTCTCTGGGGACCCAGGACTCATACGGGGAGCAGCTGGTCTGTCCGGCAGCGGGTGAACTTGAAGGCGGCTTTCCCTCAGAGGTGCTTGCAGCAATTAGCGGGTCACTGAGACCCGTGACTCCGGACGGAGAATCAGCCATAGCTCCTTGATCCGCCCTTGGATTCCCTGAGACCCCGCCCCACCCAGGCTGCTGCAGAGGCTTTTGCATGTGAATGTACCTAACTGCAGCCGAGCCAGGCACACCCGGAACTTCCAAGAGAAGGCCCAAGACCCGCAGCGGCTTGCATGGCTTCACAGCTGAGCCTCTTCGTGGCTCCTGCTGTGTGGCCTCAGGCAGAGGCTGAATTAGCACCTCCTTAGATCCAGGAGCCACTGTACCCAGTGGTCAGAGGGGGACCATCCAGACTGCAACTCCTCAGATCCATAAGGGACACACTTAGGGAGCAGACTCAGTGAGCACCAAAGCCCCACTGAAGCAAGTCTTGCCCCAGAAGGGTGTCTTCAGCACAGAAGTTCTCCCACTTTAGACACAGCTGATTCTCACAGCCAATTGGCCTGGAGGTCAATTCCTCCCAGTGATCCTACAACAACCAAGGCACCAAGAGTGCACCAAGAGTGTCCACCCCAGGTAACTGGGGAGGCTGAGCTACTGGGCCCTACAGGACACCTGGCGCGCAGGGCCACTCTATCAACACAGGGAAGCTGCCAAAATGCGGAGACAAAGAAACAGGTCACAAATGGCAGAAATGGAGGAAAGCAAACGATTGGATATAGAGTTCAAGGCCACGTTTATAAGGTTTTTCAAGAATTTTATGGAAACCACCGATAAATTTAATGAATCCCTCAATAAGTATAGTGAGACCATGGAGGACATGAAAAAGGACCAACTAGAAATTAAGCATACACTGACTGAAATAAAGAATAATTTACAGAGATCCAGCAGCAGACAAGAGGATCCCAAGAATCAAGTCAAAGATTTGAAATACAAAGAAACAAAAAATACCCAACCGAAAAAGAAAAAAGAAAAGAGATTCCAAAAATATGAAGATAGTGTAAGGAACCTCTGGGACAACTTCAAGCGTACCAACATCAGAATTATAGGGGTAGAGAGAGAGAAGGAGAGAGAGGGCAAGATATTGAAAACCTTTTTGAAGAAATAATGACAGAAAACTTCCCCTACCTGGTGAAAGAAATGGACTTACAAGTCCAGGAAGCGCAGAGAACCCCAAACAAAAGGAATCCAAAGAGGACCACACCAAGACACATCATAATTAAAATGCCAAGAGCAAAAGATAAAGAGAGAATCTTAAAAGCAGCAAGAGAAAGACAGTCAGTTACCTACAAGGGAGTACCCATACGACTGTCAGCTGATTTCTCAACAGAAACCATGCAGGCCAGAAGAGAGTGGCAAGAAATATTCAAAGTGATGAATAGCAAGAACCTGCAACCAAGATTACTTTATCCAGCAAAGCTATCATTCAGAATAGAAGGTCAGATAAAGAGCTTCACGGATAAGAAAAAGCTAAAGGAGTTCATCACCACCAAACCAGCATTATATGAAATGCTGAAAGGTATTCTTTAAGAAGAGGAAGAAGAAAAAGGAACTCTTACCATTTGCCACAGCATGGATGGAACTGGAGAGCGGATAAATACCACATGATCTCACTCATTTGTGGAATATAATGAACAACATAAGCTGATGAACAAGGACTGATCCAGAGACGGAGAGGCATTGATTGGACTGTCGGGACTTGGAGGGAAGGTAGGGGAGGGTGGGGGTAAGGGGGAAAGATCAACCAAAGGACTTATATGCAAGCATATAGGCCTAATCAATGGACATGGACAACGGGGGGGTGAGGGCATGAGCGGGGGGTGGGGGTAGAGGGTAACGTCGGGACAAGGACACATATGTAATATCTTAATCAATAAAAAATATATTAAAAAAAATAATTTTAATAACATGTTTTACTCAACTCAATATATCCAAAATAGTCTCATTTGGACTTGGTTAATATTGTAAATAAATTTAATGAGATGCTCTACATCCTTTTTTCATATTACACTTTTAAAATTCTAACATATATAAAGCACATAGTTTAGAGCAGCCTCAATTCAAGTACACATGTGGTTAATAGCTACTAGACAGTGCAGTTTTGGAGGTAAGGGATTTTGAGTTCTATTATTTAATTCTGTGCAAAAGGAAAAGTATACAGTTACTGCAACATTTGCCTAGAATATAATAAAACTGAGTGATGTATTTTCAGTTCCAACCAGTTGATAAACTACTAAGAACCAGTTCTAATCAGTTGATAAACTACTGAGTGACTCAGAAATGCCAGATCCTCACTAGACCTAAATGAAAACTTCATCCTCGCCAATGGCCATGATTCCAGAACTAGGTATGGTTCCTTATGAGTAGAGGGTAACACAGGTGACATCACATGATAATGCTGCAGACATAAGCAGTGTCTTACATGATTTTGTAAACATTGGGGACTTTATATGTCAGTAATTTTTAAAGTTTTGAGTATATATGAATTACCTGGGAAGCTTGCTAAAAATGCAGATTTCAATTCCAGAATGTACACCTAAAAATGTAAATGTTAAAGCAGTGATTCTGATGTAGGAGGTCCAAAGCCCACTCTTAGATACACTCTGCTGCATGTTGAGGGAACCTAAGAAAAACTTGTTTTTGAAAAGAGTCCTCTTGTAGAAACACTTAGAATGGATTTCAAAGGGTGAGACTGGAATTAGGGACAACCAATGCAAACCTGCTGCAATTGTTCAGAGAGGAAATAAGAAAGCCTGAAGTACGGCACTTTTGGCTAGAGATAGACGAGGGTGAGCTGAAGAGATTTTAGACTATTTGAACCTAGTGTGGTGTGGAATATGGAGTCAGGAGAGAGGCATAGAAGTCTGGCTGCAATAACTAGATGGACTATTGTGCTGCTATTCATCAAGGTAAGAAATACAAAAGGGAAGTGGAAAATGAATGTTTGTCCATTCCCATGCAGAACATACACATGCTACTTAATTGGCTATTCTGCCAATTTCTTTCAACCCATATGCCATTTCTGGCTAGCAGTGGTCATAATGGAGCCATTATGATATTAGAAATGGAGTGATTAGACAGACATATCAAGAGCTACTATTGCCACAGAGATATTGAATACTCTGACCCATGAAATAGCCTGAAAAGTCTGCGTTTAATTCTTGTTACAAGTTGAAAACAGGTTTTCCAATTAGAATGACTGTGAAATTCCTCCTTTCTTAGAAGTTTTTAGAGAACCCAAAAGTTATCTGATACCTCTGAGGGAACATGGTCACCAGAGAGACCTCAAACTAAGAGTATTCAAGTTAAGCAGACAGAGAATGGCAACACTATATCCCTCCTGGGGTTAACAAGAAAGCTTTTGACTTATCAGTGATTAAGAAGGACACCAAAACCAGAAACAGTGTTAATCAGAGTCCTTGATAGCATGGCAGGAGGCCTCATCATGCCTCAGTCCTCTTTAGAAAGTTTTCAATGAAAGAACCTTTCCAGGTTTGGTTAGAGATTCCATGCCTTGATGGACCCTATTGGACTATCAAAATCATGATAATGACATCCAGAATGAGGAAAATGAAAGAAGCAGTTCC
The DNA here is from genome assembly GCF_014108235.1 of Myotis myotis. Classification (NCBI taxonomy): domain Eukaryota; kingdom Metazoa; phylum Chordata; class Mammalia; order Chiroptera; family Vespertilionidae; genus Myotis; species Myotis myotis. The sequence goes on from NW_023416379.1 coordinate 51,179,907, forward strand.
TCTTTAAGAAGATATATGTGTGTGCACTGCACAGTGCAAGAGCATGCATTTCAATAATAACTTATGCTAATGCAACAGGCTCTTGTTAAATTAAATTGCTTCCCTCTCTCCAACACCTCAAAAGGTGCCTAAAAGCGGCTTTCCATCTACTTGTAGAGAGAAGCTGGAAAGGATATGAACGCTGTACTATCTCCCTCTAGGAGCTTTCTAGTTCTTGCTAGGGTGGTATCTGAAACCAAACTTCTGTAGTTTTTACAGCTTTATGTTCAGAATTTACCATGATTGCAAGAGCTGCTTCCCAGTGTTAAAAAAAAAAAAGCTTCAGAATTTCATATTTTTCCAATGTGGCTGGTATTTCTGCTTAAATCTAAGCCATGTTTACCACAGTATTTAAAATGGAGGGTGGGGGTAGGGGGAGAGATCAACCAAAAGACTTGTATGCATGCATATAAGCATAACCAATGGACAGAGACAGCAGGGGGTGAGGGCATGTACAGGAGTGGGGGGAGCATGGGGGGATATGGACACATGTAATACCTTAATCAATAACAAAATAATAATAATAATAATAATAAAGAAAACATTAAAAAAATGGAAATACACCTAAAAGATATGCACTCAGTTCAAGGACAATGGACTAAGATATCCCATTTACTCTGACTGGCCTCCAGATACTACCCAATTCCTTTCTTAAAAATTCTCCAAGCCGTAACCGGTTTGGCTCAGTGGATAGAGCATCGGCCTGTGGACTGAAGGGCCCCAGGTTCGATTCCAGTCGGGGGCATGTACCTTGGTTGCGGGCACATCTCCAGTAGGGAGTGTGCAGGAGGCAGCTGATCGATGTTTCTCTCTCATCGATGTTTCTAACTCTCTATCTCTCTCCCTTCCTCTTTGTAAAAAAATCAATAAAATATATATTTTTTTAAATTCTCCAATAAATGGCATTAAAACCAAAAGAGAGTTTCCTCTCATGCCTGCTGGGCTTTAAGGAGCTGAAGCACAGATAGCTTGGTGCCAGCACAGAGCTGGTGAAAATAGTGGCATCGCATCAGCCTTGGGAGTACCCAGTCCTTCCTGCAGCAACACTGATGCCTATGAGGTTGTGCCAATGAGTCAGGCTGGGGAATTATTAGCGACGGGACACATTGTTCAGTGAGACAGAGCTGGAGAGAAAGAAATGGTGGATCCTGTGTGGCCAGCCCTTCTCCATCTTCTCCACTGGTCCTTTTCCTCTCTTCCACCTCTAAACATTGAAGTCAAAAGGGCTTTAGTCTTTACAACTCTTCTCTTACTATCTGTACTGTACTCCTTCTACAGGTGATAACATTTGGTTTATGACTTCAAGCATGCCATATCTCAGTGACTTCCAAATGTATACATCCAGTCTAGACTTCTCTCTTGCTCTCCTAATTTGCATATCCAAACAGTTGTTTGATGGTTCCATCTGTATATTTAATAGGTATCTCAAACTTACCATGTCGAAATTCAGATTTTTAATTCCTCCCTTCAAATCTCCTTCCATACTTGTTTCCTCCTCCAAATGGCAACTCTGTTTTTCAGATTGTCCACACCAAAAATTTTAGTCACTCTTGATTTTTTTTTCCTTGTCACACCCCATATCCAATCCATTAGCAAATGTTTGAGGATAAAAATATTTATCCTCAAAATACATCCAATTTCACTTCATGTCCACTGCTACCATCATGTCTTCTCGTGACAGCATTATCTTCCTCACTGGTCTCCTGGCTTCTAACTTTGCTATCTTAACATGATTTTCTATATAACATGTTTCATACCTTGTTTCTTCGTGGATGAAAGTCCTCTAACAGCCACCTGCTATAATCAGGATAAAGCCCAAGTCTGCACATTCACTATGTCCCGTGTGCTAAGACCCAAGCTCTGCTCAGACTCTGCTACCCTCTTCCCTCCTCTCTAGGCACATTGGCCCCTTTCTGATCCCAAAGCACAGCATACTCACTCCCAACTCCAGAGGCTGGCTGGGCCCTCTGTTTGGAACATCCTTTCAAAAAATATTCACATCTTTGTTCCTTTATTTTCCTCAGTCTCTGCTCAGATGTCACATGATGGAAATGAACTACTTTGAGCAACCTGTATAAAAAAGCAGTACTGCTCCCACCCTCACAGTACCTAGCTTTTCTCCGTCATATCTGTCATCAGCCGACCCACTACATATACATTTGCTTGTTTACTTGTGGGTTGTCTGTTTCCTCCAGTTGGTGTGAAAATTCCAGGAGGTCAGAACTTTGTTTTCTTCACTGCTTATTTCCAGGACCTAAAATAGTTCTTGATGTATAAGGGGCTGAAAAGATTTATTGAAAGAATGATCTGTGGAAATATGTCAGGGGTTCACAGATTTGGATGATCATCAAAAGAATACATATATTGGGGACTATTCCCAAACCTAGTAATTCAAAATTTCTAGGACTTGTGCCTCAAAATCTGATTTTCAGATAAACTCCTGGAAGATTATGATAATCATTGAGACTTAAGAACCTTGAAATCTAAAAACTAGTTCTCAGGGTTCTTAGGAAACTATCTCTGAGAACCCTTGAAACTACTTGGGAAAGAATTTGAAGGGGTTGGAATTCCCAAAGATGGGCCAGGCCAGAGTTAGATAGACACAGTTTTATCACTGTTATTATGACCCTATTCTACCTCCAGGCTACCCAAGAATGGGAAATGTGGGTTATAATGAAAAGTGAATGATTCAAACTTACTATCACATTTAGCTTAGAAACCTCAGGCTAGTGTCTCCTGTTTTTCTCAGAAGATACCAGTACCACCTACAGCCAAAGGGAAAATATAGAAAAGACCCTAAAATGTATTTTCACAGAGGCAGAGGGAGAAGGGAAGCCTTGGCCTTCACATCCCTAAAGGCGAAGTCTACAGCTCATGCCCACATGAGACTGAGGTGCAATAGTTATTACCGGGTGCTGCAATGGAAAGAACCCTGGACACCGGGCTCTGATCCTAGATCATCTTAAGTTGGATATGTGACTTGGAGTATATTATGGACTAGCTCTGGGCCCTCAATTCTCTTCTGTAAACCGAGGTCAGTCCTTTCTCACCCAAGGGCCTACTGAGTCCATACATGATCTCAGCCTTTCAGTAACTTAAAGGAATATGCCTGGAGTACTCTTCTCTCCTGAAGATGATAATAAGCATGTCAAAATGAGCAGGGTAGATGAGGGCAAGAACAAAGGTACAGGATCCATGTAGAGGTCATCTGAGCCAACCAACATGGAATGGGTCTCAGAATCTAAGACAACACATACCCGCTCACTCATTCAGACTCAGACTCTCTCATCCTCATCCTGGAATATGGACAAAGAGGAAGAGGCCTGAGTCCACAAAGTCCTTTGCTGTCATTTTGCTGTGAATTGATTAGGCCAATTGCATTAGGAGAGGACCTGTCAAGTCTGATGATGTCCTTAACCGCCCACAGCAGGAAATAAAAAATGATGTTCGGTTTGAGTGCATCGTAAGTACTGTAATTATAACACCAGTTTACTTTAATCCTGAAAACAGCCGTTCTCCATCTCAACTCAGGCTGCACTGAAAATGACTTGCCGCTCTTTTCCCCAAGCAGGCCGGACGCATAGAAGTGCGCGTTCACATGCTCCTCTGGGTGATCCTATGGACAAATGGATGCAGAAGGTTCTTTTCAAGTAGGTTAAGTGAAAGGAAAAGTTTAATACAGAGGCTCAGCAATTCTGCTAGGATCTCACTTGCAAACAGCCATGAAAAAGAAATTACGTAGAGGGAGTGAGTGGATGCTTGCTGCCTGCTGCAGGGCATCTCAGAAGCAGCAAAGAAAACCACAGGCCTGGTCAAGGATTGTGCGTCTTAAGTAGCCTTCCTGGGGAACATGGCACCTGATATTGTCTGGGAACTGGATGGAAAATGACAAGCACATAACACTCCTTCACAGGTATATAGTGTTCTTCATATTCAAGACTCTTTAATGTCTCCTTCAGGGGCCTTGTGAAATAAGAGAGGAGGTGATTATATCCTCAGTTTGTGAAAGGGAGAAGCAAAGCTGAAGCATCAAGCAATTTTCACAGAAAATAATTGGAGTCAGTGCCCAACCGACATCAGGCGTCTGGGATTCCTGGTGTAGAAGCCAGAGCTCTGAGAGCCCAAGAGACCAAGAGCCTGGGTCTGAAAAGGCCCAGAGCCTGGGTCTGAAAAGCTTACATCAAAGGAAACAAATGGCCGAAACTGGTTTGGCTCAGTGGATAGAGCGTCGGCCTGTGGACTGAAGGGTCCCAGGTTCGATTCTGGTCAAGGGCATGTACCTGGGTTGCGGGCACATCCCCGGTGGGGGATGTGCAGGAGGCGGCTGGTCGATGTTTCTCTCTCATCGATGTTTCTGACTCTCTATCTCTCTCTCTTCCTCTTTGTAAAAAATCAATAAAATATATTAAAAAAAAAAAGGAAACAAATGTGCAAGCACAGCCCCATAATGAAAAGTGATTATACAAAACTCAGTCATGGTGCAGAATAATGCAGGCAGATTCATCACTACAATGACAAATAAGTGGCCCTTCACTTTAAAATTAAATTAATTTCCTAGAGCATATTTCTGTAGGTGTATTGGCATTTGATGGAATCAGCTGTGCAGTGATAAAAAAGCAGAGATCAGAATAAAGAAAACTCTGGATGCCTGAATTTATCTCTAAAGAATCAGTGCTACATGCTCAAAAGGAGCCAAAGTTTATTTAAATTAATAAAAATTTAAGTTTATATTCCTCGATATCTAGCTTTTTTGTTTCTTCCTTCCATTTAATGTTTTTGTTTTTACTTCAGTGCTGTTGGCAAAAATAAGAAAATATAGGGAAAAAAATTAGATCACCTTTAATTCAAAGACTACAAGAAATTTACAGAATATAGACCAGTGATGGCGAACCTTTTGAGCTCGGTGTGTCAGCATTTTGAAAAACCCTAACTTAACTCTGGTGCTGTGTCACATATAGAAATTTTTTGATATTTGCAACCATAGTAAAACAAAGATTTATATTTTTGATATTTATTTTATATATTTAAATACCATTTAACAAAGAAAAATCAACCAAAAAAATGAGTTCGCGTGTCACCTCTGACACACATGTCATAGGTTTGCCATCACTGATATAGACCAAGAACCCCAATTTCTAGCTATGATAGAACCTCACCCATGAACAGTGATGTCTTCATTCAAGCTTCCCTTCACAGTGCATGAATTCATGCACTGGGCCCCTAGTGTACTGATATAAATCCCTTGATCTTGCTTGAGAAGAACATGCTCAGTGAGCACTTCTAAATCACACCTGAAGATCTATCTATCTCTCATCTATCTCTCATCTATCTATCTATCTATCTATCTATCTATCTATCATCTATCTACCAATCATCTCTCTCTGGTGACCAATGAGGTGTAAACAATAAGGGCTCTGAGGTCAGACTGCATGTGTTCCATCTTAACTCTACTACCACAGAGTTGTGTGTCTTTAGGCAAGTAAGTATTCATAGCTACTAAGTGGGACAATACTTCAAAAGGATTATTGTTTCCCTGAAAAATACATGAAATAGTATCCTATATAATAAAAGGCTAACATGCAAATACATTAAAATGACAGAACAACCAAACAACCGGTCACTATGATGTGCACTGACTACCAGGGGGCGCATGCAGAACATGTTGGAAATCGGCCATGGCAAGAGAGTGGAGCAGGTGAGTGGGGGTGCCAGACCAAGGCGGGGCACCAGTCATTGTCATTGGGCGAGCCTCTGGTGGTTACTGAAAATTCTTTGCTCCTACACACCGTGGTCCTGCCCAGTGCTCACACCCGCTGCTGGTGCCTGGTGCTGGCCTTGATCGCTCAGCGCTGTCAGTGGGTGCAAGTGGTAGCTGCTGGCTCTGATTGTCCCTCAGGGCTTCTCTACCTCCCCCTGCTCCTGTGGGGTGATTGGAGCAGGAGCCACTGCTTGAACCCACTGATGGCACTGGCCCCACTCACACCTGCTGCTGGTGCCAGCCCCAATCGCTCAGCACCATCAGTGGGTGTGAGCAGGGCTGGTGCCTTCAGCACGTGGTAGTGGCAGAGGTGGGAGCGGGGCTGCTGGCAGACAGGGCCGATAGGAGGCCACGGTGTGTTGGGCCAGTTAAGGGCACAGAGGATGGGCTGAGACCCCACCCTGTGCCCACCGCAGCCTTGCAGCCTACAGTTCCTTTCACAGTGCACGAATTCATGCACTGGGCCCCTAGTGTACTGGTATAAATAAATTAGCATAGTAACTGGTGGAAAGCAAATATTCCACAAAGGTTAGATTTAAAATAGAGCATTTTGGCTTCTAACAAATTACACAAACTTAGTGACTTAAAATAGCACAATTGACTACCTTATGGTTGAATAGGCTAAGAGTCCAACATAAGTCTTACTGGGCTAAAATCAGTGTGTCAATCGGGCTGCATTCTTTCTGGAGGTATCAAAACCAATAATGTTTCATCTCCCTGTGCCTTTTTTTTCTGTAATTACATCTCCTCTAACCTATTCCATCTACCTCTTTCACTTTTAAGGACCCTGTGGTCATATCACCCCATCTCAATTCATCTCACAGAAACTGTGGTAGATAGAATAAAGCCCCCTAAAATATTTTTTAAAAATATATTTTATTGATTTTTTACAGAGAGGAAGGGAGAGGGATAGAGAGTTAGAAACATCGATGAGAGAGATACATTGATCAGCTGCCTCCTGCACACTCTCCACGGGGGTTGTGCCCGCAACCAAGGTACATGCCCTTGACCAGAATCGAACCCGAGACCCTTAAGTTCGCAGGCCGATGCTCTATTCACTGAGCCAAATCGGTCAGGGCCCCCTAAAATATTTATGTTTTAATCCTTTGAACCTTTTTGTTAACATCTATGGAAAAGGAGAGAGAGAGAGAGAGAGAGAGAGAGAGAGAGAGAGAGAGAGAGAGACTATGCATATGTGATTAAAGATCTTGAAATTCAGAGATTATCCTGGATTTTCAGGGTAGTCTCCAAATGCCATCACAACTGTCCTTAGATAGAGAGGCAGAAGGAAGTTCCATGTACAGAAGAGGAGAAGGCAACAAGACCAAGGAGGCAGAGAGCCCAGTGATGCACCCATAAGCCAAGGAATACTAGCAGCCACCTGAAGCTGGAAGAGGCAAGGAACAGATTTTCCCCTTCAGCAGCCCCAAGGACTTCCAGCGTCTTGCTTTCAGAGTTCTGGCCCTCAGATCTGTGAGATAATTTCTTTTGTTCTAAGCCACCAAGTTTAGAGTAACCTGTTATAGCAGCCACAGGAAACTCATACAGCAACCGTAATTCCATCTGCAGCTTTAATTCTCCTTTGTCATGTAACATAGTCCCAGGTTTGGGGGTTTAGAACATGGATAAATTTGGGGGACCATTATTTTGCTGACTACACTCCTTTAATCCATCAGCTCCATAAATATATTTCTACAGCTCCCTCCACCCCCTTTCACATAATATACTACAGCATGGCTTTCTTTAAATTCTATACTTTAGTGGTCGAGAGTGCTGATTTATTGTCTGTGTGACCCTGGGAAGTTACTGATTTAGTTTTCTCACCAATAAAGTGGAGATAATTTAGTACACCTCATAGGGTGGTTGAATTGATCAAATAACATAATGTACATAAAGTTCTCAGAGTACTGTTTTGCACATAATAATCTTTCAGCAATGTCACATAATATGAGTATTATCCTCTTCATCACCACCATCATCATGAACAACTAGATGGTAGAAGGATTGTGGCTATGTCAGTTTTCTATTCCACAGTAATAGTGGCCTACACAATAATCATGTATTATTTCATGATCATGTGAGTCATCAGTTTTGGCTGAGCTCACTTGAGCAACTCTGCTGGTCTCACCTGAGCTCACTCATGGGGAAGCACTCGGCTTGGCAGGCTGCATGGTCGAACGTGACTTCATTCCATGGCCAGTGATTGGTGCTGCTGCCCACAAGGTGTTGAATCCTCAGGGAGACTGGCTCAGGCTCCTGTGCATGGCAGTCTCAAGCTCAAGCCTGCATCTTGAGGTCTCGGTTCAAATCTCCCCAATGCCACTTCTGCTACATTCTATTGGTCAAAGCATAACTCAAGGACTTCCTGAATTCAAAAGTGGGGCAAGACAGGCTTTCCCTCAAGATGGCAGAAGTTAAAAACTCACTTTTCTAACGAGAATGCTGAAAGTGGTGGGAGGAATTTGTGACCATTTATGACAATTTCTCACAATGATCTTCAAGGAGTAGTCCTGGGTCTGAAATTTTGCAAATGATGACCTTGGGCAAATCCCATAACTTCCAGTACAATAACAGCATTTGAGGGCCTATCTCATGCCAAACACTATAAAATTTGGAGATACTAAGCCTGAGACAGGTTTCCTTCTCTACAGAAAATAGTTTGTAAAACCTGGGTAATATTTACCTTAGAGCACTGGTATGAAGATAAAATAGGTAAGGCATATTAAATGTCTAGCATAGAGCTTGGCAGTAGCTGGCATATGGTAAGCACTCAATGAATGAGAGCTATCATTATTATTCACTTTCCACAAGAATGTCCAGATTTCACCTTTAACTTGGTATGGAATACATGCCTTCTTGTAGTGGTCTGCTCAGGCTGCCATAACAAAATACCATAGACTGATTGGCTCAAATAACAAAAATGTCTCCCTGGAGGCTGGGAAGCCCAAGGTCAAGGTGCCAGCAAGATAGATCCTTTTCTAAGTCTTCTCTGGGTTGGTAAGCGACTGCCATCTCGCTGTGTGCCCACAGGACCTCTTCTTTGTGTTTGTGCAAGGAGAGAAGGGCACCAAGCTGCCAATATTTCTAGGAGGACACTAATCCTATCATGAGGGTCCCACCCTGATGATGATCATCTAACCCTAATTACCTCTCAAAGGCCTCATCTCCAAATACCTATACATTGTGTGAATTAGGTGTTGAAATGTCTGGTATTGAAATTTCCATGTAATTTATTAGAACTTCAACATAATAAGAATTGGGGTAGGGTGTTGGGGAGGGGAGGGGACACAGACATTCTATTCTTAACACCATCCAAAGCTTTTCATCTTTCAAGCCCAGAGAATAAAAAGCTGGGGTGTAAGCTCTCTAGTGGCCTAGAATTGATTTCATAGCATTGAATTGTAGCTATCTTTTAAGTCAACATTCGTAATCAAAACTAAAAGTGTACATTGAACCTCAGATTTGTTCTATACAAAACACGTATATGCATACAATCATATGCCTAAGGTGCAATTACCAGAGCTATAAACACATAATGCACTAATTTACTCTTCAACAAAGACAGGTGTTTAAATGCCTTTCAATGTCCAGGGAGTGGCAAAGCCTGGATAACAACGCAGTCTCAGGCACAGCTTATTTTTTTGTTCAAAGGCTTATTGCAAATCCTGGGTGTCAGAACCAGGCAGTTTGAAAAGAGAATGGAACTGGGAGTCTGACCACCTGGCTTATAGATCCAGCATTAGCACTAACAAGCTCTGTGACCTAAAGTAACCTCTCCCAACTCCAGTCTCTTAGTGCACAATAAACGGAGGGATTGACTTAGCACATTCTTGCACTGTGTGTCACGGTGCCATGGGGTAACGGAGACTTGCAGCTGGATAGGAGCGTGGACAGCTTGAAAGCACTTTGTATCCATATCAGCCCTGTAGCCCTCCTTTGTCTAAGCCTCACATTTAAAGAAAAGATCTGGTGCAGGGAAAATTTAAATGGTTCGAGGTCCGTGGGCTCGATCAGAGTTTTAAACTCTACTGTGCTTGGGAAGCAACTGAGGATCTTTTTGAAATTCAGATTCTGATTCCAGAGGTCTGGGAGGGAGCATGTAAGAAGCTCCTGGATGGTGTTGATATTGCCTGTTCCCAGACCATGCTCTGTGTAGTAAGGGGCTAGATTACAATAGGCATCTTTAAGTCCAAATGTGTCATTTACTGAGGGAAACTATTTCTAGTGCAGGTGCACGGGTATCAAATGAGAGAGGCAGATGAAACTTTGTAATCTTAGGGACATTCCGACAGATCTCATATCCAAAAAGCTTTGCCTCCAGATGCAGACCTGAAATTATATTCGGAGGGGCAGGCACACCTGGGCTGACTTAGGTGAAGTTTGTAGGTGCCTCCTGCTTCATGTGGAGTTCAAAGCAAATCTCTTCGAGGGGTCAGTGCAATTCTATTACCTTCTCCATTGTTCTTTTCATTTTCTCACTCCTCTGGACTGCCTGTTTCCAGGTAAGATAGGAAATAGACGGACCAAAATACCAATAATATGAAAGGATTTTCTTGCAGTATTTGCAGTCCTGCTGAAATTGGGAAGTAACAACAAAAATCTCACAAGCAAAGCAAATCTCGCAGCCATCCAATTTGGTAGAGCCCCGAAGGGCTGCCTAAGAATCTCATGGGGAAGATATCTAAAGTTTGGGGCCTCTAAAATCTCCCCATTATTCATTTCAATACCGGCGATTTGCATACAGCTCTGGTTCCCCAACAAGTTGGGTAATTAGCTTGCTAGCTGCCCCGCCAGGGAACTAGTCTTAACACTGTTATGTTCAGAGGCACCAACCTCCCTGATGAACCATATTATTAGAGGTTGCAAAGATAATCCAGAGATGAATAGTCTGCAAAGCCCCATGAAAACCGCAGAGATGAATTAAATTACATTCCAGAGACTAAAGAATAAATTGAAAATGAGGCCATCTCTTATTCAGGAAGCCTTCCTCCCAGGTCCCTCCGAATGTAAACACAGGGCTCTCTGCAGAGGATGGGGTCACCCCCTGCCTGGGGGAAGTAGCTTGAATTTTATTACCTTCGTGATCCCTGGCAGCATCCACACTTCAGGAGGCACAAACCCGGCTCCCCTCGACTTTGTCTCAGGTGCTGGTTTCCAGCTCTCATAACATTTTAATTAAATGTGGGCTTGTCTTTCCCGCTCACCTTCCTCTCTGCATCAAAGCAGAGGCTTTTCACAGGCCGCCTGGCTGGGGGCCCTGCCATTCTTCCATTCCAAAAGCTGGCTGCTTTGCCATACAGGAGAGCGGCAATTAAATCAGAGCAGAGGCAACCTAACCGGCCGGCAGCTTCTCAGAGAGAGAGCCGCACACAACTTCAATGTGACTTATGTATGAATGTAGTGAGCGCTCTACTGCAAATTTACATATGGGTCAACGAAGAAACAGCTTTGCATTTGATAGCACACTGGGTTCTAGGTAGTTGTTACACAATAAATAATGCATCTTGCAGAGCCACTTGCTATGTAAATGATAGTCTCCGTATATTAACGAATTTAGTGCTTAGACTAAAATGGACAGCTGGGGCCAAATGACTCTCTCTCAGGACATATTAGCATTACTGCTCCCCAGTGAGTTTAACTCTTCACTTCTGAGGATGCTAATGAGGATATTAATTGAATAGGGCACGGGGTTCATTTAGATGAAATCAGGATTACACAAAAACAAGTGAATAATTGCTATGTACCGTGATGGCATTGACTTGGGTTAATAGTAATAACTCATAAATCATTCTGGTTGGGATTCAATGGAATTCAAGAAAATGATAAAGTAAGCGATTTTTTTTTTTAAAAAAAATATGTTTTTATTGATTTCAGAGAGGAAGGGAGAGAGAGAACATCAATGATGAGAGAGAATCGTTGCTTGGCTACCTCCTGCATGCCACACACTGCAACCCGGGCATGTGCCCTGACTGGGAATCGAACCATGACCCACTCGTTCATAGGTCGATGCTCAACCCCTGAACCACAACTGGTTTGGCAATGGAAATTATTTTCAAGTGTCAAACTCCATTTACATTCATTTTCTTGTTTTGTTAATCCTCACCTGAGGATATTTTCCCATTGATTTTTAGAAAGAGTGGATGGGAGGTGGAGAGAGAAACATCAAAGAGAGAGAGAGAGACACATTGATTGGTTGCCTTCTATAGGTGCCCCGACCAGGGCTGGGCATGGAGCCTACAACTGAGATATGTGCTCTTGCCCAGAATCGAACCCAGGACCCATCATACCAGGGGCTGATGCTTTATCCACTTAGCAAAACTAGCTAGGGCTACATTCATTTCTTTCAGTGCCATTTGGACATATGAAAAACACATTTCACCTTCTAACCATTCACCCTTATTTCTTGGTCTCTTCAAAGCAGCTGTTTATATCTCTTCTGAACAAACATATACATAATATCCACTTTGGAAACATGCTAGCAACTGAGTTCTGGGGTCTGCAGTTCAACTTAGCCAAGCTGGCACATCTAAAAGCCCTCACAAGGCTAATATCCAAACTTGTCTAGATCCATCAACCCTGAAAACTCATGTCTTCTCCTGGGGAGAATGTGAGAATGATATAAGTGGAAGAGCCGTGGTAGTAAATGTAACACTTTGGAACTTAAGCAGCTTTGCAGAGGAACTCTCTCTTGCTCTTACCTGTTGGGCATTCTACAGGAGGGACGTTTCCTTTTAACACTGCAAGAGGAATGCCAAGAGGGAGAGTAAGTGGCTCCAGCTTTGCTGTCATTAACTGGACTCCAGCTCACACAGAAGAGATGTCATCAGTAGCAGCAACAGGACATGATTTGCTCTTGGAATGGCTCTTCTGTGTCACTGATGACATTGGAGGGCTCAGCCTCAGTGGTGAAAGAGAATAATGGATTCATGAGCATATGTTAGCATGTCTGGGATAGCAAGAAGACGCTTGATAGAGTGGACACCATAAAAGGCTGAACATACTGGAGCCAACGATGTGGGGAGTTGGAGCCATTAGAATTTGAGAGGTAATGTAAGTGGGACTACAGTTCTACTCTCCAGCTATTGTCTTCTCGGGGACTGGTGTGACAGCTGCATCTTCATATTTATAAACCAAGTGTCCATGGAATGCTCTAGGGCACTGGGTAACTCTGACAGGGTGACAGTGAGACAGAGCCCAGTCTAAGGCCTGGAAGACCAGAGCTGATGGGTAAGCAGTTAGAATCAGGTTGTCAGGGTTGGCTTGAAAATAGAATCAGAATCTCAGGAGAGGTGGGCTAAGGAAACTGGGTGCATGACAGAAATAGGGTAATATTGTAAAACCAAACTCAGAAATAAATAGGTAGGAACAGAGAAGCAACAAGCTCAACCGTCAATAAGCTAGTCCTTCAAGGTCACAAAAAACTTGCTACAGCTGGTAACATCACTTTCCCACCTGACACTGGCTACAGTATAAACCTGGGCTTTCATAGTCTACCTGGTTCCCTCATAGAATTCTAACCACAGCTCACCATTAACCCCAGGTGTTCTTTATGTGAGAGAGAAGGAAGAGCTCTTAGTGGAAATTTCAGAGACAAACAAGGGACAATAAAATAATCCCAACAGGAAAGTAACTAACTCTGACTTGTCATCACTTAATAAAACATACCATTTGACTAATTTAAGTAGTCAAATTTAAACTTTTCTGAAAACTTAAAATCAGCATAATGCTTTCTTCCACCCTTCTCCTGTAGCAGGTTGTGATTAATCACAGATGTAAAACATAAACAATATAAACATATAATTGAAAAATAACTTATTGCAACATTATTAAAATGGGAATGAGAAATCCAGAATCCTTCGAATTTCTTAGAAAGAGAATAGGCAGAAGTGGTGGAAAACCCCTAATAGAAAATTATAAAAGAGATTTTTATTAAAATGGGGGTTATCAAAATTCCACCTAGAATTCAAGGGGTTTGTGTATGTGATATAGGCAGAATGAATATATATATATATATATATATATATATATATATATATATATATATATATCCTATCTAATAATAGACAAAGATGGCAATTGACCATACCTTTGCTATGCCTCCCATTGGCTAATCAGCACAATATGCAAATTAGCCACCAACAAAGATGGTGGCTAATTTGCATAATGTGGGCAGGGCGGGAAAGCGCAGGCCGGCCCCAGAAGCCCCAGAAGCCCCAGAAGCCAGTGATCAGGGGGAGATGGGGGGTCCCCTGCCCAGGCCTGACACCTCTGGTGGAGGCATCAGGCCTGGGCAAGGGGCCGATCCAGCGATCAAGGGTGATGAAGGTCTACGCCTCTGGCCGAGACATCAGGCCTAGGCAGGGGGCAGAGCTGGCAATCGGAAGGGCCTGGGGGTCCCCTGCCCAGGCCTGATGCCTGGGCCAGAGTCGTCAGGCCTGGGTGGGAGGCCAATCTGGTAATCAAAAAGTGATGGGGGTCATGCCTCTGGCGGAGGCCTCAGGACTGGGCAAGGGGCCGATCCAGCTATCCGAGGGTGATGGGGGTTGACGCCTCTGGCCGAGGCTTCAGGCCTGAGGGAGGGCAGAGCTGGTGATCGGGGAGAAATGGGGGTCCCCTGCCCAGGCCTGAAGCCTGGGCCAGAGGCGTCAGGCCTGGGTCAGGGGGGCCAAGCGTGCGATTGGTGTGAACTACAGAGGAAACACCTTTTCTGACCGCTCATTGGCTAAGCTCCCTGTATGCCACTGGTAATATTCTTAGTAACTTGGGTCATAAGAATCCAAAAAGGTGATCTAGGGTTTTTCACCACACCCCTGGAGGAAAAAAAACGAAGGTCCACTGCTGGAGGGCTAAGAAATGTCATATCCTGCCCTAGCCAGTTTGGCTCAGTGGATAATGTCTTGGCCTGCCAATGGCAGGGTCTGGGTTCAATTCTAACCAAGGTCATGTACCTAGGTTGCAGGCTCCTCCCTGGCCGGGCCCAGGTCAGGGCTCATGCAGGAGAACCAATCAAAGTGTTCCTCTCACATTGATGTTTCTCTCTGTCTTTCCCTTTCTCTTACCCATTCTCTAAAAATCAATGGAAACATATCCTCAGGTGAGGATAAAAAAAAAAAAAGAAAGAAATTATTTTTATATGAAAGGCACATCTTGAAAATGCCTAAAGAAAGTTGTCATTTTTTCATGGTGAAGAGACTGGAGTTCATGTTGATGAAAAACCCTTGCTGGCTGCGGTGACTGGCAGTGGCTGCAGCAGCGGGGTGATGGGGCCAGTGCCTTCCCCTGATCAGCCCGGTCACCTCCCACAAAGGGAGGCCAGACTGCAGCTTAGGCCCGCTCCCCAAGGGGAGCTGGGAGCGGGCCTAAGCCGTCACTAGGACATCCCCTGAGGGCTCCCAGTATGTAAGAGGGGGCAGGCTGGGCTGAGGGACACCCCCCCCCAGTGCATGAATTTTGTACACCGGGCCCCTAGTGTGTGTGTGTGTGTGTGTGTGTGTATTTACACATATTTCTTCTGGTAACTCATAGCTAGAACTGTCAGTAGCATTGGAAAAGAGGATGCAGCAAATATAATCAAAAGATGGAGACAGAAAGAGTAGAGAGGGGAAAAATCAAATCAATCAAGAAGCAGTGAGTGAACAGGAAAGAGATGGAAAGAGAGAGAGGGAGAGGGTAAGGGAGAGGGAAAAAGAGAGAGAATGAGAAGGCAAAATATAAGGAGGGTCCTATAGAGGAAATAAGGAAAAGAGGGGTAAAAATATCTGAGAGAGGAAATCAGGAAGGACACAGAGTCATAACATGGGTGAAAATATTTCCAGGGAACTCCACTGTATGAATGGATTGCTCTGTGTGCCTGAAGCAGAAAGCTGTCTAATAAAGAAGAGAGAAAAAGGGGGAGACAAAGAAAATGTAGCATGATTAAGGTTAAGATGCCCTATGATAAGACTGAATATTAATGACCTCCTTAGACCTTTCATCTAATTGGAAAGAAGCCAAAGAATGTTTTTAAAGTAGGGTTGAATTAAGGGGGATGTGCTTTATAGTCACAAGTTGTGCCCCTGCAATCCTTCTCTCCTTCTTCCCTCTAGTGGCAAAGAGTAATCACCCTCATCTAGTCTCTAGTAAGTCCTTTTCCCTTCTTCACAGAGCTCTCACTCCACTAGGCTTTGTCCATGTCCTGGTTCAACCTCTCTTTCTCAATCAGATCCTTCCTTCAGCAGCCAAAACTCACTCTATCACTGTTCATCCCCCATATCCCCACATCCCCTATAACTGTTGCCAGATCTGTCTACTCTTCAGGAGTGTGATATGTTCTATGGATCAGCTCATGCTTAACTAAAAAATATGTGTACTTTTAAATGATATTCTTAAAATAATAATTCCTAAAATTTTCACAAAGGCCATAAATGAAATAAAAATATGTTCTCCCTTTGAGAAACATCAAATAGTACCTCAAGGGGTCAAATGCAGACCAGAGTTACTAAATACCTATCATTCAGAAAGAATAATTAATTATTATGATGTCTTTTTACACTGGTACAATAAAGGTTTTTATT
The DNA here is from genome assembly GCF_014108235.1 of Myotis myotis. NCBI lineage: Eukaryota > Metazoa > Chordata > Mammalia > Chiroptera > Vespertilionidae > Myotis > Myotis myotis. The sequence goes on from NW_023416379.1 coordinate 51,196,257, forward strand.
TTATAAATACTATCATTATAATTAGCAAAAGTATTAAGGGAGGTGTTTGCTTTCATTCTACAAAATATGAGATTTAGAAATTTAAACTACAGTAGGTCCTCAGGTTATGTTGGAGATCCGTTCCTACGGCACAACGTAACACTATTTTCGCCATAAGTCGGAACCCACCTACATAAGCACCTACGTCACTCACATGGAGCACATACACAGCAGCAATGATGTGAAACAGTAAAAAAAAAAAATTAAAAGGAAGATAATTCCTGACCTTTACTTGTGGTAAATAAATAATGAAAAACATAAAGCACACAGGTACATACGTCGAAATGACGGAAAAAACTTTTTTAATAAATAAATGGGAGATGGCGACGTAACCATGAAACGACGTACGTGGAGTCCGTCGAGTCCAACGTAACCCGAGGACTGCCTGTGCTTACAAAATGCAAACAGCTAGTTTCTGAACTATGAGCTTTTTATTTAATGATCAACTTTGGAATTAACAGAAATAACACATCAACTTAATAATTGTTCATTATTGAGACATCATTAGCCAGTTAGCTCCCTAGTAGAGATTTAGATTTAAAGGTCAAGAGTGCAGCTTTTAGTCCACTAGAAACACATTATGTTCTGGGTGATATCTTGATGACCTGTAAGAGCTAATGTGTTTCCTAACTAAGCACTTTAGGCTGTGGTTAGTGGTGAAACAACCCCAATAATGTATAGCTAGCAGAGCATAAAAAATTTTAAAGATAATGTGTCTTACTTGAAGCACTAAAGGTTAATTAAGTGAGGATGTATTGAACTAGGAGCTTTCTTGTAAAAACACTATTAAGCACTAAATTGTAAGCACAAGATTCCTAAACAATGTCATCACATAATTGAGTCCCCAAAACAACTTCTTGCTGAAATATCTAGCCCAGAAGAGCGGTTTCCCGGGCAGTTGTGCCTCATCACAATGGGATTTATGAGCGAGGGTCAGAACTTTGAATTATTAATCAGCGACTAGAGCAGACGTCAGGATAATCAAAGGGCAAAGACCTTGGTGTAATAATTAGTCAGAACTTTTGACATGTATGGAATCTAAATAAAAAGGCATAAAAATATGCATCAAGTAAAGATGACGGATGCTAGCAAAACAATACAGTACAGAGTCGGCGAGGCGCAAGTGTGAGAAACTCGACATAATGAAAAGTTAACATCCTTCTAAACTTCAGGAGACCAAGTACCTAGTCCGTAATGTTGCTGAGCCAATATTTCAGTCTCTTGTTTATTGAATTTTGGCTTGCTCTACGTTATTAATATATTTTCCCATTCATTTCTTGCTTGGCTTGCAATGCGTGACTTTCATTTATGTACTCCCTTTATCTATTGAATACCTGTGTTTTAGATAGGTTGTTGTTGTTGGTTTTCCCTCCCTTTTTCATTTACTGTGTTTTTTATTAGTTTGGGTAAAGTTTTATCTCTACTTTCCTATCTCCTGTGTTATTATTTCTAGGGTTTGCATTCTCTTCCTCAATAGCTCACTCTTCTTATATCTTCTAAAGGCAGTTCTTATCCATGTAGTCTCACTCACTGAAGTCTAGTGATAATGTTTTATTAAATGTTACACTGAGGCTGCAATCCCCCACAGCAGGTAGCCCGGAATCATTACCAGTCTGAATATTTTCTGCTCCAAGATGATAATGATAAACACAAAGCCTCAGTTGGAAGCGTACCACTTATTACTTAATCCACATTCCCTGCAGGTATATTCTGGTGTCTTCAAATGCCCACCCAAGGGTTGTACAAAAGCCTAAAGCTAAAATACATAAATAGTTTTGAAAAGGTCTTATTATACAACATAAGCTTTTGCTTTGGAGAGATGGTTATCTTACTGACAAGAAGCCCAAAGTAACCCAAGTTTTTGAAAAAAATAAGCACAGCACTAAGTGCTCCTTCGAAGTATTTGAAAACTCTTTCTAAAATATTTTTCTTATTTCAACTAAGACCCAACTAAAATACCCCAAATTGCCATTTAATGAAATGTTTAGATAAGGGCAATGAAAGCGCTTTTAAAAGAACTGTCCTCAGACATCATAAATTCTGCAAGTCAGGCTGGCTGAGCATTATTCAAATCATAAGGAGGACGGCAGACAGGCCCAAAAGGCCAAAGGCCTTGAACAGCACCCTAAGCCACACGATGGTGAAAACACACATGTTTATGAGAGCCAGGCATTTCAATTCTTAGCGGCACTTGGTGTCTCTAAGCTGCAAAGTAACAAAAAATTGTTTCTCTTAATATGTGGACCTGCCAGATCTGCTTTTGTTAAAGAAAAATATATATTGGCTAGGCAGATAGATAGGCTTTCAGATCAAAACAAAGAGGTGAGGGAGTTGAGCGCAGATGGGCTGCAAGGCTATAGCCCTTCCTCACTGATGCCAAGAAGGGTTTAAAGATAGCAATCACAGAGTGAAAAAATTAATCAACTGAGAATTGAAAAACAAATGCTTTCCCCATTTAAATTCCATTTTCAGATGACTACAGGGAAGAGATTTTTAAAATCACCCTTTTAAAAAAAAGACAAAGCTTTAATTTCCAAGTAAAATATTTATGCAGTTTGAGATATGGCTTGCTTTCTAATGATAGCTAAGCCATGGCTCCACTAGTCCACAGGGAGTCCCAAGGAGTCCTGGGAGAAGACCAGGCACTTGATGCAAATTGGAGGTGAGCTGGGCAGGGATCTGCTTGTACACATTCATCCTTGTGGAACCTGCATTCAAAAGTGGTATGATGAGGTTGGTATGAAAGGCTGTGCATATCATCAAGAAGAATACAATATAGTGTCTGTCCCCAAGGAACTGGTGAACCAGAAAAGAAGAATTTCTTTTTTTAGAAAAGGCAAGTTAGCTATAACTATGATACAAAATAAAGAAAACAAGGGTTTAAAGAAGAGTAAAGCCTCCTTTGACTGAAGTGACCTAGAAAAGAGGTGTTTTCCTTTTTCTTTTTTAAATTTCTCATAACAAAATAAATACATATTCACGATATAAACTTTAGAGGATATAAATAGACAAAAATAAAAAAATAAAAACTCTAACTCTCAGGGATGGCCACTGTTAACATTTTGGTCTATATAATAAAAATATGAGCATTTAATTAACACAGGTAACTTAAAACATTCTACCATGAGAACTAATAGGATGGATGCGGTTAACATGGATATCTGTTCATAATCTATGGTAAAGTGAAGAAAGCAGATTATTAAATTGGTTATTTATACATAAATGCATATAAGTACATAAATTGAATCATATATGCTGTGGTAGAATAAGTTTTGTGTTGTGTTTTAAATCTTTATTTCTTTTAAAAAATACGGCTTTAAAATGAATTTCTAACTTTATAAATCACTTGACAGTTTTTATACCCTAGGTTAACTATAACAAAAATCAATAAGATAATATCTGCTTAATTATCACAAAAATGGTGAGCAAATTCAACCACTTAGACAACAATTGTTTACAACTTCAAGCAAACAAGAGCCCTCTACTACAAACATTCTTCTCATTGTGGTTTCCTAGAACAAATGTTTCTAATTTTTCAGATGTAGTCTCAAGGTTATAAGCCAATGATTCTTGAGGAATAAAACTATTAAAGCAGAACTATGGATTTTATAAAAAAGCTTTTTGTCTTTTTTAGTAAACAGAAACTCAATATGTTGATGATAAGATACAGCAAAACTATAGATTTAACTTAATATTTATAATGAAATGAAAATATTCTTTAACCTTCTTCCTTATCTTTTCTTTTAATATTTTTTATTGATTTCAGAGAGAAAGGGGAGGTAGAAAGGATAGAAATATCAATTATGATAAAGAATCATTGATTGGCTACCTCCTGCATGCCCCACACTGGGGATGGAGCCCATACCCCTGGCATGTGCCCTTGACCAGAATCAAACCTGGGACCCTCCAGTCCACAGGCCGACACTCTATCCACTGAGCCAAACCAGCTAGGGCCTTCTTCCTTATCTTTCTAAGCCAAAGGTAATAATCAACTCACTGCTTTCCATTCTTAGAGACTCACAATGTAAACATTACTAAAGCAAAAGTATCCCTCTAAGAGGCATCTGAAAATCATGGCATATTATTTCAAGTATAATTTTAATAGACTGAATCAAAGTATTTGGGCTTTATAACTGTCTATTTTCCTAATGTATACTGCTGAATAAACTGGTGTTATACTAAACATCTATTCTTGATAAGGATTATTACAATATGATTTTAATAGCTGCATGATGGTCCTTTCTAGGGCTAACCCATACTTTAACAATTATTGTTGGACATTGTAAATGTTTCTAATTTCTTATTCTATATTGGTAGATTGGATTACAGTTTCCCATATATTCAGTGCCTCTCCCTAAATTGCTTCTCCCTGTTGGAGAAGTATGCATCCCACCCAAGGAACTCAGGTGTGGCTGTGCGAATTGCTCTGGGAAAGAGTTGGAGTGGAAGTGACATGCCTCAACTGGAATGTGAAGAATGAGCCCTGCATTACATTTTCTCCTTTCTTCTGCCAGACAGTGATATCCTGGCAGAAGCCACGCCTGGGGGGAAGCACTCCTGGAAAGAAGCTGCTCCTGAGAACCACAGCTGTCTCATCATGAACACACACGGTGAGTAAGAACTACGTTCTTATTGTTGTGAGCGAGTGATGGTTTGGTGTCACTTGTTCTTAGAATAACATGGACTTTTGTGAAAAATTAAAAAGCTTGAACCAAAAGCGAGAAATAACAACTCCCCCTCCAAAAATAATATGGCATTCACTTTAGGGCTGACAAGTGGTCAGCGAATAAGTTATCTGAGCTGGACAGATAGTAATTCGTGTCATATAATGGTGCAGCACTCAGGCTTAACTTGGAAGTCAGGTTGTGAACCAAAGGAGTGTGTTACTAGGTGAAGGACTTGGGAAACAGAATGTTATTAGCATGCCTTAGCTACTACTAGTATGTGGTTCACTTAGCAAGATGCTTTAAAGAGGAGGTGCATTTTAAAAAAGAATTCATTTGTTTGTCACAGAGAAAAGAATCAAGAAACACAGAGATTAGAGTGTTGGAAAACACAATTAGATTTTATCAACTCGGAACAGTTATATTATAACTGAAAAAGCCTTTAGCTGATAAAGAATAATTCAAACTCAGCTTTGCATGGCTGGTGTGGCTCAGTGGTTGAGTGTCAGCCCATGAACCAGGAGGTCTTGGTTTTGATTTCTGATCAGGGCACATGCCCCCATTGCAGGTCAGCTCAATCCCCAGTAGGGGGTGTGTAGGAGTCAGCCAATCAATGTTTCTCATAAATTTTTCTCTCTATCCCCCTCCTTTCCTCTCTTTTTAAAATCAATAAAAACATATTTTAACAAATGAAAAACAAACAAAAAACAACTCAGCTTCATGCAAGGCCCAAATCAGGATCCTTGAAGCTGAATTGTTAGCACCCAGTAAATTCAGATAAAAGATTAGAAGTGTGGCCTTCCCAAAGCTCAGCCAGAAAAACTCAAGGTACCCAGAATTATGTGTAGAGAGTCAAGTCTTGAAAACATTGTGGATGTGAGTTCTGGCATACAATGCAAATTGAGAACAAATAAATAAGAAACTGACTATGTTTTCTTAAAAATATATTTTATTGATTTTATTTTTTTTTTATTTTTTTTTTAAATATATTTTATTGATTTTTTACAGAGAGGAAGGGAGAGAGATAGAGAGTTAGAAACATCAATGAGAGAGAATCATCAATCAGCTGCCTCCTGCACATCTCCCACTGGGGATATGCCCGCAACCCAGGTACATGCCCTTGACCGGAATCGAACCTGGGACCACTCAGTCCGCAGGCCGACGCTCTATCCACTGAGCCAAACCGGTTTCGGCAAAAAAAATATATTTTATTGATTTTAAAGAGGAAAGGAGAGGGAGAGATAGAAACATCAATGATAAGAGAGAATCATTGATTGGCTACTTTCTGCACGCCCCCTACTGTGGATCAAGCCTGCAACCCAGGCATGTGGCCTTGGCCAGAATCAAACCTGGGACCCTTCAGTCTACAGGCCAACACTCTATCCATTGAGCCAAACCATCTAGGGCCTGACTGTGTTTTTTAATGGAACTCCCCAAATTGCCACAAACCTGTCCTCAAAGAGACTATTTCAGAATTGAAATAACCCTAGAACAGGGGTGGGCAACCTTTTTGTGAGTGCGTGCCAAAACCAGCAAAATCTCTGACTCAAAATTCTTCTGCGTGCCAACCCTAATTGTTTGAGAACATGTTACGCCTACTTGATATCTCTTAAGGTGTATGTATGTGAAGAAACTTGAAGAAATAATAAAATTCATTAGAGCGACAAAAACACTGTATATGATGATGAAAAATACATTTATTTTTTAATGTATACATGTACACTGATAGTCCGACAGAAAACTTTATGACTCCATTTGATATTATCAGTGGGACTTTTGCTGCTGCATCACTGATGACAGAGATTTTACAACAGGTTTATATTTTGTGACCTTCAGAGATATGCACGAGCTACTACTTTCATCAGTCAGGCTACTCCTATTATGAGACTTAACAAAATTCATCACTGAGAACAAAGATTCACAAGCGTATGTAGATGAAACCAAAACACTGGTCGGATCTAGGAAGGCAGGGAGAGTTAAGGCAGAGGCATAGAAATTGCTCTTCCCCTCTCTCATCAATCCATGTCTATGGTCTTTAAGATAACATGTTATGTAAAATTACTTATTTATCTAAGATGCACCTACACTGAATTTATCTGAAAAATAAAAAAGTCAATATTAAGAAAAAAATTGTAAATGGGAGATTATAAGAGGGCTTCGCACGCCAGCAAAAGTTACTGGCATGCCATGTTTGGCATGGGTGCCAGGGGTTGCCCACCCCTGCCCTAGAACAATAGATTGAGAAAGCTTAAGGAAAATTTGTTCTGTACAAAAGAACCAACAGAATGAGAAGAACTATGAAATAGGAGAAAATATTTGCAAACCATGCATCTAATAAAGGAATAATCTCTAAAATATATAAGGAATTTATACAATTCAAAAACAAACAAAAAAAAAAGTAATACTCCAATTTAAAAATGGACTAAAAGACATTTGTCCAAAGATGAGATACAAATGGCTTACAGGTATTAAAAAATGCTCATTGTAACTAAGCTCCAAGGAAATTCAAATCAAAACCATATGAGATATAACTTGTTAGAATAGCTGTTGGGGTCCAACCCCAGCAGGTCCAGGGGTCCCCAAAGGTGTGGACAGAGTTGGCGAAGAAGGAATGACACGGAGATAGCATTCTGTTGATCAGCAGCCTAGTCAGGTTCTCCAGGCAGGTTCTACCTTTATTCTCCTGTTACATCTGTATTTATACCAGTTGATTTTAATCCTATCCATTCTATTCCAAAGGTTAGGGCATTTGTTATCTCCATTCCAAGGTCACTACTCTATTGTTCTGTTAAGCTACAAGGAAGTAACTGAAGGAGATTATCCTAAGTAAAGATTATGTAGCTTAAGCATGATTGTTCGTAGTTAAAGTGATTAATCACCTGCCTGGCACTTAGTTAAGGGGCTTTATTCCCTTCCTTAGTCGTGTTAATCCCTAACTCCAGGGAAAAATCTCCACCTGGGGAAACAACCTTTCTCAGAGAGGTGATCTTGGTTAAAACACATAGCACTAAGAAGGGGAGCAAACATATTAAGAACAGTATGCCATATATGCCAGGTCCCTTGAAACATATGCTGTGCAGATGTTTCTTCCCTGCAGCGACTGTGTCAAGCAGCAAGGATGGACCGGCTTCCGGCAAATAGCTATTATTAAAAATCTAAAGACAAGTGTTGGTGAGAATGTGGAGAAATTGAAACTCTTACATAACTGTTGGTAGAAATGCAAAATGGTGCAGTCATCATGGAAAACAGTGTAGAGATTCCCAAAAAATAAAAATAGAACTATGTACCATATGATCCATCAATCCAATTTCTGGGTATAAAGCAATTGAAATCAGGATTATGAAGCGATATCTGCACTCCCATATTCATTGCAGCACTATCCACAATAACTAAGAAGTAGAAACAAGTTAAATGTTCAGTATCAGATAGATGGATGGATAAAGAATATGCTACATTTCTTCTTGGGTCCATTTGTAGACTTAATGTTCTTTTCCATTTATCCGTCTTCCAGATGAACAATATTTTATCAACTGTAAGTTTATATATATATTTTTAGAACTTGTAAAACCAGATGCCCACAACCATTCCTAGCATTACTCTTCTTTTTCAGAATTGTATTGTCCATTTTCATTCTTTTTATCCTATAAATTAACTTAATAATTATTTTTGTCAGGTTCCTTCCAAAAGTCACTAAGAGAATGATTCCTCACATAATTTATAATTTATTTGGAAGAATCAACATCTTAAAATATTGAGACTTCTTGTCAAGAAAGATGGATGGATGTCACTTGACTAATTCAAGTTATCTTTTATTTTCTTTCTTAGTAGAGTTTTCTATTCTTCTGTCTATAGAAAGTTACAAAATGTTACTGCAATTGGAATAATTAAAAGATACTAAGGTTTTGTACATTTTTAAATTTTTGTCAACAAAACCTTTTGGATTTTTAATTAGGCAGCAATATTATTTACAAATAACTATATTTATATTAATTTATAAAATTAATATATAATGTTTCTTCTTTAATTGCACTAGATCTCCATGAATAATGTTGAATAATAGCAGACATTCTTTTTGTGTTTGTTATTTTAATAGTAATATTCTTGTATTTCAGCTTTCAAAATTACATGAACTATTGGTTCTTAATGAAACTATTTTCATATGAAATAGCTATCAAGCCTTAGTATAATCTAAGTTTGTATCATAAATGGATAAACCTTCATCATTTTATAGAAATATAAGATGATTACATTACCAACCAATAAGATTATTATTTTAAGTTATTTAAGATATATTCTAATATCTTTGAATTTTAATAATAAATCCAATTATGTATAATGCATTGTTTATTTAATGCCCTATGGGCTTCAATTTATTGCATTTTATTTATGATTTATTTTAATTTATTCATTTTAGAGAGAGAAAAGGAGAGAAAGAGAGAGAAGGAAGGAAAGAAAGAAAGGAAGAAGGAAGGAAGGAAGGAAGGAAGGAAGGAAGGAAGGAAGGAAGGAAGGAAGGAGGAAGGAAGGGAGGAAGGAAGGAAGAAAAATGTTGACTTGTTATTCCACTCAGTTGTGGATTGACTGTGAAATGCTAAAATTGAACTTGAATGCATGGTTTTTCCTCTGGGCAGGATGCAAAGGTGAATTCCCGTGTTCTTGTCCTGATGGATTTGAAGAACAAAGCCACGGACAAAAGGTGAGAGGTGAAAAGTACAGAAACTGTATTGCAAGCAGACGCTACCTCTAAAACCTAATTCTAAATCCTAAGCTTCAGACTCTGTCCCTCCTGGATGGACAGAGGGGCCTCTGAGAAGAGTGACCGCTGCTTTCTTGTCTTGAGGCATTAAATAGGCTGTGGTTCTTTGTCTGAACCTGACCCCTTCTTATTGGTCCTTCTGCTACATAGAATTAGTTTTCAGATCTCAAAGCCCACATGGTGTCCCCCACCTTCTCTCCCCCTTATCTTGTTGGTTGGGGTCACTGTTGATTTATCTTATAGCTCTCCCAGTTGTGTTGGCAGAGAAAGCCTTATCTTATGGCCCTCCCAGCTACGCAGGTCAGGGCTACTTTTGGCCTAACTTATGGCCATTTTAATTGCTCAGGCCAGAGATACCCCCGTCTGTCCTCGGTTTATGGCTGTCTTAATTGCTTAGGCCAGATATATTTTTATTTGCCTGTGGCTTTTTTTTTTAATTTTCTATACAAATAAGATAAACACCCTGGGTTCTTCAAGTCTCCATTATGTATTCCTTCCCCCATAGACCCTCCTTTGCTCTATGGCTCCCTAAACCTGCCTAATTACGCTACCTAGCTAATCCTTTCAGCTGGTTGCCTCTCATATGTGCCCTGACTGGGGATGGAACCACAATCTTGGTGTAGGGGGACAATGCTCTAAGCAACTGAGCTATCTGGCCAAGGCTCGTACAGATTTTTTAATTTTGTTAGCATGTAAGCTCCATGAGGACTAGGATCCCGACTGTATCTCTCCCACAGTTTACTATACATTGTAACATTTAATAATTATTATTAATGCATGGATGGCTACATGTCTTTAAGCAAAATTGCTCATTTTGTGTCTGCTTTCATTACCAGATCACACCATTCTAACACAAGGAACAACTCTGAATATGGCATGTTAAATTGACATAGATGATTCCACTCACCTATTCTCTGCTACAAAAATTTAAATATGATGGATAAAACATAACTTAAAAACAAATTCATCCCATTTTTAAAAAGGTAAGTAGAAAGAGGGAATCTCTCTAGCTTCAAACATAAGCAGAGGAAGCAAAAGCAGTGTAGTAAGCCTCAGCACAGGTTACCTGGCCACTTGCCGGGCCTTTGGTCACACATAGATGCCCATGATGTTGGAGGCTGGCTCCTCAGGCCCCAGGGAATGAGAAGATGTGGCCTCAGTTCAAGAAGAGAACAGACATAGAGTCAGTGTTGACCCACCTGGACGAGGCAGGGGCCCGCCAGTAGTCCGTCCTCTTCTGTGGAGAAGGAAGGAAGGATAAGGAAGCTCACCTGTATCTAGCCCAGTGATGGCGAACTTCTGACACGCGTGTCAGAGGTGACACACGAACTCATTTTTTTGGTTGATTTTTCTTTCTTAAATGGCATTTAAATATATAAAATAAATATCAAAAATATAAATCTTTGTTTTACTATGGTTGCAAATATCAAAAAATTTCTATATGTGACACGGCACCAGAGTTAATTAGGGTTTTTCAAAATGCTGACACACCGAGCTCAAAAGGTTCGCCATCACTGCTCTAGAGCATAGAGTGAAAAGAAAAAAAGTCAAAACCTCAACCTTACCACGTTGAGCTGTAAGGTCCAAATTTATATGACACTTGTGTAATTTAGAAACACATAAAGAAATGTATAGTTTAAACTGGTCGAGGGCCACTGTACCTTATAAAATAAGCACAAGCTCAGAGTGCTCTGAAGGCAGCATGTCCCACCTCAGGGCCCACGAGAAGAGCAAATCAATAACATCAAAGTAAAGATCTGAAGATCACCAGCTCCCAGGGAAAAGCTACAATTTACATGGAAACAAATTATAAGGTGGAATCAGCAGATGCCACAAACAAGATAACTAGGACAGGAAAAACTTCAGATTGCAGAAAACTATGAAAGAAACTAGAAAATAGCTGTGATTAAAATGAGAAAAATAAAGGCACTGAAACTAAAATGAACAGGACATTACAAGAAAGATACAGGTGGATTTGTGAAATATCCATATACAATTTCTTGATGTAGAAAAGAGAGTTATTGATGCTAAGAACTCAGTTCATTGGTTAAATGCCAGAACTGGCATTTCTGAAGAGAAAAATAGTATATATATTAATAGATTTTAAAATATAAATACATTTATAAATACACTAGAGGCCTGGTGCATGAAAATTCATGCACTCAGGGGTGGGTCCCTCAGCCCAGCCCTCTCGTAGTCCGGATCCCTCGGGGGATGTCCAACTGATGGCTTAGGCCTGTTCCCTGGGGGATCGGGCTTAAGCTGGCTGTCAGACATCTCTCTGGCATCCCTCGAGCCCTCGGGGAATGGCCCACTCTCCACAAGGAGTGGGCCTAAGCCATTAGTCGAACATCCTTAGTGCTGCCGTGGAGTTGGGAGAGGCTCCCGCCACCACCACTGTGCTGGCCAGCCATGAGCCCACTTCTGGCTGAACGGCGCTCCCCCGTGGAAGTGCACAGACCACCAGAGGGCAGCTCCTGCGATGAGCATCTGCCCCCTGGTGGTCAGTGTGCATCCTTCCTGGTCATTCTGCTGTTAGGGTCAATTTGCATATTACCCTTTTATTATATAGGATTATATAAACATACTTATAATTATATTTTATTATAGATTTCTAGATTCTCTATAATTTTTGTATTCACTTTATTTGATATGAGTTACTTTAAATAATAAAAATAGCATGATGTAACAAATATTTAAATAATATATAAAAAATTCCTGATACTTAGAATGTACTTGGTAAAGGTAGCCATTATTATTTACATGAATGACCTAATTTAGTTCTTACAGAAACCTTATAAAGTAGGAATTAATATTATTTCCATTTTATTTGCAGGAAGAAAGGTACTAGGAGGATAAATAACTTGCCTCAGTTACATAGCTAGTAAGAAGTAGAGTCAAATTTGCACCCAGACTCCTGGCAGAGTAATGGTCTCTAAGGATGTCTACACTCTTCACCACAGAACTTTGTAATTATCAAGTAGTTCATGTTTTGTTTGTTTATATGTGATCATTCAGATATAATACTCTAGCTTTCCTACATGAGAGCCTGAAATCATAGCTTATTCAATTCCTACTCTGGGAAAATTTTGGAGTATTTAAAACAATTTATATATGTGATTTCTGATTATAAGTTCTATATCTTGATATTAATCTAGTTGATTTTCTTAGGTAGTTTTTCAGGAAGAGTTTATAAGTGGTATGGCAAATGATTCTTTATATATCTGAAAACATTTGGGTGTGTCCTAAAGTGAATGTTAATTGGATAGTAAATAGAATTATGGGGAATCCATCTTTTACCCTAAGAAAGCTATTTGTACTACCTATTGAGATAAGTATGGCTTTTGTTATTGTTGTTTTTCAAATTATAAAAGAAAGTTTATTTAGAAAATGCCAGAGGTAAGAGAAGTGAGCCAGCTGAGCCGTGTAGGCTCAGGAACAAGTTACAGAAGCAGAAGAAGGGCCCATGGGGCCTAGGAGAGGGAAAGCCAAAGGGAACCTGCCTCAGGGGGAAGAAGGGGAAACAGGAAAGGCCTGGGTGTGCTCCTGAGAGGGAGCGCACACAGGTAACTGTTTCTAATGAAGTTCACTTCTGTTCCTCCTGGGCACACCTTTACCAGCTTTCTGGGCAGTTAAACCATGTATGTGGTAATGAAATGCTGGGTGGAAACTATGGCTATCACATCCATGGTTGCCCCATAAATATCACAAGCTTTGCCCTGGCCAGATGGCTAGGTTGGTTGGAGCATCCTCCCTTGCACCAAAGGTTGTGGGTTTGATCTCTGATCAGAGAGCTTACTGGAGGCATCTCACATTGATGTCTCTCTCTCTCTCTCTCTCTCTCTCTCTCTCTCTCTCTCTCTCTCTCTCTCCCTCCCTCCCTCTCCCTCTCTCCCTCTCTCCGTTCTCCTCCTGCCCCCACCCCTCCGCTCCTAACTCTAAAAGCAATAGGAACATATCCTTGGGTGAGGATTAAAGGAAAAAAGAAAAAAAACAAACTCACAAGCTTTACTCTCCTTTTCCCCATCTACTGACTTTGAAAGGAGAAGACTCTTAAGACCAAGAAGATGGAGCTCAAAGAGGAGCCCTCAAGTCTCTGAATGAGAACATAAAAATTGGATCATATAAATATTGCCTTCATTACTCATATTTCCCTCATTACATTCCATCAGTTTTTTTTTCTTCACCTGATTGCTGGTCTTCTAATGTACTAATTTGATTTTACTAACATGCTTTCCTTAGGAACAATTAATTTTTTTAGTTCAGCAATTATTATTTTAAATCTCCCAAACTGTATCACTATATCAAGATCTTTTGTCAGTATGAAATTTACTTGAGCCTCATTTAGAATCTCTAAAAGCTTTAAAAAGTTGTCTCCAATTTCCTGTAATAATTGTGATTCACCGGAGAACATATGTTCTGAATGCTCAAAATGGTTCCTCTCTTTCAGAGTGCTAATTTTTTATATGCCTAGTTGTTTTTCTCCGCTAGTTCATCCTAAGGCAGTGGATATAATTATTATTTCTGGTATCTAAAATAAATTTTAAAATGAGAAGAACATTATTAAGATCTATAGTGAATTTTCCTTGCTTAGATAGTAAACTGATATCTATATTTTTAATATATATTTATTGATTTCAGAGAGGAAGGGAGTGGGAGAGAGAAGTAGAAACATCAATGATGAGAGAGAATCATTGATTGGTTGCCTCCTGCACACCCCCACTGGGGATCGAGCCTGCAAACCCGGCACGTGCCCTTGACCGGAATCGAACCCAGGACCCTTCTGTTCCCAGGCCGACGTTCTATCCACTGAGCCAAACCAGCTAGGGCAATCTGATATGTTTTTTACATGATTAGGATGGAGGTGTTAAGTGGCAGAAGGTGCCCGAAGAGGTATGGAGTTTCATCCTTGTTTAAGAACAGTTTATTCTTTTGTTGCACTTAGCAGAATAGAGCCTGCTGGACATGGACGCCTGTCCAGTGGCCACTTGGCAGTCGCTAACCAGGGGATTGCCCAATACCCACATACAGCCCACTCTCCTCATTTTAGTTTGTAAAACAGTAAGTGGCATTGGGCGAAATTATTATTATTTTGATCTGCGGACATTAGGGAGTGGATGTTTTAGGCCTAGGGAATACAAATGTGTAGTAAGAGACAGGCAGCAAATTGGAGGGAGTATGGACCTTGTGTTTGATTGGTATCAGATTTCATATCATTACTTTGCCCTTCAAACGACTCTTTAAAAGTCATGAATTTTCCTTTGGATTTCAGAGGTACTAATTGTAACAATCAATGTTTGATAGAGAATAAATAATACCAGTTAGTGGAAATGGCATATTATGATAAGTGCTTCTACAAATATTATCTTATTCATATTTGCTTAATTCTTTAAAAAACTTATTTTTTTTCTTGCCTATTATAAGGCATTGCATCTTTTTTTATATTTTTTATTGATTAAGATATTACATATGTGTCCTTATCCCCATGTTACCCCCTACCCCCCCCCCCCCCGCTCATGCCCTCACCGCCCCCCCCACCCCCCCATTGGCCGTGTCCATTGGTTAGGCCTATATGCTTGCATATAAGTCCTTTGGTTGATCTTTCCCCCTTACCCCCACCCTCCCCTACCTTCCCTCCAAGGCCCGCCAGGCCAATCAATGCCTCTCCGTCGTCTCTGGATCAGTCCTTGTTCATCAGTTTATGTTGTTCATTATATTCCACAAATGAGTGAGATCATGTGGTATTTATCCGCTCTCCAGTTCCATCCATGCTGTGGCAAATGGTAAGAGTTCCTTTTTCTTCTTCCTCTTCTTAAAGAATACCTTTCAGCATTTCATATAATGCTGGTTTGGTGATGATGAACTCCTTTAGCTTTTTCTTATCTGTGAAGCTCTTTATCTGACCTTCTATTCTGAATGATAGCTTTGCTGGATAAAGTAATCTTGGTTGTAGGTTCTTGCTATTCATCACTTTGAATATTTCTTGCCACTCTCTTCTGGCCTGCATGGTTTCTGTTGAGAAATCAGCTGACAGTCGTATGGGTACTCCCTTGTAGGTAACTGACTGTCTTTCTCTTGCTGCTTTTAAGATTCTCTCTTTGTCTTTTACTCTTGGCATTTTAATTATGATGTGTCTTGGTGTGGTCCTCTTTGGATTCCTTTTGTTTGGGGTTATCTGCGCTTCCTGGACTTGTAAGTCTATTTCTTTCACCAGGTAGGGGAAGTTTTCTGTCATTATTTCTTCAAATAGGTTTTCAATATCTTGCCCTCTCTCTTCTTCTGGTATCCCTATAATTCTGATGTTGGTACGCTTGAAGTTGTCCCAGAGGCTCCTTACACTATCTTCATATTTTTGGAATCTTTTTTCTTTTTTCTTTTTCGGTTGGGTATTTTTTGGTTCTTCATATTTCAGATCTTTGACTTGATACTTGGGATCCTCTTGTCTGCTGTTGGATCTCTGTATATTATTCTTTATTTCAGTCAGTGTATGCTTAATTTCTAGTTGGTCCTTTTTCATATCCTCGAGGGTCTCACTAGATTTCTTGAGGGCCTCACTAAATTTATCGGCGGTTTCCATAAAATTCTTGAAAAACCTTATAAACGTGGTTTTGAACTCTATATCCAGTAGTTTGCTTTCCTCCATTTCTGTCATTTGTGACCTGTTTCTTTGTCTCCACATTTTTTATGCTTCCCTGCGTTGGTAGAGTGGTTTTGTGTGCTAGGTGTCCTGTACGGCCCAGTGGCTCAGCCTCCCCCATTACCTGAGGTGGACACTCTTGGTGCACCCCCTTGTGGGCTTTGTGCACAGTCTTGTTGTAGTTATGCCTTGATTGTTGTAGGATCACTGGGAGGAATTGACCTCCAGGCCAATTGGCAGTGAGAATTGGCTGTGTCTGCAGTGGGAGAACTTCTGTGCTGAAGACACCCTTCTGGGGCAAGACTTGCTTCAGTGGGGCTTTGGTGCTCACTGAGTCTGCCCCCTGGGTGTGTCCCTTATGGATCTGAGGAGTTGTAATCCGGATGGTCCCCCTCTGACCACTGGGTACACTGGCTCTTGGAGGTTACCCAGCAGGAGCTATGAAGAGAACTGCAGAGTCCCCTTCCTTTTTTGGAGTTTGGAGGTGCCCTGATGAGGCCCAGCTGTGAAGCAATGCAAGCTGCTGTGGGGCCTTGGGCCTTCTCTTGGAAGTTCTGGGTCTGTGGCCCAGCTGCAGTTTGTTAGGTAATTTTCAGGTTGCAAAGGGCCAGGGCATTCATATGCAAAAGCCTCTGCCGCAGCCTGGGTGGGGCGGGGTCTCAGGGAATCAAAGGGCGGAGCAAGGAACTATGGCAGATTCTCAGCCCTGCCCTAAGGGGCCGTGCGCGTCTCAGTGTCCTGATAATTTAATTGCTGCAAGCAGCTCTGGGGGGAAGCTGCCCTCGAGTTCCAAGTTCTGCCCACTGCCAGACAGTCCAGTTTCTCCCCGTATGAGTCCTGGGTCCCCAGAGACTTCCCGGAACCGGAGTTCAGAGCAGTCGGGAGCTTGTGACTCCCTCCCGATTCAAAAAGACAGCCGCGTCCTCAGGTACCAGCCCCTTTCCGCACACTCTCGAGCCTCCGTACCTTTGCACTTTACTTCCGCAGCTCCTGACCCTCAATGTGCTTTTCTCTTTCCTTCTAGTTGTAGAATTTCCACTCTGCCAACCTTCCTGTAAGTTCTGGATGATGTCCGTTTTGTCTTTTTATTGTGTTTTGAAGTTGTTGTAGGAGGCAGCAATTTCGGTGTTTCCCTATGCCGCCATCTTAGTTTCTCTTTAAAAAACTTACTGAATAAACTTTGTAATCTACATGTTAGAGAGAAGATAACTAAAACTCAGAGGATTAAATATTGTTCAAGAAAACATAGCTAGCTATAAATTAGTAGAGCCAGGATTAGGATTTAAACAAAGATTGACCAAATCCAAAATCAGCTCTGCAATTGAAGTGCAAATAATATTTAGCGGTACATAGTCACAGGACGTGCTGTCTGTGCATAAAGGAACCTGTATCGGTCTTAACTGAGATGTCACTGATATAAAAGGCATTGGGTGGGCCTTGCCTGTGCGGAACGCTATCAGAGAGTAAAGTGAGGTTACCTAGATCACAGAAGTAACGGGATTTATCAAGAATCTTTTGCACTTTTTAATATAAATTACATTTCTGTGATTTTTCACCAGGTAATTGCTTCTGTGTGCAGTTCTTTTTCATGCTAAATTTTACATTTCCTTGATGTGGTCAGTTCCTATGAATTAGAATCAGTGGAATTTAAACAGGATTACATTTCTTTCATCTAAATAATTTATCTTAAAAAAATGAATGTGAAGAGAGTGGCTTAGAAATAGAAAGCATTGGATACACAGAATCTGCTCTTGGCTTCCAGGAGTATGAAGGGAATTGCACAATAAATCAATTTTTATGAATGCTATTGACTAGCAACATTTGCTGCTTTTAAAAATTAATAGCTGAAATAATAAAGATTCAAAAAATGCGCTCCACCCTCATTTTGATTAATTCCTTGAGATGAAGTACAGGTGACAGATGCAATATCTGAAACTAGGTTTTCGTGCAGTCCAATCAGAGAACACCCAGACAGAGACCACGGTGGCCAATGCAGTCTTTTAATTTTTCCCCCAATTAATTTGATCCCATGCATAGACATGCCCTATCCAATAAAGTGAAAGTTTAATTATTTGTATAAATATTATTGTAAATGCACAATAGTGCCTCCACAGTCCAAGTGTCATCATTTTATATTAATATTGCATTACAGCGGAACAGGCAATAAAGTGCTGCTTGGAAGAAATTGTGCATGGGATTTTTAACATGGTGCTCAGCCAGGAGACGAGTTTATTAAAGTTACAGAATTATGTAGTGGAAAAAATAGAGTTACTAAAACACTACCCAGGGAAACTGCAGCAAAACTGAGACAATGAAATGGTTACAAGAAATCAGAGGCCAAACTTTGTAATTTTTTTGTACCAATGTGAATAGCTTCAGCTCACTCTAAACCATATACATCCATCCAAATTAATCACTGGTGCATTCATGCAAGCCCATGACAACCACTGACAACATAAAGCGGAACGGTACAGGCCAGAGGAGCATGTCCAGTTATGACGATAGAAATAAAGGTCCTCACAGAGCCCTCCTGGAGGACCCTAAAGTGCCCCGCAGGCAGCGGGCAAAGACGAAGAAGGAGGCAGTTCTCATTTGGATGTTATTGAAAGGGCACTTGCCATTCATCTCCTATTACATGAACGTGAGTGGCTGACAAACCAATTTCTAAATTCCTGAACTTACACACTGAAGTTGTTATTTTATAACTAGTAGCTCTGCACATGAATCCATGTGTCAGTAGCTCGCCAGTAGCTCACTGCGGCCCTCTTGTAGCTCCCTCCGCCATGCTGCTCCCCCTCCCCCCCATAGCTTGCTGACCTGCCCCCTCTTGTAGCTCTCTGCCGCCCACTTGTAGCTCGCTGCCCCACCCTCCTGCTGATCCGTGATCCAGTTGTTGCTCGGTCGGTCGTTACGCTTCACGGCCTAACAACCATTTGCATATTACATCTTTATTATATTGGGTGGAAAGCATTCTTAGAGCATCTAGGTGCATGTGTTTATTTGTTGTTGTTGTTTGCTTATATAACTAGGTTAGTATGTTATTTAGCCCATGAGAGAATAAAGCACATCAGTCTAGCCTCAGTTTGCTTCACAACTCTGCCATTTGCTGTGTGAGTCTGCACGAGTGAACGAGCTTCTCTCGTTCTCAGAATTAAGTGTTCCCTGTATTTAGCAGTAGTTCTGGCTTAAAATGTACAGATTAAATATTACTTGTTATCACAATGTTTTGTTTCAATTTGAGTTGTATCTATGTAACAAACTACTGCAAGCCCAGAAACATGAACTGGCAGATAAAACAGATCACAAAGAACTTCCTAGAGGATGGAACTGGGCTGATATGTGAAGCATTTAAGCAAAACTTGCTGTAAGGATGATGAATAGCTCTTAGAATTTGAGACAGGGAAAGAGCTTTCTTTACAAATTAAACTGGATTAAAAATCATTCATTACTCCTTTCTGGTATTGAGGTGGCTTGGCAGCCCAGTGCACGAATTTGTGCACAGGTGGGATCCCTCAGGGTGGCCTGTGGGGATCGGGCCCCAGCTCACACCCCAGACTCACAGCCTGCAGCCTGGCCTGGCACCCCACTGTGGCCTGGGGCCGCCCCCTCACCTGCTCTACCTTCATGCCTGCGGGGCGGTTAATCTGGCCTGGGCCCCCCACCCAGCTCCCTGAGTGGTGGCCCTGCCCCCCGCCCCTGCTACGACTACTGCTGGTTGCTGTCTGCAGGGTGATTGGGCACCCCCTTGCACCCGCCTTGGCCTGGTGCAGCCCACTCACTTGCTCCACCATCCTGCCGCAGTCCCACTCTCATCAGGGCCCATCGAGTCTGGCAGCACCTGCACTGCCATCCGCTGCCCGCGCCATGTCACTGATGCCTGCCATGTTCTGCGCCTCCCCGTGGTGGTCAGCACACATCACAGCAGGTAGTCGAACTTCAGTCAAACGATCACCTGAGGGGACAATTTGCATATTAGGCTTTTATTATATAGGATTTTTGGTATATTTCTTATGTAAAAAAAAATGCTATAAAATGAAAGTTCATGTAGAACTTTCCCAATCCACCCAGTTAAATAATGTTTCTCAAAACTGAAAGTTTTCTTATTTTAAGGTCAATTAAGTACTGTGTGACTTCTATAATTTTTAAGCTATTTAAACATGATGCAAATGACAAATCACAATATAAGTTTAAGTATATTTTCATTAGTAAATAATTTTCATGTTCCATATCATCATCTCTGGCACGTTATACCTTCTAAAAGATGTGTAGCAGAAGCAGACACCTATATTCCATGGCTCAACTATAAATACAACAGAAAGTTCCAGTCCCAAGAGAAAAAAGGGAAGTAAACTGCTACAAAAATCAAAGGCCAAATTTTGTCTATCAAACATTCATGGTGAGTATACAACCTGAACCTCAGACTTTGTGAAATGATTCTAAGAAATATATTAGTAAATCAGGCTGTATTTCTTTAGAACTTCCCAATCAATACTATATAGTTGATGTTAACATTTTGATAAGCTAATGGTCTACAAAAAAGCATTTCATATTTCATGCCCACCCTAGGCAGTCTAGGATTAACTGGATAGAAAAACCTAGGAAACATTAAGAAAAATCAAACTTGAATGACTAAGGTTTCATAGAATATAAAAATTCACAAACATTTTAATCTATTAATATATATAATTTAAGGATTACCAGAGGGTAATACATATAAATCATTTCTTCTTAGGAGAGTTCAAAGAGTTTAGTGTAGGTTTTCAGAAATCATTTCATCCATGTTAAAACAGTAGACTTTCAAATTTGATTTTAATATCCAATTCAAAATGCTTGCTTTACAACAGAGTTATATCATATAGCAGTATTAATACTTTAACTTTTCAGTTTGCAAGTTCAATAAAATATTTTTAATGTTTACTGAGTAGAATTAGTGAATGTCATAACTATGATGATAATAAATTCCTGGAATGTGTAGATATTATTTTAAATTCTGCTTAAAATTCTAATTTGTGAAGAAAAATTACTGTAAGCCGTTTGTACTAATGTCCCAAGGGTCTCCAAGACCACCCTCGGGTGTCTGGAAGTACTCACAGAACTCAGATAAGCTGTTATACTTATGGTTATGCTTTATTACAAAGAAAAGATACAGATTGGAATCATCAGAGGGAAAAAAAAAAGCATGTAGGCTGGAGTCCAGGAAAAACCAGGCATGAGCTTCCAATTGTCCTTTCCCAGTGGCGTTGCATGGACAGTTCTTAATTCTCCCAGCCACAATGTGTGATATGTACAAACGTGAAGCTCACCTGAACCGTGGGTCCAGAGTTTTTTTGGGGGGATTAGTCATGCAGGCACAGAGCTACTCAGTCACTAGTCCCTCTAGAGCAGTGGTTCTCAACCTTGGCTGCACATTAGAATCACCTGGGAATCTTTTTAAAATCCTGATTTCTGGGCCTCATCCTCCGGAAATTCTGTTTCTTTGTTATGGGGTGGGGCCACAACATTAGTAACAAAGAAACAGAATTTCCAGAGGATGAGGCCCAGAAATCAGGATTTTAAAAGATTCCCAGGTGATTCTAATGTGCAGCCAAGGTTGAGAACCACTGCAATAAGAGAAAGGAATAGGGAGATTTCACACGGGCATAAAAAGAAAGAAGAAAACAGAGCTAGCACAGGAGGAGGTGATATGACCACAGAGGCACAGACTGGAGTGATGTGGCCCCAGTTAGGGACCGCTGGAAGCCTCCCAAAGCTCGCGAGGCCCAGACTGGATTCTCCCCCAGAGCCTCTGGAGCAGCGGTTCTCAGCCTTCCTAATGCCGTGACTTTTTAATACAGTTCCTCATGTTGTGGTGGCCCCCAACCATAACATTATTTTCGTTGCTACTTCATAACTGTAATGTTGCTACTGTTATGAATCGTAATGTAAATATCTGATATGCAGGATATATTTTCATTGTTACAAACTGAACATAATTAAAGCATAGTGATTAATCAGAAAAACAATATGTAATTATATATGTGTTTTCCGATGGTCTTAGGCGACCTCTGTGAAAGGGTCATTCGACCCCCAAAGGGGTAGCGACCCACAGGTTGAGAACCGCTGCTCTGGAGAGAGCACAGCCCTGCCAGCACCTGGAGTTTGACCCAGTGATATTGACTTGGACTTCCAGCCTCCAAGACTCTGAGAGGAAGAATTTCTGTTGTTTTAAGCCACAGATTTGTGGTAATTGGTTGCAGTGGCCATGGGAAGCCGAGGCAGTGTATATTCACTTACCATAGGAACTGTGGGTCCCCGGAATGGAACCTCTGAAGATACCTTTGGCAAAGGGAACTCCAGGGCACTGTACCAGTGGATGGTGAATGTTTTATCTGCGCTGCCAAGTTACATATTGGAGACAGTCTATCAAATACAGGAGTCAAATTATAGCACAAATGAGAATACAGACTTTAAGGGTATTTTATCCTAGGATATTTGTATAAAATATTTTGAATGACCTTCATGTATTTCATTGCTGGAAAGATGTAAAAATTTAGACAAAAAATAAGTAATAATAAACTGGGAAACAGCAATGGTTCACTAATCAAAAGTCACATGGGACCAAACATATTTATTTTCTTTGCTGGCATTAGTAGATAATAAATTATCAGAAATATGGGGCAGGTGTGTCTGGATTAAAGCCTTTGGACAAAGGTAGAAAAAGATGGACTGGAGATAAAATTGTAAGAAGGTAAAATATGTAATTTATGATTAGTTACTGTCACCCTAAAGGGTGCTAAGATGTAGGTCAATGTCAAAGTGAAAGGATTTTTCAGGTGATATAAGCCAGCATTTACAGGGCACATTCTAGGGGCCACACACTATTCTAAACTCTCCTGTTTTTATAAAGCATTTGTTCCCTCCATATACTCAGAATTTCTCCTTGGCCATCTTTTTCTTGCTGTTACCGTCACTCTTTCTCCTCCTTCCCTTCCCCCTTTCTACCTTCTCCATAGTCTAGTAATCCTGCTCATTTCTTTGAAGACTTAGACATGAAAAACTCCAGACCTGTGTTGTTCAAACCAATAGCTATTGAAATGTGACCAGTTCAAATTGAGATTGGTGTAAATATAAAAAAACATATTAGATTTTGAAGACAGTATTAAAAATGCAAAATAGCCTATCAACAAGCTCTTATATTGGCTACATGTTGAAACGGTAACATTTTAAATCTATTGAATAACATATGTTATTAAGGTAACCTCACCCAATTAATGTGGCTACTAAAAACTAAAAATGACAGATGTGGCTCCTGTATGTGGCTTGTGTTACAATTGCATATGACAGCCTTGCTCTGGATGAGTGCTTAGGGGCTTTGCCTTTGTATCATAAGCAACATGTTTTGCTAAACAAAAGGTAATCTGTGCCAGAAAATTTTTTGTGCCACTCCTTTAGAGCCAGAAGTGGCCACAGGCAGTTCTGTGGTTTGAAATAACAATTATATTTTTCTTCTAACGGATGACAAAAACGACTTAATCAGTTTATTGAACTTGTTGGACACAGTTGTACCATTACCGAGAGCAACCATCCCCCTTCAAATGCCTTATAACTATTTTCTTTGGAGGCAATCTTTCCCACTCCTGAATAAAAATCTCACGTGGTCCCAAAGCGTTTCGGGTCCTTTTCAGAAAGAACAATCTCATTTCAAAAATTTAAAAACCTCATCAAATCTAACATTACAGTTTAATCTGTTCCACAATTTAAATGACCTTCCCCCAGCTGGGGCCTGCCTCAGCTGTTCTTCCTACAAAGCAAGGAGAGTCTAAATTCTTCAGCTCCACCCTCCCGCTGCTCTTGTCCCTCCGGAAGCAGAGGGTGAAGGGAAGGGAGGAGGCAGGGGAAACTCCCAACGCCCCTGACTGGTGTGGGTAACACAGGGCTTCAGGGCCCTGGGGGCAGCAGAGACAGCTGCTTTTTCTCAGACCTTAGCTGATTGCTGAGTCCCTCCTGGTGCAGACATCCAACCACCCAGGGCCACAGACACAGGAGCCGGTGGGCTTCAGCTGTCCGCCCACTGCTGGGTCTCTTCACCCCTCCATCCCTTCCTGGTAGGACTCTCTGTCAACATGGCTGCAGGCTGGCTCCCTTTCGGGGAGCGCACATCTGTTTTGGGAGAACCTGACATATTTACCTCAAGCTTCTCAGTCTCTCTCCCTCTTTCCCCTGTCCCCACGTGGTCTGCCCCAGGATTTCAGTCAACACTCTCTGCATATCCCCAGATTCCAGGGCACATAAAGCAAGCTCTCCTCGTGAATTTCTTCACACACCCCCTCACTTGGCTGGAGATAGTGCACATCCCCCTGCCCTCCTCCGTGAGTAGCTGGAAAGGGAAACGCCATAGCACTCCCACAACTCTTCCCAAGAGAAAGTAGGCTCGCTGCATTTGTGATGGAGGCTAGAAAGCAGTAACAAATAGAATGCCAAGTTTTAGTAGCTTAAGAAGGAAGTGGAGATAGCTTTCCTGTAACAGTTCTCTTAAACCTCCCGTGGGGGTTGAAAGAAGCGGCTGGCTGTCCTCCAGCTGACCATGGAGTTTAGGGCCTCTCTGTCACAAGCATCCAGACAGGAGAGAGGAGGGGAACATGGAGAGACACGCCCTCTTGCAGTGCCCTACCCTGGAAGAGGCACACATCTCTTCGGCTCACCTCCCCTTGGCCTTGCCTACTTGCTTGAGAGCTTGAGAAACGCAGTCCAGCCATGTGCCCAGCTAAGCTCTCTCTTTACAGGACAGAACAGATTTTGTTTTGCAGTTGCTAATCTTTGCCATACACCTTTTTTTACCTGCACTTTATATACCCTGGAAGAAAAACAGTAATTAAGGCTAGTTTCACAGTGCCTCCCAGCACGCCCTAAGGAGAGGCTGTGTCCCTCATTTTATGAAGGAACACTTGTACCTATATTGCTTTTTATAGCATTTTGAGCCTCAGTAGAAACTAAGACGAAGTGTATCCTTACAACATTCTAGTAGTCAATTATATTAAGTATGCATTCAATGCCATGCATTTTATATTTGCCATTTCATTTTTTCTCACAATAATTATTTGGTATAGGTATTAGGCTCAGAGAGGTTATTTGACTTAACTGAATGAAAAGAGGCAATACAAATAGGAGCTGAAATTCAACTTTAATTTTTCTGGCTTTTATGATAAACTGTCTCTTGGCTAGCCTATTTCAATCTTGACATTTTATAATATTTACTTTTCTCTATTTTATCCACTTTTAATTTTCCTTTTACATTCTGACATCAAGGATATAAATAAAAGAAATATGTGTATATAGATACATTTATATGAAATGTCTATATGCAATACATTTGCAGCTTATATGCACATTTTTACTGATTATAATTGAAGGGATATGGAAACAATCACTGTGAAAATTAAATAAGATTTATTTGATAAGAAAAACCATTTCTTCAAAATTATTTACTATCCATGGAGTATGTCTTAGAATTTTTTATTGAAAGAGACACATGGAAAAGGAAAAGCATTATTCTGAACATAATAATTTGTCAATCAACATAAAGCAAAGTACATCTATATGAAAAAATACTTGACTGCATAATTTCTAATATATTCAAATATTTACAAAGTCTCTTGGGGAAAAAAGATTACTATTCTAGAATGTTTATTCACTACAATTGCTTCTTCCCAAGTCCCTCCTGTGGGCCCCAAGCCAGACAAATGATTGCCTGGGTCCCCACCCCTTGACACCCATGCATTTAGAAGGTGGGCATTCTGACCTCTGCTATGGCTGGTACCAAAGCCCTCCACAAAGACGCTTGTCAGCCAATAGCAGAAGCAGCAGTTGTGTGGCCTTGGCTTCATGACATTGTTATCTCCCTTCACTTTTCACCATGGGTCCTCTGTTTAGGAGAGCTCCATTACAAGTCAAGCTGTAAGGGAGTCCTGCTGGAGCCTTTGGCCTGCATAACATTATGCTGCAAGGAGCAGGAACGAACCTGTGTGAGTCCATCCACTGTAGCTACCAGAAGTTGGAAGGCAATTAAGAAAAACAATCAGGTTGTACAAATAAAAATTAGTTTCAATATCTTTTTCATGTGAAAAAGAATAAATTATTGTTAGATAATTTATAAGCAGGCACTGGGATTTTGATGGTGTGTTTTAAATGTGTAACCTTTCTCCAGATAACTATATTACTGCTATTTGGAAAGTCTTGACATGCCAAATAAGGAGCTAGCCAATGAGTTCAATTACAGCTCTTTTCACAAGGACTCTTGAATGGGCCATGCTACGACTCATTTTTTATTTCAAACAAAATAATTAATTGCATTCATTTGGGAACAGTTTTGTCTGGATGAAGATTATAATTTCATTTTGAAAATCTATTTCTCTTCACTGAACTATGTGTTAGGTGTTGAGATACAGTGACTACAACAACTTCTAAAGATAGGAAATACTGGTCCTATTTCATAGTTAAGAAATCGAAGTTTGGAAAGGCTAGGTAATTTGTCTAGAGTCAGACCACTAGGAAAAAAGTTTAAATGAGGATGTAAACCTGGTTCACTTTATTCCCTTTGACTAATTAGGAGATTGTAGCACACTTGGTGCTATCCTTTGTACTCAGAAACTGCTCACATATCTCCTTTATGCTTGTGGACTTTGCCAGACGTCCACATAGGCAGTCACATGTCATCTTCATGATGTGCCATCTCAGCTGGTCCTGGTAGCTACTGAGGAAGACAGGCAGGGTCCTGCCATTTCATGGAGCAGAGAGTTGGAGAGAGTGGTAACAGGGAAAGAGCTGAGAGTGGGCATCCAGTGTTAGTGCCAGCAGATAGACAACTGGGACCTAAGCAAACCGAGGCTGCCTCTGCAAGAGATGGAGAGAGGAGAGTAAGGAGTGGGAGAAGAGAATAAAATTCCCAAAGAGCTGCTATGGGACATCAACAGAAAATCTGCCTGTGGCGAGGAACGGAGGAAATGAAAGGGGAGCAAGGAAGCACAGACTTCAATGCAGAACAGGGCTGCCATTCATATCTAAGTAGAGGCATAAGCCAGTATAATGTGGGTAATATTGGTTATGGTAAGCTTGTCAAACAGTAGAGAAAGTCAATAGTGGGAAGTAATACTAAATCAGGAGTTTGAATCCTTAGAGACTAATAGTAATATATAGCCAAAATTTATAATCACATTGCAAATTGCATATATAATTATAGTTTTAATAAAATATGTACTTACGTAAATTCATGGAGAAATCACTTTTTATTAAGATAAGGTAAATATGTTTTTTTATTTATTTTTATTTTTTTATTTATTTTTTTTTGAAAGGGTCCTTTCCTTTTTTGTGTTTTAGTTCTTGTCTTTTTTTAAATTGTTATTTATTGATTTTAGAGAGGGGGGAGAACTATCGATTGCCGTTCCACTTACCCATGCATTCATTGGTTGCTTGTTGTATGTGCCCTGACCGGATGAACCCGCACCCTGGGTGTATCAGGAGGCTCTAACCAACGGAACCGCTGGCCACGGCTTCACTTCCCGTGGCCTCTTTTTGTATCACTGGGCTGGTTATGAAGACAACTTTGATAGGTGGGATTCAGGATGAGAATCAATTTAGGAGCCACCGGACTCCGGCGGTTGGGGGTAGGGGTTGGCAGGTCTTCGTTCGGGTCCGCCAACGTGAGCCCGGGAACTCTGGCCAGAATCTCGCCGTGCGGTGACCACAAGCAGAGTGAACTGAATGGACAGCGGCGGCGACAGAGCCCGCCAGGCCGGCGCGATTGTGACCCGGCGGGCCCGGTTCCGGCGGGCCCGGACCAGCTCCACTCACCGAAGCGCCCTCTGGGAGCGGGGCCGCCTGGGCCCGCCTCCCGGCCGCGCGGCTGTAAATATGTTTTTTTAATTTAAAAAATATTTTTATTGATTTCAGAGAGAAAGGGTGAGGGAAAGAGAGACAGAAACATCAATGATGATAGAGAAACATTGATCAGCTGCCTCCTGCACATTCCCCACGTGGGATCAAGTCCACAGCCCAGGCATGTGTCCCAGTTGGGAATCGAACTGTGACCTCCTGGTTCATAGGTTGACGCTCAACTACTGAGCCACACCAGCAGGGCAAGATAAGGTAAGTAACTATGTTTTTAATGAAATATAATTCAGCTGATTTTTAAGCCACTTACCGAGAATTCAGAATATAAGTAATACATGTCATCAATATAAAGATATTTTAAAATATTTTATAACTATGATGTAGCCATATGGATATGTAAGTTTGGTGAAATTATGGGTTTAATCTTTCCACGTTGCTATTCTGGCATTGTGACAACTGAGGGCATTGCAAATAAGGGAAACTCTTTACCTGATATGGTCAATATATTTGAATTAATTAATTTCCAGTGATTTTTTCTATGTTGGTCACTAATTTAAAAATATTTTTTTGAATAAATATTCAATTTATTGAAATAAATCACTCAGAATTATCCAATCAGTATGTGTGAGATCTGATCAGTGACTTTGCTCTGAAATAAGAATTTCCAAGAACTCTCAATTGTTACAATATACTTCATATCTCTGGTAATGAGAAGCCAGAGGTATATATTATATCAATACAACAGTATAGTCTTCTTTCCACAGGGAAAGTCTTTCTTCACATTCAACCTTTCAAATGCTTTCCCCAAGTAGAGATATTTGCTTATTCCTGCCTCTTATATTTTTTGTTAAGTATTATTAATGCAAGTAAAATTATATCACTGCACTAAGCCAGCCTACCTGCATATAGAGCCTGAGAAGGCTACCTGTAGGTTATATTCACTTAAGGGGAATATGGAATACTCTAGTGGAGTTTCACTCTTGACTTAATGTACTATAAATTTGTTTTAAAAAATTAAAGTGCTATCCATTTTTATCATGGAACAATGACTCATTGAAAAGTAATTCTATGGCACTGGTAGTTCAGATATTTTTTCAGAAAAGTTTAAACTACCTTTCTATTTCAAATAATTTTGCATTTTAAATAATTTATAATCATAGGAAATTTCAATCTTTATCTCAAATTTAGCATCACCTCTGATATCAGGGTAATACAATATATTTTCTAATACTGTAGCTTTTTTATAGGTGCTTCATTATACACAATTTGATATCTTTAGTATCCTTATTAGAGGAAAATAGTGAGTTCAACTAGCTATACATCTACACAGGAATTTCTGGTTATGAACTGAAAACTAACCAAGACATAAACTGAGATATTAGGATGGTGAATCTCTCTGTAGGGCGTTGTTATTACATTCCTGAAGGTCTCATCTTTATGAATGCAAACATCTTCCTGAACCATAATGAGACTCAGTGTAAATCTCTTCGGGGTCATGTTGAACAGTCTGCGCCCATGGAAATCATAAGATTATCTGCAACACTGCTCAGTTCCTTTCTGTTTCTAGTTAAATTAGTTCTACACTATTGCACAGTGGAGCATCTGAGTGATTTCAAAAACAATAAATATTACAATCCTCAGGCTCTGAAAGGCTGACTTTAACTTCCTGAAACTTAGAAGAGTGTATATTAATCATAAGGCTAAAAATTCTCTAGATATTTATTAAAGTAAAAAAGTAGCTTAACATCTTTATAAATCCTACTGTATACTCTGCTGACTTCCGGCCTGGGCCAGCAATATTCAACGAATCTGAAAATAAAAAATCTAGTTATCTACAAAGCTTTACTTGGTCTTACTCCTAGATATTATAATGCTAATAAATGAGAACATAGAAACTATTTTTACACCACCAATGAGGCTGTGAAGCAAAGTAAATAAAAGAGAAAAGAGTTATATTTCCTCCTGGAAATAAAATATAGTTGTGAAGACAGAGAAATATTGAAACAAAGAAGCTCTAGGTCTACTTCCTTTGCTTACTATAAGAAATAGGTTATATTTAGGTAGCCATTATGGGTAGCATACAGAGAACCAAACAGTTAAAAGTAATTGAGTAATATAACATTCATCAAGAAAAAAATTTTGTTGTTGTTGTTAGCTAAATTGTGTGTGTGTGTGTGTGTGTGTGTACACATACATAATATATTCAGCTAATTAACAAAAACACAGAGGGGCTATATTATTTTTAATAAATAACTTTAATTCCATTCTGCATTAGTATTTGAATGAGTGAAATTATCTCTAGGACTACCTTAGCATATGAAATATATGTTAGAATTAGTTTTATTATCACTAATAAATTACTGAAAGAAAAAATTTAAATAACAAAAATAACTTTCATGACAAGTAAGAAGAATGTTATTTGCATTTCATGTCATTTAATTAGATATATTAGTCATGAAAGAGTCTAGATGGACAGAGTGAGGACTGAAGTCATTTACTGAGGGACAAGGTACATACAGTTCATCAGGTAGCACATTCCCACAGCTGTGACTCAAGTTAAACCCTGCTCCTTCCTGCAATATGTGCTCTACTAATATTTGTTTCCTCACCATGAGATTCAAAGTAATACTACCACCATCTTCCCAGAAGATGGTCTGAGGATAAACAGATGAATGTTCTCTAAATAACATTAAGGAGTTGAATCCATAGTAATATAATTGTCCTATATAAACTCATAGTTATGGTCAAGTTGGTAAAAAACAAAGCAAAACAAAACAGGAGTTTTATTTATGGGTTTATTATTCGCTTTTATTGTAAGGTCTAAATTCCCACAGAAAACTATTTCAAAATGTTTAATTTTCTTTTGATTATTTATCTGGTCCCCTTCCGTGCCCCGCCCCCCAACCTATGAATACTTCTGGGCATGTTGAGTTTAGAAAGAAAGTGGTAATGATTAATGATCTTGATTTGAAAGGTCAGAACAGTACAGAGGAAGAGGGCTGGTCTTGGAGCCCACATTTCATACTCATACTCTGACATCATTTGTATTATTATAAGCAAATTTTAAATTGGTCTGAGTTAGTCTTCTTGTCTGGAAAAAAAAAAAGAAGTGACAAGAGCTTACTTCACATAGTTGCTGTGAAGCACTAGACCAGGTACCAATGAGCCCGGGAAGCATCATATTCGACAATGGATGTTAAAGTTGAGGCTGCATCATATATGGTCATTAAATGTGAAGGCAAGGCTGCCTCATATAAGGTAGATGAATTTGAAGGTAAGGTTGTATCACACGTGGTACTTGAAGTTGAAGGTAAGTCAATATAGACAAGGCACTAGCCATTATCAGTGTCTGAAGCCAGGGGTTTGAAATTTCTTTCCGAAGAAATAATGTGTTAATATTCATGTGTGGGCAACTTGGAAACCATCTCCCCTAATCTGTTCCCTCTTCTCTACTGAATCTGTGATAAGGTTTTAGTTTAAGAAGCATAATAAAAATAGTAAGTCCGAATGGAAATGTGACTACATGTGCATTATTGTTTCAGAGACTGCTTCACAATTACATTAAGTTCACATCTGGCAAAGTGTCCTGCTTTACACAGCGTAACTCTCCAGTAACCAGGGGAAAATGAAGCATGGAAAGTATGGTCCAGTAGCTTTTATATTTGTTTATTAACGAGTTTATTCAGAAATGAATCACTTTCCATCCCCACAAACTCTCTTGTCTGTACTAGTCCCAGGTTAATGTGCAAACATTTTAATTGATATTTAACTGTTGTTGTCACTGTGACAGTTGGTATAAAATTATTAATTTCATGTACAAAAGCATGAAAATCTTGATGGCACAGCTTGTGTCTTATGTGTGTGTCTGTGTGTGGTGTGTATATATATTTCCCCACCATTCCCATTCTATAAATGAACATGTAGAAAGACATGTCAATTTACTTTTTATTTTAGAAAAAAATTGCTAAAATAGAAAATTAACAATGTAGATCCTAATTTACATGGCTTATAGAGGCAGGGTCGCAAAAGGTCACGGTTTTGATTTCCGATCAGGGCACACACCTCGTTTGCCCTGGTTGGGAGCACATGGGAGGCAATAGATTAATGTTTCTCTTTCACAATGATGTTTCTCTCTCTCACTCTCTCTCTATCTCTCACACACACACACACACACACACACACACACACACACACACACACACTCACACACAGGTTGTAAGGCCAGAGGATGGCTGGTATGGCTGGTGCACAGTTAGTGCTATGAGAGGCAGCAAAACAGGAGCCTGGAGAAGAGAGGGGTAAATCATAGGTGACCTTAGAGACTGCAAATTTCAGACACCTCTGGAAGCCCAGCTTACATCCTCTGGGCCAGTGCTTCTCAACTCACTACTTCTCAGAAACGTGGATCTGGTTCCCTAGTGCTGGGGTGGTGCTGAGGTTCTGCACTCCTTACAAGCTCAGGAGAGACACAGATGCTTCGGGACTCTGGACCTCACACTGAATAGCAAGGCTCTAGGGCTCACTTATTACTCTATCTGTGGCACCCTTGGCACCACTGAGTCATTCTGATGCATGCACAAACCTGGAAGTGTGAGGGCATTAATATTCCTTCAGCTAACCCTTGACAATGGGAACAGAAGCCAATGCATTACACTCTTGCCAGCTCTCAGCATGGCTCCTCAGAGCATCCTGATGTGATAGAGTCTTTGCTGCCTACAGTGGTGACCAGTTCTGTGGCATACCCTTGTTTGTCCATTCCTCCTTCGCTGTTACACCTTCCCAGCCCTCCATCGTTCACTGCCCAAAATAAACTCCCTGCATATAAGGCCTTGTCTCAGTCTCTGCTTCCTGGGAAAATCAAGCTGAGACACCATTGTCCTAGGTCAGTGGTGGTGACAGCTCCTGTCCCCAGATACTTAACACAGTGAAAGATAGAGTCTTACTTATCTTTGTATACCCAATGCCTACAGGGCTCAACAAAAGTTACACAATTAGAAATAATTTACTCTAAGGTTATTCAAATTAGTCAAAGGATTTTCACAAACTGTTCAAGAAGATTATAAAATGCAATATAAGAGAAGTAGCAGAGTCTAATGGCTTGGAGCAGGCCTCTGGAGTCGGATCACCTGGGTTCATATTCCTATTCTGCTGCCTTCGAGCTGTGTGAATGGAGGTACAGCATATACTTTCTCTGTGTCACAGTTTCTTCATGTGTAAAGTGGGCATGAAGTAAATGGCACCTACCTCATGGGGTTGTTATACAAATTCATGAATTAGTGTCTGTAAAGCCGTCAGAGCAGTGCCTGTATCATAACAAATATCCTATTTGTATTTGCTAAATAAAATTTGATAAACATGTTAAGAAACTCAAAAAGAAAATTGTAAAGTAGTTCTCAACACTGGTTTATAGACTCATACTATTGTATAAAAATCAACTAAGGCCCTTGCTGGGACCCACGGTGGCACTAAATTAGATTTTGTGTCATGAGATGAGGATTCTGTACTTTCAGCACGTTACTACCTCAGTGATTTTTAAAATCTATAGAACCTAAACTGGGAGCCATGGTTGACAACCTTTCTACCTAAGTAGAGTTTTGCCAAGTAACTATGGCATCAAGGGTATGTGTGCATGTTACAAGTTTACTGAGTGCTCATTATTCTTGGTTAAATTGTAATCTTTGCCCTTGAGGAGTTTTCAGTCTTTGCTGATGCTCACTGAAACCCTGTATAGCAAGTAACTCAAGTGTTATGAGTTCATAGCACAGTCTGAATGATTCAGAAAGGTTGATCAATTTGCCTAAGATCACACAGCCTGTAAACTGGCAGAACTAGGATAAGAATTCTGATCATCTCAATCCACATTCTCTATTACATATGGTCACCCACTTATGAGGGGGTTACGTCATGAAACCCATCGTAAGTTGAAAATATCGTAAGTTGAAAATGCACTTAATATGCCTAACCTATTGAACGTCAAGGTTAGCCTGGCCATTTTCTACTGCGTGCCTATTGCTTTCACATTATCCTAAAGGTAAACAATTGTTATATTAAGCCATCATTATGTAGGCACCATCTGTATTTTCATTATATCATGCTGTACACCAGTTATATACTAAAAAGAACAATAAATAAACATATGCATTTTATTGTACTTAAATTCCAAATGTTAAATGTTAGTTTATAGAAAATCTATGTGTTAATGAGAGTTGTAGCTGTGGAAAGTACCTCTTGATGTGAAATAGAATATAAAATGCAACCTACTTTAGATATTCAAACACAGTTTCATTTTGTCATGGCCAGTAATGGCCTATAATTAAACAATAGCTTGTTAGATAAATAAATGATTACCTTGTTAGCTGGAAATTTAAACATGGACTAATTCATTAATTTGCAAATTGTTCTTTCATGTTCAACCAGCCTACGTTGTCTTGGACTGTGTTTATATATGGGGGCCTGGGCATGTTGATGGGTGAATTCAGGTGTGAGACTAGACAGCTCTTGGAGTCAGAGGTAGCTACTCAGTTCAGGATCAAGAGAGGACTACTAGAATAACCACCTCCTAATAACAGACACTTATGATGGAGGAGGCAAGCCCCTGGAAATTCAGTTTTCTTATTTCTAAGTTTTCCTTTTAATTTCACAACCAGAATTCTCACTCTAAGAAGCACCATGATTTTCCTGAACAAGCTTGCATGCATCTGTCAATCCCTGACTATGTCACTCTTTAACTTACATGCATACTGAAAACCCACACATCGAGTTTTACATTTACATTATGCATAAAAGTTAACATCATTCGTACCAAAAGGTACCTGGAGATTAATAGATGAGATACAAAATGGGAATAATATTCTGCTTCAGACTGTAAAATGCTAATTGTTTTCACATGAAAAATTTACAATGAAAAAAACATGCCTTGATTTTTGACTATTTTAAAACCTTGTTGGCGTGTGAATTTCCAACTTGAAAATATAAAAGCATTTTACCTGTTTTACAAGGACACAGTGATGTTCGCGGACAAGAATGGTGATATGAATATCAAGTCTCTTTCTACTGGCCAGACACATCCATGTCTCTTTCTCAGATGCAGGAATGATTTTATTCTGGGCATTTTGAACACCTTGTGGTCAGCGACAGGAAAAGAAGCTGTTCATACCCAAAAAAAAAAAAAAAAAAAAAAAAAAAAAAAGTCAGAAGGTGAGTGAGAAAAGGCTCACTAAAATGTAATGCCTGGAAAAGTAAACAGACTGCATACAATCTTTCTTCTTGCTCTGATGGGCTCCAGGTGACCTAGACGTATTTGAAAAGTGCCTGCCAGTGTCTCTCCATCCTCTCCTTCTAAGGGGGCGGAGGTATTTCCAAGCCTCGTCCCTCACAGGAAAAGGAGACGATATTAAAAACAAAAGAAACAGAGATATGTCCAAGGAAAACGAATCAAGTGGCATTTATGCTGCATGCGACGCTATAAAGGGTCTGCACACCACTGTTTAGAACCTGATACTCCCTAGAAGACAGATTTCCCACTTGGCACAAAGTGATTGCTCTGGGTCTATCCCAAAACTGTACTGAGTGTCCTGCTGTTGGAGTAAAACACCACTCTTCCTTTCAAAAGGCGTTGTTTTTCTCTATTTTAAAAAATGGCTCTTGTATTTTTATGTAAAATGAGGCCACTGCTCTGTCACTATAAACTTGATTCACATGAGCTTTTTTATGAGTCTACATGTTCATAGTCAAGGAGCAAAACCTATTCGGTGGAAGGCACTGACATTTTGATTGTAAAGAGAAGGCAATGGCAGTAATTTCTCAGAAGCCAGGCAGATTATAAAAGAGATAAAGAAAATGCAACCCAGGCTGATCCTGTAACACCTCTAAAACACAGATGGTTGCCAGCAGGCTGATAAGATGTCCCCCTACTGAATTAAAGCACAAAGATGGAATAAATCAAATGCCCACCACTGGGGACCAGCCAGCACATGGAACCATTTTCCCTCTGTTCCCTTCTGTGTTCTGTACTGACACAAATTGTATGACCTCAGGCAGGAAGAAGCTGGGTATGATAACCCCCAATACCCACCAACCTCTTCAAATTCAGTGAGGTGCTTTATGAAAACCACTCTCCAGTTAGATATATGCAAATTGCCCACAGTACTAAATAATTATTCTGACTAGCTGCACACTTGCTCTATCTGCACAACTTGGACTTTTTCAAAAAACATAGGGTATTGCCCTGGCTGGTTTGGGTCAGTGGATGGAGCATTGGCCTGTGGACTGAGGGGTTCTGGGTTCAGTTCCGGCCAAGGGCATGTGCCTGGCTTGTGGGCTCGACCCCACAGTGGGGGGCGTGCAGGAGGCGGCCGATCAATGGTTCTTTCTCATCATTGATGTTTCTGTCTCTCTTTCCCTCTCCCTTCCTCTCTGAAATCAATAAAATATATTAAAAAAACCCATAGGGTATGTGGATTCTAGATAATAAATATAACATTTGCTAAATAATCCCAAAGTCATCTTTGAAAGTGTTATCTGGCATAAAAATGATGGGCATATTTATTCTCC
This sequence comes from Myotis myotis, assembly GCF_014108235.1. Taxonomy (NCBI): domain Eukaryota; kingdom Metazoa; phylum Chordata; class Mammalia; order Chiroptera; family Vespertilionidae; genus Myotis; species Myotis myotis. Next base: position 51,232,771 of record NW_023416379.1, read on the forward strand.
CTTTAAAATAAGAGACCAGATAACCACATCCATACATTGTAAGTGGAAACAGGATAGTGTGGATGAGCTTAACTTTGGCTTACTGGTTATTTTCTGCTCCCCACACTCGAACATAAGTTCCAGGTGGGCAAAGATCTTGTCTACGTTACCCATTGATAATTCCCAAGCACCTAGAATGGGGCTTTGTACTCAGAGCAGACACTCAATAAATGCACATTGAATGAAAGAATGTTAACATTTCACATCGAACCTTGATACTTGTTATATATCATTTCATCTTCAGACCATATTCTTTCATGTAAGAAATAAAAGCTATTCTCTCAATTTCTGAAGATCAAAGGGGACTACATGTAGGGTCAGTGACTACCCTAATCTCTAGACTGTTTTTTTTTACACCCAATGAACACTCACATTGGAACACTTGTTCTAATAACCCGTACTTTCAAGGCAACTCACCTTGTGTTTTTCGGTAAGAAAGCGCTTTTGTGCAGAAGGCCTACAGCTCCTATCACATCACTTGCACAAACTCTGAGCATTGACCAGAATAATGGAATCCCCCAAGGCTCTCAGACTCCTGCTCATGTTCATTTCACACCATTGAAAACTCTCAGGACCCCACCAGCACCTCGGTTTCTTGATGGCCAGCTTCCCCAATAACCAATCTTCTTGGACCTACACTTTCTGGATGACAGGCTCGTCCCCTTCAACCAACTAATTACAGCCCTCTGAGAGGCCCTTTCCTTTTCTATTTTTATCGAGTAGTTTGCAACACATATGTCATATTCTCATGCTAATAAGGGCCATCCACAACCCCTACCTCTTTGTCTCCAGGAACTCTAAAATTAATCTTTCATGAATCTGAACACTGATGGCTGATAAAACATATATTCATGACTAAAAGAATTTCTCTTACAACCATGAAGCAAGTTTTTAAAATAGTTTCACAAAGATATTTTCTTCAAAATGTCATTAATTACCTTTAAAATTTCAATGCTTTAGATGTTGACCTGTAGAACAATTTTCAGTCTAAGAACTCCATGCCCATTTTCTCTTGTCTATAGCTGGTGAAGACTGTGAACTATTTAGAAACTCTGAATTCTAACTTTTCTGACACTTAAAGATAGTCTCCATTTCAACTTTTTTTTCTATGCCCTCAATAATCTCACTTCTGTGACCTTTCCCCTTCAGCCTGGGTTTTCAGTTGTTTAATAATCCTTCTAACTTCTAACTTCCCCTGACCCTGCACTGCAGAGTTTCATCATGATCATTTCAATTTTGTAGCTACTCTTCTGCCATTTCTGAAAAGTAATTTTTTTTTCATGAGAATGCCATATATCAGATACCTACATTAAGGTACAGTACATATAAAAAGTCTTTCTTTTCCTTTTACTTTTTGAAAACAATGTCTAAAATAGCCTTGATTATAAGAACAGAAATAATAGCAGGGCATTTCACTTTGTAGAATCTATAATATAAAGAGACTTATACAAAACGAATAGAATCATATACAGATTGTACGTGTACTCTACACATACATACACATACAGTATGAGGGAATAAAGAAAGAAAAAAGAGGAGGGGGAGCTAGCTTGTATTCTTCATTAAAACATGATATCCTCATGCTCTCCATGGTGAAGATTTTTTTTTAACAAATGAGTGGGATGAAGAAAGAGCAGGGCTCTGGAGTTGTAGTTTATTCTGAGACAGAACGATAGTTGTGCTCTGTAGCTCAGTAAATCTCAGCCTCAGCTGAGTTGCAGGCAAGTACTGAGAGGAAAACGGAATTGTTGAATTCAGGCAGAATAAATGATAAGAAAGACATTTGAATAAGAAACTATTAAGTTCAAAGTTTTGAGAAACTAACATGCCAGTGCGCTGGCTGAAACATGCAATCAAACCCATGAGCTTCCACAAAACACAATTTCTTGGTTGTTACTTGACTATTTTTCATACTGATAGATGTTTTGCCCTTGGGGTGCACTGTTTTGCACATAAAGAATGATTCTGCTTTGTTCCCATTAGTTTGAAAGACAAGACAGTGACACTGTGCAGAATAGAGTCCAGTATGAACACTGTATTCAGAACAAACCCACTTTCAAAAGCCCTATTCCGATGATAAAAAAACACCACACACACAGTGGTGATATTTTCTGTATCTGAATTTGTGATCCTTGCTGTGTGCGGGGAAAGAAATCGAATGTGTCCCCTGAATAACAATGAAGTATTGGAAAGCAATGACATTCTAATCACTACTTCAAATGTCAGTGCAAGGATGCTGTGGGTAGCAGCCCCTACACACAAGTTAACGGCTTTACTGTAAAACCACAAGGGAGCAATTAAAGGGAAGCTGTTACTAACCTTCATGCATTCCATTGCTCAAGTGTCTAGAGAAAAGGTCTAATTATAGTTCTAACCTTTCCCAATGGGCCATGAATTACTCTCTAAATATAGGTTGTTGTATAGAAAAAAACTGTGATGAAGATATAGAATTGACATGTAATTGAATTTCCTAATAAAATACACCCATAGTAGAACAACAAATCATGTTGGTATCTTGAGTTTCACCAGTCTATCTGCCATTTTCTCATTAAAACAAAAATATTAAACACTGTGAAGAGATGTATGACTGAGGAAAATGGAGTAGTCAAACATAAACCTTCACATGACAGACATAGTATCAGCATGTTGCATTGTATCTTAATTAAAAGCATCACCTTTTAAAAGGCAAGTATTATATTTGAAGGAAGAGGTAGGACTGATACAGAATGTGAGACTTTTTAGCCCATTAAACATGTGACTAAAGTGAACCTAGACAGCAATGTGTTTTTATTTCACAAAAAGCTCGATAATTATAAATGACATGAAAACATTTGCTTATAATAGAGAAAAAATTAAAGTGCAATATCACTTTTTGGTAGGCACACATTCCAAGATGATGGTACATTTCTTTGTTGTTTATTCTAGGTAAGATATATCCCTTACAGTGTGGAAATTGATATTTCTATAAATTCAAGAAACCCTAGTCATTTAAAAATATTTATTGAGTTTTTTGTGCAAGGCAGCAATACTGGGAAGGATAAACTCACTACCTTCAAGAATTATATAATGTATGTAGAGATTTAAGACAATACTAAATACAGCGAAGATGTAATGGGATCTCGACGAGTGCATCACCAATCAAGTGATCCTTGCTACCAGGAGGCAACCCTGGGTCCAAGCAGGATGGGGTGACCGAGCAGCTTCCTGGAGAAGCCAGGGCCGAAAGCGTTACTGGGCTTTCGGTGAGGAAGACGCCGTTCACGTTCACTAGGTGGTCCTTACTTATCATGTTCCTTGAATAAGGAGAAGGGAGAATTATTGACTCCTAATTTCATCCAAGAAAAAGCTATAGATGTTACAATAGCCTACATGATCAACTCTACTTCTCCCCTCCTCCCCTCTCCTCTCTTCCCACTTAAACTGCTACCACTTTCCCCTTTGCTCACTCTGCTCTAGAGTGTCATCCAGAAACACTCCAGAAACTCAGGCACCACTCTGCCTTAGGAAACGTGCACAGCATTCCCCTCTGCCTGGGCCATTTTGTTCTGCGGGCACCAGTCTTCCATCAGACAAATGCATGGCCACTTCCTGCACCTTCTCCATACAATGTCCCCGTGACCATTCTCCTGAAAGTTGTAACCAGAACTCCCAGCAAACACCCAGCACTCCCCACACCCATGCCCACTCGCCCTGTTCTACCTTTTTTTATGGCACTTATTACCATCTAACTTTATGTGTGTGCATGTGCTTTATTTGATTTAATGTTAATTTTCTCTCTTCCCTGCTAGAACATAAGCTTCACACAGACTGGAATCTCTGCACACTGATGTATCTCAAATCTCTGGAACAATTCCTGGCACAGGATAGATGCTCAATAAATATTTGTGAACTGAATGTTTGAAAGAAGTTTTCAATAAGTACATTTTAAATTGTAGCTCCATTGTGTGAGAGAAATTGATGAATAATGTATTTTCTCAAATTAGAAAGCAATAGCTTTTCTCGTTTCCACATGCATAGTCTGGAATCACAGTCATCTATTTTTAAAAATAGGTTTTCAAACACATTTAATCTCAGTCTCTGCCTTTTGTCCTGCTGAAAAATTTTAATGTAATTGTGGTTATTTTAAAATGTATTATTTGGGTAAGATTAACATGGCAGATAGGTAAATACTTGCAAATAATTGCTATGTTTTACTTTAAATTCCTCATGTCATTTTTACAAATTAGAACATGTCTGATAACTTGGGAATGAGTGTTTTAAAGATATGACAACATAGATCTTTTCTGAATTCTTCATTAACTTTTAACAATGCAACTACATTTATAAAGCAGTATTGTATTATATCATCAATGTAGTTTTAGCAAGTTTTATTTACATTTTAATCACAAGTCTATATAGTAACTTTAGTCTGTAAAAAGTTTAGGCAGGAATAAACAAATGAACTTTAAAATTCTTTTTTTTTCCTGTACTAGATTACACATACATACATAAATATATATCATAAATATTTATATACCTGTTTGTTTATTTTATGGATGTCTTCTGTGCTTCACCCAAGAGGGAACAGACATGATGAGTAATATAATAATCAATGAGCACATATCCATTAAGTCAAGTGACATAATGTTTAAACCCTAGGACACAAGATTTCTAATGTGAACTCAGGGGTTGAGTTGTTACACTAATGCAAGACAACAATGAGAAGTATTACAATGCTTTGAGTTCCAAGTATTTAAAGCATTGTCTGGATGACAGTAGTTACTCAATAAATTTTTATTGGATAGGTTAATGAACATTGTCTACTTTACATAGAGTGTTTTTATGAAAAGGGCATGTTCACTTCCCTTTTACATAAGAAAGTGGAAATAAACAATGTTGATAAATTAGACTTAATTTTTATTATTAATTTTACAAATATCTATTGATTATTATGTTTCAGGTGTTAATAACATTATTAAAGTAGGCTGGGAAAGTATTAAAATACTGGAAAAGAGGTTGACCTTTATGGGAAAGAATTTTCTTGTGGTAAAGCAAGACATTGTAGGTAAATATAACAAATATAAAACATATTCTACATCCTTAATGAGCTCATAATCCATTCAAGGATATAAAATTTATACTAAAAAAAAAACTTTCCTGCAAGTCAGTAATGATGAAAGATTCATTAAAAAGAAAAGATTTTCACTGAAAATAAATCAAAACCTTATGTTGGGTGGTTCTGTATTTGTTTTTTTCTGTTTTGTTTCATTGATCCATATGCCTATCCTAGCACCAACAGTACACTGTTTTGCAACTTTGTGTCCCTTTTTCAAAGTTATTTTGACTATTCTATGTCCTTCACATTTCCACATAAGTTTTAAAATCATCCTGTCAATTTCTACAAAAAAAAAAAAGGTTGATGGGATTTTGATTGTGATTGTGATAGATGGACCAATTTGGAGGAAATTGACAACTAATAATATGGAGTTCTAATCCATGACCTCTCCATTTACTTAAGTCTTTTGTAACCTCTTTCAGCAGCATTTTGTAGCTTTCAGTGTACAGGCTTTATACAATTTGTGCTAAATGTATCCCTATGTACTTCATATTTTTGATATTATAAATGGCAGCTTTTAAAATTTCAATTTAAATTGTTTTTTAAATTTCAATTGTTATTTGCTAGTATAGGAATACTATTGATCTGTTTACTATAAACTACCCTTGTATCTTGCAACTTGGTAAATTTCTTTCTTAGTTCTGGTAGCATTTTTGTAGATTCTTTAAAATTTTCTATGTATTGTGTATAAAATGTCTATTATTCTTCCCCACCTTCAGGGGTAGAAAACTTTTACTTTTATCCTTCCCCCAGTAGCACCCAATTTTTTGTGTTCCTGGGAGAAACAAGAATTTCCTGCCTCTCACTCAACAGCCAACAGCTTTTGCCTCCTCTCAGAGAAGGGTGGAGAATGCAAGTGGACTTTATGCCTGTCCACCAAGGGGAGACCACCACCAGATAGTATTACCACCTGCACCACCAAAGGGGCTCCCTGTGGTCTTCCATCCTGCTCCCAGTTCTTCTCATTAGTATCTGGTGAAGGCCTATGGAGAAGCGTGTTGAAGAAGTACAGATCTCCTATACCTGGGGCTCCCACAGATTCAAACCGTCATGCTACCACACACTCAGACTTTTAAAATTCATTATAATTTCCATGGTCTCCTCTGCACTTCACACTTGAATGGCTGCTACCTCTTCCCCTGTGGTTTGCCAAAGGTTAAAGTTCGTATGTCCTACTCTCCCCAAAAAGTTTAATGGAATTCAGGTCACCTGGTTGTCTTGGAACCTCAACTACAAGATGGGTTCAAAAAAAAAAAAAAAAGATGATATGCAAGATGGGCTCAAAAAAACAACAACGCTGCTGTAAAAAAAAGAAGGAACTCTTGCCATTTGCCACAGCATGGATGGAACTGGAGAGCATTATGCTAAGTGAAATAAGCCAGTCAATGAAGGATAAATACCACATGATTTCACTCATTTGTGGAATATAATGATCAACATACACTGATGAACAAGGACTGATCCAGAGACAGAGAGGCATTGATTGGACTGTCGGGCCTTGGAGGGAAGGTAGGGGAGAGAGGGGGTAGCGGGGAGAGATGAACCAAAGGACTTATATGCAAGCATATAGGTCTAACCAATGGACACGGACAACGGGGGGTGGGGGAAGGGGTAGGGGATAATGTGGGGATAAGGACACATATGTAATATCTTAATCAATAAAAAATATATTTTAAAAAAACATAAAACAAAATAAAACAAACATGGTTCATCTAAAAAAAAAAAAAAAAAAAAAAAAAGCAAGTGGTCCGTGTCCTCGTTTTTGTTTTTTTTTTTGCATATCATCTAGTTTTTCTCATTGTTAAAGAAGAATCAACATTTCCTGTGGACTTCTACAACCATGTTGTGTTTAGTTTTGGAGGAACAATGTAACTCATCCAGAGGAGGTGAACAATAGATATTCTTCTACTTCCCTCTAGTTCCACTTGCAACCTCCAGGTCAAGCCATCAAAATAGCCTCCAGATTGGTCTCCAATCCCCACTTCTACTACCTAAGTTAGTCTGCAAACAGCAGTCAGAAGAATCTGTTTTTTAAATGTACATCAGCTAATGCCCTTGCACTGTTTAAAATTCCTCAGTGGTTTCCTTTTGAATATCATATGAAATATGAAATCCTTACAATGATCTACAAAGCTTTGCCTCATCTTTCGATGGCCCATATCTCCACCTCCCCCTCCTGTTACCTTCCTCCCACTTTTTCCTTCTGTGTTTTAGTTATCTTGGTTCCTTTTCTCTCTTAGGCTCTCCCTTCATGCTTTGCCTTTTCTCTGAAACACTACAACCTACTATTTGACCATCTAGCCTACCCTGCCCCCATACACACACATACACACAGGCTTTATATTATTGCTTCTTTTTTTTTTTAAATATAAATACATTTTTTATTGGTTTTAGAGCGGAAGAAAGAGAGAGAGAGAGAGAGAGAGAGAGAGAGAGAGAGAGAGAGAGAGAGAGAGAGAAACATCAAGGATGAGAGAATCATTGATTGGCTGCCTCCTGCACACCCCATACTGAGGATTGGAGCCGGAAACCTGGACATATGCCCTGCCTGGGAATTGAACCATGACCTCCTTGTTCATAGGCTGAGGCTCAACCACTGAGCCATGCCAACTGGGCAATCGCTTCTTTATTATTTTATTCTTTAAATCTCAGCTGAAAGTCAGGGAAGCCCTTTTGAACCACCTTTTCTCTCCACCGACGTTATTCTCCATCTCTGCATATTGTTTTCTCGTGACACTACAAAATGTATTTATACGGTGCTTTACTTGTTTGTTTCCACTCACTTACGGTCTTTCTTTTCCATTGCCATCTTCATGAGGACGCGGACCACTTACATCTTGTTGGCCAGAGCTGATGCTATACCTAAGACAATGCTCAGTGTATCACTCATTCAACAAATACTTTAAAGTGTATTTTAAAATTATAATACCTGATCACTTATTATCGATTATGTCTTATTGAATATTAGAGGCCCAATGCACAAAATTCATGCAAGAGTAAGCCTTCCTTCCCCCAGCTGCCAGCACCGGCTTCCCTCTGGCACCCAGGACCCGAGCTTCCCTCACAGCCCCAGCTTCTTCCAGAAGGACATCCAGTCTAATTAGCATATTATGCTTTTATTATTATAGATTAAGTACATCCAAATAAATTATTGTATTGTCATATATTAATATATTTACTATAAAATATTTATATTAATTTACAAATGTATAAATGAGAAGAGAAGTGAATTATAGACAAAGCTTCAACCAAATGATAGAATAGAATCTAAAAAGTTAATCCCTTAGAATCCAGGTAGACTGGTACTTAAATTACCCTGAATTTCTAGCTATTTTTTAAAAATAGAAAATATTTATGTAAAGAAATACACAGATGAGTATAATTTTCTGGGGAAAAAATATCAAGGGATATAAATGAAAGTCAGTTTGCAACCTCCTATTTCATGAGTCTATTTTTCAAGGATTTTTCAACTTCATTTTATAGAATCAAGTAGCTCAGTTATTTGGAATAAGCATATATACTTTATTTAAAAAAATATATTTTATTGATTTTTGACAGAGAGGAAGGGAGAGAGATAGAGAGTCAGAAACATCGATGAGAGAGAAACATCGATCAGCTGCTTCCTGCACATCCCCCACTGGGGATGTGCCCGCAACCCAGGTACATGCCCTTGACCGGAATCGAACCTGGGACCTTTCAGTCTGCAGGCCGACGCTCTATCCACTGAGCCAAACCGGTTTCGGCAGCATATATACTTTTAAGGGGTTATTCAAACTGAATTGCCAGCGTTTTAGGGTTTAGTACTCACTAAATGTTATGTAGAACTAGAAAGAAATGGATAGTAAAATTGTAGGGACTCACCAAAGTATTAACATTTTATTCTACTGTGGGCAAGAAAAGAGCATCAAGTGTCTATATATATAAAAGACTAATATGCTAAGTGTCCGACCATCCAACTGGTCACTGTGATGCACACTGACCCCCAGGGGGTAGATGCTCAATGCAGGAGCTGCTGAGCTGCAGTGACTTGGCAGCAGTGGTTCTTGGGTGACACACCCTGAAACCAGAGAGGAGGGAGCCCAATTTCTCACAGGGCTGCATGATTCCACCTTTGGCTGTGGGTTATGTTGTTGCTGGGGCACTGTCAGCCCCAAATTTGATTTATTGCACACTTGCATTTGCGTTCCACACCTTGTATGACAGCAATTTTGCAGAGTGCCCTCTCACACCCCGGGACCCCTCGGGGGATGTCAGAGAGCTGGTTTTGGCCTGATCCTGCAGACCAGGCTGGGGGACCCCACCTGCCAGAGGGACCAGACCCCGCTCACTCCACAGATGCCAGGGAGGGGCCACGGGAGGTTGGCTCCAGGGCATGTCCACCTTGCCAGCCGCCTTCTAATAAATTTTCTTTCAATGTGCATGAATTCAGGGCACTAGGTCACTAGTATTTAATAAGGTAGAATGTTGTCTTAGAGTATATAAGTCATCCACATGTCTGAAGTATGCTTAGGAATATATTGAAAACTTGGTTTTTGTTTCTGTTGACATATCATAAAATAAAAGATTAAAATAATGTTGACTAATACATTGAAACAGGGTTCTTCATTGAAAGTGGCCCAGTAGCCTAAAGGATCTTGTACTGCAATTTATTTCTTGGCACCTTCTAAAGTCTTACAATAAATAAAAATAATTTTTTAAAATCACTCTCCAAAACACTTTAGAACTTTATTTACCATTATTGAAATAAGTAAGCATGTGACATTTCATCTCCAAATGATTTCTTTTTTACAAAAGCTGAGAGAATAAAAAACGGAATGGTTCAGCAGGCCTCTTTCTAAAGAGGCCTAACTTCTGTGATCAGAGAATGTAATATGAGGCAAATCCCACCTATGCCCTAGTTTTGACTTATCTATTGAAATCATGGTAATAAAACAAAAATAAAATATATAAAAATATGGGTGGTATTTATATAAAATATAATATTTTTGTAATCATTAGAAAGTTTGAGACAATAGCAGATAAAAGGCATTTTCATTATAAACTAATAATTATATGATTTTTTTAGCTTTAAAAATATATACACATTACAACACAACATAAAAGTAGCCTTGTTAAAAAATGGGGGAAGGATTTGAATATATATTTCTCCAAAGAAGATATGTAGTCAATAAATACATGAAAAGAGTCCAAGAACAAAAATCATTAGGCAAATGTAAATCAAAACCACAATAAGATACCAGCTTACACCCATTAGGGTGGCAACTATTAAAAAAAAAAAAAAAAAAAAAAACCAACAACAACCAGAAAATAACAAGTGTTAACAGGGATATAGAGAAATCGGGAACACTCGTTCACAGTTGGTAGGAATGTAAAACAGACTGCAACTAGGGAAAACAGTATGTCAGTTCCTTAAAATATTTAAAGTAGAATAATCACATGATCCCACATTCCAACATCTGGGTATATGCCCCAAAATATTGAAAGCGGGATCTGGAAGAGATAATTGCACACTCACATTCATAGCAGTGTTGTTTACAATAGTTAAAATGTAGAAGCAACCCAGTGTCCATCAATGGATGAATGAATAGGCAAAATGTGGTTTATACATAGAGTGGAATATTATTCAACTTTAAAAATGAAAGAAATTCTGACACATGCTGCAGCATGAATGAACCTTGAGGACATTATGCTAAGTGAAATAAGCAAGTCACAAAAGGACAAACATAATATGATTCCACTTATGTGAGGAACCTAGAGTAGTCAAATTCATAGAGACAGATAGCAGAACAGTAGTTTCCAGGGTCTAGGTCAGCCGTGGGCAAACTACGGCCCGCGGGCCGGACCCAGCCCGTTTGAAATGAATAAAACTAAAAAAAAAAAAAAGACCGTACCCTTTTATGTAATGATGTTTACTTTGAATTTATATTAGTTTACACAAACACTCCATCTATGCTTTTGTTCCGGCCCTCCGGTCCAGTTTAAGAACCCATTGTGGCCCTTGAGTCAAAAAGTTTGCCCACCCCTGGTCTAGGTGGAGAGAGGAATGGGAATTTACTGTTTAATAGGTACAGAGTTTGAATTTTGCCACATGGAAAAGAGTTTTGTGGATGGATGGTGGTAACAGTAGCACAACAATATGTCTGTACAATTAAAAATGGTTAAGCAGGTAAATTTATAAGTATTCTACCAAAATAATTTTTTATTTAAAACAAAACTAAAAGCACAAAAACATATAGCAATGTCCCTTTTTGGTTTCTTTAGGCTCACCTAAACTTTAAGATTGTGCCGTTTATCTCACCATCCTATCTTAGATTTTTAACACACATTAGGTGTTCAATAAATAGTACTTAATTTGAAAACTGAATGGGTACAATATGGTTCTCCCTAAAGCATATCATTTTCTATCATTGGAACTTAAATAGAAAATGAGCATGTAACTATTATACCCAGTTGCTCCCAACCATTAAATCCATTCGGAGACACAATAATAGAACTCTCTGGTTCTATATTGTTGCTTCCCTATGTCAGACTATTATGCAAAAATAAAGACACGCAAACAAAGCCCTGCGTGATTCCTGTGGTAATCCACATTTAGAATGATGATGATGCCCATGATGTGAACTATTCTCAAGGGGGCAATCCATAGGTAGAACAGCTTGATAGGGTATTACACTGTAAGCCAACCAGTTTAAGCTTGTCTGGACCTTTGGAAATCAAGCCACAAGTTAAAAAGGGGTGAGGGCAAATGACTAAGAGATGACAAAGTCAAGGATAAAGTAATTCTAATAAGGAAAGAGCATGTCAGCAAAGCAGAAAGGTAAAAGATATAAAACTAATATTTAGAGAGCAGCAAATTCTGGGATTATGATAGGCATTTTTCAAATGTCATCTCATCTAGTTCTCACAAGAACCCTGCCAATTGTATAATTATAACCACCATTTTTATAAAAAATAAAAGATTTTAATATTTATAACCTTATCTCCAGGAAATGTACACACAATTTAATTTAAACTAGTATTGTTCCACAGTCATGTAAAAAGCCTCACTTCACAGGTGGTGGTCAAAGAGGTGGAAACACTTTGAAGATTTAAAGATGCTATGTGGAAGAGGGATTTTTCATTTTGCGATCAGTATTTCAAAGCAGTAACTGCTTTCCACTGGTACTTGTGTTCAATGATCTTAATAATAAAAATAACTACTAAATATAAATGTTTATACATGTACTAGAGGCCCAGTGCATGAAAATTGTGCACTCGGTGGGGGGTGGGGGGTAGTCCCTCAGCCCAGCCTGCACCCTCTTGAAGTCCAGGAGCCCTCAGGGAATGTCTGACTGATGGCTTAGGCCCGTGGGGAGTGGGCCTAAGCTGTCAGTCGGACATCCTTAAAGCTGCCATGGAGGCAGGAGTGGCTCCCGCCGCTGTGCTCATCAGCTGTGAGCCTGGCTTCTGGCTGAGCAGTGCACCCCCTGTGGGAGTGCACTGACCACCAAGGGGCAGCTTCTGTGTTGAGCATCTGCCCCCTGATGGTCAGTGTATGTCATAGTGACCGGTCAGTGCATGTCATAGTTCTGCCATTCCGCTGATTTACATATTAGCCTTTTATCATACAGAATATCCATGAGGAAGAGCACCTCCAGCTCTTCCTCTGCAGGAAGCTATATTCTCTGCCTATGTACAAGCAGAAGCTGTAACAAGTTTTTGTGTAAAAACCTGGTTGTTAAGGGGTAACTCAATCATTAAACATTTTTGAATGCTGTCCCTAAAATCTGTAAGATCACACAATGACTCCTTCTGCGGTAAGGTTTCAGTTCTTTTCCCATCTTTCATTCATTCTGAGTTTACTTTTTCTCTCCCCAGTCAATTCCCTGCACTTCTCTTTTACAAAGTAACAACTCTGTCACCTTCACAGAACTCTGGCACCTTTTCCCTGCACAGAGGCAGCAGCAGGCAGCCTTGCCACCGAGCGAGGTGGAAATTTTATATGTCAAGCCGGCTGGTGGGAAAGGCCCCTGGAGCCAGAGAAGATGAACGATGCCTCTCTGTGCGCCTTGCTTCATGAACAGCCGCTCACAGAGCGAGCATTCATTTTCTTCAGGGGCATTGCTACAAAGCACACTTCCGGAACATTCTTAAGTGCTCAAGTCAAACGTCAGTCTTCCAGCAAGTCTCTCTCAGGAGTGGAGAGACGAGTGTAGGCCATGACAAGCGGAAAACTGACTTTGAAGTATTTCTTACTTACGTTTCCTCCGTGTCCTTATTTGTCTTTTTTGAAGTGGAACGTCAAAGGGAAGGGACAGCAGTGTGCCTGTTACATGAGGGCTTGGAGAAAGAAGGCATTTCACCGGGGAGACACTGCAGGCAGGCAGGCAGAGCGGGAAACGCGAGCCCGAGAGTGGGGGGCACAGCTGGCTGCCCACCCTGCACAGCCCTGCACAGCCATCTGCCACAACAGGCACAGCTGGACCGCCCCGGTGCCCCTATGGGTGGGGGAGAGGGATATGCTGACTATTCCAAACTACTTGTCATCTACTTAGCAGAGTTGTCAGAATAATTGGCGAGATGGTGGAAGAGTCTGAAAACACTGTCTTCCTACCGCATAATCGCACGGTGAGTATGCTTGTGACAGTATTCCAGGTTTTCAGGAAACCTTGGAGAGTTTTAAAACGTTAATAATTTAGACCAGAGGTGTGATAGACACGGACAGTAAATAGCTTTTAAAGGTAAATTGATTTTTTTCCTCCTCATATCTGAAAAAAACATGAATGTCAGTTGTCCCGGTCAAAGGTGGCTGTCATTTTTATTTGTCATAGGAGCCGCAATAAAATTCTTTGCATACAACTGTGTAATAGCGATGCCTCCCACTTTAATACATTTGCTCCAAAATCTCCTTTAAAATTTTCTACCATTCCTCAACCTGTTATAGGTGATTTTATGAAAACCTTAGCTGTTAAGTTTATAATTTGGGAAGAAATTTAAATAATAGTGGAATAGTGTTTAATGGGACATTAACAAAGAACATATTTTAAAATTTATGTTCATGTAATAATTTGTGTAAGCTACTTAACCTATAAATTATTACATCAATTTAGACATATCACATATATATTAGCTTTCTATAGCTACTTTAACAAGTGATGACACATGTATTATTGTACAGTTCCTTGGGTTAGAAGCCCAACACCAACCTCACAGGGTTCAGATCAGCGCGTTGGCAGAGCTGTGTTCCACTCGCGAGGTTTTAGGAAAGAATCTACTTTATTGGGTTCCCCAGCTCCCACAGGCCACCTACATTCGTGGAGTCTTGAGGTTCTCATTTTCCAAGTCAGCAACAGGAGGCCGGGACCCCTCACATCACCATCTCTCTGTTTCTCTCTTCTGTCCCTTTCCCACTTGGCAGGAATCATGTTGTTAGATTGAGCAACTCAGCTGACCCAAGATAATCTCTTCATCTCAAGGTCAGCAATTCAGCAAACATAACAGTAACATTCGCAGGTCTCAGTGACTGGAACGTGGACGCCTTCGGGGGCTATTATTCTGCCATGCCAAATTGTTTATAACGAGTATGGTAGTGGTTTATTATTATACTAAGTCTATTACATGTCTAAGTATCTAACATATGGGTTGAATAACATGGCATCTAAGATAATGTACTCTATACATGATGATATACTACCACACTTGGAATTCTCAAACGGTATATGTTCATTTCTTCTTTGTGTAATTTCTCCTTAGGCTATGTTTAACAGTGGGATTATGAACAAGGATAAGAGAAAGACGAGAAAAAGAGCAGTAAATTTTCAATTTCTAAGGGCTGAGTGTTCCTTGACAGAGTCCCTGCCAGGGAGGGAACCAGCTGTCATGCAATTTGGGACAAATGAAAAACTTTATTGTACTTGCTAAATCTGAACTCCATGACAATCTCACCAAGACCAACTGAGACCAAAGTCTGGATCTGGCCCCAGACTCAAAATGTGTTTTTCGAGTCCTGACAGTCCGTGATCAGATTTGGCCTCCAGAATGTGGTGATATTTGAGTGTCACTCTTTCTACGCTGAGGACTAAGGAGAACTGTAACATTCACAAACAGCTACCATGTGTCAGGTACTTCTCATAGGAGCTATGTAGTCTATTACTATTAATACAAATATTGCCACATTTCATTTGAATAATTGTTATGAATTATTTTGTCCTCTCCACAGCCCTCGGGATAGACATCTTTGTCTCCATTCTAAAGATGAGAAAACCAAGGCTCATTGAGAAATGTAGCTAGGATATGAATGCCGGTCCTTTTGATCCCAGAGGTCATCTTCTTTCCCTTATATCACATGGGATCGCCAATCTAAAATCACAACACATCATTAAAAATAGGAAACTAAAGGAGAACTTACTTATAAATTGAAATTTCACTGAATATAATTTTTGGAAAAACAGTTAACTTCAAATAATACATTTCTCAGGTTGATGTAATTGGAAACTTCCAGAGTGATCTCAAGATTTAATCTCATCCTTCTTTTATTTCAGGCCCCTAGAAGCATAGGTGTGGTAGGCTGAATACTGGCCTCCCTAACATGTCCACATCCTAATCCCAGGAATCTGTAAATGTGTTATGTTACATAGCGAGGGAAAATTAAGGCTGCTGATTAAATCACACTTGCGAGTCAGCTGACCCTACGGAGATTATACTGTATTATCTAGTGTGCACAATGTAATCTCAAGTGGCCTCCCATGGGAAGAAGAAGGCAGAAGGGTCAGATCTAGAGGGGGACTTGCCTGACCATTGCTGGTGCTGAAGATGAAAGGGATTCATAAACCAAGGAACGCAGGCAGTCTTGCTGAGAGAGGCCAGGAAACCGATCTCTCCTCAAGCCTCCAGAAAGGAAGGCAGCCCTGTTGACACTTGGAGTCTAGTCCCGTGAGTCCCATGTTGGACTTTTAACCTCCAGAAGGATAAGATAATAAATTTATGTTATTTTAAGCCTCTGAAGGTTTATTTCTGCAGGAATGGAAAACGAATACAGTAGGTATTAATTAGACCCACCTAGGGACTAAAGAACCAGGCACCATAAAGGGGCTTTGGAGACGTGCTCATTGTTTAGGGCCTAAACGCGCATTTGTGATGGACAGAATGGCATATGTATGGTGATTCCCATGGAGGGAAGAAGAAAGGAGAAATGAAAGGATATTAGTTGGGCTCTTTGAAAGTCAAAATATATATATAATCTTCTTTTGGCTATTATAATTTAATAACCTGTTAGCCTTTTCTTAGTTATATTCTAATCTCAATATAAAGAAAATATCACCTTTTTTGCATCCTGTATAATAGGGAAAGATGAACACTTTGAAATTATTAAAACAAAAATCTTAAAGCTGTTGTTCCAGCTTCAGTATTTTTACCTACCTTGCAGATATTCAGAAATGTGCAATTTTCAGTTTTATGCTCTGGGTTCATCAGAAATAACTTGGCCCAGATGTTAATAGTACAATACTGGATTGTATTCAGCAAAAGTCCAACTCAGGGTCTTTCTCCTTATACTTCTGAGGGGAAAGCACGGGACTTGGTTGGAAAGTCTGTAAGGAGGAATCTCCAAAAGGTCAGGGGCCTCTTGGGGGACCTTGCCGAAGGTGGCAGACCCTGCCTTGACTTTTCCAAACAAGTCTGAGCCCCTGGGTGTTTTACTGAAATCTTTATATTTAGACCTCAGAATGTCCTTGCTTAAAGGACACCACAGATGCATGTGTCTTCTCAAGGATGCTTACCCTGCTAATAGTATCTAATAATTAATTTTAGTTGAAGCTGTTGTTATGATAAAAGCCTAAGGAGGCAGGTGAACAGGGCTGTCTGGTTCCTTTAGCCAGGCAGTCCCTTAGCCCCCTCTTTCACAGAAACGTGTGTCAGAGTCCATCGCTCAGAGTCTGCTGGTCAGCCCCAGCATACTTCATTTTCTTTTTTTTTTTTTTAATGTTGGGTCTCTATCTTTTATATATATATTTGAGAGAGAAGAAAGGAGAAGGTGAGAAAGATAGAAACATCAATGAGAGAGAAACATTGAATGGTTGTCTCCTGCATGTCCCCTACTGGGGATTGAGCCCACAACCTAAGCAAGTGTCCTGACTATGAATCGAACTGGTGACCTTTTCTTGGTGTATGGGTTAATGCTCAAACACTGAGCCACACTGACTAGGCTCTCCTTATACTTCTTTATAAAGGTACTAGTGGTCTGGTGCATGAAATTCATTCATGGAGGGTATAGGGGGGTGTCCCTCAGCCCGGCCTGTACCCTCTCCAATCTGGGACCCCTTGGGGGATGTCTGACTGCTGGTTTAGGCCCTAAACCGGCAGTTGGACATCCCTCTCACAATCCGGGACTGCTGGTTCCTAACCACTCACCTGCCTATCTGCCTGATCATCCCTAACCACCTCCACCTCGTCCCCGACACCATGGCTTTGTCCGGAAGGACTTCTGGAAGGTCTCCCGGAAGGTCTCCTTGTCTAATTAGCATATTACTCTTTTATTAGTATAGATATTTTCTCTCTGCAGGGATACCTTGGCTTATTTTTTAAATGATGTTAAAGAGAAATTATTTAAAAAATATTTCTTCCTCTAAATAATAAATAAAAAAGCTTAATGCCTACATCTAAGGTAATAGCACTGTGTCTTTACCTTAAGAGCACCAGTAATAGAATTAGTTAATATTGAGGCATTAAAACCTGAACACTAAGGTTCAACAATTAGGGGTTCAGTTTGTGACAAATAATTGGTGAAAATAATTGAAGATGGAGAAGGGTGGGCAGTGTTATAACAAAAGAGGAGTTGATAAAAAGTGGGGAGAGGAAATGATGTCCCTGTGGAGATGTGCCTGGCAGTGCTAACAAATACCTCCACAGCCCTGATTTCCCTGGTGGTGATCTCTGAGCTCTAGGGCTGGGCAGCCGAAGCAGAATGAATGGCAATAATTAGATTCTGATGAGTGAAGGACCCACATGAGAGCCCATGTTTCTGGGGGAGTTATTGAAAGAAGAGGAAATGGCCAGATTTCACAAGGATGTAACATCGATGCAGAACCTCCAAGAGTTTTTTAAATGACTGGGTTCTTCCCACTCACCTAACAGCACATTGCGGGGGTGGGAGAGGTGTGGGTGTGGGAGAGGTGTGGGTGTGGGGGTGCGGGTATCTCGCACACAGAAAATTGATCACAACTGGAGAATTTTAATATGTGCACACTTCTAGTAGTAAGATTCAGGGTCATCCAGGGCTATTATTCAAAGTCAGTATCAGACCATTTAATTTTCTGCTTCAGTTCCTTTCTGCTTCTCCCCCTCCAATCTCAGCCTAATGGCCATCCACCATCTTTTCTTTTTACTTTCATTCTGCCCCTTTTAAGCACTGTTTTTACTCTGAATGGGGTTTTTATGACTGATGTCTCCAGGTACTGTATCTATTCTCCTTAATGAAACCCTAGTTGGACTGAGTGCTAATAGCTCAACAAGCATTTTATGGCCCGTATAAAGAAAGTGTTTAGAGTGGACATGAGCGTACTTAGCACACAGCTTAGTAAATAGAAAATGGGACGTGGCAGTGCAGTTATGGTTGTGAATGATTTGTGGCGACTTTCATGTCAGCTGGTTTTTCTCTTTTGTGCCTTACTGGAAGCCCCAGAATCCATTTAAGTTCTTTCCAAAATCTAAGTCTGAAACAAATGGTATAGTGACAGGTGAAAGATGTAAGTGGAAAAATGCTGCCAGGGGCTACAGTATGCCAATGCGTTAATCCACTTGGACAAAAGGTGGTGTGAAATGTCTGAAAACATGCCCGCTTGTCTTTAAACTGCCTAGGCACTTTTTGCTTCTTTCGATAATTGTATCGCAATTCATTTGATATTATGATTGCTTTCTACACTTCACCATTTCCTTTTACTCGCATCCATTTCTAAGTTGAGCAACTTCATGTTCCCCCCATTCCTTTTGCTTTTCCAATGATTCAGTTCTGATTTAGCATTTGTGTCTAAGAACCAAACTTACTGGGTTGTAGGTGAACAGACACAGGTATACATAGTAACTGAACTAATAATAACCAGCTGCCCCTGCTATCAGCCCAGCAGATGTCTCCTGCTCAGTTTATTCTGGTGGAAAAACTAATAAAAACCTTATAAGTTAAAAAAAGGGGGGGGGGTGGGAATAAACCTGTTTTTAGAGCAACTGCTCTGGGAAGAGACTGAATAGAGAATGATTGAATATCAAATGGTCATGTGTCTATATTGTGAAATCTGGCTGTGCTCCATGTCAAGGACGGGTGACACCTGGAGGGACTGGCTGTGTGCTCCTCAGGTGCACAGGCACCTTCAGAATTCTAAAATGTGGGCAAGCGTTTCAGTCCTGTGAGTAGTTCATTAGCTTTCCAACTGCAAATAACTGGTTCATTTCAATACGCAGATCACGAAAGAACGTGACTTTGAAGTAAGTAGCTGATCCCATGATATATCTATCATTTCATATCAAATAAAACTCAGCTAATGACAAGCATTCAAGTGCAGGTGCCAATTAATAAAGAATGAATTGAGATTGTGAGTCTCATACTCAAGATTACATTGAGATGGTGACATTAGTAGTAATTAAATTAAGACAGCCTCGGTTACTTGGATTTTTTATGAGATATTAGGATCATTCCTGAACACTATAATATTTTCATAGCAATGATAGAGTATTATAATGTACACTGGATCACAGCAGTTATTTGTTGATATGCATCATTATAATTATTTGAATAAAAATTATCTGAGTCATAGCTACCATTCAAGTGCCTAAATGCCTAATATTTTATGTAACCCTCATAAAAACCTTGTAAAGTTTGTCATCCCCCTCCCCCATTTTATAAGAAACTGGGTCAGTGAGTTGAAATAACTGGGATGTGGTCACAAGACTGAAAAGTGGCAGGGCTGGGATCCTAACCTAATTCCATGATACTTGAAAGCCCATGCTCCCTCTCTTTTGCTATGGACTGCCTATCTATACTAATAAAAGGGTAATATACTAATTAGACCAGGAGACCTTCTGGACATCCTTCTGGACAAAGCCATGGTGGTGGGGCTGAGGCAGAGGCGGTTAGGGGAGATCAGACCAGGAGGGGAGAGCAGTTATGGATGATCAGGCCAGCGAGGGGGACATTTGGGAATGAGCAGGCTGATGCGGGGGGGGGGGGGGGAGGGCAGTTGGGAGTGAACAGGCTGGCGGGGGGGCAGAAGGGGGCAATCATGCCAGCAAGGTGGGGCAGTGGGGGGCGAGAAGGCCGATGGGGGGGCAGTTTGGGGTGAGCAGGCCAGCAGGCAAAGTGGTTAGGGGTGATCAGGCAGGCAGGCAGGCGAGTGGTTAGGAGCCAGTGGTCTCAGATTGTGAGAGTGATGTCCAACCCACAGGGATCAGGCCTAAACCAGCAGTTGGACATCCCCCAAGGAGTCCCAGATTGGAGAGGGTGCAGGCCGGGCTGAGGGACACCCCCCCCCCCCCCGCATGAATTTTGTGCACCAGGCCACTAGTTACATATAAAATATGTTATTTACACTAGTTATTTTTATTTATAAACACTTTTACAACATTTTCTATTTTTTTTCTTTTAATAAATTTTAAGGTAGTTTTAGAAATTAATTTGTCTATAAGGACTCTAAAAAAAGAAATTAAGAAATTAGTAAATAAAACATGGAAACACAAGGAAAGAATCAAACATAATAAAGATCAATTAGCTTCTTTCTATGTAGCTGCCCTAAGACAACCTGTCCACCCCCTCTGCCCCCTCAGAAAAGAAATGCATAATGGCACAAGCACAGCAGAAGCTGATTCCTGCTCATGTAACAATCCTCATTGGGTGAACAGGTCCATGGGGCAAGCTTTCCTCTTATTTGGGGTCCCAGGCTGACAGAGGTTCTGCTCTCGTCTAGCTGTGGGCTTCTAAGGTTGTCCTGGAACCTTTCTGCCAGACAGAGAGGAAAATAGACTAGAGGGCTCCTAGGAGATCTGTTGAAGTTAAACCTGGAAGCAGAACATATCACTTCACTCACATCATGGTCAGCAGGCCCACTTCATTGCAAGGGAGCTTGGGAAATGTCACCTGTCTGCCATAGAGGAAGTGAATATGGATTTTGTTGAATAGGGTAGCTATTTCTGACACAATAAGAAGACCTACATTGTGGCTTAGAAATTCTAATTCATTTCCCTAATCCATTTCATCTCGCTTTCTCCTAGAGGACAGAGATTCACCTCCCTTCTCCATCTCCAACACTTCCCTTCCATGTCTTACTTTGTGCTGATAACCTTCTTTTCAATTTCTCACTGTCAGTATCTGCCAACTGATCAGCCTCAGTGCCCACAATTCAGGCTTCTATCCTGTTATTATAGATGATCTCCCCAAAACCCCATCTAAGACAAACCTCTGCTTCCTCCTTCAAGGTACAGCCCATCACTTCTGACCTACTCAAGTACATTACTCCAAGTCTTTGCACTCTAGATCCATACATTTTTGTTTATCTCTCTTTTGGATGATTCCCATAGTCAATCAAATATAAAACAACCCCTCCCACTAAAAATATATTTATAGCTTCATTTTTCCTCCAACTTTATAGGAGTTTGCTTAAAAGCGTTACTTATATTCCCTATTTCCAATCTCATTCCTTCCATTCACGTTGAAATTTACTCCAATCATTCTAACCTCTCTACAAAGATAGCTCTAGTCAAAATCAAAAATTAATCCCCACAGCTATATCCAATAGTCAATACTCAGTTCTTAACTTGCTCATCAGTACTTAACACACTTCATTACTACCTCCTTCTTCAAACACTTTCTTCCCTGGGCTTCCAGGATGATGTCCTTTCTGGTTCTTCACTTATATCCCTTGCTGCTCCTCCTTGTCTGCCCCCCAAACATTGGAAAGATATGTTTAAATTCTCATTCTCTAAACTCTTTTCTATCAAATGCTTCCTCCTCAATAACCTGTCCTAGTTTCATGACTTAAAATTTATCTAGATGCTGGTATTTTCTAAATGTATTTTTCCAGCTCAGACCTCCCCTCTAGAATCCGAAATCATACATTCAATTGCTGACTTGACATTTCCAGTTGGAAATTTAATTGGAATCACAACCTTAACAAGTCCAAAAATGAATTCCTGATTCTCATCATCTCCCCAAACAAACAGGTAAACAAGCCTTCCCTTCCCTAATCTTCTCCATCTCAGTAAATGGCAACTCCACCCTTCCGATTCCTCAGGCCAAAGAGGAGTGTGATTTTTCTCTTTTTCTCATCTTCTGTTTGGTAAATCTTATTGATTCTACCTTCAAAATGTATGCAGAGCACTCCTCACCACTGCTACTCCCACTACTCTGATCTGAGCCACGATTATCTTTCACCTACCTGTATTAATGAAATAGCTTCTGAACGGCTTTCCTGATTTCCATCCCTGTCCCCAGCAATATATTCTGAAAAAAAAGTATGTAGAGCAACCCATTTAAAATGTGAGTCTGATCATGGCACTTTTCCGCTCATATCCCCACACTACCTTCTGATCTCACTTATATGAAAAGTCAGTCATTGCACAGGTCAGCCAGACCTGACATGCTCTGCACATGTGGCTCCCTCTCACTTTCTCACCTCATCCCCCACTCTCCCACCCTCTTCTCCAGCTCTACAGCCTGCTTGCACTCCACGCATTCTCCTGCATCGAGGCATTTGCTCTGGCTAATTCCTTAGTCTGGAACCCTTTTCCCCAGATGCTTACATGGCTTTCTTCTTAATTTATTTCAGGTTTTTGCTCAAATGTCACCTTATCAGCGAGGCTTTCCTTACCACCCTATACAAATATCAATCCCCGACCACACCAGTACTCCCATACCTTTTACCCTGCTTTCTATTTCACTGCAGCACTCGTTTTTACCACCTGATATAGCATACACTTCTATATATTCCCTCAAAGAGCAAGGACCATGTCTTTTTCTTAATTTCTAGTTTCCATGGCAACTATGTGACACATGACAACAGGTATATTCTTCAACAAACTTTGACAGAAGCACTATAATGAAATTCACAATTTGCACCTTTTCATTTTAGACCACAGTTCTGAAAAGAGTGGTTATAGGAGGAGAAACCAAGAAGTTGCAATAGCAATCAGTAACAGGTAGAGATTTTACTAAAATAATTAACAGATCAATAATAAACCACAATAGTGAAAATTCAATTTTTAAAAAATTTGATTTTACAAAGAAATGTTATCTCCTTTCTAATAACTAATTATATCAACAAAATAAAGTAATTTTAAACAAAATCTAATATTTACAACCCTGGAGTCTCCATGAACAAATTACAATCATTGGAAATCTAAATTTGCTCTATAGATAAATAAAGGCAATCATTATAACACTAGAAGCCCACTGCACAAAATTTTTTCGGGGGTGGTCCCTCAGCCTGGCCTGCACCCTCTCGCAACCCGGGACCCCTTGGGAGATGTCCGACTGCCAGTTTATGCCCGACCACAAAACCGGCAGTCAGACATCCCTCTCCCAATCCAGGACCATTGGCTCCTAACCACTCGCTTGCCTGCCTCATTTCCCCTAATTACTCTGCCTGCCTGCCTCAAAGGCCCTAACCACTCACCTACCTGCCTCATCGCCCCCGACCACCTCTGCCTCAGCCTCCCACCGTGGCGGCTTCATCCGGAAGGACATCTGGAGGGTCGTTCAGCTGTCCGGTCTAATTAGCATATTATGCTTTTATTATTATAGATTGCAATATACTTCATAATATCCTTCCCAGAGTTACCTTAAAGAGTGAACTCACTTGCATTAAAATGGTTTTATTTGTAAAAAATATTTTAACACAAAAGCATACCTATTATATAACATTAAATTTGCTGTAATGGTTTAACACTAAAATAATATAATTCACATTAACAAATTAGTACACAGAAATTGAAAGTGAAGTCCTTCCTAAACACTAAACATAAATTTTAATACCAGATCTGATCTAAAACTAAGTGAAAAAATAATGAAATAGAAACTTACGTTTGTTAATTAACAATTACTGAGATTCATTCTGTCTACTGTATTGTCTCCTAATAATTCAGTCAATTACCAAGTCTTCTTGATTCTACCTTCTAATAATCTCATAAAGCAGAAACAAGAACCTTGCCAGTGCTTTCTTACTTAACAAAAACAGACTCTCTTCATTGCAGAAAATAAAGAACATATGAACTAACACTTTTTGTGTTTCTATAGACAAGTACACTTTTATAATAAAATAAAAATCCAACCACCCAAAGAGATTATTTTTAAATTGCACTTAATTAGGCATGTGCAGCAGCAATTTTGACTGGATGTACTGCTTCTATTGGTGCTTCTAAAGGTAAGCCTCACCCCACCCATTCACCCATACACTTTTTCTTTCGGCATCCACTGATTGAAGAAAGGGCAAAGATACTGAGGGAGGAAGGGGGGCTTGTGGAGTAATCAACTAAATTGTCTTTGCATTTTTAAGAGAAACAAAAGAATTTTATTTGCAGTTTTAGGAAGCACACTCAGATATAATGAGACATTTTCCATTGTAATCCTACTTAAATGAGACCTATTTATGAGAAATTGATTTGGAAAGTGATTCAACAATCAGTTGATGCATTCATTTCTTCCACAGCCATTTGTTGAGTGTCTTCTATCAGTCAGGCACTTTGCAAGGCTCTGTGTGTACAGCAAGGAAAGACACACAGAAGCCCCTAGCTAGTAGAAGTGCGGGAAAACAAGCAGGGAGGTTTAATCCATCTGATAAGCTTGTCAGAGGTATTTGCAGACTGTGACGGTTGCACATATCCAGGCTTGAAGAGATGGGGAAAGGTTCAGGTACAACCAGGCAGTAATTCTGTTCCAACAGAATTCTCCCTGTTTTGCCAAGTGAGAGGTAAAGTGGAATGTCCCCGTCTATATGTTTAGACAACTATGACAGTTGTATACTAGTGATCTCTAAGGTCCATTATTGGTCTATGTGATGTTAGTTCCATAGGAGACATACAGCCAAAGTGGAAGGAGATGTCAGAGGAGAGAGAGAAATAGAGAAGATAATATCCAAATTTGGGATGTGCTTGGAAGAATGAACTAGGATTTTAACTGGTAGCCGTGGGAGAGGATACTTCTTGAAAAAGGATCAGTCTGAGTGAAGATTCAATGGTCTTTAGTAATGGAACACAGCATCTGAGCAGTCTGCAGTCCTCCCTGTAAGCAAATAGGTTTAAAGGCATTGCCAGAGAGAATGTGTGAAAGGCCACTATGGGTCCTTAATCCAGATGGTTGGTCTTCAGTCAGGCTGGTTCTCAACTTCCTGAGTGATGGAGATTAAAGAGAAGTAAATGTACAAAGGTTTTCTTTAGAAAATAGTTATAAACATGTGTGCAAGTCACACATTTTTATTTTCCCAGGAGAAACGATTAATGGGTTTCCTTGTAAACAAGGAACATATTATAGAATATTAGGAGAAATTCCTGACCCCAAGTAGTTTATAATCGAGCAAGTGAACTAGCTGCAGATACATGACTAAAGAAGGGGAGTTAAAAATACAAAGCATTTATATACAGCTACAAATCACTATATATGGCAGTCAGTTGGCAAGGACATTAGATGTCCCTAAATGTTACTTTTAGGAGAAACATTCTAAAAGGCCTTTAAAATAGTGACTTGTCCCAATCGTGCTATATAATTTAAATGATCCTAGGAATTATTCATAACAAGACATATAAAAAGATAACTTTAGATGATTTAACTTCCATATTAATTTATTTTCCTAAGTAAATTAAACAAAAAAGGGAAACAATTTTTATGGTCACATTTCTACTATATGTGTGAAGTTTCATTTAAGCCATTTAGTTTAACTCTCAGGACAAGAAGGTAAGTATAATATACCCATTTTTCATTTCAAACAATTGAGGTTCAGAGTGGTTAAGTGATTTATCATGGATGGTACAGATGGAAAAAGTGGAGGGGTAAGAGTTCAAAACCAGGCCCAAGGCCCAAGCCCTTCTCTCTCTGCTACACCGATCTCTACAGGGGCAGATAAGGGGAGATTTCACTTTCGCTGATGTAACATAACCCCTCTAGAAACCTCAGCAACTTGGCTCTAAAGTCTCCTCTTTAACAGTAAATAATATTTACATGTGTACAATGCTAACTACATTTCCCAACCCATAGGAAAAGCAAATTTTATAGTATTAAACAACTCACATTAGAAAATGTAATTTATGGTGTATTAAGAACATAGTGGAGCCCACATTTATTCTTCATCTGTTATAATTGTCACCTTTGGGGTTTAGATATCTGCCAAAGGATTTATTTTGAATTCCCAGATGTAATTTTACTGCAGTATTTCAACATTTGTGAGTTTCATATATTTTAAAATTGCTTAGTTTGATGCTATCTGTGGAATAGCCTTCTATTTTTAAATATAAAAATCTGTCTTCAATTTTATCACATGGCTACTTATCAACACTATTTTAAGAGTGTTATTATTTAACTCCTTACATACATGTTACTATAAACAATGCCTCCCAAGTTTTTCTTCTACTTGTCAGTTTCCTCTTATTTAGGAAAAAAACATTTAGTGAAAGTCAGTATCCTTTTAGTAGTGTATATCTTGCACATAAAGACTAAGGTGGGTGGAAATGGGCTGAGATTTATTTTTTTCTATTTTTATACATTTAGATGTGTAAAGTACAGCTATTGTAATTTAATATGGAGGTGGGGAAATAAACTAAATTTTCTTTGAAACTTGTTTGTTTCATATCCCCAAAGCAACTCCAGAATCTGTGCTCTGACTTTCAGAAAATTATTACAATGGCAGTATACTTCCAGAAGCAAAGGTAAAAGCAATAAGCATCCATTAAATTGCTACTTTTTCAAAGTTTCCCTTTTTGGTAAAGTCAAATGAATTTAAAAGCAAAAACAGCTCCAAATGGCTAACTAGGCTAGAAACCACATTTTGAGATTCTCTGGGGTCATCAGCCTAAAAATCCTACTTTCTTTGCTTAGGCATAGTAGCACTTGGGTTTCAAGGTTACAGTGAGGATTAGAGGCATTATCTCTAACGCATATGGCACAAAAGCTAGCTCATGGAAGGTACTCTTGTAGCTTCTGCTGTTACTCTTTCTATTTGTATTCTGTACATTGTTATGGAATGATAGGTCCTGTGGCACCAACTTGGATCCACCATAAAGAGACATTTCTTTTACTGCTCAGTTTTATAATGACTCTTGACTGGCCTATCTGGATCAGCATGAAAGCCACGTTCCCAACGCTTTCACCCCCAAGCAAACATGAGCACAGCTGCACACACCACCACCATTACCCAGAGACCCCCAGTGTAGATTACTCATCCAAGAACTTGGCCCTGGATTACTCATCACCCAGAGACTGCCAATAGGTGCATTTCCCCCCAAGGTTGCTGCTCTTGCCAGCACCTAGCAGCACCATGTTCCGGATGGCTGAACACCTACAACAGCTGCCCTGAGGTAAAGAAAGAATGAGGGTGAGTCCAGAATGAGCCTTTCATCAGAATTTAATTTAGCCAAAGGGAATGCTAAGGTGAAGAAGTTGCTTGGGATTTCTAATGGCACATGGTATGTGATAAGCAACGATATTAATTCCACCCCAAATAGTGTCAAACCAAAAATAATCATATATTCCATTAAATAAAAACCAGTCACCTTTTCTGCTTGTAGTATAGCCAGTTAAATAATAATGTTCAGAAAACAATACAAACTTGCTTTTGAGTGTGCATGGTGGCAAGAGCAAGGGCTCTGGACTCAGCCCCAGTTGGAACCTTGCTCAGTGACTTAAGGCTGCACGATCTTGGACAAATAGCCTGACCTCTTTAAACTCTGCTCATGTGTAAAATTGGCATAATCCATATTTTTATATGTAATAAATATAGTGTCTGGCACATAGTAAGCATTCCATAAATATTGTTATTTCTAAGAAACAGTTTTCTCCTCTGGAAAAATGATTATAATAATATCTATGTGAAGCTTATGAGAATTAGAAATAGACAGTTTTAAAGTATATGAAATAGCTATTTTTAAAGTTGATGCCACGTTTCAAAAAAATGGTAGAACAAATTGGCAAAAGTTCATACTTTGGGGATGGAGACGAGGAGATTTAAATAGTGATTTAAAAAATTGAATACTCTATCTGATTTTCTGTGCCTTCAGTCCTTCAGAATATAGGGCAGTGCTGTCCAGAGAAATAGAATGCAAGACACATAAGTAATTTCAAATTTTCTATTGGCCACATTAAAAAAAGAAAGAAAAACTGAGATGAAATTATTGATTTAACCCAATACATCTAAAATATTTATTTCAACATGCAATCAATATAAACTATTAGTGAGATATTTTATTATTTTACATTCTCCCCCCTCCCCCCCAAAAAAGTTATCCAAATTTAGTGTGTATTTTATATACACAGCACACCTCAATTTAGCCCAGCTACATTACAAGTTCTCATTATGCTGGTGCCTACTGTATTAAAGAGCACAGATATGATCACATGACAGTCATCTAAACATTCAATTCTAGAACCAATCCTGTCTTCAGACAGGAAAAAATTGGGATCTGAGGGTAAATGTCTCAAGTGATTGAGAACATTCAATGTGACTCGAGTTCCAACAAGTTTCTTTTGTTCTAATCCCACCACATGCCTCAGTCTCCCCACAACTGCAGGGTTTGCCAGAGCAGGAGGCAACAGAGCTGAAACTTAACCCCACTGCTGGGTTCACCGCACTACCTCTGTGCCCTTGCACTGCCAGACAAGTGTTCACATTTGAATTCCTTATGTCTCTTCATTAGGTGTAAGAGCCCACTTCCAGGATTTTCCCTAAAAGATAAGCATCACATTATGTTTTACAAAGGACAGAGTTCCAGAGACAGAAAGAACTTAATGATCATGTAGTCAGAGGGCACAGTGCAGAGGAGAGCTATAACAAAATTGTGAAAATGATGGTGGAATGTGGTTTCAAAAGACTCTAACGATAAAATTCCATCAGATCTCCTGTAAACTGAATAGCCATAGTCTTACCTGGGCCAAAGACAAACTGGACTGTGAGGTAAAGATTAGAAATACTGGCATGAGAGAGATTATAATCCTGGGAACATTGGCAGGCTAGTGGCAAGGCAGAGTTCCCCTTTGTGTCCAAAGAGATTCAGAATGCCTCATAGACTCTAATGTGATGGTACAAACACAACAAGTAAGTACACATGTCACTGGAAGTTCTCTGATAAGTCAGATGAAGAGAATTAAAATGTTCCACAAGGCAAAGTAAAAATAACTGATTTGGGGAGGGGGAGTAGTGCAGAATAACAAAGAGTGAGGAAATTCACCCAAAGACTTTTGTCAATGGTAACCTGGGGAATTACAGATATGGATAGTGGCTTCTATCCAAATAATGGGATGATGAGAAGCAGAAGGATTGTATAGGAAAAAATAAAAGAAATGTAGGATGGAAACTGAGGTGGAGCAAAAATCGGAGGGTAGAAAGCTAAGCTAAATATATATTTCTCCATGATTTTCAAAGACATTATGGTGGATCCTAGGTTTCTCAAGTTTTGCAAGATGTGTGTTTGAGTGTAACCTATTTAAATATTAAACACTCAGGTTTCTCGAGAGCAGACTAGAGATTCAGGCAGATGGTTTCCTGGTTATATTCAGCCTGGTTTACCAGACATATTCTGGTTGACTGTTAGCCATGGAGATTTGAATAAGTAGATTACAGTTTGTCCTAGCATTAATTCACTTCTCAACTTAGTTACTCATCAGCAACTTATTAAGAATATAGATTTATTGGTTTCAACCATGGAGATTCTGACAATATAGGTGTGGATTGAGGCCCTAAAATTTGTATTTCTAACAACAGTTCCAAGTATTTCTGATTCAGTGTTTCCACGTGAAAACACGTGGATCAAGGTACAATTCAAGAACCTTCCACTCCTGAGGTTCCATGTCTCTGACTAGAAAACAGATCATTACATGCAACGCTGAGAGCCCTTGATATAACTCCCAATGCTTCAAAGACAGGCTGAGAGAGTCACTGCCTCAGCCAGTTGTCTTAGAGACCACTGAAATATCTCCACTCAGTTGTTGGTATACTCATGTGGAGAACCCAAAATTTTTCTCCAAGTAGCCCTTAGAATAGAAGTTGGATGAACTTTTAAGTCAACCTCATAAACACTGAGTGAAAAAATACATGGTTATATAATATCATATTTCCATTGTTAATTTTTACCAGTTAACAATGGCACAGCCTATGTCTGAATACGTCTACACATAAGAGAACACAAGCAGTAGGAGTTGCACACCCTCTTTTGTTTAACCCCTTTCTGCTTCTCCAGAACAATAAAAGCCAAGCACAATAGGGAAAGAAATATTCTCAACAATTGCTATAACTTTGTGAAATGAGATATGAAAAAATACATTTTTATTTATGCCTATTTATCCCTCTGAGCTTAAACTAATCCTGAAGGGTTTGAGCAGAGCCAGCAATGCTAATGCGCTGAACCAACAGGTGATTTTAATTTACTTGCTATAAATTGTTGAGGGGGACCTACGCTAAGTCCCTTCTCATTAATTCCTCTGCATCTCCTTTCTAGGAGTGAAAGTTGCTGATTGCACAGATAGCATTCAAAATGAAAGGCTGCACTGAGCAGAATAGGGAATGTCAGCGTTTGGTTGACACTATGGGGATGCTCTCCCATTGGAGCCAATACATCAAAAATCCTCCAGTCTGCAGAAACCATAAAATAATGCTGGGGGACATTAATATGATTTAGCAACCTTTTGTCCAACTAAGGAAGTATAAAATTTATTAGTTCTTTTTTGAACATTTAAAAATAGCTTAACTCTATGCTGGAATCTCTAAAACTAAAACATAAGGAAACTGTTTCATATTATAAAAAAGGTGTCAAGCATATGTTCCTATCAAGATGCCCAATGCTACCAATCTCTGCTAGCAATAACTTGTTCCACAAACAATTATTTATTTTCTATTATACTCAAGACATGTATTACTAGTATTACTACTGGGGACAAGAATGAATATGATATGGTGCCTGTCAAGTTCAAGGACAAAAAAGATGTAATATCCTAAAGAAAATACATAAAAAAACTACAAAACTTTGAAGTATTCAGTCTACATTTAATCTCCCATTCATGGCTTAATTTCTGTCTTCATTTATTTTCTATGGTGTCATATAGAGAGTAGTCAGTCTTAGGTATATTCAATGCCTAAATACAGAACCAATCCTAACAGGAAAACTATAAGGTTTAGAGAGATGTGAGGCTTCAAGAGATAATTAGGAATACATGGAGTGCTGTTAAATATCAGATTAAAGTTAGGCACAGTACATCACTGATATAATGGCATGCATTAAAAATTATGTCAAACGTTGTCCTAAGTCCCAAACTCCATCATTTACCTTGCCTGTGTCTAAGTTCTCACTGCCCTCTGTTTGCCCAGCTGAAGGAGCAGTCACAGCGTGGTTATGAACAAGGACCAGGGTGTTAGAGAGACTCAGTTGAAATCTTTGCTTTGCTTTTTTACTAGTTATGTACTATTGGTCAAGGTCTTACTCACTCTAAGTTTTAGTTCTTCATCTGTAAAACAGAAATATTAAAGAACTACTCAAAAATTTGAGGTCAAAATTAAATAATGACTCAAATGTCTGCACAGCTCTTTGTACTAAGTCAGTGGTTAGTGCATGGTAGCTAATCGTTTTATTAGGTGTCTTGACCAAGTTTATCATGTTTAAGTCAGCCCATTCTGCCGAGCCCCATGCTAAGTCCCCAGCCTCAATCAATATTTTTATTCTTAGCTTTGACCCAGGTGTTTGGCTTCTATCCCTGCTCAGTGGCCATGATCTTAATCATGGCTTCTGAGATTTTCTTATCTCAACCCTAGTCATGAACCCACATCTTTTATGCAACCTCTGTTGCAATGGAGCACTCCCTGACTGCCATGGCTAATCACCGTGGTCTGTGCTCCCATGGAAATTACAATCTAGAAGGAAATGTAAGAGGGTTAGAATTAGAAAAGGAAGAGTTGGCAAGGCCAGTGATGGTGGGCTTCTTAGTTGGCAATGGCATTTAAACTTGGATTTCATATGGCTAAGTTAAGAGAACCATATATCTAGAGTGAGACAGTAATATTACCAAAGCCACTAAAGCATAAACACATGAAACATGTCAGAAGAAGTAGGTGGTACTATCTGTTTTGTTAAGCAATAGTCTTGAAAACACAGTCTCTAATCCTTTACCAGAAATTCCTGGGGTCAGATGTGTTTTGAAATTCTGAATTTTTCAGATTTTAAAAAGGGAATGCAGTTCATCTACTATGTATTACAGTACATGCTCTAGGCCCTGGATAGCACCTAGTAATCAAACAGAATAATGCTTCTATATCAACCATGACAATATTCGTACAAAGACAATGCATGAGACATAAATAAACTCATGTATTGAGATCAGTTTTTGCCACCAGATAAGTTATAGAAAAACATTCAGTGTTCATAACTTTTGAGATTTCTGAACTGTGGATAAAATATTTGGGGTCTGTAGAGGGAGATGCAGCCTGAATGGTGGGTTGGGAGTATAGTATAAAAGGTTTGACTTTGTGCAGGGAAGTTAGCTTTCATCAGAAGTTGAGGGGGCATCCTTACAACTAACTTTGCTCATTCAATTTTTGGTCCTTTTTAATGTCTTTTTTGAAGATATAATTGTTATTTGTACTATATCTCATTACATGAATTTTTTTCACTCAGCTTTTACATTAATGTATTAATCCATCAATCAAGTCCCTCTTCGAATTCTTCTATGACATGAAATGGAACTATTCCAAACTGTAGCTAAGTTATAGCTCTTTTTACTATTACTTTTAAATTTGCATATAGTAAAACGGAGTCTACATTTAACACATGTGGAGACTGCCATGATCACAACTACAATGAGGATACAGAACAGTTCCATCAACACCCACAGCCCACTCATGTAGTGACTATTTGTAACTAAGCATCACCAGGAATCATGGGAGGGACCCACCTTGTTCTCTCCTTGTATCCCTCCCTCTGCAACACAGGAAAACTGGCTGTGCAGTCATAACTCTTGTTGACAAGGTGCCTGCGATCACTGCTCCCTTACTGCAGTGACTCTCATTTGCTGAAGGCTGCTGTCCACTAGGCCATTCGTTTTTTAAAGGTTAAAACTGAACTGAATTTTTTCCAAAAAGTTACTCACAGCATCAACCACACTGACCTTTTGGAAATACTAATGAAATTATATTTGGGAGGAACTTGTGTGATTCTTCTAAGTCTCAGGGTTGTTTACACATACACTTTCTCCCGTCACCTCCATTACTAGTTTCATATACAGCCTCAATATTGGAACAATTTATTTAGATTCAACCCATGCTGTTAAAAAAAGCAATACATTCCTTTAGGCTGAGTGAGCACTTAATCTACGCTTTAAGCTGTCAGGTAAGTAGCGTTAAGTGGTATCTGTATTGTAGCTACTAAATGGACGCGTGAGTGCACTATGGGTCCAGAGGTATAAGAGACAACTCAGGCATGAAAACACTGAGCCACTTGATGCTGTGCTTTAGCTGCCCAGGACTCCCCATTGGCATAGAAATCAAACAAAGATCCTTAGTTGGGTGTTTCTCAGTGTATTGTGCTCCAGTCTCAGACATTTCCGTTCTAAAACTGCTCTTTACCAGAATGGCCCATCTTTGCTGCTCTTTTTGTTGACCCCATACAGTGCACATTTTAGGGAATTGCTGAAATATAAACTCTAGAAATGAAGGTGCCCAGCTCAACCTTGTGCAGTTTTGAGAAATAACAAAAAGCAAACAAAAATATAATAAAAAAGTATTCTTTTTTTTCTTTTCTGATGTAGTTAAAAATAACTCAAGGAAGAAAACATTCAGGAATTTTTCAATTTTGTGGGAAGGTATGTAAAAGAACCCTTTCAAGGAGGGACAGCTGAAAGGTAGGCACCGAGTTTGAATGAACTTAACTACTAGTAAGCTGACAGGGTTTTATTTCCCTAGAGCAGGACTAAATGACACACCAACTCTGTTCTCCACCGGTAATGTTCTTGTTATTATAGATTTTATAATAACCAAAAGAACCCTTTGTATTTTATAGGCTGTGAAATTATACAGTTTTACCTATACAAGGCAACAGGGAGAGGAGTTTACAGGTGGAGAGGATATCATAAATGAATACTGGACTGGAAACATCCCAATTAACAGCTCCCTACAAGTGGCAAATCCTCATTAATCCCTTGGAATTCACTGTAATGACACTAATCATGGGTATTAATATAAATGTTGATGTAACTCCATGGGAATCCAGAACAAAACTCCTCAAATATCCTGTATGCATTCTCCTGAACAACAAAAAATGGGTTGCAGCCTAAGTACCCGGTTATTCTAAATAAATATGTTACTCATTATAACATCGCTGATTGAACACAATTCATTTCTACCAACATAGGAGCCCCATGTAAACAAGAAATGATTAGCAATTCACTGTTTTCCAGTAAGAGCTAATGGACTTCTGAAAACAAAATAATTCAGCATTAATTCTAAGTCAAGTCCCTTGTTATTCTGCCCTTTTTTCTAACTCACCAGGTATAATGCTTCTGGCAATGATGAATAAGCAGCAAAGGTTCTTTAGGTGAAAAACCCCAATACTGTGAAACAAGAGATGCCTTGCTTCCTCAGTGAGCAAGCTTACCTGGGGTCCTAGACCTGTGTGTGGCTGAGTGTGGCCTCCCTTCAGGGCTGCTAGAGCAGCCCATCCCCAGTCGTTCCGTTACAGCATAAAGAATTCTGTTTCTCTCCCTTGGGAGTCCCTAAACTTCCCCAGAATGATAGAGTTGCTTAGGCCAACTGGGTGGGGGAAGTGTTCAAGAAATGGGGAAGAGTCACCGAGAGAAATACAGAGAGAGGAGGCAACTTTCACAACTTTCACAAAATACAGAGAGGGGGAGCTGTATCTCAGAAAAGCCATGATCAGCTGAATCTCTTTTGAGATGGCTTGATTTTGAAAATTGCAATGATGGTCTCCAGTTATATTTGCATAGCTACTGCAATTAACAGTGACATTATCCCAACCACTCTCTGTGGAAAAAAAAAAATCAAATATGCTGCATTAAGGGATATTAAGTTGGTAACAGTCGACCCTGCTAAACAGAACTCTATGAATTCCTTCATTTAACTTGAATGAATTTTGACTGGAGAGAGAACTCTCTTCCACACTAAGCATCTTGACCAATGCACTGCTCAAATGTGCAGATTTATCCTATCTCAGCACAGAAGTAGTAAGTGCTATCTAAGAGCTCTGACAGGGAAGTGTAGCCTGGAAGCAGAGTCACAGAGGCGGGCTGAAAGCACTCCATTAGATTGATAAAATGAACTGAAATCTCTGGGTGGACACTTTTGCACTGAACCCACAATATTAGTCTTGATTTGCTAGGAAGAAAGCAATTTATTCTGTCACTTTCTGGGGACTTAGAGCTAATTGGCCTTTCATAGTTATGTGATTCTGCCAACGAGCATAAAAGTGAAAGCTGACAAAAATTCAAACAGGAAATCTGAATCTGCCCATTTTCATAAGTATCTTAGAATGGTTTGTAGAAAGGGATGAGATTTTGATTAGAATAGCAAATTTCTTCATGCAGAGGGAAGCGCGCCAAATTACCCATCACTGTAACAAACAGCAAGATTGTTCTTCATAAGGCTCCTGGATGAAAGAAAACAAACGATCTTGTCTGAATCCCATCCCCACCGTCCATTGTGGTCGGTCAGCATCGTCACAGTGGGCGTGCCTCGGTGTATATGACCTCTCTGAGCTCACTGTCTCTTTGTTGCGCTTCCCACTCTAGTCCACTAGAAAGGACATGCATAATACATCACATCTTGGAGACCAATGAGACAGTGTGTCTACAAATGCAGCAGCAGGAGGAAAGAAATAGAAAGAAAAATAGTTGAAACCTCCACACAACCTTAATAGAACAGAAGCTGGAAAAGATTAAGTTCAGCACATAAGAAAATACGTTTTCAAAGCCTGAAAAGAATGTTAAGGTATTTTCACAGTGTCTGGCACAGAGGACAGAATGAATGTGGTACCACGGAGGGGAAACTGCAAGAAGCAAACCAGGGCAAACATGAAGTCCTGTTTTAATACAGGGTGAATTTGCTGAGGCAAACAGACCAGGGACATTTCTGAAATTGAGTCCAATCGAGGCCAGTTTGCCTTTCAGTGTTTTGGTCAGGAGTAAATTTCACTCCTCCCTCCCCTCCCTTCCTCTCCACTTCTCTCTCCTTTCTTTCCTAATGACCAACCACCTCCCTAGCTATCCATGTGACAAAATTTACATCAAAAGCTGCAGGTCAAGCAGACCAATCTGGGATTTATACTATGTGGTTGGGCATTTTGTAGAACTTTGCAGACACTGGCTAAAACTTGTTTTAAAAAAGCAGGTCTCCTGACTGCCAGTCCTTTTGCAGTGTTGAGGCACTAAAACTCCCCCCCCGCCCCCCCGCCCCCCCGAGCTTGAGCTTTCAAAGTCATTTTCCACTCCGATGATTACAGACAGCTCAACAGACAAAGAAAAAGGGGATTTAAAATAGGCAGTCACTACTAATATATACTTTGCTCTTTTTGACCAAGAAAAAGGTGTCATATTGCCATTTCTTAATCATCAATGTCAAAACACACACAAAAACTCACTTCTGAAAATGCAGACATAAAAATGCACTTACACTTGAAGAGATCAAAACAGAAGGTGACAAACCTTGCTCACAAACAACACCCTATGTTCCTCCAGAAAAATGGGAGGTTAGAACAAAATAGAGGGGTTGTAAGCATGAAATTCTGAATTTGTAATAAGAATGACATAAAAATGAAATGTGGTTAGAGTAAGATTCCTGTTACACAAGGCACATTCTGTGAACTGATTCTATAGCCAGTACCTTCCCTTGCAGAGCTTCTTATAGACCATCAGCTCTTCTGTGTTCTAAGAAATCTACTTCTCCTTTGGTTTTCTTTGCTATATTTTAAATTGCTGGTTTGTTAGTTCTGTCTCTTTCTTTTTTCACTTTCCATCAGACTTGGCATATTCAAACATCTAAAAACTCCAAAACACAAAGCTAAAATGTAGTCTATACTAATTTATTTCAGAATATTGTAGGGGACTATTGACCTAGGACAAGGTGAAATGCTATTGGTGTCAAATTTCAGTGGTGAGAAGAAAATAAGATTGGTTATTCTGAGTTCATAGTTAGTGAGCTACTTTTAGTATCATTCATCTTTCTCAAAATTATTTCATGTGCCTCTTAGATGTGTAATTAAAGACAATGTTTTAAGTGTGACTTTAAAACACTGACAGCTATGATTTTTAATGAATGCCTACTTTGTGCTACACAGTGCTGTGTGTTTCACAGAAATAATTTCTGTTACATATAAGTATTCTGAAGAGTGTTCATATCCATTGTCTGCTCACACAAAGGGAAATCAAGGCTGGTGGATACTGCATCTTGACTGGGGCCATTCCACTAGTGAATGGTGGCTGACACTCAGACCCAAGATTCTCTGGGTCTTAAGTTGATACTCCTTCTCTTTCCCCTACATCATGTCATCTTTCCTCAGCTAGCTTCCTAGGAACTAAGTATTCTTCAAACTAAGGTACAGTTGTTGGATTTATTCCTAGTAGGATAAACCACAGAAGGTTTTGGTGACTGTCCTGAGACACCCCACAAATAAATCAGCAAAGAACCCTGAGGCAGGACAGAAGTGCTAATCCATGGTCTAGAAACAACCATAAAAGATTTACTGGAGACCTTCAGCATTGGCTTCAGGGCGGGAGGGAAGTCAGATAAGCAATCTGTCACCCTGGAACTTAAGTTCTAAAAGGGAAAACTAGGCTAACATAGATATGAAAAAATAACATCGACTATAGTAATGCCTAATCAGCTGGCCGTAAGCACCAAAAAACAAACAAAAAAACACAAATACACATTGTTTCTAATATTCAATGCTTGATGGCACTCTAAACTCTATTTATACACTTCTCTGACTTCATAAACATAGCTTAATGCACATAATTTTCCTTGCCTTGATGACTTGAGATCATACTTATGCGTTTCAACCACTGAACTGTGGTGTGGGAGCATAGTACTAGAAAGTCACTTGCCGGGATACCAAGAAGTCCTGGGGTTTGGGATTTCTAAGGTTCTTCTACACATGCATCCTTCCACCCCTCAGATGCTGTCTCTGCTACTCTCGTTGTGATTTAGCTAATTCTTATCTGTTATTCCCAGGCGTGACACAAAAGGCCTATAATGACCACACCTCTGGCTTTCTTGTTCAGCTTAACCTCCTAGAAGATGTTTTTATCCCTCCCATTAATGCCATTCTCTACAATTATATCCCAGCAATTCAGAAGTGTATTTAAATCTAAACACAACATGCTGTTTCACACTTCTGTGGCTACACATTGGCTAGTTTTCCCTGTATTTATCAACTTAAAAAAATGAATAACAATAAATATTATTGTCATTCTCCAAGCCCAACCAATAAATAAAAAATCTCCAGGGAGATTTCCTGATACCAATTCCCAAGTTCAGGATATAAATCATCAGAT
Organism: Myotis myotis; assembly: GCF_014108235.1. NCBI lineage: Eukaryota > Metazoa > Chordata > Mammalia > Chiroptera > Vespertilionidae > Myotis > Myotis myotis. Next base: position 51,271,608 of record NW_023416379.1, read on the forward strand.
TTGTTTCTGGGTAACCATAGCACTAGGTGTATTTTTAGCTATAGTACATAGAGTAAAGTTTATTTCTTTGTTTATAGACATGTTCTTCCTACTAAAATGTAAGCTCTTTAAAGTTCTATTCACTTTTGCGTGCAAAGGACTTGGCTTATGGTGTAGTACATAGTAGGGTGCTCGATAAACCCCTGGACACCTAATGAATGCTGCCTGTATTTTTATACAAATATGCACTTCTCTGGAATCAAGCAATTGAGGACTGAGAGATTGGCCTTAGCACTGCAAATCTAACCTCTGGGTGAAGAACACATGGTTATTTACAATTAATTGTGTGCTACAGGAAACAAACACATCACAATAGGCTTTCATTATGGGTGTGTGTGTGGGGGGGGGGCGGGGGGCGGGTATCTCATGAAACAGAGCAGCTGCCAGGGGAAGGCTTCAGGGAAGAAATGAAACTTGATTTGCATCCCCACCCCCTTTGATTGCTGTACACAGATATCTGTTGCAGCCTTGGTGGCTAATGGGCTGTTTATGGAGCTTATGTAAAATATATAGCTATTTATCTCTATAAAGTTGTTATATTGCCTTGTTGGTCTATTAAAAATAAATGAAGTGTCTACCAGAATGTTAAAGCTTCTTTGACTTTAGCTGAGTCTCTGGGATTCACTGAGAGGCAGGAGCAGGGCCACCAAATCCACCCAGTGACAAGCTGAAGCAGAGGTATGAATAACATCAGCTGTGGAAGAAAAAAATGGGGGCCATGACTTGCAAGCTTGGGTGGGCTGCCTCTGAAGCCCAGTGGGGAGAAAGGGACGGCTACAATTTTTTTTCTTAGTAGTTCTTACAAGCCCAGCAGTAAGACTGAGATGCTGGGATATGATTCCTCTTGGCCACCTTACTGCTACAAACGGCCAGCAGGTATATGAAAAGATGTTCAAAATCACTAGTTATTAGGGAAATGCAAATCAAAATCCTAATGAGATGTCACCTTATACCTGTTAGAATGACTGTTATAAAAAAAATAAAAAAAGACAAGAAATAGCCCTGGCTGGCTGGCTCAGTTGGTTGGAGTCCATACAACAAAAGACTTCAGGTTCCATTCCAGTCAGGGCACATGCCTAGATTGTGGGTTTGATCCCCAGTTGGGGTGCATATGAGCAGCAACTGATCAGTGTTTCTGTCTCACATCAATGTTTCTCTCTCTCTCTCTCTCTCTCTCTCTCTCTCTCTCTCTCTCTCTCTCTTCTTCCCTCCCTCCCTCCTTCCTTTCTCTCTCAAATCAATAAAAACATATCCTCTAGTGAGAATTAAAGAAATAATAACAAGTATTGGAGAGGATATGGAGAAAAGGGAGACCTTGTACACTATTGGTGAGATTGTAAATTGGTCCAGCCACTATGGAAAACAATATGGAGGTTTAGTTAAAAATTAAGAACTACCATGTGATCCAGCAATTCCTCTTCTGGGTATTTATCTTAAGAATGTGAAAAACTGCCCTAGCCGGTTTGGCTCAGTGGATAGAGCATCAGCCTGCTGACTGAAGGGTCCCAGGTTAGATTTCAGTCAAGGGCACATGCCCAGGTTGCAGGCTCGATCCCCAGTAGGGGGCATGCAGGAGGCAGCCGATCAATGATTCTCTCATCATTGATGTTTCTCTCTCCTTCTCCCTTCCTCTCTGAAATCAATAAAAACATTTTTTAAAAAAAAATGTGAAAAACTACTTAGGAAAGCTATATGTAGCCCTATGTTTATTGCAACTTTATTTATAAAACCAAGATATGGAAACAACCTAAATGCCCATTGGCAGATGAATGGCTAAAGAAGGCGTGACACATATATACTATGGAATACTACTCAGCCATAAAAAAAGATGAAATATTGACAATTGTGACAACTTGGATGGATCTTGAGGGTGTTATGCTAAGTGATATGTTAGATGGAAAAAGACAAAACTGTATAATTTCATTCATGTTAAATATAACACACAAAAATAACAAGTATCCTAACAAAACAAAAACAAACTCATAGATACAGACAACAGAATGGTGATCACCAGAAGGACTGGAGGGAGGGGGGAGAGCAAATGAATGAAGGTGGTGATGTGGTAGCAGAAGGAAACTGGGCCTTTCGTGGTGAGCACACAATAGAATATACAGATATCGAATTATAATGTTATACACCTGAAATTTATATACTGTTATTAACCAATGTTACCTCAATGAAACTTTTTAAAGTGTCCAACATCTGATGTTGGAAATGGTTCTCTGACCTTGGCCTTGATATATTACCAATAGCTCAGCTCAACCTCTAGTCAATGTATATCTCTTAGAAAACTGCATTATATTTTTTAGAAATTGAAAACTCCCATTTACTTTTCTCAGTAAATTTTCTTTTGGACCCACATTTTGCAATATCACAAAAGAAACCAGTGCCCATTATCAACTGGCTAGAGAAAAATGCAGGAGGAAGAAATAGTAAGGTTTTGTTTTTCTTTGTCAAACCTTGACCGGAGCCTTCTTCCTCGATGCAATTTCCTGTTATAATATGCAGCACCTAAAGAAGCCTTTCATAACACAGAAACCTCAGAAATTGTTGTGAACTGAAAAGCAGTTCATTGAAAAGGACAAAAAATCCACTGCAGCAGGTCATAAGTGAATTCCCATCAGTAAAGGCACAAACATAGAAGCCACTTACGTCAAACACAAACCCAAAGCAGGAGACCTTGGGATTGCATGCCACAATGCTCGGGGCAATTTGCTCTATGCTCGTATGCCAATGCGTCATGCAAAATGAAGCCACAAACCACACTCCTAAGTGATCCATTTCATGCCCATGCTATTTAGGATCCTAATGCCTCCTCCTCTTCATCTTTTCATAAGATGAATGCCCCAGCATTACATGGAAGGGCTGATCTAACATTTTGTTTACTTCATCCCACTTTAGTGAGTCATTAGCGCTGTTACTGACTTGCAGTGGCTTTCATTTGGAACAAACTGCAAAATGTTCTTATTTTAAGCCTCTCACCTTCAAAATCCTTTTCTACATTCCCTTCACTTTGGGTTCTGAGGGAATGACTCCACGCCTTCTTGATCGAGACAGACAACCTAATGGCTGAGTGGGCTTTAATTTCTGCACTTCTGACATTCAAACTTGATTTGTACTGTCACATGGAATTATTTGGTATTCAGCATAAAACATGATTTCTTTCTCTCTTTTTTTTTTCTTTTTCTAGACAACCAACCACTGGGAAATTATTATCAAATCTTAAGATGATTTCCCAATGATTGCTTGTTAGTACAACACAATTTCTTCCCAAGTCCTGGTCTCTCTTCAGCTCTCTTCTGGGGAACAGTGAATTCCCCTGTGTCTGCAGCACACACACGGCAGACACACTGCAAGTAAGCAGGTCTCTCCCCTCCTCTCTGTAGTGGCACTTAGGGTGATCTCAGTGAGTGAGCAAGGGATACAGAGGCAAATGTAAAAGGACAAAGGTAGAAGAGGAAGGCTGTGAATTAAAAAAGAAAAAGATGATGCTTCACAAATGTTAAGACCTGACTTGCTGAGAAGAATTAACCAAAAACTTCAAGTTCAAACTCTTTTGAGTGCCTACTCTCTGCAAAAGCATTTGTCTGACATTGGAGGATAGAAGGAAGCCAATGGCCCCTTGGCCTTCAAGGTGTTCAAGGTCCAGTAAGAGGGATGGATATGGTTATTCAAGGGTCGTACAAATAAAGTGGGCTAAACTGAGTCCTATGGAACACAGGCTATGTAGTGACTCATTCTGACTGGGGCGACAGAGGTAGAGAGGGAAGGTCAGCACTGGGTCCATTTCCAAAGGTGGGAGAGTGAAGGAAGGGAGAAAGGTGAAAGAAGGAAATGAGCTGGAGGTGAAAAGAGAAAAGGGAATAGAAAGAAAAAGAAACATAGTGGTAAGAAACAGGGCCAGATTTAATTTTCAGAGAATTAAACCTGGGAAATACTTATAACTCAGGAGGCTGTGGATCTAAGGGCTTTCTTTTCAGTGCCAAAGGCATAAACTAATTTATTTAATTAGAAAAAATATGCTTGTAATGCACTCTGAGTAATTTCCCAGAGGAAAACTTGCTTCTTTTACAGTAAAAGTTTCTGCTCTACCTTGGAGCCTATACCTCTTCGGCAGATGCTCACTTCTATGCAATTATTGTCAACCAGAATGTGACTATGCCCCTTCCAAGATATCACATTTGTTTTTCGGGTACTGAAATAGAAACACATTAACCTAGATATACCTGAGCCCTCCAGTGGTTACTCTATAATAAGAAAGAAAGAAAAAAAACTCAGAAGCCATTTCTTCAATGACTCACCAAATCTTCACAATAGAAAAATAATTCAATAGAACATCTTAATATCTTACAAGGTAGTTGAAATATTAAAAATCAAGCAGATCCCTAGTTAATTCACAATTCTCTTTCAGTAAGTATGTGGAGTCTAAGAAAATTCTCTCAGGTAGCAGCAAGGCATGGTGCTTAGTCTTTCTGGCACCTGCATTAAGAGGAGAATAGATGCTGGTGGCTTGCAAATTGAAACAAGACAAACTCCTATCTACATGCGACAGCCAAGGCTGCAAATAGAAATTTAAATACTTTATCACAACTTTGCTCTTGTGTATGGAAATGCAAATCTATTAATTTAACCAACAGAACAATTTATTACAATGAGATTAAAATGTTCTAAATATACTTCTTACATTTTCAATGAAAAGATTAAGAGGATACATGCTCAATTCTAATCTATTCCCACTAGTTGTGTAGTACCAGCTCCTCGTACATTTACATACAAGGAACAGTCTCAGATAAATACTAAGTTGAGGATCATAAATTCAAAATAAAGACAAACAAGAATGAAACAAAAGCAAGCTAAGGATGCAATGGATGAAAAAAGAAAAAGGGAGAAAGGATACTGCTGAAACCATACTAATACTTTGTAGTTGAGAAACGTGTTTTTAAACTTTGTGGTGGTACTACACAAAATTAATTAAAAGATTCAAAACCCACTAACTCATATTTTTCCTTCATTTAATTCTTAAAACTGAAATGGATAAACTTGGTATACAGTGTAATGTTATCTAAAACCTGCTTTTGGGCCCAAGGAACTTTATTACCTGGAGACACTGTGTTCTTAGTGAAGCACATAACTTTATTAAATAGTGACCAACAATACATTTCTAGTAGGTTTTCTTACACCCAAGTGACCAGAATTTGAAACTGTGTTTTAGTGGCTAAAGGCAACGTATCTCATTATAAATAAAGGATGGAGTTTAAATCTCAAGACAAGCTTTCTTAATATATATTTTTCACTGAATATTAAATATACTTCAGCAGACTTTAATGAGCATCTATGACTTATGGTTCCAGAAACACATGTAATTGTTTTAGAAATATTTGAATGCCTGCACCATAATTCTTTACATATTCTGTATACATATTTGTCAGTAACTCAAAAACTCAATAAATGTATTTCTAACAGTTAACAAAGGTGTGATGAAAGCTTTATTTTTATTTGCCTTTACTATTATTTACTGCTTCGTACAGGCCATAAAACCATTCTTACAACTCACAACGAGATCTGTTAAAATGATCTTACCCTGGGAACTCTACAAACAGAACTTGCAAGTTATTTTTATGTCAAATCATCTCCGGTTTGAAATGGTTTTCCCCATTCCTAAAAGGCACGCTATTTTCACAGAAAAGCACTGATACCCCACTAATGTGACGCCAGGCATTCTTTTTTCCTGGAAAACTCAGAATAGGATCTGTCAGGTATATCTGCTAGCATAACAAACCTGCCACCCAGGTTTGCATTGGGAATTAAAACATTCTGTAGCCTGACAAAGGCTGTGCGTCTTTAGCGACCATGTTGAGAAGAAGGCGCTGCAATAGCTAGATGCTGTGAGTTAAAAGTTCCCCCTTAGGCAGGTTGAGAAAGCACGACAATCCAATGTCAGAGCTTCCCTGAGTGGTCAGCTGGGCTGCAGAGAACCGGCTGCACTCCCACCCAGTCATACAGGCGAGTCTAATTCTATCTCCTGCAAATCTGATCTTGTCTTTCATTCTCACATTTATACGCTGTTTATATCAGAACCATGAACATAGGGAAATGCATTTGTAGAAGGTGAGAAATGCCATTATATGAAAAATCAAACCCATATTTTCTCTAATGTCAAATATGAAACAATAATCTTTATTAACTAATACTTTGATCACTGTGCAATAAGCAAACAGTAATGACAATAAGCTTACAGGACAAAACCATAAAACTTAGCCCCATTATTGTAATAAAAAGAATCACATTATGTACTAGTTTAAGTCTGGAGCAGAGCTAAGGATTTCTCCATTTATATATGTTTTTCATAATCTGCCTTGAATAATTTCACAATATTAGCCATTTCTTCATTTCAAAAGCATCCCAGCAAATAATTCTAAAAATGTTTTGTACATTTCAAAATGAATCTGCATATATTTTAATCATGGATTGTGATAATGTAAAGGACTTTTCTTCTACAAAAAATGAGAGAAATTCTGTAATTAATGCAGTTTTGTTTGAAATGACACAGACTTCACTTATTTTTCAGGTCATTAATGGGAAATAGATATCAACTTATTAGCAATTTCATAAAGGCAGTCTTTTAGAAACATTTCCCATCACTTAACTGTGTGTAATTCAGTCATGCCATTAGCTCTCTAAGTAAGGCTTTCTGTAATAAAGATGTGACAGAAACCAAAGAGAGTACTCATCACAAATGGAGAGAATCTAAGTTATACAAATTAAAAACAGTTTGCCTAGAAAATGTTTTAATAACTTAACATTTTAAAACACAATGCCCAATAAAGTTATTTATTAAGAGGGTTCCTTTTATTGACATGCTAGATTCAACTCTTATGCATGTAACACAGTTTCCACCTAAATATCTCTACTCCATACATAAAGGGCGATGGACCACATTCATCATAAAGAAATATTAGTTCTCACATTCTTCAGTCTCTATTATATGAAAAAGAAATACAAATCATGAAGTGCTACCATTCTGAAACTACAATTTAGCACTGTTTTTCTGCCATATATATATATATATATGCCATATATATATGCCATATATATACACACACACATACTAGTAGCCCGGTGCACAAAAATTTGTGCACTTGAGGGGGAGGGTCCCTCAGTTATTAAACATTTATCGGCACAACACTGACCACATTGGTGGTGGTGGTGGGCTTGTCAGAATGTGTTATATTATGCAGATGAAAATCTATTTAAACAGATTTGATGTAGATAATTTTCAAAGATGGGAGAATTGTCCCTGTCAACTATTTTAGTTAATTCATATCTTCACTAATTGTCATCATTGCAAAGTTTTCAGTCCCCATATGGATTGCTGGATATAATAGGTCATGTGCTGTCCCTGTCCTTTGTAGCCTTTGTTACCTTAAAGACTCTAGTTTTCCATTTATATGTTTAAGTACCAACCTTACCAGATTAAAAATGTAAGCTTTTAACACTGCTCTCTCTGTTCCGTATCCTTCCGATGAAAAGTGGAGTTGGGTTGCAGCACAGGAGAGCAATTCAGAAGGGGAATATTGAAGTAATGACTGCAGTAGGAGAAGAGGGAACCTATTTCCCTAGCCACAGGCGCTGACGCAATGGACCACAGGGCTGGCAGCTTCTCCAGGTGGCTGCAGCCTGTGACCTCGGGCGGGTGGCTTGTCCATCTCCTGGGCTGCAGCCAGCCACAAGCTCTGGTGCCTGGACCAAAGGTGGGCGGCTTCTTCTTCTGGCGGCTTCTTCTTCTTCTGTGCTTCCAGGGAGGGCAGTCAGTTATGTGTATATGTGTGTGCATGCAAACATATGCATGTACATGTGTATATGTGGAAATCTGCTGGGTAAGTCAAAACCATAGAAGAGTTGCCCCCTATCTCTTGAATCTTCCAGAGATATCCCCCACTTTTTTATTCTATCACTACTGGAGAGTCAGTATTAGCAGCCAGCCAGCCAGAGACTCTCTCAGTGTCTATTTCTGACTTCTCTCCCTGTCTATCTTCCAACCCCTAATCATATTTCCACCTAGATGCATCATTTTTACTCCCAATATGCTGTATAGAGAAGGAGTCAGGATGCTGTCTTCCCATGAATAGTACTCAGTAACAAACCAATTGCATTTTGGTTGGGCAATGCCCCTACCCACCCTTCAGGTCCCTTCCACAATGCATTTCTGTTTCCCCTTTTTTGGATTGTTCTGCTGCTCCTTCTCTTCACCCCACCATCCTTGGATCGTAATATAAAATTCTTTTACAATGTCAAGAAATTATTAAAAATACAGGTACTTTGAAAAAAAAAATAAAGGTACTTGTCCGAACACCGGCCAGGGGGAGCAGGGAAGAGGCGGCTGCTGGCGGCTGCCTCTTCCCTGCCCCACCTGGCTTCTCTGATCACCGGCCGGGGGGTGGGCAAAGGCCGCCCCAGTTCTCCAATCATGGGCCGGGGGGCAAGGCCGCCTTTGCCCTGCCACCCAGCTCTTGCCTGCCACCTGGGTTTCTGATCACTGTCAGCGGCAGGCGGCTACTTCCTTCTTTCCCCTTTCACCTCCCAGCATTGCAACTACGTATGCAAATTAACTGCCATCTTCGTTGGCAGTTAATTTGCACATCGCCCTGATTAGCCAATGGGAAGCACAGTGAAGGCACGGTCAATTGCCATGTTTGTCTATTATTAGATTATATATATGTATATATATATATATATCCTATCTAATAATAGACAAACATGGTAATTAACCATACCTCCGACACGCCTCCCATTGGCTAATCAGGGCGAAATGCAAATTAACTGCCAACCAAGATGGCGGCTGGCAGCCAGGCAGCTGAAGCGAACAGGAGGCTTGCTTGCTCCAGTGATGGAGGAAGCCAAGGTTCCCCGCCTGCCGCTGCCGGCTTCTGAGCTGCACTCTAAGAAACAATGTTGCAATTATAGAAGCTAAACAAACCCCAGAAACTTGCTTTCAGCCATCAGAGCTGGAGCTGGCAGGACCACAACAGTTTTTCAATTATAGAACACAAACAAACCCAGATACCTGCTTTCAGCAGCCGAGGTCTCAGAGCTGGAGCCGAGCCTCAGAGCTAAAGCGGCTCTCAGTTCCAGTGACAGCCATAGAAGGTAAATAAATCCCAGTATAAAAAAAAAGAAGAAAAAAAGGAGAGGTTGGGAGCTTCAGTCACCCACCAGCCTGAAAACGGCCCTCATCCCCTTACCCACACTGGCCACGCACCCCAGTGGGGACCCCCCACCCTGAAGGGTGTGTGACCAGCTGCAAACAGCCATCATCCCCTCACCCAGGCTGGCCAGGCACCCAAGCGGGACCCTCACCCTGATCCGGGACAACCTTCAGGGCAAACCAGCCAGCCCCCACCTGTGCACCAGGCCTCTATCCTATATAGTAAAAGGGTAATATGCAAACTGACCCTACCAGCAGAAAGACTGGGAATGACTGGTCATTATGACACACACTGACCACCAGGGGGAAGACGCTCAATGCAGAAGCTGCCCTCTGGTGGTCAGGGTGCTTTCACATGGGAGGAGCTCTGCTCAGCCACAAGCCAGGCTGATGGCTGCCAGTACAGCGGTGGTGGTGGGAGCCTCTCCTGCCTCCTCAGCTGCGCTAAGGATGTCCAACTGCAGTTTAGGCCTGCTCCCTGCTGGCAAGTGGACATCCCCCGAGGGATGCCGGGCTGCCAGAGGGAGCTGCCAGAGGGATGTCTGATTGCCATCTTAGGCCCAATCCCCCGGGGAGCGGGCCTAAACCAGTAGGTGGTCATCCCCTGAGGGGTCCCAGACTGCGAGAGGGCACAGGCCGGGCTGAGGGGCCCCCCCTCCCCTTCGAGTGCATAAATTTTTGTGCACTGGGCCTCTAGTATATATATGCCTAAGCAACCAAACAATCAGTCGACTGGTCGCTATAATGTGCTCAACACAGGTGCTGCCCCCTGGTGGTCAGTGGGTTCCCACAGCAGAAGAGCTGCTCAGCTGATCAACAGGCTCCAGACACAGAACTCATGGCTGGTGAGTGCCACTGTGGAGGTGCAAGCCTCTCCCAATCAGGACTGACTGGGCGCGAGCCCGCAGCAGGTGCAGCAGGGCTGGGATGAGCAGGAGTGGCAGGCAGGAGTGGCAGGTGGCATTGGACTGTAAGTTTCAGCCCGATCTACAAAATCAACAGTCTGACATCCCCCAAGGGGGTCCAATTTTCAAGAGGTGCAGGCCAGGCTGAGGCACCCCACCGGTGCACAAATCTGTGCACCAGGCTTCTAGTCTTATTATAAAAAACTACTTTGATTTTTCCTTAATTATGTTTACTGATATGTTTAATAGAGCTTATTGATATATCAAAGATATAAGGATATTCACATTCTACACCAATAAGCAAAAACAGATTGCATTCTCCTGGCCAGAAACTTACCTTCATGTATTTACTCCTCACCTACAACTCTGGGAGAGGTGGCTGAGGGCTTTTTTATCCCACTTCCAGATGAGTAAAATGAGAACAGAGAGGCCAAGTAACATATCCAAGTCACACAGCTGATAGTGTTAGAGACAGGATTGGAACCCAGATCTGAATGATGCCAAATTACTAGTATACTGCTAAATGTTTATTAATAATGCTACAACTAATTTTATTCATGGTCTTTCTCCCAAATCCCAAATAATGCAAAAGTGGCTTTGCAAATTAACATTCTTTAATCACCTATGAAAATCTTTCTCCTGTATCTTCATTATCTCTATATATAAAAGCTCAGCGATCAGAATGGCGGAACGACTGGAACAATCGGTCACTATGGCATGCACCGTGGCAGCCAACCAGCCCAATCCAGGTCCCGATCGGCCCCCCTCACCCCAATTGGGGGCAGGGCTGTCCAGCCAACTGCCCGCACCCCCCCCCCCCAGCTGGCCATGTCCCAGATAGGTCCCTCCCCTGGCTGACCCCGCCCCAATCAGCCTCCCCACCCTGATCGTGGGTGGGGCTGGCCAGCCAACCTCCCTCAGCCCCTCCCTACCAGCAGCCCAACCTGATCAACCTCCATTGGGGTGGGCCAGCTGGACACCCTCCATGCATGAATTCATGCACTGTGCCTTTAGGTTAATATACAAAGCTAAAAATGTACTCAAATACACCTTAGCCCTATAAGTGCTCGCAGGGCACAGGACTCAGTACTGCCATTTATGTGAGGCAGAAGGAGGAGTCAAAACACACCTGGGCCCATTTTACTAGAGGAAACTCCATTCTGTAATTAGCTTGCCTGAGGGAGCACCTTTCTGCAATCCCCACTAAGTCTCCATTTCTATCAGCCATGGCCCCAAATGCCATCAATACAGGACTCAAGAATTTGTGAAACAATTTCTTTTCTTTCTGATGTCTAGTTTTCTTCCAGGGAAGAATAGATATAAAGTACAGGAAATGATGAAGTCAGGTGCTAGACTAGGGTCTGGAGAGATGGGATTCAGTTCAGTTGATGTAATTCAACACTCATTTATTGGTGGGAGTTACCAAACTGATGGGTCTTTGAAGGAGGAGGAGGAGTTCTCAGGATCCTTATGGAAAAAGATAGGTGACTGGAAAGATGAATAGTAAATAGTCATTACAGAGGAGAAAATGTACTGAGAGATGTTAAGAGCTACTAAACTTAGTCTTGGGATATTCTTTCTTTTACTTATAAGGAGACACCCTGTGTAAAGAAGGCAACAAGAAAGGATCTAAAAGTGCAATTTTCAGTGACCTTCTGCTTCCTTAGAGATTTTTTTAATGACTAAAATATATATTTGGTATTCAATAATACAAATAGACAATGAATCATAAAAATCACTCTTTGGCCCTGACCGGTTTGGCTCAGTGGATAGAGCCTTGGTCTGCTGACTGAAAGGTCCCAGGTTCGATTCCAGCCAAGGGCATGTACCTGGGTTGCGGGCACACCTCCAGTGGGAGATGTGCAGGAGGCAGCTGATCGATGTTTCTCTCTCATCGATGTTTCTGACTCTCTATCCCTCTCCCTTCCTCTCTGTAAAATATCAATAAAATATATTTTAAAAAATTACTCCTTGGCCTTTTTAAAATTTCACCTAAATCCTCTCACTTATAAATATTTGTATTGATTTAATACAACCTCAATCTGAACTTATTTTTTTTTTAGTTTTTAACTCTGTGAACTTGGTCTAGTAATTCACCTTCTGGAAGTTTTGTTTTTTTCCTTTATCTCATATAGAAATCATACCTATAATAGGTTTTGTGTAAGGATTAAGTGAGATAATATATGTAAAGCCCTTAGCACTGAGCTTGGCATTTTATGAGCTTTTAATAATTGGTGGACATGACTATTTTGATTTGCTGATAGGTTTGCTTGCTGACGAGCATAACATGTCTAAAATGTCTGCAAGATATCTCACTATACAATATTTTAAATCAGCAATTTAGCTTTATTTCTAGTTTCCTTTTCTCAAGTGAACTTTCTTGTTATTTTCATGGCAGTCTTATTTTTAATAAATGCAACAGAAAGTTGCCATCTAAATGCTCTTAGAGCTGATGTATGGAACCAAAAAGTACACTTTCCTAACATGAATACATGATCACTCCTGCTTAAAATTGATCTCTCCAGTTTCAGGCTTTGAGAAGTACCCATGTTATCATATTAGGCTAAGAGTATGTACTGATCATATACGCCGTTCTGGAAAAAGCCCACCAGGAGAGAAAAATCACTCGGAATTTTATAAAACAGTCACAACAAATTTCTTTCTGTCTTCTTCCTTTCCCAGTGAAAATGAGAAAACAATATCATTATATAAAGAAAAGAGTCAGGATTCATAGATAGATGGGCTCTGAAGAACAAAAGATAGCCAACATTCAAAGATAATTCAAACAGCCGGCTTTGATGTTCTTTTTAAGCTGTCCTATTAAATACATTTTCTTTTTTCACATTCCCATTCTATCAAATATGAAAAGCCCATATACAAAAGAAACAATAAATGCTTGTTAATCTAATAACAGAAAGCCAAGATCAGAAATCCTATCCTACCACAAAGTGTAATTGAGATTGCCTAGACCACAGACAGTTTATGATCAGAAACCTTAAAAAAAAAAGCCATCAATAGAAATGATGTTTCTACTGTGAGCTCATGGTCACAGCAAGACTATATTACCAGGGACATAAAGCCCTATTAATTGTACTTCCCAGGAGTCACCAAACACCTCTGTTTGCCAGCAAGAGTCCCGATTTATGCCTTTTATCTGGTGTAATTATTAATAGAGTACCTTTAACTCCAAAAGTGTCCCAGTTAGGACAATAAATTATATAGTTGCCTTAGGCTTACTCCTGCTCTGTTTCACTTCCTTTTCAAAAAAAAAAAACAAACCCTCAGGGCAAGCTATTTTAACTCTTTAGGGTATCTAAGAGAGAAGGAAAAGGTTATCCATTTTTTTAAGCTCAGCTATTTATTTGACTTCCTTTCATTTTCTTAAAGCAGGGAAGATTCCTGGTCTAAATTGACTTTGACATGGTCCCATTCACCGATGAAATATTTGGGGCAGAATCACCCCTATCTTTCCCCACCATTCTCCCTCATGAATTTGTGCCTAACTCTATGACACGATATTGAGTCTGCTTATTGAATTCTATTTGAAATTTTCAAGGAATTATACTTTACATGAGGACTCCTTAATGTAATTGCTATTTCTTTAAAAAAAAAAAAATCAGATGTTCAACTTGGGTTATACAGCCAAGAATTGCAATTCATTTCAGCCGCGAGAAAGGCTGAGCACCTTACAGCAAGAGCCCCTTAATCAAAAAGCAATCTTTTGGGATGAGTTAGTAGTACTTTGCCTCCGGCGCTAACCAGATCCCCTACTTTTATTGTATATTTCCACAGGAGTCTAATGATGAAATACATTAGATCTTCTCGCAGGTGAAGTGGAAACACACTTAAAGCATTGCTTTCGGAGGGTCACATTGTGCTTCTAAAAACAAGGGGAGGAGGTCAGCAGCAATAACAGCATCCAAACCAACATGTATTCTGCAAATAAAAGCCTTGACGAGAAAAGGGCAGATTCCTTCCTTCATAGGAATATTTATAGAAAAGTCACAATGTGCAATATTGCAAAAAAGAGAAACTCAAAATAGTGAGCTTTTGTGAAGGGTGGGGCTGGGAGTCAACTCTTTGTTTAAAAATAAAAAAGCTTACCCTTTAGTCATGAAGATGTCCTTGACCTTTATTCAGAAAAGACTCACAGCTACAAAGAAAAAAATAGAATTCATTTGAAGAAAAACATTCTGGTACTGGAGAATAAAGATTTACATTTATCCAGTGGGTTTTATCTGCTCTAGATCAATAAAAGCATGAGCGGCGTATAGTGGATAAGAATATAGGAGGATGCAGGGTCTCCTCACTTGTACATACACGGCATGAATTGCACTTATAGCCCATTTTATTTATTTTTACATACACATGCAAACTAACATAATGCACACACACATATACAGACAAAGAATGTATGTTTATTCTCTTCTACTATATATCCTTACATACACACACATACACAGAAGCACCCTCACACACATCAAGGTCTCATAGCACATGAACAAGCACAGTATCTCTCCCAAATCATGGTCTCATGGCCGCCCCTCCCCCAAATGGGGAAGCCCCGAGAAAAGGACAGAAGGTAGTATCTTAAACTTGCTGTGCCTTCAAAATAGCTGTGATTTCCTTTGTGTTCTGCAAGTAACCTCAAGTCATAGAGGTAAAAGCAAATATGAATCAGGATGAATGCTTCTAAATATGCCATAATTGTTTATTTTTTGTTTTGTGTGTGTGTGTGTGTGTGTGTGTGTGTGTGTGTGTGTGTTTATTCTTATCCAAGGATATATCTATTGATTTTAGAGAGAGGAAGGGAGGGAGAAAGGGAAAGAGAGAGAGAAAGAAATACATAGGTTGCCTCCGGTACACCCCCAACAACCTGGGATCGAACCTGCAACTTAGGTATGTAGTATATGCCCTGACTGGGAATCCAACCAGCAACCTTTTCAGCATATGGGACAAAGCTCCAACCAACTGAGTCATCCAGGGCTGTTTTGTTTAACCTTTACTGATTTAACTAAGTGTTTTTGGCATAAAATATCTCCTGCTGGGTGATAGGCTGCATGGGAAAGGAAAATTAGACAAAAGGTATTGAGTAATAACCACAAATTACTTTATAGCTCATTCTGTTTGAATATCAATAGAACTCAAAGCAAGATTTGCCTGACTTAGCAATGACTCCCCCAGGTCTAATCAGGAATTGGCAATAATTAGCCATTTGTAAACTCTTACCTACCACTTTGAATTCTTATCTTCCTGGGGTGGGGAAGGGGGATGACATAATGGCCTAAAAGCTCAGAATTATGAATGGCAGAAATTCCCAAATATAAATGGCATTTACTATTGTTCCAAAATTTATCAGCATGGAATGAATTTGGCAGATGCTTGATGACTGTGCCAGTGATGAAGTAGGCATCACATAGCGGAGTACATAGTATCATGTGCTGCTTCAGAGCTTTGGAGGAATGAGAGAAGGGTGGAAAAAATAAACACAACTGTACATTGTTTAAATAATGGTTGCATAAATAAAATTTATGTTGGAAATAAATGAAGAGCAAAAAATAACTTGAAGTACAAGAAAAATATATAGTTTGTCATGCTGCATACTGCACAAGATGAAACCCGTGTTTAGATTTGTTTCTTTAATAGCGAAATAGTCACTTAGAACACAGTCAAAGAGAAGCTGGTAAGACACAATGATTGTTTGGTATAATATTAATTCAGTTACAATGACTTTCACCCCTACACCCAGGCTCCTGAACATAATCAAACAAGGCACTGCTAAAAAAGGACGAATGCGTTTGAAATTATAAAACTCTGCCTTCCAAATTTAGATATAGATTTCTTTTTATTCCAAATTATAATACAAAAGGAAATATTTTTCTATAAGGAATTATAGAGATTGTATCCATATGTTATCAGTGTACCTAAATAACAGGCAAGAAATTCAGTCAGTGACGGATTTTTTTAAAGGCAGTCACTTTGCCCACGTGATATTTGCCACATTACAATTCGTGGGCTTGCTGGGCATTAGGGAACCCTGAGTCAGCCACCTCGGTGGTTATTAAGATACTATGCTAAAGAAAAATATTCTCAATAGGAGGTCCTAATAAGATGGCCAACAGCACAAGAAAAGCATCAAAATGAGCAATAATAAAAAGATAGCAACTGTGTCCAGGCTGGATACTCCTATTTAGTAGCTAAAACAGTGCTGAGCTACAATGATCTGTTTCTTGAAAGTCCAGGGGTTTAAGCTGGTAACAGATACAATTTGAAATTTTATTCAATGTAATTTCACAATACTTAGTATGCATAAAAAATGTGCCCGGATATAATCCAGAGGAATCTAAAAGAGGTCATGTCTAAATTGAGTCCCCCAAGCCAGGGGTTCTAGATATATGGAAATAGAAATCAGCAGGAACAAAAGTATAGAAATAAATATTTTATTAAAAGGCAATTGCCAATATTTAATGGCACCAAATTTTAAAAATTGTTGATAAATATTGTGATCTCCTAAATGCCAGACTATTTTGACGTTTTGCCAGCCACCAGACCCTTCCTAGAAAAAAATTAAACTTCCTGAGGGGCAATCCTCTTAGCCAGCCATTCTGGTTCCTTCTTGTCTCCCCGCAGGGGCAGGCTTGGCCAGAATCCCAGGCACCCTACGTTCTGTTCACGTGGATAAAGGCAGCCTCACATCAGTTTGTTTTCACAATGGCCCAAGCTGGGGAGGATTCGTGGTGGGAGTGGAGACCCAAAGCCAATACGTTTCCTCCATACCTCCCACCCCAGTATTCCTTTTGGCCAAAAAGAGAATCTCAGTCGGGGAACCTGGAATGTTGGGGTGTGAGAGTTAAATTATGTACTTTAACTTATACCTTGCCATCCTGCACTTTTCCTCCTATTTTTTTTCCTTCTTATACCCCTTGATTCTAAACGGTGCTCACTGGAGGATTTCCATGTGTCCACACAGATCAGGAGGACAGACTCACAAAGCCGTTAAAGTTTTATTTGCATGAGAGACTGAGACAATGTTGAGAATGAATTTATCCTTGGAAAGGGAGCATCACAGAAGGTATGTCTACAGACAATGCTTCGGGGTCAAAAATGAGGCTTTTATTTATTGGATTTTCTCCTGACTAAAGCAGGAAGAGATTCCATTGGTCAGACATCACTGGATCCCAAAGAGAATTACTGACCACTTTGGGAGTGATTTCCTCAGGGAAAGTACCAGCATACAGCCGCTCTGTGGCATAGATGATAGACTGCAATGTGAGCAGGGAAAGACAAGCTGTCGTTTGAAATCAACGCTGCACCAGGCTCAGGCAAAGAGCAACATGATAGGAACAGCCATTCAATTCAACTCAGCAGCCTTAATTCCGTGCCAAGGCCTGTGCTAAGTCATTATCCCTCTGCTTCTAGACCAGAGATAGGGGCTCGGTTTGTCCCATAGGGAACAGCGTTAGCACAGGAGTCCGGACCGTAGTGACAGCCCCTCTGCAGACTTGGGCAGTGATGGCTTCAGGGCTTTGCTCCCCTGTGAGCAGGGGACACAGCACCACAGAGAGCTGAGAGCGAAGGACAGAGAGGAGAGAAGATGCAAATATGAGACACCTACTGGGACGCCACAGGATGATGGGGGACCAGCAGGCAGTTCCCCTTTGAAAGTGTCTTTCTCTCCTCCAGGCAACCTTGCCTGCTCTCCTTTGTCTGGGTTAGATGCTCCTCCCATGTGGTTTGATAATGGCCAGCACACCCCTCATCATACTCTATCTTAATTGTGTAACGTGTGTGTTTGTCTGGCCTTCTGGGCTCTGATTTGCTTATTCAATTTGGGGGAGGGGAGGTGGAGGTGGACACACCTTCCATGCTTAGCACAGCTGCTACTGGGAATAAACGTGTTTGTTAAGTGAATCAGTGACTTAATAAGCAAAGCCTCAGTTTGCCTCAGAAACTATTCCACTTACACAGGCATTTTGTTCCTCTACTTTCATATCCTACCAGCGATGACCTCGTGGGCATCTCAGTGGAGAAAGTGGGGTCCAAGATGAGAGGACAGAGGAAGACTGAGGGGTGGGGGGGACCTACAGTGCATCTTCCCTGGACCCAGTTTACCACTATTTTTTTTGTTTTTTAGTTAAGTTTTCCCAAGTTTGTAAGGGTTGGCTCCTGTGGTCAAGAGAGTCTGGAGGATGTCGGGATGTCGGGATCAGCAGAGATATAACAGGTGCACGAGAACCAGCTCTGGTCAGCGGGGCCTCCAGGACAGCTCGCACCCTGTGGTTGATGTGTTTCTCCAGTTTATAGAGAGGCAGTTGCCTTAATGTTTGGAGAATTTTCTTATATCTATTCTAGATTTGAAAAGCAATAAGCATCACCACATTCTCAGGAACATGGTTTCTCCTTTTTTAAAATAAACATTCTCACAAGAGACTGCAGGCGGCTCCATCCAATGCAGCTGCAATCAGATTGTGTGGTTTCCCTCACAGACCGCTAGCCAGATATTTGCTCCATGTCATTTTTTAACTGCCCCATGGCAAATTACTTGGGAGAATCATATTATACATGAAGTTTGTACCTCTGTCTCATTAAGAATGATAATAATTATACAACTGCTCATGTAATAAGTTATTACCTATAATGCAAGGGATAGCTCCACCTGACACTGCAGGATACCTTTAGCTTTGTTAAATGTTTTGATATTAAGAAAAATTATAAAACATGCCATGTCATTTCAGTTCTTGGGTGAGAGAAGCATCAGGCAGTAACTAGAAAGTCTTGGTCCATGATTTCACATTTGGGGGACAAGGATCGCAGAGAGCTTGTGGGGTACAGAGTTGGGTCTCAACAAAAGGCTCTGTAAATAACAGCAATTTAGCAAAGATTGTGGCATATACAGCTTTCTTTCTTTAACCACACTCACAGGGAGTTAACGGCAGCCTTAGTGCAAATTTGTCAAATGCAAAGATAACACAGTAACACTGAACAGGCTTCTGACTTCCATGGACTGAAATCTCAGCCTCTGCCTCAACTTCCTGCCAATTGAATTGGGCAGTTCCTTCACACCTTTACCCTCAGTCCCCATACCTGTACAGTGGACTTGATGTTAATACTGTGCTGGGTAGTTATGAAATTTTAGTAAAAGACAATATGTGAAAAAAGTACTTGGAGATCTTAAGACCTTCAATGTTAGAGCATATATACATATGTCACTACCTCACTCTTGATAGATTTTCATGTAGGTTTTTAAGGCAGCTAAATCAGTAAATATAACATGCTTGTCATTTAAAAGACAAAAAATCTGGATAGTTCACTGCATTTTTCATGTGTCGAGTTTTGTATTTCAACCAGGTGTTTTGGCACTCTGGAGCCAGGGTACTGTTTTTCTTCCCAAGGCATTTCATTTCTCTTAGTGCTGCCAGGATTCTGGATGACAAGAATATGTCACATTAACTCTTATATTTTTTCAATTCAATTAATGTTCCCATTGAAAAATCAAGGTTCACGTGTAAATTTCTCTTTCAGGGAGTTCTAGGCGTGTGTGAAGTGGTGATGTTGATGGTGTGGGGCGGAGACAGGGTGTCACTTCAGAGTGGCTGTCCTGGAAATAAGGAATGCATCAAGCATGATGGGGGGAGAGCAACGGATCAACTACAGATGGAAAGAGGTACTTGTTAAAAATACAAAAATCTCAGGATGAGAGGGAAAAGGATTTGAGTGCACGTTCATCAATAATTAACAGGCTCTACAAATAATAGCAATTTATGCATATAAAGTATCACTGTCCTTCACACCAGAAGACTGAGCCGCCGAGACCTCGGTTTCTGTGGCTAAAAGCCCCATGGGCACACTTGAAAGCCGGGCTTGGGTGGGTGGCTCTGCTGTCACCTGGGCCTCAGCCTCAGCTCCTCCTAAGGTGCATGCGCACTGGCTCACAGGGAAAGCCCAGAAACCAGGTCATCTGTTGGTGCCTGTTTCCCAGGCATCTGTAGCTGCTCCATTCCATTCCACCTCCAAAATGCTTTGTTTCTGGGGATTCTTAGGATTCCATACTTGCCTCCCATGATTTGCAGTCCCCCCTGACTCCCAATTTAAGCACCACATGGGTCCTTCACAAAGTAGGAACTCGATATGTATTTGTTAAACCAGTTAGTAAATGAGTGAAAGAATTTTGCTGACATCAGATGAGGCTCCGCCACTGTATTGCTATTAGCATGAACTCCATTCATGATTTTCCTCTCTTACATTTCAATGGTAGTATTTAACATGCTTCACTACCTGAAAACAAACCAAGACATAACATTTAACAAAAATCAGAATTTCTGAAAGGTCTCATTTTGTCATCCTCCTTTGATAATCAAATAGTGTCTAAAGGTATGCCAGTGGGGTTACAATGCTCATTTAGTGAGTCCCTGCCTGCCTTAGCCCCAGAAAAGAGGACTTTTTAAAAGCTACTGTAGAATAGGGATCCAGGAACCGGCAAACTATTGACCATGGGCCAAACTGGCCCACAAAGCCTGTTTCTGTATGGCTTTGACCTCAGAATGGTTTTTACACTTCTAAATGGTGACATGTGACAATTATATGAAATTCTGATTGCAGCATTTATAATGTATTATTGGAGCAAAGTCACATCCATTCATTTAAGTATTGCTTCTGGCTGCTTCCAATATTTAATGTCTGACTCTTTACAGAAAACAGTTTTTCAGCCCCTGCTCTAGAACATGGCTGCAGCTCAACAGCTCACATGTTGATATCTTCTACAGACAATGCAGATGTTGTTTAAAAAGTCAGTTCTGTCTACAGAAGTTTATTTCAAGAGCCCTATTATTCGAATAACTTCCATGATAACAAAGGCTATAATTACAGATTCATTTCTTTTTTCTTAGGGGGAATAACATGGGGCCCAGTCCTAACTCATGTGGAGCTTTTATGCAAATTTGCCACAGGCATCCTCTGTGGGCAGCCAATTCATAAAGCAATCTATGCCTCAAGCAAATCCAAAGGGGTCCAAGGTGCAGGGCTTGGTGAGCTGAATGTGGACTGAGTTTCATTCTCCATTTACCCCTGGGCTCGGTGTCTTGGGCAGTGGGCAATACACAGAGCACAACTATACGCAGTGGTCCTGGGTATAATGGCAGCCCACGTAAGACCATCCTAACACTGCCAAGGTGACTGACTTAACCACTATGCTGTAAACTTGTCCACTATATGCTTTTCTATAAGAATTTTGATGGAGAAATTATAGAGACAGCATGAATCTAGAAGAGTCTTTCAGATTCTAGGATCAAGGCAGGTTTGAATTGAGAAGAAAACTTGTCACCCTACAGAACCTTGCTAAAGGCCAACCAGCACTGAGTGTGCAGCTATACTGAGTCCATCCGTATGGATATACTAGAGGCCTGAATTCATGCACAGGTGGGGTCCCCCGGCCTGGCCAGAGTGGGGGAGGGACCACGGGAGGTTGGCTGGCCAGACCCCCCCCCCATCATGGTCGATTAAGGGGGCCGGCTGGCCAAGGGGAGGAACCGTGGGAGGTTGGCCGGCCTGGGAGAGGGACCACAGGAGGTTGGCCAGCTGTGGAAGGTTGGCTGTGGGAGCGCACTGATCACCAAGGGGCAGCTCCTGCATTGAGCGTCTTCCCCCGGTGGTCACTGCACATCATAGCAACCAGCCGACCGGTTGTTTGGTCATTCAGTTGTCGGTGGCTTAGGCTTTTCCATATATAGATTAGTCTTTCACTGCGGTTTTGAGGACTAGGATCTTTTGGAAATCAACACTAAGACAAGGTGCCATGAATCTATGATTTGACACTTTCAGCTCAGCCAAACGATTTGCCAGGCAGATAACTGCTCTCCAGACCTTGGCAGCACAACCTGGCAGGAACTATCAGTCAGTCTATTGCAAAGGAGCAGAACTCACCCTTCACTTCTGAGTGACAACAAGAAGGTTGGCAGATCAAGAAATTATCATAATATAGAGCCTTTCAAATCCCAGTGGAGATTACAGATCTGGCCACTTGTTCTCCACACAATGAATAATCGACCAGCTCTCAGTTTCCAAAGTGGGATTGATTTTCTGTGTTAGCCTCAAAACAAAAGCATGGTGCCTGTCAGGATGTCTGAGACGGGGCCTGCAGCCTGGCCCTGGATGGCACGCTCTCACCAGGCTTAGTCAAGTTTTGTACACTCGTTCAGTTCCATAAACAAACAGCCTCTTACAGTTAATGAAATGAATGCCTGATCCAGGCAAAATAAAAGCAATTAAGATCTCTCCCGTGACTTCTGGTTGAAAGGCTGCTGTTCCCGTCTCCTCTTTTCCCCTGTAGAGCCAGAACCTCTGTTGGTTACAACTGGCAAAGCACAGGGGTGGGGGGGGGGAGAAGGGGGCGAGGGGTTATAATACACAAGTGGTCAGTGAGGCAGCCTTTAAGGAAAAGCACTGCTGATAAGATAAACAGCTTGTGATGTCCTTAATTATAATATTTCATACTCATTTAGCCATCTCCACATCACAGAGCTAACAAAGTGGATTTCAAATAGGAAAGAAGGCTCCTTCCCTCCAGCCCAGAGGCCTAATTATAAAATAGCAACCTACTTTTTCTGTAGTGAATACAGGCCTCTTTTTTTTTTCATTTTTTTCTCCTCCAACAGAATTTATTGAGCTCATTACCAGGCTGCTTATGAAGTGATTTGAAATGAGGCAACATTAAAGCATTCCACAAACCCCTTGTACTTAGTCATCCTGACACTTTATTTGAACTCGGAGCATCGATATGGAATAACTGCAGCAGCCCCACACCCCTGGCTCTATTATCTGACAGGACGTCTGGAATCCGCTGCCACCCCCCCCCACTTCCCCCAAAAAAAGATATATCATCAAACATTCTTAATCATCACAATAATTTGTCTGAAAGAACCAGGTATAATTTGGGTTGCAGGGGCTTGGCTGCTAGCAAGAAGGTGAGTGTAGCATGTGTTAGTCTTGGAGGAACAGGCCACGTTAATCAGGCAGTGAAAGACCGAAGGCGCAAGTACGTGTGTATTTTAAGAAAAATTGACAGACAGGCTTCAAAGCAGCTGAGGCACTGAACTCCCTGCACGCTGTTAGTCCAGCTCTAACTTCTATTCTCCTGCAATCCAGGAGGCATTTGTAGGCTGACCCCTCCTGGGTTATCGCTGAGGTTAATACAACACAGTTAAAAACTGTGTCTGCAAAAGTTTTTCCCCTCTTTGAAGAGAAGGAGAGAAAATCTCTGAAGAAGGACACAAAAGCCTATGGAAGCCGACTGTCTGTTATATGAAAATGTGGCTCATTTTTGCCTTTTATTGCCTCTTTCCCTAACGTACTGAACCAGTAATAAATCAGAATCTAAATAAATGTCTCCTGTTGAAGAGGAATTATGTTTTCTATCTCACTGGGCCCTACATGTATTCTGATGTGCAGTGTGCCTTAGAAAAATGTCAGTTTTTAAGGAGAAGATTCATGGAGGAGAGGGGAAGCGTGTGCATGTGTGCATATGTGTGTGCCTGTGTGGGTGAAAGGCCAAAAGCCAGCCTGTAAGAATAATGAATCCCAGTGCAGTTCTCTCCTTAGAGTGAAGCTATGTCTTTTCAGCTACAGATACTACTACTCCTTGCTACGCTTCTTACGGTAGTCCACAATCCTGCGGCCATACTTATAGGCTCAATGCAATTGTTTCATCAAGGAAGCATTGAAAGGAACTTCAGAACAATAGGAAGAACTCTGGATTTTCTCAGGCAGCCTGTGGAGTCGTGCTGCAGCATGATGATAAGTTGTCAAAAAAATCCCATTTGAATAGAATACCAAAGCATATGGTGTCTTCTGTCACCCATGAGATCTTCAACCTCTCGTCAGAACTCCAATGAATGGACCTAAATGACTTCCCTTAGGAAAAGTATTCATCAACATCCCTTTAGAAAGTGTTAATGAACAGAGGGTACCTAATATAATATTTTCCCCAGGAGAAAGAGGGACCTTTTCTTGGCATAGTCTCCATTGTGCATATGTAGACTGAATGTTCACTATGTGCAAAGCTTAGAACTAAGTTCTATAGAAGAATTTTTAAAAAGAAAATCTCCTGAATTCACATTTGAAAGAACTTCTTTTGGCTCACAGCTCTAGAATGGAAGGAAGCAACATGGGATTTAACATCTTCCATAGGTAAACTCCAAGAGGATTCACACCGTCCTATGGGTACCATCGATATGTAACATGGGTATCACCAATAATTCTGAGACACTGTGCCCAGAAAGAAAAAGACTCTCTTGCCTAGGTTTGTTTCCTGAAGCTCTTCTCAATTAGCCTTTTAAAACATCTAGTATCCTAAGTCTAAAAATACTCAACAGCAATGACTTCCAGGTCCACTTATCTTCACTCGCCCTCTAGCCAACATGCCTCAGATCTCAGCATCACTCAGAACCACTGTTCCTCCGAGAAATTAGATTATCTCCCACTTCTCCCATCCTACCAAATATATTATTCATCATCAAATGCTCACTTTTCTCCCAACTGACCTGCAATTACTCCGTTTTTTTAACAACCCTCTATCTAAGCTCAGTCTCATAGGAGCCCTGTCAAACAGGAAGTAATTTCTGCCAGTGCTGTGTAGTGATTAGGAACAGGGGCTCTGGAACCACAGTGCCTGGGTTCAAACTCTTATTTCTACCACTAATTAACTGTGTATGATTTGGGGCAAATGACATGATTTCTTTGTCTCAATTTCTCCATCAGTAGGAAGTTAATTAATACTTCAGCATGGCAGATACTGTTGTAGACACTAAGGATTCAATATGGAAGCTGTTGAAGAATTTTAAGGAGAGAAGTGATATAATCAGATATATCCTGGGTCCTTCCATGATCAGCTAAGTGACCTACAGCTCACATTAATCTTTAATTAGGCCTCCATGGCCTAAACTTTAAAATGGAAGTGATAATGGTACCTCCCTTAAATGATTTCTGAGAATGTTGTATGGCATAATAGTAAGCTACAACTAAATCTTAGCTATTAGTAGTAACATATACCTCTTTTTATTTATTTGAGAGAGGGGGGAAGGGGAGAGAGAAGGAGAAAGAGAGAGAGAGAGAGGAGAGAGAAAGAGAGAAAGAACTTGTTGTTTCACTTATTTATATGTTCATTGGTTGATTCTTGTACCTATGTGCCTGCTGTAGTAATATATAGAAGTGTTTAAAAATGTTAAAAAGGTTTTAAAATGTTGGATTTAACTTTCCTGAAACTTAAAGCGTGATATTAAGGACACATACCCCACTACCCTAAACGTGTGTATCCCATAGATAAGGATTTGAACTTCGATTACTGATTTAGAGTGACTTGCTATGATAGCCAATGTGTGAATGACCTCCTTTCCCCAGATATGCACTTATGAGTGCACACCCTGATTGATAACCACATGTAGCCCCTCGCCCTGTTAAGATTAACATGTTGTGCATTGACGTAACTCATTGACAGCCACCTGAACTGCTGCGGGTCCGAACAGGCTTTAAAAAAGGGGTCCGGCAGGCAACGCCACACTGTGCCGCTCCACGCTCCACTCCCTGCCAGACGACAGAAGAATGGCCGGTACCTCCCGATCCAGATGCAACCAAGCTCTCAGGTGAGGAACGCCGGCACCCTGCCTCCGGACGGACCAGCCCAGCTGCCGGGCCCCAGAGGACACCACCACCGGGATCCCGTTAAGCCGGTACCTGCAGCATCAGGAACTTTTGTGAGTAATAAAATGCTGCATATGTTTTTACGTGGTGTCATTCCTCCGGCAGGTAATTGAATTACTTTGCGTACGCTTGAAACTGAAACTAAGATTTTTGGTCTTTTTGGCCCTAAGCCTGCCCTCCATCCTGCTCTTCGCTAGCAACTACTTCAATGTCCCAACACTGGCATGGTTACGTTTATCTCAAGGGACGCCTTGGATAACACCCCAGATCCTTTTCCTGGATCTATTCAGGGCAGTGCCCTGACCAGGGACTGAACCAGTAACTTTGGTGTATCAGGATGATGCTCTAACCAACTGACCTATCAAGCCAGGGCCTCTACAACTCTAGTTTTAATTTTCTGCTACCAATCCACTTATTGAACTCTCAAAATCTGGTATCATGATTCATTTATTCATAGAAGTATTTACTAAATAGTTCATGAAAGACGTGATGGTGATAAAGGAGACAAACATGATTTCCATATTCTCACTCCTCACCAATCATCTCATCAAAATTGCCATTTCTAATAATTATTCACAGTCCTGTCCTTTGTCTCTAATAAAATATTTTAAAATATCAAACAGTTCATTTTCATGAAAATATCAAGTTCTCCCATTCCTGGGCATCCATGATACTATATTCTTTATTATTATTATTATTATTTTTAATTTCCCTGACCCTGCCCTCTGGCCCCTTTCTGGAGTCTCAATTTCTTACAGTCAATTAATATGAGAATATATATTTCTCTGTCTCTTTAGTATCTTTCTCATCAAAGTCTCCCATTCTCATGCTCCTATTTTTACTGAAACAGGAATTTTTAGGAGTGAAAAAGGCAGATTTTAGAAATTTTGGAAATTAAGGGGACCATGGAGGAAGTACAGGGCTGCAGAGCAACAGAAGGTATATTTCCATAGAATAGGGGAACTAAAAAGCTGCAACAGGTATATTTCCATAGAATGAGGGAGCTGGGAACAGCAAAAGGTCTATGTTTACAAAATAAAGAGAAAGAAGCCCTTCGTTCAGGAGAAGAAGACAGCCCAAAAGGAATAGGAAAATAATAAGGAAGGGAGGGGGGAGAACTTCACATGTCCCATGTGAGGTTCCACCTTTGAGCATAGGAGTTACTATAGTAACCAGTCTAAGGGAATAGTGACCAATCAGAGGGGATATCAGGGCACCAGGATCTGCAGCCTTTATAAGCCATAGGGAAAAGGAACTCTGTGGGACCCTTTCCCCCTCATTACTTGGTAGTCCGTTCTGGGGGGCTCTTTCCCTCTCCCCACGTGGGAGTCTGTACTTGTTCTTCAA
This sequence comes from Myotis myotis, assembly GCF_014108235.1. Taxonomy (NCBI): domain Eukaryota; kingdom Metazoa; phylum Chordata; class Mammalia; order Chiroptera; family Vespertilionidae; genus Myotis; species Myotis myotis. The sequence goes on from NW_023416379.1 coordinate 51,298,794, forward strand.
TAAATCTCCACCTTTGCTATACTACCCTCTGTCCGTGGATTCATTCTTGAACTCCAACAAAGAATCCAGGTTCCAGTCCAAAAATTCTATATCATCACTTCTTTGCAAATGACTTTAACCATTTTATCCTCTGACCACATTTCTGATTTCATTCAATACTTCTTATTGTTTGTTTGTCATCACCAATGGGTGTGCCCTGACAATTCCTCAAAGTCAGCATATACTAATGTTAGTGTTCCATCTCTTACAAATATCTGATGCCATCTCATAAATTTCCCAATTTTAGTCTCATATACCTAAGATTGAATCTTCAAAGCTATATTCCATACTCTCTTTACTTACCACATCCTCCTCATTCTTTACCTGATTTCTTAGATTCTATTTCTGCAGAATATTTTGCATCCTCTCCTATCTTTTAAAAAAATGTTATAGTCATTATCTTGATTTAAATTCTTCTTTAACTCTCACTTGAACTATTGCACTAGTGTTCTATGGTAAGTATCCCCACACCACACCCTCAATTTTTTTATCTCTTTTTCCATCACACAGACTGCTGCAAGTTCCTCAAGCTTTCTTTGGGCTTTTCATTGCCTTTTCTGAAGAGTTTAAGAGTTCCCCACAGCACAACAAAGTAACTCAACACTTTTCAGTCTAATATTTAGTGCCCTCTATTCTCTGGCCACACACAACCTTCAAAAATAAGGTCTTCCATTTATATAATTCATTAGAGTTTGAGAAGCATTTTATACCTATTATTTAATCTAATACTTATGTCTTATGATGTTAATATTATCACAACATAAAAATCCTATGTTATTCGTAAACCATAAAAGTCCTACAGATGGAGAAACTAAGTATCAAAAAATTTGAGTATTTCTTAAGTTACATAAGCATTTCTGAACCACAACATAGGCAGATTTGATGAGAGGACTTTGACCTAACAGTGTAATCAGCAAAACTTACTTTTGCAAATAATAATAATAATAATACCTCTCATTATTCTCCTTTGTGGAGCACAAAATAAAGAATATTCAAAACCATGGAGAGAAGTTGATTAAAAGGAATTAAAAGTCAATAAACCTGGGCTTAAATTTAGACTCTTTATTAATTTACTAAGTCCATTAGCAACTCTATGCTTTATTATATTTGTCTGTAAGACAGTCTCATAATTCCTAAAACACATTTGCTTTACAAAGAAATAATGAAGAGAAATGAAATTATGTCCATTTAAAGTATTTAATTCTAAAGCGTGTAGTTATCTTCTTTCATATGAGGCATCAAAGCTTTTTTATAATCATTAGGCATCTGTATTATCCCTACCTGTACAGATAGGCAAGTGTAAACTCAAGTTCTCCTTTGAGGTCATATATAATGCCATTTATTGTCAGACAAAAACTCAGAACCCTTGGCCCACATACCAAGGTTACATTTTCATTTCAGAATGATCTATAATATATCTTTAGTTGAGAATAAAGAAGAGTTTCATAATATCAATTCATAGTTTATGTTCCTAAAAGAAAGCAACCGGCCAAGACCAGTTTGGCTCAGTGGATAGAGCATTGGCCTGCGGACTGAAAGGTCCCAGGTTCGATTCCGGTCAAGGGCATGTACCTGAGTTGCGGGCATATCCCCAGTAGGAGATGTGCAGGAGGCAGCTGATCGATGTTTCTCTCTCATCGATGTTTCTAACTCTCTATCTCTCTCCCTTCCTCTCTGTAAAAAAATCAATAAAATATATTCAAAAAAAAGAAAAAAGAAAGCAACCATATAGGTGAAGAAGTCACAGAGTCAACCAGCTCAAAACTTCAGAATATAATTTCAAGAGCAATTATAATAACTCTTTGAACTTTCTATTAAAACCAGATCTTTCAGCACCAAAATCTATAGACTTCACAATTTACTATTTTCAAAAAGGAAGAGAGGAGAGGAGATAGAGAAACAACAACAACAATAGAAAATAGCCTTAAGAACTGGATGGTGAATAATATACAATGTGCCATCATCACCTCCTCATCACTAGAATGGGGAGAGGGTTGCATTCTCAACTATGGTCAACAGAACCAAACAAAGGAATTTTAAAGAAACAATGATAACACTACAGCTACTTCATTCAGGATCAATTGATTGTGTTCTAGCCACACACTCTGTAAAACCTTTTTCAGCTTAGAAAAAGGGCTCAGAAAAATAACTCCCCAGCTGTTTTCTGCTGATAACTTAGGAGCAGCAGAAGAAAACTGTACTTGTGTGCTGCAGGAATTCCTGTCTACTTGCCCACGCAACACTGAATATAGAACTAAAAAAAAACCATTTTAGGTTCAAAAATATTTAGAACATTTTCAAATCTTTTGTATAAAGGCATATCCTTTATAAACAATCAATTGGCATATTGTAAGTCACAATTTGAGAAAATAAAACCAACCCAAAACTAGAAAAAAACCAACTTAAAATAAATTAATGATAAATTTTACACAAAAATTAACATAACAAAGAAAGGATTTAGGGAGAGGGTTATAGCTGATTCATTGAGCTATGTGCTTGCAATTGGCTTATCACCAAACATTACTCACTGTACTCAATACGTATTATGTGTTTGATGATACTATAGAGATCAATCACATGGTACTTTATTTAATTTTATTGAGACAAAACATACTCGTAACTTACAAAACAGCTCATGATACTCAGTAAACAAGTCTAAGTTTTCATCTATTTACAAAATTTTAAAAGGTAAACTCATGGCTTCAATTTTTGCTCTTTAAATCAAAGTTTAACCTAAAAAAATTCTAGTCACCACATATGAAGCTGGTGGCAAAGTAAATAAATTTTCTTTCCCCAAGAACTCATGGAGACTTTTTACTTGATTTACAAATTAGAGAAAATAAATTCTGCTTCTAAAGAATCTTATAATTCATCAGATGTGAAAACTAGTTTATTGCCCAATTTAAGATCTGGGTCTGCCAACACTGACAGTCAAAATGCATATTAAGAAAAATGAGACATGCTCTGATAGAAACATTATTTCAGTTTGACACAATAGCTAACAAGACTTCAGCCCAACTGTGACATTCTTTACCCACAGCTGAAAGAAAATATGTTTGCATTCAAAATAGTCTCTTTGTTTTTCACAGTAACAGCATCGACTCAATGCATTTTCTATTACTACTCTTTATTCCCCAAAGTTTTTACTAAGAGAAGTCAGAGTCCTGTATATAGATTTTGACTTTTGGTACATGGGTTTCTTCCATCTGGTAATATAGAATATTACTTAACATCTATCAAACAGAAATAGGAGTGGATGTATCATAATATTTGACAGTTACAGTGTACTGATAAAGTATAATCTTATTTGAGGAAGAGTAAACTTGTTTCAACAGTTACTCTGAAGTTTTCATATATATATATGTGTGTATATATATATACTTAATAAACAGTTTATTAAGTGAGTATATTTTTGTTTAATGTGTTCAGATCTTGAAAGTTGTTTATATATATGATTTTTATTAGTTTATAAAATTATTATTGGGAAATTAGCAATATTGGAAACATACGAAAGAAACATTAAAAATATTTTTCTAATTTTAGTACATTTTAAAGAATGTGAACTATGCTCCTAAGTGCTAAGAAATATGGAATTATATAATGGTTATCAACAGAGCTTTTAGGTCACTTTTTAGGGGAAAAAATCAATGGATTAAAAATCCATCTACACAGACAGGTCATCAGTGGGATTAATGTGGTGGAATGTCCTTCTGGCAAGAAATCAACAGCTGGGTGAACAGAGACAGGTCCTTGGGCAGCTCAATGTCACCGCAAAGATGCTGAGATACGCAGATGTCACTAGCAGTTTGGAACTTTGTGTTTTTCTATCCCAGCTGCCATGTATACTCTCAACTTATGGGGGTCAGTTTGGAGGAAAATGCTTACCCACTCTAGTTTTTATAAAGCATGGAAGTGGGAAGAGTGTAAAGGGGACTGTGAGTTTAGCTGATAGAATAGAATAAGGAGGTGGGATGATAAATGCAAAGGCAATTTTTATTTCTGACAGTGATAAATCACACATTGGGTAGGTTCTGACCAGAATTACTACTGTGCCTGAACCAGTGACCCATTCACTGTCTACCTGTAGGAATAAAGATCACTTTCTATTCCTTTGTCTTCTTTTCCCAGGTTATCTTTTTGAAAGTTTTAAACTCGATATAACCACTCATAGCTTATTGAATTCCCTTATTCTGTCCCAAGTCTGTCATTCCGCAACTGGGCTGGGAAGTGGTTGGGAGCATTGGTGAAACTAATTCAGACAGCTTTCCCTTTGTAGCAGGCCAAGGTCTCTGAAAGGCATGCCCAGTACAGTCAACAGTGAGAGGTCACCGGCCAAAGGCTCTCTGTCTGCACCAAGAGCTCTGCAGCAATGTCAATACCCTGCAACACCCCCCACCACCACCACCACAGCTATCTAGAAGAGAGGAAAGAGGTGAGAAATAGTCAAGAGGAAGGAAGCACAGCTCTTCTCATATGGCAGAACATATTTTATCTGTGACAAGAAGCTCTTGAGCATTTGGAGTCAAAAATCTCCATTTTTGTTTGTTTGTTTTGTTATGGTAACTATAACCACAGCATCACTGCCTATAGTAAGAACATTGTCTAGGGCACGACAAATCCAACTCCATTCTTTTTAATATATATAAATGTATTGATTTCAGAGAGGAAGGGAGAGGGAGAGATAGAAACATCAAGAAGAATCATTAATAGGCTGCCTCCTGTATATCCCCTACTGGGCATGTGCCCTGACTGGGAATGGAAACATGATCTCCTTGCTCACAGGTTGATGCTCAACCACTGAGGCACACTAGCCAGGCTCCCTCTCCATTTTTTTTTTCACCGCCTTCCCCGACTCCACCAAGAATTCAATCGCTATTTAGCTGGACTCACTTTCCAGGTTGCAGAAGTAGAAAGAAAAATTATCATTTCTGTGGGAGGGAGGGGAATTAGACAGCTGGCCTCTTTCTCATACTCAGCTGGTAGGGGCTCCTTTTTATTAGCACACCGAAGGTAGAGTGGTACTTCTTAAGAAACAGGAACAAAGTCCATCTGTTGTTCACTTTCAATGTGGAAATTTCAACATAACTTTAAATACGGTAGAGAAAAGAGTGAGTGGCATTTCAGAAGAAAAGCATGATTGCAGAGTGAATGGAAGAAAGGGTTTGAAGTTACGCAGATCTGGGTTCCAATTCCACCTTCTTCATTAACTGAGTGTTATGTAACTTAATATGTGAAATGAAAAAATGGAATCAAACTCATGAAGGACTTCATGAAAGGAATATGAACTACTTACCTTTATTTCTAATAGCTATTGTCAATTATAGGATACCAGAAAGAAGAATAGTACTATAGAAAGGGTTTAATTAAAGTATTTCCATTTTAAATACACGGTTGAGTAAGTTTTCATTAATTAGCTAAACATTTTCTTCCAAGAACTATGCATGTCCTTGTTGAAAATATGGAATATGGGCTTAGCCAAATCAGATCAGACCATGTAATTCAGGTAATCCGAATCCCATTGCCTGTCATTTCTAATCATGCTTCACAGCAGGTGCTGTGAGAAGAGCCTCCTCCTCCTGGGGCAGCGTACAACTCACAACACTAAGCCACCGACCCCTGCGACATAGCCCGACTCTGCCTTAGAGACAGATTACTTGATACTTGTAGAGCTGATGCCCTGAATTTAATGCTAATACAAAGTACAAGAGCCTTTTCTCCTCCATCGACTAAATTTATGTGTCCTGTCCCTTTGCCCGATGACATTTGAAAAATGGAAGTGTATAGCTGAGAAAAGGAGATCAAACTAAATGTAAACCCTAATCATGATTCCCATGTAGTCTGCTTTTATAGCTACTGTTAGCTTTTACATTTGTTCTCTGATGCAAGAATACAACTTTTATCCTTTCCATCTTTGGAAGAATTATGGAAAAAAAGACTTGTTCACATCTGTGTACTACCAACTCCCATTACATGTGGTCTGCACAGTGCCGAAGCTGCTGACAGCCTCTGTGTGTGCGTCTGGTGTGTTTATTTCAACATCCTCTCAAAGGCCAAGAGAAACAGCGTGGTGATTACCACATTTCTCCCTTCTTACTTTCCCACGCCCAAAAGTCAGCTCTAAATTTTTCATGATAACATCTCCATCAGCTGTAGGGCATTTTTTTAACAAGATTTTTTCCCTACTTTCTTCCCAGTGTAGTGTTCTTATTTTGAGATCTGGGATTTGTAAGACCCTTCTCCTGCCTTATCACTCTTCAAGAGCAGGAAGTCTCCCCCAATCTCTCCTCCCTCCTCATCTGGGAACAGAAATCCAATGACTATGGTAAATTTATTACTAGTCCATAATGTGTTTTAAATGTTAATGAAATGGGAAATGCCCTCAGCCATCTTTAAAGCTAGTATTTCAGACTAGTTTCTCAGGACTGGCAGAATTTGCAAGCTTTGTAAGACAACATGGCCAAATTTGGAAAGACCTAGGATTTAGGATTATTGATTCCTTCATCAGCGAATGTATGCAGGTTCCATTGTTTATAAATAAGCTCCAAATGAGAATGGTCAAGGACTTTTAAAAGGTGAAAACCAGGAAATGCTTGTGACTGAGCTGGGGATCAAAACCCAGAAAAAGCTAAATCCTTTGTCCAGAGTTTATTTAGCTCACTGTCCAGGAAGCCCCGATACGTTTACAGTCCTATATTCATGGGGGATTTTTTAAAATTTGTTTTGGCCAAGAAAACATTTACTGAGAATCTCAGCAATAAAAAAACAAAAGCTTACTTTTTTTCCATTGTGAAGGACAGATTATAATTTCTCTTTACATTTTGTTGCTTTATTCTTTAATCAACCTACCATTGTTTTAGAACAGTATTTTGTATTTTAATAAGCTTTCTTTGAACATATTAGTTGGATAGCATTAAACTAGACCTCTAATTTATGGAGGTGGATCAACCATAATTACTTGAGGAAAAAAAACAGAAGGAATACAGATAATGTTTTTAATAGAACAACAACAAAAGACAAAAACAATCTCATAGATACAGGCAACACAATAGTGGTTACCAGAAGGGGAGAGGGGGGAAATGAAGAGGGTAAATGAAGTCAATTACATGGTAACATAACATTTAAAAAAGAGTCTGTTGCAAAGTGTACCTTGGTTTCTGCAACAACTCTATATTTACAAGTGAAAGAGATAAAGCAGGACCAAAGGAAAGCTTGCAACACAAGATTCCTGAGATGACATTTGTCTTGATTGTGTGTCTCAAGACTGATATAATCTGGAGAAATTCCCTTTACACTAATTGTGGAACCCAAGTT